>NC_071350.1:0-1455833 GCF_027744825.2 Synchiropus splendidus
TTATGTTTGGCGTTCCGAAACCCACCTTATCTCAGGCTGAAAAGCGTTTTTGTGCATTGTGCCATAACTTTTCAGGAAAGCTTCAGAACATGAATTTTTAACCTCCCACTATAGCAGAAAGGGTCTTTCTAGTAGGTGCACATCAAATCTAAGCTCTCTGAAGTGTTTTTCGAAAGTTATCAACACTTTTATGTTTGGCGTTCCGAAACCCACCTTATCTCAGGCTGAAAAGCGTTTTTGTGCATTGTGCCATAACTTTTCAGGGAAGCTTCAGAACATGAAATTTTAACCTCCCACTATAGCAGAAAGGGTCTTTCTAGTAGGTGCACATCAAATCTAAGCTCTCTGAAGTGTTTTTCGAAAGTTATCAACACTTTTATGTTTGGCGTTCCGAAACCCACCTTATCTCAGGCTGAAAAGCGTTTTTGTGCATTGTGCCATAACTTTTCAGGGAAGCTTCAGAACATGAAATTTTAACCTCCCACTATAGCAGAAAGGGTCTTTCTAGTAGTTGCACATCAAATCTAAACTGTCTGAAGTGTTTTTCCAAAGTTATCAACACTTTTATGTTTGGCGTTCCGAAACCCACCTTATCTCAGGCTGAAAAGCGTTTTTGTGCATTGTGCCATAACTTTTCAGGGAAGCTTCAGAACATGAAATTTTAACCTCCCACTATAGCAGAAAGGGTCTTTCTAGTAGTTGCACATCAAATCTAAACTGTCTGAAGTGTTTTTCCAAAGTTATCAACACTTTTATGTTTGGCGTTCCGAAACCCACCTTATCTCAGGCTGAAAAGCGTTTTTGTGCATTGTGCCATAACTTTTCAGGGAAGCTTCAGAACATGAAATTTTAACCTCCCACTATAGCAGAAAGGGTCTTTCTAGTAGTTGCACATCAAATCTAAACTGTCTGAAGTGTTTTTCCAAAGTTATCAACACTTTTATGTTTGGCGTTCCGAAACCCACCTTATCTCAGGCTGAAAAGCGTTTTTGTGCATTGTGCCATAACTTTTCAGGGAAGCTTCAGAACATGAAATTTTAACCTCCCACTATAGCAGAAAGGGTCTTTCTAGTAGTTGCACATCAAATCTAAACTGTCTGAAGTGTTTTTCCAAAGTTATCAACACTTTTATGTTTGGCGTTCCGAAACCCACCTTATCTCAGGCTGAAAAGCGTTTTTGTGCATTGTGCCATAACTTTTCAGGGAAGCTTCAGAACATGAAATTTTAACCTCCCACTATAGCAGAAAGGGTCTTTCTAGTAGTTGCACATCAAATCTAAGCTGTCTGAAGTGTTTTTCAAAAGTTATCAACACTTTTATGTTTGGCGTTCCGAAATCCACCTTATGTCAGGCTGAAAAGCGTTTTTGTGCATTGTGCCATAACTTTTCAGGAAAGCTTCAGAACATGAAATTTTAACCTCCCACTATAGCAGAAAGGGTCTTTCTAGTAGTTGCACATCAAATCTAAACTGTCTGAAGTGTTTTTCCAAAGTTATCAACACTTTTATGTTTGGCGTTCCGAAACCCACCTTATCTCAGGCTGAAAAGCGTTTTTGTGCATTGTGCCATAACTTTTCAGGAAAGCTTCAGAACATGAAATTTTAACCTCCCACTATAGCAGAAAGGGTCTTTCTAGTAGTTGCACATCAAATCTAAACTGTCTGAAGTGTTTTTCCAAAGTTATCAACACTTTTATGTTTGGCGTTCCGAAACCCACCTTATCTCAGGCTGAAAAGCGTTTTTACGCATTGTGCCATAACTTTTCAGGGAAGCTTCAGAACATGAAATTTTAACCTCCCACTATAGCAGAAAGGGTCTTTCTAGTAGGTGCACATCAAATCTAAGCTCTCTGAAGTGTTTTTCGAAAGTTATCAACACTTTTATGTTTGGCGTTCCGAAACCCACCTTATCTCAGGCTGAAAAGCGTTTTTGTGCATTGTGCCATAACTTTTCAGGGAAGCTTCAGAACATGAAATTTTAACCTCCCACTATAGCAGAAAGGGTCTTTCTAGTAGTTGCACATCAAATCTAAACTGTCTGAAGTGTTTTTCCAAAGTTATCAACACTTTTATGTTTGGCGTTCCGAAACCCACCTTATCTCAGGCTGAAAAGCGTTTTTGTGCATTGTGCCATAACTTTTCAGGGAAGCTTCAGAACATGAAATTTTAACCTCCCACTATAGCAGAAAGGGTCTTTCTAGTAGTTGCACATCAAATCTAAACTGTCTGAAGTGTTTTTCCAAAGTTATTAACACTTTTATGTTTGGCGTTCCGAAACCCACCTTATCTCAGGCTGAAAAGCGTTTTTGTGCATTGTGCCATAACTTTTCAGGGAAGCTTCAGAACATGAAATTTTAACCTCCCACTATAGCAGAAAGGGTCTTTCTAGTAGTTGCACATCAAATCTAAACTGTCTGAAGTGTTTTTCCAAAGTTATCAACACTTTTATGTTTGGCGTTCCGAAACCCACCTTATCTCAGGCTGAAAAGCGTTTTTACGCATTGTGCCATAACTTTTCAGGGAAGCTTCAGAACATGAAATTTTAACCTCCCACTATAGCAGAAAGGGTCTTTCTAGTAGGTGCACATCAAATCTAAGCTGTCTGAAGTGTTTTTCGAAAGTTATCAACACTTTTATGTTTGGCGTTCCGAAACCCACCTTATCTCAGGCTGAAAAGCGTTTTTGTGCATTGTGCCATAACTTTTCAGGGAAGCTTCAGAACATGAAATTTTAACCTCCCACTATAGCAGAAAGGGTCTTTCTAGTAGTTGCACATCAAATCTAAACTGTCTGAAGTGTTTTTCCAAAGTTATCAACACTTTTATGTTTGGCGTTCCGAAACCCACCTTATCTCAGGCTGAATAGCGTTTTTACGCATTGTGCCATAACTTTTCAGGGAAGCTTCAGAACATGAAATTTTAACCTCCCACTATAGCAGAAAGGGTCTTTCTAGTAGTTGCACATCAAATCTAAACTGTCTGAAGTGTTTTTCCAAAGTTATCAACACTTTTATGTTTGGCGTTCCGAAACCCACCTTATCTCAGGCTGAAAAGCGTTTTTGTGCATTGTGCCATAACTTTTCAGGGAAGCTTCAGAACATGAAATTTTAACCTCCCACTATAGCAGAAAGGGTCTTTCTAGTAGTTGCACATCAAATCTAAGCTGTCTGAAGTGTTTTTCAAAAGTTATCAACACTTTTATGTTTGGCGTTCCGAAACCCACCTTATCTCAGGCTGAAAAGCGTTTTTGTGCATTGTGCCATAACTTTTCAGGAAAGCTTCAGAACATGAAATTTTAACCTCCCACTATAGCAGAAAGGGTCTTTCTAGTAGGTGCACATCAAATCTAAGCTCTCTGAAGTGTTTTTCGAAAGTTATCAACACTTTTATGTTTGGCGTTCCGAAACCCACCTTATCTCAGGCTGAAAAGCGTTTTTGTGCATTGTGCCATAACTTTTCAGGGAAGCTTCAGAACATGAAATTTTAACCTCCCACTATAGCAGAAAGGGTCTTTCTAGTCGTTGCACATCAAATCTAAACTGTCTGAAGTGTTTTTCCAAAGTTATCAACACTTTTATGTTTGGCGTTCCGAAACCCACCTTATCTCAGGCTGAAAAGCGTTTTTGTGTATTGTGCCATAACTTTTCAGGGAAGCTTCAGAACATGAAATTTTAACCTCCCACTATAGCAGAAAGGGTCTTTCTAGTAGTTGCACATCAAATCTAAACTGTCTGAAGTGTTTTTCCAAAGTTATCAACACTTTTATGTTTGGCGTTCCGAAACCCACCTTATCTCAGGCTGAAAAGCGTTTTTGTGCATTGTGCCATAACTTTTCAGGGAAGCTTCAGAACATGAAATTTTAACCTCCCACTATAGCAGAAAGGGTCTTTCTAGTAGTTGCACATCAAATCTAAGCTGTCTGAAGTGTTTTTCAAAAGTTATCAACACTTTTATGTTTGGCGTTCCGAAACCCACCTTATCTCAGGCTGAAAAGCGTTTTTGTGCATTGTGCCATAACTTTTCAGGAAGGCTTCAGAACATGAAATTTTAACCTCCCACTATAGCAGAAAGGGTCTTTCTAGTAGTTGCACATCAAATCTAAACTGTCTGAAGTATTTTTCCAAAGTTATCAACACTTTTATGTTTGGCGTTCCGAAACCCACCTTATCTCAGGCTGAAAAGCGTTTTTACGCATTGTGCCATAACTTTTCAGGGAAGCTTCAGAACATGAAATTTTAACCTCCCACTATAGCAGAAAGGGTCTTTCTAGTAGGTGCACATCAAATCTAAGCTCTCTGAAGTGTTTTTCGAAAGTTATCAACACTTTTATGTTTGGCGTTCCGAAACCCACCTTATCTCAGGCTGAAAAGCGTTTTTGTGCATTGTGCAATAACTTTTCAGGGAAGCTTCAGAACATGAATTTTAACCTCCCACTATAGCAGAAAGGGTCTTTCTAGTAGTTGCACATCAAATCTAAACTGTCTGAAGTGTTTTTCCAAAGTTATCAACACTTTTATGTTTGGCGTTCCGAAACCCACCTTATCTCAGGCTGAAAAGCGTTTTTGTGCATTGTGCCATAACTTTTCAGGGAAGCTTCAGAACATGAAATTTTAACCTCCCACTATAGCAGAAAGGGTCTTTCTAGTAGTTGCACATCAAATCTAAGCTGTCTGAAGTGTTTTTCAAAAGTTATCAACACTTTTATGTTTGGCGTTCCGAAACCCACCTTATCTCAGGCTGAAAAGCGTTTTTGTGCATTGTGCCATAACTTTTCAGGAAAGCTTCAGAACATGAAATTTTAACCTCCCACTATAGCAGAAAGGGTCTTTCTAGTAGGTGCACATCAAATCTAAGCTCTCTGAAGTGTTTTTCGAAAGTTATCAACACTTTTATGTTTGGCGTTCCGAAACCCACCTTATCTCAGGCTGAAAAGCGTTTTTGTGCATTGTGCCATAACTTTTCAGGGAAGCTTCAGAACATGAAATTTTAACCTCCCACTATAGCAGAAAGGGTCTTTCTAGTAGTTGCACATCAAATCTATACTGTCTGAAGTGTTTTTCCAAAGTTATTAACACTTTTATGTTTGGCGTTCCGAAACCCACCTTATCTCAGGCTGAAAAGCGTTTTTGTGCATTGTGCCATAACTTTTCAGGGAAGCTTCAGAACATGAAATTTTAACCTCCCACTATAGCAGAAAGGGTCTTTCTAGTAGTTGCACATCAAATCTAAACTGTCTGAAGTGTTTTTCCAAAGTTATCAACACTTTTATGTTTGGCGTTCCGAAACCCACCTTATCTCAGGCTGAAAAGCGTTTTTACGCATTGTGCCATAACTTTTCAGGGAAGCTTCAGAACATGAAATTTTAACCTCCCACTATAGCAGAAAGGGTCTTTCTAGTAGTTGCACATCAAATCTAAACTGTCTGAAGTGTTTTTCCAAAGTTATCAACACTTTTATGTTTGGCGTTCCGAAACCCACCTTATCTCAGGCTGAGTAGCGTTTTTACGCATTGTGCCATAACTTTTCAGGGAAGCTTCAGAACATGAAATTTTAACCTCCCACTATAGCAGAAAGGGTCTTTCTAGTAGTTGCACATCAAATCTAAACTGTCTGAAGTGTTTTTCCAAAGTTATCAACACTTTTATGTTTGGCGTTCCGAAACCCACCTTATCTCAGGCTGAAAAGCGTTTTTGTGCATTGTGCCATAACTTTTCAGGGAAGCTTCAGAACATGAAATTTTAACCTCCCACTATAGCAGAAAGGGTCTTTCTAGTAGTTGCACATCAAATCTAAGCTGTCTGAAGTGTTTTTCAAAAGTTATCAACACTTTTATGTTTGGCGTTCCGAAATCCACCTTATCTCAGGCTGAAAAGCGTTTTTGTGCATTGTGCCATAACTTTTCAGGAAAGCTTCAGAACATGAAATTTTAACCTCCCACTATAGCAGAAAGGGTCTTTCTAGTAGTTGCACATCAAATCTAAACTGTCTGAAGTGTTTTTCCAAAGTTATCAACACTTTTATGTTTGGCGTTCCGAAACCCACCTTATCTCAGGCTGAAAAGCGTTTTTGTGCATTGTGCCATAACTTTTCAGGAAAGCTTCAGAACATGAAATTTTAACCTCCCACTATAGCAGAAAGGGTCTTTCTAGTAGTTGCACATCAAATCTAAACTGTCTGAAGTGTTTTTCCAAAGTTATCAACACTTTTATGTTTGGCGTTCCGAAACCCACCTTATCTCAGGCTGAAAAGCGTTTTTACGCATTGTGCCATAACTTTTCAGGGAAGCTTCAGAACATGAAATTTTAACCTCCCACTATAGCAGAAAGGGTCTTTCTAGTAGGTGCACATCAAATCTAAGCTCTCTGAAGTGTTTTTCGAAAGTTATCAACACTTTTATGTTTGGCGTTCCGAAACCCACCTTATCTCAGGCTGAAAAGCGTTTTTGTGCATTGTGCCATAACTTTTCAGGGAAGCTTCAGAACATGAAATTTTAACCTCCCACTATAGCAGAAAGGGTCTTTCTAGTAGTTGCACATCAAATCTAAACTGTCTGAAGTGTTTTTCCAAAGTTATCAACACTTTTATGTTTGGCGTTCCGAAACCCACCTTATCTCAGGCTGAAAAGCGTTTTTGTGCATTGTGCCATAACTTTTCAGGGAAGCTTCAGAACATGAAATTTTAACCTCCCACTATAGCAGAAAGGGTCTTTCTAGTAGTTGCACATCAAATCTAAACTGTCTGAAGTGTTTTTCCAAAGTTATCAACACTTTTATGTTTGGCGTTCCGAAACCCACCTTATCTCAGGCTGAAAAGCGTTTTTGTGCATTGTGCCATAACTTTTCAGGGAAGCTTCAGAACATGAAATTTTAACCTCCCACTATAGCAGAAAGGGTCTTTCTAGTAGTTGCACATCAAATCTAAGCTGTCTGAAGTGTTTTTCAAAAGTTATCAACACTTTTATGTTTGGCGTTCCGAAACCCACCTTATCTCAGGCTGAAAAGCGTTTTTGTGCATTGTGCCATAACTTTTCAGGAAAGCTTCAGAACATGAAATTTTAACCTCCCACTATAGCAGAAAGGGTCTTTCTAGTAGTTGCACATCAAATCTAAACTGTCTGAAGTGTTTTTCCAAAGTTATCAACACTTTTATGTTTGGCGTTCCGAAACCCACCTTATCTCAGGCTGAAAAGCGTTTTTACGCATTGTGCCATAACTTTTCAGGGAAGCTTCAGAACATGAAATTTTAACCTCCCACTATAGCAGAAAGGGTCTTTCTAGTAGGTGCACATCAAATCTAAGCTCTCTGAAGTGTTTTTCGAAAGTTATCAACACTTTTATGTTTGGCGTTCCGAAACCCACCTTATCTCAGGCTGAAAAGCGTTTTTGTGCATTGTGCCATAACTTTTCAGGGAAGCTTCAGAACATGAAATTTTAACCTCCCACTATAGCAGAAAGGGTCTTTCTAGTAGTTGCACATCAAATCTAAACTGTCTGAAGTGTTTTTCCAAAGTTATCAACACTTTTATGTTTGGCGTTCCGAAACCCACCTTATCTCAGGCTGAAAAGCGTTTTTGTGCATTGTGCCATAACTTTTCAGGGAAGCTTCAGAACATGAAATTTTAACCTCCCACTATAGCAGAAAGGGTCTTTCTAGTAGTTGCACATCAAATCTAAACTGTCTGAAGTGTTTTTCCAAAGTTATCAACACTTTTATGTTTGGCGTTCCGAAACCCACCTTATCTCAGGCTGAAAAGCGTTTTTGTGCATTGTGCCATAACTTTTCAGGGAAGCTTCAGAACATGAAATTTTAACCTCCCACTATAGCAGAAAGGGTCTTTCTAGTAGTTGCACATCAAATCTAAACTGTCTGAAGTGTTTTTCCAAAGTTATCAACACTTTTATGTTTGGCGTTCCGAAACCCACCTTATCTCAGGCTGAAAAGCGTTTTTGTGCATTGTGCCATAACTTTTCAGGGAAGCTTCAGAACATGAAATTTTAACCTCCCACTATAGCAGAAAGGGTCTTTCTAGTAGTTGCACATCAAATCTAAGCTGTCTGAAGTGTTTTTCAAAAGTTATCAACACTTTTATGTTTGGCGTTCCGAAACCCACCTTATCTCAGGCTGAAAAGCGTTTTTGTGCATTGTGCCATAACTTTTCAGGAAAGCTTCAGAACATGAAATTTTAACCTCCCACTATAGCAGAAAGGGTCTTTCTAGTAGTTGCACATCAAATCTAAACTGTCTGAAGTGTTTTTCCAAAGTTATCAACACTTTTATGTTTGGCGTTCCGAAACCCACCTTATCTCAGGCTGAAAAGCGTTTTTACGCATTGTGCCATAACTTTTCAGGGAAGCTTCAGAACATGAAATTTTAACCTCCCACTATAGCAGAAAGGGTCTTTCTAGTAGGTGCACATCAAATCTAAGCTCTCTGAAGTGTTTTTCGAAAGTTATCAACACTTTTATGTTTGGCGTTCCGAAACCCACCTTATCTCAGGCTGAAAAGCGTTTTTGTGCATTGTGCCATAACTTTTCAGGGAAGCTTCAGAACATGAAATTTTAACCTCCCACTATAGCAGAAAGGGTCTTTCTAGTAGTTGCACATCAAATCTAAACTGTCTGAAGTGTTTTTCCAAAGTTATCAACACTTTTATGTTTGGCGTTCCGAAACCCACCTTATCTCAGGCTGAAAAGCGTTTTTGTGCATTGTGCCATAACTTTTCAGGGAAGCTTCAGAACATGAAATTTTAACCTCCCACTATAGCAGAAAGGGTCTTTCTAGTAGTTGCACATCAAATCTAAGCTGTCTGAAGTGTTTTTCGAAAGTTATCAACACTTTTATGTTTGGCGTTCCGAAACCCACCTTATCTCAGGCTGAAAAGCGTTTTTGTGCATTGTGCCATAACGTTTCAGGAAAGCTTCAGAACATGAAATTTTAACCTCCCACTATAGCAGAAAGGGTCTTTCTAGTAGTTGCACATCAAATCTAAACTGTCTGAAGTGTTTTTCCAAAGTTATCAACACTTTTATGTTTGGCGTTCCGAAACCCACCTTATCTCAGGCTGAAAAGCGTTTTTACGCATTGTGCCATAACTTTTCAGGGAAGCTTCAGAACATGAAATTTTAACCTCCCACTATAGCAGAAAGGGTCTTTCTAGTAGGTGCACATCAAATCTAAGCTCTCTGAAGTGTTTTTCGAAAGTTATCAACACTTTTATGTTTGGCGTTCCGAAACCCACCTTATCTCAGGCTGAAAAGCGTTTTTGTGCATTGTGCCATAACTTTTCAGGGAAGCTTCAGAACATGAAATTTTAACCTCCCACTATAGCAGAAAGGGTCTTTCTAGTAGTTGCACATCAAATCTAAACTGTCTGAAGTGTTTTTCCAAAGTTATTAACACTTTTATGTTTGGCGTTCCGAAACCCACCTTATCTCAGGCTGAAAAGCGTTTTTGTGCATTGTGCCATAACTTTTCAGGGAAGCTTCAGAACATGAAATTTTAACCTCCCACTATAGCAGAAAGGGTCTTTCTAGTAGTTGCACATCAAATCTAAACTGTCTGAAGTGTTTTTCCAAAGTTATCAACACTTTTATGTTTGGCGTTCCGAAACCCACCTTATCTCAGGCTGAAAAGCGTTTTTACGCATTGTGCCATAACTTTTCAGGGAAGCTTCAGAACATGAAATTTTAACCTCCCACTATAGCAGAAAGGGTCTTTCTAGTAGGTGCACATCAAATCTAAGCTGTCTGAAGTGTTTTTCGAAAGTTATCAACACTTTTATGTTTGGCGTTCCGAAACCCACCTTATCTCAGGCTGAAAAGCGTTTTTGTGCATTGTGCCATAACTTTTCAGGGAAGCTTCAGAACATGAAATTTTAACCTCCCACTATAGCAGAAAGGGTCTTTCTAGTAGGTGCACATCAAATCTAAGCTCTCTGAAGTGTTTTTCGAAAGTTATCAACACTTTTATGTTTGGCGTTCCGAAACCCACCTTATCTCAGGCTGAAAAGCGTTTTTGTGCATTGTGCCATAACTTTTCAGGAAAGCTTCAGAACATGAAATTTTAACCTCCCACTATAGCAGAAAGGGTCTTTCTAGTAGGTGCACATCAAATCTAAGCTCTCTGAAGTGTTTTTCGAAAGTTATCAACACTTTTATGTTTGGCGTTCCGAAACCCACCTTATCTCAGGCTGAAAAGCGTTTTTGTGCATTGTGCCATAACTTTTCAGGGAAGCTTCAGAACATGAAATTTTAACCTCCCACTATAGCAGAAAGGGTCTTTCTAGTAGGTGCACATCAAATCTAAGCTCTCTGAAGTGTTTTTCGAAAGTTATCAACACTTTTATGTTTGGCGTTCCGAAACCCACCTTATCTCAGGCTGAAAAGCGTTTTTGTGCATTGTGCCATAACTTTTCAGGGAAGCTTCAGAACATGAAATTTTAACCTCCCACTATAGCAGAAAGGGTCTTTCTAGTAGTTGCACATCAAATCTAAACTGTCTGAAGTGTTTTTCCAAAGTTATCAACACTTTTATGTTTGGCGTTCCGAAACCCACCTTATCTCAGGCTGAAAAGCGTTTTTGTGCATTGTGCCATAACTTTTCAGGGAAGCTTCAGAACATGAAATTTTAACCTCCCACTATAGCAGAAAGGGTCTTTCTAGTAGTTGCACATCAAATCTAAACTGTCTGAAGTGTTTTTCCAAAGTTATCAACACTTTTATGTTTGGCGTTCCGAAACCCACCTTATCTCAGGCTGAAAAGCGTTTTTGTGCATTGTGCCATAACTTTTCAGGGAAGCTTCAGAACATGAAATTTTAACCTCCCACTATAGCAGAAAGGGTCTTTCTAGTAGTTGCACATCAAATCTAAACTGTCTGAAGTGTTTTTCCAAAGTTATCAACACTTTTATGTTTGGCGTTCCGAAACCCACCTTATCTCAGGCTGAAAAGCGTTTTTGTGCATTGTGCCATAACTTTTCAGGGAAGCTTCAGAACATGAAATTTTAACCTCCCACTATAGCAGAAAGGGTCTTTCTAGTAGTTGCACATCAAATCTAAACTGTCTGAAGTGTTTTTCCAAAGTTATCAACACTTTTATGTTTGGCGTTCCGAAACCCACCTTATCTCAGGCTGAAAAGCGTTTTTGTGCATTGTGCCATAACTTTTCAGGGAAGCTTCAGAACATGAAATTTTAACCTCCCACTATAGCAGAAAGGGTCTTTCTAGTAGTTGCACATCAAATCTAAGCTGTCTGAAGTGTTTTTCAAAAGTTATCAACACTTTTATGTTTGGCGTTCCGAAATCCACCTTATCTCAGGCTGAAAAGCGTTTTTGTGCATTGTGCCATAACTTTTCAGGAAAGCTTCAGAACATGAAATTTTAACCTCCCACTATAGCAGAAAGGGTCTTTCTAGTAGTTGCACATCAAATCTAAACTGTCTGAAGTGTTTTTCCAAAGTTATCAACACTTTTATGTTTGGCGTTCCGAAACCCACCTTATCTCAGGCTGAAAAGCGTTTTTGTGCATTGTGCCATAACTTTTCAGGAAAGCTTCAGAACATGAAATTTTAACCTCCCACTATAGCAGAAAGGGTCTTTCTAGTAGTTGCACATCAAATCTAAACTGTCTGAAGTGTTTTTCCAAAGTTATCAACACTTTTATGTTTGGCGTTCCGAAACCCACCTTATCTCAGGCTGAAAAGCGTTTTTACGCATTGTGCCATAACTTTTCAGGGAAGCTTCAGAACATGAAATTTTAACCTCCCACTATAGCAGAAAGGGTCTTTCTAGTAGGTGCACATCAAATCTAAGCTCTCTGAAGTGTTTTTCGAAAGTTATCAACACTTTTATGTTTGGCGTTCCGAAACCCACCTTATCTCAGGCTGAAAAGCGTTTTTGTGCATTGTGCCATAACTTTTCAGGGAAGCTTCAGAACATGAAATTTTAACCTCCCACTATAGCAGAAAGGGTCTTTCTAGTAGTTGCACATCAAATCTAAGCTGTCTGAAGTGTTTTTCAAAAGTTATCAACACTTTTATGTTTGGCGTTCCGAAACCCACCTTATCTCAGGCTGAAAAGCGTTTTTGTGCATTGTGCCATAACTTTTCAGGAAAGCTTCAGAACATGAAATTTTAACCTCCCACTATAGCAGAAAGGGTCTTTCTAGTAGTTGCACATCAAATCTAAACTGTCTGAAGTGTTTTTCCAAAGTTATCAACACTTTTATGTTTGGCGTTCCGAAACCCACCTTATCTCAGGCTGAAAAGCGTTTTTACGCATTGTGCCATAACTTTTCAGGGAAGCTTCAGAACATGAAATTTTAACCTCCCACTATAGCAGAAAGGGTCTTTCTAGTAGGTGCACATCAAATCTAAGCTCTCTGAAGTGTTTTTCGAAAGTTATCAACACTTTTATGTTTGGCGTTCCGAAACCCACCTTATCTCAGGCTGAAAAGCGTTTTTGTGCATTGTGCCATAACTTTTCAGGGAAGCTTCAGAACATGAAATTTTAACCTCCCACTATAGCAGAAAGGGTCTTTCTAGTAGTTGCACATCAAATCTAAACTGTCTGAAGTGTTTTTCCAAAGTTATCAACACTTTTATGTTTGGCGTTCCGAAACCCACCTTATCTCAGGCTGAAAAGCGTTTTTGTGCATTGTGCCATAACTTTTCAGGGAAGCTTCAGAACATGAAATTTTAACCTCCCACTATAGCAGAAAGGGTCTTTCTAGTAGTTGCACATCAAATCTAAGCTGTCTGAAGTGTTTTTCGAAAGTTATCAACACTTTTATGTTTGGCGTTCCGAAACCCACCTTATCTCAGGCTGAAAAGCGTTTTTGTGCATTGTGCCATAACGTTTCAGGAAAGCTTCAGAACATGAAATTTTAACCTCCCACTATAGCAGAAAGGGTCTTTCTAGTAGTTGCACATCAAATCTAAACTGTCTGAAGTGTTTTTCCAAAGTTATCAACACTTTTATGTTTGGCGTTCCGAAACCCACCTTATCTCAGGCTGAAAAGCGTTTTTACGCATTGTGCCATAACTTTTCAGGGAAGCTTCAGAACATGAAATTTTAACCTCCCACTATAGCAGAAAGGGTCTTTCTAGTAGGTGCACATCAAATCTAAGCTCTCTGAAGTGTTTTTCGAAAGTTATCAACACTTTTATGTTTGGCGTTCCGAAACCCACCTTATCTCAGGCTGAAAAGCGTTTTTGTGCATTGTGCCATAACTTTTCAGGGAAGCTTCAGAACATGAAATTTTAACCTCCCACTATAGCAGAAAGGGTCTTTCTAGTAGTTGCACATCAAATCTAAACTGTCTGAAGTGTTTTTCCAAAGTTATTAACACTTTTATGTTTGGCGTTCCGAAACCCACCTTATCTCAGGCTGAAAAGCGTTTTTGTGCATTGTGCCATAACTTTTCAGGGAAGCTTCAGAACATGAAATTTTAACCTCCCACTATAGCAGAAAGGGTCTTTCTAGTAGTTGCACATCAAATCTAAACTGTCTGAAGTGTTTTTCCAAAGTTATCAACACTTTTATGTTTGGCGTTCCGAAACCCACCTTATCTCAGGCTGAAAAGCGTTTTTACGCATTGTGCCATAACTTTTCAGGGAAGCTTCAGAACATGAAATTTTAACCTCCCACTATAGCAGAAAGGGTCTTTCTAGTAGGTGCACATCAAATCTAAGCTGTCTGAAGTGTTTTTCGAAAGTTATCAACACTTTTATGTTTGGCGTTCCGAAACCCACCTTATCTCAGGCTGAAAAGCGTTTTTGTGCATTGTGCCATAACTTTTCAGGGAAGCTTCAGAACATGAAATTTTAACCTCCCACTATAGCAGAAAGGGTCTTTCTAGTAGGTGCACATCAAATCTAAGCTCTCTGAAGTGTTTTTCGAAAGTTATCAACACTTTTATGTTTGGCGTTCCGAAACCCACCTTATCTCAGGCTGAAAAGCGTTTTTGTGCATTGTGCCATAACTTTTCAGGAAAGCTTCAGAACATGAAATTTTAACCTCCCACTATAGCAGAAAGGGTCTTTCTAGTAGGTGCACATCAAATCTAAGCTCTCTGAAGTGTTTTTCGAAAGTTATCAACACTTTTATGTTTGGCGTTCCGAAACCCACCTTATCTCAGGCTGAAAAGCGTTTTTGTGCATTGTGCCATAACTTTTCAGGGAAGCTTCAGAACATGAAATTTTAACCTCCCACTATAGCAGAAAGGGTCTTTCTAGTAGGTGCACATCAAATCTAAGCTCTCTGAAGTGTTTTTCGAAAGTTATCAACACTTTTATGTTTGGCGTTCCGAAACCCACCTTATCTCAGGCTGAAAAGCGTTTTTGTGCATTGTGCCATAACTTTTCAGGGAAGCTTCAGAACATGAAATTTTAACCTCCCACTATAGCAGAAAGGGTCTTTCTAGTAGTTGCACATCAAATCTAAACTGTCTGAAGTGTTTTTCCAAAGTTATCAACACTTTTATGTTTGGCGTTCCGAAACCCACCTTATCTCAGGCTGAAAAGCGTTTTTGTGCATTGTGCCATAACTTTTCAGGGAAGCTTCAGAACATGAAATTTTAACCTCCCACTATAGCAGAAAGGGTCTTTCTAGTAGTTGCACATCAAATCTAAACTGTCTGAAGTGTTTTTCCAAAGTTATCAACACTTTTATGTTTGGCGTTCCGAAACCCACCTTATCTCAGGCTGAAAAGCGTTTTTGTGCATTGTGCCATAACTTTTCAGGGAAGCTTCAGAACATGAAATTTTAACCTCCCACTATAGCAGAAAGGGTCTTTCTAGTAGTTGCACATCAAATCTAAACTGTCTGAAGTGTTTTTCCAAAGTTATCAACACTTTTATGTTTGGCGTTCCGAAACCCACCTTATCTCAGGCTGAAAAGCGTTTTTGTGCATTGTGCCATAACTTTTCAGGGAAGCTTCAGAACATGAAATTTTAACCTCCCACTATAGCAGAAAGGGTCTTTCTAGTAGTTGCACATCAAATCTAAACTGTCTGAAGTGTTTTTCCAAAGTTATCAACACTTTTATGTTTGGCGTTCCGAAACCCACCTTATCTCAGGCTGAAAAGCGTTTTTGTGCATTGTGCCATAACTTTTCAGGGAAGCTTCAGAACATGAAATTTTAACCTCCCACTATAGCAGAAAGGGTCTTTCTAGTAGTTGCACATCAAATCTAAGCTGTCTGAAGTGTTTTTCAAAAGTTATCAACACTTTTATGTTTGGCGTTCCGAAATCCACCTTATCTCAGGCTGAAAAGCGTTTTTGTGCATTGTGCCATAACTTTTCAGGAAAGCTTCAGAACATGAAATTTTAACCTCCCACTATAGCAGAAAGGGTCTTTCTAGTAGTTGCACATCAAATCTAAACTGTCTGAAGTGTTTTTCCAAAGTTATCAACACTTTTATGTTTGGCGTTCCGAAACCCACCTTATCTCAGGCTGAAAAGCGTTTTTGTGCATTGTGCCATAACTTTTCAGGAAAGCTTCAGAACATGAAATTTTAACCTCCCACTATAGCAGAAAGGGTCTTTCTAGTAGTTGCACATCAAATCTAAACTGTCTGAAGTGTTTTTCCAAAGTTATCAACACTTTTATGTTTGGCGTTCCGAAACCCACCTTATCTCAGGCTGAAAAGCGTTTTTACGCATTGTGCCATAACTTTTCAGGGAAGCTTCAGAACATGAAATTTTAACCTCCCACTATAGCAGAAAGGGTCTTTCTAGTAGGTGCACATCAAATCTAAGCTCTCTGAAGTGTTTTTCGAAAGTTATCAACACTTTTATGTTTGGCGTTCCGAAACCCACCTTATCTCAGGCTGAAAAGCGTTTTTGTGCATTGTGCCATAACTTTTCAGGGAAGCTTCAGAACATGAAATTTTAACCTCCCACTATAGCAGAAAGGGTCTTTCTAGTAGTTGCACATCAAATCTAAACTGTCTGAAGTGTTTTTCCAAAGTTATCAACACTTTTATGTTTGGCGTTCCGAAACCCACCTTATCTCAGGCTGAAAAGCGTTTTTGTGCGTTGTGCCATAACTTTTCAGGGAAGCTTCAGAACATGAAATTTTAACCTCCCACTATAGCAGAAAGGGTCTTTCTAGTAGTTGCACATCAAATCTAAACTGTCTGAAGTGTTTTTCCAAAGTTATCAACACTTTTATGTTTGGCGTTCCGAAACCCACCTTATCTCAGGCTGAAAAGCGTTTTTGTGCATTGTGCCATAACTTTTCAGGGAAGCTTCAGAACATGAAATTTTAACCTCCCACTATAGCAGAAAGGGTCTTTCTAGTAGGTGCACATCAAATCTAAGCTCTCTGAAGTGTTTTTCGAAAGTTATCAACACTTTTATGTTTGGCGTTCCGAAACCCACCTTATCTCAGGCTGAAAAGCGTTTTTGTGCATTGTGCCATAACTTTTCAGGGAAGCTTCAGAACATGAAATTTTAACCTCCCACTATAGCAGAAAGGGTCTTTCTAGTAGTTGCACATCAAATCTAAACTGTCTGAAGTGTTTTTCCAAAGTTATCAACACTTTTATGTTTGGCGTTCCGAAACCCACCTTATCTCAGGCTGAAAAGCGTTTTTGTGCATTGTGCCATAACTTTTCAGGGAAGCTTCAGAACATGAAATTTTAACCTCCCACTATAGCAGAAAGGGTCTTTCTAGTAGTTGCACATCAAATCTAAACTGTCTGAAGTGTTTTTCCAAAGTTATCAACACTTTTATGTTTGGCGTTCCGAAACCCACCTTATCTCAGGCTGAAAAGCGTTTTTGTGCATTGTGCCATAACTTTTCAGGGAAGCTTCAGAACATGAAATTTTAACCTCCCACTATAGCAGAAAGGGTCTTTCTAGTAGTTGCACATCAAATCTAAGCTGTCTGAAGTGTTTTTCAAAAGTTATCAACACTTTTATGTTTGGCGTTCCGAAACCCACCTTATCTCAGGCTGAAAAGCGTTTTTGTGCATTGTGCCATAACTTTTCAGGAAAGCTTCAGAACATGAAATTTTAACCTCCCACTATAGCAGAAAGGGTCTTTCTAGTAGTTGCACATCAAATCTAAACTGTCTGAAGTGTTTTTCCAAAGTTATCAACACTTTTATGTTTGGCGTTCCGAAACCCACCTTATCTCAGGCTGAAAAGCGTTTTTACGCATTGTGCCATAACTTTTCAGGGAAGCTTCAGAACATGAAATTTTAACCTCCCACTATAGCAGAAAGGGTCTTTCTAGTAGGTGCACATCAAATCTAAGCTCTCTGAAGTGTTTTTCGAAAGTTATCAACACTTTTATGTTTGGCGTTCCGAAACCCACCTTATCTCAGGCTGAAAAGCGTTTTTGTGCATTGTGCCATAACTTTTCAGGAAAGCTTCAGAACATGAAATTTTAACCTCCCACTATAGCAGAAAGGGTCTTTCTAGTAGTTGCACATCAAATCTAAACTGTCTGAAGTGTTTTTCCAAAGTTATCAACACTTTTATGTTTGGCGTTCCGAAACCCACCTTATCTCAGGCTGAAAAGCGTTTTTACGCATTGTGCCATAACTTTTCAGGGAAGCTTCAGAACATGAAATTTTAACCTCCCACTATAGCAGAAAGGGTCTTTCTAGTAGGTGCACATCAAATCTAAGCTCTCTGAAGTGTTTTTCGAAAGTTATCAACACTTTTATGTTTGGCGTTCCGAAACCCACCTTATCTCAGGCTGAAAAGCGTTTTTGTGCATTGTGCCATAACTTTTCAGGGAAGCTTCAGAACATGAAATTTTAACCTCCCACTATAGCAGAAAGGGTCTTTCTAGTAGTTGCACATCAAATCTAAACTGTCTGAAGTGTTTTTCCAAAGTTATCAACACTTTTATGTTTGGCGTTCCGAAACCCACCTTATCTCAGGCTGAAAAGCGTTTTTGTGCATTGTGCCATAACTTTTCAGGGAAGCTTCAGAACATGAAATTTTAACCTCCCACTATAGCAGAAAGGGTCTTTCTAGTAGTTGCACATCAAATCTAAGCTGTCTGAAGTGTTTTTCGAAAGTTATCAACACTTTTATGTTTGGCGTTCCGAAACCCACCTTATCTCAGGCTGAAAAGCGTTTTTGTGCATTGTGCCATAACGTTTCAGGAAAGCTTCAGAACATGAAATTTTAACCTCCCACTATAGCAGAAAGGGTCTTTCTAGTAGTTGCACATCAAATCTAAACTGTCTGAAGTGTTTTTCCAAAGTTATCAACACTTTTATGTTTGGCGTTCCGAAACCCACCTTATCTCAGGCTGAAAAGCGTTTTTACGCATTGTGCCATAACTTTTCAGGGAAGCTTCAGAACATGAAATTTTAACCTCCCACTATAGCAGAAAGGGTCTTTCTAGTAGGTGCACATCAAATCTAAGCTCTCTGAAGTGTTTTTCGAAAGTTATCAACACTTTTATGTTTGGCGTTCCGAAACCCACCTTATCTCAGGCTGAAAAGCGTTTTTGTGCATTGTGCCATAACTTTTCAGGGAAGCTTCAGAACATGAAATTTTAACCTCCCACTATAGCAGAAAGGGTCTTTCTAGTAGTTGCACATCAAATCTAAACTGTCTGAAGTGTTTTTCCAAAGTTATTAACACTTTTATGTTTGGCGTTCCGAAACCCACCTTATCTCAGGCTGAAAAGCGTTTTTGTGCATTGTGCCATAACTTTTCAGGGAAGCTTCAGAACATGAAATTTTAACCTCCCACTATAGCAGAAAGGGTCTTTCTAGTAGTTGCACATCAAATCTAAACTGTCTGAAGTGTTTTTCCAAAGTTATCAACACTTTTATGTTTGGCGTTCCGAAACCCACCTTATCTCAGGCTGAAAAGCGTTTTTACGCATTGTGCCATAACTTTTCAGGGAAGCTTCAGAACATGAAATTTTAACCTCCCACTATAGCAGAAAGGGTCTTTCTAGTAGGTGCACATCAAATCTAAGCTGTCTGAAGTGTTTTTCGAAAGTTATCAACACTTTTATGTTTGGCGTTCCGAAACCCACCTTATCTCAGGCTGAAAAGCGTTTTTGTGCATTGTGCCATAACTTTTCAGGGAAGCTTCAGAACATGAAATTTTAACCTCCCACTATAGCAGAAAGGGTCTTTCTAGTAGGTGCACATCAAATCTAAGCTCTCTGAAGTGTTTTTCGAAAGTTATCAACACTTTTATGTTTGGCGTTCCGAAACCCACCTTATCTCAGGCTGAAAAGCGTTTTTGTGCATTGTGCCATAACTTTTCAGGAAAGCTTCAGAACATGAAATTTTAACCTCCCACTATAGCAGAAAGGGTCTTTCTAGTAGGTGCACATCAAATCTAAGCTCTCTGAAGTGTTTTTCGAAAGTTATCAACACTTTTATGTTTGGCGTTCCGAAACCCACCTTATCTCAGGCTGAAAAGCGTTTTTGTGCATTGTGCCATAACTTTTCAGGGAAGCTTCAGAACATGAAATTTTAACCTCCCACTATAGCAGAAAGGGTCTTTCTAGTAGGTGCACATCAAATCTAAGCTCTCTGAAGTGTTTTTCGAAAGTTATCAACACTTTTATGTTTGGCGTTCCGAAACCCACCATATCTCAGGCTGAAAAGCGTTTTTGTGCATTGTGCCATAACTTTTCAGGGAAGCTTCAGAACATGAAATTTTAACCTCCCACTATAGCAGAAAGGGTCTTTCTAGTAGTTGCACATCAAATCTAAACTGTCTGAAGTGTTTTTCCAAAGTTATCAACACTTTTATGTTTGGCGTTCCGAAACCCACCTTATCTCAGGCTGAAAAGCGTTTTTGTGCATTGTGCCATAACTTTTCAGGGAAGCTTCAGAACATGAAATTTTAACCTCCCACTATAGCAGAAAGGGTCTTTCTAGTAGTTGCACATCAAATCTAAACTGTCTGAAGTGTTTTTCCAAAGTTATCAACACTTTTATGTTTGGCGTTCCGAAACCCACCTTATCTCAGGCTGAAAAGCGTTTTTGTGCATTGTGCCATAACTTTTCAGGGAAGCTTCAGAACATGAAATTTTAACCTCCCACTATAGCAGAAAGGGTCTTTCTAGTAGTTGCACATCAAATCTAAACTGTCTGAAGTGTTTTTCCAAAGTTATCAACACTTTTATGTTTGGCGTTCCGAAACCCACCTTATCTCAGGCTGAAAAGCGTTTTTGTGCATTGTGCCATAACTTTTCAGGGAAGCTTCAGAACATGAAATTTTAACCTCCCACTATAGCAGAAAGGGTCTTTCTAGTAGTTGCACATCAAATCTAAACTGTCTGAAGTGTTTTTCCAAAGTTATCAACACTTTTATGTTTGGCGTTCCGAAACCCACCTTATCTCAGGCTGAAAAGCGTTTTTGTGCATTGTGCCATAACTTTTCAGGGAAGCTTCAGAACATGAAATTTTAACCTCCCACTATAGCAGAAAGGGTCTTTCTAGTAGTTGCACATCAAATCTAAGCTGTCTGAAGTGTTTTTCAAAAGTTATCAACACTTTTATGTTTGGCGTTCCGAAATCCACCTTATCTCAGGCTGAAAAGCGTTTTTGTGCATTGTGCCATAACTTTTCAGGAAAGCTTCAGAACATGAAATTTTAACCTCCCACTATAGCAGAAAGGGTCTTTCTAGTAGTTGCACATCAAATCTAAACTGTCTGAAGTGTTTTTCCAAAGTTATCAACACTTTTATGTTTGGCGTTCCGAAACCCACCTTATCTCAGGCTGAAAAGCGTTTTTGTGCATTGTGCCATAACTTTTCAGGAAAGCTTCAGAACATGAAATTTTAACCTCCCACTATAGCAGAAAGGGTCTTTCTAGTAGTTGCACATCAAATCTAAACTGTCTGAAGTGTTTTTCCAAAGTTATCAACACTTTTATGTTTGGCGTTCCGAAACCCACCTTATCTCAGGCTGAAAAGCGTTTTTACGCATTGTGCCATAACTTTTCAGGGAAGCTTCAGAACATGAAATTTAAACCTCCCACTATAGCAGAAAGGGTCTTTCTAGTAGGTGCACATCAAATCTAAGCTCTCTGAAGTGTTTTTCGAAAGTTATCAACACTTTTATGTTTGGCGTTCCGAAACCCACCTTATCTCAGGCTGAAAAGCGTTTTTGTGCATTGTGCCATAACTTTTCAGGGAAGCTTCAGAACATGAAATTTTAACCTCCCACTATAGCAGAAAGGGTCTTTCTAGTAGTTGCACATCAAATCTAAACTGTCTGAAGTGTTTTTCCAAAGTTATCAACACTTTTATGTTTGGCGTTCCGAAACCCACCTTATCTCAGGCTGAAAAGCGTTTTTGTGCATTGTGCCATAACTTTTCAGGGAAGCTTCAGAACATGAAACTTTAACCTCCCACTATAGCAGAAAGGGTCTTTCTAGTAGTTGCACATCAAATCTAAACTGTCTGAAGTGTTTTTCCAAAGTTATCAACACTTTTATGTTTGGCGTTCCGAAACCCACCTTATCTCAGGCTGAAAAGCGTTTTTGTGCATTGTGCCATAACTTTTCAGGGAAGCTTCAGAACATGAAATTTTAACCTCCCACTATAGCAGAAAGGGTCTTTCTAGTAGTTGCACATCAAATCTAAGCTGTCTGAAGTGTTTTTCAAAAGTTATCAACACTTTTATGTTTGGCGTTCCGAAACCCACCTTATCTCAGGCTGAAAAGCGTTTTTACGCATTGTGCCATAACTTTTCAGGGAAGCTTCAGAACATGAAATTTTAACCTCCCACTATAGCAGAAAGGGTCTTTCTAGTAGGTGCACATCAAATCTAAGCTCTCTGAAGTGTTTTTCGAAAGTTATCAACACTTTTATGTTTGGCGTTCCGAAACCCACCTTATCTCAGGCTGAAAAGCGTTTTTGTGCATTGTGCCATAACTTTTCAGGGAAGCTTCAGAACATGAAATTTTAACCTTCCACTATAGCAGAAAGGGTCTTTCTAGTAGTTGCACATCAAATCTAAACTGTCTGAAGTGTTTTTCCAAAGTTATTAACACTTTTATGTTTGGCGTTCCGAAACCCACCTTATCTCAGGCTGAAAAGCGTTTTTGTGCATTGTGCCATAACTTTTCAGGGAAGCTTCAGAACATGAAATTTTAACCTCCCACTATAGCAGAAAGGGTCTTTCTAGTAGTTGCACATCAAATCTAAGCTGTCTGAAGTGTTTTTCGAAAGTTATCAACACTTTTATGTTTGGCGTTCCGAAACCCACCTTATCTCAGGCTGAAAAGCGTTTTTGTGCATTGTGCCATAACTTTTCAGGAAAGCTTCAGAACATGAAATTTTAACCTCCCACTATAGCAGAAAGGGTCTTTCTAGTAGTTGCACATCAAATCTAAACTGTCTGAAGTGTTTTTCCAAAGTTATCAACACTTTTATGTTTGGCGTTCCGAAACCCACCTTATCTCAGGCTGAAAAGCGTTTTTACGCATTGTGCCATAACTTTTCAGGGAAGCTTCAGAACATGAAATTTTAACCTCCCACTATAGCAGAAAGGGTCTTTCTAGTAGGTGCACATCAAATCTAAGCTCTCTGAAGTGTTTTTCGAAAGTTATCAACACTTTTATGTTTGGCGTTCCGAAACCCACCTTATCTCAGGCTGAAAAGCGTTTTTGTGCATTGTGCCATAACTTTTCAGGGAAGCTTCAGAACATGAAATTTTAACCTCCCACTATAGCAGAAAGGGTCTTTCTAGTAGTTGCACATCAAATCTAAACTGTCTGAAGTGTTTTTCCAAAGTTATTAACACTTTTATGTTTGGCGTTCCGAAACCCACCTTATCTCAGGCTGAAAAGCGTTTTTGTGCATTGTGCCATAACTTTTCAGGGAAGCTTCAGAACATGAAATTTTAAGCTCCCACTATAGCAGAAAGGGTCTTTCTAGTAGTTGCACATCAAATCTAAACTGTCTGAAGTGTTTTTCCAAAGTTATCAACACTTTTATGTTTGGCGTTCCGAAACCCACCTTATCTCAGGCTGAAAAGCGTTTTTACGCATTGTGCCATAACTTTTCAGGGAAGCTTCAGAACATGAAATTTTAACCTCCCACTATAGCAGAAAGGGTCTTTCTAGTAGGTGCACATCAAATCTAAGCTCTCTGAAGTGTTTTTCGAAAGTTATCAACACTTTTATGTTTGGCGTTCCGAAACCCACCTTATCTCAGGCTGAAAAGCGTTTTTGTGCATTGTGCCATAACTTTTCAGGAAAGCTTCAGAACATGAAATTTTAACCTCCCACTATAGCAGAAAGGGTCTTTCTAGTAGGTGCACATCAAATCTAAGCTCTCTGAAGTGTTTTTCGAAAGTTATCAACACTTTTATGTTTGGCGTTCCGAAACCCACCTTATCTCAGGCTGAAAAGCGTTTTTGTGCATTGTGCCATAACTTTTCAGGGAAGCTTCAGAACATGAAATTTTAACCTCCCACTATAGCAGAAAGGGTCTTTCTAGTAGGTGCACATCAAATCTAAACTGTCTGAAGTGTTTTTCCAAAGTTATCAACACTTTTATGTTTGGCGTTCCGAAACCCACCTTATCTCAGGCTGAAAAGCGTTTTTGTGCATTGTGCCATAACTTTTCAGGGAAGCTTCAGAACATGAAACTTTAACCTCCCACTATAGCAGAAAGGGTCTTTCTAGTAGTTGCACATCAAATCTAAACTGTCTGAAGTGTTTTTCCAAAGTTATCAACACTTTTATGTTTGGCGTTCCGAAACCCACCTTATCTCAGGCTGAAAAGCGTTTTTGTGCATTGTGCCATAACTTTTCAGGGAAGCTTCAGAACATGAAATTTTAACCTCCCACTATAGCAGAAAGGGTCTTTCTAGTAGTTGCACATCAAATCTAAGCTGTCTGAAGTGTTTTTCAAAAGTTATCAACACTTTTATGTTTGGCGTTCCGAAACCCACCTTATCTCAGGCTGAAAAGCGTTTTTACGCATTGTGCCATAACTTTTCAGGGAAGCTTCAGAACATGAAATTTTAACCTCCCACTATAGCAGAAAGGGTCTTTCTAGTAGGTGCACATCAAATCTAAGCTCTCTGAAGTGTTTTTCGAAAGTTATCAACACTTTTATGTTTGGCGTTCCGAAACCCACCTTATCTCAGGCTGAAAAGCGTTTTTGTGCATTGTGCCATAACTTTTCAGGGAAGCTTCAGAACATGAAATTTTAACCTTCCACTATAGCAGAAAGGGTCTTTCTAGTAGTTGCACATCAAATCTAAACTGTCTGAAGTGTTTTTCCAAAGTTATTAACACTTTTATGTTTGGCGTTCCGAAACCCACCTTATCTCAGGCTGAAAAGCGTTTTTGTGCATTGTGCCATAACTTTTCAGGGAAGCTTCAGAACATGAAATTTTAACCTCCCACTATAGCAGAAAGGGTCTTTCTAGTAGTTGCACATCAAATCTAAGCTGTCTGAAGTGTTTTTCGAAAGTTATCAACACTTTTATGTTTGGCGTTCCGAAACCCACCTTATCTCAGGCTGAAAAGCGTTTTTGTGCATTGTGCCATAACTTTTCAGGAAAGCTTCAGAACATGAAATTTTAACCTCCCACTATAGCAGAAAGGGTCTTTCTAGTAGTTGCACATCAAATCTAAACTGTCTGAAGTGTTTTTCCAAAGTTATCAACACTTTTATGTTTGGCGTTCCGAAACCCACCTTATCTCAGGCTGAAAAGCGTTTTTACGCATTGTGCCATAACTTTTCAGGGAAGCTTCAGAACATGAAATTTTAACCTCCCACTATAGCAGAAAGGGTCTTTCTAGTAGGTGCACATCAAATCTAAGCTCTCTGAAGTGTTTTTCGAAAGTTATCAACACTTTTATGTTTGGCGTTCCGAAACCCACCTTATCTCAGGCTGAAAAGCGTTTTTGTGCATTGTGCCATAACTTTTCAGGGAAGCTTCTGAACATGAAATTTTAACCTCCCACTATAGCAGAAAGGGTCTTTCTAGTAGTTGCACATCAAATCTAAACTGTCTGAAGTGTTTTTCCAAAGTTATTAACACTTTTATGTTTGGCGTTCCGAAACCCACCTTATCTCAGGCTGAAAAGCGTTTTTGTGCATTGTGCCATAACTTTTCAGGGAAGCTTCAGAACATGAAATTTTAACCTCCCACTATAGCAGAAAGGGTCTTTCTAGTAGTTGCACATCAAATCTAAACTGTCTGAAGTGTTTTTCCAAAGTTATCAACACTTTTATGTTTGGCGTTCCGAAACCCACCTTATCTCAGGCTGAAAAGCGTTTTTACGCATTGTGCCATAACTTTTCAGGGAAGCTTCAGAACATGAAATTTTAACCTCCCACTATAGCAGAAAGGGTCTTTCTAGTAGGTGCACATCAAATCTAAGCTCTCTGAAGTGTTTTTCGAAAGTTATCAACACTTTTATGTTTGGCGTTCCGAAACCCACCTTATCTCAGGCTGAAAAGCGTTTTTGTGCATTGTGCCATAACTTTTCAGGAAAGCTTCAGAACATGAAATTTTAACCTCCCACTATAGCAGAAAGGGTCTTTCTAGTAGGTGCACATCAAATCTAAGCTCTCTGAAGTGTTTTTCGAAAGTTATCAACACTTTTATGTTTGGCGTTCCGAAACCCACCTTATCTCAGGCTGAAAAGCGTTTTTGTGCATTGTGCCATAACTTTTCAGGGAAGCTTCAGAACATGAAATTTTAACCTCCCACTATAGCAGAAAGGGTCTTTCTAGTAGGTGCACATCAAATCTAAGCTCTCTGAAGTGTTTTTCGAAAGTTATCAACACTTTTATGTTTGGCGTTCCGAAACCCACCTTATCTCAGGCTGAAAAGCGTTTTTGTGCATTGTGCCATAACTTTTCAGGAAAGCTTCAGAACATGAAATTTTAACCTCCCACTATAGCAGAAAGGGTCTTTCTAGTAGTTGCACATCAAATCTAAACTGTCTGAAGTGTTTTTCCAAAGTTATCAACACTTTTATGTTTGGCGTTCCGAAACCCACCTTATCTCAGGCTGAAAAGCGTTTTTACGCATTGTGCCATAACTTTTCAGGGAAGCTTCAGAACATGAAATTTTAACCTCCCACTATAGCAGAAAGGGTCTTTCTAGTAGGTGCACATCAAATCTAAGCTCTCTGAAGTGTTTTTCGAAAGTTATCAACACTTTTATGTTTGGCGTTCCGAAACCCACCTTATCTCAGGCTGAAAAGCGTTTTTGTGCATTGTGCCATAACTTTTCAGGGAAGCTTCAGAACATGAAATTTTAACCTCCCACTATAGCAGAAAGGGTCTTTCTAGTAGTTGCACATCAAATCTAAACTGTCTGAAGTGTTTTTCCAAAGTTATTAACACTTTTATGTTTGGCGTTCCGAAACCCACCTTATCTCAGGCTGAAAAGCGTTTTTGTGCATTGTGCCATAACTTTTCAGGGAAGCTTCAGAACATGAAATTTTAACCTCCCACTATAGCAGAAAGGGTCTTTCTAGTAGTTGCACATCAAATCTAAACTGTCTGAAGTGTTTTTCCAAAGTTATCAACACTTTTATGTTTGGCGTTCCGAAACCCACCTTATCTCAGGCTGAAAAGCGTTTTTACGCATTGTGCCATAACTTTTCAGGGAAGCTTCAGAACATGAAATTTTAACCTCCCACTATAGCAGAAAGGGTCTTTCTAGTAGGTGCACATCAAATCTAAGCTGTCTGAAGTGTTTTTCGAAAGTTATCAACACTTTTATGTTTGGCGTTCCGAAACCCACCTTATCTCAGGCTGAAAAGCGTTTTTGTGCATTGTGCCATAACTTTTCAGGGAAGCTTCAGAACATGAAATTTTAACCTCCCACTATAGCAGAAAGGGTCTTTCTAGTAGTTGCACATCAAATCTAAACTGTCTGAAGTGTTTTTCCAAAGTTATCAACACTTTTATGTTTGGCGTTCCGAAACCCACCTTATCTCAGGCTGAAAAGCGTTTTTGTGCATTGTGCCATAACTTTTCAGGGAAGCTTCAGAACATGAAATTTTAACCTCCCACTATAGCAGAAAGGGTCTTTCTAGTAGTTGCACATCAAATCTAAACTGTCTGAAGTGTTTTTCCAAAGTTATCAACACTTTTATGTTTGGCGTTCCGAAACCCACCTTATCTCAGGCTGAAAAGCGTTTTTACGCATTGTGCCATAACTTTTCAGGGAAGCTTCAGAACATGAAATTTTAACCTCCCACTATAGCAGAAAGGGTCTTTCTAGTAGGTGCACATCAAATCTAAGCTGTCTGAAGTGTTTTTCGAAAGTTATCAACACTTTTATGTTTGGCGTTCCGAAACCCACCTTATCTCAGGCTGAAAAGCGTTTTTGTGCATTGTGCCATAACTTTTCAGGGAAGCTTCAGAACATGAAATTTTAACCTCCCACTATAGCAGAAAGGGTCTTTCTAGTAGTTGCACATCAAATCTAAGCTGTCTGAAGTGTTTTTCAAAAGTTATCAACACTTTTATGTTTGGCGTTCCGAAACCCACCTTATCTCAGGCTGAAAAGCGTTTTTGTGCATTGTGCCATAACTTTTCAGGGAAGCTTCAGAACATGAAATTTTAACCTCCCACTATAGCAGAAAGGGTCTTTCTAGTAGTTGCACATCAAATCTAAACTGTCTGAAGTGTTTTTCCAAAGTTATTAACACTTTTATGTTTGGCGTTCCGAAACCCACCTTATCTCAGGCTGAAAAGCGTTTTTGTGCATTGTGCCATAACTTTTCAGGGAAGCTTCAGAACATGAAATTTTAACCTCCCACTATAGCAGAAAGGGTCTTTCTAGTAGTTGCACATCAAATCTAAACTGTCTGAAGTGTTTTTCCAAAGTTATCAACACTTTTATGTTTGGCGTTCCGAAACCCTCCTTATCTCAGGCTGAAAAGCGTTTTTGTGCATTGTGCCATAACTTTTCAGGGAAGCTTCAGAACATGAAATTTTAACCTCCCACTATAGCAGAAAGGGTCTTTCTAGTAGTTGCACATCAAATCTAAACTGTCTGAAGTGTTTTTCCAAAGTTATCAACACTTTTATGTTTGGCGTTCCGAAACCCACCTTATCTCAGGCTGAAAAGCGTTTTTGTGCATTGTGCCATAACTTTTCAGGGAAGCTTCAGAACATGAAATTTTAACCTCCCACTATAGCAGAAAGGGTCTTTCTAGTAGTTGCACATCAAATCTAAGCTGTCTGAAGTGTTTTTCAAAAGTTATCAACACTTTTATGTTTGGCGTTCAGAAACCCACCTTATCTCAGGCTGAAAAGCGTTTTTGTGCATTGTGCCATAACTTTTCAGGAAAGCTTCAGAACATGAAATTTTAACCTCCCACTATAGCAGAAAGGGTCTTTCTAGTAGTTGCACATCAAATCTAAACTGTCTGAAGTGTTTTTCCAAAGTTATCAACACTTTTATGTTTGGCGTTCCGAAACCCACCTTATCTCAGGCTGAAAAGCGTTTTTACGCATTGTGCCATAACTTTTCAGGGAAGCTTCAGAACATGAAATTTTAACCTCCCACTATAGCAGAAAGGGTCTTTCTAGTAGGTGCACATCAAATCTAAGCTCTCTGAAGTGTTTTTCGAAAGTTATCAACACTTTTATGTTTGGCGTTCCGAAACCCACCTTATCTCAGGCTGAAAAGCGTTTTTGTGCATTGTGCCATAACTTTTCAGGGAAGCTTCAGAACATGAAATTTTAACCTCCCACTATAGCAGAAAGGGTCTTTCTAGTAGTTGCACATCAAATCTAAACTGTCTGAAGTGTTTTTCCAAAGTTATCAACACTTTTATGTTTGGCGTTCCGAAACCCACCTTATCTCAGGCTGAAAAGCGTTTTTGTGCATTGTGCCATAACTTTTCAGGGAAGCTTCAGAACATGAAATTTTAACCTCCCACTATAGCAGAAAGGGTCTTTCTAGTAGTTGCACATCAAATCTAAGCTGTCTGAAGTGTTTTTCAAAAGTTATCAACACTTTTATGTTTGGCGTTCCGAAACCCACCTTATCTCAGGCTGAAAAGCGTTTTTGTGCATTGTGCCATAACTTTTCAGGAAAGCTTCAGAACATGAAATTTTAACCTCCCACTATAGCAGAAAGGGTCTTTCTAGTAGTTGCACATCAAATCTAAACTGTCTGAAGTGTTTTTCCAAAGTTATCAACACTTTTATGTTTGGCGTTCCGAAACCCACCTTATCTCAGGCTGAAAAGCGTTTTTACGCATTGTGCCATAACTTTTCAGGGAAGCTTCAGAACATGAAATTTTAACCTCCCACTATAGCAGAAAGGGTCTTTCTAGTAGGTGCACATCAAATCTAAGCTCTCTGAAGTGTTTTTCGAAAGTTATCAACACTTTTATGTTTGGCGTTCCGAAACCCACCTTATCTCAGGCTGAAAAGCGTTTTTGTGCATTGTGCCATAACTTTTCAGGGAAGCTTCAGAACATGAAATTTTAACCTCCCACTATAGCAGAAAGGGTCTTTCTAGTAGTTGCACATCAAATCTAAACTGTCTGAAGTGTTTTTCCAAAGTTATTAACACTTTTATGTTTGGCGTTCCGAAACCCACCTTATCTCAGGCTGAAAAGCGTTTTTGTGCATTGTGCCATAACTTTTCAGGAAAGCTTCAGAACATGAAATTTTAACCTCCCACTATAGCAGAAAGGGTCTTTCTAGTAGTTGCACATCAAATCTAAACTGTCTGAAGTGTTTTTCCAAAGTTATCAACACTTTTATGTTTGGCGTTCCGAAACCCACCTTATCTCAGGCTGAAAAGCGTTTTTACGCATTGTGCCATAACTTTTCAGGGAAGCTTCAGAACATGAAATTTTAACCTCCCACTATAGCAGAAAGGGTCTTTCTAGTAGGTGCACATCAAATCTAAGCTGTCTGAAGTGTTTTTCGAAAGTTATCAACACTTTTATGTTTGGCGTTCCGAAACCCACCTTATCTCAGGCTGAAAAGCGTTTTTGTGCATTGTGCCATAACTTTTCAGGGAAGCTTCAGAACATGAAATTTTAACCTCCCACTATAGCAGAAAGGGTCTTTCTAGTAGTTGCACATCAAATCTAAGCTGTCTGAAGTGTTTTTCCAAAGTTATCAACACTTTTATGTTTGGCGTTCCGAAACCCACCTTATCTCAGGCTGAAAAGCGTTTTTACGCATTGTGCCATAACTTTTCAGGGAAGCTTCAGAACATGAAATTTTAACCTCCCACTCAGAACATGAAATTTTAACCTCCCACTATAGCAGAAAGGGTCTTTCTAGTAGTTGCACATCAAATCTAAACTGTCTGAAGTGTTTTTCCAAAGTTATCAACACTTTTATGTTTGGCGTTCCGAAACCCACCTTATCTCAGGCTGAAAAGCGTTTTTGTGCATTGTGCCATAACTTTTCAGGGAAGCTTCAGAACATGAAATTTTAACCTCCCACTATAGCAGAAAGGGTCTTTCTAGTAGTTGCACATCAAATCTAAACTGTCTGAAGTGTTTTTCCAAAGTTATCAACACTTTTATGTTTGGCGTTCCGAAACCCACCTTATCTCAGGCTGAAAAGCGTTTTTGTGCATTGTGCCATAACTTTTCAGGGAAGCTTCAGAACATGACATTTTAACCTCCCACTATAGCAGAAAGGGTCTTTCTAGTAGTTGCACATCAAATCTAAGCTGTCTGAAGTGTTTTTCAAAAGTTATCAACACTTTTATGTTTGGCGTTCCGAAACCCACCTTATCTCAGGCTGAAAAGCGTTTTTGTGCATTGTGCCATAACTTTTCAGGAAAGCTTCAGAACATGAAATTTTAACCTCCCACTATAGCAGAAAGGGTCTTTCTAGTAGTTGCACATCAAATCTAAACTGTCTGAAGTGTTTTTCCAAAGTTATCAACACTTTTATGTTTGGCGTTCCGAAACCCACCTTATCTCAGGCTGAAAAGCGTTTTTACGCATTCTGCCATAACTTTTCAGGGAAGCTTCAGAACATGAAATTTTAACCTCCCACTATAGCAGAAAGGGTCTTTCTAGTAGTTGCACATCAAATCTAAGCTGTCTGAAGTGTTTTTCAAAAGTTATCAACACTTTTATGTTTGGCGTTCCGAAACCCACCTTATCTCAGGCTGAAAAGCGTTTTTGTGCATTGTGCCATAACTTTTCAGGAAAGCTTCAGAACATGAAATTTTAACCTCCCACTATAGCAGAAAGGGTCTTTCTAGTAGTTGCACATCAAATCTAAACTGTCTGAAGTGTTTTTCAAAAGTTATCAACACTTTTATGTTTGGCGTTCCGAAACCCACCTTATCTCAGGCTGAAAAGCGTTTTTACGCATTGTGCCATAACTTTTCAGGGAAGCTTCAGAACATGAAATTTTAACCTCCCACTATAGCAGAAAGGGTCTTTCTAGTAGGTGCACATCAAATCTAAGCTCTCTGAAGTGTTTTTCGAAAGTTATCAACACTTTTATGTTTGGCGTTCCGAAACCCACCTTATCTCAGGCTGAAAAGCGTTTTTGTGCATTGTGCCATAACTTTTCAGGGAAGCTTCAGAACATGAAATTTTAACCTCCCACTATAGCAGAAAGGGTCTTTCTAGTAGTTGCACATCAAATCTAAACTGTCTGAAGTGTTTTTCCAAAGTTATTAACACTTTTATGTTTGGCGTTCCGAAACCCACCTTATCTCAGGCTGAAAAGCGTTTTTGTGCATTGTGCCATAACTTTTCAGGGAAGCTTCAGAACATGAAATTTTAACCTCCCACTATAGCAGAAAGGGTCTTTCTAGTAGTTGCACATCAAATCTAAACTGTCTGAAGTGTTTTTCCAAAGTTATCAACACTTTTATGTTTGGCGTTCCGAAACCCACCTTATCTCAGGCTGAAAAGCGTTTTTACGCATTGTGCCATAACTTTTCAGGGAAGCTTCAGAACATGAAATTTTAACCTCCCACTATAGCAGAAAGGGTCTTTCTAGTAGGTGCACATCAAATCTAAGCTGTCTGAAGTGTTTTTCGAAAGTTATCAACACTTTTATGTTTGGCGTTCCGAAACCCACCTTATCTCAGGCTGAAAAGCGTTTTTGTGCATTGTGCCATAACTTTTCAGGGAAGCTTCAGAACATGAAATTTTAACCTCCCACTATAGCAGAAAGGGTCTTTCTAGTAGGTGCACATCAAATCTAAGCTCTCTGAAGTGTTTTTCGAAAGTTATCAACACTTTTATGTTTGGCGTTCCGAAACCCACCTTATCTCAGGCTGAAAAGCGTTTTTGTGCATTGTGCCATAACTTTTCAGGGAAGCTTCAGAACATGAAATTTTAACCTCCCACTATAGCAGAAAGGGTCTTTCTAGTAGTTGCACATCAAATCTAAACTGTCTGAAGTGTTTTTCCAAAGTTATCAACACTTTTATGTTTGGCGTTCCGAAACCCACCTTATCTCAGGCTGAAAAGCGTTTTTGTGCATTGTGCCATAACTTTTCAGGGAAGCTTCAGAACATGAAATTTTAACCTCCCACTATAGCAGAAAGGGTCTTTCTAGTAGTTGCACATCAAATCTAAGCTGTCTGAAGTGTTTTTCAAAAGTTATCAACACTTTTATGTTTGGCGTTCCGAAACCCACCTTATCTCAGGCTGAAAAGCGTTTTTGTGCATTGTGCCATAACTTTTCAGGAAAGCTTCAGAACATGAAATTTTAACCTCCCACTATAGCAGAAAGGGTCTTTCTAGTAGTTGCACATCAAATCTAAACTGTCTGAAGTGTTTTTCCAAAGTTATCAACACTTTTATGTTTGGCGTTCCGAAACCCACCTTATCTCAGGCTGAAAAGCGTTTTTACGCATTGTGCCATAACTTTTCAGGGAAGCTTCAGAACATGAAATTTTAACCTCCCACTATAGCAGAAAGGGTCTTTCTAGTAGGTGCACATCAAATCTAAGCTCTCTGAAGTGTTTTTCGAAAGTTATCAACACTTTTATGTTTGGCGTTCCGAAACCCACCTTATCTCAGGCTGAAAAGCGTTTTTGTGCATTGTGCCATAACTTTTCAGGGAAGCTTCAGAACATGAAATTTTAACCTCCCACTATAGCAGAAAGGGTCTTTCTAGTAGTTGCACATCAAATCTAAACTGTCTGAAGTGTTTTTCCAAAGTTATTAACACTTTTATGTTTGGCGTTCCGAAACCCACCTTATCTCAGGCTGAAAAGCGTTTTTGTGCATTGTGCCATAACTTTTCAGGAAAGCTTCAGAACATGAAATTTTAACCTCCCACTATAGCAGAAAGGGTCTTTCTAGTAGTTGCACATCAAATCTAAACTGTCTGAAGTGTTTTTCCAAAGTTATCAACACTTTTATGTTTGGCGTTCCGAAACCCACCTTATCTCAGGCTGAAAAGCGTTTTTACGCATTGTGCCATAACTTTTCAGGGAAGCTTCAGAACATGAAATTTTAACCTCCCACTATAGCAGAAAGGGTCTTTCTAGTAGGTGCACATCAAATCTAAGCTGTCTGAAGTGTTTTTCGAAAGTTATCAACACTTTTATGTTTGGCGTTCCGAAACCCACCTTATCTCAGGCTGAAAAGCGTTTTTGTGCATTGTGCCATAACTTTTCAGGGAAGCTTCAGAACATGAAATTTTAACCTCCCACTATAGCAGAAAGGGTCTTTCTAGTAGTTGCACATCAAATCTAAGCTGTCTGAAGTGTTTTTCCAAAGTTATCAACACTTTTATGTTTGGCGTTCCGAAACCCACCTTATCTCAGGCTGAAAAGCGTTTTTACGCATTGTGCCATAACTTTTCAGGGAAGCTTCAGAACATGAAATTTTAACCTCCCACTCAGAACATGAAATTTTAACCTCCCACTATAGCAGAAAGGGTCTTTCTAGTAGTTGCACATCAAATCTAAACTGTCTGAAGTGTTTTTCCAAAGTTATCAACACTTTTATGTTTGGCGTTCCGAAACCCACCTTATCTCAGGCTGAAAAGCGTTTTTGTGCATTGTGCCATAACTTTTCAGGGAAGCTTCAGAACATGAAATTTTAACCTCCCACTATAGCAGAAAGGGTCTTTCTAGTAGTTGCACATCAAATCTAAACTGTCTGAAGTGTTTTTCCAAAGTTATCAACACTTTTATGTTTGGCGTTCCGAAACCCACCTTATCTCAGGCTGAAAAGCGTTTTTGTGCATTGTGCCATAACTTTTCAGGGAAGCTTCAGAACATGACATTTTAACCTCCCACTATAGCAGAAAGGGTCTTTCTAGTAGTTGCACATCAAATCTAAGCTGTCTGAAGTGTTTTTCAAAAGTTATCAACACTTTTATGTTTGGCGTTCCGAAACCCACCTTATCTCAGGCTGAAAAGCGTTTTTGTGCATTGTGCCATAACTTTTCAGGAAAGCTTCAGAACATGAAATTTTAACCTCCCACTATAGCAGAAAGGGTCTTTCTAGTAGTTGCACATCAAATCTAAACTGTCTGAAGTGTTTTTCCAAAGTTATCAACACTTTTATGTTTGGCGTTCCGAAACCCACCTTATCTCAGGCTGAAAAGCGTTTTTACGCATTCTGCCATAACTTTTCAGGGAAGCTTCAGAACATGAAATTTTAACCTCCCACTATAGCAGAAAGGGTCTTTCTAGTAGTTGCACATCAAATCTAAGCTGTCTGAAGTGTTTTTCAAAAGTTATCAACACTTTTATGTTTGGCGTTCCGAAACCCACCTTATCTCAGGCTGAAAAGCGTTTTTGTGCATTGTGCCATAACTTTTCAGGAAAGCTTCAGAACATGAAATTTTAACCTCCCACTATAGCAGAAAGGGTCTTTCTAGTAGTTGCACATCAAATCTAAACTGTCTGAAGTGTTTTTCAAAAGTTATCAACACTTTTATGTTTGGCGTTCCGAAACCCACCTTATCTCAGGCTGAAAAGCGTTTTTACGCATTGTGCCATAACTTTTCAGGGAAGCTTCAGAACATGAAATTTTAACCTCCCACTATAGCAGAAAGGGTCTTTCTAGTAGGTGCACATCAAATCTAAGCTCTCTGAAGTGTTTTTCGAAAGTTATCAACACTTTTATGTTTGGCGTTCCGAAACCCACCTTATCTCAGGCTGAAAAGCGTTTTTGTGCATTGTGCCATAACTTTTCAGGGAAGCTTCAGAACATGAAATTTTAACCTCCCACTATAGCAGAAAGGGTCTTTCTAGTAGTTGCACATCAAATCTAAACTGTCTGAAGTGTTTTTCCAAAGTTATTAACACTTTTATGTTTGGCGTTCCGAAACCCACCTTATCTCAGGCTGAAAAGCGTTTTTGTGCATTGTGCCATAACTTTTCAGGGAAGCTTCAGAACATGAAATTTTAACCTCCCACTATAGCAGAAAGGGTCTTTCTAGTAGTTGCACATCAAATCTAAACTGTCTGAAGTGTTTTTCCAAAGTTATCAACACTTTTATGTTTGGCGTTCCGAAACCCACCTTATCTCAGGCTGAAAAGCGTTTTTACGCATTGTGCCATAACTTTTCAGGGAAGCTTCAGAACATGAAATTTTAACCTCCCACTATAGCAGAAAGGGTCTTTCTAGTAGGTGCACATCAAATCTAAGCTGTCTGAAGTGTTTTTCGAAAGTTATCAACACTTTTATGTTTGGCGTTCCGAAACCCACCTTATCTCAGGCTGAAAAGCGTTTTTGTGCATTGTGCCATAACTTTTCAGGGAAGCTTCAGAACATGAAATTTTAACCTCCCACTATAGCAGAAAGGGTCTTTCTAGTAGTTGCACATCAAATCTAAGCTGTCTGAAGTGTTTTTCCAAAGTTATCAACACTTTTATGTTTGGCGTTCCGAAACCCACCTTATCTCAGGCTGAAAAGCGTTTTTACGCATTGTGCCATAACTTTTCAGGGAAGCTTCAGAACATGAAATTTTAACCTCCCACTATAGCAGAAAGGGTCTTTCTAGTAGGTGCACATCAAATCTAAGCTCTCTGAAGTGTTTTTCGAAAGTTATCAACACTTTTATGTTTGGCGTTCCGAAACCCACCTTATCTCAGGCTGAAAAGCGTTTTTGTGCATTGTGCCATAACTTTTCAGGAAAGCTTCAGAACATGAAATTTTAACCTCCCACTATAGCAGAAAGGGTCTTTCTAGTAGGTGCACATCAAATCTAAGCTCTCTGAAGTGTTTTTCGAAAGTTATCAACACTTTTATGTTTGGCGTTCCGAAACCCACCTTATCTCAGGCTGAAAAGCGTTCTTGTGCATTGTGCCATAACTTTTCAGGAAAGCTTCAGAACATGAAATTTTAACCTCCCACTATAGCAGAAAGGGTCTTTCTAGTAGGTGCACATCAAATCTAAACTCTCTGAAGTGTTTTTCGAAAGTTATCAACACTTTTATGTTTGGCGTTCCGAAACCCACCTTATCTCAGGCTGAAAAGCGTTTTTGTGCATTGTGCCATAACTTTTCAGGGAAGCTTCAGAACATGAAATTTTAACCTCCCACTATAGCAGAAAGGGTCTTTCTAGTAGTTGCACATCAAATCTAAACTGTCTGAAGTGTTTTTCCAAAGTTATCAACACTTTTATGTTTGGCGTTCCGAAACCCACCTTATCTCAGGCTGAAAAGCGTTTTTGTGCATTGTGCCATAACTTTTCAGGGAAGCTTCAGAACATGAAATTTTAACCTCCCACTATAGCAGAAAGGGTCTTTCTAGTAGTTGCACATCAAATCTAAACTGTCTGAAGTGTTTTTCCAAAGTTATCAACACTTTTATGTTTGGCGTTCCGAAACCCACCTTATCTCAGGCTGAAAAGCGTTTTTGTGCATTGTGCCATAACTTTTCAGGGAAGCTTCAGAACATGACATTTTAACCTCCCACTATAGCAGAAAGGGTCTTTCTAGTAGTTGCACATCAAATCTAAGCTGTCTGAAGTGTTTTTCAAAAGTTATCAACACTTTTATGTTTGGCGTTCCGAAACTCACCTTATCTCAGGCTGAAAAGCGTTTTTGTGCATTGTGCCATAACTTTTCAGGAAAGCTTCAGAACATGAAATTTTAACCTCCCACTATAGCAGAAAGGGTCTTTCTAGTAGTTGCACATCAAATCTAAACTGTCTGAAGTGTTTTTCCAAAGTTATCAACACTTTTATGTTTGGCGTTCCGAAACCCACCTTATCTCAGGCTGAAAAGCGTTTTTACGCATTGTGCCATAACTTTTCAGGGAAGCTTCAGAACATGAAATTTTAACCTCCCACTATAGCAGAAAGGGTCTTTCTAGTAGGTGCACATCAAATCTAAGCTCTCTGAAGTGTTTTTCCAAAGTTATCAACACTTTTATGTTTGGCGTTCCGAAACCCACCTTATCTCAGGCTGAAAAGCGTTTTTGTGCATTGTGCCATAACTTTTCAGGGAAGCTTCAGAACATGAAATTTTAACCTCCCACTATAGCAGAAAGGGTCTTTCTAGTAGTTGCACATCAAATCTAAACTGTCTGAAGTGTTTTTCCAAAGTTATCAACACTTTTATGTTTGGCGTTCCGAAACCCACCTTATCTCAGGCTGAAAAGCGTTTTTGTGCATTGTGCCATAACTTTTCAGGGAAGCTTCAGAACATGAAATTTTAACCTCCCACTATAGCAGAAAGGGTCTTTCTAGTAGTTGCACATCAAATCTAAGCTGTCTGAAGTGTTTTTCAAAAGTTATCAACACTTTTATGTTTGGCGTTCCGAAACCCACCTTATCTCAGGCTGAAAAGCGTTTTTGTGCATTGTGCCATAACTTTTCAGGAAAGCTTCAGAACATGAAATTTTAACCTCCCACTATAGCAGAAAGGGTCTTTCTAGTAGTTGCACATCAAATCTAAACTGTCTGAAGTGTTTTTCCAAAGTTATCAACACTTTTATGTTTGGCGTTCCGAAACCCACCTTATCTCAGGCTGAAAAGCGTTTTTACGCATTGTGCCATAACTTTTCAGGGAAGCTTCAGAACATGAAATTTTAACCTCCCACTATAGCAGAAAGGGTCTTTCTAGTAGGTGCACATCAAATCTAAGCTGACTGAAGTGTTTTTCGAAAGTTATCAACACTTTTATGTTTGGCGTTCCGAAACCCACCTTATCTCAGGCTGAAAAGCGTTTTTGTGCATTGTGCCATAACTTTTCAGGGAAGCTTCAGAACATGAAATTTTAACCTCCCACTATAGCAGAAAGGGTCTTTCTAGTAGTTGCACATCAAATCTAAACTGTCTGAAGTGTTTTTCCAAAGTTATTAACACTTTTATGTTTGGCGTTCCGAAACCCACCTTATCTCAGGCTGAAAAGCGTTTTTGTACATTGTGCCATAACTTTTCAGGGAAGCTTCAGAACATGAAATTTTAACCTCCCACTATAGCAGAAAGGGTCTTTCTAGTAGTTGCACATCAAATCTAAACTGTCTGAAGTGTTTTTCCAAAGTTATCAACACTTTTATGTTTGGCGTTCCGAAACCCACCTTATCTCAGGCTGAAAAGCGTTTTTACGCATTGTGCCATAACTTTTCAGGGAAGCTTCAGAACATGAAATTTTAACCTCCCACTATAGCAGAAAGGGTCTTTCTAGTAGGTGCACATCAAATCTAAGCTGTCTGAAGTGTTTTTCGAAAGTTATCAACACTTTTATGTTTGGCGTTCCGAAACCCACCTTATCTCAGGCTGAAAAGCGTTTTTGTGCATTGTGCCATAACTTTTCAGGGAAGCTTCAGAACATGAAATTTTAACCTCCCACTATAGCAGAAAGGGTCTTTCTAGTAGTTGCACATCAAATCTAAGCTGTCTGAAGTGTTTTTCAAAAGTTATCAACACTTTTATGTTTGGCGTTCCGAAACCCACCTTATCTCAGGCTGAAAAGCGTTTTTGTGCATTGTGCCATAACTTTTCAGGAAAGCTTCAGAACATGAAATTTTAACCTCCCACTATAGCAGAAATGGTCTTTCTAGTAGGTGCACATCAAATCTAAGCTCTCTGAAGTGTTTTTCGAAAGTTATCAACACTTTTATGTTTGGCGTTCCGAAACCCACCTTATCTCAGGCTGAAAAGCGTTTTTGTGCATTGTGCCATAACTTTTCAGGGAAGCTTCAGAACATGAAATTTTAACCTCCCACTATAGCAGAAAGGGTCTTTCTAGTAGTTGCACATCAAATCTAAACTGTCTGAAGTGTTTTTCCAAAGTTATTAACACTTTTATGTTTGGCGTTCCGAAACCCACCTTATCTCAGGCTGAAAAGCGTTTTTGTGCATTGTGCCATAACTTTTCAGGGAAGCTTCAGAACATGAAATTTTAACCTCCCACTATAGCAGAAAGGGTCTTTCTAGTAGTTGCACATCAAATCTAAACTGTCTGAAGTGTTTTTCCAAAGTTATCAACACTTTTATGTTTGGCGTTCCGAAACCCACCTTATCTCAGGCTGAAAAGCGTTTTTACGCATTGTGGCATAACTTTTCAGGGAAGCTTCAGAACATGAAATTTTAACCTCCCACTATAGCAGAAAGGGTCTTTCTAGTAGGTGCACATCAAATCTAAGCTGTCTGAAGTGTTTTTCGAAAGTTATCAACACTTTTATGTTTGGCGTTCCGAAACCCACCTTATCTCAGGCTGAAAAGCGTTTTTGTGCATTGTGCCATAACTTTTCAGGGAAGCTTCAGAACATGAAATTTTAACCTCCCACTATAGTAGAAAGGGTCTTTCTAGTAGTTGCACATCAAATCTAAACTGTCTGAATTGTTTTTCCAAAGTTATTAACACTTTTATGTTTGGCGTTCCGGAACCCACCTTATCTCAGGCTGAAAAGCGTTTTTGTGCATTGTGCCATAACTTTTCAGGGAAGCTTCAGAACATGAAATTTTAACCTCCCACTATAGCAGAAAGGGTCTTTCTAGTAGTTGCACATCAAATCTAAACTGTCTGAAGTGTTTTTCCAAAGTTATTAACACTTTTATGTTTGGCGTTCCGAAACCCACCTTATCTCAGGCTGAAAAGCGTTTTTGTGCATTGTGCCATAACTTTTCAGGGAAGCTTCAGAACATGAAATTTTAACCTCCCACTATAGCAGAAAGGGTCTTTCTAGTAGTTGCACATCAAATCTAAACTGTCTGAAGTGTTTTTCCAAAGTTATCAACACTTTTATGTTTGGCGTTCCGAAACCCACCTTATCTCAGGCTGAAAAGCGTTTTTACGCATTGTGCCATAACTTTTCAGGGAAGCTTCAGAACATGAAATTTTAACCTCCCACTATAGCAGAAAGGATCTTTCTAGTAGGTGCACATCAAATCTAAGCTGTCTGAAGTGTTTTTCGAAAGTTATCAACACTTTTAGGTTTGGCGTTCCGAAACCCACCTTATCTCAGGCTGAAAAGCGTTTTTGTGCATTGTGCCATAACTTTTCAGGGAAGCTTCAGAACATGAAATTTTAACCTCCCACTATAGCAGAAAGGGTCTTTCTAGTAGTTGCACATCAAATCTAAGCTGTCTGAAGTGTTTTTCAAAAGTTATCAACACTTTTATGTTTGGCGTTCCGAAACCCACCTTATCTCAGGCTGAAAAGCGTTTTTGTGCATTGTGCCATAACTTTTCAGGAAAGCTTCAGAACATGAAATTTTAACCTCCCACTATAGCAGAAAGGGTCTTTCTAGTAGTTGCACATCAAATCTAAACTGTCTGAAGTGTTTTTCCAAAGTTATCAACACTTTTATGTTTGGCGTTCCGAAACCCACCTTATCTCAGGCTGAAAAGCGTTTTTGTGCATTGTGCCATAACTTTTCAGGGAAGCTTCAGAACATGAAATTTTAACCTCCCACTATAGCAGAAAGGGTCTTTCTAGTAGTTGCACATCAAATCTAAGCTGTCTGAAGTGTTTTTCAAAAGTTATCAACACTTTTATGTTTGGCGTTCCGAAACCCACGTTATCTCAGGCTGAAAAGCGTTTTTGTGCATTGTGCCATAACTTTTCAGGAAAGCTTCAAAACATGAAATTTTAACCTCCCACTATAGCAGAAAGGGTCTTTCTAGTAGGTGCACATCAAATCTAAGCTCTCTGAAGTGTTTTTCGAAAGTTATCAACACTTTTATGTTTGGCGTTCCGAAACCCACCTTATCTCAGGCTGAAAAGCGTTTTTGTGCATTGTGCCATAACTTTTCAGGGAAGCTTCAGAACATGAAATTTTAACCTCCCACTATAGCAGAAAGGGTCTTTCTAGTAGTTGCACATCAAATCTAAACTGTCTGAAGTGTTTTTCCAAAGTTATTAACACTTTTATGTTTGGCGTTCCGAAACCCACCTTATCTCAGGCTGAAAAGCGTTTTTACGCATTGTGCCATAACTTTTCAGGGAAGCTTCAGAACATGAAATTTTAACCTCCCACTATAGCAGAAAGGGTCTTTCTAGTAGGTGCACATCAAATCTAAGCTCTCTGAAGTGTTTTTCGAAAGTTATCAACACTTTTATGTTTGGCGTTCCGAAACCCACCTTATCTCAGGCTGAAAAGCGTTTTTGTGCATTGTGCCATAACTTTTCAGGGAAGCTTCAGAACATGAAATTTTAACCTCCCACTATAGCAGAAAGGGTCTTTCTAGTAGTTGCACATCAAATCTAAGCTGTCTGAAGTGTTTTTCAAAAGTTATCAACACTTTTATGTTTGGCGTTCCGAAACCCACCTTATCTCAGGCTGAAAAGCGTTTTTGTGCATTGTGCCATAACTTTTCAGGAAAGCTTCAGAACATGAAATTTTAACCTCCCACTATAGCAGAAAGGGTCTTTCTAGTAGTTGCACATCAAATCTAAACTGTCTGAAGTGTTTTTCCAAAGTTATCAACACTTTTATGTTTGGCGTTCCGAAACCCACCTTATCTCAGGCTGAAAAGCGTTTTTGTGCATTGTGCCATAACTTTTCAGGGAAGCTTCAGAACATGAAATTTTAACCTCCCACTATAGCAGAAAGGGTCTTTCTAGTAGTTGCACATCAAATCTAAGCTGTCTGAAGTGTTTTTCAAAAGTTATCAACACTTTTATGTTTGGCGTTCCGAAACCCACCTTATCTCAGGCTGAAAAGCGTTTTTGTGCATTGTGCCATAACTTTTCAGGAAAGCTTCAGAACATGAAATTTTAACCTCCCACTATAGCAGAAAGGGTCTTTCTAGTAGGTGCACATCAAATCTAAGCTCTCTGAAGTGTTTTTCGAAAGTTATCAACACTTTTATGTTTGGCGTTCCGAAACCCACCTTATCTCAGGCTGAAAAGCGTTTTTGTGCATTGTGCCATAACTTTTCAGGGAAGCTTCAGAACATGAAATTTTAACCTCCCACTATAGCAGAAAGGGTCTTTCTAGTAGTTGCACATCAAATCTAAACTGTCTGAAGTGTTTTTCCAAAGTTATTAACACTTTTATGTTTGGCGTTCCGAAACCCACCTTATCTCAGGCTGAAAAGCGTTTTTACGCATTGTGCCATAACTTTTCAGGGAAGCTTCAGAACATGAAATTTTAACCTCCCACTATAGCAGAAAGGGTCTTTCTAGTAGTTGCACATCAAATCTAAACTGTCTGAAGTGTTTTTCCAAAGTTATTAACACTTTTATGTTTGGCGTTCCGAAACCCACCTTATCTCAGGCTGAAAAGCGTTTTTGTGCATTGTGCCATAACTTTTCAGGGAAGCTTCAGAACATGAAATTTTAACCTCCCACTATAGCAGAAAGGGTCTTTCTAGTAGTTGCACATCAAATCTAAACTGTCTGAAGTGTTTTTCCAAAGTTATCAACACTTTTATGTTTGGCGTTCCGAAACCCACCTTATCTCAGGCTGAAAAGCGTTTTTACGCATTGTGCCATAACTTTTCAGGGAAGCTTCAGAACATGAAATTTTAACCTCCCACTATAGCAGAAAGGGTCTTTCTAGTAGTTGCACATCAAATCTAAACTGTCTGAAGTGTTTTTCCAAAGTTATCAACACTTTTATGTTTGGCGTTCCGAAACCCACCTTATCTCAGGCTGAAAAGCGTTTTTGTGCATTGTGCCATAACTTTTCAGGGAAGCTTCAGAACATGAAATTTTAACCTCCCACTATAGCAGAAAGGGTCTTTCTAGTAGTTGCACATCAAATCTAAGCTGTCTGAAGTGTTTTTCAAAAGTTATCAACACTTTTATGTTTGGCGTTCCGAAACCCACCTTATCTCAGGCTGAAAAGCGTTTTTGTGCATTGTGCCATAACTTTTCAGGAAAGCTTCAGAACATGAAATTTTAACCTCCCACTATAGCAGAAAGGGTCTTTCTAGTAGTTGCACATCAAATCTAAACTGTCTGAAGTGTTTTTCCAAAGTTATCAACACTTTTATGTTTGGCGTTCCGAAACCCACCTTATCTCAGGCTGAAAAGCGTTTTTGTGCATTGTGCCATAACTTTTCAGGAAAGCTTCAGAACATGAAATTTTAACCTCCCACTATAGCAGAAAGGGTCTTTCTAGTAGTTGCACATCAAATCTAAACTGTCTGAAGTGTTTTTCCAAAGTTATCAACACTTTTATGTTTGGCGTTCCGAAACCCACCTTATCTCAGGCTGAAAAGCGTTTTTACGCATTGTGCCATAACTTTTCAGGGAAGCTTCAGAACATGAAATTTTAACCTCCCACTATAGCAGAAAGGGTCTTTCTAGTAGGTGCACATCAAATCTAAGCTCTCTGAAGTGTTTTTCGAAAGTTATCAACACTTTTATGTTTGGCGTTCCGAAACCCACCTTATCTCAGGCTGAAAAGCGTTTTTGTGCATTGTGCCATAACTTTTCAGGGAAGCTTCAGAACATGAAATTTTAACCTCCCACTATAGCAGAAAGGGTCTTTCTAGTAGTTGCACATCAAATCTAAACTGTCTGAAGTGTTTTTCCAAAGTTATCAACACTTTTATGTTTGGCGTTCCGAAACCCACCTTATCTCAGGCTGAAAAGCGTTTTTGTGCATTGTGCCATAACTTTTCAGGGAAGCTTCAGAACATGAAATTTTAACCTCCCACTATAGCAGAAAGGGTCTTTCTAGTAGTTGCACATCAAATCTAAGCTGTCTGAAGTGTTTTTCCAAAGTTATCAACACTTTTATGTTTGGCGTTCCGAAACCCACCTTATCTCAGGCTGAAAAGCGTTTTTACGCATTGTGCCATAACTTTTCAGGGAAGCTTCAGAACATGAAATTTTAACCTCCCACTATAGCAGAAAGGGTCTTTCTAGTAGGTGCACATCAAATCTAAGCTGTCTGAAGTGTTTTTCAAAAGTTATCAACACTTTTATGTTTGGCGTTCCGAAACCCACCTTATCTCAGGCTGAAAAGCGTTTTTGTGCATTGTGCCATAACTTTTCAGGAAAGCTTCAGAACATGAAATTTTAACCTCCCACTATAGCAGAAAGGGTCTTTCTAGTAGGTGCACATCAAATCTAAGCTCTCTGAAGTGTTTTTCGAAAGTTATCAACACTTTTATGTTTGGCGTTCCGAAACCCACCTTATCTCAGGCTGAAAAGCGTTTTTGTGCATTGTGCCATAACTTTTCAGGGAAGCTTCAGAACATGAAATTTTAACCTCCCACTATAGCAGAAAGGGTCTTTCTAGTAGTTGCACATCAAATCTAAACTGTCTGAAGTGTTTTTCCAAAGTTATTAACACTTTTATGTTTGGCGTTCCGAAACCCACCTTATCTCAGGCTGAAAAGCGTTTTTGTGCATTGTGCCATAACTTTTCAGGGAAGCTTCAGAACATGAAATTTTAACCTCCCACTATAGCAGAAAGGGTCTTTCTAGTAGTTGCACATCAAATCTAAACTGTCTGAAGTGTTTTTCCAAAGTTATCAACCCTTTTATGTTTGGCGTTCCGAAACCCACCTTATCTCAGGCTGAAAAGCGTTTTTACGCATTGTGCCATAACTTTTCAGGGAAGCTTCAGAACATGAAATTTTAACCTCCCACTAAAGCAGAAAGGGTCTTTCTAGTAGGTGCACATCAAATCTAAGCTGTCTGAAGTGTTTTTCGAAAGTTATCAACACTTTTATGTTTGGCGTTCCGAAACCCACCTTATCTCAGGCTGAAAAGCGTTTTTGTGCATTGTGCCATAACTTTTCAGGGAAGCTTCAGAACATGAAATTTTAACCTCCCACTATAGCAGAAAGGGTCTTTCTAGTAGTTGCACATCAAATCTAAACTGTCTGAAGTGTTTTTCCAAAGTTATCAACACTTTTATGTTTGGCGTTCCGAAACCCACCTTATCTCAGGCTGAAAAGCGTTTTTGTGCATTGTGCCATAACTTTTCAGGGAAGCTTCAGAACATGAAATTTTAACCTCCCACTATAGCAGAAAGGGTCTTTCTAGTAGTTGCACATCAAATCTAAACTGTCTGAAGTGTTTTTCCAAAGTTATCAACACTTTTATGTTTGGCGTTCCGAAACCCACCTTATCTCAGGCTGAAAAGCGTTTTTGTGCATTGTGCCATAACTTTTCAGGGAAGCTTCAGAACATTAAATTTTAACCTCCCACTATAGCAGAAAGGGTCTTTCTAGTAGTTGCACATCAAATCTAAGCTGTCTGAAGTGTTTTTCAAAAGTTATCAACACTTTTATGTTTGGCGTTCCGAAACCCACCTTATCTCAGGCTGAAAAGCGTTTTTGTGCATTGTGCCATAACTTTTCAGGAAAGCTTCAGAACATGAAATTTTAACCTCCCACTATAGCAGAAAGGGTCTTTCTAGTAGTTGCACATCAAATCTAAACTGTCTGAAGTGTTTTTCCAAAGTTATCAACACTTTTATGTTTGGCGTTCCGAAACCCACCTTATCTCAGGCTGAAAAGCGTTTTTACGCATTGTGCCATAACTTTTCAGGGAAGCTTCAGAACATGAAATTTTAACCTCCCACTATAGCAGAAAGGGTCTTTCTAGTAGGTGCACATCAAATCTAAGCTCTCTGAAGTGTTTTTCGAAAGTTATCAACACTTTTATGTTTGGCGTTCCGAAACCCACCTTATCTCAGGCTGAAAAGCGTTTTTGTGCATTGTGCCATAACTTTTCAGGGAAGCTTCAGAACATGAAATTTTAACCTCCCACTATAGCAGAAAGGGTCTTTCTAGTAGTTGCACATCAAATCTAAACTGTCTGAAGTGTTTTTCCAAAGTTATCAACACTTTTATGTTTGGCGTTCCGAAACCCACCTTATCTCAGGCTGAAAAGCGTTTTTGTGCATTGTGCCATAACTTTTCAGGGAAGCTTCAGAACATGAAATTTTAACCTCCCACTATAGCAGAAAGGGTCTTTCTAGTAGTTGCACATCAAATCTAAGCTGTCTGAAGTGTTTTTCAAAAGTTATCAACACTTTTATGTTTGGCGTTCCGAAACCCACCTTATCTCAGGCTGGAAAGCGTTTTTGTGCATTGTGCCATAACTTTTCAGGAAAGCTTCAGAACATGAAATTTTAACCTCCCACTATAGCAGAAAGGGTCTTTCTAGTAGTTGCACATCAAATCTAAACTGTCTGAAGTGTTTTTCCAAAGTTATCAACACTTTTATGTTTGGCGTTCCGAAACCCACCTTATCTCAGGCTGAAAAGCGTTTTTACGCATTGTGCCATAACTTTTCAGGGAAGCTTCAGAACATGAAATTTTAACCTCCCACTATAGCAGAAAGGGTCTTTCTAGTAGGTGCACATCAAATCTAAGCTGTCTGAAGTGTTTTTCGAAAGTTATCAACACTTTTATGTTTGGCGTTCCGAAACCCACCTTATCTCAGGCTGAAAAGCGTTTTTGTGCATTGTGCCATAACTTTTCAGGGAAGCTTCAGAACATGAAATTTTAACCTCCCACTATAGCAGAAAGGGTCTTTCTAGTAGTTGCACATCAAATCTAAGCTGTCTGAAGTGTTTTTCCAAAGTTATCAACACTTTTATGTTTGGCGTTCCGAAACCCACCTTATCTCAGGCTGAAAAGCGTTTTTACGCATTGTGCCATAACTTTTCAGGGAAGCTTCAGAACATGAAATTTTAACCTCCCACTATAGCAGAAAGGGTCTTTCTAGTAGGTGCACATCAAATCTAAGCTCTCTGAAGTGTTTTTCGAAAGTTATCAACACTTTTATGTTTGGCGTTCCGAAACCCACCTTATCTCAGGCTGAAAAGCGTTTTTGTGCATTGTGCCATAACTTTTCAGGAAAGCTTCAGAACATGAAATTTTAACCTCCCACTATAGCAGAAAGGGTCTTTCTAGTAGGTGCACATCAAATCTAAGCTCTCTGAAGTGTTTTTCGAAAGTTATCAACACTTTTATGTTTGGCGTTCCGAAACCCACCTTATCTCAGGCTGAAAAGCGTTCTTGTGCATTGTGCCATAACTTTTCAGGAAAGCTTCAGAACATGAAATTTTAACCTCCCACTATAGCAGAAAGGGTCTTTCTAGTAGGTGCACATCAAATCTAAGCTCTCTGAAGTGTTTTTCGAAAGTTATCAACACTTTTATGTTTGGCGTTCCGAAACCCACCTTATCTCAGGCTGAAAAGCGTTTTTGTGCATTGTGCCATAACTTTTCAGGGAAGCTTCAGAACATGAAATTTTAACCTCCCACTATAGCAGAAAGGGTCTTTCTAGTAGTTGCACATCAAATCTAAACTGTCTGAAGTGTTTTTCCAAAGTTATCAACACTTTTATGTTTGGCGTTCCGAAACCCACCTTATCTCAGGCTGAAAAGCGTTTTTGTGCATTGTGCCATAACTTTTCAGGGAAGCTTCAGAACATGAAATTTTAACCTCCCACTATAGCAGAAAGGGTCTTTCTAGTAGTTGCACATCAAATCTAAACTGTCTGAAGTGTTTTTCCAAAGTTATCAACACTTTTATGTTTGGCGTTCCGAAACCCACCTTATCTCAGGCTGAAAAGCGTTTTTGTGCATTGTGCCATAACTTTTCAGGGAAGCTTCAGAACATGAAATTTTAACCTCCCATTATAGCAGAAAGGGTCTTTCTAGTAGTTGCACATCAAATCTAAGCTGTCTGAAGTGTTTTTCAAAAGTTATCAACACTTTTATGTTTGGCGTTCCGAAACCCACCTTATCTCAGGCTGAAAAGCGTTTTTACGCATTGTGCCATAACTTTTCAGGGAAGCTTCAGAACATGAAATTTTAACCTCCCACTAAAGGAGAAAGGGTCTTTCTAGTAGGTGCACATCAAATCTAAGCTGTCTGAAGTGTTTTTCGAAAGTTATCAACACTTTTATGTTTGGCGTTCCGAAACCCACCTTATCTCAGGCTGAAAAGCGTTTTTGTGCATTGTGCCATAACTTTTCAGGGAAGCTTCAGAACATGAAATTTTAACCTCCCACTATAGCAGAAAGGGTCTTTCTAGTAGTTGCACATCAAATCTAAACTGTCTGAAGTGTTTTTCCAAAGTTATCAACACTTTTATGTTTGGCGTTCCGAAACCCACCTTATCTCAGGCTGAAAAGCGTTTTTGTGCATTGTGCCATAACTTTTCAGGGAAGCTTCAGAACATGAAATTTTAACCTCCCACTATAGCAGAAAGGGTCTTTCTAGTAGTTGCACATCAAATCTAAACTGTCTGAAGTGTTTTTCCAAAGTTATCAACACTTTTATGTTTGGCGTTCCGAAACCCACCTTATCTCAGGCTGAAAAGCGTTTTTGTGCATTGTGCCATAACTTTTCAGGGAAGCTTCAGAACATTAAATTTTAACCTCCCACTATAGCAGAAAGGGTCTTTCTAGTAGTTGCACATCAAATCTAAGCTGTCTGAAGTGTTTTTCAAAAGTTATCAACACTTTTATGTTTGGCGTTCCGAAACCCACCTTATCTCAGGCTGAAAAGCGTTTTTGTGCATTGTGCCATAACTTTTCAGGAAAGCTTCAGAACATGAAATTTTAACCTCCCACTATAGCAGAAAGGGTCTTTCTAGTAGTTGCACATCAAATCTAAACTGTCTGAAGTGTTTTTCCAAAGTTATCAACACTTTTATGTTTGGCGTTCCGAAACCCACCTTATCTCAGGCTGAAAAGCGTTTTTACGCATTGTGCCATAACTTTTCAGGGAAGCTTCAGAACATGAAATTTTAACCTCCCACTATAGCAGAAAGGGTCTTTCTAGTAGGTGCACATCAAATCTAAGCTCTCTGAAGTGTTTTTCGAAAGTTATCAACACTTTTATGTTTGGCGTTCCGAAACCCACCTTATCTCAGGCTGAAAAGCGTTTTTGTGCATTGTGCCATAACTTTTCAGGGAAGCTTCAGAACATGAAATTTTAACCTCCCACTATAGCAGAAAGGGTCTTTCTAGTAGTTGCACATCAAATCTAAACTCTCTGAAGTGTTTTTCCAAAGTTATCAACACTTTTATGTTTGGCGTTCCTAAACCCACCTTATCTCAGGCTGAAAAGCGTTTTTGTGCATTGTGCCATAACTTTTCAGGGAAGCTTCAGAACATGAAATTTTAACCTCCCACTATAGCAGAAAGGGTCTTTCTAGTAGTTGCACATCAAATCTAAGCTGTCTGAAGTGTTTTTCAAAAGTTATCAACACTTTTATGTTTGGCGTTCCGAAACCCACCTTATCTCAGGCTGAAAAGCGTTTTTGTGCATTGTGCCATAACTTTTCAGGAAAGCTTCAGAACATGAAATTTTAACCTCCCACTATAGCAGAAAGGGTCTTTCTAGTAGTTGCACATCAAATCTAAACTGTCTGAAGTGTTTTTCCAAAGTTATCAACACTTTTATGTTTGGCGTTCCGAAACCCACCTTATCTCAGGCTGAAAAGCGTTTTTACGCATTGTGCCATAACTTTTCAGGGAAGCTTCAGAACATGAAATTTTAACCTCCCACTATAGCAGAAAGGGTCTTTCTAGTAGGTGCACATCAAATCTAAGCTGTCTGAAGTGTTTTTCGAAAGTTATCAACACTTTTATGTTTGGCGTTCCGAAACCCACCTTATCTCAGGCTGAAAAGCGTTTTTGTGCATTGTGCCATAACTTTTCAGGGAAGCTTCAGAACATGAAATTTTAACCTCCCACTATAGCAGAAAGGGTCTTTCTAGTAGTTGCACATCAAATCTAAGCTGTCTGAAGTGTTTTTCCAAAGTTATCAACACTTTTATGTTTGGCGTTCCGAAACCCACCTTATCTCAGGCTGAAAAGCGTTTTTACGCATTGTGCCATAACTTTTCAGGGAAGCTTCAGAACATGAAATTTTAACCTCCCACTATAGCAGAAAGGGTCTTTCTAGTAGGTGCACATCAAATCTAAGCTCTCTGAAGTGTTTTTCGAAAGTTATCAACACTTTTATGTTTGGCGTTCCGAAACCCACCTTATCTCAGGCTGAAAAGCGTTTTTGTGCATTGTGCCATAACTTTTCAGGAAAGCTTCAGAACATGAAATTTTAACCTCCCACTATAGCAGAAAGGGTCTTTCTAGTAGGTGCACATCAAATCTAAGCTCTCTGAAGTGTTTTTCGAAAGTTATCAACACTTTTATGTTTGGCGTTCCGAAACCCACCTTATCTCAGGCTGAAAAGCGTTCTTGTGCATTGTGCCATAACTTTTCAGGAAAACTTCAGAACATGAAATTTTAACCTCCCACTATAGCAGAAAGGGTCTTTCTAGTAGGTGCACATCAAATCTAAGCTCTCTGAAGTGTTTTTCGAAAGTTATCAACACTTTTATGTTTGGCGTTCCGAAACCCACCTTATCTCAGGCTGAAAAGCGTTTTTGTGCATTGTGCCATAACTTTTCAGGGAAGCTTCAGAACATGAAATTTTAACCTCCCACTATAGCAGAAAGGGTCTTTCTAGTAGTTGCACATCAAATCTAAACTGTCTGAAGTGTTTTTCCAAAGTTATCAACACTTTTATGTTTGGCGTTCCGAAACCCACCTTATCTCAGGCTGAAAAGCGTTTTTGTGCATTGTGCCATAACTTTTCAGGGAAGCTTCAGAACATGAAATTTTAACCTCCCACTATAGCAGAAAGGGTCTTTCTAGTAGTTGCACATCAAATCTAAACTGTCTGAAGTGTTTTTCCAAAGTTATCAACACTTTTATGTTTGGCGTTCCGAAACCCACCTTATCTCAGGCTGAAAAGCGTTTTTGTGCATTGTGCCATAACTTTTCAGGGAAGCTTCAGAACATGAAATTTTAACCTCCCACTATAGCAGAAAGGGTCTTTCTAGTAGTTGCACATCAAATCTAAGCTGTCTGAAGTGTTTTTCAAAAGTTATCAACACTTTTATGTTTGGCGTTCCGAAACCCACCTTATCTCAGGCTGAAAAGCGTTTTTGTGCATTGTGCCATAACTTTTCAGGAAAGCTTCAGAACATGAAATTTTAACCTCCCACTATAGCAGAAAGGGTCTTTCTAGTAGTTGCACATCAAATCTAAACTGTCTGAAGTGTTTTTCCAAAGTTATCAACACTTTTATGTTTGGCGTTCCGAAACCCACCTTATCTCAGGCTGAAAAGCGTTTTTACGCATTGTGCCATAACTTTTCAGGGAAGCTTCAGAACATGAAATTTTAACCTCCCACTATAGCAGAAAGGGTCTTTCTAGTAGGTGCACATCAAATCTAAGCTGTCTGAAGTGTTTTTCGAAAGTTATCAACACTTTTATGTTTGGCGTTCCGAAACCCACCTTATCTCAGGCTGAAAAGCGTTTTTGTGCATTGTGCCATAACTTTTCAGGGAAGCTTCAGAACATGAAATTTTAACCTCCCACTATAGCAGAAAGGGTCTTTCTAGTAGTTGCACATCAAATCTAAGCTGTCTGAAGTGTTTTTCCAAAGTTATCAACACTTTTATGTTTGGCGTTCCGAAACCCACCTTATCTCAGGCTGAAAAGCGTTTTTACGCATTGTGCCATAACTTTTCAGGGAAGCTTCAGAACATGAAATTTTAACCTCCCACTATAGCAGAAAGGGTCTTTCTAGTAGGTGCACATCAAATCTAAGCTCTCTGAAGTGTTTTTCGAAAGTTATCAACACTTTTATGTTTGGCGTTCCGAAACCCACCTTATCTCAGGCTGAAAAGCGTTTTTGTGCATTGTGCCATAACTTTTCAGGAAAGCTTCAGAACATGAAATTTTAACCTCCCACTATAGCAGAAAGGGTCTTTCTAGTAGGTGCACATCAAATCTAAGCTCTCTGAAGTGTTTTTCGAAAGTTATGAACACTTTTATGTTTGGCGTTCCGAAACCCACCTTATCTCAGGCTGAAAAGCGTTTTTGTGCATTGTGCCATAACTTTTCAGGGAAGCTTCAGAACATGAAATTTTAACCTCCCACTATAGCAGAAAGGGTCTTTCTAGTAGTTGCACATCAAATCTAAACTGTCTGAAGTGTTTTTCCAAAGTTATCAACACTTTTATGTTTGGCGTTCCGAAACCCACCTTATCTCAGGCTGAAAAGCGTTTTTGTGCATTGTGCCATAACTTTTCAGGGAAGCTTCAGAACATGAAATTTTAACCTCCCACTATAGCAGAAAGGGTCTTTCTAGTAGTTGCACATCAAATCTAAACTGTCTGAAGTGTTTTTCCAAAGTTATCAACACTTTTATGTTTGGCGTTCCGAAACCCACCTTATCTCAGGCTGAAAAGCGTTTTTACGCATTGTGCCATAACTTTTCAGGGAAGCTTCAGAACATGAAATTTTAACCTCCCACTATAGCAGAAAGGGTCTTTCTAGTAGGTGCACATCAAATCTAAGCTGTCTGAAGTGTTTTTCGAAAGTTATCAACACTTTTATGTTTGGCGTTCCGAAACCCACCTTATCTCAGGCTGAAAAGCGTTTTTGTGCATTGTGCCATAACTTTTCAGGGAAGCTTCAGAACATGAAATTTTAACCTCCCACTATAGCAGAAAGGGTCTTTCTAGTAGTTGCACATCAAATCTAAACTGTCTGAAGTGTTTTTCCAAAGTTATTAACACTTTTATGTTTGGCGTTCCGAAACCGACCTTATCTCAGGCTGAAAAGCGTTTTTGTGCATTGTGCCATAACTTTTCAGGGAAGCTTCAGAACATGAAATTTTAACCTCCCACTATAGCAGAAAGGGTCATTCTAGTAGTTGCACATCAAATCTAAACTGTCTGAAGTGTTTTTCCAAAGTTATCAACACTTTTATGTTTGGCGTTCCGAAACCCACCTTATCTCAGGCTGAAAAGCGTTTTTACGCATTGTGCCATAACTTTTCAGGGAAGCTTCAGAACATGAAATTTTAACCTCCCACTATAGCAGAAAGGGTCTTTCTAGTAGGTGCACATCAAATCTAAGCTCTCTGAAGTGTTTTTCGAAAGTTATCAACACTTTTATGTTTGGCGTTCCGAAACCCACCTTATCTCAGGCTGAAAAGCGTTTTTGTGCATTGTGCCATAACTTTTCAGGAAAGCTTCAGAACATGAAATTTTAACCTCCCACTATAGCAGAAAGGGTCTTTCTAGTAGGTGCACATCAAATCTAAGCTCTCTGAAGTGTTTTTCGAAAGTTATCAACACTTTTATGTTTGGCGTTCCGAAACCCACCTTATCTCAGGCTGAAAAGCGTTTTTGTGCATTGTGCCATAACTTTTCAGGGAAGCTTCAGAACATGAAATTTTAACCTCCCACTATAGCAGAAAGGGTCTTTCTAGTAGTTGCACATCAAATCTAAACTGTCTGAAGTGTTTTTCCAAAGTTATCAACACTTTTATGTTTGGCGTTCCGAAACCCACCTTATCTCAGGCTGAAAAGCGTTTTTACGCATTGTGCCATAACTTTTCAGGGAAGCTTCAGAACATGAAATTTTAACCTCCCACTATAGCAGAAAGGGTCTTTCTAGTAGGTGCACATCAAATCTAAGCTCTCTGAAGTGTTTTTCGAAAGTTATCAACACTTTTATGTTTGGCGTTCCGAAACCCACCTTATCTCAGGCTGAAAAGCGTTTTTGTGCATTGTGCCATAACTTTTCAGGGAAGCTTCAGAACATGAAATTTTAACCTCCCACTATAGCAGAAAGGGTCTTTCTAGTAGTTGCACATCAAATCTAAGCTCTCTGAAGTGTTTTTCGAAAGTTATCAACACTTTTATGTTTGGCGTTCCGAAACCCACCTTATCTCAGGCTGAAAAGCGTTTTTGTGCATTGTGCCATAACTTTTCAGGGAAGCTTCAGAACATGAAATTTTAACCTCCCACTATAGCAGAAAGGGTCTTTCTAGTAGTTGCACATCAAATCTAAACTGTCTGAAGTGTTTTTCCAAAGTTATCAACACTTTTATGTTTGGCGTTCCGAAACCCACCTTATCTCAGGCTGAAAAGCGTTTTTACGCATTGTGCCATAACTTTTCAGGGAAGCTTCAGAACATGAAATTTTAACCTCCCACTATAGCAGAAAGGGTCTTTCTAGTAGGTGCACATCAAATCTAAGCTCTCTGAAGTGTTTTTCGAAAGTTATCAACACTTTTATGTTTGGCGTTCCGAAACCCACCTTATCTCAGGCTGAAAAGCGTTTTTGTGCATTGTGCCATAACTTTTCAGGGAAGCTTCAGAACATGAAATTTTAACCTCCCACTATAGCAGAAAGGGTCTTTCTAGTAGTTGCACATCAAACCTAAACTGTCTGAAGTGTTTTTCCAAAGTTATTAACACTTTTATGTTTGGCGTTCCGAAACCCACCTTATCTCAGGCTGAAAAGCGTTTTTGTGCATTGTGCCATAACTTTTCAGGGAAGCTTCAGAACATGAAATTTTAACCTCCCACTATAGCAGAAAGGGTCTTTCTAGTAGTTGCACATCAAATCTAAACTGTCTGAAGTGTTTTTCCAAAGTTATCAACACTTTTATGTTTGGCGTTCCGAAACCCACCTTATCTCAGGCTGAAAAGCGTTTTTACGCATTGTGCCATAACTTTTCAGGGAAGCTTCAGAACATGAAATTTTAACCTCCCACTATAGCAGAAAGGGTCTTTCTAGTAGGTGCACATCAAATCTAAGCTGTCTGAAGTGTTTTTCCAAAGTTATCAACACTTTTATGTTTGGCGTTCCGAAACCCACCTTATCTCAGGCTGAAAAGCGTTTTTGTGCATTGTGCCATAACTTTTCAGGGAAGCTTCAGAACATGAAATTTTAACCTCCCACTATAGCAGAAAGGGTCTTTCTAGTAGTTGCACATCAAATCTAAACTGTCTGAAGTGTTTTTCCAAAGTTATTAACACTTTTATGTTTGGCGTTCCGAAACCGACCTTATCTCAGGCTGAAAAGCGTTTTTGTGCATTGTGCCATAACTTTTCAGGGAAGCTTCAGAACATGAAATTTTAACCTCCCACTATAGCAGAAAGGGTCATTCTAGTAGTTGCACATCAAATCTAAACTGTCTGAAGTGTTTTTCCAAAGTTATCAACACTTTTATGTTTGGCGTTCCGAAACCCACCTTATCTCAGGCTGAAAAGCGTTTTTACGCATTGTGCCATAACTTTTCAGGGAAGCTTCAGAACATGAAATTTTAACCTCCCACTATAGCAGAAAGGGTCTTTCTAGTAGGTGCACATCAAATCTAAGCTGTCTGAAGTGTTTTTCCAAAGTTATCAACACTTTTATGTTTGGCGTTCCGAAACCCACCTTATCTCAGGCTGAAAAGCGTTTTTGTGCATTGTGCCATAACTTTTCAGGGAAGCTTCAGAACATGAAATTTTAACCTCCCACTATAGCAGAAAGGGTCTTTCTAGTAGTTGCACATCAAATCTAAGCTGTCTGAAGTGTTTTTCAAAAGTTATCAACACTTTTATGTTTGGCGTTCCGAAACCCACCTTATCTCAGGCTGAAAAGCGTTTTTGTGCATTGTGCCATAACTTTTCAGGAAAGCTTCAGAACATGAAATTTTAACCTCCCACTATAGCAGAAAGGGTCTTTCTAGTAGGTGCACATCAAATCTAAGCTCTCTGAAGTGTTTTTCGAAAGTTATCAACACTTTTATGTTTGGCGTTCCGAAACCCACCTTATCTCAGGCTGAAAAGCGTTTTTGTGCATTGTGCCATAACTTTTCAGGGAAGCTTCAGAACATGAAATTTTAACCTCCCACTATAGCAGAAAGGGTCTTTCTAGTAGTTGCACATCAAATCTAAACTGTCTGAAGTGTTTTTCCAAAGTTATTAACACTTTTATGTTTGGCGTTCCGAAACCCACCTTATCTCAGGCTGAAAAGCGTTTTTGTGCATTGTGCCATAACTTTTCAGGGAAGCTTCAGAACATGAAATTTTAACCTCCCACTATAGCAGAAAGGGTCTTTCTAGTAGTTGCACATCAAATCTAAACTGTCTGAAGTGTTTTTCCAAAGTTATCAACACTTTTATGTTTGGCGTTCCGAAACCCACCTTATCTCAGGCTGAAAAGCGTTTTTGTGCATTGTGCCATAACTTTTCAGGGAAGCTTCAGAACATGAAATTTTAACCTCCCACTATAGCAGAAAGGGTCTTTCTAGTAGTTGCACATCAAATCTAAGCTGTCTGAAGTGTTTTTCAAAAGTTATCAACACTTTTATGTTTGGCGTTCCGAAACCCACCTTATCTCAGGCTGAAAAGCGTTTTTGTGCATTGTGCCATAACTTTTCAGGAAAGCTTCAGAACATGAAATTTTAACCTCCCACTATAGCAGAAAGGGTCTTTCTAGTAGTTGCACATCAAATCTAAACTGTCTGAAGTGTTTTTCCAAAGTTATCAACACTTTTATGTTTGGCGTTCCGAAACCCACCTTATCTCAGGCTGAAAAGCGTTTTTACGCATTGTGCCATAACTTTTCAGGGAAGCTTCAGAACATGAAATTTTAACCTCCCACTATAGCAGAAAGGGTCTTTCTAGTAGGTGCACATCAAATCTAAGCTCTCTGAAGTGTTTTTCGAAAGTTATCAACACTTTTATGTTTGGCGTTCCGAAACCCACCTTATCTCAGGCTGAAAAGCGTTTTTGTGCATTGTGCCATAACTTTTCAGGGAAGCTTCAGAACATGAAATTTTAACCTCCCACTATAGCAGAAAGGGTCTTTCTAGTAGTTGCACATCAAATCTAAACTGTCTGAAGTGTTTTTCCAAAGTTATCAACACTTTTATGTTTGGCGTTCCGAAACCCACCTTATCTCAGGCTGAAAAGCGTTTTTGTGCATTGTGCCATAACTTTTCAGGGAAGCTTCAGAACATGAAATTTTAACCTCCCACTATAGCAGAAAGGGTCTTTCTAGTAGTTGCACATCAAATCTAAGCTGTCTGAAGTGTTTTTCAAAAGTTATCAACACTTTTATGTTTGGCGTTCCGAAACCCACCTTATCTCAGGCTGAAAAGCGTTTTTGTGCATTGTGCCATAACTTTTCAGGAAAGCTTCAGAACATGAAATTTTAACCTCCCACTATAGCAGAAAGGGTCTTTCTAGTAGTTGCACATCAAATCTAAACTGTCTGAAGTGTTTTTCCAAAGTTATCAACACTTTTATGTTTGGCGTTCCGAAACCCACCTTATCTCAGGCTGAAAAGCGTTTTTACGCATTGTGCCATAACTTTTCAGGGAAGCTTCAGAACATGAAATTTTAACCTCCCACTATAGCAGAAAGGGTCTTTCTAGTAGGTGCACATCAAATCTAAGCTGTCTGAAGTGTTTTTCGAAAGTTATCAACACTTTTATGTTTGGCGTTCCGAAACCCACCTTATCTCAGGCTGAAAAGCGTTTTTGTGCATTGTGCCATAACTTTTCAGGGAAGCTTCAGAACATGAAATTTTAACCTCCCACTGTAGCAGAAAGGGTCTTTCTAGTAGTTGCACATCAAATCTAAGCTGTCTGAAGTGTTTTTCCAAAGTTATCAACACTTTTATGTTTGGCGTTCCGAAACCCACCTTATGTCAGGCTGAAAAGCGTTTTTACGCATTGTGCCATAACTTTTCAGGGAAGCTTCAGAACATGAAATTTTAACCTCCCACTATAGCAGAAAGGGTCTTTCTAGTAGGTGCACATCAAATCTAAGCTCTCTGAAGTGTTTTTCGAAAGTTATCAACACTTTTATGTTTGGCGTTCCGAAACCCACCTTATCTCAGGCTGAAAAGCGTTTTTGTGCATTGTGCCATAACTTTTCAGGAAAGCTTCAGAACATGAAATTTTAACCTCCCACTATAGCAGAAAGGGTCTTTCTAGTAGGTGCACATCAAATCTAAGCTCTCTGAAGTGTTTTTCGAAAGTTATCAACACTTTTATGTTTGGCGTTCCGAAACCCACCTTATCTCAGGCTGAAAAGCGTTCTTGTGCATTGTGCCATAACTTTTCAGGAAAGCTTCAGAACATGAAATTTTAACCTCCCACTATAGCAGAAAGGGTCTTTCTAGTAGGTGCACATCAAATCTAAGCTCTCTGAAGTGTTTTTCGAAAGTTATCAACACTTTTATGTTTGGCGTTCCGAAACCCACCTTATCTCAGGCTGAAAAGCGTTTTTGTGCATTGTGCCATAACTTTTCAGGGAAGCTTCAGAACATGAAATTTTAACCTCCCACTATAGCAGAAAGGGTCTTTCTAGTAGTTGCACATCAAATCTAAACTGTCTGAAGTGTTTTTCCAAAGTTATCAACACTTTTATGTTTGGCGTTCCGAAACCCACCTTATCTCAGGCTGAAAAGCGTTTTTGTGCATTGTGCCATAACTTTTCAGGGAAGCTTCAGAACATGAAATTTTAACCTCCCACTATAGCAGAAAGGGTCTTTCTAGTAGTTGCACATCAAATCTAAACTGTCTGAAGTGTTTTTCCAAAGTTATCAACACTTTTATGTTTGGCGTTCCGAAACCCACCTTATCTCAGGCTGAAAAGCGTTTTTGTGCATTGTGCCATAACTTTTCAGGGAAGCTTCAGAACATGAAATTTTAACCTCCCACTATAGCAGAAAGGGTCTTTCTAGTAGTTGCACATCAAATCTAAGCTGTCTGAAGTGTTTTTCAAAAGTTATCAACACTTTTATGTTTGGCGTTCCGAAACCCACCTTATCTCAGGCTGAAAAGCGTTTTTGTGCATTGTGCCATAACTTTTCAGGAAAGCTTCAGAACATGAAATTTTAACCTCCCACTATAGCAGAAAGGGTCTTTCTAGTAGTTGCACATCAAATCTAAACTGTCTGAAGTGTTTTTCCAAAGTTATCAACACGTTTATGTTTGGCGTTCCGAAACCCACCTTATCTCAGGCTGAAAAGCGTTTTTACGCATTGTGCCATAACTTTTCAGGGAAGCTTCAGAACATGAAATTTTAACCTCCCACTATAGCAGAAAGGGTCTTTCTAGTAGGTGCACATCAAATCTAAGCTGTCTGAAGTGTTTTTCGAAAGTTATCAACACTTTTATGTTTGGCGTTCCGAAACCCACCTTATCTCAGGCTGAAAAGCGTTTTTGTGCATTGTGCCATAACTTTTCAGGGAAGCTTCAGAACATGAAATTTTAACCTCCCACTATAGCAGAAAGGGTCTTTCTAGTAGTTGCACATCAAATCTAAGCTGTCTGAAGTGTTTTTCAAAAGTTATCAACACTTTTATGTTTGGCGTTCCGAAACCCACCTTATCTCAGGCTGAAAAGCGTTTTTGTGCATTGTGCCATAACTTTTCAGGAAAGCTTCAGAACATGAAATTTTAACCTCCCACTATAGCAGAAAGGGTCTTTCTAGTAGTTGCACATCAAATCTAAACTGTCTGAAGTGTTTTTCCAAAGTTATCAACACTTTTATGTTTGGCGTTCCGAAACCCACCTTATCTCAGGCTGAAAAGCGTTTTTACGCATTGTGCCATAACTTTTCAGGGAAGCTTCAGAACATGAAATTTTAACCTCCCACTATAGCAGAAAGGGTCTTTCTAGTAGGTGCACATCAAATCTAAGCTCTCTGAAGTGTTTTTCGAAAGTTATCAACACTTTTATGTTTGGCGTTCCGAAACCCACCTTATCTCAGGCTGAAAAGCGTTTTTGTGCATTGTGCCATAACTTTTCAGGGAAGCTTCAGAACATGAAATTTTAACCTCCCACTATAGCAGAAAGGGTCTTTCTAGTAGTTGCACATCAAATCTAAACTGTCTGAAGTGTTTTTCCAAAGTTATTAACATTTTTATGTTTGGCGTTCCGAAACCCACCTTATCTCAGGCTGAAAAGCGTTTTTGTGCATTGTGCCATAACTTTTCAGGGAAGCTTCAGAACATGAAATTTTAACCTCCCACTATAGCAGAAAGGGTCTTTCTAGTAGTTGCACATCAAATCTAAACTGTCTGAAGTGTTTTTCCAAAGTTATCAACACTTTTATGTTTGGCGTTCCGAAACCCACCTTATCTCAGGCTGAAAAGCGTTTTTACGCATTGTGCCATAACTTTTCAGGGAAGCTTCAGAACATGAAATTTTAACCTCCCACTATAGCAGAAAGGGTCTTTCTAGTAGGTGCACATCAAATCTAAGCTGTCTGAAGTGTTTTTCGAAAGTTATCAACACTTTTATGTTTGGCGTTCCGAAACCCACCTTATCTCAGGCTGAAAAGCGTTTTTGTGCATTGTGCCATAACTTTTCAGGGAAGCTTCAGAACATGAAATTTTAACCTCCCACTATAGCAGAAAGGGTCTTTCTAGTAGGTGCACATCAAATCTAAGCTGTCTGAAGTGTTTTTCGAAAGTTATCAACACTTTTATGTTTGGCGTTCCGAAACCCACCTTATCTCAGGCTGAAAAGCGTTTTTGTGCATTGTGCCATAACTTTTCAGGAAAGCTTCAGAACATGAAATTTTAACCTCCCACTATAGCAGAAAGGGTCTTTCTAGTAGGTGCACATCAAATCTAAGCTCTCTGAAGTGTTTTTCGAAAGTTATCAACACTTTTATGTTTGGCGTTCCGAAACCCACCTTATCTCAGGCTGAAAAGCGTTTTTGTGCATTGTGCCATAACTTTTCAGGGAAGCTTCAGAACATGAAATTTTAACCTCCCACTATAGCAGAAAGGGTCTTTCTAGTAGTTCCACATCAAATCTAAACTGTCTGAAGTGTTTTTCCAAAGTTATTAACACTTTTATGTTTGGCGTTCCGAAACCCACCTTATCTCAGGCTGAAAAGCGTTTTTGTGCATTGTGCCATAACTTTTCAGGGAAGCTTCAGAACATGAAATTTTAACCTCCCACTATAGCAGAAAGGGTCTTTCTAGTAGTTGCACATCAAATCTAAACTGTCTGAAGTGTTTTTCCAAAGTTATCAACACTTTTATGTTTGGCGTTCCGAAACCCATCTTATCTCAGGCTGAAAAGCGTTTTTACGCATTGTGCCATAACTTTTCAGGGAAGCTTCAGAACATGAAATTTTAACCTCCCACTATAGCAGAAAGGGTCTTTCTAGTAGGTGCACATCAAATCTAAGCTGTCTGAAGTGTTTTTCGAAAGTTATCAACACTTTTATGTTTGGCGTTCCGAAACCCACCTTATCTCAGGCTGAAAAGCGTTTTTGTGCATTGTGCCATAACTTTTCAGGGAAGCTTCAGAACATGAAATTTTAACCTCCCACTATAGCAGAAAGGGTCTTTCTAGTAGTTGCACATCAAATCTAAACTGTCTGAATTGTTTTTCCAAAGTTATTAACACTTTTATGTTTGGCGTTCCGGAACCCACCTTATCTCAGGCTGAAAAGCGTTTTTGTGCATTGTGCCATAACTTTTCAGAGAAGCTTCAGAACATGAAATTTTAACCTCCCACTATAGCAGAAAGGGTCTTTCTAGTAGTTGCACATCAAATCTAAACTGTCTGAAGTGTTTTTCCAAAGTTATTAACACTTTTATGTTTGGCGTTCCGAAACCCACCTTATCTCAGGCTGAAAAGCGTTTTTGTGCATTGTGCCATAACTTTTCAGGGAAGCTTCAGAACATGAAATTTTAACCTCCCACTATAGCAGAAAGGGTCTTTCTAGTAGTTGCACATCAAATCTAAACTGTCTGAAGTGTTTTTCCAAAGTTATCAACACTTTTATGTTTGGCGTTCCGAAACCCACCTTATCTCAGGCTGAAAAGCGTTTTTACGCATTGTGCCATAACTTTTCAGGGAAGCTTCAGAACATGAAATTTTAACCTCCCACTATAGCAGAAAGGATCTTTCTAGTAGGTGCACATCAAATCTATGCTGTCTGAAGTGTTTTTCGAAAGTTATCAACACTTTTATGTTTGGCGTTCCGAAACCCACCTTATCTCAGGCTGAAAAGCGTTTTTGTGCATTGTGCCATAACTTTTCAGGGAAGCTTCAGAACATGAAATTTTAACCTCCCACTATAGCAGAAAGGGTCTTTCTAGTAGTTGCACATCAAATCTAAGCTGTCTGAAGTGTTTTTCAAAAGTTATCAACACTTTTATGTTTGGCGTTCCGAAACCCACCTTATCTCAGGCTGAAAAGCGTTTTTGTGCATTGTGCCATAACTTTTCAGGAAAGCTTAAGAACATGAAATTTTAACCTCCCACTATAGCAGAAAGGGTCTTTCTAGTAGGTGCACATCAAATCTAAGCTCTCTGAAGTGTTTTTCGAAAGTTATCAACACTTTTATGTTTGGCGTTCCGAAACCCACCTTATCTCAGGCTGAAAAGCGTTTTTGTGCATTGTGCCATAACTTTTCAGGGAAGCTTCAGAACATGAAATTTTAACCTCCCACTATAGCAGAAAGGGTCTTTCTAGTAGTTGCACATCAAATCTAAACTGTCTGAAGTGTTTTTCCAAAGTTATTAACACTTTTATGTTTGGCGTTCCGAAACCCACCTTATCTCAGGCTGAAAAGCGTTTTTACGCATTGTGCCATAACTTTTCAGGGAAGCTTCAGAACATGAAATTTTAACCTCCCACTATAGCAGAAAGGGTCTTTCTAGTAGGTGCACATCAAATCTAAGCTGTCTGAAGTGTTTTTCGAAAGTTATCAACACTTTTATGTTTGGCGTTCCGAAACCCACCTTATCTCAGGCTGAAAAGCGTTTTTGTGCATTGTGCCATAACTTTTCAGGGAAGCTTCAGAACATGAAATTTTAACCTCCCACTATAGCAGAAAGGGTCTTTCTAGTAGTTGCACATCAAATCTAAGCTGTCTGAAGTGTTTTTCCAAAGTTATCAACACTTTTATGTTTTGCGTTCCGAAACCCACCTTATCTCAGGCTGAAAAGCGTTTTTGTGCATTGTGCCATAACTTTTCAGGGAAGCTTCAGAACATGAAATTTTAACCTCCCACTATAGCAGAAAGGGTCTTTCTAGTAGTTGCACATCAAATCTAAGCTGTCTGAAGTGTTTTTCAAAAGTTATCAACACTTTTATGTTTGGCGTTCCGAAACCCACCTTATCTCAGGCTGAAAAGCGTTTTTGTGCATTGTGCCATAACTTTTCAGGAAAGCTTCAGAACATGAAATTTTAACCTCCCACTATAGCAGAAAGGGTCTTTCTAGTAGTTGCACATCAAATCTAAACTGTCTGAAGTGTTTTTCCAAAGTTATCAACACTTTTATGTTTGGCGTTCCGAAACCCACCTTATCTCAGGCTGAAAAGCGTTTTTACGCATTGTGCCATAACTTTTCAGGGAAGCTTCAGAACATGAAATTTTAACCTCCCACTATAGCAGAAAGGGTCTTTCTAGTAGGTGCACATCAAATCTAAGCTCTCTGAAGTGTTTTTCGAAAGTTATCAACACTTTTATGTTTGGCGTTCCGAAACCCACCTTATCTCAGGCTGAAAAGCGTTTTTGTGCATTGTGCCATAACTTTTCAGGGAAGCTTCAGAACATGAAATTTTAACCTCCCACTATAGCAGAAAGGGTCTTTCTAGTAGTTGCACATCAAATCTAAACTGTCTGAAGTGTTTTTCCAAAGTTATCAACACTTTTATGTTTGGCGTTCCGAAACCCACCTTATCTCAGGCTGAAAAGCGTTTTTGTGCATTGTGCCATAACTTTTCCGGGAAGCTTCAGAACATGAAATTTTAACCTCCCACTATAGCAGAAAGGGTCTTTCTAGTAGTTGCACATCAAATCTAAGCTGTCTGAAGTGTTTTTCCAAAGTTATCAACACTTTTATGTTTGGCGTTCCGAAACCCACCTTATCTCAGGCTGAAAAGCGTTTTTACGCATTGTGCCATAACTTTTCAGGGAAGCTTCAGAACATGAAATTTTAACCTCCCACTATAGCAGAAAGGGTCTTTCTAGTAGGTGCACATCAAATCTAAGCTCTCTGAAGTGTTTTTCGAAAGTTATCAACACTTTTATGTTTGGCGTTCCGAAACCCATCTTATCTCAGGCTGAAAAGCGTTTTTGTGCATTGTGCCATAACTTTTCAGGAAAGCTTCAGAACATGAAATTTTAACCTCCCACTATAGCAGAAAGGGTCTTTCTAGTAGGTGCACATCAAATCTAAGCTCTCTGAAGTGTTTTTCGAAAGTTATCAACACTTTTATGTTTGGCGTTCCGAAACCCACCTTATCTCTGGCTGAAAAGCGTTTTTGTGCATTGTGCCATAACTTTTCAGGGAAGCTTCAGAACATGAAATTTTAACCTCCCACTATAGCAGAAAGGGTCTTTCTAGTAGTTGCACATCAAATCTAAACTGTCTGAAGTGTTTTTCCAAAGTTATCAACACTTTTATGTTTGGCGTTCCGAAACCCACCTTATCTTAGGCTGAAAAGCGTTTTTGTGCATTGTGCCATAACTTTTCAGGGAAGCTTCAGAACATGAAATTTTAACCTCCCACTATAGCAGAAAGGGTCTTTCTAGTAGTTGCACATCAAATCTAAGCTGTCTGAAGTGTTTTTCAAAAGTTATCAACACTTTTATGTTTGGCGTTCCGAAACCCACCTTATCTCAGGCTGAAAAGCGTTTTTGTGCATTGTGCCATAACTTTTCAGGAAAGCTTCAGAACATGAAATTTTAACCTCCCACTATAGCAGAAAGGGTCTTTCTAGTAGTTGCACATCAAATCTAAACTGTCTGAAGTGTTTTTCCAAAGTTATCAACACGTTTATGTTTGGCGTTCCGAAACCCACCTTATCTCAGGCTGAAAAGCGTTTTTACGCATTGTGCCATAACTTTTCAGGGAAGCTTCAGAACATGAAATTTTAACCTCCCACTATAGCAGAAAGGGTCTTTCTAGTAGGTGCACATCAAATCTAAGCTGTCTGAAGTGTTTTTCGAAAGTTATCAACACTTTTATGTTTGGCGTTCCGAAACCCACCTTATCTCAGGCTGAAAAGCGTTTTTGTGCATTGTGCCATAACTTTTCAGGGAAGCTTCAGAACATGAAATTTTAACCTCCCACTATAGCAGAAAGGGTCTTTCTAGTAGTTGCACATCAAATCTAAGCTGTCTGAAGTGTTTTTCAAAAGTTATCAACACTTTTATGTTTGGCGTTCCGAAACCCACCTTATCTCAGGCTGAAAAGCGTTTTTGTGCATTGTGCCATAACTTTTCAGGAAAGCTTCAGAACATGAAATTTTAACCTCCCACTATAGCAGAAAGGGTCTTTCTAGTAGTTGCACATCAAATCTAAACTGTCTGAAGTGTTTTTCCAAAGTTATCAACACTTTTATGTTTGGCGTTCCGAAACCCACCTTATCTCAGGCTGAAAAGCGTTTTTACGCATTGTGCCATAACTTTTCAGGGAAGCTTCAGAACATGAAATTTTAACCTCCCACTATAGCAGAAAGGGTCTTTCTAGTAGGTGCACATCAAATCTAAGCTCTCTGAAGTGTTTTTCGAAAGTTATCAACACTTTTATGTTTGGCGTTCCGAAACCCACCTTATCTCAGGCTGAAAAGCGTTTTTGTGCATTGTGCCATAACTTTTCAGGGAAGCTTCAGAACATGAAATTTTAACCTCCCACTATAGCAGAAAGGGTCTTTCTAGTAGTTGCACATCAAATCTAAACTGTCTGAAGTGTTTTTCCAAAGTTATTAACATTTTTATGTTTGGCGTTCCGAAACCCACCTTATCTCAGGCTGAAAAGCGTTTTTGTGCATTGTGCCATAACTTTTCAGGGAAGCTTCAGAACATGAAATTTTAACCTCCCACTATAGCAGAAAGGGTCTTTCTAGTAGTTGCACATCAAATCTAAACTGTCTGAAGTGTTTTTCCAAAGTTATCAACACTTTTATGTTTGGCGTTCCGAAACCCACCTTATCTCAGGCTGAAAAGCGTTTTTACGCATTGTGCCATAACTTTTCAGGGAAGCTTCAGAACATGAAATTTTAACCTCCCACTATAGCAGAAAGGGTCTTTCTAGTAGGTGCACATCAAATCTAAGCTGTCTGAAGTGTTTTTCGAAAGTTATCAACACTTTTATGTTTGGCGTTCCGAAACCCACCTTATCTCAGGCTGAAAAGCGTTTTTGTGCATTGTGCCATAACTTTTCAGGGAAGCTTCAGAACATGAAATTTTAACCTCCCACTATAGCAGAAAGGGTCTTTCTAGTAGGTGCACATCAAATCTAAGCTGTCTGAAGTGTTTTTCGAAAGTTATCAACACTTTTATGTTTGGCGTTCCGAAACCCACCTTATCTCAGGCTGAAAAGCGTTTTTGTGCATTGTGCCATAACTTTTCAGGAAAGCTTCAGAACATGAAATTTTAACCTCCCACTATAGCAGAAAGGGTCTTTCTAGTAGGTGCACATCAAATCTAAGCTCTCTGAAGTGTTTTTCGAAAGTTATCAACACTTTTATGTTTGGCGTTCCGAAACCCACCTTATCTCAGGCTGAAAAGCGTTTTTGTGCATTGTGCCATAACTTTTCAGGGAAGCTTCAGAACATGAAATTTTAACCTCCCACTATAGCAGAAAGGGTCTTTCTAGTAGTTCCACATCAAATCTAAACTGTCTGAAGTGTTTTTCCAAAGTTATTAACACTTTTATGTTTGGCGTTCCGAAACCCACCTTATCTCAGGCTGAAAAGCGTTTTTGTGCATTGTGCCATAACTTTTCAGGGAAGCTTCAGAACATGAAATTTTAACCTCCCACTATAGCAGAAAGGGTCTTTCTAGTAGTTGCACATCAAATCTAAACTGTCTGAAGTGTTTTTCCAAAGTTATCAACACTTTTATGTTTGGCGTTCCGAAACCCATCTTATCTCAGGCTGAAAAGCGTTTTTACGCATTGTGCCATAACTTTTCAGGGAAGCTTCAGAACATGAAATTTTAACCTCCCACTATAGCAGAAAGGGTCTTTCTAGTAGGTGCACATCAAATCTAAGCTGTCTGAAGTGTTTTTCGAAAGTTATCAACACTTTTATGTTTGGCGTTCCGAAACCCACCTTATCTCAGGCTGAAAAGCGTTTTTGTGCATTGTGCCATAACTTTTCAGGGAAGCTTCAGAACATGAAATTTTAACCTCCCACTATAGCAGAAAGGGTCTTTCTAGTAGTTGCACATCAAATCTAAACTGTCTGAATTGTTTTTCCAAAGTTATTAACACTTTTATGTTTGGCGTTCCGGAACCCACCTTATCTCAGGCTGAAAAGCGTTTTTGTGCATTGTGCCATAACTTTTCAGAGAAGCTTCAGAACATGAAATTTTAACCTCCCACTATAGCAGAAAGGGTCTTTCTAGTAGTTGCACATCAAATCTAAACTGTCTGAAGTGTTTTTCCAAAGTTATTAACACTTTTATGTTTGGCGTTCCGAAACCCACCTTATCTCAGGCTGAAAAGCGTTTTTGTGCATTGTGCCATAACTTTTCAGGGAAGCTTCAGAACATGAAATTTTAACCTCCCACTATAGCAGAAAGGGTCTTTCTAGTAGTTGCACATCAAATCTAAACTGTCTGAAGTGTTTTTCCAAAGTTATCAACACTTTTATGTTTGGCGTTCCGAAACCCACCTTATCTCAGGCTGAAAAGCGTTTTTACGCATTGTGCCATAACTTTTCAGGGAAGCTTCAGAACATGAAATTTTAACCTCCCACTATAGCAGAAAGGATCTTTCTAGTAGGTGCACATCAAATCTATGCTGTCTGAAGTGTTTTTCGAAAGTTATCAACACTTTTATGTTTGGCGTTCCGAAACCCACCTTATCTCAGGCTGAAAAGCGTTTTTGTGCATTGTGCCATAACTTTTCAGGGAAGCTTCAGAACATGAAATTTTAACCTCCCACTATAGCAGAAAGGGTCTTTCTAGTAGTTGCACATCAAATCTAAGCTGTCTGAAGTGTTTTTCAAAAGTTATCAACACTTTTATGTTTGGCGTTCCGAAACCCACCTTATCTCAGGCTGAAAAGCGTTTTTGTGCATTGTGCCATAACTTTTCAGGAAAGCTTAAGAACATGAAATTTTAACCTCCCACTATAGCAGAAAGGGTCTTTCTAGTAGGTGCACATCAAATCTAAGCTCTCTGAAGTGTTTTTCGAAAGTTATCAACACTTTTATGTTTGGCGTTCCGAAACCCACCTTATCTCAGGCTGAAAAGCGTTTTTGTGCATTGTGCCATAACTTTTCAGGGAAGCTTCAGAACATGAAATTTTAACCTCCCACTATAGCAGAAAGGGTCTTTCTAGTAGTTGCACATCAAATCTAAACTGTCTGAAGTGTTTTTCCAAAGTTATTAACACTTTTATGTTTGGCGTTCCGAAACCCACCTTATCTCAGGCTGAAAAGCGTTTTTACGCATTGTGCCATAACTTTTCAGGGAAGCTTCAGAACATGAAATTTTAACCTCCCACTATAGCAGAAAGGGTCTTTCTAGTAGGTGCACATCAAATCTAAGCTGTCTGAAGTGTTTTTCGAAAGTTATCAACACTTTTATGTTTGGCGTTCCGAAACCCACCTTATCTCAGGCTGAAAAGCGTTTTTGTGCATTGTGCCATAACTTTTCAGGGAAGCTTCAGAACATGAAATTTTAACCTCCCACTATAGCAGAAAGGGTCTTTCTAGTAGTTGCACATCAAATCTAAGCTGTCTGAAGTGTTTTTCCAAAGTTATCAACACTTTTATGTTTGGCGTTCCGAAACCCACCTTATCTCAGGCTGAAAAGCGTTTTTGTGCATTGTGCCATAACTTTTCAGGGAAGCTTCAGAACATGAAATTTTAACCTCCCACTATAGCAGAAAGGGTCTTTCTAGTAGTTGCACATCAAATCTAAGCTGTCTGAAGTGTTTTTCAAAAGTTATCAACACTTTTATGTTTGGCGTTCCGAAACCCACCTTATCTCAGGCTGAAAAGCGTTTTTGTGCATTGTGCCATAACTTTTCAGGAAAGCTTCAGAACATGAAATTTTAACCTCCCACTATAGCAGAAAGGGTCTTTCTAGTAGTTGCACATCAAATCTAAACTGTCTGAAGTGTTTTTCCAAAGTTATCAACACTTTTATGTTTGGCGTTCCGAAACCCACCTTATCTCAGGCTGAAAAGCGTTTTTACGCATTGTGCCATAACTTTTCAGGGAAGCTTCAGAACATGAAATTTTAACCTCCCACTATAGCAGAAAGGGTCTTTCTAGTAGGTGCACATCAAATCTAAGCTCTCTGAAGTGTTTTTCGAAAGTTATCAACACTTTTATGTTTGGCGTTCCGAAACCCACCTTATCTCAGGCTGAAAAGCGTTTTTGTGCATTGTGCCATAACTTTTCAGGGAAGCTTCAGAACATGAAATTTTAACCTCCCACTATAGCAGAAAGGGTCTTTCTAGTAGTTGCACATCAAATCTAAACTGTCTGAAGTGTTTTTCCAAAGTTATCAACACTTTTATGTTTGGCGTTCCGAAACCCACCTTATCTCAGGCTGAAAAGCGTTTTTGTGCATTGTGCCATAACTTTTCAGGGAAGCTTCAGAACATGAAATTTTAACCTCCCACTATAGCAGAAAGGGTCTTTCTAGTAGTTGCACATCAAATCTAAGCTGTCTGAAGTGTTTTTCCAAAGTTATCAACACTTTTATGTTTGGCGTTCCGAAACCCACCTTATCTCAGGCTGAAAAGCGTTTTTACGCATTGTGCCATAACTTTTCAGGGAAGCTTCAGAACATGAAATTTTAACCTCCCACTATAGCAGAAAGGGTCTTTCTAGTAGGTGCACATCAAATCTAAGCTCTCTGAAGTGTTTTTCGAAAGTTATCAACACTTTTATGTTTGGCGTTCCGAAACCCACCTTATCTCAGGCTGAAAAGCGTTTTTGTGCATTGTGCCATAACTTTTCAGGAAAGCTTCAGAACATGAAATTTTAACCTCCCACTATAGCAGAAAGGGTCTTTCTAGTAGGTGCACATCAAATCTAAGCTCTCTGAAGTGTTTTTCGAAAGTTATCAACACTTTTATGTTTGGCGTTCCGAAACCCACCTTATCTCAGGCTGAAAAGCGTTCTTGTGCATTGTGCCATAACTTTTCAGGAAAGCTTCAGAACATGAAATTTTAACCTCCCACTATAGCAGAAAGGGTCTTTCTAGTAGGTGCACATCAAATCTAAGCTCTCTGAAGTGTTTTTCGAAAGTTATCAACACTTTTATGTTTGGCGTTCCGAAACCCACCTTATCTCTGGCTGAAAAGCGTTTTTGTGCATTGTGCCATAACTTTTCAGGGAAGCTTCAGAACATGAAATTTTAACCTCCCACTATAGCAGAAAGGGTCTTTCTAGTAGTTGCACATCAAATCTAAACTGTCTGAAGTGTTTTTCCAAAGTTATCAACACTTTTATGTTTGGCGTTCCGAAACCCACCTTATCTTAGGCTGAAAAGCGTTTTTGTGCATTGTGCCATAACTTTTCAGGGAAGCTTCAGAACATGAAATTTTAACCTCCCACTATAGCAGAAAGGGTCTTTCTAGTAGTTGCACATCAAATCTAAACTGTCTGAAGTGTTTTTCCAAAGTTATCAACACTTTTATGTTTGGCGTTCCGAAACCCACCTTATCTCAGGCTGAAAAGCGTTTTTGTGCATTGTGCCATAACTTTTCAGGGAAGCTTCAGAACATGAAATTTTAACCTCCCACTATAGCAGAAAGGGTCTTTCTAGTAGTTGCACATCAAATCTAAGCTGTCTGAAGTGTTTTTCAAAAGTTATCAACACTTTTATGTTTGGCGTTCCGAAACCCACCTTATCTCAGGCTGAAAAGCGTTTTTGTGCATTGTGCCATAACTTTTCAGGAAAGCTTCAGAACATGAAATTTTAACCTCCCACTATAGCAGAAAGGGTCTTTCTAGTAGTTGCACATCAAATCTAAACTGTCTGAAGTGTTTTTCCAAAGTTATCAACACTTTTATGTTTGGCGTTCCGAAACCCACCTTATCTCAGGCTGAAAAGCGTTTTTACGCATTGTGCCATAACTTTTCAGGGAAGCTTCAGAACATGAAATTTTAACCTCCCACTATAGCAGAAAGGGTCTTTCTAGTAGGTGCACATCAAATCTAAGCTGTCTGAAGTGTTTTTCGAAAGTTATCAACACTTTTATGTTTGGCGTTCCGAAACCCATCTTATCTCAGGCTGAAAAGCGTTTTTGTGCATTGTGCCATAACTTTTCAGGGAAGCTTCAGAACATGAAATTTTAACCTCCCACTATAGCAGAAAGGGTCTTTCTAGTAGTTGCACATCAAATCTAAGCTGTCTGAAGTGTTTTTCAAAAGTTATCAACACTTTTATGTTTGGCGTTCCGAAACCCACCTTATCTCAGGCTGAAAAGCGTTTTTGTGCATTGTGCCATAACTTTTCAGGAAAGCTTCAGAACATGAAATTTTAACCTCCCACTATAGCAGAAAGGGTCTTTCTAGTAGTTGCACATCAAATCTAAACTGTCTGAAGTGTTTTTCCAAAGTTATCAACACTTTTATGTTTGGCGTTCCGAAACCCACCTTATCTCAGGCGGAAAAGCGTTTTTACGCATTGTGCCATAACTTTTCAGGGAAGCTTCAGAACATGAAATTTTAACCTCCCACTATAGCAGAAAGGGTTATTCTAGTAGTTGCACATCAAATCTAAGCTGTCTGAAGTGTTTTTCAAAAGTTATCAACACTTTTATGTTTGGCGTTCCGAAACCCACCTTATCTCAGGCTGAAAAGCGTTTTTGTGCATTGTGCCATAACTTTTCAGGAAAGCTTCAGAACATGAAATTTTAACCTCCCACTATAGCAGAAAGGGTCTTTCTAGTAGTTGCACATCAAATCTAAACTGTCTGAAGTGTTTTTCCAAAGTTATCAACACTTTTATGTTTGGCGTTCCGAAACCCACCTTATCTCAGGCTGAAAAGCGTTTTTACGCATTGTGCCATAACTTTTCAGGGAAGCTTCAGAACATGAAATTTTAACCTCCCACTATAGCAGAAAGGGTCTTTCTAGTAGGTGCACATCAAATCTAAGCTCTCTGAAGTGTTTTTCGAAAGTTATCAACACTTTTATGTTTGGCGTTCCGAAACCCACCTTATCTCAGGCTGAAAAGCGTTTTTGTGCATTGTGCCATAACTTTTCAGAGAAGCTTCAGAACATGAAATTTTAACCTCCCACTATAGCAGAAAGGGTCTTTCTAGTAGTTGCACATCAAATCTAAACTGTCTGAAGTGTTTTTCCAAAGTTATCAACACTTTTATGTTTGGCGTTCCGAAACCCACCTTATCTCAGGCTGAAAAGCGTTTTTGTGCATTGTGCCATAACTTTTCAGGGAAGCTTCAGAACATGAAATTTTAACCTCCCACTATAGCAGAAAGGGTCTTTCTAGTAGTTGCACATCAAATCTAAGCTGTCTGAAGTGTTTTTCAAAAGTTATCAACACTTTTATGTTTGGCGTTCCGAAACCCACCTTATCTCAGGCTGAAAAGCGTTTTTGTGCATTGTGCCATAACTTTTCAGGAAAGCTTCAGAACATGAAATTTTAACCTCCCACTATAGCAGAAAGGGTCTTTCTAGTAGTTGCACATCAAATCTAAACTGTCTGAAGTGTTTTTCCAAAGTTATCAACACTTTTATGTTTGGCGTTCCGAAACCCACCTTATCTCAGGCTGAAAAGCGTTTTTACGCATTGTGCCATAACTTTTCAGGGAAGCTTCAGAACATGAAATTTTAACCTCCCACTATAGCAGAAAGGGTCTTTCTAGTAGTTGCACATCAAATCTAAGCTGTCTGAAGTGTTTTTCCAAAGTTATCAACACTTTTATGTTTGGCGTTCCGAAACCCACCTTATCTCAGGCTGAAAAGCGTTTTTACGCATTGTGCCATAACTTTTCAGGGAAGCTTCAGAACATGAAATTTTAACCTCCCACTATAGCAGAAAGGGTCTTTCTAGTAGGTGCACATCAAATCTAAACTGTCTGAAGTGTTTTTCCAAAGTTATCAACACTTTTATGTTTGGCGTTCCGAAACCCACCTTATCTCAGGCTGAAAAGCGTTTTTACGCATTGTGCCATAACTTTTCAGGGAAGCTTCAGAACATGAAATTTTAACCTCCCACTATAGCAGAAAGGGTCTTTCTCGTAGGTGCACATCAAATCTAAGCTGTCTGAAGTGTTTTTCGAAAGTTATCAACACTTTTATGTTTGGCGTTCCGAAACCCACCTTATCTCAGGCTGAAAAGCGTTTTTGTGCATTGTGCCATAACTTTTCAGGGAAGCTTCAGAACATGAAATTTTAACCTCCCACTATAGCAGAAAGGGTCTTTCTAGTAGTTGCACATCAAATCTAAGCTGTCTGAAGTGTTTTTCAAAAGTTATCAACACTTTTATGTTTGGCGTTCCGAAACCCACCTTATCTCAGGCTGAAAAGCGTTTTTGTGCATTGTGCCATAACTTTTCAGGAAAGCTTCAGAACATGAAATTTTAACCTCCCACTATAGCAGAAAGGGTCTTTCTAGTAGGTGCACATCAAATCTAAGCTCTCTGAAGTGTTTTTCGAAAGTTATCAACACTTTTATGTTTGGCGTTCCGAAACCCACCTTATCTCAGGCTGAAAAGCGTTTTTGTGCATTGTGCCATAACTTTTCAGGGAAGCTTCAGAACATGAAATTTTAACCTCCCACTATAGCAGAAAGGGTCTTTCTAGTAGTTCCACATCAAATCTAAACTGTGTGAAGTGTTTTTCCAAAGTTATTAACACTTTTATGTTTGGCGTTCCGAAACCCACCTTATCTCAGGCTGAAAAGCGTTTTTGTGCATTGTGCCATAACTTTTCAGGGACGCTTCAGAACATGAAATTTTAACCTCCCACTATAGCAGAAAGGGTCTTTCTAGTAGTTGCACATCAAATCTAAACTGTCTGAAGTGTTTTTCCAAAGTTATCAACACTTTTATGTTTGGCGTTCCGAAACCCACCTTATCTCAGGCTGAAAAGCGTTTTTACGCATTGTGCCATAACTTTTCAGGGAAGCTTCAGAACATGAAATTTTAACCTCCCACTATAGCAGAAAGGGTCTTTCTAGTAGGTGCACATCAAATCTAAGCTGTCTGAAGTGTTTTTCGAAAGTTATCAACACTTTTATGTTTGGCGTTCCGAAACCCACCTTATCTCAGGCTGAAAAGCGTTTTTGTGCATTGTGCCATAACTTTTCAGGGAAGCTTCAGAACATGAAATTTTAACCTCCCACTATAGCAGAAAGGGTCTTTCTAGTAGTTGCACATCAAATCTAAACTGTCTGAATTGTTTTTCCAAAGTTATTAACACTTTTATGTTTGGCGTTCCGGAACCCACCTTATCTCAGGCTGAAAAGCGTTTTTGTGCATTGTGCCATAACTTTTCAGAGAAGCTTCAGAACATGAAATTTTAACCTCCCACTATAGCAGAAAGGGTCTTTCTAGTAGTTGCACATCAAATCTAAACTGTCTGAAGTGTTTTTCCAAAGTTATTAACACTTTTATGTTTGGCGTTCCGAAACCCACCTTATCTCAGGCTGAAAAGCGTTTTTGTGCATTGTGCCATAACTTTTCAGGGAAGCTTCAGAACATGAAATTTTAACCTCCCACTATAGCAGAAAGGGTCTTTCTAGTAGTTGCACATCAAATCTAAACTGTCTGAAGTGTTTTTCCAAAGTTATCAACACTTTTATGTTTGGCGTTCCGAAACCCACCTTATCTCAGGCTGAAAAGCGTTTTTACGCATTGTGCCATAACTTTTCAGGGAAGCTTCAGAACATGAAATTTTAACCTCCCACTATAGCAGAAAGGATCTTTCTAGTAGGTGCACATCAAATCTAAGCTGTCTGAAGTGTTTTTCGAAAGTTATCAACACTTTTATGTTTGGCGTTCCGAAACCCACCTTATCTCAGGCTGAAAAGCGTTTTTGTGCATTGTGCCATAACTTTTCAGGGAAGCTTCAGAACATGAAATTTTAACCTCCCACTATAGCAGAAAGGGTCTTTCTAGTAGTTGCACATCAAATCTAAGCTGTCTGAAGTGTTTTTCAAAAGTTATCAACACTTTTATGTTTGGCGTTCCGAAACCCACCTTATCTCAGGCTGAAAAGCGTTTTTGTGCATTGTGCCATAACTTTTCAGGAAAGCTTCAGAACATGAAATTTTAACCTCCCACTATAGCAGAAAGGGTCTTTCTAGTAGGTGCACATCAAATCTAAGCTCTCTGAAGTGTTTTTCGAAAGTTATCAACACTTTTATGTTTGGCGTTCCGAAACCCACCTTATCTCAGGCTGAAAAGCGTTTTTGTGCATTGTGCCATAACTTTTCAGGGAAGCTTCAGAACATGAAATTTTAACCTCCCACTATAGCAGAAAGGGTATTTCTAGTAGTTGCACATCAAATCTAAACTGTCTGAAGTGTTTTTCCAAAGTTATTAACACTTTTATGTTTGGCGTTCCGAAACCCACCTTATCTCAGGCTGAAAAGCGTTTTTACGCATTGTGCCATAACTTTTCAGGGAAGCTTCAGAACATGAAATTTTAACCTCCCACTATAGCAGAAAGGGTCTTTCTAGTAGGTGCACATCAAATCTAAGCTGTCTGAAGTGTTTTTCGAAAGTTATCAACACTTTTATGTTTGGCGTTCCGAAACCCACCTTATCTCAGGCTGAAAAGCGTTTTTGTGCATTGTGCCATAACTTTTCAGGGAAGCTTCAGAACATGAAATTTTAACCTCCCACTATAGCAGAAAGGGTCTTTCTAGTAGTTGCACATCAAACCTAAGCTGTCTGAAGTGTTTTTCAAAAGTTATCAACACTTTTATGTTTGGCGTTCCGAAACCCACCTTATCTCAGGCTGAAAAGCGTTTTTGTGCATTGTGCCATAACTTTTCAGGAAAGCTTCAGAACATGAAATTTTAACCTCCCACTATAGCAGAAAGGGTCTTTCTAGTAGGTGCACATCAAATCTAAGCTCTCTGAAGTGTTTTTGGAAAGTTATCAACACTTTTATGTTTGGCGTTCCGAAACCCACCTTATCTCAGGCTGAAAAGCGTTTTTACGCATTGTGCCATAACTTTTCAGGGAAGCTTCAGAACATGAAATTTTAACCTCCCACTATAGCAGAAAGGGTCTTTCTAGTAGGTGCACATCAAATCTAAGCTGTCTGAAGTGTTTTTCGAAAGTTATCAACACTTTTATGTTTGGCGTTCCGAAACCCACCTTATCTCAGGCTGAAAAGCGTTTTTGTGCATTGTGCCGTAACTTTTCAGGGAAGCTTCAGAACATGAAATTTTAACCTCCCACTATAGCAGAAAGGGTCTTTCTAGTAGTTGCACATCAAATCTAAACTGTCTGAATTGTTTTTCCAAAGTTATTAACACTTTTATGTTTGGCGTTCCGAAACCCACCTTATCTCAGGCTGAAAAGCGTTTTTGTGCATTGTGCCATAACTTTTCAGGGAAGCTTCAGAACATGAAATTTTAACCTCCCACTATAGCAGAAAGGGTCTTTCTAGTAGTTGCACATCAAATCTAAACTGTCTGAAGTGTTTTTCCAAAGTTATTAACACTTTTATGTTTGGCGTTCCGAAACCCACCTTATCTCTCAGGCTGAAAAGCGTTTTTGTGCATTGTGCCATAACTTTTCAGGGAAGCTTCAGAACATGAAATTTTAACCTCCCACTATAGCAGAAAGGGTCTTTCTAGTAGTTGCACATCAAATCTAAACTGTCTGAAGTGTTTTTCCAAAGTTATCAACACTTTTATGTTTGGCGTTCCGAAACCCACCTTATCTCAGGCTGAAAAGCGTTTTTACGCATTGTGCCATAACTTTTCAGGGAAGCTTCAGAACATGAAATTTTAACCTCCCACTATAGCAGAAAGGGTCTTTCTAGTAGGTGCACATCAAATCTAAGCTGTCTGAAGTGTTTTTCGAAAGTTATCAACACTTTTATGTTTGGCGTTCCGAAACCCACCTTATCTCAGGCTGAAAAGCGTTTTTGTGCATTGTGCCATAACTTTTCAGGGAAGCTTCAGAACATGAAATTTTAACCTCCCACTATAGCAGAAAGGGTCTTTCTAGTAGTTGCACATCAAATCTAAGCTGTCTGAAGTGTTTTTCAAAAGTTATCAACACTTTTATGTTTGGCGTTCCGAAACCCACCTTATCTCAGGCTGAAAAGCGTTTTTGTGCATTGTGCCATAACTTTTCAGGAAAGCTTCAGAACATGAAATTTTAACCTCCCACTATAGCAGAAAGGGTCTTTCTAGTAGTTGCACATCAAATCTAAACTGTCTGAAGTGTTTTTCCAAAGTTATCAACACTTTTATGTTTGGCGTTGCGAAACCCACCTTATCTCAGGCTGAAAAGCGTTTTTGTGCATTGTGCCATAACTTTTCAGGGAAGCTTCAGAACATGAAATTTTAACCTCCCACTATAGCAGAAAGGGTCTTTCTAGTAGTTGCACATCAAATCTAAGCTGTCTGAAGTGTTTTTCAAAAGTTATCAACACTTTTATGTTTGGCGTTCCGAAACCCACCTTATCTCAGGCTGAAAAGCGTTTTTGTGCATTGTGCCATAACTTTTCAGGAAAGCTTCAGAACATGAAATTTTAACCTCCCACTATAGCAGAAAGGGTCTTTCTAGTAGGTGCACATCAAATCTAAGCTCTCTGAAGTGTTTTTCGAAAGTTATCAACACTTTTATGTTTGGCGTTCCGAAACCCACCTTATCTCAGGCTGAAAAGCGTTTTTGTGCATTGTGCCATAACTTTTCAGGGAAGCTTCAGAACATGAAATTTTAACCTCCCACTATAGCAGAAAGGGTCTTTCTAGTAGTTGCACATCAAATCTAAACTGTCTGAAGTGTTTTTCCAAAGTTATTAACACTTTTATGTTTGGCGTTCCGAAACCCACCTTATCTCAGGCTGAAAAGCGTTTTTGTGCATTGTGCCATAACTTTTCAGGGAAGCTTCAGAACATGAAATTTTAACCTCCCACTATAGCAGAAAGGGTCTTTCTGGTAGTTGCACATCAAATCTAAACTGTCTGAAGTGTTTTTCCAAAGTTATCAACACTTTTATGTTTGGCGTTCCGAAACCCACCTTATCTCAGGCTGAAAAGCGTTTTTACGCATTGTGCCATAACTTTTCAGGGAAGCTTCAGAACATGAAATTTTAACCTCCCACTATAGCAGAAAGGGTCTTTCTAGTAGGTGCACATCAAATCTAAGCTGTCTGAAGTGTTTTTCGAAAGTTATCAACACTTTTATGTTTGGCGTTCCGAAACCCACCTTATCTCAGGCTGAAAAGCGTTTTTGTGCATTGTGCCATAACTTTTCAGGGAAGCTTCAGAACATGAAATTTTAACCTCCCACTATAGCAGAAAGGGTCTTTCTAGAGGTTGCACATCAAATCTAAACTGTCTGAAGTGTTTTTCGAAAGTTATTAACACTTTTATGTTTGGCGTTCCGAAACCCACCTTATCTCAGGCTGAAAAGCGTTTTTGTGCATTGTGCCATAACTTTTCAGGGAAGCTTCAGAACATGAAATTTTAACCTCCCACTAAAGCAGAAAGGGTCTTTCTAGTAGTTGCACATCAAATCTAAACTGTCTGAAGTGTTTTTCCAAAGTTATTAACACTTTTATGTTTGGCGTTCCGAAACCCACCTTATCTCAGGCTGAAAAGCGTTTTTGTGCATTGTGCCATAACTTTTCAGGGAAGCTTCAGAACATGAAATTTTAACCTCCCACTATAGCAGAAAGGGTCTTTCTAGTAGTTGCACATCAAATCTTAACTGTCTGAAGTGTTTTTCCAAAGTTATCAACACTTTTATGTTTGGCGTTCCGAAACCCACCTTATCTCAGGCTGAAAAGCGTTTTTACGCATTGTGCCATAACTTTTCAGGGAAGCTTCAGAACATGAAATTTTAACCTCCCACTATAGCAGAAAGGGTCTTTTTAGTAGGTGCACATCAAATCTAAGCTGTCTGAAGTGTTTTTCGAAAGTTATCAACACTTTTATGTTTGGCGTTCCGAAACCCACCTTATCTCAGGCTGAAAAGCGTTTTTGTGCATTGTGCCATAACTTTTCAGGGAAGCTTCAGAACATGAAATTTTAATCTCCCACTATAGCAGAAAGGGTCTTTCTAGTAGTTGCACATCAAATCTAAACTGTCTGAAGTGTTTTTCCAAAGTTATTAACACTTTTATGTTTGGCGTTCCGAAACCCACCTTATCTCAGGCTGAAAAGCGTTTTTGTGCATTGTGCCATAACTTTTCAGGGAAGCTTCAGAACATGAAATTTTAACCTCCCACTATAGCAGAAAGGGTCTTTCTAGTAGTTGCACATCAAATCTAAACTGTCTGAAGTGTTTTTCCAAAGTTATTAACACTTTTATGTTTGGCGTTCCGAAACCCACCTTATCTCAGGCTGAAAAGCGTTTTTGTGCATTGTGCCATAACTTTTCAGGGAAGCTTCAGAACATGAAATTTTAACCTCCCACTATAGCAGAAAGGGTCTTTCTAGTAGTTGCACATCAAATCTAAACTGTCTGAAGTGTTTTTCCAAAGTTATTAACACTTTTATGTTTGGCGTTCCGAAACCCACCTTATCTCAGGCTGAAAAGCGTTTTTGTGCATTGTGCCATAACTTTTCAGGGAAGCTTCAGAACATGAAATTTTAACCTCCCACTATAGCAGAAAGGGTCTTTCTAGTAGTTGCACATCAAATCTAAACTGTCTGAAGTGTTTTTCCAAAGTTATTAACACTTTTATGTTTGGCGTTCCGAAACCCACCTTATCTCAGGCTGAAAAGCGTTTTTGTGCATTGTGCCATAACTTTTCAGGGAAGCTTCAGAACATGAAATTTTAACCTCCCACTATAGCAGAAAGGGTCTTTCTAGTAGTTGCACATCAAATCTAAACTGTCTGAAGTGTTTTTCCAAAGTTATCAACACTTTTATGTTTGGCGTTCCGAAACCCACCTTATCTCAGGCTGAAAAGCGTTTTTACGCATTGTGCCATAACTTTTCAGGGAAGCTTCAGAACATGAAATTTTAACCTCCCACTATAGCAGAAAGGGTCTTTCTAGTAGGTGCACATCAAATCTAAGCTGTCTGAAGTGTTTTTCGAAAGTTATCAACACTTTTATGTTTGGCGTTCCGAAACCCACCTTATCTCAGGCTGAAAAGCGTTTTTGTGCATTGTGCCATAACTTTTCAGGGAAGCTTCAGAACATGAAATTTTAACCTCCCACTATAGCAGAAAGGGTCTTTCTAGTAGTTGCACATCAAATCTAAACTGTCTGAAGTGTTTTTCCAAAGTTATCAACACTTTTATGTTTGGCGTTCCGAAACCCACCTTATCTCAGGCTGAAAAGCGTTTTTACGCATTGTGCCATAACTTTTCAGGGAAGCTTCAGAACATGAAATTTTAACCTCCCACTATAGCAGAAAGGGTCTTTCTAGTAGGTGCACATCAAATCTAAGCTGTCTGAAGTGTTTTTCGAAAGTTATCAACACTTTTATGTTTGGCGTTCCGAAACCCACCTTATCTCAGGCTGAAAAGCGTTTTTGTGCATTGTGCCATAACTTTTCAGGGAAGCTTCAGAACATGAAATTTTAACCTCCCACTATAGCAGAAAGGGTCTTTCTAGTAGTTGCACATCAAATCTAAGCTGTCTGAAGTGTTTTTCCAAAGTTATCAACACTTTTATGTTTGGCGTTCCGAAACCCACCTTATCTCAGGCTGAAAAGCGTTTTTACGCATTGTGCCATAACTTTTCAGGGAAGCTTCAGAACATGAAATTTTAACCTCCCACTATAGCAGAAAGGGTCTTTCTAGTAGGTGCACATCAAATCTAAGCTCTCTGAAGTGTTTTTCGAAAGTTATCAACACTTTTATGTTTGGCGTTCCGAAACCCACCTTATCTCAGGCTGAAAAGCGTTTTTGTGCATTGTGCCATAACTTTTCAGGAAAGCTTCAGAACAAGAAATTTTAACCTCCCACTATAGCAGAAAGGGTCTTTCTAGTAGTTGCACATCAAATCTAAACTGTCTGAAGTGTTTTTCCAAAGTTATTAACACTTTTATGTTTGGCGTTCCGAAACCCACCTTATCTCAGGCTGAAAAGCGTTTTTGTGCATTGTGCCATAACTTTTCAGGGAAGCTTCAGAACATGAAATTTTAACCTCCCACTATAGCAGAAAGGGTCTTTCTAGTAGGTGCACATCAAATCTAAGCTCTCTGAAGTGTTTTTCGAAAGTTATCAACACTTTTATGTTTGGCGTTCCGAAACCCACCTTATCTCAGGCTGAAAAGCGTTTTTGTGCATTGTGCCATAACTTTTCAGGGAAGCTTCAGAACATGAAATTTTAACCTCCCACTATAGCAGAAAGGGTCTTTCTAGTAGTTGCACATCAAATCTAAACTGTCTGAAGTGTTTTTCCAAAGTTATTAACACTTTTATGTTTGGCGTTCCGAAACCCACCTTATCTCAGGCTGAAAAGCGTTTTTGTGCATTGTGCCATAACTTTTCAGGGAAGCTTCAGAACATGAAATTTTAACCTCCCACTATAGCAGAAAGGGTCTTTCTAGTAGTTGCACATCAAATCTAAACTGTCTGAAGTGTTTTTCCAAAGTTATCAACACTTTTATGTTTGGCGTTCCGAAACCCACCTTATCTCAGGCTGAAAAGCGTTTTTACGCATTGTGCCATAACTTTTCAGGGAAGCTTCAGAACATGAAATTTTAACCTCCCACTATAGCAGAAAGGGTCTTTCTAGTAGGTGCACATCAAATCTAAGCTCTCTGAAGTGTTTTTTGAAAGTTATCAACACTTTTATGTTTGGCGTTCCGAAACCCACCTTATCTCAGGCTGAAAAGCGTTTTTGTGCATTGTGCCATAACTTTTCAGGAAAGCTTCAGAACATGAAATTTTAACCTCCCACTATAGCAGAAAGGGTCTTTCTAGTAGTTGCACATCAAATCTAAACTGTCTGAAGTGTTTTTCCAAAGTTATCAACACTTTTATGTTTGGCGTTCCGAAACCCACCTTATCTCAGGCTGAAAAGCGTTTTTACGCATTGTGCCATAACTTTTCAGGGAAGCTTCAGAACATGAAATTTTAACCTCCCACTATAGCAGAAAGGGTCTTTCTAGTAGGTGCACATCAAATCTAAGCTGTCTGAAGTGTTTTTCAAAAGTTATCAACACTTTTATGTTTGGCGTTCCGAAACCCACCTTATCTCAGGCTGAAAAGCGTTTTTGTGCATTGTGCCATAACTTTTCAGGGAAGCTTCAGAACATGAAATTTTAACCTCCCACTATAGCAGAAAGGGTCTTTCTAGAGGTTGCACATCAAATCTAAACTGTCTGAAGTGTTTTTCGAAAGTTATTAACACTTTTATGTTTGGCGTTCCGAAACCCACCTTATCTCAGGCTGAAAAGCGTTTTTGTGCATTGTGCCATAACTTTTCAGGGAAGCTTCAGAACATGAAATTTTAACCTCCCACTAAAGCAGAAAGGGTCTTTCTAGTAGTTGCACATCAAATCTAAACTGTCTGAAGTGTTTTTCCAAAGTTATTAACACTTTTATGTTTGGCGTTCCGAAACCCACCTTATCTCAGGCTGAAAAGCGTTTTTGTGCATTGTGCCATAACTTTTCAGGGAAGCTTCAGAACATGAAATTTTAACCTCCCACTATAGCAGAAAGGGTCTTTCTAGTAGTTGCACATCAAATCTTAACTGTCTGAAGTGTTTTTCCAAAGTTATCAACACTTTTATGTTTGGCGTTCCGAAACCCACCTTATCTCAGGCTGAAAAGCGTTTTTACGCATTGTGCCATAACTTTTCAGGGAAGCTTCAGAACATGAAATTTTAACCTCCCACTATAGCAGAAAGGGTCTTTTTAGTAGGTGCACATCAAATCTAAGCTGTCTGAAGTGTTTTTCCAAAGTTATCAACACTTTTATGTTTGGCGTTCCGAAACCCACCTTATCTCAGGCTGAAAAGCGTTTTTGTGCATTGTGCCATAACTTTTCAGGGAAGCTTCAGAACATGAAATTTTAATCTCCCACTATAGCAGAAAGGGTCTTTCTAGTAGTTGCACATCAAATCTAAACTGTCTGAAGTGTTTTTCCAAAGTTATTAACACTTTTATGTTTGGCGTTCCGAAACCCACCTTATCTCAGGCTGAAAAGCGTTTTTGTGCATTGTGCCATAACTTTTCAGGGAAGCTTCAGAACATGAAATTTTAACCTCCCACTATAGCAGAAAGGGTCTTTCTAGTAGTTGCACATCAAATCTAAACTGTCTGAAGTGTTTTTCCAAAGTTATTAACACTTTTATGTTTGGCGTTCCGAAACCCACCTTATCTCAGGCTGAAAAGCGTTTTTGTGCATTGTGCCATAACTTTTCAGGGAAGCTTCAGAACATGAAATTTTAACCTCCCACTATAGCAGAAAGGGTCTTTCTAGTAGTTGCACATCAAATCTAAACTGTCTGAAGTGTTTTTCCAAAGTTATTAACACTTTTATGTTTGGCGTTCCGAAACCCACCTTATCTCAGGCTGAAAAGCGTTTTTGTGCATTGTGCCATAACTTTTCAGGGAAGCTTCAGAACATGAAATTTTAACCTCCCACTATAGCAGAAAGGGTCTTTCTAGTAGTTGCACATCAAATCTAAACTGTCTGAAGTGTTTTTCCAAAGTTATTAACACTTTTATGTTTGGCGTTCCGAAACCCACCTTATCTCAGGCTGAAAAGCGTTTTTGTGCATTGTGCCATAACTTTTCAGGGAAGCTTCAGAACATGAAATTTTAACCTCCCACTATAGCAGAAAGGGTCTTTCTAGAGGTTGCACATCAAATCTAAACTGTCTGAAGTGTTTTTCGAAAGTTATTAACACTTTTATGTTTGGCGTTCCGAAACCCACCTTATCTCAGGCTGAAAAGCGTTTTTGTGCATTGTGCCATAACTTTTCAGGGAAGCTTCAGAACATGAAATTTTAACCTCCCACTAAAGCAGAAAGGGTCTTTCTAGTAGTTGCACATCAAATCTAAACTGTCTGAAGTGTTTTTCCAAAGTTATTAACACTTTTATGTTTGGCGTTCCGAAACCCACCTTATCTCAGGCTGAAAAGCGTTTTTGTGCATTGTGCCATAACTTTTCAGGGAAGCTTCAGAACATGAAATTTTAACCTCCCACTATAGCAGAAAGGGTCTTTCTAGTAGTTGCACATCAAATCTTAACTGTCTGAAGTGTTTTTCCAAAGTTATCAACACTTTTATGTTTGGCGTTCCGAAACCCACCTTATCTCAGGCTGAAAAGCGTTTTTACGCATTGTGCCATAACTTTTCAGGGAAGCTTCAGAACATGAAATTTTAACCTCCCACTATAGCAGAAAGGGTCTTTTTAGTAGGTGCACATCAAATCTAAGCTGTCTGAAGTGTTTTTCGAAAGTTATCAACACTTTTATGTTTGGCGTTCCGAAACCCACCTTATCTCAGGCTGAAAAGCGTTTTTGTGCATTGTGCCATAACTTTTCAGGGAAGCTTCAGAACATGAAATTTTAATCTCCCACTATAGCAGAAAGGGTCTTTCTAGTAGTTGCACATCAAATCTAAACTGTCTGAAGTGTTTTTCCAAAGTTATTAACACTTTTATGTTTGGCGTTCCGAAACCCACCTTATCTCAGGCTGAAAAGCGTTTTTGTGCATTGTGCCATAACTTTTCAGGGAAGCTTCAGAACATGAAATTTTAACCTCCCACTATAGCAGAAAGGGTCTTTCTAGTAGTTGCACATCAAATCTAAACTGTCTGAAGTGTTTTTCCAAAGTTATTAACACTTTTATGTTTGGCGTTCCGAAACCCACCTTATCTCAGGCTGAAAAGCGTTTTTGTGCATTGTGCCATAACTTTTCAGGGAAGCTTCAGAACATGAAATTTTAACCTCCCACTATAGCAGAAAGGGTCTTTCTAGTAGTTGCACATCAAATCTAAACTGTCTGAAGTGTTTTTCCAAAGTTATTAACACTTTTATGTTTGGCGTTCCGAAACCCACCTTATCTCAGGCTGAAAAGCGTTTTTGTGCATTGTGCCATAACTTTTCAGGGAAGCTTCAGAACATGAAATTTTAACCTCCCACTATAGCAGAAAGGGTCTTTCTAGTAGTTGCACATCAAATCTAAACTGTCTGAAGTGTTTTTCCAAAGTTATTAACACTTTTATGTTTGGCGTTCCGAAACCCACCTTATCTCAGGCTGAAAAGCGTTTTTGTGCATTGTGCCATAACTTTTCAGGGAAGCTTCAGAACATGAAATTTTAACCTCCCACTATAGCAGAAAGGGTCTTTCTAGTAGTTGCACATCAAATCTAAACTGTCTGAAGTGTTTTTCCAAAGTTATCAACACTTTTATGTTTGGCGTTCCGAAACCCACCTTATCTCAGGCTGAAAAGCGTTTTTACGCATTGTGCCATAACTTTTCAGGGAAGCTTCAGAACATGAAATTTTAACCTCCCACTATAGCAGAAAGGGTCTTTCTAGTAGGTGCACATCAAATCTAAGCTGTCTGAAGTGTTTTTCGAAAGTTATCAACACTTTTATGTTTGGCGTTCCGAAACCCACCTTATCTCAGGCTGAAAAGCGTTTTTGTGCATTGTGCCATAACTTTTCAGGGAAGCTTCAGAACATGAAATTTTAACCTCCCACTATAGCAGAAAGGGTCTTTCTAGTAGTTGCACATCAAATCTAAACTGTCTGAAGTGTTTTTCCAAAGTTATCAACACTTTTATGTTTGGCGTTCCGAAACCCACCTTATCTCAGGCTGAAAAGCGTTTTTACGCATTGTGCCATAACTTTTCAGGGAAGCTTCAGAACATGAAATTTTAACCTCCCACTATAGCAGAAAGGGTCTTTCTAGTAGGTGCACATCAAATCTAAGCTGTCTGAAGTGTTTTTCGAAAGTTATCAACACTTTTATGTTTGGCGTTCCGAAACCCACCTTATCTCAGGCTGAAAAGCGTTTTTGTGCATTGTGCCATAACTTTTCAGGGAAGCTTCAGAACATGAAATTTTAACCTCCCACTATAGCAGAAAGGGTCTTTCTAGTAGTTGCACATCAAATCTAAGCTGTCTGAAGTGTTTTTCCAAAGTTATCAACACTTTTATGTTTGGCGTTCCGAAACCCACCTTATCTCAGGCTGAAAAGCGTTTTTACGCATTGTGCCATAACTTTTCAGGGAAGCTTCAGAACATGAAATTTTAACCTCCCACTATAGCAGAAAGGGTCTTTCTAGTAGGTGCACATCAAATCTAAGCTCTCTGAAGTGTTTTTCGAAAGTTATCAACACTTTTATGTTTGGCGTTCCGAAACCCACCTTATCTCAGGCTGAAAAGCGTTTTTGTGCATTGTGCCATAACTTTTCAGGAAAGCTTCAGAACAAGAAATTTTAACCTCCCACTATAGCAGAAAGGGTCTTTCTAGTAGTTGCACATCAAATCTAAACTGTCTGAAGTGTTTTTCCAAAGTTATTAACACTTTTATGTTTGGCGTTCCGAAACCCACCTTATCTCAGGCTGAAAAGCGTTTTTGTGCATTGTGCCATAACTTTTCAGGGAAGCTTCAGAACATGAAATTTTAACCTCCCACTATAGCAGAAAGGGTCTTTCTAGTAGGTGCACATCAAATCTAAGCTCTCTGAAGTGTTTTTCGAAAGTTATCAACACTTTTATGTTTGGCGTTCCGAAACCCACCTTATCTCAGGCTGAAAAGCGTTTTTGTGCATTGTGCCATAACTTTTCAGGGAAGCTTCAGAACATGAAATTTTAACCTCCCACTATAGCAGAAAGGGTCTTTCTAGTAGTTGCACATCAAATCTAAACTGTCTGAAGTGTTTTTCCAAAGTTATTAACACTTTTATGTTTGGCGTTCCGAAACCCACCTTATCTCAGGCTGAAAAGCGTTTTTGTGCATTGTGCCATAACTTTTCAGGGAAGCTTCAGAACATGAAATTTTAACCTCCCACTATAGCAGAAAGGGTCTTTCTAGTAGTTGCACATCAAATCTAAACTGTCTGAAGTGTTTTTCCAAAGTTATCAACACTTTTATGTTTGGCGTTCCGAAACCCACCTTATCTCAGGCTGAAAAGCGTTTTTACGCATTGTGCCATAACTTTTCAGGGAAGCTTCAGAACATGAAATTTTAACCTCCCACTATAGCAGAAAGGGTCTTTCTAGTAGGTGCACATCAAATCTAAGCTCTCTGAAGTGTTTTTTGAAAGTTATCAACACTTTTATGTTTGGCGTTCCGAAACCCACCTTATCTCAGGCTGAAAAGCGTTTTTGTGCATTGTGCCATAACTTTTCAGGAAAGCTTCAGAACATGAAATTTTAACCTCCCACTATAGCAGAAAGGGTCTTTCTAGTAGTTGCACATCAAATCTAAACTGTCTGAAGTGTTTTTCCAAAGTTATCAACACTTTTATGTTTGGCGTTCCGAAACCCACCTTATCTCAGGCTGAAAAGCGTTTTTACGCATTGTGCCATAACTTTTCAGGGAAGCTTCAGAACATGAAATTTTAACCTCCCACTATAGCAGAAAGGGTCTTTCTAGTAGGTGCACATCAAATCTAAGCTGTCTGAAGTGTTTTTCAAAAGTTATCAACACTTTTATGTTTGGCGTTCCGAAACCCACCTTATCTCAGGCTGAAAAGCGTTTTTGTGCATTGTGCCATAACTTTTCAGGAAAGCTTCAGAACATGAAATTTTAACCTCCCACTATAGCAGAAAGGGTCTTTCTAGTAGTTGCACATCAAATCTAAGCTGTCTGAAGTGTTTTTCAAAAGTTATCAACACTTTTATGTTTGGCGTTCCGAAACCCACCTTATCTCAGGCTGAAAAGCGTTTTTGTGCATTGTGCCATAACTTTTCAGGAAAGCTTCAGAACATGAAATTTTAACCTCCCACTATAGCAGAAAGGGTCTTTCTAGTAGTTGCACATCAAATCTAAACTGTCTGAAGTGTTTTTCAAAAGTTATCAACACTTTTATGTTTGGCGTTCCGAAACCCACCTTATCTCAGGCTGAAAAGCGTTTTTGTGCATTGTGCCATAACTTTTCAGGGAAGCTTCAGAACATGAAATTTTAACCTCCCACTATAGCAGAAAGGGTCTTTCTAGTAGGTGCACATCAAATCTAAGCTCTCTGAAGTGTTTTTCGAAAGTTATCAACACTTTTATGTTTGGCGTTCCGAAACCCACCTTATCTCAGGCTGAAAAGCGTTTTTGTGCATTGTGCCATAACTTTTCAGGGAAGCTTCAGAACATGAAATTTTAACCTCCCACTATAGCAGAAAGGGTCTTTCTAGTAGTTGCACATCAAATCTAAACTGTCTGAAGTGTTTTTCCAAAGTTATCAACACTTTTATGTTTGGCGTTCCGAAACCCACCTTATCTCAGGCTGAAAAGCGTTTTTACGCATTGTGCCATAACTTTTCAGGGAAGCTTCAGAACATGAAATTTTAACCTCCCACTATAGCAGAAAGGGTCTTTCTAGTAGTTGCACATCAAATCTAAACTGTCTGAAGTGTTTTTCCAAAGTTATCAACACTTTTATGTTTGGCGTTCCGAAACCCACCTTATCTCAGGCTGAAAAGCGTTTTTACGCATTGTGCCATAACTTTTCAGGGAAGCTTCAGAACATGAAATTTTAACCTCCCACTATAGCAGAAAGGGTCTTTCTAGTAGGTGCACATCAAATCTAAGTTCTCTGAAGTGTTTTTCGAAAGTTATCAACACTTTTATGTTTGGCGTTCCGAAACCCACCTTATCTCAGGCTGAAAAGCGTTTTTGTGCATTGTGCCATAACTTTTCAGGGAAGCTTCAGAACATGAAATTTTAACCTCCCAAGATAGCAGAAAGGGTCTTTCTAGTAGCTGCACATCAAATCTAAACTGTCTGAAGTGTTTTTCCAAAGTTATTAACACTTTTATGTTTGGCGTTCCGAAACCCACCTTATCTCAGGCTGAAAAGCGTTTTTGTGCATTGTGCCATAACTTTTCAGGGAAGCTTCAGAACATGAAATTTTAACCTCCCACTATAGCAGAAAGGGTCTTTCTAGTAGTTGCACATCAAATCTAAACTGTCTGAAGTGTTTTTCCAAAGTTATCAACACTTTTATGTTTGGCGTTCCGAAACCCACCTTATCTCAGGCTGAAAAGCGTTTTTGTGCATTGTGCCATAACTTTTCAGGGAAGCTTCAGAACATGAAATTTTAACCTCCCACTATAGCAGAAAGGGTCTTTCTAGTAGTTGCACATCAAATCTAAGCTGTCTGAAGTGTTTTTCAAAAGTTATCAACACTTTTATGTTTGGCGTTCCGAAACCCACCTTATCTCAGGCTGAAAAGCGTTTTTGTGCATTGTGCCATAACTTTTCAGGAAAGCTTCAGAACATGAAATTTTAACCTCCCACTATAGCAGAAAGGGTCTTTCTAGTAGTTGCACATCAAATCTAAACTGTCTGAAGTGTTTTTCCAAAGTTATCAACACTTTTATGTTTGGCGTTCCGAAACCCACCTTATCTCAGGCTGAAAAGCGTTTTTACGCATTGTGCCATAACTTTTCAGGGAAGCTTCAGAACATGAAATTTTAACCTCCCACTATAGCAGAAAGGGTCTTTCTAGTAGGTGCACATCAAATCTAAGCTCTCTGAAGTGTTTTTTGAAAGTTATCAACACTTTTATGTTTGGCGTTCCGAAACCCACCTTATCTCAGGCTGAAAAGCGTTTTTGTGCATTGTGCCATAACTTTTCAGGAAAGCTTCAGAACATGAAATTTTAACCTCCCACTATAGCAGAAAGGGTCTTTCTAGTAGTTGCACATCAAATCTAAACTGTCTGAAGTGTTTTTCCAAAGTTATCAACACTTTTATGTTTGGCGTTCCGAAACCCACCTTATCTCAGGCTGAAAAGCGTTTTTACGCATTGTGCCATAACTTTTCAGGGAAGCTTCAGAACATGAAATTTTAACCTCCCACTATAGCAGAAAGGGTCTTTCTAGTAGGTGCACATCAAATCTAAGCTGTCTGAAGTGTTTTTCAAAAGTTATCAACACTTTTATGTTTGGCGTTCCGAAACCCACCTTATCTCAGGCTGAAAAGCGTTTTTGTGCATTGTGCCATAACTTTTCAGGAAAGCTTCAGAACATGAAATTTTAACCTCCCACTATAGCAGAAAGGGTCTTTCTAGTAGTTGCACATCAAATCTAAGCTGTCTGAAGTGTTTTTCAAAAGTTATCAACACTTTTATGTTTGGCGTTCCGAAACCCAACTTATCTCAGGCTGAAAAGCGTTTTTGTGCATTGTGCCATAACTTTTCAGGAAAGCTTCAGAACATGAAATTTTAACCTCCCACTATAGCAGAAAGGGTCTTTCTAGTAGGTGCACATCAAATCTAAGCTCTCTGAAGTGTTTTTCGAAAGTTATCAACACTTTTATGTTTGGCGTTCCGAAACCCACCTTATCTCAGGCTGAAAAGCGTTTTTGTGCATTGTGCCATAACTTTTCAGGGAAGCTTCAGAACATGAAATTTTAACCTCCCACTATAGCAGAAAGGGTCTTTCTAGTAGTTGCACATCAAATCTAAACTGTCTGAAGTGTTTTTCCAAAGTTATTAACACTTTTATGTTTGGCGTTCCGAAACCCACCTTATCTCAGGCTGAAAAGCGTTTTTGTGCATTGTGCCATAACTTTTCAGGGAAGCTTCAGAACATGAAATTTTAACCTCCCACTATAGCAGAAAGGGTCTTTCTAGTAGTTGCACATCAAATCTAAACTGTCTGAAGTGTTTTTCCAAAGTTATCAACACTTTTATGTTTGGCGTTCCGAAACCCACCTTATCTCAGGCTGAAAAGCGTTTTTACGCATTGTGCCATAACTTTTCAGGGAAGCTTCAGAACATGAAATTTTAACCTCCCACTATAGCAGAAAGGGTCTTTCTAGTAGGTGCACATCAAATCTAAGCTCTCTGAAGTGTTTTTTGAAAGTTATCAACACTTTTATGTTTGGCGTTCCGAAACCCACCTTATCTCAGGCTGAAAAGCGTTTTTGTGCATTGTGCCATAACTTTTCAGGAAAGCTTCAGAACATGAAATTTTAACCTCCCACTATAGCAGAAAGGGTCTTTCTAGTAGTTGCACATCAAATCTAAACTGTCTGAAGTGTTTTTCCAAAGTTATCAACACTTTTATGTTTGGCGTTCCGAAACCCACCTTATCTCAGGCTGAAAAGCGTTTTTACGCATTGTGCCATAACTTTTCAGGGAAGCTTCTGAACATGAAATTTTAACCTCCCACTATAGCAGAAAGGGTCTTTCTAGTAGGTGCACATCAAATCTAAGCTGTCTGAAGTGTTTTTCAAAAGTTATCAACACTTTTATGTTTGGCGTTCCGAAACCCACCTTATCTCAGGCTGAAAAGCGTTTTTGTGCATTGTGCCATAACTTTTCAGGAAAGCTTCAGAACATGAAATTTTAACCTCCCACTATAGCAGAAAGGGTCTTTCTAGTAGTTGCACATCAAATCTAAGCTGTCTGAAGTGTTTTTCCAAAGTTATCAACACTTTTATGTTTGGCGTTCCGAAACCCACCTTATCTCAGGCTGAAAAGCGTTTTTGTGCATTGTGCCATAACTTTTCAGGAAAGCTTCAGAACATGAAATTTTAACCTCCCACTATAGCAGAAAGGGTCTTTCTAGTAGGTGCACATCAAATCTAAGCTCTCTGAAGTGTTTTTCGAAAGTTATCAACACTTTTATGTTTGGCGTTCCGAAACCCACCTTATCTCAGGCTGAAAAGCGTTTTTGTGCATTGTGCCATAACTTTTCAGGAAAGCTTCAGAACATGAAATTTTAACCTCCCACTATAGCAGAAAGGGTCTTTCTAGTAGTTGCACATCAAATCTAAGCTGTCTGAAGTGTTTTTCAAAAGTTATCAACACTTTTATGTTTGGCGTTCCGAAACCCACCTTATCTCAGGCTGAAAAGCGTTTTTGTGCATTGTGCCATAACTTTTCAGGAAAGCTTCAGAACATGAAATTTTAACCTCCCACTATAGCAGAAAGGGTCTTTCTAGTAGGTGCACATCAAATCTAAGCTCTCTGAAGTGTTTTTCGAAAGTTATCAACACTTTTATGTTTGGCGTTCCGAAACCCACCTTATCTCAGGCTGAAAAGCGTTTTTGTGCATTGTGCCATAACTTTTCAGGAAAGCTTCAGAACATGAAATTTTAACCTCCCACTATAGCAGAAAGGGTCTTTCTAGTAGTTGCACATCAAATCTAAACTGTCTGAAGTGTTTTTCCAAAGTTATCAACACTTTTATGTTTGGCGTTCCGAAACCCACCTTATCTCAGGCTGAAAAGCGTTTTTGTGCATTGTGCCATAACTTTTCAGGGAAGCTTCAGAACATGAAATTTTAACCTCCCACTATAGCAGAAAGGGTCTTTCTAGTAGGTGCACATCAAATCTAAGCTCTCTGAAGTGTTTTTCGAAAGTTATCAACACTTTTATGTTTGGCGTTCCGAAACCCACCTTATCTCAGGCTGAAAAGCGTTTTTGTGCATTGTGCCATAACTTTTCAGGGAAGCTTCAGAACATGAAATTTTAACCTCCCACTATAGCAGAAAGGGTCTTTCTAGTAGTTGCACATCAAATCTAAACTGTCTGAAGTGTTTTTCCAAAGTTATCAACACTTTTATGTTTGGCGTTCCGAAACCCACCTTATCTCAGGCTGAAAAGCGTTTTTACGCATTGTGCCATAACTTTTCAGGGAAGCTTCAGAACATGAAATTTTAACCTCCCACTATAGCAGAAAGGGTCTTTCTAGTAGTTGCACATCAAATCTAAACTGTCTGAAGTGTTTTTCCAAAGTTATCAACACTTTTATGTTTGGCGTTCCGAAACCCACCTTATCTCAGGCTGAAAAGCGTTTTTACGCATTGTGCCATAACTTTTCAGGGAAGCTTCAGAACATGAAATTTTAACCTCCCACTATAGCAGAAAGGGTCTTTCTAGTAGGTGCACATCAAATCTAAGTTCTCTGAAGTGTTTTTCGAAAGTTATCAACACTTTTATGTTTGGCGTTCCGAAACCCACCTTATCTCAGGCTGAAAAGCGTTTTTGTGCATTGTGCCATAACTTTTCAGGGAAGCTTCAGAACATGAAATTTTAACCTCCCAAGATAGCAGAAAGGGTCTTTCTAGTAGCTGCACATCAAATCTAAACTGTCTGAAGTGTTTTTCCAAAGTTATTAACACTTTTATGTTTGGCGTTCCGAAACCCACCTTATCTCAGGCTGAAAAGCGTTTTTGTGCATTGTGCCATAACTTTTCAGGGAAGCTTCAGAACATGAAATTTTAACCTCCCACTATAGCAGAAAGGGTCTTTCTAGTAGTTGCACATCAAATCTAAACTGTCTGAAGTGTTTTTCCAAAGTTATCAACACTTTTATGTTTGGCGTTCCGAAACCCACCTTATCTCAGGCTGAAAAGCGTTTTTGTGCATTGTGCCATAACTTTTCAGGGAAGCTTCAGAACATGAAATTTTAACCTCCCACTATAGCAGAAAGGGTCTTTCTAGTAGTTGCACATCAAATCTAAGCTGTCTGAAGTGTTTTTCAAAAGTTATCAACACTTTTATGTTTGGCGTTCCGAAACCCACCTTATCTCAGGCTGAAAAGCGTTTTTGTGCATTGTGCCATAACTTTTCAGGAAAGCTTCAGAACATGAAATTTTAACCTCCCACTATAGCAGAAAGGGTCTTTCTAGTAGTTGCACATCAAATCTAAACTGTCTGAAGTGTTTTTCCAAAGTTATCAACACTTTTATGTTTGGCGTTCCGAAACCCACCTTATCTCAGGCTGAAAAGCGTTTTTACGCATTGTGCCATAACTTTTCAGGGAAGCTTCAGAACATGAAATTTTAACCTCCCACTATAGCAGAAAGGGTCTTTCTAGTAGGTGCACATCAAATCTAAGCTCTCTGAAGTGTTTTTTGAAAGTTATCAACACTTTTATGTTTGGCGTTCCGAAACCCACCTTATCTCAGGCTGAAAAGCGTTTTTGTGCATTGTGCCATAACTTTTCAGGAAAGCTTCAGAACATGAAATTTTAACCTCCCACTATAGCAGAAAGGGTCTTTCTAGTAGTTGCACATCAAATCTAAACTGTCTGAAGTGTTTTTCCAAAGTTATCAACACTTTTATGTTTGGCGTTCCGAAACCCACCTTATCTCAGGCTGAAAAGCGTTTTTACGCATTGTGCCATAACTTTTCAGGGAAGCTTCAGAACATGAAATTTTAACCTCCCACTATAGCAGAAAGGGTCTTTCTAGTAGGTGCACATCAAATCTAAGCTGTCTGAAGTGTTTTTCAAAAGTTATCAACACTTTTATGTTTGGCGTTCCGAAACCCACCTTATCTCAGGCTGAAAAGCGTTTTTGTGCATTGTGCCATAACTTTTCAGGAAAGCTTCAGAACATGAAATTTTAACCTCCCACTATAGCAGAAAGGGTCTTTCTAGTAGTTGCACATCAAATCTAAGCTGTCTGAAGTGTTTTTCAAAAGTTATCAACACTTTTATGTTTGGCGTTCCGAAACCCAACTTATCTCAGGCTGAAAAGCGTTTTTGTGCATTGTGCCATAACTTTTCAGGAAAGCTTCAGAACATGAAATTTTAACCTCCCACTATAGCAGAAAGGGTCTTTCTAGTAGGTGCACATCAAATCTAAGCTCTCTGAAGTGTTTTTCGAAAGTTATCAACACTTTTATGTTTGGCGTTCCGAAACCCACCTTATCTCAGGCTGAAAAGCGTTTTTGTGCATTGTGCCATAACTTTTCAGGGAAGCTTCAGAACATGAAATTTTAACCTCCCACTATAGCAGAAAGGGTCTTTCTAGTAGTTGCACATCAAATCTAAACTGTCTGAAGTGTTTTTCCAAAGTTATTAACACTTTTATGTTTGGCGTTCCGAAACCCACCTTATCTCAGGCTGAAAAGCGTTTTTGTGCATTGTGCCATAACTTTTCAGGGAAGCTTCAGAACATGAAATTTTAACCTCCCACTATAGCAGAAAGGGTCTTTCTAGTAGTTGCACATCAAATCTAAACTGTCTGAAGTGTTTTTCCAAAGTTATCAACACTTTTATGTTTGGCGTTCCGAAACCCACCTTATCTCAGGCTGAAAAGCGTTTTTACGCATTGTGCCATAACTTTTCAGGGAAGCTTCAGAACATGAAATTTTAACCTCCCACTATAGCAGAAAGGGTCTTTCTAGTAGGTGCACATCAAATCTAAGCTCTCTGAAGTGTTTTTTGAAAGTTATCAACACTTTTATGTTTGGCGTTCCGAAACCCACCTTATCTCAGGCTGAAAAGCGTTTTTGTGCATTGTGCCATAACTTTTCAGGAAAGCTTCAGAACATGAAATTTTAACCTCCCACTATAGCAGAAAGGGTCTTTCTAGTAGTTGCACATCAAATCTAAACTGTCTGAAGTGTTTTTCCAAAGTTATCAACACTTTTATGTTTGGCGTTCCGAAACCCACCTTATCTCAGGCTGAAAAGCGTTTTTACGCATTGTGCCATAACTTTTCAGGGAAGCTTCTGAACATGAAATTTTAACCTCCCACTATAGCAGAAAGGGTCTTTCTAGTAGGTGCACATCAAATCTAAGCTGTCTGAAGTGTTTTTCAAAAGTTATCAACACTTTTATGTTTGGCGTTCCGAAACCCACCTTATCTCAGGCTGAAAAGCGTTTTTGTGCATTGTGCCATAACTTTTCAGGAAAGCTTCAGAACATGAAATTTTAACCTCCCACTATAGCAGAAAGGGTCTTTCTAGTAGTTGCACATCAAATCTAAGCTGTCTGAAGTGTTTTTCAAAAGTTATCAACACTTTTATGTTTGGCGTTCCGAAACCCACCTTATCTCAGGCTGAAAAGCGTTTTTGTGCATTGTGCCATAACTTTTCAGGAAAGCTTCAGAACATGAAATTTTAACCTCCCACTATAGCAGAAAGGGTCTTTCTAGTAGGTGCACATCAAATCTAAGCTCTCTGAAGTGTTTTTCGAAAGTTATCAACACTTTTATGTTTGGCGTTCCGAAACCCACCTTATCTCAGGCTGAAAAGCGTTTTTGTGCATTGTGCCATAACTTTTCAGGAAAGCTTCAGAACATGAAATTTTAACCTCCCACTATAGCAGAAAGGGTCTTTCTAGTAGTTGCACATCAAATCTAAACTGTCTGAAGTGTTTTTCCAAAGTTATCAACACTTTTATGTTTGGCGTTCCGAAACCCACCTTATCTCAGGCTGAAAAGCGTTTTTGTGCATTGTGCCATAACTTTTCAGGGAAGCTTCAGAACATGAAATTTTAACCTCCCACTATAGCAGAAAGGGTCTTTCTAGTAGGTGCACATCAAATCTAAGCTCTCTGAAGTGTTTTTCGAAAGTTATCAACACTTTTATGTTTGGCGTTCCGAAACCCACCTTATCTCAGGCTGAAAAGCGTTTTTGTGCATTGTGCCATAACTTTTCAGGGACGCTTCAGAACATGAAATTTTAACCTCCCACTATAGCAGAAAGGGTCTTTCTAGTAGTTGCACATCAAATCTAAACTGTCTGAAGTGTTTTTCCAAAGTTATCAACACTTTTATGTTTGGCGTTCCGAAACCCACCTTATCTCAGGCTGAAAAGCGTTTTTACGCATTGTGCCATAACTTTTCAGGGAAGCTTCAGAACATGAAATTTTAACCTCCCACTATAGCAGAAAGGGTCTTTCTAGTAGGTGCACATCAAATCTAAGCTGTCTGAAGTGTTTTTCGAAAGTTATCAACACTTTTATGTTTGGCGTTCCGAAACCCACCTTATCTCAGGCTGAAAAGCGTTTTTGTGCATTGTGCCATAACTTTTCAGGGAAGCTTCAGAACATGAAATTTTAACCTCCCACTATATCAGAAAGGGTCTTTCTAGTAGTTGCACATCAAATCTAAGCTGTCTGAAGTGTTTTTCCAAAGTTATCAACACTTTTATGTTTGGCGTTCCGAAACCCACCTTATCTCAGGCTGAAAAGCGTTTTTACGCATTGTGCCATAACTTTTCAGGGAAGCTTCAGAACATGAAATTTTAACCTCCCACTATAGCAGAAAGGGTCTTTCTAGTAGGTGCACATCAAATCTAAGCTCTCTGAAGTGTTTTTCGAAAGTTATCAACACTTTTATGTTTGGCGTTCCGAAACCCACCTTATCTCAGGCTGAAAAGCGTTTTTGTGCATTGTGCCATAACTTTTCAGGAAAGCTTCAGAACAAGAAATTTTAACCTCCCACTATAGCAGAAAGGGTCTTTCTAGTAGTTGCACATCAAATCTAAACTGTCTGAAGTGTTTTTCCAAAGTTATTAACACTTTTATGTTTGGCGTTCCGAAACCCACCTTATCTCAGGCTGAAAAGCGTTTTTGTGCATTGTGCCATAACTTTTCAGGGAAGCTTCAGAACATGAAATTTTAACCTCCCACTATAGCAGAAAGGGTCTTTCTAGTAGTTGCACATCAAATCTAAACTGTCTGAAGTGTTTTTCGAAAGTTATCAACACTTTTATGTTTGGCGTTCCGAAACCCACCTTATCTCAGGCTGAAAAGCGTTTTTACGCATTGTGCCATAACTTTTCAGGGAAGCTTCAGAACATGAAATTTTAACCTCCCACTATAGCAGAAAGGGTCTTTCTAGTAGGTGCACATCAAATCTAAGCTCTCTGAAGTGTTTTTCGAAAGTTATCAACACTTTTATGTTTGGCGTTCCGAAACCCACCTTATCTCAGGCTGAAAAGCGTTTTTGTGCATTGTGCCATAACTTTTCAGGGAAGCTTCAGAACATGAAATTTTAACCTCCCACGATAGCAGAAAGGGTCTTTCTAGTAGTTGCACATCAAATCTAAACTGTCTGAAGTGTTTTTCCAAAGTTATTAACACTTTTATGTTTGGCGTTCCGAAACCCACCTTATCTCAGGCTGAAAAGCGTTTTTGTGCATTGTGCCATAACTTTTCAGGGAAGCTTCAGAACATGAAATTTTAACCTCCCACTATAGCAGAAAGGGTCTTTCTAGTCGTTGCACATCAAATCTAAACTGTCTGAAGTGTTTTTCCAAAGTTATCAACACTTTTATGTTTGGCGTTCCGAAACCCACCTTATCTCAGGCTGAAAAGCGTTTTTGTGCATTGTGCCATAACTTTTCAGGGAAGCTTCAGAACATGAAATTTTAACCTCCCACTATAGCAGAAAGGGTCTTTCTAGTAGGTGCACATCAAATCTAAGCTGTCTGAAGTGTTTTTCGAAAGTTATCAACACTTTTATGTTTGGCGTTCCGAAACCCACCTTATCTCAGGCTGAAAAGCGTTTTTGTGCATTGTGCCATAACTTTTCAGGGAAGCTTCAGAACATGAAATTTTAACCTCCCACTATAGCAGAAAGGGTCTTTCTAGTAGTTGCACATCAAATCTAAGCTGTCTGAAGTGTTTTTCAAAAGTTATCAACACTCTGTTTGGCGTTCCGAAACCCACCTTATCTCAGCTGAAAAGCTTCAGAACATGAAATTTTAAACTCCCACTATAGCAGAAAGGGTCTTTCTAGTAGTTGCACATCAAATCTAAACTGTCTGAAGTGTTTTTCCAAAGTTATTAACACTTTTATGTTTGGCGTTCCGAAACCCACCTTATCTCAGGCTGAAAAGCGTTTTTGTGCATTGTGCCATAACTTTTCAGGGAAGCTTCAGAACATGAAATTTTAACCTCCCACTATAGCAGAAAGGGTCTTTCTAGTAGTTGCACATCAAATCTAAACTGTCTGAAGTGTTTTTCCAAAGTTATCAACACTTTTATGTTTGGCGTTCCGAAACCCACCTTATCTCAGGCTGAAAAGCGTTTTTACGCATTGTGCCATAACTTTTCAGGGAAGCTTCAGAACATGAAATTTTAACCTCCCACTATAGCAGAAAGGGTCTTTCTAGTAGGTGCACATCAAATCTAAGCTGTCTGAAGTGTTTTTCGAAAGTTATCAACACTTTTATGTTTGGCGTTCCGAAACCCACCTTATCTCAGGCTGAAAAGCGTTTTTGTGCATTGTGCCATAACTTTTCAGGGAAGCTTCAGAACATGAAATTTTAACCTCCCACTATATCAGAAAGGGTCTTTCCAGTAGTTGCACATCAAATCTAAGCTGTCTGAAGTGTTTTTCCAAAGTTATCAACACTTTTATGTTTGGCGTTCCGAAACCCACCTTATCTCAGGCTGAAAAGCGTTTTTACGCATTGTGCCATAACTTTTCAGGGAAGCTTCAGAACATGAAATTTTAACCTCCCACTATAGCAGAAAGGGTCTTTCTAGTAGGTGCACATCAAATCTAAGCTCTCTGAAGTGTTTTTCGAAAGTTATCAACACTTTTATGTTTGGCGTTCCGAAACCCACCTTATCTCAGGCTGAAAAGCGTTTTTGTGCATTGTGCCATAACTTTTCAGGAAAGCTTCAGAACAAGAAATTTTAACCTCCCACTATAGCAGAAAGGGTCTTTCTAGTAGTTGCACATCAAATCTAAACTGTCTGAAGTGTTTTTCCAAAGTTATTAACACTTTTATGTTTGGCGTTCCGAAACCCACCTTATCTCAGGCTGAAAAGCGTTTTTGTGCATTGTGCCATAACTTTTCAGGGAAGCTTCAGAACATGAAATTTTAACCTCCCACTATAGCAGAAAGGGTCTTTCTAGTAGTTGCACATCAAATCTAAACTGTCTGAAGTGTTTTTCCAAAGTTATCAACACTTTTATGTTTGGCGTTCCGAAACCCACCTTATCTCAGGCTGAAAAGCGTTTTTGTGCATTGTGCCATAACTTTTCAGGGAAGCTTCAGAACATGAAATTTTAACCTCCCACTATAGCAGAAAGGGTCTTTCTAGTAGGTGCACATCAAGTCTAAGCTGTCTGAAGTGTTTTTCGAAAGTTATCAACACTTTTATGTTTGGCGTTCCGAAACCCACCTTATCTCAGGCTGAAAAGCGTTTTTGTGCATTGTGCCATAACTTTTCAGGGAAGCTTCAGAACATGAAATTTTAACCTCCCACTATAGCAGAAAGGGTCTTTCTAGTAGTTGCACATCAAATCTAAGCTGTCTGAAGTGTTTTTCCAAAGTTATCAACACTTTTATGTTTGGCGTTCCGAAACCCACCTTATCTCAGGCTGAAAAGCGTTTTTACGCATTGTGCCATAACTTTTCAGGGAAGCTTCAGAACATGAAATTTTAACCTCCCACTATAGCAGAAAGGGTCTATCTAGTAGTTGCACATCAAATCTAAGCTGTCTGAAGTGTTTTTCCAAAGTTATCAACACTTTTATGTTTGGCGTTCCGAAACCCACCTTATCTCAGGCTGAAAAGCGTTTTTACGCATTGTGCCATAACTTTTCAGGGAAGCTTCAGAACATGAAATTTTAACCTCCCACTATAGCAGAAAGGGTCTTTCTAGTAGGTGCACATCAAATCTAAGCTCTCTGAAGTGTTTTTCGAAAGTTATCAACACTTTTATGTTTGGCGTTCCGAAACCCACCTTATCTCAGGCTGAAAAGCGTTTTTGTGCATTGTGCCATAACTTTTCAGGAAAGCTTCAGAACAAGAAATTTTAACCTCCCACTATAGCAGAAAGGGTCTTTCTAGTAGTTGCACATCAAATCTAAACTGTCTGAAGTGTTTTTCCAAAGTTATTAACACTTTTATGTTTGGCGTTCCGAAACCCACCTTATCTCAGGCTGAAAAGCGTTTTTGTGCATTGTGCCATAACTTTTCAGGGAAGCTTCAGAACATGAAATTTTAACCTCCCACTATAGCAGAAAGGGTCTTTCTAGTAGTTGCACATCAAATCTAAACTGTCTGAAGTGTTTTTCCAAAGTTATCAACACTTTTATGTTTGGCGTTCCGAAACCCACCTTATCTCAGGCTGAAAAGCGTTTTTACGCATTGTGCCATAACTTTTCAGGGAAGCTTCAGAACATGAAATTTTAACCTCCCACTATAGCAGAAAGGGTCTTTCTAGTAGGTGCACATCAAATCTAAGCTCTCTGAAGTGTTTTTCGAAAGTTATCAACACTTTTATGTTTGGCGTTCCGAAACCCACCTTATCTCAGGCTGAAAAGCGTTTTTGTGCATTGTGCCATAACTTTTCAGGGAAGCTTCAGAACATGAAATTTTAACCTCCCACGATAGCAGAAAGGGTCTTTCTAGTAGTTGCACATCAAATCTAAACTGTCTGAAGTGTTTTTCCAAAGTTATTAACACTTTTATGTTTGGCGTTCCGAAACCCACCTTATCTCAGGCTGAAAAGCGTTTTTGTGCATTGTGCCATAACTTTTCAGGGAAGCTTCAGAACATGAAATTTTAACCTCCCACTATAGCAGAAAGGGTCTTTCTAGTAGTTGCACATCAAATCTAAACTGTCTGAAGTGTTTTTCCAAAGTTATCAACACTTTTATGTTTGGCGTTCCGAAACCCACCTTATCTCAGGCTGAAAAGCGTTTTTGTGCATTGTGCCATAACTTTTCAGGGAAGCTTCAGAACATGAAATTTTAACCTCCCACTATAGCAGAAAGGGTCTTTCTAGTAGTTGCACATCAAATCTAAGCTGTCTGAAGTGTTTTTCAAAAGTTATCAACACGTTTATGTTTGGCGTTCCGAAACCCACCTTATCTCAGGCTGAAAAGCGTTTTTGTGCATTGTGCCATAACTTTTCAGGAAAGCTTCAGAACATGAAATTTTAACCTCCCACTATAGCAGAAAGGGTCTTTCTAGTAGTTGCACATCAAATCTAAACTGTCTGAAGTGTTTTTCCAAAGTTATCAACACTTTTATGTTTGGCGTTCCGAAACCCACCTTATCTCAGGATTAAAAGCGTTTTTACGCATTGTGCCATAACTTTTCAGGGAAGCTTCAGAACATGAAATTTTAACCTCCCACTATAGCAGAAAGGGTCTTTCTAGTAGGTGCACATCAAATCTAAGCTCTCTGAAGTGTTTTTTGAAAGTTATCAACACTTTTATGTTTGGCGTTCCGAAACCCACCTTATCTCAGGCTGAAAAGCGTTTTTGTGCATTGTGCCATAACTTTTCAGGAAAGCTTCAGAACATGAAATTTTAACCTCCCACTATAGCAGAAAGGGTCTTTCTAGTAGTTGCACATCAAATCTAAACTGTCTGAAGTGTTTTTCCAAAGTTATCAACACTTTTATGTTTGGCGTTCCGAAACCCACCTTATCTCAGGCTGAAAAGCGTTTTTACGCATTGTGCCATAACTTTTCAGGGAAGCTTCAGAACATGAAATTTTAACCTCCCACTATAGCAGAAAGGGTCTTTCTAGTAGGTGCACATCAAATCTAAGCTGTCTGAAGTGTTTTTCAAAAGTTATTAACACTTTTATGTTTGGCGTTCCGAAACCCACCTTATCTCAGGCTGAAAAGCGTTTTTGTGCATTGTGCCATAACTTTTCAGGAAAGCTTCAGAACATGAAATTTTAACCTCCCACTATAGCAGAAAGGGTCTTTCTAGTAGTTGCACATCAAATCTAAGCTGTCTGAAGTGTTTTTCAAAAGTTATCAACACTTTTATGTTTGGCGTTCCGAAACCCACCTTATCTCAGGCTGAAAAGCGTTTTTGTGCATTGTGCCATAACTTTTCAGGAAAGCTTCAGAACATGAAATTTTAACCTCCCACTATAGCAGAAAGGGTCTTTCTAGTAGGTGCACATCAAATCTAAGCTCTCTGAAGTGTTTTTCGAAAGTTATCAACACTTTTATGTTTGGCGTTCCGAAACCCACCTTATCTCAGGCTGAAAAGCGTTTTTGTGCATTGTGCCATAACTTTTCAGGGAAGCTTCAGAACATGAAATTTTAACCTCCCACTATAGCAGAAAGGGTCTTTCTAGTAGTTGCACATCAAATCTAAACTGTCTGAAGTGTTTTTCCAAAGTTATTAACACTTTTATGTTTGGCGTTCCGAAACCCACCTTATCTCAGGCTGAAAAGCGTTTTTGTGCATTGTGCCATAACTTTTCAGGGAAGCTTCAGAACATGAAATTTTAACCTCCCACTATAGCAGAAAGGGTCTTTCTAGTAGTTGCACATCAAATCTAAACTGTCTGAAGTGTTTTTCCAAAGTTATCAACACTTTTATGTTTGGCGTTCCGAAACCCACCTTATCTCAGGCTGAAAAGCGTTTTTACGCATTGTGCCATAACTTTTCAGGGAAGCTTCAGAACATGAAATTTTAACCTCCCACTATAGCAGAAAGGGTCTTTCTAGTAGTTGCACATCAAATCTAAGCTCTCTGAAGTGTTTTTTGAAAGTTATCAACACTTTTATGTTTGGCGTTCCGAAACCCACCTTATCTCAGGCTGAAAAGCGTTTTTGTGCATTGTGCCATAACTTTTCAGGAAAGCTTCAGAACATGAAATTTTAACCTCCCACTATAGCAGAAAGGGTCTTTCTAGTAGTTGCACATCAAATCTAAACTGTCTGAAGTGTTTTTCCAAAGTTATCAACACTTTTATGTTTGGCGTTCCGAAACCCACCTTATCTCAGGCTGAAAAGCGTTTTTACGCATTGTGCCATAACTTTTCAGGGAAGCTTCAGAACATGAAATTTTAACCTCCCACTATAGCAGAAAGGGTCTTTCTAGTAGGTGCACATCAAATCTAAGCTGTCTGAAGTGTTTTTCAAAAGTTATCAACACTTTTATGTTTGGCGTTCCGAAACCCACCTTATCTCAGGCTGAAAAGCGTTTTTGTGCATTGTGCCATAACTTTTCAGGAAAGCTTCAGAACATGAAATTTTAACCTCCCACTATAGCAGAAAGGGTCTTTCTAGTAGTTGCACATCAAATCTAAGCTGTCTGAAGTGTTTTTCAAAAGTTATCAACACTTTTATGTTTGGCGTTCCGAAACCCACCTTATCTCAGGCTGAAAAGCGTTTTTGTGCATTGTGCCATAACTTTTCAGGAAAGCTTCAGAACATGAAATTTTAACCTCCCACTATAGCAGAAAGGGTCTTTCTAGTTGGTGCACATCAAATCTAAGCTCTCTGAAGTGTTTTTCGAAAGTTATCAACACTTTTATGTTTGGCGTTCCGAAACCCACCTTATCTCAGGCTGAAAAGCGTTTTTGTGCATTGTGCCATAACTTTTCAGGGAAGCTTCAGAACATGAAATTTTAACCTCCCACTATAGCAGAAAGGGTCTTTCTAGTAGTTGCACATCAAATCTAAACTGTCTGAAGTGTTTTTCCAAAGTTATCAACACTTTTATGTTTGGCGTTCCGAAACCCACCTTATCTCAGGCTGAAAAGCGTTTTTACGCATTGTGCCATAACTTTTCAGGGAAGCTTCAGAACATGAAATTTTAACCTCCCACTATAGCAGAAAGGGTCTTTCTAGTAGGTGCACTTCAAATCTAAGCTGTCTGAAGTGTTTTTCGAAAGTTATCAACACTTTTATGTTTGGCGTTCCGAAACCCACCTTATCTCAGGCTGAAAAGCGTTTTTGTGCATTGTGCCATAACTTTTCAGGGAAGCTTCAGAACATGAAATTTTAACCTCCCACTATAGCAGAAAGGGTCTTTCTAGTAGTTGCACATCAAATCTAAACTGTCTGAAGTGTTTTTCCAAAGTTATTAACACTTTTATGTTTGGCGTTCCGAAACCCACCTTATCTCAGGCTGAAAAGCGTTTTTGTGCATTGTGCCATAACTTTTCAGGGAAGCTTCAGAACATGAAATTTTAACCTCCCACTATAGCAGAAAGGGTCTTTCTAGTAGTTGCACATCAAATCTAAACTGTCTGAAGTGTTTTTCCAAAGTTATCAACACTTTTATGTTTGGCGTTCCGAAACCCACCTTATCTCAGGCTGAAAAGCGTTTTTACGCATTGTGCCATAACTTTTCAGGGAAGCTTCAGAACATGAAATTTTAACCTCCCACTATAGCAGAAAGGGTCTTTCTAGTAGGTGCACATCAAATCTAAGCTGTCTGAAGTGTTTTTCGAAAGTTATCAACACTTTTATGTTTGGCGTTCCGAAACCCACCTTATCTGAGGCTGAAAAGCGTTTTTGTGCATTGTGCCATAACTTTTCAGGGAAGCTTCAGAACATGAAATTTTAACCTCCCACTATAGCAGAAAGGGTCTTTCTAGTAGTTGCACATCAAATCTAAACTGTCTGAAGTGTTTTTCAAAAGTTATCAACACTTTTATGTTTGGCGTTCCGAAACCCACCTTATCTCAGGCTGAAAAGCGTTTTTGTGCATTGTGCCATAACTTTTCAGGAAAGCTTCAGAACATGAAATTTTAACCTCCCACTATAGCAGAAAGGGTCTTTCTAGTAGTTGCACATCAAATCTAAACTGTCTGAAGTGTTTTTCCAAAGTTATCAACACTTTTATGTTTGGCCTTCCGAAACCCACCTTATCTCAGGCTGAAAAGCGTTTTTACGCATTGTGCCATAACTTTTCAGGGAAGCTTCAGAACATGAAATTTTAACCTCCCACTATAGCAGAAAGGGTCTTTCTAGTAGTTGCACATCAAATCTAAACTGTCTGAAGTGTTTTTCCAAAGTTATCAACACTTTTATGTTTGGCGTTCCGAAACCCACCTTATCTCAGGCTGAAAAGCGTTTTTACGCATTGTGCCATAACTTTTCAGGGAAGCTTCAGAACATGAAATTTTAACCTCCCACTATAGCAGAAAGGGTCTTTCTAGTAGGTGCACATCAAATCTAAGCTGTCTGAAGTGTTTTTCGAAAGTTATCAACACTTTTATGTTTGGCGTTCCGAAACCCACCTTATCTCAGGCTGAAAAGCGTTTTTGTGCATTGTGCCATAACTTTTCAGGGAAGCTTCAGAACATGAAATTTTAACCTCCCACTATAGCAGAAAGGGTCTTTCTAGTAGTTGCACATCAAATCTAAGCTGTCTGAAGTGTTTTTCAAAAGTTATCAACACTTTTATGTTTGGCGTTCCGAAACCCACCTTATCTCAGGCTGAAAAGCGTTTTTGTGCATTGTGCCATAACTTTTCAGGAAAGCTTCAGAACATGAAATTTTAACCTCCCACTATAGCAGAAAGGGTCTTTCTAGTAGGTGCACATCAAATCTAAGCTCTCTGAAGTGTTTTTCGAAAGTTATCAACACTTTTATGTTTGGCGTTCCGAAACCCACCTTATCTCAGGCTGAAAAGCGTTTTTGTGCATTGTGCCATAACTTTTCAGGGAAGCTTCAGAACATGAAATTTTAACCTCCCACTATAGCAGAAAGGGTCTTTCTAGTAGTTGCACATCAAATCTAAACTGTCTGAAGTGTTTTTCCAAAGTTATCAACACTTTTATGTTTGGCGTTCCGAAACCCACCTTATCTCAGGCTGAAAAGCGTTTTTACGCATTGTGCCATAACTTTTCAGGGAAGCTTCAGAACATGAAATTTTAACCTCCCACTATAGCAGAAAGGGTCTTTCTAGTAGGTGCACATCAAATCTAAGCTGTCTGAAGTGTTTTTCGAAAGTTATCAACACTTTTATGTTTGGCGTTCCGAAACCCACCTTATCTCAGGCTGAAAAGCGTTTTTGTGCATTGTGCCATAACTTTTCAGGGAAGCTTCAGAACATGAAATTTTAACCTCCCACTATAGCAGAAAGGGTCTTTCTAGTAGTTGCACATCAAATCTAAACTGTCTGAAGTGTTTTTCCAAAGTTATTAACACTTTTATGTTTGGCGTTCCGAAACCCACCTTATCTCAGGCTGAAAAGCGTTTTTGTGCATTGTGCCATAACTTTTCAGGGAAGCTTCAGAACATGAAATTTTAACCTCCCACTATAGCAGAAAGGGTCTTTCTAGTAGTTGCACATCAAATCTAAACTGTCTGAAGTGTTTTTCCAAAGTTATCAACACTTTTATGTTTGGCGTTCCGAAACCCACCTTATCTCAGGCTGAAAAGCGTTTTTGTGCATTGTGCCATAACTTTTCAGGGAAGCTTCAGAACATGAAATTTTAACCTCCCACTATAGCAGAAAGGGTCTTTCTAGTAGTTGCACATCAAATCTAAACTGTCTGAAGTGTTTTTCGAAAGTTATCAACACTTTTATGTTTGGCGTTCCGAAACCCACCTTATCTCAGGCTGAAAAGCGTTTTTACGCATTGTGCCATAACTTTTCAGGGAAGCTTCAGAACATGAAATTTTAACCTCCCACTATAGCAGAAAGGGTCTTTCTAGTAGGTGCACATCAAATCTAAGCTCTCTGAAGTGTTTTTCGAAAGTTATCAACACTTTTATGTTTGGCGTTCCGAAACCCACCTTATCTCAGGCTGAAAAGCGTTTTTGTGCATTGTGCCATAACTTTTCAGGGAAGCTTCAGAACATGAAATTTTAACCTCCCACTATAGCAGAAAGGGTCTTTCTAGTAGTTGCACATCAAATCTAAACTGTCTGAAGTGTTTTTCCAAAGTTATTAACACTTTTATGTTTGGCGTTCCGAAACCCACCTTATCTCAGGCTGAAAAGCGTTTTTGTGCATTGTGCCATAACTTTTCAGGGAAGCTTCAGAACATGAAATTTTAACCTCCCACTATAGCAGAAAGGGTCTTTCTAGTAGTTGCACATCAAATCTAAACTGTCTGAAGTGTTTTTCCAAAGTTATCAACACTTTTATGTTTGGCGTTCCGAAACCCACCTTATCTCAGGCTGAAAAGCGTTTTTGTGCATTGTGCCATAACTTTTCAGGGAAGCTTCAGAACATGAAATTTTAACCTCCCACTATAGCAGAAAGGGTCTTACTAGTAGTTGCACATCAAATCTAAGCTGTCTGAAGTGTTTTTCAAAAGTTATCAACACTTTTATGTTTGGCGTTCCGAAACCCACCTTATCTCAGGCTGAAAAGCGTTTTTGTGCATTGTGCCATAACTTTTCAGGAAAGCTTCAGAACATGAAATTTTAACCTCCCACTATAGCAGAAAGGGTCTTTCTAGTAGGTGCACATCAAATCTAAGCTCTCTGAAGTGTTTTTCGAAAGTTATCAACACTTTTATGTTTGGCGTTCCGAAACCCACCTTATCTCAGGCTGAAAAGCGTTTTTGTGCATTGTGCCATAACTTTTCAGGGAAGCTTCAGAACATGAAATTTTAACCTCCCACTATAGCAGAAAGGGTCTTTCTAGTAGTTGCACATCAAATCTAAACTGTCTGAAGTGTTTTTCCAAAGTTATTAACACTTTTATGTTTGGCGTTCCGAAACCCACCTTATCTCAGGCTGAAAAGCGTTTTTGTGCATTGTGCCATAACTTTTCAGGGAAGCTTCAGAACATGAAATTTTAACCTCCCACTATAGCAGAAAGGGTCTTTCTAGTAGTTGCACATCAAATCTAAACTGTCTGAAGTGTTTTTCCAAAGTTATCAACACTTTTATGTTTGGCGTTCCGAAACCCACCTTATCTCAGGCTGAAAAGCGTTTTTACGCATTGTGCCATAACTTTTCAGGGAAGCTTCAGAACATGAAATTTTAACCTCCCACTATAGCAGAAAGGGTCTTTCTAGTAGGTGCACATCAAATCTAAGCTGTCTGAAGTGTTTTTCGAAAGTTATCAACACTTTTATGTTTGGCGTTCCGAAACCCACCTTATCTCAGGCTGAAAAGCGTTTTTGTGCATTGTGCCATAACTTTTCAGGGAAGCTTCAGAACATGAAATTTTAACCTCCCACTATAGCAGAAAGGGTCTTTCTAGTAGTTGCACATCAAATCTAAACTGTCTGAAGTGTTTTTCCAAAGTTATTAACACTTTTATGTTTGGCGTTCCGAAACCCACCTTATCTCAGGCTGAAAAGCGTTTTTGTGCATTGTGCCATAACTTTTCAGGGAAGCTTCAGAACATGAAATTTTAACCTCCCACTATAGCAGAAAGGGTCTTTCTAGTAGTTGCACATCAAATCTAAACTGTCTGAAGTGTTTTTCCAAAGTTATCAACACTTTTATGTTTGGCGTTCCGAAACCCACCTTATCTCAGGCTGAAAAGCGTTTTTACGCATTGTGCCATAACTTTTCAGGGAAGCTTCAGAACATGAAATTTTAACCTCCCACTATAGCAGAAAGGGTCTTTCTAGTAGGTGCACATCAAATCTAAGCTGTCTGAAGTGTTTTTCGAAAGTTATCAACACTTTTATGTTTGGCGTTCCGAAACCCACCTTATCTCAGGCTGAAAAGCGTTTTTGTGCATTGTGCCATAACTTTTCAGGGAAGCTTCAGAACATGAAATTTTAACCTCCCACTATAGCAGAAAGGGTCTTTCTAGTAGTTGCACATCAAATCTAAGCTGTCTGAAGTGTTTTTCAAAAGTTATCAACACTTTTATGTTTGGCGTTCCGAAACCCACCTTATCTCAGGCTGAAAAGCGTTTTTGTGCATTGTGCCATAACTTTTCAGGAAAGCTTCAGAACATGAAATTTTAACCTCCCACTATAGCAGAAAGGGTCTTTCTAGTAGGTGCACATCAAATCTAAGCTCTCTGAAGTGTTTTTCGAAAGTTATCAACACTTTTATGTTTGGCGTTCCGAAACCCACCTTATCTCAGGCTGAAAAGCGTTTTTGTGCATTGTGCCATAACTTTTCAGGGAAGCTTCAGAACATGAAATTTTAACCTCCCACTATAGCAGAAAGGGTCTTTCTAGTAGTTGCACATCAAATCTAAACTGTCTGAAGTGTTTTTCCAAAGTTATCAACACTTTTATGTTTGGCGTTCCGAAACCCACCTTATCTCAGGCTGAAAAGCGTTTTTACGCATTGTGCCATAACTTTTCAGGGAAGCTTCAGAACATGAAATTTTAACCTCCCACTATAGCAGAAAGGGTCTTTCTAGTAGGTGCACATCAAATCTAAGCTGTCTGAAGTGTTTTTCGAAAGTTATCAACACTTTTATGTTTGGCGTTCCGAAACCCACCTTATCTCAGGCTGAAAAGCGTTTTTGTGCATTGTGCCATAACTTTTCAGGGAAGCTTCAGAACATGAAATTTTAACCTCCCACTATAGCAGAAAGGGTCTTTCTAGTAGTTGCACATCAAATCTAAACTGTCTGAAGTGTTTTTCCAAAGTTATCAACACTTTTATGTTTGGCGTTCCGAAACCCACCTTATCTCAGGCTGAAAAGCGTTTTTGTGCATTGTGCCATAACTTTTCAGGGAAGCTTCAGAACATGAAATTTTAACCTCCCACTATAGCAGAAAGGGTCTTTCTAGTAGTTGCACATCAAATCTAAACTGTCTGAAGTGTTTTTCCAAAGTTATCAACACTTTTATGTTTGGCGTTCCGAAACCCACCTTATCTCAGGCTGAAAAGCGTTTTTACACATTGTGCCATAACTTTTCAGGGAAGCTTCAGAACATGAAATTTTAACCTCCCACTATAGCAGAAAGGGTCTTTCTAGTAGGTGCACATCAAATCTAAGCTCTCTGAAGTGTTTTTCGAAAGTTATCAACACTTTTATGTTTGGCGTTCCGAAACCCACCTTATCTCAGGCTGAAAAGCGTTTTTGTGCATTGTGCCATAACTTTTCAGGGAAGCTTCAGAACATGAAATTTTAACCTCCCACTATAGCAGAAAGGGTCTTTCTAGTAGTTGCACATCAAATCTAAACTGTCTGAAGTGTTTTTCCAAAGTTATTAACACTTTTATGTTTGGCGTTCCGAAACCCACCTTATCTCAGGCTGAAAAGCGTTTTTGTGCATTGTGCCATAACTTTTCAGGGAAGCTTCAGAACATGAAATTTTAACCTCCCACTATAGCAGAAAGGGTCTTTCTAGTAGTTGCACATCAAATCTAAACTGTCTGAAGTGTTTTTCCAAAGTTATCAACACTTTTATGTTTGGCGTTCCGAAACCCACCTTATCTCAGGCTGAAAAGCGTTTTTACGCATTGTGCCATAACTTTTCAGGGAAGCTTCAGAACATGAAATTTTAACCTCCCACTATAGCAGAAAGGGTCTTTCTAGTAGGTGCACATCAAATCTAAGCTGTCTGAAGTGTTTTTCGAAAGTTATCAACACTTTTATGTTTGGCGTTCCGAAACCCACCTTATCTCAGGCTGAAAAGCGTTTTTGTGCATTGTGCCATAACTTTTCAGGGAAGCTTCAGAACATGAAATTTTAACCTCCCACTATAGCAGAAAGGGTCTTTCTAGTAGTTGCACATCAAATCTAAACTGTCTGAAGTGTTTTTCCAAAGTTATTAACACTTTTATGTTTGGCGTTCCGAAACCCACCTTATCTCAGGCTGAAAAGCGTTTTTGTGCATTGTGCCATAACTTTTCAGGGAAGCTTCAGAACATGAAATTTTAACCTCCCACTATAGCAGAAAGGGTCTTTCTAGTAGTTGCACATCAAATCTAAACTGTCTGAAGTGTTTTTCCAAAGTTATCAACACTTTTATGTTTGGCGTTCCGAAACCCACCTTATCTCAGGCTGAAAAGCGTTTTTACGCATTGTGCCATAACTTTTCAGGGAAGCTTCAGAACATGAAATTTTAACCTCCCACTATAGCAGAAAGGGTCTTTCTAGTAGGTGCACATCAAATCTAAGCTGTCTGAAGTGTTTTTCGAAAGTTATCAACACTTTTATGTTTGGCGTTCCGAAACCCACCTTATCTCAGGCTGAAAAGCGTTTTTGTGCATTGTGCCATAACTTTTCAGGGAAGCTTCAGAACATGAAATTTTAACCTCCCACTATAGCAGAAAGGGTCTTTCTAGTAGTTGCACATCAAATCTAAGCTGTCTGAAGTGTTTTTCAAAAGTTATCAACACTTTTATGTTTGGCGTTCCGAAACCCACCTTATCTCAGGCTGAAAAGCGTTTTTGTGCATTGTGCCATAACTTTTCAGGAAAGCTTCAGAACATGAAATTTTAACCTCCCACTATAGCAGAAAGGGTCTTTCTAGTAGGTGCACATCAAATCTAAGCTCTCTGAAGTGTTTTTCGAAAGTTATCAACACTTTTATGTTTGGCGTTCCGAAACCCACCTTATCTCAGGCTGAAAAGCGTTTTTGTGCATTGTGCCATAACTTTTCAGGGAAGCTTCAGAACATGAAATTTTAACCTCCCACTATAGCAGAAAGGGTCTTTCTAGTAGTTGCACATCAAATCTAAACTGTCTGAAGTGTTTTTCCAAAGTTATCAACATTTTTATGTTTGGCGTTCCGAAACCCACCTTATCTCAGGCTGAAAAGCGTTTTTACGCATTGTGCCATAACTTTTCAGGGAAGCTTCAGAACATGAAATTTTAACCTCCCACTATAGCAGAAAGGGTCTTTCTAGTAGGTGCACATCAAATCTAAGCTGTCTGAAGTGTTTTTCGAAAGTTATCAACACTTTTATGTTTGGCGTTCCGAAACCCACCTTATCTCAGGCTGAAAAGCGTTTTTGTGCATTGTGCCATAACTTTTCAGGGAAGCTTCAGAACATGAAATTTTAACCTCCCACTATAGCAGAAAGGGTCTTTCTAGTAGTTGCACATCAAATCTAAACTGTCTGAAGTATTTTTCCAAAGTTATTAACACTTTTATGTTTGGCGTTCCGAAACCCACCTTATCTCAGGCTGAAAAGCGTTTTTGTGCATTGTGCCATAACTTTTCAGGGAAGCTTCAGAACATGAAATTTTAACCTCCCACTATAGCAGAAAGGGTCTTTCTAGTAGTTGCACATCAAATCTAAACTGTCTGAAGTGTTTTTCCAAAGTTATTAACACTTTTATGTTTGGCGTTCCGAAACCCACCTTATCTCAGGCTGAAAAGCGTTTTTGTGCATTGTGCCATAACTTTTCAGGGAAGCTTCAGAACATGAAATTTTAAGCTCCCACTATAGCAGAAAGGGTCTTTCTAGTAGTTGCACATCAAATCTAAACTGTCTGAAGTGTTTTTCCAAAGTTATCAACACTTTTATGTTTGGCGTTCCGAAACCCACCTTATCTCAGGCTGAAAAGCGTTTTTGTGCATTGTGCCATAACTTTTCAGGGAAGCTTCAGAACATGACATTTTAACCTCCCACTATAGCAGAAAGGGTCTTTCTAGTAGTTGCACATCAAATCTAAACTGTCTGAAGTGTTTTTCCAAAGTTATCAACACTTTTATGTTTGGCGTTCAGAAACCCACCTTATCTCAGGCTGAAAAGCGTTTTTACGCATTGTGCCATAACTTTTCAGGGAAGCTTCAGAACATGAAATTTTAACCTCCCACTATAGCAGAAAGGGTCTTTCTAGTAGGTGCACATCAAATCTAAGCTCTCTGAAGTGTTTTTCGAAAGTTATCAACACTTTTATGTTTGGCGTTCCGAAACCCACCTTATCTCAGGCTGAAAAGCGTTTTTGTGCATTGTGCCATAACTTTTCAGGGAAGCTTCAGAACATGAAATTTTAACCTCCCACTATAGCAGAAAGGGTCTTTCTAGTAGTTGCACATCAAATCTAAACTGTCTGAAGTGTTTTTCCAAAGTTATTAACACTTTTATGTTTGGCGTTCCGAAACCCACCTTATCTCAGGCTGAAAAGCGTTTTTGTGCATTGTGCCATAACTTTTCAGGGAAGCTTCAGAACATGAAATTTTAACCTCCCACTATAGCAGAAAGGGTCTTTCTAGTAGTTGCACATCAAATCTAAACTGTCTGAAGTGTTTTTCCAAAGTTATCAACACTTTTATGTTTGGCGTTCCGAAACCCACCTTATCTCAGGCTGAAAAGCGTTTTTACGCATTGTGCCATAACTTTTCAGGGAAGCTTCAGAACATGAAATTTTAACCTCCCACTATAGCAGAAAGGGTCTTTCTAGTAGGTGCACATCAAATCTAAGCTGTCTGAAGTGTTTTTCGAAAGTTATCAACACTTTTATGTTTGGCGTTCCGAAACCCACCTTATCTCAGGCTGAAAAGCGTTTTTGTGCATTGTGCCATAACTTTTCAGGGAAGCTTCAGAACATGAAATTTTAACCTCCCACTATAGCAGAAAGGGTCTTTCTAGTAGTTGCACATCAAATCTAAACTGTCTGAAGTGTTTTTCCAAAGTTATCAACACTTTTATGTTTGGCGTTCCGAAACCCACCTTATCTCAGGCTGAAAAGCGTTTTTGTGCATTGTGCCATAACTTTTCAGGGAAGCTTCAGAACATGAAATTTTAACCTCCCACTATAGCAGAAAGGGTCTTTCTAGTAGTTGCACATCAAATCTAAACTGTCTGAAGTGTTTTTCCAAAGTTATCAACACTTTTATGTTTGGCGTTCCGAAACCCACCTTATCTCAGGCTGAAAAGCGTTTTTACACATTGTGCCATAACTTTTCAGGGAAGCTTCAGAACATGAAATTTTAACCTCCCACTATAGCAGAAAGGGTCTTTCTAGTAGGTGCACATCAAATCTAAGCTCTCTGAAGTGTTTTTCGAAAGTTATCAACACTTTTATGTTTGGCGTTCCGAAACCCACCTTATCTCAGGCTGAAAAGCGTTTTTGTGCATTGTGCCATAACTTTTCAGGGAAGCTTCAGAACATGAAATTTTAACCTCCCACTATAGCAGAAAGGGTCTTTCTAGTAGTTGCACATCAAATCTAAACTGTCTGAAGTGTTTTTCCAAAGTTATTAACACTTTTATGTTTGGCGTTCCGAAACCCACCTTATCTCAGGCTGAAAAGCGTTTTTGTGCATTGTGCCATAACTTTTCAGGGAAGCTTCAGAACATGAAATTTTAACCTCCCACTATAGCAGAAAGGGTCTTTCTAGTAGTTGCACATCAAATCTAAACTGTCTGAAGTGTTTTTCCAAAGTTATCAACACTTTTATGTTTGGCGTTCCGAAACCCACCTTATCTCAGGCTGAAAAGCGTTTTTACGCATTGTGCCATAACTTTTCAGGGAAGCTTCAGAACATGAAATTTTAACCTCCCACTATAGCAGAAAGGGTCTTTCTAGTAGGTGCACATCAAATCTAAGCTGTCTGAAGTGTTTTTCGAAAGTTATCAACACTTTTATGTTTGGCGTTCCGAAACCCACCTTATCTCAGGCTGAAAAGCGTTTTTGTGCATTGTGCCATAACTTTTCAGGGAAGCTTCAGAACATGAAATTTTAACCTCCCACTATAGCAGAAAGGGTCTTTCTAGTAGTTGCACATCAAATCTAAACTGTCTGAAGTGTTTTTCCAAAGTTATCAACACTTTTATGTTTGGCGTTCCGAAACCCACCTTATCTCAGGCTGAAAAGCGTTTTTGTGCATTGTGCCATAACTTTTCAGGGAAGCTTCAGAACATGAAATTTTAACCTCCCACTATAGCAGAAAGGGTCTTTCTAGTAGTTGCACATCAAATCTAAACTGTCTGAAGTGTTTTTCCAAAGTTATCAACACTTTTATGTTTGGCGTTCCGAAACCCACCTTATCTCAGGCTGAAAAGCGTTTTTACACATTGTGCCATAACTTTTCAGGGAAGCTTCAGAACATGAAATTTTAACCTCCCACTATAGCAGAAAGGGTCTTTCTAGTAGGTGCACATCAAATCTAAGCTCTCTGAAGTGTTTTTCGAAAGTTATCAACACTTTTATGTTTGGCGTTCCGAAACCCACCTTATCTCAGGCTGAAAAGCGTTTTTGTGCATTGTGCCATAACTTTTCAGGGAAGCTTCAGAACATGAAATTTTAACCTCCCACTATAGCAGAAAGGGTCTTTCTAGTAGTTGCACATCAAATCTAAACTGTCTGAAGTGTTTTTCCAAAGTTATTAACACTTTTATGTTTGGCGTTCCGAAACCCACCTTATCTCAGGCTGAAAAGCGTTTTAGTGCATTGTGCCATAACTTTTCAGGGAAGCTTCAGAACATGAAATTTTAACCTCCCACTATAGCAGAAAGGGTCTTTCTAGTAGTTGCACATCAAATCTAAACTGTCTGAAGTGTTTTTCCAAAGTTATCAACACTTTTATGTTTGGCGTTCCGAAACCCACCTTATCTCAGGCTGAAAAGCGTTTTTACGCATTGTGCCATAACTTTTCAGGGAAGCTTCAGAACATGAAATTTTAACCTCCCACTATAGCAGAAAGGGTCTTTCTAGTAGGTGCACATCAAATCTAAGCTGTCTGAAGTGTTTTTCGAAAGTTATCAACACTTTTATGTTTGGCGTTCCGAAACCCACCTTATCTCAGGCTGAAAAGCGTTTTTGTGCATTGTGCCATAACTTTTCAGGGAAGCTTCAGAACATGAAATTTTAACCTCCCACTATAGCAGAAAGGGTCTTTCTAGTAGTTGCACATCAAATCTAAACTGTCTGAAGTGTTTTTCCAAAGTTATTAACACTTTTATGTTTGGCGTTCCGAAACCCACCTTATCTCAGGCTGAAAAGCGTTTTTGTGCATTGTGCCATAACTTTTCAGGGAAGCTTCAGAACATGAAATTTTAACCTCCCACTATAGCAGAAAGGGTCTTTCTAGTAGTTGCACATCAAATCTAAACTGTCTGAAGTGTTTTTCCAAAGTTATCAACACTTTTATGTTTGGCGTTCCGAAACCCACCTTATCTCAGGCTGAAAAGCGTTTTTACGCATTGTGCCATAACTTTTCAGGGAAGCTTCAGAACATGAAATTTTAACCTCCCACTATAGCAGAAAGGGTCTTTCTAGTAGGTGCACATCAAATCTAAGCTGTCTGAAGTGTTTTTCGAAAGTTATCAACACTTTTATGTTTGGCGTTCCGAAACCCACCTTATCTCAGGCTGAAAAGCGTTTTTGTGCATTGTGCCATAACTTTTCAGGGAAGCTTCAGAACATGAAATTTTAACCTCCCACTATAGCAGAAAGGGTCTTTCTAGTAGTTGCACATCAAATCTAAGCTGTCTGAAGTGTTTTTCAAAAGTTATCAACACTTTTATGTTTGGCGTTCCGAAACCCACCTTATCTCAGGCTGAAAAGCGTTTTTGTGCATTGTGCCATAACTTTTCAGGGAAGCTTCAGAACATGAAATTTTAACCTCCCACTATAGCAGAAAGGGTCTTTCTAGTAGTTGCACATCAAATCTAAACTGTCTGAAGTGTTTTTCCAAAGTTATCAACACTTTTATGTTTGGCGTTCCGAAACCCACCTTATCTCAGGCTGAAAAGCGTTTTTACGCATTGTGCCATAACTTTTCAGGGAAGCTTCAGAACATGAAATTTTAACCTCCCACTATAGCAGAAAGGGTCTTTCTAGTAGGTGCACATCAAATCTAAGCTGTCTGAAGTGTTTTTCGAAAGTTATCAACACTTTTATGTTTGGCGTTCCGAAACCCACCTTATCTCAGGCTGAAAAGCGTTTTTGTGCATTGTGCCATAACTTTTCAGGGAAGCTTCAGAACATGAAATTTTAACCTCCCACTATAGCAGAAAGGGTCTTTCTAGTAGTTGCACATCAAATCTAAACTGTCTGAAGTGTTTTTCCAAAGTTATTAACACTTTTATGTTTGGCGTTCCGAAACCCACCTTATCTCAGGCTGAAAAGCGTTTTTGTGCATTGTGCCATAACTTTTCAGGGAAGCTTCAGAACATGAAATTTTAACCTCCCACTATAGCAGAAAGGGTCTTTCTAGTAGTTGCACATCAAATCTAAACTGTCTGAAGTGTTTTTCCAAAGTTATTAACACTTTTATGTTTGGCGTTCCGAAACCCACCTTATCTCAGGCTGAAAAGCGTTTTTGTGCATTGTGCCATAACTTTTCAGGGAAGCTTCAGAACATGAAATTTTAAGCTCCCACTATAGCAGAAAGGGTCTTTCTAGTAGTTGCACATCAAATCTAAACTGTCTGAAGTGTTTTTCCAAAGTTATCAACACTTTTATGTTTGGCGTTCCGAAACCCACCTTATCTCAGGCTGAAAAGCGTTTTTGTGCATTGTGCCATAACTTTTCAGGGAAGCTTCAGAACATGACATTTTAACCTCCCACTATAGCAGAAAGGGTCTTTCTAGTAGTTGCACATCAAATCTAAACTGTCTGAAGTGTTTTTCCAAAGTTATCAACACTTTTATGTTTGGCGTTCAGAAACCCACCTTATCTCAGGCTGAAAAGCGTTTTTACGCATTGTGCCATAACTTTTCAGGGAAGCTTCAGAACATGAAATTTTAACCTCCCACTATAGCAGAAAGGGTCTTTCTAGTAGGTGCACATCAAATCTAAGCTCTCTGAAGTGTTTTTCGAAAGTTATCAACACTTTTATGTTTGGCGTTCCGAAACCCACCTTATCTCAGGCTGAAAAGCGTTTTTGTGCATTGTGCCATAACTTTTCAGGGAAGCTTCAGAACATGAAATTTTAACCTCCCACTATAGCAGAAAGGGTCTTTCTAGTAGTTGCACATCAAATCTAAACTGTCTGAAGTGTTTTTCCAAAGTTATTAACACTTTTATGTTTGGCGTTCCGAAACCCACCTTATCTCAGGCTGAAAAGCGTTTTTGTGCATTGTGCCATAACTTTTCAGGGAAGCTTCAGAACATGAAATTTTAACCTCCCACTATAGCAGAAAGGGTCTTACTAGTAGTTGCACATCAAATCTAAGCTGTCTGAAGTGTTTTTCAAAAGTTATCAACACTTTTATGTTTGGCGTTCCGAAACCCACCTTATCTCAGGCTGAAAAGCGTTTTTGTGCATTGTGCCATAACTTTTCAGGAAAGCTTCAGAACATGAAATTTTAACCTCCCACTATAGCAGAAAGGGTCTTTCTAGTAGGTGCACATCAAATCTAAGCTCTCTGAAGTGTTTTTCGAAAGTTATCAACACTTTTATGTTTGGCGTTCCGAAACCCACCTTATCTCAGGCTGAAAAGCGTTTTTGTGCATTGTGCCATAACTTTTCAGGGAAGCTTCAGAACATGAAATTTTAACCTCCCACTATAGCAGAAAGGGTCTTTCTAGTAGTTGCACATCAAATCTAAACTGTCTGAAGTGTTTTTCCAAAGTTATTAACACTTTTATGTTTGGCGTTCCGAAACCCACCTTATCTCAGGCTGAAAAGCGTTTTTGTGCATTGTGCCATAACTTTTCAGGGAAGCTTCAGAACATGAAATTTTAACCTCCCACTATAGCAGAAAGGGTCTTTCTAGTAGTTGCACATCAAATCTAAACTGTCTGAAGTGTTTTTCCAAAGTTATCAACACTTTTATGTTTGGCGTTCCGAAACCCACCTTATCTCAGGCTGAAAAGCGTTTTTGTGCATTGTGCCATAACTTTTCAGGGAAGCTTCAGAACATGAAATTTTAACCTCCCACTATAGCAGAAAGGGTCTTTCTAGAGGTTGCACATCAAATCTAAACTGTCTGAAGTGTTTTTCGAAAGTTATTAACACTTTTATGTTTGGCGTTCCGAAACCCACCTTATCTCAGGCTGAAAAGCGTTTTTGTGCATTGTGCCATAACTTTTCAGGGAAGCTTCAGAACATGAAATTTTAACCTCCCACTAAAGCAGAAAGGGTCTTTCTAGTAGTTGCACATCAAATCTAAACTGTCTGAAGTGTTTTTCCAAAGTTATTAACACTTTTATGTTTGGCGTTCCGAAACCCACCTTATCTCAGGCTGAAAAGCGTTTTTGTGCATTGTGCCATAACTTTTCAAGGAAGCTTCAGAACATGAAATTTTAACCTCCCACTATAGCAGAAAGGGTCTTTCTAGTAGTTGCACATCAAATCTAAACTGTCTGAAGTGTTTTTCCAAAGTTATTAACACTTTTATGTTTGGCGTTCCGAAACCCACCTTATCTCAGGCTGAAAAGCGTTTTTGTGCATTGTGCCATAACTTTTCAGGGAAGCTTCAGAACATGAAATTTTAACCTCCCACTATAGCAGAAAGGGTCTTTCTAGTAGTTGCACATCAAATCTAAACTGTCTGAAGTGTTTTTCCAAAGTTATTAACACTTTTATGTTTGGCGTTCCGAAACCCACCTTATCTCAGGCTGAAAAGCGTTTTTGTGCATTGTGCCATAACTTTTCAGGGAAGCTTCAGAACATGAAATTTTAACCTCCCACTATAGCAGAAAGGGTCTTTCTAGTAGTTGCACATCAAATCTAAACTGTCTGAAGTGTTTTTCCAAAGTTATCAACACTTTTATGTTTGGCGTTCCGAAACCCACCTTATCTCAGGCTGAAAAGCGTTTTTACGCATTGTGCCATAACTTTTCAGGGAAGCTTCAGAACATGAAATTTTAACCTCCCACTATAGCAGAAAGGGTCTTTCTAGTAGGTGCACATCAAATCTAAGCTGTCTGAAGTGTTTTTCGAAAGTTATCAACACTTTTATGTTTGGCGTTCCGAAACCCACCTTATCTCAGGCTGAAAAGCGTTTTTGTGCATTGTGCCATAACTTTTCAGGGAAGCTTCAGAACATGAAATTTTAACCTCCCACTATAGCAGAAAGGGTCTTTCTAGTAGTTGCACATCAAATCTAAGCTGTCTGAAGTGTTTTTCAAAAGTTATCAACACTTTTATGTTTGGCGTTCCGAAACCCACCTTATCTCAGGCTGAAAAGCGTTTTTGTGCATTGTGCCATAACTTTTCAGGAAAGCTTCAGAACATGAAATTTTAACCTCCCACTATAGCAGAAAGGGTCTTTCTAGTAGGTGCACATCAAATCTAAGCTCTCTGAAGTGTTTTTCGAAAGTTATCAACACTTTTATGTTTGGCGTTCCGAAACCCACCTTATCTCAGGCTGAAAAGCGTTTTTGTGCATTGTGCCATAACTTTTCAGGGAAGCTTCAGAACATGAAATTTTAACCTCCCACTATAGCAGAAAGGGTCTTTCTAGTAGGTGCACATCAAATCTAAGCTCTCTGAAGTGTTTTTCGAAAGTTATCAACACTTTTATGTTTGGCGTTCCGAAACCCACCTTATCTCAGGCTGAAAAGCGTTTTTGTGCATTGTGCCATAACTTTTCAGGGAAGCTTCAGAACATGAAATTTTAACCTCCCACTATAGCAGAAAGGGTCTTTCTAGTAGTTGCACATCAAATCTAAACTGTCTGAAGTGTTTTTCCAAAGTTATTAACACTTTTATGTTTGGCGTTCCGAAACCCACCTTATCTCAGGCTGAAAAGCGTTTTTGTGCATTGTGCCATAACTTTTCAGGGAAGCTTCAGAACATGAAATTTTAACCTCCCACTATAGCAGAAAGGGTCTTTCTAGTAGTTGCACATCAAATCTAAACTGTCTGAAGTGTTTTTCCAAAGTTATCAACACTTTTATGTTTGGCGTTCCGAAACCCACCTTATCTCAGGCTGAAAAGCGTTTTTACGCATTGTGCCATAACTTTTCAGGGAAGCTTCAGAACATGAAATTTTAACCTCCCACTATAGCAGAAAGGGTCTTTCTAGTAGGTGCACATCAAATCTAAGCTGTCTGAAGTGTTTTTCGAAAGTTATCAACACTTTTATGTTTGGCGTTCCGAAACCCACCTTATCTCAGGCTGAAAAGCGTTTTTGTGCATTGTGCCATAACTTTTCAGGGAAGCTTCAGAACATGAAATTTTAACCTCCCACTATAGCAGAAAGGGTCTTTCTAGTAGTTGCACATCAAATCTAAGCTGTCTGAAGTGTTTTTCCAAAGTTATCAACACTTTTATGTTTGGCGTTCCGAAACCCACCTTATCTCAGGCTGAAAAGCGTTTTTACGCATTGTGCCATAACTTTTCAGGGAAGCTTCAGAACATGAAATTTTAACCTCCCACTATAGCAGAAAGGGTCTTTCTAGTAGGTGCACATCAAATCTAAGCTCTCTGAAGTGTTTTTCGAAAGTTATCAACACTTTTATGTTTGGCGTTCCGAAACCCACCTTATCTCAGGCTGAAAAGCGTTTTTGTGCATTTTGCCATAACTTTTCAGGAAAGCTTCAGAACAAGAAATTTTAACCTCCCACTATAGCAGAAAGGGTCTTTCTAGTAGTTGCACATCAAATCTAAACTGTCTGAAGTGTTTTTCCAAAGTTATTAACACTTTTATGTTTGGCGTTCCGAAACCCACCTTATCTCAGGCTGAAAAGCGTTTTTGTGCATTGTGCCATAACTTTTCAGGGAAGCTTCAGAACATGAAATTTTAACCTCCCACTATAGCAGAAAGGGTCTTTCTAGTAGTTGCACATCAAATCTAAACTGTCTGAAGTGTTTTTCCAAAGTTATCAACACTTTTATGTTTGGCGTTCCGAAACCCACCTTATCTCAGGCTGAAAAGCGTTTTTACGCATTGTGCCATAACTTTTCAGGGAAGCTTCAGAACATGAAATTTTAACCTCCCACTATAGCAGAAAGGGTCTTTCTAGTAGGTGCACATCAAATCTAAGCTCTCTGAAGTGTTTTTCGAAAGTTATCAACACTTTTATGTTTGGCGTTCCGAAACCCACCTTATCTCAGGCTGAAAAGCGTTTTTGTGCATTGTGCCATAACTTTTCAGGGAAGCTTCAGAACATGAAATTTTAACCTCCCACGATAGCAGAAAGGGTCTTTCTAGTAGGTGCACATCAAATCTAAGCTCTCTGAAGTGTTTTTTGAAAGTTATCAACACTTTTATGTTTGGCGTTCCGAAACCCACCTTATCTCAGGCTGAAAAGCGTTTTTGTGCATTGTGCCATAACTTTTCAGGAAAGCTTCAGAACATGAAATTTTAACCTCCCACTATAGCAGAAAGGGTCTTTCTAGTAGTTGCACATCAAATCTAAACTGTCTGAAGTGTTTTTCCAAAGTTATCAACACTTTTATGTTTGGCGTTCCGAAACCCACCTTATCTCAGGCTGAAAAGCGTTTTTACGCATTGTGCCATAACTTTTCAGGGAAGCTTCAGAATATGAAATTTTAACCTCCCACTATAGCAGAAAGGGTCTTTCTAGTAGGTGCACATCAAATCTAAGCTGTCTGAAGTGTTTTTCAAAAGTTATCAACACTTTTATGTTTGGCGTTCCGAAACCCACCATATCTCAGGCTGAAAAGCGTTTTTGTGCATTGTGCCATAACTTTTCAGGAAAGCTTCAGAACATGAAATTTTAACCTCCCACTATAGCAGAAAGGGTCTTTCTAGTAGTTGCACATCAAATCTAAGCTGTCTGAAGTGTTTTTCAAAAGTTATCAACACTTTTATGTTTGGCGTTCCGAAACCCACCTTATCTCAGGCTGAAAAGCGTTTTTGTGCATTGTGCCATAACTTTTCAGGAAAGCTTCAGAACATGAAATTTTAACCTCCCACTATAGCAGAAAGGGTCTTTCTAGTAGGTGCACATCAAATCTAAGCTCTCTGAAGTGTTTTTCGAAAGTTATCAACACTTTTATGTTTGGCGTTCCGAAACCCACCTTATCTCAGGCTGAAAAGCGTTTTTGTGCATTGTGCCATAACTTTTCAGGGAAGCTTCAGAACATGAAATTTTAACCTCCCACTATAGCAGAAAGGGTCTTTCTAGTAGTTGCACATCAAATCTAAACTGTCTGAAGTGTTTTTCCAAAGTTATCAACACTTTTATGTTTGGCGTTCCGAAACCCACCTTATCTCAGGCTGAAAAGCGTTTTTACGCATTGTGCCATAACTTTTCAGGGAAGCTTCAGAACATGAAATTTTAACCTCCCACTATAGCAGAAAGGGTCTTTCTAGTAGGTGCACATCAAATCTAAGCTGTCTGAAGTGTTTTTCGAAAGTTATCAACACTTTTATGTTTGGCGTTCCGAAACCCACCTTATCTCAGGCTGAAAAGCGTTTTTGTGCATTGTGCCATAACTTTTCAGGGAAGCTTCAGAACATGAAATTTTAACCTCCCACTATAGCAGAAAGGGTCTTTCTAGTAGTTGCACATCAAATCTAAACTGTCTGAAGTGTTTTTCCAAAGTTATTAACACTTTTATGTTTGGCGTTCCGAAACCCACCTTATCTCAGGCTGAAAAGCGTTTTTGTGCATTGTGCCATAACTTTTCAGGGAAGCTTCAGAACATGAAATTTTAACCTCCCACTATAGCAGAAAGGGTCTTTCTAGTAGTTGCACATCAAATCTAAACTGTCTGAAGTGTTTTTCCAAAGTTATTAACACTTTTATGTTTGGCGTTCCGAAACCCACCTTATCTCAGGCTGAAAAGCGTTTTTGTGCATTGTGCCATAACTTTTCAGGGAAGCTTCAGAACATGAAATTTTAACCTCCCACTATAGCAGAAAGGGTCTTTCTAGTAGTTGCACATCAAATCTAAACTGTCTGAAGTGTTTTTCCAAAGTTATTAACACTTTTATGTTTGGCGTTCCGAAACCCACCTTATCTCAGGCTGAAAAGCGTTTTTGTGCATTGTGCCATAACTTTTCAGGGAAGCTTCAGAACATGAAATTTTAACCTCCCACTATAGCAGAAAGGGTCTTTCTAGTAGTTGCACATCAAATCTAAACTGTCTGAAGTGTTTTTCCAAAGTTATCAACACTTTTATGTTTGGCGTTCCGAAACCCACCTTATCTCAGGCTGAAAAGCGTTTTTGTGCATTGTGCCATAACTTTTCAGGGAAGCTTCAGAACATGAAATTTTAACCTCCCACTATAGCAGAAAGGGTCTTTCTAGTAGTTGCACATCAAATCTAAACTGTCTGAAGTGTTTTTCCAAAGTTATCAACACTTTTATGTTTGGCGTTCCGAAACCCACCTTATCTCAGGCTGAAAAGCGTTTTTACGCATTGTGCCATAACTTTTCAGGGAAGCTTCAGAACATGAAATTTTAACCTCCCACTATAGCAGAAAGGGTCTTTCTAGTAGGTGCACATCAAATCTAAGCTCTCTGAAGTGTTTTTCGAAAGTTATCAACACTTTTATGTTTGGCGTTCCGAAACCCACCTTATCTCAGGCTGAAAAGCGTTTTTGTGCATTGTGCCATAACTTTTCAGGGAAGCTTCAGAACATGAAATTTTAACCTCCCACTATAGCAGAAAGGGTCTTTCTAGTAGTTGCACATCAAATCTAAACTGTCTGAAGTGTTTTTCCAAAGTTATTAACACTTTTATGTTTGGCGTTCCGAAACCCACCTTATCTCAGGCTGAAAAGCGTTTTTGTGCATTGTGCCATAACTTTTCAGGGAAGCTTCAGAACATGAAATTTTAACCTCCCACTATAGCAGAAAGGGTCTTTCTAGTAGTTGCACATCAAATCTAAACTGTCTGAAGTGTTTTTCCAAAGTTATCAACACTTTTATGTTTGGCGTTCCGAAACCCACCTTATCTCAGGCTGAAAAGCGTTTTTGTGCATTGTGCCATAACTTTTCAGGGAAGCTTCAGAACATGAAATTTTAACCTCCCACTATAGCAGAAAGGGTCTTGCTAGTAGTTGCACATCAAATCTAAGCTGTCTGAAGTGTTTTTCAAAAGTTATCAACACTTTTATGTTTGGCGTTCCGAAACCCACCTTATCTCAGGCTGAAAAGCGTTTTTGTGCATTGTGCCATAACTTTTCAGGAAAGCTTCAGAACATGAAATTTTAACCTCCCACTATAGCAGAAAGGGTCTTTCTAGTAGGTGCACATCAAATCTAAGCTCTCTGAAGTGTTTTTCGAAAGTTATCAACACTTTTATGTTTGGCGTTCCGAAACCCACCTTATCTCAGGCTGAAAAGCGTTTTTGTGCATTGTGCCATAACTTTTCAGGAAAGCTTCAGAACATGAAATTTTAACCTCCCACTATAGCAGAAAGGGTCTTTCTAGTAGTTGCACATCAAATCTAAACTGTCTGAAGTGTTTTTCCAAAGTTATTAACACTTTTATGTTTGGCGTTCCGAAACCCACCTTATCTCAGGCTGAAAAGCGTTTTTGTGCATTGTGCCATAACTTTTCAGGGAAGCTTCAGAACATGAAATTTTAACCTCCCACTATAGCAGAAAGGGTCTTTCTAGTAGTTGCACATCAAATCTAAACTGTCTGAAGTGTTTTTCGAAAGTTATCAACACTTTTATGTTTGGCGTTCCGAAACCCACCTTATCTCAGGCTGAAAAGCGTTTTTGTGCATTGTGCCATAACTTTTCAGGGAAGCTTCAGAACATGAAATTTTAACCTCCCACTATAGCAGAAAGGGTCTTTCTAGTAGTTGCACATCAAATCTAAGCTGTCTGAAGTGTTTTTCAAAAGTTATCAACACTTTTATGTTTGGCGTTCCGAAACCCACCTTATCTCAGGCTGAAAAGCGTTTTTGTGCATTGTGCCATAACTTTTCAGGAAAGCTTCAGAACATGAAAATTTAACCTCCCACTATAGCAGAAAGGGTCTTTCTAGTAGTTGCACATCAAATCTAAACTGTCTGAAGTGTTTTTCCAAAGTTATCAACACTTTTATGTTTGGCGTTCCGAAACCCACCTTATCTCAGGCTGAAAAGCGTTTTTGTGCATTGTGCCATAACTTTTCAGGGAAGCTTCAGAACATGAAATTTTAACCTCCCACTATAGCAGAAAGGGTCTTTCTAGTAGTTGCACATCAAATCTAAACTGTCTGAAGTGTTTTTCCAAAGTTATTAACACTTTTATGTTTGGCGTTCCGAAACCCACCTTATCTCAGGCTGAAAAGCGTTTTTGTGCATTGTGCCATAACTTTTCAGGGAAGCTTCAGAACATGAAATTTTAACCTCCCACTATAGCAGAAAGGGTCTTTCTAGTAGTTGCACATCAAATCTAAACTGTCTGAAGTGTTTTTCCAAAGTTATCAACACTTTTATGTTTGGCGTTCCGAAACCCACCTTATCTCAGGCTGAAAAGCGTTTTTGTGCATTGTGCCATAACTTTTCAGGGAAGCTTCAGAACATGAAATTTTAACCTCCCACTATAGCAGAAAGGGTCTTACTAGTAGTTGCACATCAAATCTAAGCTGTCTGAAGTGTTTTTCAAAAGTTATCAACACTTTTATGTTTGGCGTTCCGAAACCCACCTTATCTCAGGCTGAAAAGCGTTTTTGTGCATTGTGCCATAACTTTTCAGGAAAGCTTCAGAACATGAAATTTTAACCTCCCACTATAGCAGAAAGGGTCTTTCTAGTAGTTGCACATCAAATCTAAACTGTCTGAAGTGTTTTTCCAAAGTTATCAACACTTTTATGTTTGGCGTTCCGAAACCCACCTTATCTCAGGCTGAAAAGCGTTTTTACGCATTGTGCCATAACTTTTCAGGGAAGCTTCAGAACATGAAATTTTAACCTCCCACTATAGCAGAAAGGGTCTTTCTAGTAGGTGCACATCAAATCTAAGCTCTCTGAAGTGTTTTTCGAAAGTTATCAACACTTTTATGTTTGGCGTTCCGAAACCCACCTTATCTCAGGCTGAAAAGCGTTTTTGTGCATTGTGCCATAACTTTTCAGGAAAGCTTCAGAACATGAAATTTTAACCTCCCACTATAGCAGAAAGGGTCTTTCTAGTAGTTGCACATCAAATCTAAACTGTCTGAAGTGTTTTTCCAAAGTTATTAACACTTTTATGTTTGGCGTTCCGAAACCCACCTTATCTCAGGCTGAAAAGCGTTTTTGTGCATTGTGCCATAACTTTTCAGGGAAGCTTCAGAACATGAAATTTTAACCTCCCACTATAGCAGAAAGGGTCTTTCTAGTAGTTGCACATCAAATCTAAACTGTCTGAAGTGTTTTTCCAAAGTTATCAACACTTTTATGTTTGGCGTTCCGAAACCCACCTTATCTCAGGCTGAAAAGCGTTTTTGTGCATTGTGCCATAACTTTTCAGGGAAGCTTCAGAACATGAAATTTTAACCTCCCACTATAGCAGAAAGGGTCTTTCTAGTAGTTGCACATCAAATCTAAGCTGTCTGAAGTGTTTTTCAAAAGTTATCAACACTTTTATGTTTGGCGTTCCGAAACCCACCTTATCTCAGGCTGAAAAGCGTTTTTGTGCATTGTGCCATAACTTTTCAGGAAAGCTTCAGAACATGAAATTTTAACCTCCCACTATAGCAGAAAGGGTCTTTCTAGTAGTTGCACATCAAATCTAAACTGTCTGAAGTGTTTTTCCAAAGTTATCAACACTTTTATGTTTGGCGTTCCGAAACCCACCTTATCTCAGGCTGAAAAGCGTTTTTGTGCATTGTGCCATAACTTTTCAGGAAAGCTTCAGAACATGAAATTTTAACCTCCCACTATAGCAGAAAGGGTCTTTCTAGTAGTTGCACATCAAATCTAAGCTGTCTGAAGTGTTTTTCAAAAGTTATCAACACTTTTATGTTTGGCGTTCCGAAACCCACCTTATCTCAGGCTGAAAAGCGTTTTTGTGCATTGTGCCATAACTTTTCAGGAAAGCTTCAGAACATGAAATTTTAACCTCCCACTATAGCAGAAAGGGTCTTTCTAGTAGTTGCACATCAAATCTAAACTGTCTGAAGTGTTTTTCCAAAGTTATCAACACTTTTATGTTTGGCGTTCCGAAACCCACCTTATCTCAGGCTGAAAAGCGTATTTGTGCATTGTGCCATAACTTTTCAGGAAAGTTTCAGAACATGAAATTTTAACCTCCCACTATAGCAGAAAGGGTCTTTCTAGTAGGTGCACATCAAATCTAAACTGTCTGAAGTGTTTTTCCAAAGTTATCAACACTTTTATGTTTGGCGTTCCGAAACCCACCTTATCTCAGGCTGAAAAGCGTTTTTACGCATTGTGCCATAACTTTTCAGGGAAGCTTCAGAACATGGAATTTTAACCTCCCACTATAGCAGAAAGGGTCTTTCTAGTAGGTGCACATCAAATCTAAGCTCTCTGAAGTGTTTTTCGAAAGTTATCAAGACTTTTATGTTTGGCGTTCCGAAACCCACCTTATCTCAGGCTGAAAAGCGTTTTTGTGCATTGTGCCATAACTTTTCAGGGAAGCTTCAGAACATGAAATTTTAACCTCCCACTATAGCAGAAAGGGTCTTTCTAGTAGTTGCACATCAAATCTAAGCTGTCTGAAGTGTTTTTCAAAAGTTATCAACACTTTTATGTTTGGCGTTCCGAAACCCACCTTATCTCATGCTGAATAGCGTTTTTGTGCATTGTGCCATAACTTTTCAGGAAAGCTTCAGAACATGAAATTTTAACCTCCCACTATAGCAGAAAGGGTCTTTCTAGTAGTTGCACATCAAATCTAAACTGTCTGAAGTGTTTTTCCAAAGTTATCAACACTTTTATGTTTGGCGTTCCGAAACCCACCTTATCTCAGGCTGAAAAGCGTTTTTACGCATTGTGCCATAACTTTTCAGGGAAGCTTCAGAACATGAAATTTTAACCTCCCACTATAGCAGAAAGGGTCTTTCTAGTAGTTGCACATCAAATCTAAGCTGTCTGAAGTGTTTTTCAAAAGTTATCAACACTTTTATGTTTGGCGTTCCGAAACCCACCTTATCTCATGCTGAAAAGCGTTTTTGTGCATTGTGCCATAATTTTTCAGGAAAGCTTCAGAACATGAAATTTTAACCTCCCACTATAGCAGAAAGGGTCTTTCTAGTAGTTGCACATCAAATCTAAACTGTCTGAAGTGTTTTTCCAAAGTTATCAACACTTTTATGTTTGGCGTTCCGAAACCCACCTTATCTCAGGCTGAAAAGCGTTTTTACGCATTGTGCCATAACTTTTCAGGGAAGCTTCAGAACATGAAATTTTAACCTCCCACTATAGCAGAAAGGGTCTTTCTAGTAGGTGCACATCAAATCTAAGCTCTCTGAAGTGTTTTTCCAAAGTTATCAACACTTTTATGTTTGGCGTTCCGAAACCCACCTTATCTCAGGCTGAAAAGCGTTTTTGTGCATTGTGCCATAACTTTTCAGGGAAGCTTCAGAACATGAAATTTTAACCTCCCACTATAGCAGAAAGGGTCTTTCTAGTAGTTGCACATCAAATCTAAACTGTCTGAAGTGTTTTTCCAAAGTTATCAACACTTTTATGTTTGGCGTTCCGAAACCCATCTTATCTCAGGCTGAAAAGCGTTTTTGTGCATTGTGCCATAACTTTTGAGGGAAGCTTCAGAACATGAAATTTTAACCTCCCACTATAGCAGAAAGGGTCTTTCTAGTAGTTGCACATCAAATCTAAACTGTCTGAAGTGTTTTTCCAAAGTTATCAACACTTTTATGTTTGGCGTTCCGAAACCCACCTTATCTCAGGCTGAAAAGCGATTTTGTGCATTGTGCCATAACTTTTCAGGGAAGCTTCAGAACATGAAATTTTAACCTCCCACTATAGCAGAAAGGGTCTTTCTAGTAGTTGCACATCAAATCTAAGCTGTCTGAAGTGTTTTTCAAAAGTTATCAACACTTTTATGTTTGGCGTTCCGAAACCCACCTTATCTCAGGCTGAAAAGCGTTTTTGTGCATTGTGCCATAACTTTTCAGGAAAGCTTCAGAACATGAAATTTTAACCTCCCACTATAGCAGAAAGGGTCTTTCTAGTAGTTGCACATCAAATCTAAACTGTCTGAAGTGTTTTTCCAAAGTTATCAACACTTTTATGTTTGGCGTTCCGAAACCCACCTTATCTCAGGCTGAAAAGCGTTTTTACGCATTGTGCCATAACTTTTCAGGGAAGCTTCAGAACATGAAATTTTAACCTCCCACTATAGCAGAAAGGGTCTTTCTAGTAGGTGCACATCAAATCTAAGCTCTCTGAAGTGTTTTTCGAAAGTTATCAACACTTTTATGTTTGGCGTTCCGAAACCCACCTTATCTCAGGCTGAAAAGCGTTTTTGTGCATTGTGCCATAACTTTTCAGGGAAGCTTCAGAACATGAAATTTTAACCTCCCACTATAGCAGAAAGGGTCTTTCTAGTAGTTGCACATCAAATCTAAACTGTCTGAAGTGTTTTTCCAAAGTTATCAACACTTTTATGTTTGGCGTTCCGAAACCCACCTTATCTCAGGCTGAAAAGCGTTTTTGTGCATTGTGCCATAACTTTTCAGGGAAGCTTCAGAACATGAAATTTTAACCTCCCACTATAGCAGAAAGGGTCTTTCTAGTAGTTGCACATCAAATCTAAGCTGTCTGAAGTGTTTTTCAAAAGTTATCAACACTTTTATGTTTGGCGTTCCGAAACCCACCTTATCTCAGGCTGAAAAGCGTTTTTGTGCATTGTGCCATAACTTTTCAGGAAACCTTCAGAACATGAAATTTTAACCTCCCACTATAGCAGAAAGGGTCTTTCTAGTAGTTGCACATCAAATCTAAACTGTCTGAAGTGTTTTTCCAAAGTTATCAACACTTTTATTTTTGGCGTTCCGAAACCCACCTTATCTCAGGCTGAAAAGCGTTTTTACGCATTGTGCCATAACTTTTCAGGGAAGCTTCAGAACATGAAATTTTAACCTCCCACTATAGCAGAAAGGGTCTTTCTAGTAGGTGCACATCAAATCTAAGCTCTCTGAAGTGTTTTTCGAAAGTTATCAACACTTTTATGTTTGGCGTTCCGAAACCCACCTTATCTCAGGCTGAAAAGCGTTTTTGTGCATTGTGCCATAACTTTTCAGGGAAGCTTCAGAACATGAAATTTTAACCTCCCACTATAGCAGAAAGGGTCTTTCTAGTAGTTGCACATCAAATCTAAACTGTCTGAAGTGTTTTTCCAAAGTTATTAACACTTTTATGTTTGGCGTTCCGAAACCCACCTTATCTCAGGCTGAAAAGCGTTTTTGTGCATTGTGCCATAACTTTTCAGGGAAGCTTCAGAACATGAAATTTTAACCTCCCACTATAGCAGAAAGGGTCTTTCTAGTAGGTGCACATCAAATCTAAGCTGTCTGAAGTGTTTTTCCAAAGTTATCAACACTTTTATGTTTGGCGTTCCGAAACCCACCTTATCTCAGGCTGAAAAGCGTTTTTGTGCATTGTGCCATAACTTTTCAGGGAAGCTTCAGAACATGAAATTTTAACCTCCCACTATAGCAGAAAGGGTCTTTCTAGTAGTTGCACATCAAATCTAAACTGTCTGAAGTGTTTTTCCAAAGTTATCAACACTTTTATGTTTGGCGTTCCGAAACCCACCTTATCTCAGGCTGAAAAGCGTTTTTGTGCATTGTGCCATAACTTTTCAGGGAAGCTTCAGAACATGAAATTTTAACCTCCCACTATAGCAGAAAGGGTCTTTCTAGTAGTTGCACATCAAATCTAAACTGTCTGAAGTGTTTTTCCAAAGTTATTAACACTTTTATGTTTGGCGTTCCGAAACCCACCTTATCTCAGGCTGAAAAGCGTTTTTGTGCATTGTGCCATAACTTTTCAGGGAAGCTTCAGAACATGAAATTTTAACCTCCCACTATAGCAGAAAGGGTCTTTCTAGTAGGTGCACATCAAATCTAAGCTGTCTGAAGTGTTTTTCCAAAGTTATCAACACTTTTATGTTTGGCGTTCCGAAACCCACCTTATCTCAGGCTGAAAAGCGTTTTTGTGCATTGTGCCATAACTTTTCAGGGAAGCTTCAGAACATGAAATTTTAACCTCCCACTATAGCAGAAAGGGTCTTTCTAGTAGTTGCACATCAAATCTAAACTGTCTGAAGTGTTTTTCCAAAGTTATCAACACTTTTATGTTTGGCGTTCCGAAACCCACCTTATCTCAGGCTGAAAAGCGTTTTTGTGCATTGTGCCATAACTTTTCAGGGAAGCTTCAGAACATGAAATTTTAACCTCCCACTATAGCAGAAAGGGTCTTTCTAGTAGTTGCACATCAAATCTAAGCTGTCTGAAGTGTTTTTCAAAAGTTATCAACACTTTTATGTTTGGCGTTCCGAAACCCACCTTATCTCAGGCTGAAAAGCGTTTTTGTGCATTGTGCCATAACTTTTCAGGAAAGCTTCAGAACATGAAATTTTAACCTCCCACTATAGCAGAAAGGGTCTTTCTAGTAGTTGCACATCAAATCTAAACTGTCTGAAGTGTTTTTCCAAAGTTATCAACACTTTTATGTTTGGCGTTCCGAAACCCACCTTATCTCAGGCTGAAAAGCGTTTTTACGCATTGTGCCATAACTTTTCAGGGAAGCTTCAGAACATGAAATTTTAACCTCCCACTATAGCAGAAAGGGTCTTTCTAGTAGGTGCACATCAAATCTAAGCTCTCTGAAGTGTTTTTCGAAAGTTATCAACACTTTTATGTTTGGCGTTCCGAAACCCACCTTATCTCAGGCTGAAAAGCGTTTTTGTGCATTGTGCCATAACTTTTCAGGGAAGCTTCAGAACATGAAATTTTAACCTCCCACTATAGCAGAAAGGGTCTTTCTAGTAGTTGCACATCAAATCTAAACTGTCTGAAGTGTTTTTCCAAAGTTATTAACACTTTTATGTTTGGCGTTTCGAAACCCACCTTATCTCAGGCTGAAAAGCGTTTTTGTGCATTGTGCCATAACTTTTCAGGGAAGCTTCAGAACATGAAATTTTAACCTCCCACTATAGCAGAAAGGGTCTTTCTAGTAGTTGCACATCAAATCTAAACTGTCTGAAGTGTTTTTCCAAAGTTATCAACACTTTTATGTTTGGCGTTCCGAAACCCACCTTATCTCAGGCTGAAAAGCGTTTTTACGCATTGTGCCATAACTTTTCAGGGAAGCTTCAGAACATGAAATTTTAACCTCCCACTATAGCAGAAAGGGTCTTTCTAGTAGGTGCACATCAAATCTAAGCTGACTGAAGTGTTTTTCGAAAGTTATCAACACTTTTATGTTTGGCGTTCCGAAACCCACCTTATCTCAGGCTGAAAAGCGTTTTTGTGCATTGTGCCATAACTTTTCAGGGAAGCTTCAGAACATGAAATTTTAACCTCCCACTATAGCAGAAAGGGTCTTTCTAGTAGTTGCACATCAAATCTAAGCTGTCTGAAGTGTTTTTCCAAAGTTATCAACACTTTTATGTTTGGCGTTCCGAAACCCACCTTATCTCAGGCTGAAAAGCGTTTTTACGCATTGTGCCATAACTTTTCAGGGAAGCTTCAGAACATGAAATTTTAACCTCCCACTATAGCAGAAAGGGTCTTTCTAGTAGGTGCACATCAAATCTAAGCTCTCTGAAGTGTTTTTCGAAAGTTATCAACACTTTTATGTTTGGCGTTCCGAAACCCACCTTATCTCAGGCTGAAAAGCGTTTTTGTGCATTGTGCCATAACTTTTCAGGAAAGCTTCAGAACATGAAATTTTAACCTCCCACTATAGCAGAAAGGGTCTTTCTAGTAGTTGCACATCAAATCTAAGCTGTCTGAAGTGTTTTTCCAAAGTTATTAACACTTTTATGTTTGGCGTTCCGAAACCCACCTTATCTCAGGCTGAAAAGCGTTTTTGTGCATTGTGCCATAACTTTTCAGGGAAGCTTCAGAACATGAAATTTTAACCTCCCACTATAGCAGAAAGGGTCTTTCTAGTAGTTGCACATCAAATCTAAACTGTCTGAAGTGTTTTTCCAAAGTTATCAACACTTTTGTGTTTGGCGTTCCGAAACCCACCTTATCTCAGGCTGAAAAGCGTTTTTGTGCATTGTGCCATAACTTTTCAGGGAAGCTTCAGAACATGAAATTTTAACCTCCCACTATAGCAGAAAGGGTCTTTCTAGTAGGTGCACATCAAATCTAAGCTCTCTGAAGTGTTTTTCGAAAGTTATCAACACTTTTATGTTTGGCGTTCCGAAACCCACCTTATCTCAGGCTGAAAAGCGTTTTTGTGCATTGTGCCATAACTTTTCAGGAAAGCTTCAGAACATGAAATTTTAACCTCCCACTATAGCAGAAAGGGTCTTTCTAGTAGTTGCACATCAAATCTAAACTGTCTGAAGTGTTTTTCCAAAGTTATTAACACTTTTATGTTTGGCGTTCCGAAACCCACCTTATCTCAGGCTGAAAAGCGTTTTTGTGCATTGTGCCATAACTTTTCAGGGAAGCTTCAGAACATGAAATTTTAACCTCCCACGATAGCAGAAAGGGTCTTTCTAGTAGTTGCACATCAAATCTAAACTGTCTGAAGTGTTTTTCCCAAGTTATCAACACTTTTATGTTTGGCGTTCCGAAACCCACCTTATCTCAGGCTGAAAAGCGTTTTTACGCATTGTGCCATAACTTTTCAGGGAAGCTTCAGAACATGAAATTTTAACCTCCCACTATAGCAGAAAGGGTCTTTCTAGTAGTTGCACATCAAATCTAAACTGTCTGAAGTGTTTTTCCAAAGTTATCAACACTTTTGTGTTTGGCGTTCCGAAACCCACCTTATCTCAGGCTGAAAAGCGTTTTTGTGCATTGTGCCATAACTTTTCAGGGAAGCTTCAGAACATGAAATTTTAACCTCCCACTATAGCAGAAAGGGTCTTTCTAGTAGGTGCACATCAAATCTAAGCTCTCTGAAGTGTTTTTCGAAAGTTATCAACACTTTTATGTTTGGCGTTCCGAAACCCACCTTATCTCAGGCTGAAAAGCGTTTTTGTGCATTGTGCCATAACTTTTCAGGAAAGCTTCAGAACATGAAATTTTAACCTCCCACTATAGCAGAAAGGGTCTTTCTAGTAGTTGCACATCAAATCTAAACTGTCTGAAGTGTTTTTCCAAAGTTATTAACACTTTTATGTTTGGCGTTCCGAAACCCACCTTATCTCAGGCTGAAAAGCGTTTTTGTGCATTGTGCCATAACTTTTCAGGGAAGCTTCAGAACATGAAATTTTAACCTCCCACGATAGCAGAAAGGGTCTTTCTAGTAGTTGCACATCAAATCTAAACTGTCTGAAGTGTTTTTCCCAAGTTATCAACACTTTTATGTTTGGCGTTCCGAAACCCACCTTATCTCAGGCTGAAAAGCGTTTTTACGCATTGTGCCATAACTTTTCAGGGAAGCTTCAGAACATGAAATTTTAACCTCCCACTATAGCAGAAAGGGTCTTTCTAGTAGGTGCACATCAAATCTAAGCTGTCTGATGTGTTTTTCGAAAGTTATCAACACTTTTATGTTTGGCGTTCCGAAACCCACCTTATCTCAGGCTGAAAAGCGTTTTTGTGCATTGTGCCATAACTTTTCAGGGAAGCTTCAGAACATGAAATTTTAACCTCCCACTATAGCAGAAAGGGTCTTTCTAGTAGTTGCACATCAAATCTAAGCTGTCTGAAGTGTTTTTCAAAAGTTATCAACACTTTTATGTTTGGCGTTCCGAAACCCACCTTATCTCAGGCTGAAAAGCGTTTTTGTGCATTGTGCCATAACTTTTCAGGAAAGCTTCAGAACATGAAATTTTAACCTCCCACTATAGCAGAAAGGGTCTTTCTAGTAGTTGCACATCAAATCTAAACTGTCTGAAGTGTTTTTCCAAAGTTATTAACACTTTTATGTTTGGCGTTCCGAAACCCACCTTATCTCAGGCTGAAAAGCGTTTTTGTGCATTGTGCCATAACTTTTCAGGGAAGCTTCAGAACATGAAATTTTAACCTCCCACTATAGCAGAAAGGGTCTTTCTAGTAGTTGCACATCAAATCTAAACTGTCTGAAGTGTTTTTCCAAAGTTATCAACACTTTTATGTTTGGCGTTCCGAAACCCACCTTATCTCAGGCTGAAAAGCGTTTTTACGCATTGTGCCATAACTTTTCAGGGAAGCTTCAGAACATGAAATTTTAACCTCCCACTATAGCAGAAAGGGTCTTTCTAGTAGTTGCACATCAAATCTAAACTGTCTGAAGTGTTTTTCCAAAGTTATCAACACTTTTATGTTTGGCGTTCCGAAACCCACCTTATCTCAGGCTGAAAAGCGTTTTTGTGCATTGTGCCATAACTTTTCAGGGAAGCTTCAGAACATGAAATTTTAACCTCCCACTATAGCAGAAAGGGTCTTTCTAGTAGTTGCACATCAAATCTAAGCTGTCTGAAGTGTTTTTCAAAAGTTATCAACACTTTTATGTTTGGCGTTCCGAAACCCACCTTATCTCAGGCTGAAAAGCGTTTTTGTGCATTGTGCCATAACTTTTCAGGAAAGATTCAGAACATGAAATTTTAACCTCCCACTATAGCAGAAAGTGTCTTTCTAGTAGTTGCACATCAAATCTAAACTGTGAAGTGTTTTTCCAAAGTTATCAACACTTTTATGTTTGGCGTTCCGAAACCCACCTTATCTCAGGCTGAAAAGCGTTTTTACGCATTGTGCCATAACTTTTCAGGGAAGCTTCAGAACATGAAATTTTAACCTCCCACTATAGCAGAAAGGGTCTTTCTAGTAGGTGCACATCAAATCTAAGCTCTCTGAAGTGTTTTTCGAAAGTTATCAACACTTTTATGTTTGGCGTTCCGAAACCCACCTTATCTCAGGCTGAAAAGCGTTTTTGTGCATTGTGCCATAACTTTTCAGGGAAGCTTCAGAACATGAAATTTTAACCTCCCACTATAGCAGAAAGGGTCTTTCTAGTAGTTGCACATCAAATCTAAACTGTCTGAAGTGTTTTTCCAAAGTTATCAACACTTTTATGTTTGGCGTTCCGAAACCCACCTTATCTCAGGCTGAAAAGCGTTTTTGTGCATTGTGCCTTAACTTTTCAGGGAAGCTTCAGAACATGAAATTTTAACCTCCCACTATAGCAGAAAGGGTCTTTCTAGTAGTTGCACATCAAATCTAAGCTGTCTGAAGTGTTTTTCAAAAGTTATCAACACTTTTATGTTTGGCGTTCCGAAACCCACCTTATCTCAGGCTGAAAAGCGTTTTTGTGCATTGTGCCATAACTTTTCAGGGAAGCTTCAGAACATGAAATTTTAACCTCCCACTATAGCAGAAAGGGTCTTTCTAGTAGTTGCACATCAAATCTAAACTGTCTGAAGTGTTTTTCCAAAGTTATCAACACTTTTATGTTTGGCGTTCCGAAACCCACCTTATCTCAGGCTGAAAAGCGTTTTTACGCATTGTGCCATAACTTTTCAGGGAAGCTTCAGAACATGAAATTTTAACCTCCCACGATAGCAGAAAGGGTCTTTCTAGTAGTTGCACATCAAATCTAAACTGTCTGAAGTGTTTTTCCAAAGTTATTAACACTTTTATGTTTGGCGTTCCGAAACCCACCTTATCTCAGGCTGAAAAGCGTTTTTGTGCATTGTGCCATAACTTTTCAGGGAAGCTTCAGAACATGAAATTTTAACCTCCCACTATAGCAGAAAGGGTCTTTCTAGTAGTTGCACATCAAATCTAAACTGTCTGAAGTGTTTTTCCAAAGTTATCAACACTTTTATGTTTGGCGTTCCGAAACCCACCTTATCTCAGGCTGAAAAGCGTTTTTGTGCATTGTGCCATAACTTTTCAGGGAAGCTTCAGAACATGAAATTTTAACCTCCCACTATAGCAGAAAGGGTCTTTCTAGTAGTTGCACATCAAATCTAAGCTGTCTGAAGTGTTTTTCAAAAGTTATCAACACTTTTATGTTTGGCGTTCCGAAACCCACCTTATCTCAGGCTGAAAAGCGTTTTTGTGCATTGTGCCATAACTTTTCAGGAAAGCTTCAGAACATGAAATTTTAACCTCCCACTATAGCAGAAAGGGTCTTTCTAGTAGTTGCACATCAAATCTAAACTGTCTGAAGTGTTTTTCCAAAGTTATCAACACTTTTATGTTTGGCGTTCCGAAACCCACCTTATCTCAGGCTGAAAAGCGTTTTTACGCATTGTGCCATAACTTTTCAGGGAAGCTTCAGAACATGAAATTTTAACCTCCCACTATAGCAGAAAGGGTCTTTCTAGTAGGTGCACATCAAATCTAAGCTCTCTGAAGTGTTTTTTGAAAGTTATCAACACTTTTATGTTTGGCGTTCCGAAACCCACCTTATCTCAGGCTGAAAAGCGTTTTTGTGCATTGTGCCATAACTTTTCAGGAAAGCTTCAGAACATGAAATTTTAACCTCCCACTATAGCAGAAAGGGTCTTTCTAGTAGTTGCACATCAAATCTAAACTGTCTGAAGTGTTTTTCCAAAGTTATCAACACTTTTATGTTTGGCGTTCCGAAACCCACCTTATCTCAGGCTGAAAAGCGTTTTTACGCATTGTGCCATAACTTTTCAGGGAAGCTTCAGAACATGAAATTTTAACCTCCCACTATAGCAGAAAGGGTCTTTCTAGTAGGTGCACATCAAATCTAAGCTGTCTGAAGTGTTTTTCAAAAGTTATCAACACTTTTATGTTTGGCGTTCCGAAACCCACCATATCTCAGGCTGAAAAGCGTTTTTGTGCATTGTGCCATAACTTTTCAGGAAAGCTTCAGAACATGAAATTTTAACCTCCCACTATAGCAGAAAGGGTCTTTCTAGTAGTTGCACATCAAATCTAAACTGTCTGAAGTGTTTTTCCAAAGTTATTAACACTTTTATGTTTGGCGTTCCGAAACCCACCTTATCTCAGGCTGAAAAGCGTTTTTGTGCATTGTGCCATAACTTTTCAGGGAAGCTTCAGAACATGAAATTTTAACCTCCCACTATAGCAGAAAGGGTCTTTCTAGTAGTTGCACATCAAATCTAAACTGTCTGAAGTGTTTTTCCAAAGTTATCAACACTTTTATGTTTGGCGTTCCGAAACCCACCTTATCTCAGGCTGAAAAGCGTTTTTACGCATTGTGCCATAACTTTTCAGGGAAGCTTCAGAACATGAAATTTTAACCTCCCACTATAGCAGAAAGGGTCTTTCTAGTAGGTGCACATCAAATCTAAGCTGTCTGAAGTGTTTTTCGAAAGTTATCAACACTTTTATGTTTGGCGTTCCGAAACCCACCTTATCTCAGGCTGAAAAGCGTTTTTGTGCATTGTGCCATAACTTTTCAGGGAAGCTTCAGAACATGAAATTTTAACCTCCCACTATAGCAGAAAGGGTCTTTCTAGTAGTTGCACATCAAATCTAAACTGTCTGAAGTGTTTTTCGAAAGTTATCAACACTTTTATGTTTGGCGTTCCGAAACCCACCTTATCTCAGGCTGAAAAGCGTTTTTGTGCATTGTGCCATAACTTTTCAGGGAAGCTTCAGAACATGAAATTTTAACCTCCCACTATAGCAGAAAGGGTCTTTCTAGTAGTTGCACATCAAATCTAAACTGTCTGAAGTGTTTTTCCAAAGTTATTAACACTTTTATGTTTGGCGTTCCGAAACCCACCTTATCTCAGGCTGAAAAGCGTTTTTGTGCATTGTGCCATAACTTTTCAGGGAAGCTTCAGAACATGAAATTTTAACCTCCCACTATAGCAGAAAGGGTCTTTCTAGTAGTTGCACATCAAATCTAAACTGTCTGAAGTGTTTTTCCAAAGTTATTAACACTTTTATGTTTGGCGTTCCGAAACCCACCTTATCTCAGGCTGAAAAGCGTTTTTGTGCATTGTGCCATAACTTTTCAGGGAAGCTTCAGAACATGAAATTTTAAGCTCCCACTATAGCAGAAAGGGTCTTTCTAGTAGTTGCACATCAAATCTAAACTGTCTGAAGTGTTTTTCCAAAGTTATCAACACTTTTATGTTTGGCGTTCCGAAACCCACCTTATCTCAGGCTGAAAAGCGTTTTTGTGCATTGTGCCATAACTTTTCAGGGAAGCTTCAGAACATGACATTTTAACCTCCCACTATAGCAGAAAGGGTCTTTCTAGTAGTTGCACATCAAATCTAAACTGTCTGAAGTGTTTTTCCAAAGTTATCAACACTTTTATGTTTGGCGTTCAGAAACCCACCTTATCTCAGGCTGAAAAGCGTTTTTACGTATTGTGCCATAACTTTTCAGGGAAGCTTCAGAACATGAAATTTTAACCTCCCACTATAGCAGAAAGGGTCTTTCTAGTAGGTGCACATCAAATCTAAGCTCTCTGAAGTGTTTTTCGAAAGTTATCAACACTTTTATGTTTGGCGTTCCGAAACCCACCTTATCTCAGGCTGAAAAGCGTTTTTGTGCATTGTGCCATAACTTTTCAGGGAAGCTTCAGAACATGAAATTTTAACCTCCCACTATAGCAGAAAGGGTCTTTCTAGTAGTTGCACATCAAATCTAAACTGTCTGAAGTGTTTTTCCAAAGTTATTAACACTTTTATGTTTGGCGTTCCGAAACCCACCTTATCTCAGGCTGAAAAGCGTTTTTGTGCATTGTGCCATAACTTTTCAGGGAAGCTTCAGAACATGAAATTTTAACCTCCCACTTTAGCAGAAAGGGTCTTACTAGTAGTTGCACATCAAATCTAAGCTGTCTGAAGTGTTTTTCAAAAGTTATCAACACTTTTATGTTTGGCGTTCCGAAACCCACCTTATCTCAGGCTGAAAAGCGTTTTTGTGCATTGTGCCATAACTTTTCAGGAAAGCTTCAGAACATGAAATTTTAACCTCCCACTATAGCAGAAAGGGTCTTTCTAGTAGGTGCACATCAAATCTAAGCTCTCTGAAGTGTTTTTCGAAAGTTATCAACACTTTTATGTTTGGCGTTCCGAAACCCACCTTATCTCAGGCTGAAAAGCGTTTTTGTGCATTGTGCCATAACTTTTCAGGGAAGCTTCAGAACATGAAATTTTAACCTCCCACTATAGCAGAAAGGGTCTTTCTAGTAGTTGCACATCAAATCTAAACTGTCTGAAGTGTTTTTCCAAAGTTATTAACACTTTTATGTTTGGCGTTCCGAAACCCACCTTATCTCAGGCTGAAAAGCGTTTTTGTGCATTGTGCCATAACTTTTCAGGGAAGCTTCAGAACATGAAATTTTAACCTCCCACTATAGCAGAAAGGGTCTTTCTAGTAGTTGCACATCAAATCTAAACTGTCTGAAGTGTTTTTCCAAAGTTATCAACACTTTTATGTTTGGCGTTCCGAAACCCACCTTATCTCAGGCTGAAAAGCGTTTTTGTGCATTGTGCCATAACTTTTCAGGGAAGCTTCAGAACATGAAATTTTAACCTCCCACTATAGCAGAAAGGGTCTTTCTAGAGGTTGCACATCAAATCTAAACTGTCTGAAGTGTTTTTCGAAAGTTATTAACACTTTTATGTTTGGCGTTCCGAAACCCACCTTATCTCAGGCTGAAAAGCGTTTTTGTGCATTGTGCCATAACTTTTCAGGGAAGCTTCAGAACATGAAATTTTAACCTCCCACTAAAGCAGAAAGGGTCTTTCTAGTAGTTGCACATCAAATCTAAACTGTCTGAAGTGTTTTTCCAAAGTTATTAACACTTTTATGTTTGGCGTTCCGAAACCCACCTTATCTCAGGCTGAAAAGCGTTTTTGTGCATTGTGCCATAACTTTTCAAGGAAGCTTCAGAACATGAAAGTTTAACCTCCCACTATAGCAGAAAGGGTCTTTCTAGTAGTTGCACATCAAATCTAAACTGTCTGAAGTGTTTTTCCAAAGTTATTAACACTTTTATGTTTGGCGTTCCGAAACCCACCTTATCTCAGGCTGAAAAGCGTTTTTGTGCATTGTGCCATAACTTTTCAGGGAAGCTTCAGAACATGAAATTTTAACCTCCCACTATAGCAGAAAGGGTCTTTCTAGTAGTTGCACATCAAATCTAAACTGTCTGAAGTGTTTTTCCAAAGTTATTAACACTTTTATGTTTGGCGTTCCGAAACCCACCTTATCTCAGGCTGAAAAGCGTTTTTGTGCATTGTGCCATAACTTTTCAGGGAAGCTTCAGAACATGAAATTTTAACCTCCCACTATAGCAGAAAGGGTCTTTCTAGTAGTTGCACATCAAATCTAAACTGTCTGAAGTGTTTTTCCAAAGTTATCAACACTTTTATGTTTGGCGTTCCGAAACCCACCTTATCTCAGGCTGAAAAGCGTTTTTACGCATTGTGCCATAACTTTTCAGGGAAGCTTCAGAACATGAAATTTTAACCTCCCACTATAGCAGAAAGGGTCTTTCTAGTAGGTGCACATCAAATCTAAGCTGTCTGAAGTGTTTTTCGAAAGTTATCAACACTTTTATGTTTGGCGTTCCGAAACCCACCTTATCTCAGGCTGAAAAGCGTTTTTGTGCATTGTGCCATAACTTTTCAGGGAAGCTTCAGAACATGAAATTTTAACCTCCCACTATAGCAGAAAGGGTCTTTCTAGTAGGTGCACATCAAATCTAAGCTCTCTGAAGTGTTTTTCGAAAGTTATCAACACTTTTATGTTTGGCGTTCCGAAACCCACCTTATCTCAGGCTGAAAAGCGTTTTTGTGCATTGTGCCATAACTTTTCAGGGAAGCTTCAGAACATGAAATTTTAACCTCCCACTATAGCAGAAAGGGTCTTTCTAGTAGTTGCACATCAAATCTAAACTGTCTGAAGTGTTTTTCCAAAGTTATTAACACTTTTATGTTTGGCGTTCCGAAACCCACCTTATCTCAGGCTGAAAAGCGTTTTTGTGCATTGTGCCATAACTTTTCAGGGAAGCTTCAGAACATGAAATTTTAACCTCCCACTATAGCAGAAAGGGTCTTTCTAGTAGTTGCACATCAAATCTAAACTGTCTGAAGTGTTTTTCCAAAGTTATCAACACTTTTATGTTTGGCGTTCCGAAACCCACCTTATCTCAGGCTGAAAAGCGTTTTTACGCATTGTGCCATAACTTTTCAGGGAAGCTTCAGAACATGAAATTTTAACCTCCCACTATAGCAGAAAGGGTCTTTCTAGTAGGTGCACATCAAATCTAAGCTGTCTGAAGTGTTTTTCGAAAGTTATCAACACTTTTATGTTTGGCGTTCCGAAACCCACCTTATCTCAGGCTGAAAAGCGTTTTTGTGCATTGTGCCATAACTTTTCAGGGAAGCTTCAGAACATGAAATTTTAACCTCCCACTATAGCAGAAAGGGTCTTTCTAGTAGTTGCACATCAAATCTAAGCTGTCTGAAGTGTTTTTCCAAAGTTATCAACACTTTTATGTTTGGCGTTCCGAAACCCACCTTATCTCAGGCTGAAAAGCGTTTTTACGCATTGTGCCATAACTTTTCAGGGAAGCTTCAGAACATGAAATTTTAACCTCCCACTATAGCAGAAAGGGTCTTTCTAGTAGGTGCACATCAAATCTAAACTGTCTGAAGTGTTTTTCGAAAGTTATCAACACTTTTATGTTTGGCGTTCCGAAACCCACCTTATCTCAGGCTGAAAAGCGTTTTTGTGCATTGTGCCATAACTTTTCAGGAAAGCTTCAGAACAAGAAATTTTAACCTCCCACTATAGCAGAAAGGGTCTTTCTAGTAGTTGCACATCAAATCTAAACTGTCTGAAGTGTTTTTCCAAAGTTATTAACACTTTTATGTTTGGCGTTCCGAAACCCACCTTATCTCAGGCTGAAAAGCGTTTTTGTGCATTGTGCCATAACTTTTCAGGGAAGCTTCAGAACATGAAATTTTAACCTCCCACTATAGCAGAAAGGGTCTTTCTAGTAGTTGCACATCAAATCTAAACTGTCTGAAGTGTTTTTCCAAAGTTATCAACACTTTTATGTTTGGCGTTCCGAAACCCACCTTATCTCAGGCTGAAAAGCGTTTTTACGCATTGTGCCATAACTTTTCAGGGAAGCTTCAGAACATGAAATTTTAACCTCCCACTATAGCAGAAAGGGTCTTTCTAGTAGGTGCACATCAAATCTAAGCTCTCTGAAGTGTTTTTCGAAAGTTATCAACACTTTTATGTTTGGCGTTCCGAAACCCACCTTATCTCAGGCTGAAAAGCGTTTTTGTGCATTGTGCCATAACTTTTCAGGGAAGCTTCAGAACATGAAATTTTAACCTCCCACGATAGCAGAAAGGGTCTTTCTAGTAGTTGCACATCAAATCTAAACTGTCTGAAGTGTTTTTCCAAAGTTATTAACACTTTTATGTTTGGCGTTCCGAAACCCACCTTATCTCAGGCTGAAAAGCGTTTTTGTGCATTGTGCCATAACTTTTCAGGGAAGCTTCAGAACATGAAATTTTAACCTCCCACTATAGCAGAAAGGGTCTTTCTAGTAGTTGCACATCAAATCTAAACTGTCTGAAGTGTTTTTCCAAAGTTATCAACACTTTTATGTTTGGCGTTCCGAAACCCACCTTATCTCAGGCTGAAAAGCGTTTTTGTGCATTGTGCCATAACTTTTCAGGGAAGCTTCAGAACATGAAATTTTAACCTCCCACTATAGCAGAAAGGGTCTTTCTAGTAGTTGCACATCAAATCTAAGCTGTCTGAAGTGTTTTTCAAAAGTTATCAACACTTTTATGTTTGGCGTTCCGAAACCCACCTTATCTCAGGCTGAAAAGCGTTTTTGTGCATTGTGCCATAACTTTTCAGGAAAGCTTCAGAACATGAAATTTTAACCTCCCACTATAGCAGAAAGCGTCTTTCTAGTAGTTGCACATCAAATCTAAACTGTCTGAAGTGTTTTTCCAAAGTTATCAACACTTTTATGTTTGGCGTTCCGAAACCCACCTTATCTCAGGCTGAAAAGCGTTTTTACGCATTGTGCCATAACTTTTCAGGGAAGCTTCAGAACATGAAATTTTAACCTCCCACTATAGCAGAAAGGGTCTTTCTAGTAGGTGCACATCAAATCTAAGCTCTCTGAAGTGTTTTTTGAAAGTTATCAACACTTTTATGTTTGGCGTTCCGAAACCCACCTTATCTCAGGCTGAAAAGCGTTTTTGTGCATTGTGCCATAACTTTTCAGGAAAGCTTCAGAACATGAAATTTTAACCTCCCACTATAGCAGAAAGGGTCTTTCTAGTAGTTGCACATCAAATCTAAACTGTCTGAAGTGTTTTTCCAAAGTTATCAACACTTTTATGTTTGGCGTTCCGAAACCCACCTTATCTCAGGCTGAAAAGCGTTTTTACGCATTGTGCCATAACTTTTCAGGGAAGCTTCAGAACATGAAATTTTAACCTCCCACTATAGCAGAAAGGGTCTTTCTAGTAGGTGCACATCAAATCTAAGCTGTCTGAAGTGTTTTTCAAAAGTTATCAACACTTTTATGTTTGGCGTTCCGAAACCCACCATATCTCAGGCTGAAAAGCGTTTTTGTGCATTGTGCCATAACTTTTCAGGAAAGCTTCAGAACATGAAATTTTAACCTCCCACTATAGCAGAAAGGGTCTTTCTAGTAGTTGCACATCAAATCTAAGCTGTCTGAAGTGTTTTTCAAAAGTTATCAACACTTTTATGTTTGGCGTTCCGAAACCCACCTTATCTCAGGCTGAAAAGCGTTTTTGTGCATTGTGCCATAACTTTTCAGGAAAGCTTCAGAACATGAAATTTTAACCTCCCACTATAGCAGAAAGGGTCTTTCTAGTAGGTGCACATCAAATCTAAGCTCTCTGAAGTGTTTTTCGAAAGTTATCAACACTTTTATGTTTGGCGTTCCGAAACCCACCTTATCTCAGGCTGAAAAGCGTTTTTGTGCATTGTGCCATAACTTTTCAGGGAAGCTTCAGAACATGAAATTTTAACCTCCCACTATAGCAGAAAGGGTCTTTCTAGTAGTTGCACATCAAATCTAAACTGTCTGAAGTGTTTTTCCAAAGTTATTAACACTTTTATGTTTGGCGTTCCGAAACCCACCTTATCTCAGGCTGAAAAGCGTTTTTGTGCATTGTGCCATAACTTTTCAGGGAAGCTTCAGAACATGAAATTTTAACCTCCCACTATAGCAGAAAGGGTCTTTCTAGTAGTTGCACATCAAATCTAAACTGTCTGAAGTGTTTTTCCAAAGTTATCAACACTTTTATGTTTGGCGTTCCGAAACCCACCTTATCTCAGGCTGAAAAGCGTTTTTACGCATTGTGCCATAACTTTTCAGGGAAGCTTCAGAACATGAAATTTTAACCTCCCACTATAGCAGAAAGGGTCTTTCTAGTAGGTGCACATCAAATCTAAGCTGTCTGAAGTGTTTTTCGAAAGTTATCAACACTTTTATGTTTGGCGTTCCGAAACCCACCTTATCTCAGGCTGAAAAGCGTTTTTGTGCATTGTGCCATAACTTTTCAGGGAAGCTTCAGAACATGAAATTTTAACCTCCCACTATAGCAGAAAGGGTCTTTCTAGTAGTTGCACATCAAATCTAAACTGTCTGAAGTGTTTTTCCAAAGTTATTAACACTTTTATGTTTGGCGTTCCGAAACCCACCTTATCTCAGGCTGAAAAGCGTTTTTGTGCATTGTGCCATAACTTTTCAGGGAAGCTTCAGAACATGAAATTTTAACCTCCCACTATAGCAGAAAGGGTCTTTCTAGTAGTTGCACATCAAATCTAAACTGTCTGAAGTGTTTTTCCAAAGTTATTAACACTTTTATGTTTGGCGTTCCGAAACCCACCTTATCTCAGGCTGAAAAGCGTTTTTGTGCATTGTGCCATAACTTTTCAGGGAAGCTTCAGAACATGAAATTTTAACCTCCCACTATAGCAGAAAGGGTCTTTCTAGTAGTTGCACATCAAATCTAAACTGTCTGAAGTGTTTTTCCAAAGTTATCAACACTTTTATGTTTGGCGTTCCGAAACCCACCTTATCTCAGGCTGAAAAGCGTTTTTACGCATTGTGCCATAACTTTTCAGGGAAGCTTCAGAACATGAAATTTTAACCTCCCACTATAGCAGAAAGGGTCTTTCTAGTAGGTGCACATCAAATCTAAGCTGTCTGAAGTGTTTTTCGAAAGTTATCAACACTTTTATGTTTGGCGTTCCGAAACCCACCTTATCTCAGGCTGAAAAGCGTTTTTGTGCATTGTGCCATAACTTTTCAGGGAAGCTTCAGAACATGAAATTTTAACCTCCCACTATAGCAGAAAGGGTCTTTCTAGTAGTTGCACATCAAATCTAAGCTGTCTGAAGTGTTTTTCAAAAGTTATCAACACTTTTATGTTTGGCGTTCCGAAACCCACCTTATCTCAGGCTAAAAAGCGTTTTTGTGCATTGTGCCATAACTTTTCAGGAAAGCTTCAGAACATGAAATTTTAACCTCCCACTATAGCAGAAAGGGTCTTTCTAGTAGGTGCACATCAAATCTAAGCTCTCTGAAGTGTTTTTCGAAAGTTATCAACACTTTTATGTTTGGCGTTCCGAAACCCACCTTATCTCAGGCTGAAAAGCGTTTTTGTGCATTGTGCCATAACTTTTCAGGGAAGCTTCAGAACATGAAATTTTAACCTCCCACTATAGCAGAAAGGGTCTTTCTAGTAGTTGCACATCAAATCTAAACTGTCTGAAGTGTTTTTCCAAAGTTATCAACACTTTTATGTTTGGCGTTCCGAAACCCACCTTATCTCAGGCTGAAAAGCGTTTTTACGCATTGTGCCATAACTTTTCAGGGAAGCTTCAGAACATGAAATTTTAACCTCCCACTATAGCAGAAAGGGTCTTTCTAGTAGGTGCACATCAAATCTAAGCTGTCTGAAGTGTTTTTCGAAAGTTATCAACACTTTTATGTTTGGCGTTCCGAAACCCACCTTATCTCAGGCTGAAAAGCGTTTTTGTGCATTGTGCCATAACTTTTCAGGGAAGCTTCAGAACATGAAATTTTAACCTCCCACTATAGCAGAAAGGGTCTTTCTAGTAGTTGCACATCAAATCTAAACTGTCTGAAGTGTTTTTCCAAAGTTATTAACACTTTTATGTTTGGCGTTCCGAAACCCACCTTATCTCAGGCTGAAAAGCGTTTTTGTGCATTGTGCCATAACTTTTCAGGGAAGCTTCAGAACATGAAATTTTAACCTCCCACTATAGCAGAAAGGGTCTTTCTAGTAGTTGCACATCAAATCTAAACTGTCTGAAGTGTTTTTCCAAAGTTATCAACACTTTTATGTTTGGCGTTCCGAAACCCACCTTATCTCAGGCTGAAAAGCGTTTTTGTGCATTGTGCCATAACTTTTCAGGGAAGCTTCAGAACATGAAATTTTAACCTCCCACTATAGCAGAAAGGGTCTTTCTAGTAGTTGCACATCAAATCTAAACTGTCTGAAGTGTTTTTCCAAAGTTATCAACACTTTTATGTTTGGCGTTCCGAAACCCACCTTATCTCAGGCTGAAAAGCGTTTTTACGCATTGTGCCATAACTTTTCAGGGAAGCTTCAGAACATGAAATTTTAACCTCCCACTATAGCAGAAAGGTTCTTTCTAGTAGGTGCACATCAAATCTAAGCTCTCTGAAGTGTTTTTCGAAAGTTATCAACACTTTTATGTTTGGCGTTCCGAAACCCACCTTATCTCAGGCTGAAAAGCGTTTTTGTGCATTGTGCCATAACTTTTCAGGAAAGCTTCAGAACATGAAATTTTAACCTCCCACTATAGCAGAAAGGGTCTTTCTAGTAGTTGCACATCAAATCTAAACTGTCTGAAGTGTTTTTCCAAAGTTATCAACACTTTTATGTTTGGCGTTCCGAAACCCACCTTATCTCAGGCTGAAAAGCGTTTTTACGCATTGTGCCATAACTTTTCAGGGAAGCTTCAGAACATGAAATTTTAACCTCCCACTATAGCAGAAAGGGTCTTTCTAGTAGGTGCACATCAAATCTAAGCTCTCTGAAGTGTTTTTCGAAAGTTATCAACACTTTTATGTTTGGCGTTCCGAAACCCACCTTATCTCAGGCTGAAAAGCGTTTTTGTGCATTGTGCCATAACTTTTCAGGAAAGCTTCAGAACATGAAATTTTAACCTCCCACTATAGCAGAAAGGGTCTTTCTAGTAGTTGCACATCAAATCTAAACTGTCTGAAGTGTTTTTCCAAAGTTATTAACACTTTTATGTTTGGCGTTCCGAAACCCACCTTATCTCAGGCTGAAAAGCGTTTTTGTGCATTGTGCCATAACTTTTCAGGGAAGCTTCAGAACATGAAATTTTAACCTCCCACTATAGCAGAAAGGGTCTTTCTAGTAGTTGCACATCAAATCTAAACTGTCTGAAGTGTTTTTCGAAAGTTATCAACACTTTTATGTTTGGCGTTCCGAAACCCACCTTATCTCAGGCTGAAAAGCGTTTTTGTGCATTGTGCCATAACTTTTCAGGGAAGCTTCAGAACATGAAATTTTAACCTCCCACTATAGCAGAAAGGGTCTTTCTAGTAGTTGCACATCAAATCTAAGCTGTCTGAAGTGTTTTTCAAAAGTTATCAACACTTTTATGTTTGGCGTTCCGAAACCCACCTTATCTCAGGCTGAAAAGCGTTTTTGTGCATTGTGCCATAACTTTTCAGGAAAGCTTCAGAACATGAAAATTTAACCTCCCACTATAGCAGAAAGGGTCTTTCTAGTAGTTGCACATCAAATCTAAACTGTCTGAAGTGTTTTTCCAAAGTTATCAACACTTTCATGTTTGGCGTTCCGAAACCCACCTTATCTCAGGCTGAAAAGCGTTTTTGTGCATTGTGCCATAACTTTTCAGGGAAGCTTCAGAACATGAAATTTTAACCTCCCACTATAGCAGAAAGGGTCTTTCTAGTAGTTGCACATCAAATCTAAACTGTCTGAAGTGTTTTTCCAAAGTTATTAACACTTTTATGTTTGGCGTTCCGAAACCCACCTTATCTCAGGCTGAAAAGCGTTTTTGTGCATTGTGCCATAACTTTTCAGGGAAGCTTCAGAACATGAAATTTTAACCTCCCACTATAGCAGAAAGGGTCTTTCTAGTAGTTGCACATCAAATCTAAACTGTCTGAAGTGTTTTTCCAAAGTTATCAACACTTTTATGTTTGGCGTTCCGAAACCCACCTTATCTCAGGCTGAAAAGCGTTTTTGTGCATTGTGCCATAACTTTTCAGGGAAGCTTCAGAACATGAAATTTTAACCTCCCACTATAGCAGAAAGGGTCTTACTAGTAGTTGCACATCAAATCTAAGCTGTCTGAAGTGTTTTTCAAAAGTTATCAACACTTTTATGTTTGGCGTTCCGAAACCCACCTTATCTCAGGCTGAAAAGCGTTTTTGTGCATTGTGCCATAACTTTTCAGGAAAGCTTCAGAACATGAAATTTTAACCTCCCACTATAGCAGAAAGGGTCTTTCTAGTAGTTGCACATCAAATCTAAACTGTCTGAAGTGTTTTTCCAAAGTTATCAACACTTTTATGTTTGGCGTTCCGAAACCCACCTTATCTCAGGCTGAAAAGCGTTTTTACGCATTGTGCCATAACTTTTCAGGGAAGCTTCAGAACATGAAATTTTAACCTCCCACTATAGCAGAAAGGGTCTTTCTAGTAGGTGCACATCAAATCTAAGCTCTCTGAAGTGTTTTTCGAAAGTTATCAACACTTTTATGTTTGGCGTTCCGAAACCCACCTTATCTCAGGCTGAAAAGCGTTTTTGTGCATTGTGCCATAACTTTTCAGGAAAGCTTCAGAACATGAAATTTTAACCTCCCACTATAGCAGAAAGGGTCTTTCTAGTAGTTGCACATCAAATCTAAACTGTCTGAAGTGTTTTTCCAAAGTTATTAACACTTTTATGTTTGGCGTTCCGAAACCCACCTTATCTCAGGCTGAAAAGCGTTTTTGTGCATTGTGCCATAACTTTTCAGGGAAGCTTCAGAACATGAAATTTTAACCTCCCACTATAGCAGAAAGGGTCTTTCTAGTAGTTGCACATCAAATCTAAACTGTCTGAAGTGTTTTTCCAAAGTTATCAACACTTTTATGTTTGGCGTTCCGAAACCCACCTTATCTCAGGCTGAAAAGCGTTTTTGTGCATTGTGCCATAACTTTTCAGGGAAGCTTCAGAACATGAAATTTTAACCTCCCACTATAGCAGAAAGGGTCTTTCTAGTAGTTGCACATCAAATCTAAGCTGTCTGAAGTGTTTTTCAAAAGTTATCAACACTTTTATGTTTGGCGTTCCGAAACCCACCTTATCTCAGGCTGAAAAGCGTTTTTGTGCATTGTGCCATAACTTTTCAGGAAAGCTTCAGAACATGAAATTTTAACCTCCCACTATAGCAGAAAGGGTCTTTCTAGTAGTTGCACATCAAATCTAAACTGTCTGAAGTGTTTTTCCAAAGTTATCAACACTTTTATGTTTGGCGTTCCGAAACCCACCTTATCTCAGGCTGAAAAGCGTTTTTGTGCATTGTGCCATAACTTTTCAGGAAAGCTTCAGAACATGAAATTTTAACCTCCCACTATAGCAGAAAGGGTCTTTCTAGTAGTTGCACATCAAATCTAAGCTGTCTGAAGTGTTTTTCAAAAGTTATCAACACTTTTATGTTTGGCGTTCCGAAACCCACCTTATCTCAGGCTGAAAAGCGTTTTTGTGCATTGTGCCATAACTTTTCAGGAAAGCTTCAGAACATGAAATTTTAACCTCCCACTATAGCAGAAAGGGTCTTTCTAGTAGTTGCACATCAAATCTAAACTGTCTGAAGTGTTTTTCCAAAGTTATCAACACTTTTATGTTTGGCGTTCCGAAACCCACCTTATCTCAGGCTGAAAAGCGTATTTGTGCATTGTGCCATAACTTTTCAGGAAAGTTTCAGAACATGAAATTTTAACCTCCCACTATAGCAGAAAGGGTCTTTCTAGTAGGTGCACATCAAATCTAAACTGTCTGAAGTGTTTTTCCAAAGTTATCAACACTTTTATGTTTGGCGTTCCGAAACCCACCTTATCTCAGGCTGAAAAGCGTTTTTACGCATTGTGCCATAACTTTTCAGGGAAGCTTCAGAACATGGAATTTTAACCTCCCACTATAGCAGAAAGGGTCTTTCTAGTAGGTGCACATCAAATCTAAGCTCTCTGAAGTGTTTTTCCAAAGTTATCAAGACTTTTATGTTTGGCGTTCCGAAACCCACCTTATCTCAGGCTGAAAAGCGTTTTTGTGCATTGTGCCATAACTTTTCAGGGAAGCTTCAGAACATGAAATTTTAACCTCCCACTATAGCAGAAAGGGTCTTTCTAGTAGTTGCACATCAAATCTAAGCTGTCTGAAGTGTTTTTCAAAAGTTATCAACACTTTTATGTTTGGCGTTCCGAAACCCACCTTATCTCATGCTGAAAAGCGTTTTTGTGCATTGTGCCATAACTTTTCAGGAAAGCTTCAGAACATGAAATTTTAACCTCCCACTATAGCAGAAAGGGTCTTTCTAGTAGTTGCACATCAAATCTAAACTGTCTGAAGTGTTTTTCCAAAGTTATCAACACTTTTATGTTTGGCGTTCCGAAACCCACCTTATCTCAGGCTGAAAAGCGTTTTTACGCATTGTGCCATAACTTTTCAGGGAAGCTTCAGAACATGAAATTTTAACCTCCCACTATAGCAGAAAGGGTCTTTCTAGTAGTTGCACATCAAATCTAAGCTGTCTGAAGTGTTTTTCAAAAGTTATCAACACTTTTATGTTTGGCGTTCCGAAACCCACCTTATCTCATGCTGAAAAGCGTTTTTGTGCATTGTGCCATAATTTTTCAGGAAAGCTTCAGAACATGAAATTTTAACCTCCCACTATAGCAGAAAGGGTCTTTCTAGTAGTTGCACATCAAATCTAAACTGTCTGAAGTGTTTTTCCAAAGTTATCAACACTTTTATGTTTGGCGTTCCGAAACCCACCTTATCTCAGGCTGAAAAGCGTTTTTACGCATTGTGCCATAACTTTTCAGGGAAGCTTCAGAACATGAAATTTTAACCTCCCACTATAGCAGAAAGGGTCTTTCTAGTAGGTGCACATCAAATCTAAGCTCTCTGAAGTGTTTTTCCAAAGTTATCAACACTTTTATGTTTGGCGTTCCGAAACCCACCTTATCTCAGGCTGAAAAGCGTTTTTGTGCATTGTGCCATAACTTTTCAGGGAAGCTTCAGAACATGAAATTTTAACCTCCCACTATAGCAGAAAGGGTCTTTCTAGTAGTTGCACATCAAATCTAAACTGTCTGAAGTGTTTTTCCAAAGTTATCAACACTTTTATGTTTGGCGTTCCGAAACCCATCTTATCTCAGGCTGAAAAGCGTTTTTGTGCATTGTGCCATAACTTTTGAGGGAAGCTTCAGAACATGAAATTTTAACCTCCCACTATAGCAGAAAGGGTCTTTCTAGTAGTTGCACATCAAATCTAAACTGTCTGAAGTGTTTTTCCAAAGTTATCAACACTTTTATGTTTGGCGTTCCGAAACCCACCTTATCTCAGGCTGAAAAGCGTTTTTGTGCATTGTGCCATAACTTTTCAGGGAAGCTTCAGAACATGAAATTTTAACCTCCCACTATAGCAGAAAGGGTCTTTCTAGTAGTTGCACATCAAATCTAAGCTGTCTGAAGTGTTTTTCAAAAGTTATCAACACTTTTATGTTTGGCGTTCCGAAACCCACCTTATCTCAGGCTGAAAAGCGTTTTTGTGCATTGTGCCATAACTTTTCAGGAAAGCTTCAGAACATGAAATTTTAACCTCCCACTATAGCAGAAAGGGTCTTTCTAGTAGTTGCACATCAAATCTAAACTGTCTGAAGTGTTTTTCCAAAGTTATCAACACTTTTATGTTTGGCGTTCCGAAACCCACCTTATCTCAGGCTGAAAAGCGTTTTTACGCATTGTGCCATAACTTTTCAGGGAAGCTTCAGAACATGAAATTTTAACCTCCCACTATAGCAGAAAGGGTCTTTCTAGTAGGTGCACATCAAATCTAAGCTCTCTGAAGTGTTTTTCGAAAGTTATCAACACTTTTATGTTTGGCGTTCCGAAACCCACCTTATCTCAGGCTGAAAAGCGTTTTTGTGCATTGTGCCATAACTTTTCAGGGAAGCTTCAGAACATGAAATTTTAACCTCCCACTATAGCAGAAAGGGTCTTTCTAGTAGTTGCACATCAAATCTAAACTGTCTGAAGTGTTTTTCCAAAGTTATCAACACTTTTATGTTTGGCGTTCCGAAACCCACCTTATCTCAGGCTGAAAAGCGTTTTTGTGCATTGTGCCATAACTTTTCAGGGAAGCTTCAGAACATGAAATTTTAACCTCCCACTATAGCAGAAAGGGTCTTTCTAGTAGTTGCACATCAAATCTAAGCTGTCTGAAGTGTTTTTCAAAAGTTATCAACACTTTTATGTTTGGCGTTCCGAAACCCACCTTATCTCAGGCTGAAAAGCGTTTTTGTGCATTGTGCCATAACTTTTCAGGAAAGCTTCAGAACATGAAATTTTAACCTCCCACTATAGCAGAAAGGGTCTTTCTAGTAGTTGCACATCAAATCTAAACTGTCTGAAGTGTTTTTCCAAAGTTATCAACACTTTTATTTTTGGCGTTCCGAAACCCACCTTATCTCAGGCTGAAAAGCGTTTTTACGCATTGTGCCATAACTTTTCAGGGAAGCTTCAGAACATGAAATTTTAACCTCCCACTATAGCAGAAAGGGTCTTTCTAGTAGGTGCACATCAAATCTAAGCTCTCTGAAGTGTTTTTCGAAAGTTATCAACACTTTTATGTTTGGCGTTCCGAAACCCACCTTATCTCAGGCTGAAAAGCGTTTTTGTGCATTGTGCCATAACTTTTCAGGGAAGCTTCAGAACATGAAATTTTAACCTCCCACTATAGCAGAAAGGGTCTTTCTAGTAGTTGCACATCAAATCTAAACTGTCTGAAGTGTTTTTCCAAAGTTATTAACACTTTTATGTTTGGCGTTCCGAAACCCACCTTATCTCAGGCTGAAAAGCGTTTTTGTGCATTGTGCCATAACTTTTCAGGGAAGCTTCAGAACATGAAATTTTAACCTCCCACTATAGCAGAAAGGGTCTTTCTAGTAGGTGCACATCAAATCTAAGCTGTCTGAAGTGTTTTTCCAAAGTTATCAACACTTTTATGTTTGGCGTTCCGAAACCCACCTTATCTCAGGCTGAAAAGCGTTTTTGTGCATTGTGCCATAACTTTTCAGGGAAGCTTCAGAACATGAAATTTTAACCTCCCACTATAGCAGAAAGGGTCTTTCTAGTAGTTGCACATCAAATCTAAACTGTCTGAAGTGTTTTTCCAAAGTTATCAACACTTTTATGTTTGGCGTTCCGAAACCCACCTTATCTCAGGCTGAAAAGCGTTTTTGTGCATTGTGCCATAACTTTTCAGGGAAGCTTCAGAACATGAAATTTTAACCTCCCACTATAGCAGAAAGGGTCTTTCTAGTAGTTGCACATCAAATCTAAGCTGTCTGAAGTGTTTTTCAAAAGTTATCAACACTTTTATGTTTGGCGTTCCGAAACCCACCTTAGGCTGAAAAGCGTTTTTGTGCATTGTGCCATAACTTTTCAGGAAAGCTTCAGAACATGAAATTTTAACCTCCCACTATAGCAGAAAGGGTCTTTCTAGTAGTTGCACATCAAATCTAAACTGTCTGAAGTGTTTTTCCAAAGTTATCAACACTTTTATGTTTGGCGTTCCGAAACCCACCTTATCTCAGGCTGAAAAGCGTTTTTACGCATTGTGCCATAACTTTTCAGGGAAGCTTCAGAACATGAAATTTTAACCTCCCACTATAGCAGAAAGGGTCTTTCTAGTAGGTGCACATCAAATCTAAGCTCTCTGAAGTGTTTTTCGAAAGTTATCAACACTTTTATGTTTGGCGTTCCGAAACCCACCTTATCTCAGGCTGAAAAGCGTTTTTGTGCATTGTGCCATAACTTTTCAGGGAAGCTTCAGAACATGAAATTTTAACCTCCCACTATAGCAGAAAGGGTCTTTCTAGTAGTTGCACATCAAATCTAAACTGTCTGAAGTGTTTTTCCAAAGTTATTAACACTTTTATGTTTGGCGTTTCGAAACCCACCTTATCTCAGGCTGAAAAGCGTTTTTGTGCATTGTGCCATAACTTTTCAGGGAAGCTTCAGAACATGAAATTTTAACCTCCCACTATAGCAGAAAGGGTCTTTCTAGTAGTTGCACATCAAATCTAAACTGTCTGAAGTGTTTTTCCAAAGTTATCAACACTTTTATGTTTGGCGTTCCGAAACCCACCTTATCTCAGGCTGAAAAGCGTTTTTGTGCATTGTGCCATAACTTTTCAGGGAAGCTTCAGAACATGAAATTTTAACCTCCCACTATAGCAGAAAGGGTCTTTCTAGTAGGTGCACATCAAATCTAAGCTGACTGAAGTGTTTTTCGAAAGTTATCAACACTTTTATGTTTGGCGTTCCGAAACCCACCTTATCTCAGGCTGAAAAGCGTTTTTGTGCATTGTGCCATAACTTTTCAGGGAAGCTTCAGAACATGAAATTTTAACCTCCCACTATAGCAGAAAGGGTCTTTCTAGTAGTTGCACATCAAATCTAAGCTGTCTGAAGTGTTTTTCCAAAGTTATCAACACTTTTATGTTTGGCGTTCCGAAACCCACCTTATCTCAGGCTGAAAAGCGTTTTTACGCATTGTGCCATAACTTTTCAGGGAAGCTTCAGAACATGAAATTTTAACCTCCCACTATAGCAGAAAGGGTCTTTCTAGTAGGTGCACATCAAATCTAAGCTGTCTGAAGTGTTTTTCGAAAGTTATCAACACTTTTATGTTTGGCGTTCCGAAACCCACCTTATCTCAGGCTGAAAAGCGTTTTTGTGCATTGTGCCATAACTTTTCAGGAAAGCTTCAGAACATGAAATTTTAACCTCCCACTATAGCAGAAAGGGTCTTTCTAGTAGTTGCACATCAAATCTAAACTGTCTGAAGTGTTTTTCCAAAGTTATCAACACTTTTATGTTTGGCGTTCCGAAACCCACCTTATCTCAGGCTGAAAAGCGTTTTTACGCATTGTGCCATAACTTTTCAGGGAAGCTTCAGAACATGAAATTTTAACCTCCCACTATAGCAGAAAGGGTCTTTCTAGTAGGTGCACATCAAATCTAAGCTCTCTGAAGTGTTTTTCGAAAGTTATCAACACTTTTATGTTTGGCGTTCCGAAACCCACCTTATCTCAGGCTGAAAAGCGTTTTTGTGCATTGTGCCATAACTTTTCAGGGAAGCTTCAGAACATGAAATTTTAACCTCCCACTATAGCAGAAAGGGTCTTTCTAGTAGTTGCACATCAAATCTAAACTGTCTGAAGTGTTTTTCCAAAGTTATTAACACTTTTATGTTTGGCGTTTCGAAACCCACCTTATCTCAGGCTGAAAAGCGTTTTTGTGCATTGTGCCATAACTTTTCAGGGAAGCTTCAGAACATGAAATTTTAACCTCCCACTATAGCAGAAAGGGTCTTTCTAGTAGTTGCACATCAAATCTAAACTGTCTGAAGTGTTTTTCCAAAGTTATCAACACTTTTATGTTTGGCGTTCCGAAACCCACCTTATCTCAGGCTGAAAAGCGTTTTTGTGCATTGTGCCATAACTTTTCAGGGAAGCTTCAGAACATGAAATTTTAACCTCCCACTATAGCAGAAAGGGTCTTTCTAGTAGGTGCACATCAAATCTAAGCTGACTGAAGTGTTTTTCGAAAGTTATCAACACTTTTATGTTTGGCGTTCCGAAACCCACCTTATCTCAGGCTGAAAAGCGTTTTTGTGCATTGTGCCATAACTTTTCAGGGAAGCTTCAGAACATGAAATTTTAACCTCCCACTATAGCAGAAAGGGTCTTTCTAGTAGTTGCACATCAAATCTAAGCTGTCTGAAGTGTTTTTCCAAAGTTATCAACACTTTTATGTTTGGCGTTCCGAAACCCACCTTATCTCAGGCTGAAAAGCGTTTTTACGCATTGTGCCATAACTTTTCAGGGAAGCTTCAGAACATGAAATTTTAACCTCCCACTATAGCAGAAAGGGTCTTTCTAGTAGGTGCACATCAAATCTAAGCTGTCTGAAGTGTTTTTCGAAAGTTATCAACACTTTTATGTTTGGCGTTCCGAAACCCACCTTATCTCAGGCTGAAAAGCGTTTTTGTGCATTGTGCCATAACTTTTCAGGAAAGCTTCAGAACATGAAATTTTAACCTCCCACTATAGCAGAAAGGGTCTTTCTAGTAGTTGCACATCAAATCTAAACTGTCTGAAGTGTTTTTCCAAAGTTATTAACACTTTTATGTTTGGCGTTCCGAAACCCACCTTATCTCAGGCTGAAAAGCGTTTTTGTGCATTGTGCCATAACTTTTCAGGGAAGCTTCAGAACATGAAATTTTAACCTCCCACGATAGCAGAAAGGGTCTTTCTAGTAGTTGCACATCAAATCTAAACTGTCTGAAGTGTTTTTCCCAAGTTATCAACACTTTTATGTTTGGCGTTCCGAAACCCACCTTATCTCAGGCTGAAAAGCGTTTTTACGCATTGTGCCATAACTTTTCAGGGAAGCTTCAGAACATGAAATTTTAACCTCCCACTATAGCAGAAAGGGTCTTTCTAGTAGGTGCACATCAAATCTAAGCTGTCTGATGTGTTTTTCGAAAGTTATCAACACTTTTATGTTTGGCGTTCCGAAACCCACCTTATCTCAGGCTGAAAAGCGTTTTTGTGCATTGTGCCATAACTTTTCAGGGAAGCTTCAGAACATGAAATTTTAACCTCCCACTATAGCAGAAAGGGTCTTTCTAGTAGTTGCACATCAAATCTAAGCTGTCTGAAGTGTTTTTCAAAAGTTATCAACACTTTTATGTTTGGCGTTCCGAAACCCACCTTATCTCAGGCTGAAAAGCGTTTTTGTGCATTGTGCCATAACTTTTCAGGAAAGCTTCAGAACATGAAATTTTAACCTCCCACTATAGCAGAAAGGGTCTTTCTAGTAGTTGCACATCAAATCTAAACTGTCTGAAGTGTTTTTCCAAAGTTATTAACACTTTTATGTTTGGCGTTCCGAAACCCACCTTATCTCAGGCTGAAAAGCGTTTTTGTGCATTGTGCCATAACTTTTCAGGGAAGCTTCAGAACATGAAATTTTAACCTCCCACTATAGCAGAAAGGGTCTTTCTAGTAGTTGCACATCAAATCTAAACTGTCTGAAGTGTTTTTCCAAAGTTATCAACACTTTTATGTTTGGCGTTCCGAAACCCACCTTATCTCAGGCTGAAAAGCGTTTTTACGCATTGTGCCATAACTTTTCAGGGAAGCTTCAGAACATGAAATTTTAACCTCCCACTATAGCAGAAAGGGTCTTTCTAGTAGTTGCACATCAAATCTAAACTGTCTGAAGTGTTTTTCCAAAGTTATCAACACTTTTATGTTTGGCGTTCCGAAACCCACCTTATCTCAGGCTGAAAAGCGTTTTTGTGCATTGTGCCATAACTTTTCAGGGAAGCTTCAGAACATGAAATTTTAACCTCCCACTATAGCAGAAAGGGTCTTTCTAGTAGTTGCACATCAAATCTAAGCTGTCTGAAGTGTTTTTCAAAAGTTATCAACACTTTTATGTTTGGCGTTCCGAAACCCACCTTATCTCAGGCTGAAAAGCGTTTTTGTGCATTGTGCCATAACTTTTCAGGAAAGATTCAGAACATGAAATTTTAACCTCCCACTATAGCAGAAAGTGTCTTTCTAGTAGTTGCACATCAAATCTAAACTGTGAAGTGTTTTTCCAAAGTTATCAACACTTTTATGTTTGGCGTTCCGAAACCCACCTTATCTCAGGCTGAAAAGCGTTTTTACGCATTGTGCCATAACTTTTCAGGGAAGCTTCAGAACATGAAATTTTAACCTCCCACTATAGCAGAAAGGGTCTTTCTAGTAGGTGCACATCAAATCTAAGCTCTCTGAAGTGTTTTTCGAAAGTTATCAACACTTTTATGTTTGGCGTTCCGAAACCCACCTTATCTCAGGCTGAAAAGCGTTTTTGTGCATTGTGCCATAACTTTTCAGGGAAGCTTCAGAACATGAAATTTTAACCTCCCACTATAGCAGAAAGGGTCTTTCTAGTAGTTGCACATCAAATCTAAACTGTCTGAAGTGTTTTTCCAAAGTTATCAACACTTTTATGTTTGGCGTTCCGAAACCCACCTTATCTCAGGCTGAAAAGCGTTTTTGTGCATTGTGCCTTAACTTTTCAGGGAAGCTTCAGAACATGAAATTTTAACCTCCCACTATAGCAGAAAGGGTCTTTCTAGTAGTTGCACATCAAATCTAAGCTGTCTGAAGTGTTTTTCAAAAGTTATCAACACTTTTATGTTTGGCGTTCCGAAACCCACCTTATCTCAGGCTGAAAAGCGTTTTTGTGCATTGTGCCATAACTTTTCAGGAAAGCTTCAGAACATGAAATTTTAACCTCCCACTATAGCAGAAAGGGTCTTTCTAGTAGTTGCACATCAAATCTAAACTGTCTGAAGTGTTTTTCCAAAGTTATCAACACTTTTATGTTTGGCGTTCCGAAACCCACCTTATCTCAGGCTGAAAAGCGTTTTTGTGCATTGTGCCATAACTTTTCAGGGAAGCTTCAGAACATGAAATTTTAACCTCCCACTATAGCAGAAAGGGTCTTTCTAGTAGTTGCACATCAAATCTAAACTGTCTGAAGTGTTTTTCCAAAGTTATCAACACTTTTATGTTTGGCGTTCCGAAACCCACCTTATCTCAGGCTGAAAAGCGTTTTTACGCATTGTGCCATAACTTTTCAGGGAAGCTTCAGAACATGAAATTTTAACCTCCCACTATAGCAGAAAGGGTCTTTCTAGTAGGTGCACATCAAATCTAAGCTCTCTGAAGTGTTTTTCGAAAGTTATCAACACTTTTATGTTTGGCGTTCCGAAACCCACCTTATCTCAGGCTGAAAAGCGTTTTTGTGCATTGTGCCATAACTTTTCAGGGAAGCTTCAGAACATGAAATTTTAACCTCCCACGATAGCAGAAAGGGTCTTTCTAGTAGTTGCACATCAAATCTAAACTGTCTGAAGTGTTTTTCCAAAGTTATTAACACTTTTATGTTTGGCGTTCCGAAACCCACCTTATCTCAGGCTGAAAAGCGTTTTTGTGCATTGTGCCATAACTTTTCAGGGAAGCTTCAGAACATGAAATTTTAACCTCCCACTATAGCAGAAAGGGTCTTTCTAGTAGTTGCACATCAAATCTAAACTGTCTGAAGTGTTTTTCCAAAGTTATCAACACTTTTATGTTTGGCGTTCCGAAACCCACCTTATCTCAGGCTGAAAAGCGTTTTTGTGCATTGTGCCATAACTTTTCAGGGAAGCTTCAGAACATGAAATTTTAACCTCCCACTATAGCAGAAAGGGTCTTTCTAGTAGTTGCACATCAAATCTAAGCTGTCTGAAGTGTTTTTCAAAAGTTATCAACACTTTTATGTTTGGCGTTCCGAAACCCACCTTATCTCAGGCTGAAAAGCGTTTTTGTGCATTGTGCCATAACTTTTCAGGAAAGCTTCAGAACATGAAATTTTAACCTCCCACTATAGCAGAAAGGGTCTTTCTAGTAGTTGCACATCAAATCTAAACTGTCTGAAGTGTTTTTCCAAAGTTATCAACACTTTTATGTTTGGCGTTCCGAAACCCACCTTATCTCAGGCTGAAAAGCGTTTTTACGCATTGTGCCATAACTTTTCAGGGAAGCTTCAGAACATGAAATTTTAACCTCCCACTATAGCAGAAAGGGTCTTTCTAGTAGGTGCACATCAAATCTAAGCTCTCTGAAGTGTTTTTTGAAAGTTATCAACACTTTTATGTTTGGCGTTCCGAAACCCACCTTATCTCAGGCTGAAAAGCGTTTTTGTGCATTGTGCCATAACTTTTCAGGAAAGCTTCAGAACATGAAATTTTAACCTCCCACTATAGCAGAAAGGGTCTTTCTAGTAGTTGCACATCAAATCTAAACTGTCTGAAGTGTTTTTCCAAAGTTATCAACACTTTTATGTTTGGCGTTCCGAAACCCACCTTATCTCAGGCTGAAAAGCGGTTTTACGCATTGTGCCATAACTTTTCAGGGAAGCTTCAGAACATGAAATTTTAACCTCCCACTATAGCAGAAAGGGTCTTTCTAGTAGGTGCACATCAAATCTAAGCTGTCTGAAGTGTTTTTCAAAAGTTATCAACACTTTTATGTTTGGCGTTCCGAAACCCACCATATCTCAGGCTGAAAAGCGTTTTTGTGCATTGTGCCATAACTTTTCAGGAAAGCTTCAGAACATGAAATTTTAACCTCCCACTATAGCAGAAAGGGTCTTTCTAGTAGTTGCACATCAAATCTAAACTGTCTGAAGTGTTTTTCCAAAGTTATTAACACTTTTATGTTTGGCGTTCCGAAACCCACCTTATCTCAGGCGGAAAAGCGTTTTTGTGCATTGTGCCATAACTTTTCAGGGAAGCTTCAGAACATGAAATTTTAACCTCCCACTATAGCAGAAAGGGTCTTTCTAGTAGTTGCACATCAAATCTAAACTGTCTGAAATGTTTTTCCAAAGTTATCAACACTTTTATGTTTGGCGTTCCGAAACCCACCTTATCTCAGGCTGAAAAGCGTTTTTACGCATTGTGCCATAACTTTTCAGGGAAGCTTCAGAACATGAAATTTTAACCTCCCACTATAGCAGAAAGGGTCTTTCTAGTAGGTGCACATCAAATCTAAGCTGTCTGAAGTGTTTTTCGAAAGTTATCAACACTTTTATGTTTGGCGTTCCGAAACCCACCTTATCTCAGGCTGAAAAGCGTTTTTGTGCATTGTGCCATAACTTTTCAGGGAAGCTTCAGAACATGAAATTTTAACCTCCCACTATAGCAGAAAGGGTCTTTCTAGTAGTTGCACATCAAATCTAAACTGTCTGAAGTGTTTTTCCAAAGTTATTAACACTTTTATGTTTGGCGTTCCGAAACCCACCTTATCTCAGGCTGAAAAGCGTTTTTGTGCATTGTGCCATAACTTTTCAGGGAAGCTTCAGAACATGAAATTTTAACCTCCCACTATAGCAGAAAGGGTCTTTCTAGTAGTTGCACATCAAATCTAAACTGTCTGAAGTGTTTTTCCAAAGTTATTAACACTTTTATGTTTGGCGTTCCGAAACCCACCTTATCTCAGGCTGAAAAGCGTTTTTACGCATTGTGCCATAACTTTTCAGGGAAGCTTCAGAACATGAAATTTTAACCTCCCACTATAGCAGAAAGGGTCTTTCTAGTAGGTGCACATCAAATCTAAGCTGTCTGAAGTGTTTTTCGAAAGTTATCAACACTTTTATGTTTGGCGTTCCGAAACCCACCTTATCTCAGGCTGAAAAGCGTTTTTGTGCATTGTGCCATAACTTTTCAGGGAAGCTTCAGAACATGAAATTTTAACCTCCCACTATAGCAGAAAGGGTCTTTCTAGTAGTTGCACATCAAATCTAAGCTGTCTGAAGTGTTTTTCAAAAGTTATCAACACTTTTATGTTTGGCGTTCCGAAACCCACCTTATCTCAGGCTGAAAAAAGCGTTTTTGTGCATTGTGCCATAACTTTTCAGGAAAGCTTCAGAACATGAAATTTTAACCTCCCACTATAGCAGAAAGGGTCTTTCTAGTAGGTGCACATCAAATCTAAGCTCTCTGAAGTGTTTTTCGAAAGTTATCAACACTTTTATGTTTGGCGTTCCGAAACCCACCTTATCTCAGGCTGAAAAGCGTTTTTGTGCATTGTGCCATAACTTTTCAGGGAAGCTTCAGAACATGAAATTTTAACCTCCCACTATAGCAGAAAGGGTCTTTCTAGTAGTTGCACATCAAATCTAAACTGTCTGAAGTGTTTTTCCAAAGTTATCAACACTTTTATGTTTGGCGTTCCGAAACCCACCTTATCTCAGGCTGAAAAGCGTTTTTACGCATTGTGCCATAACTTTTCAGGGAAGCTTCAGAACATGAAATTTTAACCTCCCACTATAGCAGAAAGGGTCTTTCTAGTAGGTGCACATCAAATCTAAGCTGTCTGAAGTGTTTTTCGAAAGTTATCAACACTTTTATGTTTGGCGTTCCGAAACCCACCTTATCTCAGGCTGAAAAGCGTTTTTGTGCATTGTGCCATAACTTTTCAGGGAAGCTTCAGAACATGAAATTTTAACCTCCCACTATAGCAGAAAGGGTCTTTCTAGTAGTTGCACATCAAATCTAAACTGTCTGAAGTGTTTTTCCAAAGTTATTAACACTTTTATGTTTGGCGTTCCGAAACCCACCTTATCTCAGGCTGAAAAGCGTTTTTGTGCATTGTGCCATAACTTTTCAGGGAAGCTTCAGAACATGAAATTTTAACCTCCCACTATAGCAGAAAGGGTCTTTCTAGTAGTTGCACATCAAATCTAAACTGTCTGAAGTGTTTTTCCAAAGTTATCAACACTTTTATGTTTGGCGTTCCGAAACCCACCTTATCTCAGGCTGAAAAGCGTTTTTGTGCATTGTGCCATAACTTTTCAGGGAAGCTTCAGAACATGAAATTTTAACCTCCCACTATAGCAGAAAGGGTCTTTCTAGTAGTTGCACATCAAATCTAAACTGTCTGAAGTGTTTTTCCAAAGTTATCAACACTTTTATGTTTGGCGTTCCGAAACCCACCTTATCTCAGGCTGAAAAGCGTTTTTACGCATTGTGCCATAACTTTTCAGGGAAGCTTCAGAACATGAAATTTTAACCTCCCACTATAGCAGAAAGGGTCTTTCTAGTAGGTGCACATCAAATCTAAGCTCTCTGAAGTGTTTTTCGAAAGTTATCAACACTTTTATGTTTGGCGTTCCGAAACCCACCTTATCTCAGGCTGAAAAGCGTTTTTGTGCATTGTGCCATAACTTTTCAGGGAAGCTTCAGAACATGAAATTTTAACCTCCCACTATAGCAGAAAGGGTCTTTCTAGTAGTTGCACATCAAATCTAAACTGTCTGAAGTGTTTTTCCAAAGTTATTAACACTTTTATGTTTGGCGTTCCGAAACCCACCTTATCTCAGGCTGAAAAGCGTTTTTGTGCATTGTGCCATAACTTTTCAGGGAAGCTTCAGAACATGAAATTTTAACCTCCCACTATAGCAGAAAGGGTCTTTCTAGTAGTTGCACATCAAATCTAAACTGTCTGAAGTGTTTTTCCAAAGTTATCAACACTTTTATGTTTGGCCTTCCGAAACCCACCTTATCTCAGGCTGAAAAGCGTTTTTGTGCATTGTGCCAAAACTTTTCAGGGAAGCTTCAGAACATGAAATTTTAACCTCCCACTATAGCAGAAAGGGTCTTACTAGTAGTTGCACATCAAATCTAAGCTGTCTGAAGTGTTTTGAAAAAGTTATCAACACTTTTATGTTTGGCGTTCCGAAACCCACCTTATCTCAGGCTGAAAAGCGTTTTTGTGCATTGTGCCATAACTTTTCAGGAAAGCTTCAGAACATGAAATTTTAACCTCCCACTATAGCAGAAAGGGTCTTTCTAGTAGTTGCACATCAAATCTAAACTGTCTGAAGTGTTTTTCCAAAGTTATCAACACTTTTATGTTTGGCGTTCCGAAACCCACCTTATCTCAGGCTGAAAAGCGTTTTTACGCATTGTGCCATAACTTTTCAGGGAAGCTTCAGAACATGAAATTTTAACCTCCCACTATAGCAGAAAGGGTCTTTCTAGTAGGTGCACATCAAATCTAAGCTCTCTGAAGTGTTTTTCGAAAGTTATCAACACTTTTATGTTTGGCGTTCCGAAACCCACCTTATCTCAGGCTGAAAAGCGTTTTTGTGCATTGTGCCATAACTTTTCAGGAAAGCTTCAGAACATGAAATTTTAACCTCCCACTATAGCAGAAAGGGTCTTTCTAGTAGTTGCACATCAAATCTAAACTGTCTGAAGTGTTTTTCCAAAGTTATCAACACTTTTATGTTTGGCGTTCCGAAACCCACCTTATCTCAGGCTGAAAAGCGTTTTTACGCATTGTGCCATAACTTTTCAGGGAAGCTTCAGAACATGAAATTTTAACCTCCCACTATAGCAGAAAGGGTCTTTCTAGTAGGTGCACATCAAATCTAAGCTGTCTGAAGTGTTTTTCAAAAGTTATCAACACTTTTATGTTTGGCGTTCCGAAACCCACCATATCTCAGGCTGAAAAGCGTTTTTGTGCATTGTGCCATAACTTTTCAGGAAAGCTTCAGAACATGAAATTTTAACCTCCCACTATAGCAGAAAGGGTCTTTCTAGTAGTTGCACATCAAATCTAAGCTGTCTGAAGTGTTTTTCAAAAGTTATCAACACTTTTATGTTTGGCGTTCCGAAACCCACCTTATCTCAGGCTGAAAAGCGTTTTTGTGCATTGTGCCATAACTTTTCAGGAAAGCTTCAGAACATGAAATTTTAACCTCCCACTATAGCAGAAAGGGTCTTTCTAGTAGGTGCACATCAAATCTAAGCTCTCTGAAGTGTTTTTCGAAAGTTATCAACACTTTTATGTTTGGCGTTCCGAAACCCACCTTATCTCAGGCTGAAAAGCGTTTTTGTGCATTGTGCCATAACTTTTCAGGGAAGCTTCAGAACATTAAATTTTAACCTCCCACTATAGCAGAAAGGGTCTTTCTAGTAGTTGCACATCAAATCTAAACTGTCTGAAGTGTTTTTCCAAAGTTATTAACACTTTTATGTTTGGCGTTCCGAAACCCACCTTATCTCAGGCTGAAAAGCGTTTTTGTGCATTGTGCCATAACTTTTCAGGGAAGCTTCAGAACATGAAATTTTAACCTCCCACTATAGCAGAAAGGGTCTTTCTAGTAGTTGCACATCAAATCTAAACTGTCTGAAGTGTTTTTCCAAAGTTATCAACACTTTTATGTTTGGCGTTCCGAAACCCACCTTATCTCAGGCTGAAAAGCGTTTTTACGCATTGTGCCATAACTTTTCAGGGAAGCTTCAGAACATGAAATTTTAACCTCCCACTATAGCAGAAAGGGTCTTTCTAGTAGGTGCACATCAAATCTAAGCTGTCTGAAGTGTTTTTCGAAAGTTATCAACACTTTTATGTTTGGCGTTCCGAAACCCACCTTATCTCAGGCTGAAAAGCGTTTTTGTGCATTGTGCCATAACTTTTCAGGGAAGCTTCAGAACATGAAATTTTAACCTCCCACTATAGCAGAAAGGGTCTTTCTAGTAGTTGCACATCAAATCTAAACTGTCTGAAGTGTTTTTCCAAAGTTATTAACACTTTTATGTTTGGCGTTCCGAAACCCACCTTATCTCAGGCTGAAAAGCGTTTTTGTGCATTGTGCCATAACTTTTCAGGGAAGCTTCAGAACATGAAATTTTAACCTCCCACTATAGCAGAAAGGGTCTTTCTAGTAGTTGCACATCAAATCTAAACTGTCTGAAGTGTTTTTCCAAAGTTATTAACACTTTTATGTTTGGCGTTCCGAAACCCACCTTATCTCAGGCTGAAAAGCGTTTTTGTGCATTGTGCCATAACTTTTCAGGGAAGCTTCAGAACATGAAATTTTAACCTCCCACTATAGCAGAAAGGGTCTTTCTAGTAGTTGCACATCAAATCTAAACTGTCTGAAGTGTTTTTCCAAAGTTATCAACACTTTTATGTTTGGCGTTCCGAAACCCACCTTATCTCAGGCTGAAAAGCGTTTTTACGCATTGTGCCATAACTTTTCAGGGAAGCTTCAGAACATGAAATTTTAACCTCCCACTATAGCAGAAAGGGTCTTTCTAGTAGGTGCACATCAAATCTAAGCTGTCTGAAGTGTTTTTCGAAAGTTATCAACACTTTTATGTTTGGCGTTCCGAAACCCACCTTATCTCAGGCTGAAAAGCGTTTTTGTGCATTGTGCCATAACTTTTCAGGGAAGCTTCAGAACATGAAATTTTAACCTCCCACTATAGCAGAAAGGGTCTTTCTAGTAGTTGCACATCAAATCTAAGCTGTCTGAAGTGTTTTTCAAAAGTTATCAACACTTTTATGTTTGGCGTTCCGAAACCCACCTTATCTCAGGCTGAAAAGCGTTTTTGTGCATTGTGCCATAACTTTTCAGGAAAGCTTCAGAACATGAAATTTTAACCTCCCACTATAGCAGAAAGGGTCTTTCTAGTAGGTGCACATCAAATCTAAGCTCTCTGAAGTGTTTTTCGAAAGTTATCAACACTTTTATGTTTGGCGTTCCGAAACCCACCTTATCTCAGGCTGAAAAGCGTTTTTGTGCATTGTGCCATAACTTTTCAGGGAAGCTTCAGAACATGAAATTTTAACCTCCCACTATAGCAGAAAGGGTCTTTCTAGTAGTTGCACATCAAATCTAAACTGTCTGAAGTGTTTTTCCAAAGTTATCAACACTTTTATGTTTGGCGTTCCGAAACCCACCTTATCTCAGGCTGAAAAGCGTTTTTACGCATTGTGCCATAACTTTTCAGGGAAGCTTCAGAACATGAAATTTTAACCTCCCACTATAGCAGAAAGGGTCTTTCTAGTAGGTGCACATCAAATCTAAGCTGTCTGAAGTGTTTTTCGAAAGTTATCAACACTTTTATGTTTGGCGTTCCGAAACCCACCTTATCTCAGGCTGAAAAGCGTTTTTGTGCATTGTGCCATAACTTTTCAGGGAAGCTTCAGAACATGAAATTTTAACCTCCCACTATAGCAGAAAGGGTCTTTCTAGTAGTTGCACATCAAATCTAAACTGTCTGAAGTGTTTTTCCAAAGTTATTAACACTTTTATGTTTGGCGTTCCGAAACCCACCTTATCTCAGGCTGAAAAGCGTTTTTGTGCATTGTGCCATAACTTTTCAGGGAAGCTTCAGAACATGAAATTTTAACCTCCCACTATAGCAGAAAGGGTCTTTCTAGTAGTTGCACATCAAATCTAAACTGTCTGAAGTGTTTTTCCAAAGTTATCAACACTTTTATGTTTGGCGTTCCGAAACCCACCTTATCTCAGGCTGAAAAGCGTTTTTGTGCATTGTGCCATAACTTTTCAGGGAAGCTTCAGAACATGAAATTTTAACCTCCCACTATAGCAGAAAGGGTCTTTCTAGTAGTTGCACATCAAATCTAAACTGTCTGAAGTGTTTTTCCAAAGTTATCAACACTTTTATGTTTGGCGTTCCGAAACCCACCTTATCTCAGGCTGAAAAGCGTTTTTACGCATTGTGCCATAACTTTTCAGGGAAGCTTCAGAACATGAAATTTTAACCTCCCACTATAGCAGAAAGGGTCTTTCTAGTAGGTGCACATCAAATCTAAGCTCTCTGAAGTGTTTTTCGAAAGTTATCAACACTTTTATGTTTGGCGTTCCGAAACCCACCTTATCTCAGGCTGAAAAGCGTTTTTGTGCATTGTGCCATAACTTTTCAGGGTAGCTTCAGAACATGAAATTTTAACCTCCCACTATAGCAGAAAGGGTCTTTCTAGTAGTTGCACATCAAATCTAAACTGTCTGAAGTGTTTTTCCAAAGTTATTAACACTTTTATGTTTGGCGTTCCGAAACCCACCTTATCTCAGGCTGAAAAGCGTTTTTGTGCATTGTGCCATAACTTTTCAGGGAAGCTTCAGAACATGAAATTTTAACCTCCCACTATAGCAGAAAGGGTCTTTCTAGTAGTTGCACATCAAATCTAAACTGTCTGAAGTGTTTTTCCAAAGTTATCAACACTTTTATGTTTGGCGTTCCGAAACCCACCTTATCTCAGGCTGAAAAGCGTTTTTGTGCATTGTGCCATAACTTTTCAGGGAAGCTTCAGAACATGAAATTTTAACCTCCCACTATAGCAGAAAGGGTCTTACTAGTAGTTGCACATCAAATCTAAGCTGTCTGAAGTGTTTTTAAAAAGTTATCAACACTTTTATGTTTGGCGTTCCGAAACCCACCTTATCTCAGGCTGAAAAGCGTTTTTGTGCATAGTGCCATAACTTTTCAGGAAAGCTTCAGAACATGAAATTTTAACCTCCCACTATAGCAGAAAGGGTCTTTCTAGTAGTTGCACATCAAATCTAAACTGTCTGAAGTGTTTTTCCAAAGTTATCAACACTTTTATGTTTGGCGTTCCGAAACCCACCTTATCTCAGGCTGAAAAGCGTTTTTACGCATTGTGCCATAACTTTTCAGGGAAGCTTCAGAACATGAAATTTTAACCTCCCACTATAGCAGAAAGGGTCTTTCTAGTAGGTGCACATCAAATCTAAGCTCTCTGAAGTGTTTTTCGAAAGTTATCAACACTTTTATGTTTGGCGTTCCGAAACCCACCTTATCTCAGGCTGAAAAGCGTTTTTGTGCATTGTGCCATAACTTTTCAGGAAAGCTTCAGAACATGAAATTTTAACCTCCCACTATAGCAGAAAGGGTCTTTCTAGTAGTTGCACATCAAATCTAAACTGTCTGAAGTGTTTTTCCAAAGTTATTAACACTTTTATGTTTGGCGTTCCGAAACCCACCTTATCTCAGGCTGAAAAGCGTTTTTGTGCATTGTGCCATAACTTTTCAGGGAAGCTTCAGAACATGAAATTTTAACCTCCCACTATAGCAGACAGGGTCTTTCTAGTAGTTGCACATCAAATCTAAACTGTCTGAAGTGTTTTTCCAAAGTTATCAACACTTTTATGTTTGGCGTTCCGAAACCCACCTTATCTCAGGCTGAAAAGCGTTTTTGTGCATTGTGCCATAACTTTTCAGGGAAGCTTCAGAACATGAAATTTTAACCTCCCACTATAGCAGAAAGGGTCTTTCTAGTAGTTGCACATCAAATCTAAGCTGTCTGAAGTGTTTTTCAAAAGTTATCAACACTTTTATGTTTGGCGTTCCGAAACCCACCTTATCTCAGGCTGAAAAGCGTTTTTGTGCATTGTGCCATAACTTTTCAGGAAAGCTTCAGAACATGAAATTTTAACCTCCCACTATAGCAGAAAGGGTCTTTCTAGTAGTTGCACATCAAATCTAAACTGTCTGAAGTGTTTTTCCAAAGTTATCAACACTTTTATGTTTGGCGTTCCGAAACCCACCTTATCTCAGGCTGAAAAGCGTTTTTGTGCATTGTGCCATAACTTTTCAGGGAAGCTTCAGAACATGAAATTTTAACCTCCCACTATAGCAGAAAGGGTCTTTCTAGTAGTTGCACATCAAATCTAAACTGTCTGAAGTGTTTTTCCAAAGTTATTAACACTTTTATGTTTGGCGTTCCGAAACCCACCTTATCTCAGGCTGAAAAGCGTTTTTGTGCATTGTGCCATAACTTTTCAGGGAAGCTTCAGAACATGAAATTTTAACCTCCCACTATAGCAGAAAGGGTCTTTCTAGTAGTTGCACATCAAATCTAAACTGTCTGAAATGTTTTTCCAAAGTTATCAACACTTTTATGTTTGGCGTTCCGAAACCCACCTTATCTCAGGCTGAAAAGCGTTTTTGTGCATTGTGCCATAACTTTTCAGGGAAGCTTCAGAACATGAAATTTTAACCTCCCACTATAGCAGAAAGGGTCTTACTAGTAGTTGCACATCAAATCTAAGCTGTCTGAAGTGTTTTTCAAAAGTTATCAACACTTTTATGTTTGGCGTTCCGAAACCCACCTTATCTCAGGCTGAAAAGCGTTTTTGTGCATTGTGCCATAACTTTTCAGGAAAGCTTCAGAACATGAAATTTTAACCTCCCACTATAGCAGAAAGGGTCTTTCTAGTAGTTGCACATCAAATCTAAACTGTCTGAAGTGTTTTTCCAAAGTTATCAACACTTTTATGTTTGGCGTTCCGAAACCCACCTTATCTCAGGCTGAAAAGCGTTTTTACGCATTGTGCCATAACTTTTCAGGGAAGCTTCAGAACATGAAATTTTAACCTCCCACTATAGCAGAAAGGGTCTTTCTAGTAGGTGCACATCAAATCTAAGCTCTCTGAAGTGTTTTTCGAAAGTTATCAACACTTTTATGTTTGGCGTTCCGAAACCCACCTTATCTCAGGCTGAAAAGCGTTTTTGTGCATTGTGCCATAACTTTTCAGGAAAGCTTCAGAACATGAAATTTTAACCTCCCACTATAGCAGAAAGGGTCTTTCTAGTAGTTGCACATCAAATCTAAACTGTCTGAAGTGTTTTTCCAAAGTTATTAACACTTTTATGTTTGGCGTTCCGAAACCCACCTTATCTCAGGCTGAAAAGCGTTTTTGTGCATTGTGCCATAACTTTTCAGGGAAGCTTCAGAACATGAAATTTTAACCTCCCACTATAGCAGAAAGGGTCTTTCTAGTAGTTGCACATCAAATCTAAACTGTCTGAAGTGTTTTTCCAAAGTTATCAACACTTTTATGTTTGGCGTTCCGAAACCCACCTTATCTCAGGCTGAAAAGCGTTTTTGTGCATTGTGCCATAACTTTTCAGGGAAGCTTCAGAACATGAAATTTTAACCTCCCACTATAGCAGAAAGGGTCTTTCTAGTAGTTGCACATCAAATCTAAGCTGTCTGAAGTGTTTTTCAAAAGTTATCAACACTTTTATGTTTGGCGTTCCGAAACCCACCTTATCTCAGGCTGAAAAGCGTTTTTGTGCATTGTGCCATAACTTTTCAGGAAAGCTTCAGAACATGAAATTTTAACCTCCCACTATAGCAGAAAGGGTCTTTCTAGTAGTTGCACATCAAATCTAAACTGTCTGAAGTGTTTTTCCAAAGTTATCAACACTTTTATGTTTGGCGTTCCGAAACCCACCTTATCTCAGGCTGAAAAGCGTTTTTGTGCATTGTGCCATAACTTTTCAGGAAAGCTTCAGAACATGAAATTTTAACCTCCCACTATAGCAGAAAGGGTCTTTCTAGTAGGTGCACATCAAATCTAAACTGTCTGAAGTGTTTTTCCAAAGTTATCAACACTTTTATGTTTGGCGTTCCGAAACCCACCTTATCTCAGGCTGAAAAGCGTTTTTACGCATTGTGCCATAACTTTTCAGGGAAGCTTCAGAACATGGAATTTTAACCTCCCACTATAGCAGAAAGGGTCTTTCTAGTAGGTGCACATCAAATCTAAGCTCTCTGAAGTGTTTTTCGAAAGTTATCAAGACTTTTATGTTTGGCGTTCCGAAACCCACCTTATCTCAGGCTGAAAAGCGTTTTTGTGCATTGTGCCATAACTTTTCAGGGAAGCTTCAGAACATGAAATTTTAACCTCCCACTATAGCAGAAAGGGTCTTTCTAGTAGTTGCACATCAAATCTAAACTGTCTGAAGTGTTTTTCCAAAGTTATCAACACTTTTATGTTTGGCGTTCCGAAACCCACCTTATCTCAGGCTGAAAAGCGTTTTTGTGCATTGTGCCATAACTTTTCAGGGAAGCTTCAGAACATGAAATTTTAACCTCCCACTATAGCAGAAAGGGTCTTTCTAGTAGTTGCACATCAAATCTAAACTGTCTGAAGTGTTTTTCCAAAGTTATCAACACTTTTATGTTTGGCGTTCCGAAACCCACCTTATCTCAGGCTGAAAAGCGTTTTTGTGCATTGTGCCATAACTTTTCAGGGAAGCTTCAGAACATGAAATTTTAACCTCCCACTATAGCAGAAAGGTTCTTTCTAGTAGTTGCACATCAAATCTAAGCTGTCTGAAGTGTTTTTCAAAAGTTATCAACACTTTTATGTTTGGCGTTCCGAAACCCACCTTATCTCAGGCTGAAAAGCGTTTTTGTGCATTGTGCCATAACTTTTCAGGAAAGCTTCAGAACATGAAATTTTAACCTCCCACTATAGCAGAAAGGGTCTTTCTAGTAGTTGCACATCAAATCTAAACTGTCTGAAGTGTTTTTCCAAAGTTATTAACACTTTTATGTTTGGCGTTCCGAAACCCACCTTATCTCAGGCTGAAAAGCGTTTTTGTGCATTGTGCCATAACTTTTCAGGGAAGCTTCAGAACATGAAATTTTAACCTCCCACTATAGCAGAAAGGGTCTTTCTAGTAGTTGCACATCAAATCTAAACTGTCTGAAGTGTTTTTCCAAAGTTATCAACACTTTTATGTTTGGCGTTCCGAAACCCACCTTATCTCAGGCTGAAAAGCGTTTTTGTGCATTGTGCCATAACTTTTCAGGAAAGCTTCAGAACATGAAATTTTAACCTCCCACTATAGCAGAAAGGGTCTTTCTAGTAGTTGCACATCAAATCTAAACTGTCTGAAGTGTTTTTCCAAAGTTATCAACACTTTTATGTTTGGCGTTCCGAAACCCACCTTATCTCAGGCTGAAAAGCGTTTTTGTGCATTGTGCCATAACTTTTCAGGGAAGCTTCAGAACATGAAATTTTAACCTCCCACTATAGCAGAAAGGGTCTTTCTAGTAGTTGCACATCAAATCTAAACTGTCTGAAGTGTTTTTCCAAAGTTATCAACACTTTTATGTTTGGCGTTCCGAAACCCACCTTATCTCAGGCTGAAAAGCGTTTTTGTGCATTGTGCCATAACTTTTCAGGGAAGCTTCAGAACATGAAATTTTAACCTCCCACTATAGCAGAAAGGGTCTTTCTAGTAGTTGCACATCAAATCTAAGCTGTCTGAAGTGTTTTTCAAAAGTTATCAACACTTTTATGTTTGGCGTTCCGAAACCCACCTTATCTCAGGCTGAAAAGCGTTTTTGTGCATTGTGCCATAACTTTTCAGGAAAGCTTCAGAACATGAAATTTTAACCTCCCACTATAGCAGAAAGGGTCTTTCTAGTAGTTGCACATCAAATCTAAACTGTCTGAAGTGTTTTTCCAAAGTTATCAACACTTTTATGTTTGGCGTTCCGAAACCCACCTTATCTCAGGCTGAAAAGCGTTTTTGTGCATTGTGCCATAACTTTTCAGGAAAGCTTCAGAACATGAAATTTTAACCTCCCACTATAGCAGAAAGGGTCTTTCTAGTAGGTGCACATCAAATCTAAACTGTCTGAAGTGTTTTTCCAAAGTTATCAACACTTTTATGTTTGGCGTTCCGAAACCCACCTTATCTCAGGCTGAAAAGCGTTTTTACGCATTGTGCCATAACTTTTCAGGGAAGCTTCAGAACATGGAATTTTAACCTCCCACTATAGCAGAAAGGGTCTTTCTAGTAGGTGCACATCAAATCTAAGCTCTCTGAAGTGTTTTTCGAAAGTTATCAAGACTTTTATGTTTGGCGTTCCGAAACCCACCTTATCTCAGGCTGAAAAGCGTTTTTGTGCATTGTGCCATAACTTTTCAGGGAAGCTTCAGAACATGAAATTTTAACCTCCCACTATAGCAGAAAGGGTCTTTCTAGTAGTTGCACATCAAATCTAAACTGTCTGAAGTGTTTTTCCAAAGTTATCAACACTTTTATGTTTGGCGTTCCGAAACCCACCTTATCTCAGGCTGAAAAGCGTTTTTGTGCATTGTGCCATAACTTTTCAGGGAAGCTTCAGAACATGAAATTTTAACCTCCCACTATAGCAGAAAGGGTCTTTCTAGTAGTTGCACATCAAATCTAAACTGTCTGAAGTGTTTTTCCAAAGTTATCAACACTTTTATGTTTGGCGTTCCGAAACCCACCTTATCTCAGGCTGAAAAGCGTTTTTGTGCATTGTGCCATAACTTTTCAGGGAAGCTTCAGAACATGAAATTTTAACCTCCCACTATAGCAGAAAGGTTCTTTCTAGTAGTTGCACATCAAATCTAAGCTGTCTGAAGTGTTTTTCAAAAGTTATCAACACTTTTATGTTTGGCGTTCCGAAACCCACCTTATCTCAGGCTGAAAAGCGTTTTTGTGCATTGTGCCATAACTTTTCAGGAAAGCTTCAGAACATGAAATTTTAACCTCCCACTATAGCAGAAAGGGTCTTTCTAGTAGTTGCACGTCAAATCTAAACTGTCTGAAGTGTTTTTCCAAAGTTATTAACACTTTTATGTTTGGCGTTCCGAAACCCACCTTATCTCAGGCTGAAAAGCGTTTTTGTGCATTGTGCCATAACTTTTCAGGGAAGCTTCAGAACATGAAATTTTAACCTCCCACTATAGCAGAAAGGGTCTTTCTAGTAGTTGCACATCAAATCTAAACTGTCTGAAGTGTTTTTCCAAAGTTATCAACACTTTTATGTTTGGCGTTCCGAAACCCACCTTATCTCAGGCTGAAAAGCGTTTTTGTGCATTGTGCCATAACTTTTCAGGAAAGCTTCAGAACATGAAATTTTAACCTCCCACTATAGCAGAAAGGGTCTTTCTAGTAGTTGCACATCAAATCTAAACTGTCTGAAGTGTTTTTCCAAAGTTATCAACACTTTTATGTTTGGCGTTCCGAAACCCACCTTATCTCAGGCTGAAAAGCGTTTTTACGCATTGTGCCATAACTTTTCAGGGAAGCTTCAGAACATGAAATTTTAACCTCCCACTATAGCAGAAAGGGTCTTTCTAGTAGGTGCACATCAAATCTAAGCTCTCTGAAGTGTTTTTCGAAAGTTATCAACACTTTTATGTTTGGCGTTCCGAAACCCACCTTATCTCAGGCTGAAAAGCGTTTTTGTGCATTGTGCCATAACTTTTCAGGGAAGCTTCAGAACATGAAATTTTAACCTCCCACTATAGCAGAAAGGGTCTTTCTAGTAGTTGCACATCAAATCTAAACTGTCTGAAGTGTTTTTCCAAAGTTATCAACACTTTTATGTTTGGCGTTCCGAAACCCATCTTATCTCAGGCTGAAAAGCGTTTTTGTGCATTGTGCCATAACTTTTCAGGGAAGCTTCAGAACATGAAATTTTAACCTCCCACTATAGCAGAAAGGGTCTTTCTAGTAGTTGCACATCAAATCTAAACTGTCTGAAGTGTTTTTCCAAAGTTATCAACACTTTTATGTTTGGCGTTCCGAAACCCACCTTATCTCAGGCTGAAAAGCGTTTTTGTGCATTGTGCCATAACTTTTCAGGGAAGCTTCAGAACATGAAATTTTAACCTCCCACTATAGCAGAAAGGGTCTTTCTAGTAGTTGCACATCAAATCTAAGCTGTCTGAAGTGTTTTTCAAAAGTTATCAACACTTTTATGTTTGGCGTTCCGAAACCCACCTTATCTCAGGCTGAAAAGCGTTTTTGTGCATTGTGCCATAACTTTTTAGGAAACCTTCAGAACATGAAATTTTAACCTCCCACTATAGCAGAAAGGGTCTTTCTAGTAGTTGCACATCAAATCTAAACTGTCTGAAGTGTTTTTCCAAAGTTATCAACACTTTTATGTTTGGCGTTCCGAAACCCACCTTATCTCAGGCTGAAAAGCGTTTTTACGCATTGTGCCATAACTTTTCAGGGAAGCTTCAGAACATGAAATTTTAACCTCCCACTATAGCAGAAAGGGTCTTTCTAGTAGTTGCACATCAAATCTAAGCTGTCTGAAGTGTTTTTCAAAAGTTATCAACACTTTTATGTTTGGCGTTCCGAAACCCACCTTATCTCAGGCTGAAAAGCGTTTTTGTGCATTGTGCCATAACTTTTCAGGAAAGCTTCAGAACATGAAATTTTAACCTCCCACTATAGCAGAAAGGGTCTTTCTAGTAGTTGCACATCAAATCTAAACTGTCTGAAGTGTTTTTCCAAAGTTATCAACACTTTTATGTTTGGCGTTCCGAAACCCACCTTATCTCAGGCTGAAAAGCGTTTTTACGCATTGTGCCATAACTTTTCAGGGAAGCTTCAGAACATGAAATTTTAACCTCCCACTATAGCAGAAAGGGTCTTTCTAGTAGGTGCACATCAAATCTAAGCTCTCTGAAGTGTTTTTCGAAAGTTATCAACACTTTTATGTTTGGCGTTCCGAAACCCACCTTATCTCAGGCTGAAAAGCGTTTTTGTGCATTGTGCCATAACTTTTCAGGGAAGCTTCAGAACATGAAATTTTAACCTCCCACTATAGCAGAAAGGGTCTTTCTAGTAGTTGCACATCAAATCTAAGCTGTCTGAAGTGTTTTTCAAAAGTTATCAACACTTTTATGTTTGGCGTTCCGAAACCCACCTTATCTCAGGCTGAAAAGCGTTTTTGTGCATTGTGCCATAACTTTTCAGGAAAGCTTCAGAACATGAAATTTTAACCTCCCACTATAGCAGAAAGGGTCTTTCTAGTAGTTGCACATCAAATCTAAACTGTCTGAAGTGTTTTTCCAAAGTTATCAACACTTTTATGTTTGGCGTTCCGAAACCCACCTTATCTCAGGCTGAAAAGCGTTTTTACGCATTGTGCCATAACTTTTCAGGGAAGCTTCAGAACATGAAATTTTAACCTCCCACTATAGCAGAAAGGGTCTTTCTAGTAGGTGCACATCAAATCTAAGCTCTCTGAAGTGTTTTTCGAAAGTTATCAACACTTTTATGTTTGGCGTTCCGAAACCCACCTTATCTCAGGCTGAAAAGCGTTTTTGTGCATTGTGCCATAACTTTTCAGGGAAGCTTCAGAACATGAAATTTTAACCTCCCACTATAGCAGAAAGGGTCTTTCTAGTAGTTGCACATCAAATCTAAACTGTCTGAAGTGTTTTTCCAAAGTTATTAACACTTTTATGTTTGGCGTTCCGAAACCCACCTTATCTCAGGCTGAAAAGCGTTTTTGTGCATTGTGCCATAACTTTTTAGGAAACCTTCAGAACATGAAATTTTAACCTCCCACTATAGCAGAAAGGGTCTTTCTAGTAGTTGCACATCAAATCTAAACTGTCTGAAGTGTTTTTCCAAAGTTATCAACACTTTTATGTTTGGCGTTCCGAAACCCACCTTATCTCAGGCTGAAAAGCGTTTTTACGCATTGTGCCATAACTTTTCAGGGAAGCTTCAGAACATGAAATTTTAACCTCCCACTATAGCAGAAAGGGTCTTTCTAGTAGTTGCACATCAAATCTAAGCTGTCTGAAGTGTTTTTCAAAAGTTATCAACACTTTTATGTTTGGCGTTCCGAAACCCACCTTATCTCAGGCTGAAAAGCGTTTTTGTGCATTGTGCCACAACTTTTCAGGAAAGCTTCAGAACATGAAATTTTAACCTCCCACTATAGCAGAAAGGGTCTTTCTAGTAGTTGCACATCAAATCTAAACTGTCTGAAGTGTTTTTCCAAAGTTATCAACACTTTTATGTTTGGCGTTCCGAAACCCACCTTATCTCAGGCTGAAAAGCGTTTTTACGCATTGTGCCATAACTTTTCAGGGAAGCTTCAGAACATGAAATTTTAACCTCCCACTATAGCAGAAAGGGTCTTTCTAGTAGGTGCACATCAAATCTAAGCTCTCTGAAGTGTTTTTCGAAAGTTATCAACACTTTTATGTTTGGCGTTCCGAAACCCACCTTATCTCAGGCTGAAAAGCGTTTTTGTGCATTGTGCCATAACTTTTCAGGGAAGCTTCAGAACATGAAATTTTAACCTCCCACTATAGCAGAAAGGGTCTTTCTAGTAGTTGCACATCAAATCTAAACTGTCTGAAGTGTTTTTCCAAAGTTATTAACACTTTTATGTTTGGCGTTCCGAAACCCACCTTATCTCAGGCTGAAAAGCGTTTTTGTGCATTGTGCCATAACTTTTCAGGGAAGCTTCAGAACATGAAATTTTAACCTCCCACTATAGCAGAAAGGGTCTTTCTAGTAGTTGCACATCAAATCTAAACTGTCTGAAGTGTTTTTCCAAAGTTATCAACACTTTTATGTTTGGCGTTCCGAAACCCACCTTATCTCAGGCTGAAAAGCGTTTTTACGCATTGTGCCATAACTTTTCAGGGAAGCTTCAGAACATGAAATTTTAACCTCCCACTATAGCAGAAAGGGTCTTTCTAGTAGGTGCACATCAAATCTAAGCTGTCTGAAGTGTTTTTCGAAAGTTATCAACACTTTTATGTTTGGCGTTCCGAAACCCACCTTATCTCAGGCTGAAAAGCGTTTTTGTGCATTGTGCCATAACTTTTCAGGGAAGCTTCAGAACATGAAATTTTAAACTCCCACTATAGCAGAAAGGGTCTTTCTAGTAGTTGCACATCAAATCTAAGCTGTCTGAAGTGTTTTTCCAAAGTTATCAACACTTTTATGTTTGGCGTTCCGAAACCCACCTTATCTCAGGCTGAAAAGCGTTTTTACGCATTGTGCCATAACTTTTCAGGGAAGCTTCAGAACATGAAATTTTAACCTCCCACTATAGCAGAAAGGGTCTTTCTAGTAGGTGCACATCAAATCTAAGCTCTCTGAAGTGTTTTTCGAAAGTTATCAACACTTTTATGTTTGGCGTTCCGAAACCCACCTTATCTCAGGCTGAAAAGCGTTTTTGTGCATTGTGCCATAACTTTTCAGGGAAGCTTCAGAACATGAAATTTTAACCTCCCACTATAGCAGAAAGGGTCTTTCTAGTAGGTGCACATCAAATCTAAGCTCTCTGAAGTGTTTTTCCAAAGTTATCAACACTTTTATGTTTGGCGTTCCGAAACCCACCTTATCTCAGGCTGAAAAGCGTTTTTGTGCATTGTGCCATAACTTTTCAGGAAAGCTTCAGAACATGAAATTTTAACCTCCCACTATAGCAGAAAGGGTCTTTCTAGTAGTTGCACATCAAATCTAAACTGTCTGAAGTGTTTTTCCAAAGTTATTAACACTTTTATGTTTGGCGTTCCGAAACCCACCTTATCTCAGGCTGAAAAGCGTTTTTGTGCATTGTGCCATAACTTTTCAGGGAAGCTTCAGAACATGAAATTTTAACCTCCCACTATAGCAGAAAGGGTCTTTCTAGTAGTTGCACATCAAATCTAAACTGTCTGAAGTGTTTTTCCAAAGTTATCAACACTTTTATGTTTGGCGTTCCGAAACCCACCTTATCTCAGGCTGAAAAGCGTTTTTACGCATTGTGCCATAACTTTTCAGGGAAGCTTCAGAACATGAAATTTTAACCTCCCACTATAGCAGAAAGGGTCTTTCTAGTAGGTGCACATCAAATCTAAGCTGTCTGAAGTGTTTTTCCAAAGTTATCAACACTTTTATGTTTGGCGTTCCGAAACCCACCTTATCTCAGGCTGAAAAGCGTTTTTGTGCATTGTGCCATAACTTTTCAGGGAAGCTTCAGAACATGAAATTTTAACCTCCCACTATAGCAGAAAGGGTCTTTCTAGTAGTTGCACATCAAATCTAAGCTGTCTGAAGTGTTTTTCAAAAGTTATCAACACTTTTATGTTTGGCGTTCCGAAACCCACCTTATCTCAGGCTGAAAAGCGTTTTTGTGCATTGTGCCATAACTTTTCAGGAAAGCTTCAGAACATGAAATTTTAACCTCCCACTATAGCAGAAAGGGTCTTTCTAGTAGTTGCACATCAAATCTAAACTGTCTGAAGTGTTTTTCCAAAGTTATCAACACTTTTATGTTTGGCGTTCCGAAACCCACCTTATCTCAGGCTGAAAAGCGTTTTTACGCATTGTGCCATAACTTTTCAGGGAAGCTTCAGAACATGAAATTTTAACCTCCCACTATTGCAGAAAGGGTCTTTCTAGTAGGTGCACATCAAATCTAAGCTGTCTGAAGTGTTTTTCGAAAGTTATCAACACTTTTATGTTTGGCGTTCCGAAACCCACCTTATCTCAGGCTGAAAAGCGTTTTTGTGCATTGTGCCATAACTTTTCAGGGAAGCTTCAGAACATGAAATTTTAACCTCCCACTATAGCAGAAAGGGTCTTTCTAGTAGTTGCACATCAAATCTAAGCTCTCTGAAGTGTTTTTCGAAAGTTATCAACACTTTTATGTTTGGCGTTCCGAAACCCACCTTATCTCAGGCTGAAAAGCGTTTTTGTGCATTGTGCCATAACTTTTCAGGGAAGCTTCAGAACATGAAATTTTAACCTCCCACTATAGCAGAAAGGGTCTTTCTAGTAGGTGCACATCAAATCTAAGCTCTCTGAAGTGTTTTTCCAAAGTTATCAACACTTTTATGTTTGGCGTTCCGAAACCCACCTTATCTCAGGCTGAAAAGCGTTTTTGTGCATTGTGCCATAACTTTTCAGGAAAGCTTCAGAACATGAAATTTTAACCTCCCACTATAGCAGAAAGGGTCTTTCTAGTAGTTGCACATCAAATCTAAACTGTCTGAAGTGTTTTTCCAAAGTTATTAACACTTTTATGTTTGGCGTTCCGAAACCCACCTTATCTCAGGCTGAAAAGCGTTTTTGTGCATTGTGCCATAACTTTTCAGGGAAGCTTCAGAACATGAAATTTTAACCTCCCACTATAGCAGAAAGGGTCTTTCTAGTAGTTGCACATCAAATCTAAACTGTCTGAAGTGTTTTTCCAAAGTTATCAACACTTTTATGTTTGGCGTTCCGAAACCCACCTTATCTCAGGCTGAAAAGCGTTTTTACGCATTGTGCCATAACTTTTCAGGGAAGCTTCAGAACATGAAATTTTAACCTCCCACTATAGCAGAAAGGGTCTTTCTAGTAGGTGCACATCAAATCTAAGCTGTCTGAAGTGTTTTTCCAAAGTTATCAACACTTTTATGTTTGGCGTTCCGAAACCCACCTTATCTCAGGCTGAAAAGCGTTTTTGTGCATTGTGCCATAACTTTTCAGGGAAGCTTCAGAACATGAAATTTTAACCTCCCACTATAGCAGAAAGGGTCTTTCTAGTAGTTGCACATCAAATCTAAGCTGTCTGAAGTGTTTTTCAAAAGTTATCAACACTTTTATGTTTGGCGTTCCGAAACCCACCTTATCTCAGGCTGAAAAGCGTTTTTGTGCATTGTGCCATAACTTTTCAGGAAAGCTTCAGAACATGAAATTTTAACCTCCCACTATAGCAGAAAGGGTCTTTCTAGTAGTTGCACATCAAATCTAAACTGTCTGAAGTGTTTTTCCAAAGTTATCAACACTTTTATGTTTGGCGTTCCGAAACCCACCTTATCTCAGGCTGAAAAGCGTTTTTACGCATTGTGCCATAACTTTTCAGGGAAGCTTCAGAACATGAAATTTTAACCTCCCACTATTGCAGAAAGGGTCTTTCTAGTAGGTGCACATCAAATCTAAGCTGTCTGAAGTGTTTTTCGAAAGTTATCAACACTTTTATGTTTGGCGTTCCGAAACCCACCTTATCTCAGGCTGAAAAGCGTTTTTGTGCATTGTGCCATAACTTTTCAGGGAAGCTTCAGAACATGAAATTTTAACCTCCCACTATAGCAGAAAGGGTCTTTCTAGTAGTTGCACATCAAATCTAAACTGTCTGAAGTGTTTTTCCAAAGTTATCAACACTTTTATGTTTGGCGTTCCGAAACCCACCTTATCTCAGGCTGAAAAGCGTTTTTGTGCATTGTGCCATAACTTTTCAGGGAAGCTTCAGAACATGAAATTTTAACATCCCACTATAGCAGAAAGGGTCTTTCTAGTAGTTGCACATCAAATCTAAGCTGTCTGAAGTGTTTTTCAAAAGTTATCAACACTTTTATGTTTGGCGTTCCGAAACCCACCTTATCTCAGGCTGAAAAGCGTTTTTGTGCATTGTGCCATAACTTTTCAGGAAAGCTTCAGAACATGAAATTTTAACCTCCCACTATAGCAGAAAGGGTCTTTCTAGTAGTTGCACATCAAATCTAAACTGTCTGAAGTGTTTTTCCAAAGTTATCAACACTTTTATGTTTGGCGTTCCGAAACCCACCTTATCTCAGGCTGAAAAGCGTTTTTACGCATTGTGCCATAACTTTTCAGGGAAGCTTCAGAACATGAAATTTTAACCTCCCACTATAGCAGAAAGGGTCTTTCTAGTAGGTGCACATCAAATCTAAGCTCTCTGAAGTGTTTTTCGAAAGTTATCAACACTTTTATGTTTGGCGTTCCGAAACCCACCTTATCTCAGGCTGAAAAGCGTTTTTGTGCATTGTGCCATAACTTTTCAGGGAAGCTTCAGAACATGAAATTTTAACCTCCCACTATAGCAGAAAGGGTCTTTCTAGTAGTTGCACATCAAATCTAAACTGTCTGAAGTGTTTTTCCAAAGTTATTAACACTTTTATGTTTGGCGTTTCGAAACCCACCTTATCTCAGGCTGAAAAGCGTTTTTGTGCATTGTGCCATAACTTTTCAGGGAAGCTTCAGAACATGAAATTTTAACCTCCCACTATAGCAGAAAGGGTCTTTCTAGTAGTTGCACATCAAATCTAAACTGTCTGAAGTGTTTTTCCAAAGTTATCAACACTTTTATGTTTGGCGTTCCGAAACCCACCTTATCTCAGGCTGAAAAGCGTTTTTGTGCATTGTGCCATAACTTTTCAGGGAAGCTTCAGAACATGAAATTTTAACCTCCCACTATAGCAGAAAGGGTCTTTCTAGTAGTTGCACATCAAATCTAAGCTGTCTGAAGTGTTTTTCCAAAGTTATCAACACTTTTATGTTTGGCGTTCCGAAACCCACCTTATCTCAGGCTGAAAAGCGTTTTTACGCATTGTGCCATAACTTTTCAGGGAAGCTTCAGAACATGAAATTTTAACCTCCCACTATAGCAGAAAGGGTCTTTCTAGTAGGTGCACATCAAATCTAAGCTCTCTGAAGTGTTTTTCGAAAGTTATCAACACTTTTATGTTTGGCGTTCCGAAACCCACCTTATCTCAGGCTGAAAAGCGTTTTTGTGCATTGTGCCATAACTTTTCAGGAAAGCTTCAGAACATGAAATTTTAACCTCCCACTATAGCAGAAAGGGTCTTTCTAGTAGTTGCACATCAAATCTAAGCTGTCTGAAGTGTTTTTCCAAAGTTATTAACACTTTTATGTTTGGCGTTCCGAAACCCACCTTATCTCAGGCTGAAAAGCGTTTTTGTGCATTGTGCCATAACTTTTCAGGGAAGCTTCAGAACATGAAATTTTAACCTCCCACTATAGCAGAAAGGGTCTTTCTAGTAGTTGCACATCAAATCTAAACTGTCTGAAGTGTTTTTCCAAAGTTATCAACACTTTTATGTTTGGCGTTCCGAAACCCACCTTATCTCAGGCTGAAAAGCGTTTTTACGCATTGTGCCATAACTTTTCAGGGAAGCTTCAGAACATGAAATTTTAACCTCCCACTATAGCAGAAAGGGTCTTTCTAGTAGGTGCACATCAAATCTAAGCTCTCTGAAGTGTTTTTCGAAAGTTATCAACACTTTTATGTTTGGCGTTCCGAAACCCACCTTATCTCAGGCTGAAAAGCGTTTTTGTGCATTGTGCCATAACTTTTCAGGAAAGCTTCAGAACATGAAATTTTAACCTCCCACTATAGCAGAAAGGGTCTTTCTAGTAGTTGCACATCAAATCTAAACTGTCTGAAGTGTTTTTCCAAAGTTATCAACACTTTTATGTTTGGCGTTCCGAAACCCACCTTATCTCAGGCTGAAAAGCGTTTTTACGCATTGTGCCATAACTTTTCAGGGAAGCTTCAGAACATGAAATTTTAACCTCCCACTATAGCAGAAAGGGTCTTTCTAGTAGGTGCACATCAAATCTAAGCTGTCTGAAGTGTTTTTCCAAAGTTATCAACACTTTTATATTTGGCGTTCCGAAACCCACCTTATCTCAGGCTGAAAAGCGTTTTTGTGCATGGTGCCATAACTTTTCAGGGAAGCTTCAGAACATGAAATTTTAACCTCCCACTATAGCAGAAAGGGTCTTTCTAGTAGTTGCACATCAAATCTAAGCTGTCTGAAGTGTTTTTCAAAAGTTATCAACACTTTTATGTTTGGCGTTCCGAAACCCACCTTATCTCAGGCTGAAAAGCGTTTTTGTGCATTGTGCCATAACTTTTCAGGAAAGCTTCAGAACATGAAATTTTAACCTCCCACTATAGCAGAAAGGGTCTTTCTAGTAGTTGCACATCAAATCTAAACTGTCTGAAGTGTTTTTCCAAAGTTATTAACACTTTTATGTTTGGCGTTCCGAAACCCACCTTATCTCAGGCTGAAAAGCGTTTTTGTGCATTGTGCCATAACTTTTCAGGGAAGCTTCAGAACATGAAATTTTAACCTCCCACTATAGCAGAAAGGGTCTTTCTAGTAGTTGCACATGAAATCTAAACTGTCTGAAGTGTTTTTCCAAAGTTATCAACACTTTTATGTTTGGCGTTCCGAAACCCACCTTATCTCAGGCTGAAAAGCGTTTTTACGCATTGTGCCATAACTTTTCAGGGAAGCTTCAGAACATGAAATTTTAACCTCCCACTATAGCAGAAAGGGTCTTTCTAGTAGTTGCACATCAAATCTAAACTGTCTGAAGTGTTTTTCCAAAGTTATCAACACTTTTATGTTTGGCGTTCCGAAACCCACCTTATCTCAGGCTGAAAAGCGTTTTTACGCATTGTGCCATAACTTTTCAGGGAAGCTTCAGAACATGAAATTTTAACCTCCCACTATAGCAGAAAGGGTCTTTCTAGTAGGTGCACATCAAATCTAAGCTCTCTGAAGTGTTTTTCGAAAGTTATCAACACTTTTATGTTTGGCGTTCCGAAACCCACCTTATCTCAGGCTGAAAAGCGTTTTTGTGCATTGTGCCATAACTTTTCAGGGAAGCTTCAGAACATGAAATTTTAACCTCCCACTATAGCAGAAAGGGTCTTTCTAGTAGTTGCACATCAAATCTAAGCTCTCTGAAGTGTTTTTCCAAAGTTATCAACACTTTTATGTTTGGCGTTCCGAAACCCACCTTATCTCAGGCTGAAAAGCGTTTTTACGCATTGTGCCATAACTTTTCAGGGAAGCTTCAGAACATGAAATTTTAACCTCCCACTATAGCAGAAAGGGTCTTTCTAGTAGGTGCACATCAAATCTAAGCTCTCTGAAGTGTTTTTCGAAAGTTATCAACACTTTTATGTTTGGCGTTCCGAAACCCACCTTATCTCAGGCTGAAAAGCGTTTTTGTGCATTGTGCCATAACTTTTCAGGGAAGCTTCAGAACATGAAATTTTAACCTCCCACTATAGCAGAAAGGGTCTTTCTAGTAGTTGCACATCAAATCTAAACTGTCTGAAGTGTTTTTCCAAAGTTATTAACACTTTTATGTTTGGCGTTTCGAAACCCACCTTATCTCAGGCTGAAAAGCGTTTTTGTGCATTGTGCCATAACTTTTCAGGGAAGCTTCAGAACATGAAATTTTAACCTCCCACTATAGCAGAAAGGGTCTTTCTAGTAGTTGCACATCAAATCTAAACTGTCTGAAGTGTTTTTCCAAAGTTATCAACACTTTTATGTTTGGCGTTCCGAAACCCACCTTATCTCAGGCTGAAAAGCGTTTTTACGCATTGTGCCATAACTTTTCAGGGAAGCTTCAGAACATGAAATTTTAACTTCCCACTATAGCAGAAAGGGTCTTTCTAGTAGGTGCACATCAAATCTAAGCTGTCTGAAGTGTTTTTCGAAAGTTATCAACACTTTTATGTTTGGCGTTCCGAAACCCACCTTATCTCAGGCTGAAAAGCGTTTTTGTGCATTGTGCCATAACTTTTCAGGGAAGCTTCAGAACATGAAATTTTAACCTCCCACTATAGCAGAAAGGGTCTTTCTAGTAGTTGCACATCAAATCTAAGCTGTCTGAAGTGTTTTTCCAAAGTTATCAACACTTTTATGTTTGGCGTTCCGAAACCCACCTTATCTCAGGCTGAAAAGCGTTTTTACGCATTGTGCCATAACTTTTCAGGGAAGCTTCAGAACATGAAATTTTAACCTCCCACTATAGCAGAAAGGGTCTTTCTAGTAGGTGCACATCAAATCTAAGCTCTCTGAAGTGTTTTTCGAAAGTTATCAACACTTTTATGTTTGGCGTTCCGAAACCCACCTTATCTCAGGCTGAAAAGCGTTTTTGTGCATTGTGCCATAACTTTTCAGGAAAGCTTCAGAACATGAAATTTTAACCTCCCACTATAGCAGAAAGGGTCTTTCTAGTAGTTGCACATCAAATCTAAGCTGTCTGAAGTGTTTTTCCAAAGTTATTAACACTTTTATGTTTGGCGTTCCGAAACCCACCTTATCTCAGGCTGAAAAGCGTTTTTGTGCATTGTGCCATAACTTTTCAGGGAAGCTTCAGAACATGAAATTTTAACCTCCCACTATAGCAGAAAGGGTCTTTCTAGTAGTTGCACATCAAATCTAAACTGTCTGAAGTGTTTTTCCAAAGTTATCAACACTTTTATGTTTGGCGTTCCGAAACCCACCTTATCTCAGGCTGAAAAGCGTTTTTACGCATTGTGCCATAACTTTTCAGGGAAGCTTCAGAACATGAAATTTTAACCTCCCACTATAGCAGAAAGGGTCTTTCTAGTAGGTGCACATCAAATCTAAGCTCTCTGAAGTGTTTTTCGAAAGTTATCAACACTTTTATGTTTGGCGTTCCGAAACCCACCTTATCTCAGGCTGAAAAGCGTTTTTGTGCATTGTGCCATAACTTTTCAGGAAAGCTTCAGAACATGAAATTTTAACCTCCCACTATAGCAGAAAGGGTCTTTCTAGTAGTTGCACATCAAATCTAAACTGTCTGAAGTGTTTTTCCAAAGTTATCAACACTTTTATGTTTGGCGTTCCGAAACCCACCTTATCTCAGGCTGAAAAGCGTTTTTACGCATTGTGCCATAACTTTTCAGGGAAGCTTCAGAACATGAAATTTTAACCTCCCACTATAGCAGAAAGGGTCTTTCTAGTAGGTGCACATCAAATCTAAGCTCTCTGAAGTGTTTTTCGAAAGTTATCAACACTTTTATGTTTGGCGTTCCGAAACCCACCTTATCTCAGGCTGAAAAGCGTTTTTGTGCATTGTGCCATAACTTTTCAGGGAAGCTTCAGAACATGAAATTTTAACCTCCCACTATAGCAGAAAGGGTCTTTCTAGTAGTTGCACATCAAATCTAAACTGTCTGAAGTGTTTTTCCAAAGTTATCAACACTTTTATGTTTGGCGTTCCGAAACCCACCTTATCTCAGGCTGAAAAGCGTTTTTACGCATTGTGCCATAACTTTTCAGGGAAGCTTCAGAACATGAAATTTTAACCTCCCACTATAGCAGAAAGGGTCTTTCTAGTAGGTGCACATCAAATCTAAGCTCTCTGAAGTGTTTTTCGAAAGTTATCAACACTTTTATGTTTGGCGTTCCGAAACCCACCTTATCTCAGGCTGAAAAGCGTTTTTGTGCATTGTGCCATAACTTTTCAGGGAAGCTTCAGAACATGAAATTTTAACCTCCCACTATAGCAGAAAGGGTCTTTCTAGTAGTTGCACATCAAATCTAAACTGTCTGAAGTGTTTTTCCAAAGTTATTAACACTTTTATGTTTGGCGTTTCGAAACCCACCTTATCTCAGGCTGAAAAGCGTTTTTGTGCATTGTGCCATAACTTTTCAGGGAAGCTTCAGAACATGAAATTTTAACCTCCCACTATAGCAGAAAGGGTCTTTCTAGTAGTTGCACATCAAATCTAAACTGTCTGAAGTGTTTTTCCAAAGTTATTAACACTTTTATGTTTGGCGTTTCGAAACCCACCTTATCTCAGGCTGAAAAGCGTTTTTGTGCATTGTGCCATAACTTTTCAGGGAAGCTTCAGAACATGAAATTTTAACCTCCCACTATAGCAGAAAGGGTCTTTCTAGTAGTTGCACATCAAATCTAAACTGTCTGAAGTGTTTTTCCAAAGTTATCAACACTTTTATGTTTGGCGTTCCGAAACCCACCTTATCTCAGGCTGAAAAGCGTTTTTACGCATTGTGCCATAACTTTTCAGGGAAGCTTCAGAACATGAAATTTTAACCTCCCACTATAGCAGAAAGGGTCTTTCTAGTAGGTGCACATCAAATCTAAGCTCTCTGAAGTGTTTTTCGAAAGTTATCAACACTTTTATGTTTGGCGTTCCGAAACCCACCTTATCTCAGGCTGAAAAGCGTTTTTGTGCATTGTGCCATAACTTTTCAGGAAAGCTTCAGAACATGAAATTTTAACCTCCCACTATAGCAGAAAGGGTCTTTCTAGTAGTTGCACATCAAATCTAAACTGTCTGAAGTGTTTTTCCAAAGTTATTAACACTTTTATGTTTGGCGTTCCGAAACCCACCTTATCTCAGGCTGAAAAGCGTTTTTGTGCATTGTGCCATAACTTTTCAGGGAAGCTTCAGAACATGAAATTTTAACCTCCCACTATAGCAGAAAGGGTCTTTCTAGTAGTTGCACATCAAATCTAAACTGTCTGAAGTGTTTTTCCAAAGTTATCAACACTTTTATGTTTGGCGTTCCGAAACCCACCTTATCTCAGGCTGAAAAGCGTTTTTACGCATTGTGCCATAACTTTTCAGGGAAGCTTCAGAACATGAAATTTTAACCTCCCACTATAGCAGAAAGGGTCTTTCTAGTAGGTGCACATCAAATCTAAGCTGTCTGATGTGTTTTTCGAAAGTTATCAACACTTTTATGTTTGGCGTTCCGAAACCCACCTTATCTCAGGCTGAAAAGCGTTTTTGTGCATTGTGCCATAACTTTTCAGGGAAGCTTCAGAACATGAAATTTTAACCTCCCACTATAGCAGAAAGGGTCTTTCTAGTAGTTGCACATCAAATCTAAGCTGTCTGAAGTGTTTTTCAAAAGTTATCAACACTTTTATGTTTGGCGTTCCGAAACCCACCTTATCTCAGGCTGAAAAGCGTTTTTGTGCATTGTGCCATAACTTTTCAGGAAAGCTTCAGAACATGAAATTTTAACCTCCCACTATAGCAGAAAGGGTCTTTCTAGTAGTTGCACATCAAATCTAAACTGTCTGAAGTGTTTTTCCAAAGTTATTAACACTTTTATGTTTGGCGTTCCGAAACCCACCTTATCTCAGGCTGAAAAGCGTTTTTGTGCATTGTGCCATAACTTTTCAGGGAAGCTTCAGAACATGAAATTTTAACCTCCCACTATAGCAGAAAGGGTCTTTCTAGTAGTTGCACATCAAATCTAAACTGTCTGAAGTGTTTTTCCAAAGTTATCAACACTTTTATGTTTGGCGTTCCGAAACCCACCTTATCTCAGGCTGAAAAGCGTTTTTACGCATTGTGCCATAACTTTTCAGGGAAGCTTCAGAACATGAAATTTTAACCTCCCACTATAGCAGAAAGGGTCTTTCTAGTAGGTGCACATCAAATCTAAGCTGTCTGAAGTGTTTTTCGAAAGTTATCAACACTTTTATGTTTGGCGTTCCGAAACCCACCTTATCTCAGGCTGAAAAGCGTTTTTGTGCATTGTGCCATAACTTTTCAGGAAAGCTTCAGAACATGAAATTTTAACCTCCCACTATAGCAGAAAGGGTCTTTCTAGTAGGTGCACATCAAATCTAAGCTCTCTGAAGTGTTTTTCGAAAGTTATCAACACTTTTATGTTTGGCGTTCCGAAACCCACCTTATCTCAGGCTGAAAAGCGTTTTTGTGCATTGTGCCATAACTTTTCAGGAAAGCTTCAGAACATGAAATTTTAACCTCCCACTATAGCAGAAAGGGTCTTTCTAGTAGTTGCACATCAAATCTAAACTGTCTGAAGTGTTTTTCCAAAGTTATTAACACTTTTATGTTTGGCGTTCCGAAACCCACCTTATCTCAGGCTGAAAAGCGTTTTTGTGCATTGTGCCATAACTTTTCAGGGAAGCTTCACAACATGAAATTTTAACCTCCCACTATAGCAGAAAGGGTCTTTCTAGTAGTTGCACATCAAATCTAAACTGTCTGAAGTGTTTTTCCAAAGTTATCAACACTTTTATGTTTGGCGTTCCGAAACCCACCTTATCTCAGGCTGAAAAGCGTTTTTACGCATTGTGCCATAACTTTTCAGGGAAGCTTCAGAACATGAAATTTTAACCTCCCACTATAGCAGAAAGGGTCTTTCTAGTAGGTGCACATCAAATCTAAGCTGTCTGATGTGTTTTTCGAAAGTTATCAACACTTTTATGTTTGGCGTTCCGAAACCCACCTTATCTCAGGCTGAAAAGCGTTTTTGTGCATTGTGCCATAACTTTTCAGGGAAGCTTCAGAACATGAAATTTTAACCTCCCACTATAGCAGAAAGGGTCTTTCTATTAGTTGCACATCAAATCTAAGCTGTCTGAAGTGTTTTTCAAAAGTTATCAACACTTTTATGTTTGGCGTTCCGAAACCCACCTTATCTCAGGCTGAAAAGCGTTTTTGTGCATTGTGCCATAACTTTTCAGGAAAGCTTCAGAACATGAAATTTTAACCTCCCACTATAGCAGAAAGGGTCTTTCTAGTAGTTGCACATCAAATCTAAACTGTCTGAAGTGTTTTTCCAAAGTTATTAACACTTTTATGTTTGGCGTTCCGAAACCCACCTTATCTCAGGCTGAAAAGCGTTTTTGTGCATTGTGCCATAACTTTTCAGGGAAGCTTCAGAACATGAAATTTTAACCTCCCACTATAGCAGAAAGGGTCTTTCTAGTAGTTGCACATCAAATCTAAACTGTCTGAAGTGTTTTTCCAAAGTTATCAACACTTTTATGTTTGGCGTTCCGAAACCCACCTTATCTCAGGCTGAAAAGCGTTTTTACGCTTTGTGCCATAACTTTTCAGGGAAGCTTCAGAACATGAAATTTTAACCTCCCACTATAGCAGAAAGGGTCTTTCTAGTAGGTGCACATCAAATCTAAGCTGTCTGAAGTGTTTTTCGAAAGTTATCAACACTTTTATGTTTGGCGTTCCGAAACCCACCTTATCTCAGGCTGAAAAGCGTTTTTGTGCATTGTGCCATAACTTTTCAGGAAAGCTTCAGAACATGAAATTTTAACCTCCCACTATAGCAGAAAGGGTCTTTCTAGTAGGTGCACATCAAATCTAAGCTCTCTGAAGTGTTTTTCGAAAGTTATCAACACTTTTATGTTTGGCGTTCCGAAACCCACCTTATCTCAGGCTGAAAAGCGTTTTTGTGCATTGTGCCATAACTTTTCAGGGAAGCTTCAGAACATGAAATTTTAACCTCCCACTATAGCAGAAAGGGTCTTTCTAGTAGTTGCACATCAAATCTAAACTGTCTGAAGTGTTTTTCCAAAGTTATTAACACTTTTATGTTTGGCGTTCCGAAACCCACCTTATCTCAGGCTGAAAAGCGTTTTTGTGCATTGTGCCATAACTTTTCAGGGAAGCTTCAGAACATGAAATTTTAACCTCCCACTATGGCAGAAAGGGTCTTTCTAGTAGTTGCACATCAAATCTAAACTGTCTGAAGTGTTTTTCCAAAGTTATCAACACTTTTATGTTTGGCGTTCCGAAACCCACCTTATCTCAGGCTGAAAAGCGTTTTTACGCATTGTGCCATAACTTTTCAGGGAAGCTTCAGAACATGAAATTTTAACCTCCCACTATAGCAGAAAGGGTCTTTCTAGTAGGTGCACATCAAATCTAAGCTGTCTGAAGTGTTTTTCGAAAGTTATCAACACTTTTATGTTTGGCGTTCGGAAACCCACCTTATCTCAGGCTGAAAAGCGTTTTTGTGCATTGTGCCATAACTTTTCAGGGAAGCTTCAGAACATGAAATTTTAACCTCCCACTATAGCAGAAAGGGTCTTTCTAGTAGTTGCACATCAAATCTAAACTGTCTGAATTGTTTTTCCAAAGTTATTATCACTTTTATGTTTGGCGTTCCGAAACCCACCTTATCTCAGGCTGAAAAGCGTTTTTGTGCATTGTGCCATAACTTTTCAGGGAAGCTTCAGAACATGAAATTTTAACCTCCCACTATAGCAGAAAGGGTCTTTCTAGTAGTTGCACATCAAATCTAAACTGTCTGAAGTGTTTTTCCAAAGTTATTAACACTTTTATGTTTGGCGTTCCGAAACCCACCTTATCTCAGGCTGAAAGGCGTTTTTGTGCATTGTGCCATAACTTTTCAGGGAAGCTTCAGAACATGAAATTTTAACCTCCCACTATAGCAGAAAGGGTCTTTCTAGTAGTTGCACATCAAATCTAAACTGTCTGAAGTGTTTTTCCAAAGTTATCAACACTTTTATGTTTGGCGTTCCGAAACCCACCTTATCTCAGGCTGAAAAGCGTTTTTACGCATTGTGCCATAACTTTTCAGGGAAGCTTCAGAACATGAAATTTTAACCTCCCACTATAGCAGAAAGGGTCTTTCTAGTAGGTGCACATCAAATCTAAGCTGTCTGAAGTGTTTTTCGAAAGTTATCAACACTTTTATGTTTGGCGTTCCGAAACCCACCTTATCTCAGGCTGAAAAGCGTTTTTGTGCATTGTGCCATAACTTTTCAGGGAAGCTTCAGAACATGAAATTTTAACCTCCCACTATAGCAGAAAGGGTCTTTCTAGTAGTTGCACATCAAATCTAAGCTGTCTGAAGTGTTTTTCAAAAGTTATCAACACTTTTATGTTTGGCGTTCCGAAACCCACCTTATCTCTGGCTGAAAAGCGTTTTTGTGCATTGTGCCATAACTTTTCAGGAAAGCTTCAGAACATGAAATTTTAACCTCCCACTATAGCAGAAAGGGTCTTTCTAGTAGTTGCACATCAAATCTAAACTGTCTGAAGTGTTTTTCCAAAGTTATCAACACTTTTATGTTTGGCGTTCCGAAACCCACCTTATCTCAGGCTGAAAAGCGTTTTTGTGCATTGTGCCATAACTTTTCAGGGAAGCTTCAGAACATGAAATTTTAACCTCCCACTATAGCAGAAAGGGTCTTTCTAGTAGTTGCACATCAAATCTAAGCTGTCTGAAGTGTTTTTCAAAAGTTATCAACACTTTTATGTTTGGCGTTCCGAAACCCACCTTATCTCAGGCTGAAAAGCGTTTTTGTGCATTGTGCCATAACTTTTCAGGAAAGCTTCAGAACATGAAATTTTAACCTCCCACTATAGCAGAAAGGGTCTTTCTAGTAGGTGCACATCAAATCTAAGCTCTCTGAAGTGTTTTTCGAAAGTTATCAACACTTTTATGTTTGGCGTTCCGAAACCCACCTTATCTCAGGCTGAAAAGCGTTTTTGTGCATTGTGCCATAACTTTTCAGGGAAGCTTCAGAACATGAAATTTTAACCTCCCACTATAGCAGAAAGGGTCTTTCTAGTAGTTGCACATCAAATCTAAACTGTCTGAAGTGTTTTTCCAAAGTTATTAACACTTTTATGTTTGGCGTTCCGAAACCCACCTTATCTCAGGCTGAAAAGCGTTTTTGTGCATTGTGCCATAACTTTTCAGGGAAGCTTCAGAACATGAAATTTTAACCTCCCACTATAGCAGAAAGGGTCTTTCTAGTAGTTGCACATCAAATCTAAACTGTCTGAAGTGTTTTTCCAAAGTTATCAACACATTTATGTTTGGCTTTCCGAAACCCACCTTATCTCAGGCTGAAAAGCGTTTTTACGCATTGTGCCATAACTTTTCAGGGAAGCTTCAGAACATGAAATTTTAACCTCCCACTATAGCAGAAAGGGTCTTTCTAGTAGGTGCACATCAAATCTAAGCTGTCTGAAGTGTTTTTCGAAAGTTATCAACACTTTTATGTTTGGCGTTCCGAAACCCACCTTATCTCAGGCTGAAAAGCGTTTTTGTGCATTGTGCCATAACTTTTCAGGGAAGCTTCAGAACATGAAATTTTAACCTCCCACTATAGCAGAAAGGGTCTTTCTAGTAGTTGCACATCAAATCTAAGCTGTCTGAAGTGTTTTTCAAAAGTTATCAACACTTTTATGTTTGGCGTTCCGAAACCCACCTTATCTCAGGCTGAAAAGCGTTTTTGTGCATTGTGCCATAACTTTTCAGGAAAGCTTCAGAACATGAAATTTTAACCTCCCACTATAGCAGAAAGGGTCTTTCTAGTAGGTGCACATCAAATCTAAGCTCTCTGAAGTGTTTTTCGAAAGTTATCAACACTTTTATGTTTGGCGTTCCGAAACCCACCTTATCTCAGGCTGAAAAGCGTTTTTGTGCATTGTGCCATAACTTTTCAGGGAAGCTTCAGAACATGAAATTTTAACCTCCCACTATAGCAGAAAGGGTCTTTCTAGTAGTTGCACATCAAATCTAAACTGTCTGAAGTGTTTTTCCAAAGTTATCAACACTTTTATGTTTGGCGTTCCGAAACCCACCTTATCTCAGGCTGAAAAGCGTTTTTACGCATTGTGCCATAACTTTTCAGGGAAGCTTCAGAACATGAAATTTTAACCTCCCACTATAGCAGAAAGGGTCTTTCTAGTAGGTGCACATCAAATCTAAGCTGTCTGAAGTGTTTTTCGAAAGTTATCAACACTTTTATGTTTGGCGTTCCGAAACCCACCTTATCTCAGGCTGAAAAGCGTTTTTGTGCATTGTGCCATAACTTTTCAGGGAAGCTTCAGAACATGAAATTTTAACCTCCCACTATAGCAGAAAGGGTCTTTCTAGTAGTTGCACATCAAATCTAAGCTGTCTGAAGTGTTTTTCAAAAGTTATCAACACTTTTATGTTTGGCGTTCCGAAACCCACCTTATCTCAGGCTGAAAAGCGTTTTTGTGCATTGTGCCATAACTTTTCAGGAAAGCTTCAGAACATGAAATTTTAACCTCCCACTATAGCAGAAAGGGTCTTTCTAGTAGGTGCACATCAAATCTAAGCTCTCTGAAGTGTTTTTCGAAAGTTATCAACACTTTTATGTTTGGCGTTCCGAAACCCACCTTATCTCAGGCTGAAAAGCGTTTTTGTGCATTGTGCCATAACTTTTCAGGGAAGCTTCAGAACATGAAATTTTAACCTCCCACTATAGCAGAAAGGGTCTTTCTAGTAGTTGCACATCAAATCTAAACTGTCTGAAGTGTTTTTCCAAAGTTATTAACACTTTTATGTTTGGCGTTCCGAAACCCACCTTATCTCAGGCTGAAAAGCGTTTTTGTGCATTGTGCCATAACTTTTCAGGGAAGCTTCAGAACATGAAATTTTAACCTCCCACTATAGCAGAAAGGGTCTTTCTAGTAGTTGCACATCAAATCTAAACTGTCTGAAGTGTTTTTCCAAAGTTATTAACACTTTTATGTTTGGCGTTCCGAAACCCACCTTATCTCAGGCTGAAAAGCGTTTTTGTGCATTGTGCCATAACTTTTCAGGGAAGCTTCAGAACATGAAATTTTAACCTCCCACTATAGCAGAAAGGGTCTTTCTAGTAGTTGCACATCAAATCTAAACTGTCTGAAGTGTTTTTCCAAAGTTATCAACACTTTTATGTTTGGCGTTCCGAAACCCACCTTATCTCAGGCTGAAAAGCGTTTTTACGCATTGTGCCATAACTTTTCAGGGAAGCTTCAGAACATGAAATTTTAACCTCCCACTATAGCAGAAAGGGTCTTTCTAGTAGGTGCACATCAAATCTAAGCTGTCTGAAGTGTTTTTCGAAAGTTATCAACACTTTTATGTTTGGCGTTCCGAAACCCACCTTATCTCAGGCTGAAAAGCGTTTTTGTGCATTGTGCCATAACTTTTCAGGGAAGCTTCAGAACATGAAATTTTAACCTCCCACTATAGCAGAAAGGGTCTTTCTAGTAGTTGCACATCAAATCTAAACTGTCTGAAGTGTTTTTCCAAAGTTATTAACACTTTTATGTTTGGCGTTCCGAAACCCACCTTATCTCAGGCTGAAAAGCGTTTTTGTGCATTGTGCCATACCTTTTCAGGGAAGCTTCAGAACATGAAATTTTAACCTCCCACTAAAGCAGAAAGGGTCTTTCTAGTAGTTGCACAACAAATCTAAACTGTCTGAAGTGTTTTTCCAAAGTTATTAACACTTTTATGTTTGGCGTTCCGAAACCCACCTTATCTCAGGCTGAAAAGCGTTTTTGTGCATTGTGCCATAACTTTTCAGGGAAGCTTCAGAACATGAAATTTTAACCTCCCACTATAGCAGAAAGGGTCTTTCTAGTAGTTGCACATCAAATCTAAACTGTCTGAAGTGTTTTTCCAAAGTTATCAACACTTTTATGTTTGGCGTTCCGAAACCCACCTTATCTCAGGCTGAAAAGCGTTTTTACGCATTGTGCCATAACTTTTCAGGGAAGCTTCAGAACATGAAATTTTAACCTCCCACTATAGCAGAAAGGGTCTTTCTAGTAGGTGCACATCAAATCTAAGCTGTCTGAAGTGTTTTTCGAAAGTTATCAACACTTTTATGTTTGGCGTTCCGAAACCCACCTTATCTCAGGCTGAAAAGCGTTTTTGTGCATTGTGCCATAACTTTTCAGGGAAGCTTCAGAACATGAAATTTTAACCTCCCACTATAGCAGAAAGGGTCTTTCTAGTAGTTGCACATCAAATCTAAGCTGTCTGAAGTGTTTTTCAAAAGTTATCAACACTTTTATGTTTGGCGTTCCGAAACCCACCTTATCTCAGGCTGAAAAGCGTTTTTGTGCATTGTGCCATAACTTTTCAGGAAAGCTTCAGAACATGAAATTTTAACCTCCCACTATAGCAGAAAGGGTCTTTCTAGTAGGTGCACATCAAATCTAAGCTCTCTGAAGTGTTTTTCGAAAGTTATCAACACTTTTATGTTTGGCGTTCCGAAACCCACCTTATCTCAGGCTGAAAAGCGTTTTTGTGCATTGTGCCATAACTTTTCAGGGAAGCTTCAGAACATGAAATTTTAACCTCCCACTATAGCAGAAAGGGTCTTTCTAGTAGTTGCACATCAAATCTAAACTGTCTGAAGTGTTTTTCCAAAGTTATTAACACTTTTATGTTTGGCGTTCCGAAACCCACCTTATCTCAGGCTGAAAAGCGTTTTTGTGCATTGTGCCATAACTTTTCAGGGAAGCTTCAGAACATGAAATTTTAACCTCCCACTATAGCAGAAAGGGTCTTTCTAGTAGTTGCACATCAAATCTAAACTGTCTGAAGTGTTTTTCCAAAGTTATTAACACTTTTATGTTTGGCGTTCCGAAACCCACCTTATCTCAGGCTGAAAAGCGTTTTTGTGCATTGTGCCATAACTTTTCAGGGAAGCTTCAGAACATGAAATTTTAACCTCCCACTATAGCAGAAAGGGTCTTTCTAGTAGTTGCACATCAAATCTAAACTGTCTGAAGTGTTTTTCCAAAGTTATCAACACTTTTATGTTTGGCGTTCCGAAACCCACCTTATCTCAGGCTGAAAAGCGTTTTTACGCATTGTGCCATAACTTTTCAGGGAAGCTTCAGAACATGAAATTTTAACCTCCCACTATAGCAGAAAGGGTCTTTCTAGTAGGTGCACATCAAATCTAAGCTGTCTGAAGTGTTTTTCGAAAGTTATCAACACTTTTATGTTTGGCGTTCCGAAACCCACCTTATCTCAGGCTGAAAAGCGTTTTTGTGCATTGTGCCATAACTTTTCAGGGAAGCTTCAGAACATGAAATTTTAACCTCCCACTATAGCAGAAAGGGTCTTTCTAGTAGTTGCACATCAAATCTAAACTGTCTGAAGTGTTTTTCCAAAGTTATTAACACTTTTATGTTTGGCGTTCCGAAACCCACCTTATCTCAGGCTGAAAAGCGTTTTTGTGCATTGTGCCATAACTTTTCAGGGAAGCTTCAGAACATGAAATTTTAACCTCCCACTAAAGCAGAAAGGGTCTTTCTAGTAGTTGCACATCAAATCTAAACTGTCTGAAGTGTTTTTCCAAAGTTATTAACACTTTTATGTTTGGCGTTCCGAAACCCACCTTATCTCAGGCTGAAAAGCGTTTTTGTGCATTGTGCCATAACTTTTCAGGGAAGCTTCAGAACATGAAATTTTAACCTCCCACTATAGCAGAAAGGGTCTTTCTAGTAGTTGCACATCAAATCTAAACTGTCTGAAGTGTTTTTCCAAAGTTATCAACACTTTTATGTTTGGCGTTCCGAAACCCACCTTATCTCAGGCTGAAAAGCGTTTTTACGCAATGTGCCATAACTTTTCAGGGAAGCTTCAGAACATGAAATTTTAACCTCCCACTATAGCAGAAAGGGTCTTTCTAGTAGGTGCACATCAAATCTAAGCTGTCTGAAGTGTTTTTCGAAAGTTATCAACACTTTTATGTTTGGCGTTCCGAAACCCACCTTATCTCAGGCTGAAAAGCGTTTTTGTGCATTGTGCCATAACTTTTCAGGGAAGCTTCAGAACATGAAATTTTAACCTCCCACTATAGCAGAAAGGGTCTTTCTAGTAGTTGCACATCAAATCTAAACTGTCTGAAGTGTTTTTCCAAAGTTATTAACACTTTTATGTTTGGCGTTCCGAAACCCACCTTATCTCAGGCTGAAAAGCGTTTTTGTGCATTGTGCCATAACTTTTCAGGGAAGCTTCAGAACATGAAATTTTAACCTCCCACTATAGCAGAAAGGGTCTTTCTAGTAGTTGCACATCAAATCTAAACTGTCTGAAGTGTTTTTCCAAAGTTATCAACACTTTTATGTTTGGCGTTCCGAAACCCACCTTATCTCAGGCTGAAAAGCGTTTTTACGCATTGTGCCATAACTTTTCAGGGAAGCTTCAGAACATGAAATTTTAACCTCCCACTATAGCAGAAAGGGTCTTTCTAGTAGGTGCACATCAAATCTAAGCTGTCTGAAGTGTTTTTCGAAAGTTATCAACACTTTTATGTTTGGCGTTCCGAAACCCACCTTATCTCAGGCTGAAAAGCGTTTTTGTGCATTGTGCCATAACTTTTCAGGGAAGCTTCAGAACATGAAATTTTAACCTCCCACTATAGCAGAAAGGGTCTTTCTAGTAGTTGCACATCAAATCTAAACTGTCTGAAGTGTTTTTCCAAAGTTATTAACACTTTTATGTTTGGCGTTCCGAAACCCACCTTATCTCAGGCTGAAAAGCGTTTTTGTGCATTGTGCCATACCTTTTCAGGGAAGCTTCAGAACATGAAATTTTAACCTCCCACTAAAGCAGAAAGGGTCTTTCTAGTAGTTGCACATCAAATCTAAACTGTCTGAAGTGTTTTTCCAAAGTTATTAACACTTTTATGTTTGGCGTTCCGAAACCCACCTTATCTCAGGCTGAAAAGCGTTTTTGTGCATTGTGCCATAACTTTTCAGGGAAGCTTCAGAACATGAAATTTTAACCTCCCACTATAGCAGAAAGGGTCTTTCTAGTAGTTGCACATCAAATCTAAACTGTCTGAAGTGTTTTTCCAAAGTTATCAACACTTTTATGTTTGGCGTTCCGAAACCCACCTTATCTCAGGCTGAAAAGCGTTTTTACGCATTGTGCCATAACTTTTCAGGGAAGCTTCAGAACATGAAATTTTAACCTCCCACTATAGCAGAAAGGGTCTTTCTAGTAGGTGCACATCAAATCTAAGCTGTCTGAAGTGTTTTTCGAAAGTTATCAACACTTTTATGTTTGGCGTTCCGAAACCCACCTTATCTCAGGCTGAAAAGCGTTTTTGTGCATTGTGCCATAACTTTTCAGGGAAGCTTCAGAACATGAAATTTTAACCTCCCACTATAGCAGAAAGGGTCTTTCTAGTAGTTGCACATCAAATCTAAGCTGTCTGAAGTGTTTTTCAAAAGTTATCAACACTTTTATGTTTGGCGTTCCGAAACCCACCTTATCTCAGGCTGAAAAGCGTTTTTGTGCATTGTGCCATAACTTTTCAGGAAAGCTTCAGAACATGAAATTTTAACCTCCCACTATAGCAGAAAGGGTCTTTCTAGTAGGTGCACATCAAATCTAAGCTCTCTGAAGTGTTTTTCGAAAGTTATCAACACTTTTATGTTTGGCGTTCCGAAACCCACCTTATCTCAGGCTGAAAAGCGTTTTTGTGCATTGTGCCATAACTTTTCAGGGAAGCTTCAGAACATGAAATTTTAACCTCCCACTATAGCAGAAAGGGTCTTTCTAGTAGTTGCACATCAAATCTAAACTGTCTGAAGTGTTTTTCCAAAGTTATTAACACTTTTATGTTTGGCGTTCCGAAACCCACCTTATCTCAGGCTGAAAAGCGTTTTTGTGCATTGTGCCATAACTTTTCAGGGAAGCTTCAGAACATGAAATTTTAACCTCCCACTATAGCAGAAAGGGTCTTTCTAGTAGTTGCACATCAAATCTAAACTGTCTGAAGTGTTTTTCCAAAGTTATTAACACTTTTATGTTTGGCGTTCCGAAACCCACCTTATCTCAGGCTGAAAAGCGTTTTTGTGCATTGTGCCATAACTTTTCAGGGAAGCTTCAGAACATGAAATTTTAACCTCCCACTATAGCAGAAAGGGTCTTTCTAGTAGTTGCACATCAAATCTAAACTGTCTGAAGTGTTTTTCCAAAGTTATCAACACTTTTATGTTTGGCGTTCCGAAACCCACCTTATCTCAGGCTGAAAAGCGTTTTTACGCATTGTGCCATAACTTTTCAGGGAAGCTTCAGAACATGAAATTTTAACCTCCCACTATAGCAGAAAGGGTCTTTCTAGTAGGTGCACATCAAATCTAAGCTGTCTGAAGTGTTTTTCGAAAGTTATCAACACTTTTATGTTTGGCGTTCCGAAACCCACCTTATCTCAGGCTGAAAAGCGTTTTTGTGCATTGTGCCATAACTTTTCAGGGAAGCTTCAGAACATGAAATTTTAACCTCCCACTATAGCAGAAAGGGTCTTTCTAGTAGTTGCACATCAAATCTAAACTGTCTGAAGTGTTTTTCCAAAGTTATTAACACTTTTATGTGTGGCGTTCCGAAACCCACCTTATCTCAGGCTGAAAAGCGTTTTTGTGCATTGTGCCATAACTTTTCAGGGAAGCTTCAGAACATGAAATTTTAACCTCCCACTAAAGCAGAAAGGGTCTTTCTAGTAGTTGCACATCAAATCTAAACTGTCTGAAGTGTTTTTCCAAAGTTATTAACACTTTTATGTTTGGCGTTCCGAAACCCACCTTATCTCAGGCTGAAAAGCGTTTTTGTGCATTGTGCCATAACTTTTCAGGGAAGCTTCAGAACATGAAATTTTAACCTCCCACTATAGCAGAAAGGGTCTTTCTAGTAGTTGCACATCAAATCTAAACTGTCTGAAGTGTTTTTCCAAAGTTATCAACACTTTTATGTTTGGCGTTCCGAAACCCACCTTATCTCAGGCTGAAAAGCGTTTTTACGCAATGTGCCATAACTTTTCAGGGAAGCTTCAGAACATGAAATTTTAACCTCCCACTATAGCAGAAAGGGTCTTTCTAGTAGGTGCACATCAAATCTAAGCTGTCTGAAGTGTTTTTCGAAAGTTATCAACACTTTTATGTTTGGCGTTCCGAAACCCACCTTATCTCAGGCTGAAAAGCGTTTTTGTGCATTGTGCCATAACTTTTCAGGGAAGCTTCAGAACATGAAATTTTAACCTCCCACTATAGCAGAAAGGGTCTTTCTAGTAGTTGCACATCAAATCTAAGCTGTCTGAAGTGTTTTTCAAAAGTTATCAACACTTTTATGTTTGGCGTTCCGAAACCCACCTTATCTCAGGCTGAAAAGCGTTTTTGTGCATTGTGCCATAACTTTTCAGGAAAGCTTCAGAACATGAAATTTTAACCTCCCACTATAGCAGAAAGGGTCTTTCTAGTAGGTGCACATCAAATCTAAGCTCTCTGAAGTGTTTTTCAAAAGTTATCAACACTTTTATGTTTGGCGTTCCGAAACCCACCTTATCTCAGGCTGAAAAGCGTTTTTGTGCATTGTGCCATAACTTTTCAGGGAAGCTTCAGAACATGAAATTTTAACCTCCCACTATAGCAGAAAGGGTCTTTCTAGTAGTTGCACATCAAATCTAAACTGTCTGAAGTGTTTTTCCAAAGTTATTAACACTTTTATGTTTGGCGTTCCGAAACCCACCTTATCTCAGGCTGAAAAGCGTTTTTGTGCATTGTGCCATAACTTTTCAGGGAAGCTTCAGAACATGAAATTTTAACCTCCCACTATAGCAGAAAGGGTCTTTCTAGTAGTTGCACATCAAATCTAAACTGTCTGAAGTGTTTTTCCAAAGTTATTAACACCTTTATGTTTGGCGTTCCGAAACCCACCTTATCTCAGGCTGAAAAGCGTTTTTGTGCATTGTGCCATAACTTTTCAGGGAAGCTTCAGAACATGAAATTTTAACCTCCCACTATAGCAGAAAGGGTCTTTCTAGTAGTTGCACATCAAATCTAAACTGTCTGAAGTGTTTTTCCAAAGTTATTAACACTTTTATGTTTGGCGTTCCGAAACCCACCTTATCTCAGGCTGAAAAGCGTTTTTGTGCATTGTGCCATAACTTTTCAGGGAAGCTTCAGAACATGAAATTTTAACCTCCCACTATAGCAGAAAGGGTCTTTCTAGTAGTTGCACATCAAATCTAAACTGTCTGAAGTGTTTTTCCAAAGTTATCAACACTTTTATGTTTGGCGTTCCGAAACCCACCTTATCTCAGGCTGAAAAGCGTTTTTACGCATTGTGCCATAACTTTTCAGGGAAGCTTCAGAACATGAAATTTTAACCTCCCACTATAGCAGAAAGGGTCTTTCTAGTAGGTGCACATCAAATCTAAGCTGTCTGAAGTGTTTTTCGAAAGTTATCAACACTTTTATGTTTGGCGTTCCGAAACCCACCTTATCTCAGGCTGAAAAGCGTTTTTGTGCATTGTGCCATAACTTTTCAGGGAAGCTTCAGAACATGAAATTTTAACCTCCCACTATAGCAGAAAGGGTCTTTCTAGTAGTTGCACATCAAATCTAAGCTGTCTGAAGTGTTTTTCAAAAGTTATCAACACTTTTATGTTTGGCGTTCCGAAACCCACCTTATCTCAGGCTGAAAAGCGTTTTTGTGCATTGTGCCATAACTTTTCAGGAAAGCTTCAGAACATGAAATTTTAACCTCCCACTATAGCAGAAAGGGTCTTTCTAGTAGGTGCACATCAAATCTAAGCTCTCTGAAGTGTTTTTCGAAAGTTATCAACACTTTTATGTTTGGCGTTCCGAAACCCACCTTATCTCAGGCTGAAAAGCGTTTTTGTGCATTGTGCCATAACTTTTCAGGGAAGCTTCAGAACATGAAATTTTAACCTCCCACTATAGCAGAAAGGGTCTTTCTAGTAGTTGCACATCAAATCTAAACTGTCTGAAGTGTTTTTCCAAAGTTATTAACACTTTTATGTTTGGCGTTCCGAAACCCACCTTATCTCAGGCTGAAAAGCGTTTTTGTGCATTGTGCCATAACTTTTCAGGGAAGCTTCAGAACATGAAATTTTAACCTCCCACTATAGCAGAAAGGGTCTTTCTAGTAGTTGCACATCAAATCTAAACTGTCTGAAGTGTTTTTCCAAAGTTATTAACACTTTTATGTTTGGCGTTCCGAAACCCACCTTATCTCAGGCTGAAAAGCGTTTTTGTGCATTGTGCCATAACTTTTCAGGGAAGCTTCAGAACATGAAATTTTAACCTCCCACTATAGCAGAAAGGGTCTTTCTAGTAGTTGCACATCAAATCTAAACTGTCTGAAGTGTTTTTCCAAAGTTATCAACACTTTTATGTTTGGCGTTCCGAAACCCACCTTATCTCAGGCTGAAAAGCGTTTTTACGCATTGTGCCATAACTTTTCAGGGAAGCTTCAGAACATGAAATTTTAACCTCCCACTATAGCAGAAAGGGTCTTTCTAGTAGGTGCACATCAAATCTAAGCTGTCTGAAGTGTTTTTCGAAAGTTATCAACACTTTTATGTTTGGCGTTCCGAAACCCACCTTATCTCAGGCTGAAAAGCGTTTTTGTGCATTGTGCCATAACTTTTCAGGGAAGCTTCAGAACATGAAATTTTAACCTCCCACTATAGCAGAAAGGGTCTTTCTAGTAGTTGCACATCAAATCTAAACTGTCTGAAGTGTTTTTCCAAAGTTATTAACACTTTTATGTTTGGCGTTCCGAAACCCACCTTATCTCAGGCTGAAAAGCGTTTTTGTGCATTGTGCCATAACTTTTCAGGGAAGCTTCAGAACATGAAATTTTAACCTCCCACTATAGCAGAAAGGGTCTTTCTAGTAGTTGCACATCAAATCTAAACTGTCTGAAGTGTTTTTCCAAAGTTATCAACACTTTTATGTTTGGCGTTCCGAAACCCACCTTATCTCAGGCTGAAAAGCGTTTTTGTGCATTGTGCCATAACTTTTCAGGGAAGCTTCAGAACATGAAATTTTAACCTCCCACTATAGCAGAAAGGGTCTTTCTAGTAGTTGCACATCAAATCTAAACTGTCTGAAGTGTTTTTCCAAAGTTATCAACACTTTTATGTTTGGCGTTCCGAAACCCACCTTATCTCAGGCTGAAAAGCGTTTTTACGCATTGTGCCATAACTTTTCAGGGAAGCTTCAGAACATGGAATTTTAACCTCCCACTATAGCAGAAAGGGTCTTTCTAGTAGGTGCACATCAAATCTAAGCTGTCTGAAGTGTTTTTCGAAAGTTATCAACACTTTTATGTTTGGCGTTCCGAAACCCACCTTATCTCAGGCTGAAAAGCGTTTTTGTGCATTGTGCCATAACTCTTCAGGGAAGCTTCAGAACATGAAATTTTAACCTCCCACTATAGCAGAAAGGGTCTTTCTAGTAGTTGCACATCAAATCTAAGCTGTCTGAAGTGTTTTTCAAAAGTTATCAACACTTTTATGTTTGGCGTTCCGAAACCCACCTTATCTCAGGCTGAAAAGCGTTTTTGTGCATTGTGCCATAACTTTTCAGGAAAGCTTCAGAACATGAAATTTTAACCTCCCACTATAGCAGAAAGGGTCTTTCTAGTAGGTGCACATCAAATCTAAGCTCTCTGAAGTGTTTTTCGAAAGTTATCAACACTTTTATGTTTGGCGTTCCGAAACCCACCTTATCTCAGGCTGAAAAGCGTTTTTGTGCATTGTGCCATAACTTTTCAGGGAAGCTTCAGAACATGAAATTTTAACCTCCTACTATAGCAGAAAGGGTCTTTCTAGTAGTTGCACATCAAATCTAAACTGTCTGAAGTGTTTTTCAAAAGTTATTAACACTTTTATGTTTGGCGTTCCGAAACCCACCTTATCTCAGGCTGAAAAGCGTTTTTGTGCATTGTGCCATAACTTTTCAGGGAAGCTTCAGAACATGAAATTTTAACCTCCCACTATAGCAGAAAGGGTCTTTCTAGTAGTTGCACATCAAATCTAAACTGTCTGAAGTGTTTTTCCAAAGTTATTAACACTTTTATGTTTGGCGTTCCGAAACCCACCTTATCTCAGGCTGAAAAGCGTTTTTGTGCATTGTGCCATAACTTTTCAGGGAAGCTTCAGAACATGAAATTTTAACCTCCCACTATAGCAGAAAGGGTCTTTCTAGTAGTTGCACATCAAATCTAAACTGTCTGAAGTGTTTTTCCAAAGTTATCAACACTTTTATGTTTGGCGTTCCGAAACCCACCTTATCTCAGGCTGAAAAGCGTTTTTACGCATTGTGCCATAACTTTTCAGGGAAGCTTCAGAACATGAAATTTTAACCTCCCACTATAGCAGAAAGGGTCTTTCTAGTAGGTGCACATCAAATCTAAGCTGTCTGAAGTGTTTTTCGAAAGTTATCAACACTTTTATGTTTGGCGTTCCGAAACCCACCTTATCTCAGGCTGAAAAGCGTTTTTGTGCATTGTGCCATAACTTTTCAGGGAAGCTTCAGAACATGAAATTTTAACCTCCCACTATAGCAGAAAGGGTCTTTCTAGTAGTTGCACATCAAATCTAAACTGTCTGAAGTGTTTTTCCAAAGTTATCAACACTTTTATGTTTGGCGTTCCGAAACCCACCTTATCTCAGGCTGAAAAGCGTTTTTACGCATTGTGCCATAACTTTTCAGGGAAGCTTCAGAACATGAAATTTTAACCTCCCACTATAGCAGAAAGGGTCTTTCTAGTAGGTGCACATCAAATCTAAGCTGTCTGAAGTGTTTTTCGAAAGTTATCAACACTTTTATGTTTGGCGTTCCGAAACCCACCTTATCTCAGGCTGAAAAGCGTTTTTGTGCATTGTGCCATAACTTTTCAGGGAAGCTTCAGAACATGAAATTTTAACCTCCCACTATAGCAGAAAGGGTCTTTCTAGTAGTTGCACATCAAATCTAAACTGTCTGAAGTGTTTTTCCAAAGTTATCAACACTTTTATGTTTGGCGTTCCGAAACCCACCTTATCTCAGGCTGAAAAGCGTTTTTACGCATTGTGCCATAACTTTTCAGGGAAGCTTCAGAACATGAAATTTTAACCTCCCACTATAGCAGAAAGGGTCTTTCTAGTAGGTGCACATCAAATCTAAGCTGTCTGAAGTGTTTTTCGAAAGTTATCAACACTTTTATGTTTGGCGTTCCGAAACCCACCTTATCTCAGGCTGAAAAGCGTTTTTGTGCATTGTGCCATAACTTTTCAGGGAAGCTTCAGAACATGAAATTTTAACCTCCCACTATAGCAGAAAGGGTCTTTCTAGTAGTTGCACATCAAATCTAAACTGTCTGAAGTGTTTTTCCAAAGTTATCAACACTTTTATGTTTGGCGTTCCGAAACCCACCTTATCTCAGGCTGAAAAGCGTTTTTACGCATTGTGCCATAACTTTTCAGGGAAGCTTCAGAACATGAAATTTTAACCTCCCACTATAGCAGAAAGGGTCTTTCTAGTAGGTGCACATCAAATCTAAGCTGTCTGAAGTGTTTTTCGAAAGTTATCAACACTTTTATGTTTGGCGTTCCGAAACCCACCTTATCTCAGGCTGAAAAGCGTTTTTGTGCATTGTGCCATAACTTTTCAGGGAAGCTTCAGAACATGAAATTTTAACCTCCCACTATAGCAGAAAGGGTCTTTCTAGTAGTTGCACATCAAATCTAAACTGTCTGAAGTGTTTTTCCAAAGGTATCAACACTTTTATGTTTGGCGTTCCGAAACCCACCTTATCTCAGGCTGAAAAGCGTTTTTACGCATTGTGCCATAACTTTTCAGGGAAGCTTCAGAACATGAAATTTTAACCTCCCACTATAGCAGAAAGGGTCTTTCTAGTAGGTGCACATCAAATCTAAGCTGTCTGAAGTGTTTTTCGAAAGTTATCAACACTTTTATGTTTGGCGTTCCGAAACCCACCTTATCTCAGGCTGAAAAGCGTTTTTGTGCATTGTGCCATAACTTTTCAGGGAAGCTTCAGAACATGAAATTTTAACCTCCCACTATAGCAGAAAGGGTCTTTCTAGTAGTTGCACATCAAATCTAAACTGTCTGAAGTGTTTTTCCAAAGTTATCAACACTTTTATGTTTGGCGTTCCGAAACCCACCTTATCTCAGGCTGAAAAGCGTTTTTACGCATTGTGCCATAACTTTTCAGGGAAGCTTCAGAACATGAAATTTTAACCTCCCACTATAGCAGAAAGGGTCTTTCTAGTAGGTGCACATCAAATCTAAGCTGTCTGAAGTGTTTTTCGAAAGTTATCAACACTTTTATGTTTGGCGTTCCGAAACCCACCTTATCTCAGGCTGAAAAGCGTTTTTACGCATTGTGCCATAACTTTTCAGGGAAGCTTCAGAACATGAAATTTTAACCTCCCACTATAGCAGAAAGGGTCTTTCTAGTAGGTGCACATCAAATCTAAGCTGTCTGAAGTGTTTTTCGAAAGTTATCAACACTTTTATGTTTGGCGTTCCGAAACCCACCTTATCTCAGGCTGAAAAGCGTTTTTGTGCATTGTGCCATAACTTTTCAGGGAAGCTTCAGAACATGAAATTTTAACCTCCCACTATAGCAGAAAGGGTCTTTCTAGTAGTTGCACATCAAATCTAAACTGTCTGAAGTGTTTTTCCAAAGTTATTAACACTTTTATGTTTGGCGTTCCGAAACCCACCTTATCTCAGGCTGAAAAGCGTTTTTGTGCATTGTGCCATAACTTTTCAGGGAAGCTTCAGAACATGAAATTTTAACCTCCCACTATAGCAGAAAGGGTCTTTCTAGTAGTTGCACATCAAATCTAAACTGTCTGAAGTGTGTTTCCAAAGTTATCAACACTTTTATGTTTGGCGTTCCGAAACCCACCTTATCTCAGGCTGAAAAGCGTTTTTGTGCATTGTGCCATAACTTTTCAGGGAAGCTTCAGAACATGAAATTTTAACCTCCCACTATAGCAGAAAGGGTCTTTCTAGTAGTTGCACATCAAATCTAAACTGTCTGAAGTGTTTTTCCAAAGTTATCAACACTTTTATGTTTGGCGTTCCGAAACCCACCTTATCTCAGGCTGAAAAGCGTTTTTACGCATTGTGCCATAACTTTTCAGGGAAGCTTCAGAACATGAAATTTTAACCTCCCACTATAGCAGAAAGGGTCTTTCTAGTAGGTGCACATCAAATCTAAGCTGTCTGAAGTGTTTTTCGAAAGTTATCAACACTTTTATGTTTGGCGTTCCGAAACCCACCTTATCTCAGGCTGAAAAGCGTTTTTGTGCATTGTGCCATAACTTTTCAGGGAAGCTTCAGAACATGAAATTTTAACCTCCCACTATAGCAGAAAGGGTCTTTCTAGTAGTTGCACATCAAATCTAAACTGTCTGAAGTGTTTTTCCAAAGTTATTAACACTTTTATGTTTGGCGTTCCGAAACCCACCTTATCTCAGGCTGAAAAGCGTTTTTGTGCATTGTGCCATAACTTTTCAGGGAAGCTTCAGAACATGAAATTTTAACCTCCCACTATAGCAGAAAGGGTCTTTCTAGTAGTTGCACATCAAATCTAAACTGTCTGAAGTGTTTTTCCAAAGTTATCAACACTTTTATGTTTGGCGTTCCGAAACCCACCTTATCTCAGGCTGAAAAGCGTTTTTGTGCATTGTGCCATAACTTTTCAGGGAAGCTTCAGAACATGAAATTTTAACCTCCCACTATAGCAGAAAGGGTCTTTCTAGTAGGTGCACATCAAATCTAAGCTGTCTGAAGTGTTTTTCGAAAGTTATCAACACTTTTATGTTTGGCGTTCCGAAACCCACCTTATCTCAGGCTGAAAAGCGTTTTTGTGCATTGTGCCATAACTTTTCAGGGAAGCTTCAGAACATGAAATTTTAACCTCCCACTATAGCAGAAAGGGTCTTTCTAGTAGTTGCACATCAAATCTAAACTGTCTGAAGTGTTTTTCCAAAGTTATCAACACTTTTATGTTTGGCGTTCCGAAACCCACCTTATCTCAGGCTGAAAAGCGTTTTTACGCATTGTGCCATAACTTTTCAGGGAAGCTTCAGAACATGAAATTTTAACCTCCCACTATAGCAGAAAGGGTCTTTCTAGTAGGTGCACATCAAATCTAAGCTGTCTGAAGTGTTTTTCGAAAGTTATCAACACTTTTATGTTTGGCGTTCCGAAACCCACCTTATCTCAGGCTGAAAAGCGTTTTTGTGCATTGTGCCATAACTTTTCAGGGAAGCTTCAGAACATGAAATTTTAACCTCCCACTATAGCAGAAAGGGTCTTTCTAGTAGTTGCACATCAAATCTAAACTGTCTGAAGTGTTTTTCCAAAGTTATCAACACTTTTATGTTTGGCGTTCCGAAACCCACCTTATCTCAGGCTGAAAAGCGTTTTTACGCATTGTGCCATAACTTTTCAGGGAAGCTTCAGAACATGAAATTTTAACCTCCCACTATAGCAGAAAGGGTCTTTCTAGTAGGTGCACATCAAATCTAAGCTGTCTGAAGTGTTTTTCGAAAGTTATCAACACTTTTATGTTTGGCGTTCCGAAACCCACCTTATCTCAGGCTGAAAAGCGTTTTTGTGCATTGTGCCATAACTTTTCAGGGAAGCTTCAGAACATGAAATTTTAACCTCCCACTATAGCAGAAAGGGTCTTTCTAGTAGTTGCACATCAAATCTAAACTGTCTGAAGTGTTTTTCCAAAGTTATCAACACTTTTATGTTTGGCGTTCCGAAACCCACCTTATCTCAGGCTGAAAAGCGTTTTTACGCATTGTGCCATAACTTTTCAGGGAAGCTTCAGAACATGAAATTTTAACCTCCCACTATAGCAGAAAGGGTCTTTCTAGTAGGTGCACATCAAATCTAAGCTGTCTGAAGTGTTTTTCGAAAGTTATCAACACTTTTATGTTTGGCGTTCCGAAACCCACCTTATCTCAGGCTGAAAAGCGTTTTTGTGCATTGTGCCATAACTTTTCAGGGAAGCTTCAGAACATGAAATTTTAACCTCCCACTATAGCAGAAAGGGTCTTTCTAGTAGTTGCACATCAAATCTAAACTGTCTGAAGTGTTTTTCCAAAGTTATCAACACTTTTATGTTTGGCGTTCCGAAACCCACCTTATCTCAGGCTGAAAAGCGTTTTTACGCATTGTGCCATAACTTTTCAGGGAAGCTTCAGAACATGAAATTTTAACCTCCCACTATAGCAGAAAGGGTCTTTCTAGTAGGTGCACATCAAATCTAAGCTGTCTGAAGTGTTTTTCGAAAGTTATCAACACTTTTATGTTTGGCGTTCCGAAACCCACCTTATCTCAGGCTGAAAAGCGTTTTTGTGCATTGTGCCATAACTTTTCAGGGAAGCTTCAGAACATGAAATTTTAACCTCCCACTATAGCAGAAAGGGTCTTTCTAGTAGTTGCACATCAAATCTAAACTGTCTGAAGTGTTTTTCCAAAGGTATCAACACTTTTATGTTTGGCGTTCCGAAACCCACCTTATCTCAGGCTGAAAAGCGTTTTTACGCATTGTGCCATAACTTTTCAGGGAAGCTTCAGAACATGAAATTTTAACCTCCCACTATAGCAGAAAGGGTCTTTCTAGTAGGTGCACATCAAATCTAAGCTGTCTGAAGTGTTTTTCGAAAGTTATCAACACTTTTATGTTTGGCGTTCCGAAACCCACCTTATCTCAGGCTGAAAAGCGTTTTTGTGCATTGTGCCATAACTTTTCAGGGAAGCTTCAGAACATGAAATTTTAACCTCCCACTATAGCAGAAAGGGTCTTTCTAGTAGTTGCACATCAAATCTAAACTGTCTGAAGTGTTTTTCCAAAGTTATCAACACTTTTATGTTTGGCGTTCCGAAACCCACCTTATCTCAGGCTGAAAAGCGTTTTTACGCATTGTGCCATAACTTTTCAGGGAAGCTTCAGAACATGAAATTTTAACCTCCCACTATAGCAGAAAGGGTCTTTCTAGTAGGTGCACATCAAATCTAAGCTGTCTGAAGTGTTTTTCGAAAGTTATCAACACTTTTATGTTTGGCGTTCCGAAACCCACCTTATCTCAGGCTGAAAAGCGTTTTTACGCATTGTGCCATAACTTTTCAGGGAAGCTTCAGAACATGAAATTTTAACCTCCCACTATAGCAGAAAGGGTCTTTCTAGTAGGTGCACATCAAATCTAAGCTGTCTGAAGTGTTTTTCGAAAGTTATCAACACTTTTATGTTTGGCGTTCCGAAACCCACCTTATCTCAGGCTGAAAAGCGTTTTTGTGCATTGTGCCATAACTTTTCAGGGAAGCTTCAGAACATGAAATTTTAACCTCCCACTATAGCAGAAAGGGTCTTTCTAGTAGTTGCACATCAAATCTAAACTGTCTGAAGTGTTTTTCCAAAGTTATTAACACTTTTATGTTTGGCGTTCCGAAACCCACCTTATCTCAGGCTGAAAAGCGTTTTTGTGCATTGTGCCATAACTTTTCAGGGAAGCTTCAGAACATGAAATTTTAACCTCCCACTATAGCAGAAAGGGTCTTTCTAGTAGTTGCACATCAAATCTAAACTGTCTGAAGTGTGTTTCCAAAGTTATCAACACTTTTATGTTTGGCGTTCCGAAACCCACCTTATCTCAGGCTGAAAAGCGTTTTTGTGCATTGTGCCATAACTTTTCAGGGAAGCTTCAGAACATGAAATTTTAACCTCCCACTATAGCAGAAAGGGTCTTTCTAGTAGTTGCACATCAAATCTAAACTGTCTGAAGTGTTTTTCCAAAGTTATCAACACTTTTATGTTTGGCGTTCCGAAACCCACCTTATCTCAGGCTGAAAAGCGTTTTTACGCATTGTGCCATAACTTTTCAGGGAAGCTTCAGAACATGAAATTTTAACCTCCCACTATAGCAGAAAGGGTCTTTCTAGTAGGTGCACATCAAATCTAAGCTGTCTGAAGTGTTTTTCGAAAGTTATCAACACTTTTATGTTTGGCGTTCCGAAACCCACCTTATCTCAGGCTGAAAAGCGTTTTTGTGCATTGTGCCATAACTTTTCAGGGAAGCTTCAGAACATGAAATTTTAACCTCCCACTATAGCAGAAAGGGTCTTTCTAGTAGTTGCACATCAAATCTAAACTGTCTGAAGTGTTTTTCCAAAGTTATTAACACTTTTATGTTTGGCGTTCCGAAACCCACCTTATCTCAGGCTGAAAAGCGTTTTTGTGCATTGTGCCATAACTTTTCAGGGAAGCTTCAGAACATGAAATTTTAACCTCCCACTATAGCAGAAAGGGTCTTTCTAGTAGTTGCACATCAAATCTAAACTGTCTGAAGTGTTTTTCCAAAGTTATCAACACTTTTATGTTTGGCGTTCCGAAACCCACCTTATCTCAGGCTGAAAAGCGTTTTTGTGCATTGTGCCATAACTTTTCAGGGAAGCTTCAGAACATGAAATTTTAACCTCCCACTATAGCAGAAAGGGTCTTTCTAGTAGGTGCACATCAAATCTAAGCTGTCTGAAGTGTTTTTCGAAAGTTATCAACACTTTTATGTTTGGCGTTCCGAAACCCACCTTATCTCAGGCTGAAAAGCGTTTTTGTGCATTGTGCCATAACTTTTCAGGGAAGCTTCAGAACATGAAATTTTAACCTCCCACTATAGCAGAAAGGGTCTTTCTAGTAGTTGCACATCAAATCTAAACTGTCTGAAGTGTTTTTCCAAAGTTATCAACACTTTTATGTTTGGCGTTCCGAAACCCACCTTATCTCAGGCTGAAAAGCGTTTTTACGCATTGTGCCATAACTTTTCAGGGAAGCTTCAGAACATGAAATTTTAACCTCCCACTATAGCAGAAAGGGTCTTTCTAGTAGGTGCACATCAAATCTAAGCTGTCTGAAGTGTTTTTCGAAAGTTATCAACACTTTTATGTTTGGCGTTCCGAAACCCACCTTATCTCAGGCTGAAAAGCGTTTTTGTGCATTGTGCCATAACTTTTCAGGGAAGCTTCAGAACATGAAATTTTAACCTCCCACTATAGCAGAAAGGGTCTTTCTAGTAGTTGCACATCAAATCTAAACTGTCTGAAGTGTTTTTCCAAAGTTATCAACACTTTTATGTTTGGCGTTCCGAAACCCACCTTATCTCAGGCTGAAAAGCGTTTTTACGCATTGTGCCATAACTTTTCAGGGAAGCTTCAGAACATGAAATTTTAACCTCCCACTATAGCAGAAAGGGTCTTTCTAGTAGGTGCACATCAAATCTAAGCTGTCTGAAGTGTTTTTCGAAAGTTATCAACACTTTTATGTTTGGCGTTCCGAAACCCACCTTATCTCAGGCTGAAAAGCGTTTTTGTGCATTGTGCCATAACTTTTCAGGGAAGCTTCAGAACATGAAATTTTAACCTCCCACTATAGCAGAAAGGGTCTTTCTAGTAGTTGCACATCAAATCTAAACTGTCTGAAGTGTTTTTCCAAAGTTATCAACACTTTTATGTTTGGCGTTCCGAAACCCACCTTATCTCAGGCTGAAAAGCGTTTTTACGCATTGTGCCATAACTTTTCAGGGAAGCTTCAGAACATGAAATTTTAACCTCCCACTATAGCAGAAAGGGTCTTTCTAGTAGGTGCACATCAAATCTAAGCTGTCTGAAGTGTTTTTCGAAAGTTATCAACACTTTTATGTTTGGCATTCCGAAACCCACCTTATCTCAGGCTGAAAAGCGTTTTTGTGCATTGTGCCATAACTTTTCAGGGAAGCTTCAGAACATGAAATTTTAACCTCCCACTATAGCAGAAAGGGTCTTTCTAGTAGTTGCACATCAAATCTAAACTGTCTGAAGTGTTTTTCCAAAGGTATCAACACTTTTATGTTTGGCGTTCCGAAACCCACCTTATCTCAGGCTGAAAAGCGTTTTTACGCATTGTGCCATAACTTTTCAGGGAAGCTTCAGAACATGAAATTTTAACCTCCCACTATAGCAGAAAGGGTCTTTCTAGTAGGTGCACATCAAATCTAAGCTGTCTGAAGTGTTTTTCGAAAGTTATCAACACTTTTATGTTTGGCGTTCCGAAACCCACCTTATCTCAGGCTGAAAAGCGTTTTTGTGCATTGTGCCATAACTTTTCAGGGAAGCTTCAGAACATGAAATTTTAACCTCCCACTATAGCAGAAAGGGTCTTTCTAGTAGTTGCACATCAAATCTAAACTGTCTGAAGTGTTTTTCCAAAGTTATCAACACTTTTATGTTTGGCGTTCCGAAACCCACCTTATCTCAGGCTGAAAAGCGTTTTTACGCATTGTGCCATAACTTTTCAGGGAAGCTTCAGAACATGAAATTTTAACCTCCCACTATAGCAGAAAGGGTCTCTCTAGTAGGTGCACATCAAATCTAAGCTGTCTGAAGTGTTTTTCGAAAGTTATCAACACTTTTATGTTTGGCGTTCCGAAACCCACCTTATCTCAGGCTGAAAAGCGTTTTTACGCATTGTGCCATAACTTTTCAGGGAAGCTTCAGAACATGAAATTTTAACCTCCCACTATAGCAGAAAGGGTCTTTCTAGTAGGTGCACATCAAATCTAAGCTGTCTGAAGTGTTTTTCGAAAGTTATCAACACTTTTATGTTTGGCGTTCCGAAACCCACCTTATCTCAGGCTGAAAAGCGTTTTTGTGCATTGTGCCATAACTTTTCAGGGAAGCTTCAGAACATGAAATTTTAACCTCCCACTATAGCAGAAAGGGTCTTTCTAGTAGTTGCACATCAAATCTAAACTGTCTGAAGTGTCTTTCCAAAGTTATTAACACTTTTATGTTTGGCGTTCCGAAACCCACCTTATCTCAGGCTGAAAAGCGTTTTTGTGCATTGTGCCATAACTTTTCAGGGAAGCTTCAGAACATGAAATTTTAACCTCCCACTATAGCAGAAAGGGTCTTTCTAGTAGTTGCACATCAAATCTAAACTGTCTGAAGTGTGTTTCCAAAGTTATCAACACTTTTATGTTTGGCGTTCCGAAACCCACCTTATCTCAGGCTGAAAAGCGTTTTTGTGCATTGTGCCATAACTTTTCAGGGAAGCTTCAGAACATGAAATTTTAACCTCCCACTATAGCAGAAAGGGTCTTTCTAGTAGTTGCACATCAAATCTAAACTGTCTGAAGTGTTTTTCCAAAGTTATCAACACTTTTATGTTTGGCGTTCCGAAACCCACCTTATCTCAGGCTGAAAAGCGTTTTTACGCATTGTGCCATAACTTTTCAGGGAAGCTTCAGAACATGAAATTTTAACCTCCCACTATAGCAGAAAGGGTCTTTCTAGTAGGTGCACATCAAATCTAAGCTGTCTGAAGTGTTTTTCGAAAGTTATCAACACTTTTATGTTTGGCGTTCCGAAACCCACCTTATCTCAGGCTGAAAAGCGTTTTTGTGCATTGTGCCATAACTTTTCAGGGAAGCTTCAGAACATGAAATTTTAACCTCCCACTATAGCAGAAAGGGTCTTTCTAGTAGTTGCACATCAAATCTAAGCTGTCTGAAGTGTTTTTCAAAAGTTATCAACACTTTTATGTTTGGCGTTCCGAAACCCACCTTATCTCAGGCTGAAAAGCGTTTTTGTGCATTGTGCCATAACTTTTCAGGAAAGCTTCAGAACATGAAATTTTAACCTCCCACTATAGCAGAAAGGGTCTTTCTAGTAGGTGCACATCAAATCTAAGCTCTCTGAAGTGTTTTTCGAAAGTTATCAACACTTTTATGTTTGGCGTTCCGAAACCCACCTTATCTCAGGCTGAAAAGCGTTTTTGTGCATTGTGCCATAACTTTTCAGGGAAGCTTCAGAACATGAAATTTTAACCTCCCACTATAGCAGAAAGGGTCTTTCTAGTAGTTGCACATCAAATCTAAACTGTCTGAAGTGTTTTTCCAAAGTTATTAACACTTTTATGTTTGGCGTTCCGAAACCCACCTTATCTCAGGCTGAAAAGCGTTTTTGTGCATTGTGCCATAACTTTTCAGGGAAGCTTCAGAACATGAAATTTTAACCTCCCACTATAGCAGAAAGGGTCTTTCTAGTAGTTGCACATCAAATCTAAACTGTCTGAAGTGTTTTTCCAAAGTTATTAACACTTTTATGTTTGGCGTTCCGAAACCCACCTTATCTCAGGCTGAAAAGCGTTTTTGTGCATTGTGCCATAACTTTTCAGGGAAGCTTCAGAACATGAAATTTTAACCTCCCACTATAGCAGAAAGGGTCTTTCTAGTAGTTGCACATCAAATCTAAACTGTCTGAAGTGTTTTTCCAAAGTTATCAACACTTTTATGTTTGGCGTTCCGAAACCCACCTTATCTCAGGCTGAAAAGCGTTTTTGTGCATTGTGCCATAACTTTTCAGGGAAGCTTCAGAACATGAAATTTTAACCTCCCACTATAGCAGAAAGGGTCTTTCTAGTAGTTGCACATCAAATCTAAACTGTCTGAAGTGTTTTTCAAAAGTTATCAACACTTTTATGTTTGGCGTTCCGAAACCCACCTTATCTCAGGCTGAAAAGCGTTTTTGTGCATTGTGCCATAACTTTTCAGGGAAGCTTCAGAACATGAAATTTTAACCTCCCACTATAGCAGAAAGGGTCTTTCTAGTAGTTGCACATCAAATCTAAACTGTCTGAAGTGTTTTTCCAAAGTTATCAACACTTTTATGTTTGGCGTTCCGAAACCCACCTTATCTCAGGCTGAAAAGCGTTTTTACGCATTGTGCCATAACTTTTCAGGGAAGCTTCAGAACATGAAATTTTAACCTCCCACTATAGCAGAAAGGGTCTTTCTAGTAGTTGCACATCAAATCTAAACTGTCTGAAGTGTTTTTCCAAAGTTATCAACACTTTTATGTTTGGCGTTCCGAAACCCACCTTATCTCAGGCTGAAAAGCGTTTTTGTGCATTGTGCCATAACTTTTCAGGGAAGCTTCAGAACATGAAATTTTAACCTCCCACTATAGCAGAAAGGGTCTTTCTAGTAGTTGCACATCAAATCTAAGCTGTCTGAAGTGTTTTTCAAAAGTTATCAACACTTTTATGTTTGGCGTTCCGAAACCCACCTTATCTCAGGCTGAAAAGCGTTTTTGTGCATTGTGCCATAACTTTTCAGGAAAGCTTCAGAACATGAAATTTTAACCTCCCACTATAGCAGAAAGGGTCTTTCTAGTAGGTGCACATCAAATCTAAGCTCTCTGAAGTGTTTTTCGAAAGTTATCAACACTTTTATGTTTGGCGTTCCGAAACCCACCTTATCTCAGGCTGAAAAGCGTTTTTGTGCATTGTGCCATAACTTTTCAGGGAAGCTTCAGAACATGAAATTTTAACCTCCCACTATAGCAGAAAGGGTCTTTCTAGTAGTTGCACATCAAATCTAAACTGTCTGAAGTGTTTTTCCAAAGTTATTAACACTTTTATGTTTGGCGTTCCGAAACCCACCTTATCTCAGGCTGAAAAGCGTTTTTGTGCATTGTGCCATAACTTTTCAGGGAAGCTTCAGAACATGAAATTTTAACCTCCCACTATAGCAGAAAGGGTCTTTCTAGTAGTTGCACATCAAATCTAAACTGTCTGAAGTGTTTTTCCAAAGTTATTAACACTTTTATGTTTGGCGTTCCGAAACCCACCTTATCTCAGGCTGAAAAGCGTTTTTGTGCATTGTGCCATAACTTTTCAGGGAAGCTTCAGAACATGAAATTTTAACCTCCCACTATAGCAGAAAGGGTCTTTCTAGTAGTTGCACATCAAATCTAAACTGTCTGAAGTGTTTTTCGAAAGTTATCAACACTTTTATGTTTGGCGTTCCGAAACCCACCTTATCTCAGGCTGAAAAGCGTTTTTACGCATTGTGCCATAACTTTTCAGGGAAGCTTCAGAACATGAAATTTTAACCTCCCACTATAGCAGAAAGGGTCTTTCTAGTAGGTGCACATCAAATCTAAGCTGTCTGAAGTGTTTTTCGAAAGTTATCAACACTTTTATGTTTGGCGTTCCGAAACCCACCTTATCTCAGGCTGAAAAGCGTTTTTGTGCATTGTGCCATAACTTTTCAGGGAAGCTTTAGAACATGAAATTTTAACCTCCCACTATAGCAGAAAGGGTCTTTCTAGTAGTTGCACATCAAATCTAAACTGTCTGAAGTGTTTTTCCAAAGTTATCAACACTTTTATGTTTGGCGTTCCGAAACCCACCTTATCTCAGGCTGAAAAGCGTTTTTACGCATTGTGCCATAACTTTTCAGGGAAGCTTCAGAACATGAAATTTTAACCTCCCACTATAGCAGAAAGGGTCTTTCTAGTAGGTGCACATCAAATCTAAGCTGTCTGAAGTGTTTTTCGAAAGTTATCAACACTTTTATGTTTGGCGTTCCGAAACCCACCTTATCTCAGGCTGAAAAGCGTTTTTGTGCATTGTGCCATAACTTTTCAGGGAAGCTTCAGAACATGAAATTTTAACCTCCCACTATAGCAGAAAGGGTCTTTCTAGTAGTTGCACATCAAATCTAAACTGTCTGAAGTGTTTTTCCAAAGTTATCAACACTTTTATGTTTGGCGTTCCGAAACCCACCTTATCTCAGGCTGAAAAGCGTTTTTACGCATTGTGCCATAACTTTCCAGGGAAGCTTCAGAACATGAAATTTTAACCTCCCACTATAGCAGAAAGGGTCTTTCTAGTAGGTGCACATCAAATCTAAGCTGTCTGAAGTGTTTTTCGAAAGTTATCAACACTTTTATGTTTGGCGTTCCGAAACCCACCTTATCTCAGGCTGAAAAGCGATTTTGTGCATTGTGCCATAACTTTTCAGGGAAGCTTCAGAACATGAAATTTTAACCTCCCACTATAGCAGAAAGGGTCTTTCTAGTAGTTGCACATCAAATCTAAGCTGTCTGAAGTGTTTTTCAAAAGTTATCAACACTTTTATGTTTGGCGTTCCGAAACCCACCTTATCTCAGGCTGAAAAGCGTTTTTGTGCATTGTGCCATAACTTTTCAGGAAAGCTTCAGAACATGAAATTTTAACCTCCCACTATAGCAGAAAGGGTCTTTCTAGTAGTTGCACATCAAATCTAAACTGTCTGAAGTGTTTTTCCAAAGTTATCAACACTTTTATGTTTGGCGTTCCAAAACCCACCTTATCTCAGGCTGAAAAGCGTTTTTACGCATTGTGCCATAACTTTTCAGGGAAGCTTCAGAACATGAAATTGTAACCTCCCACTATAGCAGAAAGGGTCTTTCTAGTAGGTGCACATCAAATCTAAGCTCTCTGAAGTGTTTTTCGAAAGTTATCAACACTTTTATGTTTGGCGTTCCGAAACCCACCTTATCTCAGGCTGAAAAGCGTTTTTGGGCATTGTGCCATAACTTTTCAGGAAAGCTTCAGAACATGAAATTTTAACCTCCCACTATAGCAGAAAGGGTCTTTCTAGTAGTTGCACATCAAATCTAAACTGTCTGAAGTGTTTTTCCAAAGTTATTAACACTTTTATGTTTGGCGTTCCGAAACCCACCTTATCTCAGGCTGAAAAGCGTTTTTGTGCATTGTGCCATAACTTTTCAGGGAAGCTTCAGAACATGAAATTTTAACCTCCCACTATAGCAGAAAGGGTCTTTCTAGTAGTTGCACATCAAATCTAAACTGTCTGAAGTGTTTTTCCAAAGTTATCAACACTTTTATGTTTGGCGTTCCGAAACCCACCTTATCTCAGGCTGAAAAGCGTTTTTACGCATTGTGCCATAACTTTTCAGGGAAGCTTCAGAACATGAAATTTTTACCTTCCACTATAGCAGAAAGGGTCTTTCTAGTAGGTGCACATCAAATCTAAGCTCTCTGAAGTGTTTTTCGAAAGTTATCAACACTTTTATGTTTGGCGTTCCGAAACCCACCTTATCTCAGGCTGAAAAGCGTTTTTGTGCATTGTGCCATAACTTTTCAGGGAAGCTTCAGAACATGAAATTTTAACCTCCCACTATAGCAGAAAGGGTCTTTCTAGTAGTTGCACATCAAATCTAAACTGTCTGAAGTGTTTTTCCAAAGTTATTAACACTTTTATGTTTGGCGTTCCGAAACCCACCTTATCTCAGGCTGAAAAGCGTTTTTGTGCATTGTGCCATAACTTTTCAGGGAAGCTTCAGAACATGAAATTTTAACCTCCCACTATAGCAGAAAGGGTCTTTCTAGTAGTTGCACATCAAATCTAAACTGTCTGAAGTGTTTTTCCAAAGTTATCAACACTTTTATGTTTGGCGTTCCGAAACCCACCTTATCTCAGGCTGAAAAGCGTTTTTGTGCATTGTGCCATAACTTTTCAGGGAAGCTTCAGAACATGAAATTTTAACCTCCCACTATAGCAGAAAGGGTCTTTCTAGTAGTTGCACATCAAATCTAAACTGTCTGAAGTGTTTTTCCAAAGTTATCAACACTTTTATGTTTGGCGTTCCGAAACCCACCTTATCTCAGGCTGAAAAGCGTTTTTGTGCATTGTGCCATAACTTTTCAGGGAAGCTTCAGAACATGAAATTTTAACCTCCCACTATAGCAGAAAGGGTCTTTCTAGTAGTTGCACATCAAATCTAAACTGTCTGAAGTGTTTTTCAAAAGTTATCAACACTTTTATGTTTGGCGTTCCGAAACCCACCTTATCTCAGGCTGAAAAGCGTTTTTGTGCATTGTGCCATAACTTTTCAGGGAAGCTTCAGAACATGAAATTTTAACCTCCCACTATAGCAGAAAGGGTCTTTCTAGTAGTTGCACATCAAATCTAAACTGTCTGAAGTGTTTTTCCAAAGTTATCAACACTTTTATGTTTGGCGTTCCGAAACCCACCTTATCTCAGGCTGAAAAGCGTTTTTACGCATTGTGCCATAACTTTTCAGGGAAGCTTCAGAACATGAAATTTTAACCTCCCACTATAGCAGAAAGGGTCTTTCTAGTAGTTGCACATCAAATCTAAACTGTCTGAAGTGTTTTTCCAAAGTTATCAACACTTTTATGTTTGGCGTTCCGAAACCCACCTTATCTCAGGCTGAAAAGCGTTTTTGTGCATTGTGCCATAACTTTTCAGGGAAGCTTCAGAACATGAAATTTTAACCTCCCACTATAGCAGAAAGGGTCTTTCTAGTAGTTGCACATCAAATCTAAGCTGTCTGAAGTGTTTTTCAAAAGTTATCAACACTTTTATGTTTGGCGTTCCGAAACCCACCTTATCTCAGGCTGAAAAGCGTTTTTGTGCATTGTGCCATAACTTTTCAGGAAAGCTTCAGAACATGAAATTTTAACCTCCCACTATAGCAGAAAGGGTCTTTCTAGTAGTTGCACATCAAATCTAAACTGTCTGAAGTGTTTTTCCAAAGTTATCAACACTTTTATGTTTGGCGTTCCGAAACCCACCTTATCTCAGGCTGAAAAGCGTTTTTGTGCATTGTGCCATAACTTTTCAGGAAAGCTTCAGAACATGAAATTTTAACCTCCCACTATAGCAGAAAGGGTCTTTCTAGTAGTTGCACATCAAATCTAAACTGTCTGAAGTGTTTTTCCAAAGTTATCAACACTTTTATGTTTGGCGTTCCGAAACCCACCTTATCTCAGGCTGAAAAGCGTTTTTTACGCATTGTGCCATAACTTTTCAGGGAAGCTTCAGAACATGAAATTTTAACCTCCCACTATAGCAAAAAGGGTCTTTCTAGTAGGTGCACATCAAATCTAAGCTCTCTGAAGTGTTTTTCGAAAGTTATCAACACTTTTATGTTTGGCGTTCCGAAACCCACCTTATCTCAGGCTGAAAAGCGTTTTTGTGCATTGTGCCATAACTTTTCAGGAAAGCTTCAGAACATGAAATTTTAACCTCCCACTATAGCAGAAAGGGTCTTTCTAGTAGTTGCACATCAAATCTAAACTGTCTGAAGTGTTTTTCCAAAGTTATCAACACTTTTATGTTTGGCGTTCCGAAACCCACCTTATCTCAGGCTGAAAAGCGTTTTTGTGCATTGTGCCATAACTTTTCAGGGAAGCTTCAGAACATGAAATTTTAACCTCCCACTATAGCAGAAAGGGTCTTTCTAGTAGTTGCACATCAAATCTAAGCTGTCTGAAGTGTTTTTCAAAAGTTATCAACACTTTTATGTTTGGCGTTCCGAAACCCACCTTATCTCAGGCTGAAAAGCGTTTTTGTGCATTGTGCCATAACTTTTCAGGAAAGCTTCAGAACATGAAATTTTAACCTCCCACTATAGCAGAAAGGGTCTTTCTAGTAGTTGCACATCAAATCTAAACTGTCTGAAGTGTTTTTCCAAAGTTATCAACACTTTTATGTTTGGCGTTCCGAAACCCACCTTATCTCAGGCTGAAAAGCGTTTTTACGCATTGTGCCATAACTTTTCAGGGAAGCTTCAGAACATGAAATTTTAACCTCCCACTATAGCAGAAAGGGTCTTTCTAGTAGGTGCACATCAAATCTAAGCTCTCTGAAGTGTTTTTCGAAAGTTATCAACACTTTTATGTTTGGCGTTCCGAAACCCACCTTATCTCAGGCTGAAAAGCGTTTTTGTGCATTGTGCCATAACTTTTCAGGAAAGCTTCAGAACATGAAATTTTAACCTCCCACTATAGCAGAAAGGGTCTTTCTAGTAGTTGCACATCAAATCTAAACTGTCTGAAGTGTTTTTCCAAAGTTATCAACACTTTTATGTTTGGCGTTCCGAAACCCACCTTATCTCAGGCTGAAAAGCGTTTTTGTGCATTGTGCCATAACTTTTCAGGGAAGCTTCAGAACATGAAATTTTAACCTCCCACTATAGCAGAAAGGGTCTTTCTAGTAGTTGCACATCAAATCTAAGCTGTCTGAAGTGTTTTTCAAAAGTTATCAACACTTTTATGTTTGGCGTTCCGAAACCCACCTTATCTCAGGCTGAAAAGCGTTTTTGTGCATTGTGCCATAACTTTTCAGGAAAGCTTCAGAACATGAAATTTTAACCTCCCACTATAGCAGAAAGGGTCTTTCTAGTAGTTGCACATCAAATCTAAACTGTCTGAAGTGTTTTTCCAAAGTTATCAACACTTTTATGTTTGGCGTTCCGAAACCCACCTTATCTCAGGCTGAAAAGCGTTTTTACGCATTGTGCCATAACTTTTCAGGGAAGCTTCAGAACATGAAATTTTAACCTCCCACTATAGCAGAAAGGGTCTTTCTAGTAGGTGCACATCAAATCTAAGCTCTCTGAAGTGTTTTTCGAAAGTTATCAACACTTTTATGTTTGGCGTTCCGAAACCCACCTTATCTCAGGCTGAAAAGCGTTTTTGTGCATTGTGCCATAACTTTTCAGGGAAGCTTCAGAACATGAAATTTTAACCTCCCACTATAGCAGAAAGGGTCTTTCTAGTAGTTGCACATCAAATCTAAACTGTCTGAAGTGTTTTTCCAAAGTTATCAACACTTTTATGTTTGGCGTTCCGAAACCCACCTTATCTCAGGCTGAAAAGCGTTTTTGTGCATTGTGCCATAACTTTTCAGGGAAGCTTCAGAACATGAAATTTTAACCTCCCACGATAGCAGAAGGGGTCTTTCTAGTAGTTGCACATCAAATCTAAACTGTCTGAAGTGTTTTTCCAAAGTTATCAACACTTTTATGTTTGGCGTTCCGAAACCCACCTTATCTCAGGCTGAAAAGCGTTTATTTGCATTGTGCCATAACTTTTCAGGGAAGCTTCAGAACATGAAATTTTAACCTCCCACTGTAGCAGAAAGGGTCTTTCTAGTAGTTGCATATCAAATCTAAGCTGTCTGAAGTGTTTTTCAAAAGTTATCAACACTTTTATGTTTGGCGTTCCGAAACCCACCTTATCTCAGGCTGAAAAGCGTTTTTGTGCATTGTGCCATAACTTTTCAGGGAAGCTTCAGAACATGAAATTTTAACCTCCCACTATAGCAGAAAGGGTCTTTCTAGTAGTTGCATATCAAATCTAAGCTGTCTGAAGTGTTTTTCAAAAGTTATCAACACTTTTATGTTTGGCGTTCCGAAACCCACCTTATCTCAGGCTGAAAAGCGTTTTTGTGCATTGTGCCATAACTTTTCAGGAAAGCTTCAGAACATGAAATTTTAACCTCCCACTATAGCAGAAAGGGTCTTTCTAGTAGTTGCACATCAAATCTAAACTGTCTGAAGTGTTTTTCCAAAGTTATCAACACTTTTATGTTTGGCGTTCCGAAACCCACCTTATCTCAGGCTGAAAAGCGTTTTTGTGCATTGTGCCATAACTTTTCAGGGAAGCTTCAGAACATGAAATTTTAACCTCCCACTATAGCAGAAAGGGACTTTCTAGTAGTTGCACATCAAATCTAAGCTGTCTGAAGTGTTTTTCAAAAGTTATCAACACTTTTATGTTTGGCGTTCCGAAACCCACCTTATCTCAGGCTGAAAAGCGTTTTTGTGCATTGTGCCATAACTTTTCAGGAAAGCTTCAGAACATGAAATTTTAACCTCCCACTATAGCAGAAAGGGTCTTTCTAGTAGTTGCACATCAAATCTAAACTGTCTGAAGTGTTTTTCCAAAGTTATCAACACTTTTATGTTTGGCGTTCCGAAACCCACCTTATCTCAGGCTGAAAAGCGTTTTTACGCATTGTGCCATAACTTTTCAGGGAAGCTTCAGAACATGAAATTTTAACCTCCCACTATAGCAGAAAGGGTCTTTCTAGTAGGTGCACATCAAATCTAAGCTCTCTGAAGTGTTTTTCGAAAGTTATCAACACTTTTATGTTTGGCGTTCCGAAACCCACCTTATCTCAGGCTGAAAAGCGTTTTTGTGCATTGTGCCATAACTTTTCAGGGAAGCTTCAGAACATGAAATTTTAACCTCCCACTATAGCAGAAAGGGTCTTTCTAGTAGTTGCACATCAAATCTAAACTGTCTGAAGTGTTTTTCCAAAGTTATTAACACTTTTATGTTTGGCGTTCCGAAACCCACCTTATCTCAGGCTGAAAAGCGTTTTTGTGCATTGTGCCATAACTTTTCAGGAAAGCTTCAGACCATGAAATTTTAACCTCCCACTAAAGCAGAAAGGGTCTTTCTAGTAGGTGCACATCAAATCTAAGCTCTCTGAAGTGTTTTTCGAAAGTTATCAACACTTTTATGTTTGGCGTTCCGAAACCCACCTTATCTCAGGCTGAAAAGCGTTTTTGTGCATTGTGCCATAACTTTTCAGGGAAGCTTCAGAACATGAAATTTTAACCTCCCACTATAGCAGAAAGGGTCTTTCTAGTAGTTGCACATCAAATCTAAACTGTCTGAAGTGTTTTTCCAAAGTTATTAACACTTTTATGTTTGGCGTTCCGAAACCCACCTTATCTCAGGCTGAAAAGCGTTTTTGTGCATTGTGCCATAACTTTTCAGGGAAGCTTCAGAACATGAAATTTTAACCTCCCACTATAGCAGAAAGGGTCTTTCTAGTAGTTGCACATCAAATCTAAACTGTCTGAAGTGTTTTTCCAAAGTTATCAACACTTTTATGTTTGGCGTTCCGAAACCCACCTTATCTCAGGCTGAAAAGCGTTTTTGTGCATTGTGCCATAACTTTTCAGGGAAGCTTCAGAACATGAAATTTTAACCTCCCACTATAGCAGAAAGGGTCTTTCTAGTAGTTGCACATCAAATCTAAGCTGTCTGAAGTGTTTTTCAAAAGTTATCAACACTTTTATGTTTGGCGTTCCGAAACCCACCTTATCTCAGGCTGAAAAGCGTTTTTGTGCATTGTGCCATAACTTTTCAGGAAAGCTTCAGAACATGAAATTTTAACCTCCCACTATAGCAGAAAGGGTCTTTCTAGTAGTTGCACATCAAATCTAAACTGTCTGAAGTGTTTTTCCAAAGTTATCAACACTTTTATGTTTGGCGTTCCGAAACCCACCTTATCTCAGGCTGAAAAGCGTTTTTACGCATTGTGCCATAACTTTTCAGGGAAGCTTCAGAACATGAAATTTTAACCTCCCACTATAGCAGAAAGGGTCTTTCTAGTAGGTGCACATCAAATCTAAGCTCTCTGAAGTGTTTTTCGAAAGTTATCAACACTTTTATGTTTGGCGTTCCGAAACCCACCTTATCTCAGGCTGAAAAGCGTTTTTGTGCATTGTGCCATAACTTTTCAGGAAAGCTTCAGAACATGAAATTTTAACCTCCCACTATAGCAGAAAGGGTCTTTCTAGTAGTTGCACATCAAATCTAAACTGTCTGAAGTGTTTTTCCAAAGTTATTAACACTTTTATGTTTGGCGTTCCGAAACCCACCTTATCTCAGGCTGAAAAGCGTTTTTGTGCATTGTGCCATAACTTTTCAGGGAAGCTTCAGAACATGAAATTTTAACCTCCCACTATAGCAGAAAGGGTCTTTCTAGTAGTTGCACATCAAATCTAAACTGTCTGAAGTGTTTTTCCAAAGTTATCAACACTTTTATGTTTGGCGTTCCGAAACCCACCTTATCTCAGGCTGAAAAGCGTTTTTGTGCATTGTGCCATAACTTTTCAGGGAAGCTTCAGAACATGAAATTTTAACCTCCCACTATAGCAGAAAGGGTCTTTCTAGTAGTTGCATATCAAATCTAAGCTGTCTGAAGTGTTTTTCAAAAGTTATCAACACTTTTATGTTTGGCGTTCCGAAACCCACCTTATCTCAGGCTGAAAAGCGTTTTTGTGCATTGTGCCATAACTTTTCAGGAAAGCTTCAGAACATGAAATTTTAACCTCCCACTATAGCAGAAAGGGTCTTTCTAGTAGTTGCACATCAAATCTAAACTGTCTGAAGTGTTTTTCCAAAGTTATCAACACTTTTATGTTTGGCGTTCCGAAACCCACCTTATCTCAGGCTGAAAAGCGTTTTTGTGCATTGTGCCATAACTTTTCAGGGAAGCTTCAGAACATGAAATTTTAACCTCCCACTATAGCAGAAAGGGTCTTTCTAGTAGTTGCACATCAAATCTAAACTGTCTGAAGTGTTTTTCCAAAGTTATTAACACTTTTATGTTTGGCGTTCCGAAACCCACCTTATCTCAGGCTGAAAAGCGTTTTTGTGCATTGTGCCATAACTTTTCAGGAAAGCTTCAGAACATGAAATTTTAACCTCCCACTATAGCAGAAAGGGTCTTTCTAGTAGGTGCACATCAAATCTAAGCTCTCTGAAGTGTTTTTCGAAAGTTATCAACACTTTTATGTTTGGCGTTCCGAAACCCACCTTATCTCAGGCTGAAAAGCGTTTTTGTGCATTGTGCCATAACTTTTCAGGGAAGCTTCAGAACATGAAATTTTAACCTCCCACTATAGCAGAAAGGGTCTTTCTAGTAGTTGCACATCAAATCTAAACTGTCTGAAGTGTTTTTCCAAAGTTATCAACACTTTTATGTTTGGCGTTCCGAAACCCACCTTATCTCAGGCTGAAAAGCGTTTTTACGCATTGTGCCATAACTTTTCAGGGAACCTTCAGAACATGAAATTTTAACCTCCCACTATAGCAGAAAGGGTCTTTCTAGTAGGTGCACATCAAATCTAAGCTGTCTGAAGTGTTTTTCGAAAGTTATCAACACTTTTATGTTTGGCGTTCCGAAACCCACCTTATCTCAGGCTGAAAAGCGTTTTTGTGCATTGTGCCATAACTTTTCAGGGAAGCTTCAGAACATGAAATTTTAACCTCCCACTATAGCAGAAAGGGTCTTTCTAGTAGTTGCACATCAAATCTAAACTGTCTGAAGTGTTTTTCCAAAGTTATTAACACTTTTATGTTTGGCGTTCCGAAACCCACCTTATCTCAGGCTGAAAAGCGTTTTTGTGCATTGTGCCATAACTTTTCAGGGAAGCTTCAGAACATGAAATTTTAACCTCCCACTATAGCAGAAAGGGTCTTTCTAGTAGTTACACATCAAATCTAAACTGTCTGAAGTGTTTTTCCAAAGTTATTAACACTTTTATGTTTGGCGTTCGGAAACCCACCTTATCTCAGGCTGAAAAGCGTTTTTGTGCATTGTGCCATAACTTTTCAGGGAAGCTTCAGAACATGAAATTTTAACCTCCCACTATAGCAGAAAGGGTCTTTCTAGTAGTTGCACATCAAATCTAAACTGTCTGAAGTGTTTTTCCAAAGTTATCAACACTTTTATGTTTGGCGTTCCGAAACCCACCTTATCTCAGGCTGAAAAGCGTTTTTACGCATTGTGCCATAACTTTTCAGGGAAGCTTCAGAACATGAAATTTTAACCTCCCACTATAGCAAAAAGGGTCTTTCTAGTAGGTGCACATCAAATCTAAGCTGTCTGAAGTGTTTTTCGAAAGTTATCAACACTTTTATGTTTGGCGTTCCGAAACCCACCTTATCTCAGGCAGAAAAGCGTTTTTGTGCATTGTGCCATAACTTTTCAGGGAAGCTTCAGAACATGACATTTTAACCTCCCACTATAGCAGAAAGGGTCTTTCAAGTAGTTGCACATCAAATCTAAGCTGTCTGAAGTGTTTTTCAAAAGTTATCAACACTTTTATGTTTGGCGTTCCGAAACCCACCTTATCTCAGGCTGAAAAGCGTTTTTGTGCATTGTGCCATAACTTTTCAGGAAAGCTTCAGAACATGAAATTTTAACCTCCCACTATAGCAGAAAGGGTCTTTCTAGTAGGTGCACATCAAATCTAAGCTCTCTGAAGTGTTTTTCGAAAGTTATCAACACTTTTATGTTTGGCGTTCCGAAACCCACCTTATCTCAGGCTGAAAAGCGTTTTTGTGCATTGTGCCATAACTTTTCAGGGAAGCTACAGAACATGAAATTTTAACCTCCCACTATAGCAGAAAGGGCCTTTCTAGTAGTTGCACATCAAATCTAAACTGTCTGAAGTGTTTTTCCAAAGTTATTAACACTTTTATGTTTGGCGTTCCGAAACCCACCTTATCTCAGGCTGAAAAGCGTTTTTGTGCATTGTGCCATAACTTTTCAGGGAAGCTTCAGAACATGAAATTTTAACCTCCCACTATAGCAGAAAGGGTCTTTCTAGTAGTTGCACATCAAATCTAAACTGTCTGAAGTGTTTTTCCAAAGTTATTAACACTTTTATGTTTGGCGTTCCGAAACCCACCTTATCTCAGGCTGAAAAGCGTTTTTGTGCATTGTGCCATAACTTTTCAGGGAAGCTTCAGAACATGAAATTTTAACCTCCCACTATAGCAGAAAGGGTCTTTCTAGTAGTTGCACATCAAATCTAAACTGTCTGAAGTGTTTTTCCAAAGTTATTAACACTTTTATGTTTGGCGTTCCGAAACCCACCTTATCTCAGGCTGAAAAGCGTTTTTGTGCATTGTGCCATAACTTTTCAGGGAAGCTTCAGAACATGAAATTTTAACCTCCCACTATAGCAGAAAGGGTCTTTCTAGTAGTTGCACATCAAATCTAAACTGTCTGAAGTGTTTTTCCAAAGTTATCAACACTTTTATGTTTGGCGTTCCGAAACCCACCTTATCTCAGGCTGAAAAGCGTTTTTACGCATTGTGCCATAACTTTTCAGGGAAGCTTCAGAACATGAAATTTTAACCTCCCACTATAGCAGAAAGGGTCTTTCTAGTAGGTGCACATCAAATCTAAGCTGTCTGAAGTGTTTTTCGAAAGTTATCAACACTTTTATGTTTGGCGTTCCGAAACCCACCTTATCTCAGGCTGAAAAGCGTTTTTGTGCATTGTGCCATAACTTTTCAGGGAAGCTTCAGAACATGAAATTTTAACCTCCCACTATAGCAGAAAGGGTCTTTCTAGTAGTTGCACATCAAATCTAAGCTGTCTGAAGTGTTTTTCAAAAGTTATCAACACTTTTATGTTTGGCGTTCCGAAACCCACCTTATCTCAGGCTGAAAAGCGTTTTTGTGCATTGTGCCATAACTTTTCAGGAAAGCTTCAGAACATGAAATTTTAACCTCCCACTATAGCAGAAAGGGTCTTTCTAGTAGTTGCACATCAAATCTAAACTGTCTGAAGTGTTTTTCCAAAGTTATCAACACTTTTATGTTTGGCGTTCCGAAACCCACCTTATCTCAGGCTGAAAAGCGTTTTTACGCATTGTGCCATAACTTTTCAGGGAAGCTTCAGAACATGAAATTTTAACCTCCCACTATAGCAGAAAGGGTCTTTCTAGTAGGTGCACATCAAATCTAAGCTCTCTGAAGTGTTTTTCGAAAGTTATCAACACTTTTATGTTTGGCGTTCCGAAACCCACCTTATCTCAGGCTGAAAAGCGTTTTTGTGCATTGTGCCATAACTTTTCAGGAAAGCTTCAAAACATGAAATTTTAACCTCCCACTATAGCAGAAAGGGTCTTTCTAGTAGTTGCACATCAAATCTAAACTGTCTGAAGTGTTTTTCCAAAGTTATTAACACTTTTATGTTTGGCGTTCCGAAACCCACCTTATCTCAGGCTGAAAAGCGTTTTTGTGCATTGTGCCATAACTTTTCAGGGAAGCTTCAGAACATGAAATTTTAACCTCCCACTATAGCAGAAAGGGTCTTTCTAGTAGTTGCACATCAAATCTAAACTGTCTGAAGTGTTTTTCCAAAGTTATCAACACTTTTATGTTTGGCGTTCCGAAACCCACCTTATCTCAGGCTGAAAAGCGTTTTTACGCATTGTGCCATAACTTTTCAGGGAAGCTTCAGAACATGAAATTTTAACCTCCCACTATAGCAGAAAGGGTCTTTCTAGTAGGTGCACATCAAATCTAAGCTCTCTGAAGTGTTTTTCGAAAGTTATCAACACTTTTATGTTTGGCGTTCCGAAACCCACCTTATCTCAGGCTGAAAAGCGTTTTTGTGCATTGTGCCATAACTTTTCAGGGAGGCTTCAGAACATGAAATTTTAACCTCCCACTATAGCAGAAAGGGTCTTTCTAGTAGTTGCACATCAAATCTAAACTGTCTGAAGTGTTTTTCCAAAGTTATTAACACTTTTATGTTTGGCGTTCCGAAACCCACCTTATCTCAGGCTGAAAAGCGTTTTTGTGCATTGTGCCATAACTTTTCAGGAAAGCTTCAGAACATGAAATTTTAACCTCCCACTATAGCAGAAAGGGTCTTTCTAGTAGTTGCACATCAAATCTAAACTGTCTGAAGTGTTTTTCCAAAGTTATCAACACTTTTATGTTTGGCGTTCCGAAACCCACCTTATCTCAGGCTGAAAAGCGTTTTTACGCATTGTGCCATAACTTTTCAGGGAAGCTTCAGAACATGAAATTTTAACCTCCCACTATAGCAGAAAGGGTCTTTCTAGTAGGTGCACATCAAATCTAAGCTCTCTGAAGTGTTTTTCGAAAGTTATCAACACTTTTATGTTTGGCGTTCCGAAACCCACCTTATCTCAGGCTGAAAAGCGTTTTTGTGCATTGTGCCATAACTTTTCAGGAAAGCTTCAGAACATGAAATTTTAACCTCCCACTATAGCAGAAAGGGTCTTTCTAGTAGTTGCACATCAAATCTAAACTGTCTGAAGTGTTTTTCCAAAGTTATTAACACTTTTATGTTTGGCGTTCCGAAACCCACCTTATCTCAGGCTGAAAAGCGTTTTTGTGCATTGTGCCATAACTTTTCAGGGAAGCTTCAGAACATGAAATTTTAACCTCCCACTATAGCAGAAAGGGTCTTTCTAGTAGTTGCACATCAAATCTAAACTGTCTGAAGTGTTTTTCCAAAGTTGTCAACACTTTTATGTTTGGCGTTCCGAAACCCACCTTATCTCAGGCTGAAAAGCGTTTTTGTGCATTGTGCCATAACTTTTCAGGGAAGCTTCAGAACATGAAATTTTAACCTCCCACTATAGCAGAAAGGGTCTTTCTAGTAGTTGCACATCAAATCTAAGCTGTCTGAAGTGTTTTTCAAAAGTTATCAACACTTTTATGTTTGGCGTTCCGAAACCCACCTTATCTCAGGCTGAAAAGCGTTTTTGTGCATTGTGCCATAACTTTTCAGGGAAGCTTCAGAACATGAAATTTTAACCTCCCACTATAGCAGAAAGGGTCTTTCTAGTAGTTGCACATCAAATCTAAACTGTCTGAAGTGTTTTTCCAAAGTTATCAACACTTTTATGTTTGGCGTTCCGAAACCCACCTTATCTCAGGCTGAAAAGCGTTTTTGTGCATTGTGCCATAACTTTTCAGGGAAGCTTCAGAACATGAAATTTTAACCTCCCACTATAGCAGAAAGGGTCTTTCTAGTAGTTGCACATCAAATCTAAGCTGTCTGAAGTGTTTTTCAAAAGTTATCAACACTTTTATGTTTGGCGTTCCGAAACCCACCTTATCTCAGGCTGAAAAGCGTTTTTGTGCATTGTGCCATAACTTTTCAGGAAAGCTTCAGAACATGAAATTTTAACCTCCCACTATAGCAGAAAGGGTCTTTCTAGTAGTTGCACATCAAATCTAAACTGTCTGAAGTGTTTTTCCAAAGTTATCAACACTTTTATGTTTGGCGTTCCGAAACCCACCTTATCTCAGGCTGAAAAGCGTTTTTACGCATTGTGCCATAACTTTTCAGGGAAGCTTCAGAACATGAAATTTTAACCTCCCACTATAGCAGAAAGGGTCTTTCTAGTAGGTGCACATCAAATCTAAGCTCTCTGAAGTGTTTTTCGAAAGTTATCAACACTTTTATGTTTGGCGTTCCGAAACCCACCTTATCTCAGGCTGAAAAGCGTTTTTGTGCATTGTGCCATAACTTTTCAGGGAAGCTTCAGAACATGAAATTTTAACCTCCCACTATAGCAGAAAGGGTCTTTCTAGTAGTTGCACATCAAATCTAAACTGTCTGAAGTGTTTTTCCAAAGTTATCAACACTTTTATGTTTGGCGTTCCGAAACCCACCTTATCTCAGGCTGAAAAGCGTTTTTGTGCATTGTGCCATAACTTTTCAGGGAAGCTTCAGAACATGAAATTTTAACCTCCCACTATAGCAGAAAGGGTCTTTCTAGTAGTTGCATATCAAATCTAAGCTGTCTGAAGTGTTTTTCAAAAGTTATCAACACTTTTATGTTTGGCGTTCCGAAACCCACCTTATCTCAGGCTGAAAAGCGTTTTTGTGCATTGTGCCATAACTTTTCAGGAAAGCTTCAGAACATGAAATTTTAACCTCCCACTATAGCAGAAAGGGTCTTTCTAGTAGTTGCACATCAAATCTAAACTGTCTGAAGTGTTTTTCCAAAGTTATCAACACTTTTATGTTTGGCGTTCCGAAACCCACCTTATCTCAGGCTGAAAAGCGTTTTTGTGCATTGTGCCATAACTTTTCAGGGAAGCTTCAGAACATGAAATTTTAACCTCCCACTATAGCAGAAAGGGTCTTTCTAGTAGTTGCACATCAAATCTAAACTGTCTGAAGTGTTTTTCCAAAGTTATTAACACTTTTATGTTTGGCGTTCCGAAACCCACCTTATCTCAGGCTGAAAAGCGTTTTTGTGCATTGTGCCATAACTTTTCAGGAAAGCTTCAGAACATGAAATTTTAACCTCCCACTATAGCAGAAAGGGTCTTTCTAGTAGGTGCACATCAAATCTAAGCTCTCTGAAGTGTTTTTCGAAAGTTATCAACACTTTTATGTTTGGCGTTCCGAAACCCACCTTATCTCAGGCTGAAAAGCGTTTTTATGCATTGTGCCATAACTTTTCAGGGAAGCTTCAGAACATGAAATTTTAACCTCCCACTATAGCAGAAAGGGTCTTTCTAGTAGTTGCACATCAAATCTAAACTGTCTGAAGTGTTTTTCCAAAGTTATCAACACTTTTATGTTTGGCGTTCCGAAACCCACCTTATCTCAGGCTGAAAAGCGTTTTTACGCATTGTGCCATAACTTTTCAGGGAACCTTCAGAACATGAAATTTTAACCTCCCACTATAGCAGAAAGGGTCTTTCTAGTAGGTGCACATCAAATCTAAGCTGTCTGAAGTGTTTTTCGAAAGTTATCAACACTTTTATGTTTGGCGTTCCGAAACCCACCTTATCTCAGGCTGAAAAGCGTTTTTGTGCATTGTGCCATAACTTTTCAGGGAAGCTTCAGAACATGAAATTTTAACCTCCCACTATAGCAGAAAGGGTCTTTCTAGTAGTTGCACATCAAATCTAAACTGTCTGAAGTGTTTTTCCAAAGTTATTAACACTTTTATGTTTGGCGTTCCGAAACCCACCTTATCTCAGGCTGAAAAGCGTTTTTGTGCATTGTGCCATAACTTTTCAGGGAAGCTTCAGAACATGAAATTTTAACCTCCCACTATAGCAGAAAGGGTCTTTCTAGTAGTTACACATCAAATCTAAACTGTCTGAAGTGTTTTTCCAAAGTTATTAACACTTTTATGTTTGGCGTTCGGAAACCCACCTTATCTCAGGCTGAAAAGCGTTTTTGTGCATTGTGCCATAACTTTTCAGGGAAGCTTCAGAACATGAAATTTTAACCTCCCACTATAGCAGAAAGGGTCTTTCTAGTAGTTGCACATCAAATCTAAACTGTCTGAAGTGTTTTTCCAAAGTTATCAACACTTTTATGTTTGGCGTTCCGAAACCCACCTTATCTCAGGCTGAAAAGCGTTTTTACGCATTGTGCCATAACTTTTCAGGGAAGCTTCAGAACATGAAATTTTAACCTCCCACTATAGCAAAAAGGGTCTTTCTAGTAGGTGCACATCAAATCTAAGCTGTCTGAAGTGTTTTTCGAAAGTTATCAACACTTTTATGTTTGGCGTTCCGAAACCCACCTTATCTCAGGCAGAAAAGCGTTTTTGTGCATTGTGCCATAACTTTTCAGGGAAGCTTCAGAACATGACATTTTAACCTCCCACTATAGCAGAAAGGGTCTTTCAAGTAGTTGCACATCAAATCTAAGCTGTCTGAAGTGTTTTTCAAAAGTTATCAACACTTTTATGTTTGGCGTTCCGAAACCCACCTTATCTCAGGCTGAAAAGCGTTTTTGTGCATTGTGCCATAACTTTTCAGGAAAGCTTCAGAACATGAAATTTTAACCTCCCACTATAGCAGAAAGGGTCTTTCTAGTAGGTGCACATCAAATCTAAGCTCTCTGAAGTGTTTTTCGAAAGTTATCAACACTTTTATGTTTGGCGTTCCGAAACCCACCTTATCTCAGGCTGAAAAGCGTTTTTGTGCATTGTGCCATAACTTTTCAGGGAAGCTACAGAACATGAAATTTTAACCTCCCACTATAGCAGAAAGGGCCTTTCTAGTAGTTGCACATCAAATCTAAACTGTCTGAAGTGTTTTTCCAAAGTTATTAACACTTTTATGTTTGGCGTTCCGAAACCCACCTTATCTCAGGCTGAAAAGCGTTTTTGTGCATTGTGCCATAACTTTTCAGGGAAGCTTCAGAACATGAAATTTTAACCTCCCACTATAGCAGAAAGGGTCTTTCTAGTAGTTGCACATCAAATCTAAACTGTCTGAAGTGTTTTTCCAAAGTTATTAACACTTTTATGTTTGGCGTTTCGAAACCCACCTTATCTCAGGCTGAAAAGCGTTTTTGTGCATTGTGCCATAACTTTTCAGGGAAGCTTCAGAACATGAAATTTTAACCTCCCACTATAGCAGATAGGGTCTTTCTAGTAGTTGCACATCAAATCTAAACTGTCTGAAGTGTTTTTCCAAAGTTATTAACACTTTTATGTTTGGCGTTCCGAAACCCACCTTATCTCAGGCTGAAAAGCGTTTTTGTGCATTGTGCCATAACTTTTCAGGGAAGCTTCAGAACATGAAATTTTAACCTCCCACTATAGCAGAAAGGGTCTTTCTAGTAGTTGCACATCAAATCTAAACTGTCTGAAGTGTTTTTCCAAAGTTATCAACACTTTTATGTTTGGCGTTCCGAAACCCACCTTATCTCAGGCTGAAAAGCGTTTTTACGCATTGTGCCATAACTTTTCAGGGAAGCTTCAGAACATGAAATTTTAATCTCCCACTATAGCAGAAAGGGTCTTTCTAGTAGGTGCACATCAAATCTAAGCTGTCTGAAGTGTTTTTCGAAAGTTATCAACACTTTTATGTTTGGCGTTCCGAAACCCACCTTATCTCAGGCTGAAAAGCGTTTTTGTGCATTGTGCCATAACTTTTCAGGGAAGCTTCAGAACATGAAATTTTAACCTCCCACTATAGCAGAAAGGGTCTTTCTAGTAGTTGCACATCAAATCTAAACTGTCTGAAGTGTTTTTCCAAAGTTATTAACACTTTTATGTTTGGCGTTCCGAAACCCACCTTATCTCAGGCTGAAAAGCGTTTTTGTGCATTGTGCCATAACTTTTCAGGGAAGCTTCAGAACATGAAATTTTAACCTCCCACTATAGCAGAAAGGGTCTTTCTAGTAGTTGCACATCAAATCTAAACTGTCTGAAGTGTTTTTCCAAAGTTATCAACACTTTTATGTTTGGCGTTCCGAAACCCACCTTATCTCAGGCTGAAAAGCGTTTTTACGCATTGTGCCATAACTTTTCAGGGAAGCTTCAGAACATGAAATTTTAACCTCCCACTATAGCAGAAAGGGTCTTTCTAGTAGGTGCACATCAAATCTAAGCTGTCTGAAGTGTTTTTCGAAAGTTATCAACACTTTTATGTTTGGCGTTCCGAAACCCACCTTATCTCAGGCTGAAAAGCGTTTTTGTGCATTGTGCCATAACTTTTCAGGGAAGCTTCAGAACATGAAATTTTAACCTCCCACTATAGCAGAAAGGGTCTTTCTAGTAGTTGCACATCAAATCTAAGCTGTCTGAAGTGTTTTTCAAAAGTTATCAACACTTTTATGTTTGGCGTTCCGAAACCCACCTTATCTCAGGCTGAAAAGCGTTTTTGTGCATTGTGCCATAACTTTTCAGGAAAGCTTCAGAACATGAAATTTTAACCTCCCACTATAGCAGAAAGGGTCTTTCTAGTAGTTGCACATCAAATCTAAACTGTCTGAAGTGTTTTTCCAAAGTTATCAACACTTTTATGTTTGGCGTTCCGAAACCCACCTTATCTCAGGCTGAAAAGCGTTTTTACGCATTGTGCCATAACTTTTCAGGGAAGCTTCAGAACATGAAATTTTAACCTCCCACTATAGCAGAAAGGGTCTTTCTAGTAGGTGCACATCAAATCTAAGCTCTCTGAAGTGTTTTTCGAAAGTTATCAACACTTTTATGTTTGGCGTTCCGAAACCCACCTTATCTCAGGCTGAAAAGCGTTTTTGTGCATTGTGCCATAACTTTTCAGGAAAGCTTCAAAACATGAAATTTTAACCTCCCACTATAGCAGAAAGGGTCTTTCTAGTAGTTGCACATCAAATCTAAACTGTCTGAAGTGTTTTTCCAAAGTTATTAACACTTTTATGTTTGGCGTTCCGAAACCCACCTTATCTCAGGCTGAAAAGCGTTTTTGTGCATTGTGCCATAACTTTTCAGGGAAGCTTCAGAACATGAAATTTTAACCTCCCACTATAGCAGAAAGGGTCTTTCTAGTAGTTGCACATCAAATCTAAACTGTCTGAAGTGTTTTTCCAAAGTTATCAACACTTTTATGTTTGGCGTTCCGAAACCCACCTTATCTCAGGCTGAAAAGCGTTTTTACGCATTGTGCCATAACTTTTCAGGGAAGCTTCAGAACATGAAATTTTAACCTCCCACTATAGCAGAAAGGGTCTTTCTAGTAGGTGCACATCAAATCTAAGCTCTCTGAAGTGTTTTTCGAAAGTTATCAACACTTTTATGTTTGGCGTTCCGAAACCCACCTTATCTCAGGCTGAAAAGCGTTTTTGTGCATTGTGCCATAACTTTTCAGGGAAGCTTCAGAACATGAAATTTTAACCTCCCACTATAGCAGAAAGGGTCTTTCTAGTAGTTGCACATCAAATCTAAACTGTCTGAAGTGTTTTTCCAAAGTTATTAACACTTTTATGTTTGGCGTTCCGAAACCCACCTTATCTCAGGCTGAAAAGCGTTTTTGTGCATTGTGCCATAACTTTTCAGGAAAGCTTCAGAACATGAAATTTTAACCTCCCACTATAGCAGAAAGGGTCTTTCTAGTAGTTGCACATCAAATCTAAACTGTCTGAAGTGTTTTTCCAAAGTTATCAACACTTTTATGTTTGGCGTTCCGAAACCCACCTTATCTCAGGCTGAAAAGCGTTTTTACGCATTGTGCCATAACTTTTCAGGGAAGCTTCAGAACATGAAATTTTAACCTCCCACTATAGCAGAAAGGGTCTTTCTAGTAGGTGCACATCAAATCTAAGCTCGCTGAAGTGTTTTTCGAAAGTTATCAACACTTTTATGTTTGGCGTTCCGAAACCCACCTTATCTCAGGCTGAAAAGCGTTTTTGTGCATTGTGCCATAACTTTTCAGGAAAGCTTCAGAACATGAAATTTTAACCTCCCACTATAGCAGAAAGGGTCTTTCTAGTAGTTGCACATCAAATCTAAACTGTCTGAAGTGTTTTTCCAAAGTTATTAACACTTTTATGTTTGGCGTTCCGAAACCCACCTTATCTCAGGCTGAAAAGCGTTTTTGTGCATTGTGCCATAACTTTTCAGGGAAGCTTCAGAACATGAAATTTTAACCTCCCACTATAGCAGAAAGGGTCTTTCTAGTAGTTGCACATCAAATCTAAACTGTCTGAAGTGTTTTTCCAAAGTTATCAACACTTTTATGTTTGGCGTTCCGAAACCCACCTTATCTCAGGCTGAAAAGCGTTTTTGTGCATTGTGCCATAACTTTTCAGGGAAGCTTCAGAACATGAAATTTTAACCTCCCACTATAGCAGAAAGGGTCTTTCTAGTAGTTGCACATCAAATCTAAGCTGTCTGAAGTGTTTTTCAAAAGTTATCAACACTTTTATGTTTGGCGTTCCGAAACCCACCTTATCTCAGGCTGAAAAGCGTTTTTGTGCATTGTGCCATAACTTTTCAGGGAAGCTTCAGAACATGAAATTTTAACCTCCCACTATAGCAGAAAGGGTCTTTCTAGTAGTTGCACATCAAATCTAAACTGTCTGAAGTGTTTTTCCAAAGTTATCAACACTTTTATGTTTGGCGTTCCGAAACCCACCTTATCTCAGGCTGAAAAGCGTTTTTGTGCATTGTGCCATAACTTTTCAGGAAAGCTTCAGAACATGAAATTTTAACCTCCCACTATAGCAGAAAGGGTCTTTCTAGTAGTTGCACATCAAATCTAAACTGTCTGAAGTGTTTTTCCAAAGTTATCAACACTTTTATGTTTGGCGTTCCGAAACCCACCTTATCTCAGGCTGAAAAGCGTTTTTACGCATTGTGCCATAACTTTTCAGGGAAGCTTCAGAACATGAAATTTTAACCTCCCACTATAGCAGAAAGGGTCTTTCTAGTAGGTGCACATCAAATCTAAGCTCTCTGAAGTGTTTTTCGAAAGTTATCAACACTTTTATGTTTGGCGTTCCGAAACCCACCTTATCTCAGGCTGAAAAGCGTTTTTGTGCATTGTGCCATAACTTTTCAGGGAAGCTTCAGAACATGAAATTTTAACCTCCCACTATAGCAGAAAGGGTCTTTCTAGTAGTTGCACATCAAATCTAAACTGTCTGAAGTGTTTTTCCAAAGTTATTAACACTTTTATGTTTGGCGTTCCGAAACCCACCTTATCTCAGGCTGAAAAGCGTTTTTGTGCATTGTGCCATAACTTTTCAGGGAAGCTTCAGAACATGAAATTTTAACCTCCCACTATAGCAGAAAGGGTCTTTCTAGTAGGTGCACATCAAATCTAAGCTCTCTGAAGTGTTTTTCGAAAGTTATCAACACTTTTATGTTTGGCGTTCCGAAACCCACCTTATCTCAGGCTGAAAAGCGTTTTTGTGCATTGTGCCATAACTTTTCAGGGAAGCTTCAGAACATGAAATTTTAACCTCCCACTATAGCAGAAAGGGTCTTTCTAGTAGTTGCACATCAAATCTAAACTGTCTGAAGTGTTTTTCCAAAGTTATTAACACTTTTATGTTTGGCGTTCCGAAACCCACCTTATCTCAGGCTGAAAAGCGTTTTTGTGCATTGTGCCATAACTTTTCAGGGAAGCTTCAGAACATGAAATTTTAACCTCCCACTATAGCAGAAAGGGTCTTTCTAGTAGTTGCACATCAAATCTAAACTGTCTGAAGTGTTTTTCCAAAGTTATCAACACTTTTATGTTTGGCGTTCCGAAACCCACCTTATCTCAGGCTGAAAAGCGTTTTTACGCATTGTGCCATAACTTTTCAGGGAAGCTTCAGAACATGAAATTTTAACCTCCCACTATAGCAGAAAGGGTCTTTCTAGTAGGTGCACATCAAATCTAAGCTGTCTGAAGTGTTTTTCGAAAGTTATCAACACTTTTATGTTTGGCGTTCCGAAACCCACCTTATCTCAGGCTGAAAAGCGTTTTTGTGCATTGTGCCATAACTTTTCAGGGAAGCTTCAGAACATGAAATTTTAACCTCCCACTATAGCAGAAAGGGTCTTTCTAGTAGTTGCACATCAAATCTAAGCTGTCTGAAGTGTTTTTCCAAAGTTATCAACACTTTTATGTTTGGCGTTCCGAAACCCACCTTATCTCAGGCTGAAAAGCGTTTTTACGCATTGTGCCATAACTTTTCAGGGAAGCTTCAGAACATGAAATTTTAACCTCCCACTATAGCAGAAAGGGTCTTTCTAGTAGGTGCACATCAAATCTAAGCTCTCTGAAGTGTTTTTCGAAAGTTATCAACACTTTTATGTTTGGCGTTCCGAAACCCACCTTATCTCAGGCTGAAAAGCGTTTTTGTGCATTGTGCCATAACTTTTCAGGAAAGCTTCAGAACATGAAATTTTAACCTCCCACTATAGCAGAAAGGGTCTTTCTAGTAGTTGCACATCAAATCTAAACTGTCTGAAGTGTTTTTCCAAAGTTATTAACACTTTTATGTTTGGCGTTCCGAAACCCACCTTATCTCAGGCTGAAAAGCGTTTTTGTGCATTGTGCCATAACTTTTCAGGGAAGCTTCAGAACATGAAATTTTAACCTCCCACTATAACAGAAAGGGTCTTTCTAGTAGTTGCACATCAAATCTAAACTGTCTGAAGTGTTTTTCCAAAGTTATCAACACTTTTATGTTTGGCGTTCCGAAACCCACCTTATCTCAGGCTGAAAAGCGTTTTTACGCATTGTGCCATAACTTTTCAGGGAAGCTTCAGAACATGAAATTTTAACCTCCCACTATAGCAGAAAGGGTCTTTCTAGTAGGTGCACATCAAATCTAAGCTCTCTGAAGTGTTTTTCGAAAGTTATCAACACTTTTATGTTTGGCGTTCCGAAACCCACCTTATCTCAGGCTGAAAAGCGTTTTTGTGCATTGTGCCATAACTTTTCAGGGAAGCTTCAGAACATGAAATTTTAACCTCCCACTATAGCATAAAGGGTCTTTCTAGTAGTTGCACATCAAATCTAAACTGTCTGAAGTGTTTTTCCAAAGTTATTAACACTTTTATGTTTGGCGTTCCGAAACCCACCTTATCTCAGGCTGAAAAGCGTTTTTGTGCATTGTGCCATAACTTTTCAGGGAAGCTTCAGAACATGAAATTTTAACCTCCCACTATAGCAGAAAGGGTCTTTCTAGTAGTTGCACATCAAATCTAAACTGTCTGAAGTGTTTTTCCAAAGTTATCAACACTTTTATGTTTGGCGTTCCGAAACCCACCTTATCTCAGGCTGAAAAGCGTTTTTGTGCATTGTGCCATAACTTTTCAGGGAAGCTTCAGAACATGAAATTTTAACCTCCCACTATAGCAGAAAGGGTCTTTCTAGTAGGTGCACATCAAATCTAAGCTCTCTGAAGTGTTTTTCGAAAGTTATCAACACTTTTATGTTTGGCGTTCCGAAACCCACCTTATCTCAGGCTGAAAAGCGTTTTTGTGCATTGTGCCATAACTTTTCAGGGAAGCTTCAGAACATGAAATTTTAACCTCCCACTATAGCAGAAAGGGTCTTTCTAGTAGTTGCACATCAAATCTAAACTGTCTGAAGTGTTTTTCCAAAGTTATTAACACTTTTATGTTTGGCGTTCCGAAACCCACCTTATCTCAGGCTGAAAAGCGTTTTTGTGCATTGTGCCATAACTTTTCAGGGAAGCTTCAGAACATGAAATTTTAACCTCCCACTATAGCAGAAAGGGTCTTTCTAGTAGGTGCACATCAAATCTAAGCTGTCTGAAGTGTTTTTCGAAAGTTATCAACACTTTTATGTTTGGCGTTCCGAAACCCACCTTATCTCAGGCTGAAAAGCGTTTTTGTGCATTGTGCCATAACTTTTCAGGGAAGCTTCAGAACATGAAATTTTAACCTCCCACTATAGCAGAAAGGGTCTTTCTAGTAGTTGCACATCAAATCTAAGCTGTCTGAAGTGTTTTTCAAAAGTTATCAACACTTTTATGTTTGGCGTTCCGAAACCCACCTTATCTCAGGCTGAAAAGCGTTTTTGTGCATTGTGCCATAACTTTTCAGGAAAGCTTCAGAACATGAAATTTTAACCTCCCACTATAGCAGAAAGGGTCTTTCTAGTAGGTGTACATCAAATCTAAGCTCTCTGAAGTGTTTTTCGAAAGTTATCAACACTTTTATGTTTGGCGTTCCGAAACCCACCTTATCTCAGGCTGAAAAGCGTTTTTGTGCATTGTGCCATAACTTTTCAGGGAAGCTTCAGAACATGAAATTTTAACCTCCCACTATAGCAGAAAGGGTCTTTCTAGTAGTTGCACATCAAATCTAAACTGTCTGAAGTGTTTTTCCAAAGTTATTAACACTTTTATGTTTGGCGTTCCGAAACCCACCTTATCTCAGGCTGAAAAGCGTTTTTGTGCATTGTGCCATAACTTTTCAGGGAAGCTTCAGAACATGAAATTTTAACCTCCCACTATAGCAGAAAGGGTCTTTCTAGTAGTTGCACATCAAATCTAAACTGTCTGAAGTGTTTTTCCAAAGTTATCAACACTTTTATGTTTGGCGTTCCGAAACCCACCGTATCTCAGGCTGAAAAGCGTTTTTACGCATTGTGCCATAACTTTTCAGGGAAGCTTCAGAACATGAAATTTTAACCTCCCACTATAGCAGAAAGGGTCTTTCTAGTAGGTGCACATCAAATCTAAGCTGTCTGTAGTGTTTTTCGAAAGTTATCAACACTTTTATGTTTGGCGTTCCGAAACCCACCTTATCTCAGGCTGAAAAGCGTTTTTGTGCATTGTGCCATAACTTTTCAGGGAAGCTTCAGAACATGAAATTTTAACCTCCCACTATAGCAGAAAGGGTCTTTCTAGTAGTTGCACATCAAATCTAAACTGTCTGAAGTGTTTTTCCAAAGTTATTAACACTTTTATGTTTGGCGTTCCGAAACCCACCTTATCTCAGGCTGAAAAGCGTTTTTGTGCATTGTGCCATAACTTTTCAGGGAAGCTTCAGAACATGAAATTTTAACCTCCCACTATAGCAGAAAGGGTCTTTCTAGTAGTTGCACATCAAATCTAAACTGTCTGAAGTGTTTTTCCAAAGTTATTAACACTTTTATGTTTGGCGTTCCGAAACCCACCTTATCTCAGGCTGAAAAGCGTTTTTGTGCATTGTGCCATAACTTTTCAGGGAAGCTTCAGAACATGAAATTTTAACCTCCCACTATAGCAGAAAGGGTCTTTCTAGTAGGTGCACATCAAATCTAAACTGTCTGAAGTGTTTTTCCAAAGTTATCAACACTTTTATGTTTGGCGTTCCGAAACCCACCTTATCTCAGGCTGAAAAGCGTTTTTACGCATTGTGCCATAACTTTTCAGGAAAGCTTCAGAACATGAAATTTTAACCTCCCACTATAGCAGAAAGGGTCTTTCTAGTAGGTGCACATCAAATCTAAGCTGTCTGAAGTGTTTTTCGAAAGTTATCAACACTTTTATGTTTGGCGTTCCGAAACCCACCTTATCTCAGGCTGAAAAGCGTTTTTGTGCATTGTGCCATAACTTTTCAGGGAAGCTTCAGAACATGAAATTTTAACCTCCCACTATAGCAGAAAGGGTCTTTCTAGTAGTTGCACATCAAATCTAAGCTGTCTGAAGTGTTTTTCAAAAGTTATCAACACTTTTATGTTTGGCGTTCCGAAACCCACCTTATCTCAGGCTGAAAAGCGTTTTTGTGCATTGTGCCATAACTTTTCAGGAAAGCTTCAGAACATGAAATTTTAACCTCCCACTATAGCAGAAAGGGTCTTTCTAGTAGGTGCACATCAAATCTAAGCTGTCTGAAGTGTTTTTCGAAAGTTATCAACACTTTTATGTTTGGCGTTCCGAAACCCACCTTATCTCAGGCTGAAAAGCGTTTTTGTGCATTGTGCCATAACTTTTCAGGGAAGCTTCAGAACATGAAATTTTAACCTCCCACTATAGCAGAAAGGGTCTTTCTAGTAGTTGCACATCAAATCTAAACTGTCTGAAGTGTTTTTCCAAAGTTATTAACACTTTTATGTTTGGCGTTCCGAAACCCACCTTATCTCAGGCTGAAAAGCGTTTTTGTGCATTGTGCCTTAACTTTTCAGGGAAGCTTCAGAACATGAAATTTTAACGTCCCACTATAGCAGAAAGGGTCTTTCTAGTAGTTGCACATCAAATCTAAACTGTCTGAAGTGTTTTTCCAAAGTTATTAACACTTTTATGTTTGGCGTTCCGAAACCCACCTTATCTCAGGCTGAAAAGCGTTTTTGTGCATTGTGCCATAACTTTTCAGGGAAGCTTCAGAACATGAAATTTTAACCTCCCACTATAGCAGAAAGGGTCTTTCTAGTAGTTGCACATCAAATCTAAACTGTCTGAAGTGTTTTTCCAAAGTTATCAACACTTTTATGTTTGGCGTTCCGAAACCCACCTTATCTCAGGCTGAAAAGCGTTTTTACGCATTGTGCCATAACTTTTCAGGGAAGCTTCAGAACATGAAATTTTAACCTCCCACTATAGCAGAAAGGGTCTTTCTAGTAGGTGCACATCAAATCTAAGCTGTCTGAAGTGTTTTTCGAAAGTTATCAACACTTTTATGTTTGGCGTTCCGAAACCCACCTTATCTCAGGCTGAAAAGCGTTTTTGTGCATTGTGCCATAACTTTTCAGGGAAGCTTCAGAACATGAAATTTTAACCTCCCACTATAGCAGAAAGGGTCTTTCTAGTAGTTGCACATCAAATCTAAGCTGTCTGAAGTGTTTTTCAAAAGTTATCAACACTTTTATGTTTGGCGTTCCGAAACCCACCTTATCTCAGGCTGAAAAGCGTTTTTGTGCATTGTGCCATAACTTTTCAGGAAAGCTTCAGAACATGAAATTTTAACCTCCCACTATAGCAGAAAGGGTCTTTCTAGTAGTTGCACATCAAATCTAAACTGTCTGAAGTGTTTTTCCAAAGTTATCAACACTTTTATGTTTGGCGTTCCGAAACCCACCTTATCTCAGGCTGAAAAGCGTTTTTACGCATTGTGCCATAACTTTTCAGGGAAGCTTCAGAACATGAAATTTTAACCTCCCACTATAGCAGAAAGGGTCTTTCTAGTAGGTGCACATCAAATCTAAGCTCTCTGAAGTGTTTTTCGAAAGTTATCAACACTTTTATGTTTGGCGTTCCGAAACCCACCTTATCTCAGGCTGAAAAGCGTTTTTGTGCATTGTGCCATAACTTTTCAGGAAAGCTTCAGAACATGAAATTTTAACCTCCCACTATAGCAGAAAGGGTCTTTCTAGTAGTTGCACATCAAATCTAAACTGTCTGAAGTGTTTTTCCAAAGTTTTTAACACTTTTATGTTTGGCGTTCCGAAACCCACCTTATCTCAGGCTGAAAAGCGTTTTTGTGCATTGTGCCATAACTTTTCAGGGAAGCTTCAGAACATGAAATTTTAACCTCCCACTATAGCAGAAAGGGTCTTTCTAGTAGTTGCACATCAAATCTAAACTGTCTGAAGTGTTTTTCCAAAGTTATCAACACTTTTATGTTTGGCGTTCCGAAACCCACCTTATCTCAGGCTGAAAAGCGTTTTTACGCATTGTGCCATAACTTTTCAGGGAAGCTTCAGAACATGAAATTTTAACCTCCCACTATAGCAGAAAGGGTCTTTCTAGTAGGTGCACATCAAATCTAAGCTCTCTGAAGTGTTTTTCGAAAGTTATCAACACTTTTATGTTTGGCGTTCCGAAACCCACCTTATCTCAGGCTGAAAAGCGTTTTTGTGCATTGTGCCATAACTTTTCAGGGAAGCTTCAGAACATGAAATTTTAACCTCCCACTATAGCAGAAAGGGTCTTTCTAGTAGTTGCACATCAAATCTAAACTGTCTGAAGTGTTTTTCCAAAGTTATTAACACTTTTATGTTTGGCGTTCCGAAACCCACCTTATCTCAGGCTGAAAAGCGTTTTTGTGCATTGTGCCATAACTTTTCAGGGAAGCTTCAGAACATGAAATTTTAACCTCCCACTATAGCAGAAAGGGTCTTTCTAGTAGTTGCACATCAAATCTAAACTGTCTGAAGTGTTTTTCCAAAGTTATCAACACTTTTATGTTTGGCGTTCCGAAACCCACCTTATCTCAGGCTGAAAAGCGTTTTTGTGCATTGTGCCATAACTTTTCAGGGAAGCTTCAGAACATGAAATTTTAACCTCCCACTATAGCAGAAAGGGTCTTTCTAGTAGTTGCACATCAAATCTAAACTGTCTGAAGTGTTTTTCCAAAGTTATCAACACTTTTATGTTTGGCGTTCCGAAACCCACCTTGTCTCAGGCTGAAAAGCGTTTTTACGCATTGTGCCATAACTTTTCAGGGAAGCTTCAGAACATGAAATTTTAACCTCCCACTATAGCAGAAAGGGTCTTTCTAGTAGGTGCACATCAAATCTAAGCTGTCTGAAGTGTTTTTCGAAAGTTATCAACACTTTTATGTTTGGCGTTCCGAAACCCACCTTATCTCAGGCTGAAAAGCGTTTTTGTGCATTGTGCCATAACTTTTCAGGGAAGCTTCAGAACATGAAATTTTAACCTCCCACTATAGCAGAAAGGGTCTTTCTAGTAGTTGCACATCAAATCTAAACTGTCTGAAGTGTTTTTCCAAAGTTATTAACACTTTTATGTTTGGCGTTCCGAAACCCACCTTATCTCAGGCTGAAAAGCGTTTTTGTGCATTGTGCCATAACTTTTCAGGGAAGCTTCAGAACATGAAATTTTAACCTCCCACTATAGCAGAAAGGGTCTTTCTAGTAGTTGCACATCAAATCTAAACTGTCTGAAGTGTTTTTCCAAAGTTATCAACACTTTTATGTTTGGCGTTCCGAAACCCACCTTATCTCAGGCTGAAAAGCGTTTTTACGCATTGTGCCATAACTTTTCAGGGAAGCTTCAGAACATGAAATTTTAACCTCCCACTATAGCAGAAAGGGTCTTTCTAGTAGGTGCACATCAAATCTAAGCTGTCTGAAGTGTTTTTCGAAAGTTATCAACACTTTTATGTTTGGCGTTCCGAAACCCACCTTATCTCAGGCTGAAAAGCGTTTTTGTGCATTGTGCCATAACTTTTCAGGGAAGCTACAGAACATGAAATTTTAACCTCCCACTATAGCAGAAAGGGTCTTTCTAGTAGTTGCACATCAAATCTAAGCTGTCTGAAGTGTTTTTCAAAAGTTATCAACACTTTTATGTTTGGCGTTCCGAAACCCACCTTATCTCAGGCTGAAAAGCGTTTTTGTGCATTGTGCCATAACTTTTCAGGAAAGCTTCAGAACATGAAATTTTAACCCCCCACTATAGCAGAAAGGGTCTTTCTAGTAGGTGCACATCAAATCTAAGCTCTCTGAAGTGTTTTTCCAAAGTTATCAACACTTTTATGTTTGGCGTTCCGAAACCCACCTTATCTCAGGCTGAAAAGCGTTTTTGTGCATTGTGCCATAACTTTTCAGGGAAGCTTCAGAACATGAAATTTTAACCTCCCACTATAGCAGAAAGGGTCTTTCTAGTAGTTGCACATCAAATCTAAACTGTCTGAAGTGTTTTTCCAAAGTTATTAACACTTTTATGTTTGGCGTTCCGAAACCCACCTTATCTCAGGCTGAAAAGCGTTTTTGTGCATTGTGCCATAACTTTTCAGGGAAGCTTCAGAACATGAAATTTTAACCTCCCACTATAGCAGAAAGGGTCTTTCTAGTAGTTGCACATCAAATCTAAACTGTCTGAAGTGTTTTTCCAAAGTTATCAACACTTTTATGTTTGGCGTTCCGAAACCCACCTTATCTCAGGCTGAAAAGCGTTTTTACGCATTGTGCCATAACTTTTCAGGGAAGCTTCAGAACATGAAATTTTAACCTCCCACTATAGCAGAAAGGGTCTTTCTAGTAGGTGCACATCAAATCTAAGCTGTCTGAAGTGTTTTTCGAAAGTTATCAACACTTTTATGTTTGGCGTTCCGAAACCCACCTTATCTCAGGCTGAAAAGCGTTTTTGTGCATTGTGCCATAACTTTTCAGGGAAGCTTCAGAACATGAAATTTTAACCTCCCACTATAGCAGAAAGGGTCTTTCTAGTAGTTGCACATCAAATCTAAACTGTCTGAAGTGTTTTTCCAAAGTTATCAACACTTTTATGTTTGGCGTTCCGAAACCCACCTTATCTCAGGCTGAAAAGCGTTTTTACGCATTGTGCCATAACTTTTCAGGGAAGCTTCAGAACATGAAATTTTAACCTCCCACTATAGCAGAAAGGGTCTTTCTAGTAGGTGCACATCAAATCTAAGCTGTCTGAAGTGTTTTTCGAAAGTTATCAACACTTTTATGTTTGGCGTTCCGAAACCCACCTTATCTCAGGCTGAAAAGCGTTTTTGTGCATTGTGCCATAACTTTTCAGGAAAGCTTCAGAACATGAAATTTTAACCTCCCACTATAGCAGAAAGGGTCTTTCTAGTAGTTGCACATCAAATCTAAACTGTCTGAAGTGTTTTTCCAAAGTTATCAACACTTTTATGTTTGGCGTTCCGAAACCCACCTTATCTCAGGCTGAAAAGCGTTTTTGTGCATTGTGCCATAACTTTTCAGGAAAGCTTCAGAACATGAAATTTTAACCTCCCACTATAGCAGAAAGGGTCTTTCTAGTAGTTGCACATCAAATCTAAACTGTCTGAAGTGTTTTTCCAAAGTTATTAACACTTTTATGTTTGGCGTTCCGAAACCCACCTTATCTCAGGCTGAAAAGCGTTTTTGTGCATTGTGCCATAACTTTTCAGGGAAGCTTCAGAACATGAAATTTTAACCTCCCACTATAGCAGAAAGGGTCTTTCTAGTAGTTGCACATCAAATCTAAACTGTCTGAAGTGTTTTTCCAAAGTTATCAACACTTTTATGTTTGGCGTTCCGAAACCCACCTTATCTCAGGCTGAAAAGCGTTTTTACGCATTGTGCCATAACTTTTCAGGGAAGCTTCAGAACATGAAATTTTAACCTCCCACTATAGCAGAAAGGGTCTTTCTAGTAGGTGCACATCAAATCTAAGCTCTCTGAAGTGTTTTTCGAAAGTTATCAACATTTTTATGTTTGGCGTTCCGAAACCCACCTTATCTCAGGCTGAAAAGCGTTTTTGTGCATTGTGCCATAACTTTTCAGGGAAGCTTCAGAACATGAAATTTTAACCTCCCACTATAGCAGAAAGGGTCTTTCTAGTAGGTGCACATCAAATCTAAGCTCTCTGAAGTGTTTTTCGAAAGTTATCAACACTTTTATGTTTGGCGTTCCGAAACCCACCTTATCTCAGGCTGAAAAGCGTTTTTGTGCATTGTGCCATAACTTTTCAGGAAAGCTACAGAACATGAAATTTTAACCTCCCACTATAGCAGAAAGGGTCTTTCTAGTAGTTGCACATCAAATCTAAACTGTCTGAAGTGTTTTTCCAAAGTTATTAACACTTTTATGTTTGGCGTTCCGAAACCCACCTTATCTCAGGCTGAAAAGCGTTTTTGTGCATTGTGCCATAACTTTTCAGGAAAGCTTCAGAACATGAAATTTTAACCTCCCACTATAGCAGAAAGGGTCTTTCTAGTAGTTGCACATCAAATCTAAACTGTCTGAAGTGTTTTTCCAAAGTTATCAACACTTTTATGTTTGGCGTTCCGAAACCCACCTTATCTCAGGCTGAAAAGCGTTTTTACGCATTGTGCCATAACTTTTCAGGGAAGCTTCAGAACATGAAATTTTAACGTCCCACTATAGCAGAAAGGGTCTTTCTAGTAGGTGCACATCAAATCTAAGCTGTCTGAAGTGTTTTTCGAAAGTTATCAACACTTTTATGTTTGGCGTTCCGAAACCCACCTTATCTCAGGCTGAAAAGCGTTTTTGTGCATTGTGCCATAACTTTTCAGGGAAGCTTCAGAACATGAAATTTTAACCTCCCACTATAGCAGAAAGGGTCTTTCTAGTAGTTGCACATCAAATCTAAGCTGTCTGAAGTGTTTTTCAAAAGTTATCAACACTTTTATGTTTGGCGTTCCGAAACCCACCTTATCTCAGGCTGAAAAGCGTTTTTGTGCATTGTGCCATAACTTTTCAGGAAAGCTTCAGAACATGAAATTTTAACCTCCCACTATAGCAGAAAGGGTCTTTCTAGTAGGTGCACATCAAATCTAAACTGTCTGAAGTGTTTTTCCAAAGTTATTAACACTTTTATGTTTGGCGTACCGAAACCCACCTTATCTCAGGCTGAAAAGCGTTTTTGTGCATTGTGCCATAACTTTTCAGGGAAGCTTCAGAACATGAAATTTTAACCTCCCACTATAGCAGAAAGGGTCTTTCTAGTAGTTGCACATCAAATCTAAACTGTCTGAAGTGTTTTTCCAAAGTTATCAACACTTTTATGTTTGGCGTTCCGAAACCCACCGTATCTCAGGCTGAAAAGCGTTTTTACGCATTGTGCCATAACTTTTCAGGGAAGCTTCAGAACATGAAATTTTAACCTCCCACTATAGCAGAAAGGGTCTTTCTAGTAGGTGCACATCAAATCTAAGCTGTCTGAAGTGTTTTTCGAAAGTTATCAACACTTTTATGTTTGGCGTTCCGAAACCCACCTTATCTCAGGCTGAAAAGCGTTTTTGTGCATTGTGCCATAACTTTTCAGGGAAGCTTCAGAACATGAAATTTTAACCTCCCACTATAGCAGAAAGGGTCTTTCTAGTAGTTGCACATCAAATCTAAACTGTCTGAAGTGTTTTTCCAAAGTTATTAACACTTTTATGTTTGGCGTTCCGAAACCCACCTTATCTCAGGCTGAAAAGCGTTTTTGTGCATTGTGCCATAACTTTTCAGGGAAGCTTCAGAACATGAAATTTTAACCTCCCACTATAGCAGAAAGGGTCTTTCTAGTAGTTGCACATCAAATCTAAACTGTCTGAAGTGTTTTTCCAAAGTTATTAACACTTTTATGTTTGGCGTTCCGAAACCCACCTTATCTCAGGCTGAAAAGCGTTTTTGTGCATTGTGCCATAACTTTTCAGGGAAGCTTCAGAACATGAAATTTTAACCTCCCACTATAGCAGAAAGGGTCTTTCTAGTAGGTGCACATCAAATCTAAGCTGTCTGAAGTGTTTTTCGAAAGTTATCAACGCTTTTATGTTTGGCGTTCCGAAACCCACCTTATCTCAGGCTGAAAAGCGTTTTTGTGCATTGTGCCATAACTTTTCAGGGAAGCTTCAGAACATGAAATTTTAACCTCCCACTATAGCAGAAAGGGTCTTTCTAGTAGTTGGACATCAAATCTAAGCTGTCTGAAGTGTTTTTCAAAAGTTATCAACACTTTTATGTTTGGCGTTCCGAAACCCACCTTATCTCAGGATGAAAAGCGTTTTTGTGCATTGTGCCATAACTTTTCAGGAAAGCTTCAGAACATGAAATTTTAACCTCCCACTATAGCAGAAAGGGTCTTTCTAGTAGGTGCACATCAAATCTAAGCTCTCTGAAGTGTTTTTCGAAAGTTATCAACACTTTTATGTTTGGCGTTCCGAAACCCACCTTATCTCAGGCTGAAAAGCGTTTTTGTGCATTGTGCCATAACTTTTCAGGGAAGCTTCAGAACATGAAATTTTAACCTCCCACTATAGCAGAAAGGGTCTTTCTAGTAGTTGCACATCAAATCTAAACTGTCTGAAGTGTTTTTCCAAAGTTATCAACACTTTTATGTTTGGCGTTCCGAAACCCACCTTATCTCAGGCTGAAAAGCGTTTTTGTGCATTGTGCCATAACTTTTCAGGGAAGCTTCAGAACATGAAATTTTAACCTCCCACTATAGCAGAAAGGGTCTTTCTAGTAGTTGCACATCAAATCTAAACTGTCTGAAGTGTTTTTCCAAAGTTATCAACACTTTTATGTTTGGCGTTCCGAAACCCACCTTATCTCAGGCTGAAAAGCGTTTTTACGCATTGTGCCATAACTTTTCAGGGAAGCTTCAGAACATGAAATTTTAACCTCCCACTATAGCAGAAAGGGTCTTTCTAGTAGGTGCACATCAAATCTAAGCTGTCTGAAGTGTTTTTCGAAAGTTATCAACACTTTTATGTTTGGCGTTCCGAAACCCACCTTATCTCAGGCTGAAAAGCGTTTTTGTGCATTGTGCCATAACTTTTCAGGGAAGCTTCAGAACATGAAATTTTAACCTCCCACTATAGCAGAAAGGGTCTTTCTAGTAGTTGCACATCAAATCTAAACTGTCTGAAGTGTTTTTCCAAAGTTATTAACACTTTTATGTTTGGCGTTCCGAAACCCACCTTATCTCAGGCTGAAAAGCGTTTTTGTGCATTGTGCCATAACTTTTCAGGGAAGCTTCAGAACATGAAATTTTAACCTCCCACTATAGCAGAAAGGGTCTTTCTAGTAGTTGCACATCAAATCTAAACTGTCTGAAGTGTTTTTCCAAAGTTATCAACACTTTTATGTTTGGCGTTCCGAAACCCACCTTATCTCAGGCTGAAAAGCGTTTTTACGCATTGTGCCATAACTTTTCAGGGAAGCTACAGAACATGAAATTTTAACCTCCCACTATAGCAGAAAGGGTGTTTCTAGTAGGTGCACATCAAATCTAAGCTGTCTGAAGTGTTTTTCGAAAGCTATCAACACTTTTATGTTTGGCGTTCCGAAACCCACCTTATCTCAGGCTGAAAAGCGTTTTTGTGCATTGTGCCATAACTTTTCAGGGAAGCTTCAGAACATGAAATTTTAACCTCCCACTATAGCAGAAAGGGTCTTTCTAGTAGTTGCACATCAAATCTAAGCTGTCTGAAGTGTTTTTCAAAAGTTATCAACACTTTTATGTTTGGCGTTCCGAAACCCACCTTATCTCAGGCTGAAAAGCGTTTTTGTGCATTGTGCCATAACTTTTCAGGAAAGCTTCAGAACATGAAATTTTAACCTCCCACTATAGCAGAAAGTGTCTTTCTAGTAGGTGCACATCAAATCTAAGCTCTCTGAAGTGTTTTTCGAAAGTTATCAACACTTTTATGTTTGGCGTTCCGAAACCCACCTTATCTCAGGCTGAAAAGCGTTTTTGTGCATTGTGCCATAACTTTTCAGGGAAGCTTCAGAACATGAAATTTTAACCTCCCACTATAGCAGAAAGGGTCTTTCTAGTAGTTGCACATCAAATCTAAACTGTCTGAAGTGTTTTTCCAAAGTTATTAACACTTTTATGTTTGGCGTTCCGAAACCCACCTTATCTCAGGCTGAAAAGCGTTTTTGTGCATTGTGCCATAACTTTTCAGGGAAGCTTCAGAACATGAAATTTTAACCTCCCACTATAGCAGAAAGGGTCTTTCTAGTAGTTGCACATCAAATCTAAACTGTCTGAAGTGTTTTTCCAAAGTTATCAACACTTTTATGTTTGGCGTTCCGAAACCCACCTTATCTCAGGCTGAAAAGCGTTTTTACGCATTGTGCCATAACTTTTCAGGGAAGCTTCAGAACATGAAATTTTAACCTCCCACTATAGCAGAAAGGGTCTTTCTAGTAGGTGCACATCAAATCTAAGCTGTCTGAAGTGTTTTTCGAAAGTTATCAACACTTTCATGTTTGGCGTTCCGAAACCCACCTTATCTCAGGCTGAAAAGCGTTTTTGTGCATTGTGCCATAACTTTTCAGGAAAGCTTCAGAACATGAAATTTTAACCTCCCACTATAGCAGAAAGGGTCTTTCTAGTAGTTGCACATCAAATCTAAACTGTCTGAAGTGTTTTTCCAAAGTTATCAACACTTTTATGTTTGGCGTTCCGAAACCCACCTTATCACAGGCTGAAAAGCGTTTTTACGCATTGTGCCATAACTTTTCAGGGAAGCTTCAGAACATGAAATTTTAACCTCCCACTATAGCAGAAAGGGTCTTTCTAGTAGGTGCACATCAAATCTAAGCTCTCTGAAGTGTTTTTCGAAAGTTATCAACACTTTTATGTTTGGCGTTCCGAAACCCACCTTATCTCAGGCTGAAAAGCGTTTTTGTGCATTGTGCCATAACTTTTCAGGAAAGCTTCAGAACATGAAATTTTAACCTCCCACTATAGCAGAAAGGGTCTTTCTAGTAGTTGCACATCAAATCTAAGCTGTCTGAAGTGTTTTTCGAAAGTTATCAACACTTTTATGTTTGGCGTTCCGAAACCCACCTTATCTCAGGCTGAAAAGCGTTTTTGTGCATTGTGCCATAACTTTTCAGGGAAGCTTCAGAACATGAAATTTTAACCTCCCACTATAGCAGAAAGGGTCTTTCTAGTAGTTGCACATCAAATCTAAACTGTCTGAAGTGTTTTTCCAAAGTTATTAACACTTTTATGTTTGGCGTTCCGAAACCCACCTTATCTCAGGCTGAAAAGCGTTTTTGTGCATTGTGCCATAACTTTTCAGGGAAGCTTCAGAACATGAAATTTTAACCTCCCACTATAGCAGAAAGGGTCTTTCTAGTAGTTGCACATCAAATCTAAACTGTCTGAAGTGTTTTTCCAAAGTTATCAACACTTTTATGTTTGGCGTTCCGAAACCCACCTTATCTCAGGCTGAAAAGCGTTTTTACGCATTGTGCCATAACTTTTCAGGGAAGCTACAGAACATGAAATTTTAACCTCCCACTATAGCAGAAAGGGTGTTTCTAGTAGGTGCACATCAAATCTAAGCTGTCTGAAGTGTTTTTCGAAAGCTATCAACACTTTTATGTTTGGCGTTCCGAAACCCACCTTATCTCAGGCTGAAAAGCGTTTTTGTGCATTGTGCCATAACTTTTCAGGGAAGCTTCAGAACATGAAATTTTAACCTCCCACTATAGCAGAAAGGGTCTTTCTAGTAGTTGCACATCAAATCTAAGCTGTCTGAAGTGTTTTTCAAAAGTTATCAACACTTTTATGTTTGGCGTTCCGAAACCCACCTTATCTCAGGCTGAAAAGCGTTTTTGTGCATTGTGCCATAACTTTTCAGGAAAGCTTCAGAACATGAAATTTTAACCTCCCACTATAGCAGAAAGTGTCTTTCTAGTAGGTGCACATCAAATCTAAGCTCTCTGAAGTGTTTTTCGAAAGTTATCAACACTTTTATGTTTGGCGTTCCGAAACCCACCTTATCTCAGGCTGAAAAGCGTTTTTGTGCATTGTGCCATAACTTTTCAGGGAAGCTTCAGAACATGAAATTTTAACCTCCCACTATAGCAGAAAGGGTCTTTCTAGTAGTTGCACATCAAATCTAAACTGTCTGAAGTGTTTTTCCAAAGTTATTAACACTTTTATGTTTGGCGTTCCGAAACCCACCTTATCTCAGGCTGAAAAGCGTTTTTGTGCATTGTGCCATAACTTTTCAGGGAAGCTTCAGAACATGAAATTTTAACCTCCCACTATAGCAGAAAGGGTCTTTCTAGTAGTTGCACATCAAATCTAAACTGTCTGAAGTGTTTTTCCAAAGTTATCAACACTTTTATGTTTGGCGTTCCGAAACCCACCTTATCTCAGGCTGAAAAGCGTTTTTACGCATTGTGCCATAACTTTTCAGGGAAGCTTCAGAACATGAAATTTTAACCTCCCACTATAGCAGAAAGGGTCTTTCTAGTAGGTGCACATCAAATCTAAGCTGTCTGAAGTGTTTTTCGAAAGTTATCAACACTTTCATGTTTGGCGTTCCGAAACCCACCTTATCTCAGGCTGAAAAGCGTTTTTGTGCATTGTGCCATAACTTTTCAGGAAAGCTTCAGAACATGAAATTTTAACCTCCCACTATAGCAGAAAGGGTCTTTCTAGTAGTTGCACATCAAATCTAAACTGTCTGAAGTGTTTTTCCAAAGTTATCAACACTTTTATGTTTGGCGTTCCGAAACCCACCTTATCACAGGCTGAAAAGCGTTTTTACGCATTGTGCCATAACTTTTCAGGGAAGCTTCAGAACATGAAATTTTAACCTCCCACTATAGCAGAAAGGGTCTTTCTAGTAGGTGCACATCAAATCTAAGCTCTCTGAAGTGTTTTTCGAAAGTTATCAACACTTTTATGTTTGGCGTTCCGAAACCCACCTTATCTCAGGCTGAAAAGCGTTTTTGTGCATTGTGCCATAACTTTTCAGGAAAGCTTCAGAACATGAAATTTTAACCTCCCACTATAGCAGAAAGGGTCTTTCTAGTAGTTGCACATCAAATCTAAACTGTCTGAAGTGTTTTTCCAAAGTTATTAACACTTTTATGTTTGGCGTTCCGAAACCCACCTTATCTCAGGCTGAAAAGCGTTTTTGTGCATTGTGCCATAACTTTTCAGGGAAGCTTCAGAACATGAAATTTTAACCTCCCACTATAGCAGAAAGGGTCTTTCTAGTAGTTGCACATCAAATCTAAACTGTCTGAAGTGTTTTTCCAAAGTTATCAACACTTTTATGTTTGGCGTTCCGAAACCCACCTTATCTCAGGCTGAAAAGCGTTTTTGTGCATTGTGCCATAACTTTTCAGGGAAGCTTCAGAACATGAAATTTTAACCTCCCACTATAGCAGAAAGGGTCTTTCTAGTAGGTGCACATCAAATCTAAGCTCTCTGAAGTGTTTTTCCAAAGTTATTAACACTTTTATGTTTGGCGTTCCGAAACCCACCTTATCTCAGGCTGAAAAGCGTTTTTGTGCATTGTGCCATAACTTTTCAGGGAAGCTTCAGAACATGAAATTTTAACCTCCCACTATAGCAGAAAGGGTCTTTCTAGTAGTTGCACATCAAATCTAAACTGTCTGAAGTGTTTTTCCAAAGTTATCAACACTTTTATGTTTGGCGTTCCGAAACCCACCTTATCTCAGGCTGAAAAGCGTTTTTGTGCATTGTGCCATAACTTTTCAGGGAAGCTTCAGAACATGAAATTTTAACCTCCCACTATAGCAGAAAGGGTCTTTCTAGTAGGTGCACATCAAATCTAAGCTGTCTGAAGTGTTTTTCAAAAGTTATCAACACTTTTATGTTTGGCGTTCCGAAACCCACCTTATCTCAGGCTGAAAAGCGTTTTTGTGCATTGTGCCATAACTTTTCAGGAAAGCTTCAGAACATGAAATTTTAACCTCCCACTATAGCAGAAAGGGTCTTTCTAGTAGTTGCACATCAAATCTAAACTGTCTGAAGTGTTTTTCCAAAGTTATCAACACTTTTATGTTTGGCGTTCCGAAACCCACCTTATCTCAGGCTGAAAAGCGTTTTTACGCATTGTGCCATAACTTTTCAGGGAAGCTTCAGAACATGAAATTTTAACCTCCCACTATAGCAGAAAGGGTCTTTCTAGTAGGTGCACATCAAATCTAAGCTCTCTGAAGTGTTTTTCGAAAGTTATCAACACTTTTATGTTTGGCGTTCCGAAACCCACCTTATCTCAGGCTGAAAAGCGTTTTTGTGCATTGTGCCATAACTTTTCAGGAAAGCTTCAGAACATGAAATTTTAACCTCCCACTATAGCAGAAAGGGTCTTTCTAGTAGTTGCACATCAAATCTAAACTGTCTGAAGTGTTTTTCCAAAGTTATCAACACTTTTATGTTTGGCGTTCCGAAACCCACCTTATCTCAGGCTGAAAAGCGTTTTTACGCATTGTGCCATAACTTTTCAGGGAAGCTTCAGAACATGAAATTTTAACCTCCCACTATAGCAGAAAGGGTCTTTCTAGTAGTTGCACATCAAATCTAAGCTGTCTGAAGTGTTTTTCAAAAGTTATCAACACTTTTATGTTTGGCGTTCCGAAACCCACCTTATCTCAGGCTGAAAAGCGTTTTTGTGCATTGTGCCATAACTTTTCAGGGAAGCTTCAGAACATGAGATTTTAACCTCCCACTATAGCAGAAAGGGTCTTTCTAGTAGTTGCACATCAAATCTAAACTGTCTGAAGTGTTTTTCCAAAGTTATCAACACTTTTATGTTTGGCGTTCCGAAACCCACCTTATCTCAGGCTGAAAAGCGTTTTTACGCATTGTGCCATAACTTTTCAGGGAAGCTTCAGAACATGAAATTTTAACCTCCCACTATAGCAGAAAGGGTCTTTCTAGTAGGTGCACATCAAATCTAAGCTCTCTGAAGTGTTTTTCGAAAGTTATCAACACTTTTATGTTTGGCGTTCCGAAACCCACCTTATCTCAGGCTGAAAAGCGTTTTTGTGCATTGTGCCATAACTTTTCAGGGAAGGTTCAGAACATGACATTTTAACCTCCCACTATAGCAGAAAGGGTCTTTCTAGTAGTTGCACATCAAATCTAAACTGTCTGAAGTGTTTTTCCAAAGTTATCAACACTTTTATGTTTGGCGTTCCGAAACCCACCTTATCTCAGGCTGAAAAGCGTTTTTGTGCATTGTGCCATAACTTTTCAGGGAAGCTTCAGAACATGAAATTTTAACCTCCCACTATATCAGAAAGGGTCTTTCTAGTAGTTGCACATCAAATCTAAGCTGTCTGAAGTGTTTTTCAAAAGTTATCAACACTTTTATGTTTGGCGTTCCGAAACCCACCTTATCTCAGGCTGAAAAGCGTTTTTGTGCATTGTGCCATAACTTTTCAGGAAAGCTTCAGAACATGAAATTTTAACCTCCCACTATAGCAGAAAGGGTCTTTCTAGTAGTTGCACATCAAATCTAAACTGTCTGAAGTGTTTTTCCAAAGTTATCAACACTTTTATGTTTGGCGTTCCGAAACCCACCTTATCTCAGGCTGAAAAGCGTTTTTACGCATTGTGCCATAACTTTTCAGGGAAGCTTCAGAACATGAAATTTTAACCTCCCACTATAGCAGAAAGGGTCTTTCTAGTAGGTGCACATCAAATCTAAGCTCTCTGAAGTGTTTTTCGAAAGTTATCAACACTTTTATGTTTGGCGTTCCGAAACCCACCTTATCTCAGGCTGAAAAGCGTTTTTGTGCATTGTGCCATAACTTTTCAGGGAAGCTTCAGAACATGAAATTTTAACCTCCCACTATAGCAGAAAGGGTCTTTCTAGTAGTTGCACATCAAATCTAAACTGTCTGAAGTGTTTTTCCAAAGTTATTAACACTTTTATGTTTGGCGTTCCGAAACCCACCTTATCTCAGGCTGAAAAGCGTTTTTGTGCATTGTGCCATAACTTTTCAGGGAAGCTTCAGAACATGAAATTTTAACCTCCCACTATAGCAGAAAGGGTCTTTCTAGTAGTTGCACATCAAATCTAAACTGTCTGAAGTGTTTTTCCAAAGTTATCAACACTTTTATGTTTGGCGTTCCGAAACCCACCTTATCTCAGGCTGAAAAGCGTTTTTACGCATTGTGCCATAACTTTTCAGGGAAGCTTCAGAACATGAAATTTTAACCTCCCACTATAGCAGAAAGGGTCTTTCTAGTAGGTGCACATCAAATCTAAGCTCTCTGAAGTGTTTTTCGAAAGTTATCAACACTTTTATGTTTGGCGTTCCGAAACCCACCTTATCTCAGGCTGAAAAGCGTTTTTGTGCATTGTGCCATAACTTTTCAGGAAAGCTTCAGAACATGAAATTTTAACCTCCCACTATAGCAGAAAGGGTCTTTCTAGTAGTTGCACATCAAATCTAAACTGTCTGAAGTGTTTTTCCAAAGTTATTAACACTTTTATGTTTGGCGTTCCGAAACCCACCTTATCTCAGGCTGAAAAGCGTTTTTGTGCATTGTGCCATAACTTTTCAGGGAAGCTTCAGAACATGAAATTTTAACCTCCCACTATAGCAGAAAGGGTCTTTCTAGTAGTTGCACATCAAATCTAAACTGTCTGAAGTGTTTTTCCAAAGTTATCAACACTTTTATGTTTGGCGTTCCGAAACCCACCTTATCTCAGGCTGAAAAGCGTTTTTACGCATTGTGCCATAACTTTTCAGGGAAGCTTCAGAACATGAAATTTTAACCTCCCACTATAGCAGAAAGGGTCTTTCTAGTAGGTGCACATCAAATCTAAGCTCTCTGAAGTGTTTTTCGAAAGTTATCAACACTTTTATGTTTGGCGTTCCGAAACCCACCTTATCTCAGGCTGAAAAGCGTTTTTGTGCATTGTGCCATAACTTTTCAGGGAAGGTTCAGAACATGACATTTTAACCTCCCACTATAGCAGAAAGGGTCTTTCTAGTAGTTGCACATCAAATCTAAACTGTCTGAAGTGTTTTTCCAAAGTTATCAACACTTTTATGTTTGGCGTTCCGAAACCCACCTTATCTCAGGCTGAAAAGCGTTTTTGTGCATTGTGCCATAACTTTTCAGGGAAGCTTCAGAACATGAAATTTTAACCTCCCACTATATCAGAAAGGGTCTTTCTAGTAGTTGCACATCAAATCTAAGCTGTCTGAAGTGTTTTTCAAAAGTTATCAACACTTTTATGTTTGGCGTTCCGAAACCCACCTTATCTCAGGCTGAAAAGCGTTTTTGTGCATTGTGCCATAACTTTTCAGGAAAGCTTCAGAACATGAAATTTTAACCTCCCACTATAGCAGAAAGGGTCTTTCTAGTAGTTGCACATCAAATCTAAACTGTCTGAAGTGTTTTTCCAAAGTTATCAACACTTTTATGTTTGGCGTTCCGAAACCCACCTTATCTCAGGCTGAAAAGCGTTTTTACGCATTGTGCCATAACTTTTCAGGGAAGCTTCAGAACATGAAATTTTAACCTCCCACTATAGCAGAAAGGGTCTTTCTAGTAGGTGCACATCAAATCTAAGCTCTCTGAAGTGTTTTTCGAAAGTTATCAACACTTTTATGTTTGGCGTTCCGAAACCCACCTTATCTCAGGCTGAAAAGCGTTTTTGTGCATTGTGCCATAACTTTTCAGGGAAGCTTCAGAACATGAAATTTTAACCTCCCACTATAGCAGAAAGGGTCTTTCTAGTAGTTGCACATCAAATCTAAACTGTCTGAAGTGTTTTTCCAAAGTTATTAACACTTTTATGTTTGGCGTTCCGAAACCCACCTTATCTCAGGCTGAAAAGCGTTTTTGTGCATTGTGCCATAACTTTTCAGGGAAGCTTCAGAACATGAAATTTTAACCTCCCACTATAGCAGAAAGGGTCTTTCTAGTAGTTGCACATCAAATCTAAACTGTCTGAAGTGTTTTTCCAAAGTTATCAACACTTTTATGTTTGGCGTTCCGAAACCCACCTTATCTCAGGCTGAAAAGCGTTTTTACGCATTGTGCCATAACTTTTCAGGGAAGCTTCAGAACATGAAATTTTAACCTCCCACTATAGCAGAAAGGGTCTTTCTAGTAGGTGCACATCAAATCTAAGCTCTCTGAAGTGTTTTTCGAAAGTTATCAACACTTTTATGTTTGGCGTTCCGAAACCCACCTTATCTCAGGCTGAAAAGCGTTTTTGTGCATTGTGCCATAACTTTTCAGGAAAGCTTCAGAACATGAAATTTTAACCTCCCACTATAGCAGAAAGGGTCTTTCTAGTAGTTGCACATCAAATCTAAACTGTCTGAAGTGTTTTTCCAAAGTTATTAACACTTTTATGTTTGGCGTTCCGAAACCCACCTTATCTCAGGCTGAAAAGCGTTTTTGTGCATTGTGCCATAACTTTTCAGGGAAGCTTCAGAACATGAAATTTTAACCTCCCACTATAGCAGAAAGGGTCTTTCTAGTAGTTGCACATCAAATCTAAACTGTCTGAAGTGTTTTTCCAAAGTTATCAACACTTTTATGTTTGGCGTTCCGAAACCCACCTTATCTCAGGCTGAAAAGCGTTTTTACGCATTGTGCCATAACTTTTCAGGGAAGCTTCAGAACATGAAATTTTAACCTCCCACTATAGCAGAAAGGGTCTTTCTAGTAGGTGCACATCAAATCTAAACTCTCTGAAGTGTTTTTCGAAAGTTATCAACACTTTTATGTTTGGCGTTCCGAAACCCACCTTATCTCAGGCTGAAAAGCGTTTTTGTGCATTGTGCCATAACTTTTCAGGGAAGCTTCAGAACATGAAATTTTAACCTCCCACTATAGCAGAAAGGGTCTTTCTAGTAGTTGCACATCAAATCTAAACTGTCTGAAGTGTTTTTCCAAAGTTATTAACACTTTTATGTTTGGCGTTCCGAAACCCACCTTATCTCAGGCTGAAAAGCGTTTTTGTGCATTGTGCCATAACTTTTCAGGGAAGCTTCAGAACATGGAATTTTAACCTCCCACTATAGCAGAAAGGGTCTTTCTAGTAGTTGCACATCAAATCTAAACTGTCTGAAGTGTTTTTCCAAAGTTATCAACACTTTTATGTTTGGCGTTCCGAAACCCACCTTATCTCAGGCTGAAAAGCGTTTTTACGCATTGTGCCATAACTTTTCAGGGAAGCTTCAGAACATGAAATTTTAACCTCCCACTATAGCAGAAAGGGTCTTTCTAGTAGGTGCACATCAAATCTAAGCTCTCTGAAGTGTTTTTCGAAAGTTATCAACACTTTTATGTTTGGCGTTCCGAAACCCACTTTATCTCAGGCTGAAAAGCGTTTTTGTGCATTGTGCCATAACTTTTCAGGAAAGCTTCAGAACATGAAATTTTAACCTCCCACTATAGCAGAAAGGGTCTTTCTAGTAGTTGCACATCAAATCTAAACTGTCTGAAGTGTTTTTCCAAAGTTATTAACACTTTTATGTTTGGCGTTCCGAAACCCACCTTATCTCAGGCTGAAAAGCGTTTTTGTGCATTGTGCCATAACTTTTCAGGGAAGCTTCAGAACATGAAATTTTAACCTCCCACTATAGCAGAAAGGGTCTTTCTAGTAGTTGCACATCAAATCTAAACTGTCTGAAGTGTTTTTCCAAAGTTATCAACACTTTTATGTTTGGCGTTCCGAAACCCACCTTATCTCAGGCTGAAAAGCGTTTTTACGCATTGTGCCATAACTTTTCAGGGAAGCTTCAGAACATGAAATTTTAACCTCCCACTATAGCAGAAAGGGTCTTTCTAGTAGGTGCACATCAAATCTAAGCTCTCTGAAGTGTTTTTCGAAAGTTATCAACACTTTTATGTTTGGCGTTCCGAAACCCACCTTATCTCAGGCTGAAAAGCGTTTTTGTGCATTGTGCCATAACTTTTCAGGGAAGCTTCAGAACATGAAATTTTAACCTCCCACTATAGCAGAAAGGGTCTTTCTAGTAGTTGCACATCAAATCTAAACTGTCTGAAGTGTTTTTCCAAAGTTATTAACACTTTTATGTTTGGCGTTCCGAAACCCACCTTATCTCAGGCTGAAAAGCGTTTTTGTGCATTGTGCCATAACTTTTCAGGGAAGCTTCAGAACATGAAATTTTAACCTCCCACTATAGCAGAAAGGGTCTTTCTAGTAGTTGCACATCAAATCTAAACTGTCTGAAGTGTTTTTCCAAAGTTATTAACACTTTTATGTTTGGCGTTCCGAAACCCACCTTATCTCAGGCTGAAAAGCGTTTTTGTGCATTGTGCCATAACTTTTCAGGGAAGCTTCAGAACATGAAATTTTAACCTCCCACTATAGCAGAAAGGGTCTTTCTAGTAGGTGCACATCAAATCTAAACTGTCTGAAGTGTTTTTCCAAAGTTATCAACACTTTTATGTTTGGCGTTCCGAAACCCACCTTATCTCAGGCTGAAAAGCGTTTTTACGCATTGTGCCATAACTTTTCAGGGAAGCTTCAGAACATGAAATTTTAACCTCCCACTATAGCAGAAAGGGTCTTTCTAGTAGGTGCACATCAAATCTAAGCTGTCTGAAGTGTTTTTCGAAAGTTATCAACACTTTTATGTTTGGCGTTCCGAAACCCACCTTATCTCAGGCTGAAAAGCGTTTTTGTGCATTGTGCCATAACTTTTCAGGGAAGCTTCAGAACATGAAATTTTAACCTCCCAATATAGCAGAAAGGGTCTTTCTAGTAGTTGCACATCAAATCTAAGCTGTCTGAAGTGTTTTTCAAAAGTTATCAACACTTTTATGTTTGGCGTTCCGAAACCCACCTTATCTCAGGCTGAAAAGCGTTTTTGTGCATTGTGCCATAACTTTTCAGGAAAGCTTCAGAACATGAAATTTTAACCTCCCACTATAGCAGAAAGGGTCTTTCTAGTAGGTGCACATCAAATCTAAGCTCTCTGAAGTGTTTTTCGAAAGTTATCAACACTTTTATGTTTGGCGTTACGAAACCCACCTTATCTCAGGCTGAAAAGCGTTTTTGTGCATTGTGCCATAACTTTTCAGGGAAGCTTCAGAACATGAAATTTTAACCTCCCACTATAGCAGAAAGGGTCTTTCTAGTAGGTGCACATCAAATCTAAGCTCTCTGAAGTGTTTTTCGAAAGTTATCAACACTTTTATGTTTGGCGTTCCGAAACCCACCTTATCTCAGGCTGAAAAGCGTTTTTGTGCATTGTGCCATAACTTTTCAGGAAAGCTTCAGAACATGAAATTTTAACCTCCCACTATAGCAGAAAGGGTCTTTCCAGTAGTTGCACATCAAATCTAAACTGTCTGAAGTGTTTTTCGAAAGTTATCAACACTTTTATGTTTGGCGTTCCGAAACCCACCTTATCTCAGGCTGAAAAGCGTTTTTGTGCATTGTGCCATAACTTTTCAGGAAAGCTTCAGAACATGAAATTTTAACCTCCCACTATAGCAGAAAGGGTCTTTCTAGTAGTTGCACATCAAATCAAAACTGTCTGAAGTGTTTTTCCAAAGTTATTAACACTTTTATGTTTGGCGTTCCGAAACCCACCTTATCTCAGGCTGAAAAGCGTTTTTGTGCATTGTGCCATAACTTTTCAGGGAAGCTTCAGAACATGAAATTTTAAGCTCCCACTATAGCAGAAAGGGTCTTTCTAGTAGTTGCACATCAAATCTAAACTGTCTGAAGTGTTTTTCCAAAGTTATTAACACTTTTATGTTTGGCGTTCCGAAACCCACCTTATCTCAGGCTGAAAAGCGTTTTTGTGCATTGTGCCATAACTTTTCAGGGAAGCTTCAGAACATGAAATTTTAACCTCCCACTATAGCAGAAAGGGTCTTTCTAGTAGTTGAACATCAAATCTAAACTGTCTGAAGTGTTTTTCCAAAGTTATCAACACTTTTATGTTTGGCGTTCCGAAACCCACCTTATCTCAGGCTGAAAAGCGTTTTTGTGCATTGTGCCATAACTTTTCAGGGAAGCTTCAGAACATGAAATTTTAACCTCCCACTATAGCAGAAAGGGTCTTTCTAGTAGTTGCACATCAAATCTAAACTGACTGAAGTGTTTTTCCAAAGTTATCAACACTTTTATGTTTGGCGTTCCGAAACCCACCTTATCTCAGGCTGAAAAGCGTTTTTACGCATTGTGCCATAACCTTTCAGGGAAGCTTCAGAACATGAAATTTTAACCTCCCACTATAGCAGAAAGGGTCTTTCTATTAGTTGCACATCAAATCTAAACTGTCTGAAGTGTTTTTCCAAAGTTATCAACACTTTTATGTTTGGCGTTCCGAAACCCACCTTATCTCAGGCTGAAAAGCGTTTTTACGCATTGTGCCATAACTTTTCAGGGAAGCTTCAGAACATGAAATTTTAACCTCCCACTATAGCAGAAAGGGTCTTTCTAGTAGGTGCAGATCAAATCTAAGCTCTCTGAAGTGTTTTTCGAAAGTTATCAACACTTTTATGTTTGGCGTTCCGAAACCCACCTTATCTCAGGCTGAAAAGCGTTTTTGTGCATTGTGCCATAACTTTTCAGGGAAGCTTCAGAACATGAAATTTTAACCTCCCACTATAGCAGAAAGGGTCTTTCTAGTAGTTGCACATCAAATCTAAACTGTCTGAAGTGTTTTTCCAAAGTTATTAACACTTTTATGTTTGGCGTTCCGAAACCCACCTTATCTCAGGCTGAAAAGCGTTTTTGTGCATTGTGCCATAACTTTTCAGGGAAGCTTCAGAACATGAAATTTTAACCTTCCACTATAGCAGAAAGGGTCTTTCTAGTAGTTGCACATCAAATCTAAACTGTCTGAAGTGTTTTTCCAAAGTTATCAACACTTTTATGTTTGGCGTTCCGAAACCCACCTTATCTCAGGCTGAAAAGCGTTTTTGTGCATTGTGCCATAACTTTTCAGGGAAGCTTCAGAACATGAAATTTTAACCTCCCACTATAGCAGAAAGGGTCTTTCTAGTAGTTGCACATCAAATCTAAGCTGTCTGAAGTGTTTTTCAAAAGTTATCAACACTTTTATGTTTGGCGTTCCGAAACCCACCTTATCTCAGGCTGAAAAGCGTTTTTGTGCATTGTGCCATAACTTTTCAGGAAAGCTTCAGAACATGAAATTTTAACCTCCCACTATAGCAGAAAGGGTCTTTCTAGTAGTTGCACATCAAATCTAAACTGTCTGAAGTGTTTTTCCAAAGTTATCAACACTTTTATGTTTGGCGTTCCGAAACCCACCTTATCTCAGGCTGAAAAGCGTTTTTGTGCATTGTGCCATAACTTTTCAGGGAAGCTTCAGAACATGAAATTTTAACCTCCCACTATAGCAGAAAGGGTCTTTCTAGTAGTTGCACATCAAATCTAAGCTGTCTGAAGTGTTTTTCCAAAGTTATCAACACTTTTATGTTTGGCGTTCCGAAACCCACCTTATCTCAGGCTGAAAAGCGTTTTTGTGCATTGTGCCATAACTTTTCAGGGAAGCTTCAGAACATGAAATTTTAACCTCCCACTATAGCAGAAAGGGTCTTTCTAGTAGTTGCACATCAAATCTAAACTGTCTGAAGTGTTTTTCCAAAGTTATCAACACTTTTATGTTTGGCGTTCCGAAACCCACCTTATCTCAGGCTGAAAAGCGTTTTTACGCATTGTGCCATAACTTTTCAGGGAAGCTTCAGAACATGAAATTTTAACCTCCCACTATAGCAGAAAGGGTCTTTCTAGTAGGTGCACATCAAATCTAAGCTCTCTGAAGTGTTTTTCGAAAGTTATCAACACTTTTATGTTTGGCGTTCCGAAACCCACCTTATCTCAGGCTGAAAAGCGTTTTTGTGCATTGTGCCATAACTTTTCAGGGAAGCTTCAGAACATGAAATTTTAACCTCCCACTATAGCAGAAAGGGTCTTTCTAGTAGTTGCACATCAAATCTAAACTGTCTGAAGTGTTTTTCCAAAGTTATCAACACTTTTATGTTTGGCGTTCCGAAACCCACCTTATCTCAGGCTGAAAAGCGTTTTTGTGCATTGTGCCATAACTTTTCAGGGAAGCTTCAGAACATGAAATTTTAACCTCCCACTATATCAGAAAGGGTCTTTCTAGTAGTTGCACATCAAATCTAAGCTGTCTGAAGTGTTGTTCAAAAGTTATCAACACTTTTATGTTTGGCGTTCCGAAACCCACCTTATCTCAGGCTGAAAAGCGTTTTTGTGCATTGTGCCATAACTTTTCAGGAAAGCTTCAGAACATGAAATTTTAACCTCCCACTATAGCAGAAAGGGTCTTTCTAGTAGTTGCACATCAAATCTAAACTGTCTGAAGTGTTTTTCCAAAGTTATCAACACTTTTATGTTTGGCGTTCCGAAACCCACCTTATCTCAGGCTGAAAAGCGTTTTTACGCATTGTGCCATAACTTTTCAGGGAAGCTTCAGAACATGAAATTTTAACCTCCCACTATAGCAGAAAGGGTCTTTCTAGTAGGTGCACATCAAATCTAAGCTCTCTGAAGTGTTTTTCGAAAGTTATCAACACTTTTATGTTTGGCGTTCCGAAACCCACCTTATCTCAGGCTGAAAAGCGTTTTTGTGCATTGTGCCATAACTTTTCAGGGAAGCTTCAGAACATGAAATTTTAACCTCCCACTATAGCAGAAAGGGTCTTTCTAGTAGTTGCACATCAAATCTAAACTGTCTGAAGTGTTTTTCCAAAGTTATTAACACTTTTATGTTTGGCGTTCCGAAACCCACCTTATCTCAGGCTGAAAAGCGTTTTTGTGCATTGTGCCATAACTTTTCAGGGAAGCTTCAGAACATGAAATTTTAACCTCCCACTATAGCAGAAAGGGTCTTTCTAGTAGTTGCACATCAAATCTAAACTGTCTGAAGTGTTTTTCCAAAGTTATCAACACTTTTATGTTTGGCGTTCCGAAACCCACCTTATCTCAGGCTGAAAAGTGTTTTTACGCATTGTGCCATAACTTTTCAGGGAAGCTTCAGAACATGAAATTTTAACCTCCCACTATAGCAGAAAGGGGCTTTCTAGTAGGTGCACATCAAATCTAAGCTGTCTGAAGTGTTTTTCGAAAGTTATCAACACTTTTATGTTTGGCGTTCCGAAACCCACCTTATCTCAGGCTGAAAAGCGTTTTTGTGCATTGTGCCATAACTTTTCAGGGAAGCTTCAGAACATGAAATTTTAACCTCCCACTATAGCAGAAAGGGTCTTTCTAGTAGTTGCACATCAAATCTAAGCTGTCTGAAGTGTTTTTCCAAAGTTATCAACACTTTTATGTTTGGCGTTCCGAAACCCACCTTATCTCAGGCTGAGAAGCGTTTTTACGCATTGTGCCATAACTTTTCAGGGAAGCTTCAGAACATGAAATTTTAACCTCCCACTATAGCAGAAAGGGTCTTTCTAGTAGGTGCACATCAAATCTAAGCTCTCTGAAGTGTTTTTCGAAAGTTATCAACTCTTTTATGTTTGGCGTTCCGAAACCCACCTTATCTCAGGCTGAAAAGCGTTTTTGTGCATTGTGCCATAACTTTTCAGGGAAGCTTCAGAACATGAAATTTTAACCTCCCACTATAGCAGAAAGGGTCTTTCTAGTAGTTGCACATCAAATCTAAACTGTCTGAAGTGTTTTTCCAAAGTTATCAACACTTTTATGTTTGGCGTTCCGAAACCCACCTTATCTCAGGCTGAAAAGCGTTTTTACGCATTGTGCCATAACTTTTCAGGGAAGCTTCAGAACATGAAATTTTAACCTCCCACTATAGCAGAAAGGGTCTTTCTAGTAGGTGCACATCAAATCTAAGCTCTCTGAAGTGTTTTTCCAAAGTTATCAACACTTTTATGTTTGGCGTTCCGAAACCCACCTTATCTCAGGCTGAAAAGCGTTTTCACGCATTGTGCCATAACTTTTCAGGGAAGCTTCAGAACATGAAATTTTAACCTCCCACTATAGCAGAAAGGGTCTTTCTAGTAGGTGCACATCAAATCTAAGCTCTCTGAAGTGTTTTTCGAAAGTTATCAACACTTTTATGTTTGGCGTTCCGAAACCCACCTTATCTCAGGCTGAAAAGCGTTTTTGTGCATTGTGCCATAACTTTTCAGGAAAGCTTCAGAACATGAAATTTTAACCTCCCACTATAGCAGAAAGGGTCTTTCTAGTAGTTGCACATCAAATCTAAACTGTCTGAAGTGTTTTTCCAAAGTTATTAACACTTTTATGTTTGGCGTTCCGAAACCCACCTTATCTCAGGCTGAAAAGCGTTTTTGTGCATTGTGCCATAACTTTTCAGGGAAGCTTCAGAACATGAAATTTTAACCTCCCACTATAGCAGAAAGGGTCTTTCTAGTAGTTGAACATCAAATCTAAACTGTCTGAAGTGTTTTTCCAAAGTTATCAACACTTTTATGTTTGGCGTTCCGAAACCCACCTTATCTCAGGCTGAAAAGCGTTTTTGTGCATTGTGCCATAACTTTTCAGGGAAGCTTCAGAACATGAAATTTTAACCTCCCACTATAGCAGAAAGGGTCTTTCTAGTAGTTGCACATCAAATCTAAACTGTCTGAAGTGTTTTTCCAAAGTTATCAACACTTTTATGTTTGGCGTTCCGAAACCCACCTTATCTCAGGCTGAAAAGCGTTTTTACGCATTGTGCCATAACTTTTCAGGGAAGCTTCAGAACATGAAATTTTAACCTCCCACTATAGCAGAAAGGGTCTTTCTAGTAGTTGCACATCAAATCTAAACTGTCTGAAGTGTTTTTCCAAAGTTATCAACACTTTTATGTTTGGCGTTCCGAAACCCACCTTATCTCCGGCTGAAAAGCGTTTTTGTGCATTGTGCCATAACTTTTCAGGGAAGCTTCAGAACATGAAATTTTAACCTCCCACTATAGCAGAAAGGGTCTTTCTAGTAGTTGCACATCAAATCTAAACTGTCTGAAGTGTTTTTCCAAAGTTATCAACACTTTTATGTTTGGCGTTCCGAAACCCACCTTATCTCAGGCTGAAAAGCGTTTTTACGCATTGTGCCATAACTTTTCAGGGAAGCTTCAGAACATGAAATTTTAACCTCCCACTATAGCAGAAAGGGTCTTTCTAGTAGGTGCACATCAAATCTAAGCTCTCTGAAGTGTTTTTCGAAAGTTATCAACACTTTTATGTTTGGCGTTCCGAAACCCACCTTATCTCAGGCTGAAAAGCGTTTTTGTGCATTGTGCCATAACTTTTCAGGGAAGCTTCAGAACATGAAATTTTAACCTCCCACTATAGCAGAAAGGGTCTTTCTAGTAGTTGCACATCAAATCTAAACTGTCTGAAGTGTTTTTCCAAAGTTATCAACACTTTTATGTTTGGCGTTCCGAAACCCACCTTATCTCAGGCTGAAAAGCGTTTTTGTGCATTGTGCCATAACTTTTCAGGGAAGCTTCAGAACATGAAATTTTAACCTCCCACTATATCAGAAAGGGTCTTTCTAGTAGTTGCACATCAAATCTAAGCTGTCTGAAGTGTTTTTCAAAAGTTATCAACACTTTTATGTTTGGCGTTCCGAAACCCACCTTATCTCAGGCTGAAAAGCGTTTTTGTGCATTGTGCCATAACTTTTCAGGAAAGCTTCAGAACATGAAATTTTAACCTCCCACTATAGCAGAAAGGGTCTTTCTAGTAGTTGCACATCAAATCTAAACTGTCTGAAGTGTTTTTCCAAAGTTATCAACACTTTTATGTTTGGCGTTCCGAAACCCACCTTATCTCAGGCTGAAAAGCGTTTTTACGCATTGTGCCATAACTTTTCAGGGAAGCTTCAGAACATGAAATTTTAACCTCCCACTATAGCAGAAAGGGTCTTTCTAGTAGGTGCACATCAAATCTAAGCTCTCTGAAGTGTTTTTCGAAAGTTATCAACACTTTTATGTTTGGCGTTCCGAAACCCACCTTATCTCAGGCTGAAAAGCGTTTTTGTGCATTGTGCCATAACTTTTCAGGGAAGCTTCAGAACATGAAATTTAAACCTCCCACTATAGCAGAAAGGGTCTTTCTAGTAGTTGCACATCAAATCTAAACTGTCTGAAGTGTTTTTCCAAAGTTATTAACACTTTTATGTTTGGCGTTCCGAAACCCACCTTATCTCAGGCTGAAAAGCGTTTTTGTGCATTGTGCCATAACTTTTCAGGGAAGCTTCAGAACATGAAATTTTAACCTCCCACTATAGCAGAAAGGGTCTTTCTAGTAGTTGCACATCAAATCTAAACTGTCTGAAGTGTTTTTCCAAAGTTATCAACACTTTTATGTTTGGCGTTCCGAAACCCACCTTATCTCAGGCTGAAAAGCGTTTTTACGCATTGTGCCATAACTTTTCAGGGAAGCTTCAGAACATGAAATTTTAACCTCCCACTATAGCAGAAATGGTCTTTCTAGTAGGTGCACATCAAATCTAAGCTGTCTGAAGTGTTTTTCGAAAGTTATCAACACTTTTATGTTTGGCGTTCCGAAACCCACCTTATCTCAGGCTGAAAAGCGTTTTTGTGCATTGTGCCATAACTTTTCAGGGAAGCTTCAGAACATGAAATTTTAACCTCCCACTATAGCAGAAAGGGTCTTTCTAGTAGTTGCACATCAAATCTAAGCTGTCTGAAGTGTTTTTCCAAAGTTATCAACACTTTTATGTTTGGCGTTCCGAGACCCACCTTATCTCAGGCTGAAAAGCGTTTTTACGCATTGTGCCATAACTTTTCAGGGAAGCTTCAGAACATGAAATTTTAACCTCCCACTATAGCAGAAAGGGTCTTTCTAGTAGGTGCACATCAAATCTAAGCTCTCTGAAGTGTTTTTCGAAAGTTATCAACACTTTTATGTTTGGCGTTCCGATACCCACCTTATCTCAGGCTGAAAAGCGTTTTTGTGCATTGTGCCATAACTTTTCAGGAAAGCTTCAGAACATGAAATTTTAACCTCCCACTATAGCAGAAAGGGTCTTTCTAGTAGTTGCACATCAAATCTAAACTGTCTGAAGTGTTTTTCCAAAGTTATTAACACTTTTATGTTTGGCGTTCCGAAACCCACCTTATCTCAGGCTGAAAAGCGTTTTTGTGCATTGTGCCATAACTTTTCAGGGAAGCTTCAGAACATGAAATTTTAACCTCCCACTATAGCAGAAAGGGTCTTTCTAGTAGGTGCACATCAAATCTAAACTGTCTGAAGTGTTTTTCCAAAGTTATCAACACTTTTATGTTTGGCGTTCCGAAACCCACCTTATCTCAGGCTGAAAAGCGTTTTTACGCATTGTGCCATAACTTTTCAGGGAAGCTTCAGAACATGAAATTTTAACCTCCCACTATTGCAGAAAGGGTCTTTCTAGTAGGTGCACATCAAATCTAAGCTGTCTGAAGTGTTTTTCGAAAGTTATCAACACTTTTATGTTTGGCGTTCCGAAACCCACCTTATCTCAGGCTGAAAAGCGTTTTTGTGCATTGTGCCATAACTTTTCAGGGAAGCTTCAGAACATGAAATTTTAACCTCCCACTATAGCAGAAAGGGTCTTTCTAGTAGTTGCACATCAAATCTAAGCTGTCTGAAGTGTTTTTCAAAAGTTATCAACACTTTTATGTTTGGCGTTCCGAAACCCACCTTATCTCAGGCTGAAAAGCGTTTTTGTGCATTGTGCCATAACTTTTCAGGAAAGCTTCAGAACATGAAATTTTAACCTCCCACTATAGCAGAAAGGGTCTTTCTAGTAGGTGCACATCAAATCTAAGCTCTCTGAAGTGTTTTTCGAAAGTTATCAACACTTTTATGTTTGGCGTTCCGAAACCCAACTTATCTCAGGCTGAAAAGCGTTTTTGTGCATTGTGCCATAACTTTTCAGGGAAGCTTCAGAACATGAAATTTTAACCTCCCACTATAGCAGAAAGGGTCTTTCTAGTAGTTGCACATCAAATCTAAACTGTCTGAAGTGTTTTTCCAAAGTTATTAACACTTTTATGTTTGGCGTTCCGAAACCCACCTTATCTCAGGCTGAAAAGCGTTTTTGTGCATTGTGCCATAACTTTTCAGGGAAGCTTCAGAACATGAAATTTTAACCTCCCACTATAGCAGAAAGGGTCTTTCTAGTAGTTGCACATCAAATCTAAACTGTCTGAAGTGTTTTTCCAAAGTTATCAACACTTTTATGTTTGGCGTTCCGAAACCCACCTTATCTCAGGCTGAAAAGCGTTTTTACGCATTGTGCCATAACTTTTCAGGGAAGCTTCAGAACATGAAATTTTAACCTCCCACTATAGCAGAAAGGGTCTTTCTAGTAGGTGCACATCAAATCTAAGCTGTCTGAAGTGTTTTTCGAAAGTTATCAACACTTTTATGTTTGGCGTTCCGAAACCCACCTTATCTCAGGCTGAAAAGCGTTTTTGTGCATTGTGCCATAACTTTTCAGGGAAGCTTCAGAACATGAAATTTTAACCTCCCACTATAGCAGAAAGGGTCTTTCTAGTAGTTGCACATCAAATCTAAACTGTCTGAAGTGTTTTTCCAAAGTTATTAACACTTTTATGTTTGGCGTTCCGAAACCCACCTTATCTCAGGCTGAAAAGCGTTTTTGTGCATTGTGCCATAACTTTTCAGGGAAGCTTCAGAACATGAAATTTTAACCTCCCACTATAGCAGAAAGGGTCTTTCTAGTAGTTGCACATCAAATCTAAACTGTCTGAAGTGTTTTTCCAAAGTTATCAACACTTTTATGTTTGGCGTTCCGAAACCCACCTTATCTCAGGCTGAAAAGCGTTTTTACGCATTGTGCCATAACTTTTCAGGGAAGCTTCAGAACATGAAATTTTAACCTCCCACTATAGCAGAAAGGGTCTTTCTAGTAGGTGCACATCAAATCTAAGCTCTCTGAAGTGTTTTTCGAAAGTTATCAACACTTTTATGTTTGGCGTTCCGAAACCCACCTTATCTCAGGCTGAAAAGCGTTTTTGTGCATTGTGCCATAACTTTTCAGGGAAGCTTCAGAACATGAAATTTTAACCTCCCACTATAGCAGAAAGGGTCTTTCTAGTAGTTGCACATCAAATCTAAACTGTCTGAAGTGTTTTTCCAAAGTTATTAACACTTTTATGTTTGGCGTTCCGAAACCCACCTTATCTCAGGCTGAAAAGCGTTTTTGTGCATTGTGCCATAACTTTTCAGGGAACCTTCAGAACATGAAATTTTAACCTCCCACTATAGCAGAAAGGGTCTTTCTAGTAGTTGCACATCAAATCTAAACTGTCTGAAGTGTTTTTCCAAAGTTATCAACACTTTTATGTTTGGCGTTCCGAAACCCACCTTATCTCAGGCTGAAAAGCGTTTTTACGCATTGTGCCATAACTTTTCAGGGAAGCTTCAGAACATGAAATTTTAACCTCCCACTATAGCAGAAAGGGTCTTTCTAGTAGGTGCACATCAGATCTAAGCTCTCTGAAGTGTTTTTCGAAAGTTATCAACACTTTTATGTTTGGCGTTCCGAAACCCACCTTATCTCAGGCTGAAAAGCGTTTTTGTGCATTGTGCCATAACTTTTCAGGGAAGCTTCAGAACATGAAATTTTAACCTCCCACTATAGCAGAAAGGGTCTTTCTAGTAGTTGCACATCAAATCTAAACTGTCTGAAGTGTTTTTCCAAAGTTATCAACACTTTTATGTTTGGCGTTCCGAAACCCACCTTATCTCAGGCTGAAAAGCGTTTTTGTGTATTGTGCCATAACTTTTCAGGGAAGCTTCAGAACATGAAATTTTAACCTCCCACTATATCAGAAAGGGTCTTTCTAGTAGTTGCACATCAAATCTAAGCTGTCTGAAGTGTTTTTCAAAAGTTATCAACACTTTTATGTTTGGCGTTCCGAAACCCACCTTATCTCAGGCTGAAAAGCGTTTTTGTGCATTGTGCCATAACTTTTCAGGAAAGCTTCAGAACATGAAATTTTAACCATCACTATAGCAGAAAGGGTCTTTCTAGTAGTTGCACATCAAATCTAAACTGTCTGAAGTGTTTTTCCAAAGTTATCAACACTTTTATGTTTGGCGTTCCGAAACCCACCTTATCTCAGGCTGAAAAGCGTTTTTACGCATTGTGCCATAACTTTTCAGGGAAGCTTCAGAACATGAAATTTTAACCTCCCACTATAGCAGAAAGGGTCTTTCTAGTAGGTGCACATCAAATCTAAGCTCTCTGAAGTGTTTTTCGAAAGTTATCAACACTTTTATGTTTGGCGTTCCGAAACCCACCTTATCTCAGGCTGAAAAGCGTTTTTGTGCATTGTGCCATAACTTTTCAGGGAAGCTTCAGAACATGAAATTTTAACCTCCCACTATAGCAGAAAGGGTCTTTCTAGTAGTTGCACATCAAATCTAAACTGTCTGAAGTGTTTTTCCAAAGTTATCAACACTTTTATGTTTGGCGTTCCGAAACCCACCTTATCTCAGGCTGAAAAGCGTTTTTACGCATTGTGCCATAACTTTTCAGGGAAGCTTCAGAACATGAAATTTTAACCTCCCACTATAGCAGAAAGGGTCTTTCTAGTAGGTGCACATCAAATCTAAGCTGTCTGAAGTGTTTTTCGAAAGTTATCAACACTTTTATGTTTGGCGTTCCGAAACCCACCTTATCTCAGGCTGAAAAGCGTTTTTGTGCATTGTGCCATAACTTTTCAGGGAAGCTTCAGAACATGAAATTTTAACCTCCCACTATAGCAGAAAGGGTCTTTCTAGTAGTTGCACATCAAATCTAAGGTGTCTGAAGTGTTTTTCCAAAGTTATCAACACTTTTATGTTTGGCGTTCCGAAACCCACCTTATCTCAGGCTGAAAAGCGTTTTTACGCATTGTGCCATAACTTTTCAGGGAAGCTTCAGAACATGAAATTTTAACCTCCCACTATAGCAGAAAGGGTCTTTCTAGTAGGTGCACATCAAATCTAAGCTCTCTGAAGTGTTTTTCGAAAGTTATCAACACTTTTATGTTTGGCGTTCCGAAACCCACCTTATCTCAGGCTGAAAAGCGTTTTTGTGCATTGTGCCATAACTTTTCAGGGAAGCTTCAGAACATGAAATTTTAACCTCCCACTATAGCAGAAAGGGTCTTTCTAGTAGTTGCACATCAAATCTAAACTGTCTGAAGTGTTTTTCCAAAGTTATTAACACTTTTATGTTTGGCGTTCCGAAACCCACCTTATCTCAGGCTGAAAAGCGTTTTTGTGCATTGTGCCATAACTTTTCAGGGAAGCTTCAGAACATAAAATTTTAACCTCCCACTATAGCAGAAAGGGTCTTTCTAGTAGTTGCACATCAAATCTAAACTGTCTGAGGTGTTTTTCCAAAGTTATTAACACTTTTATGTTTGGCGTTCCGAAACCCACCTTATCTCAGGCTGAAAAGCGTTTTTGTGCATTGTGCCATAACTTTTCAGGGAAGCTTCAGAACATGAAATTTTAACCTCCCACTATAGCAGAAAGGGTCTTTCTAGTAGGTGCACATCAAATCTAAACTGTCTGAAGTGTTTTTCCAAAGTTATCAACACTTTTATGTTTGGCGTTCCGAAACCCACCTTATCTCAGGCTGAAAAGCGTTTTTACGCATTGTGCCATAACTTTTCAGGGAAGCTTCAGAACATGAAATTTTAACCTCCCACTATAGCAGAAAGGGTCTTTCTAGTAGGTGCACATCAAATCTAAGCTGTCTGAAGTGTTTTTCGAAAGTTATCAACACTTTTATGTTTGGCGTTCCGAAACCCACCTTATCTCAGGCTGAAAAGCGTTTTTGTGCATTGTGCCATAACTTTTCAGGGAAGCTTCAGAACATGAAATTTTAACCTCCCACTATAGCAGAAAGGGTCTTTCTAGTAGTTGCACATCAAATCTAAGCTGTCTGAAGTGTTTTTCCAAAGTTATCAACACTTTTATGTTTGGCGTTCCGAAACCCACCTTATCTCAGGCTGAAAAGCGTTTTTGTGCATTGTGCCATAACTTTTCAGGGAAGCTTCAGAACATGAAATTTTAACCTCCCACTATAGCAGAAAGGGTCTTTCTAGTAGTTGCACATCAAATCTAAACTGTCTGAAGTGTTTTTCCAAAGTTATTAACACTTTTATGTTTGGCGTTCCGAAACCCACCTTATCTCAGGCTGAAAAGCGTTTTTGTGCATTGTGCCATAACTTTTCAGGGAAGCTTCAGAACATGAAATTTTAACCTCCCACTATAGCAGAAAGGGTCTTTCTAGTAGGTGCACATCAAATCTAAACTGTCTGAAGTGTTTTTCCAAAGTTATCAACACTTTTATGTTTGGCGTTCCGAAACCCACCTTATCTCAGGCTGAAAAGCGTTTTTACGCATTGTGCCATAACTTTTCAGGGAAGCTTCAGAACATGAAATTTTAACCTCCCACTATAGCAGAAAGGGTCTTTCTAGTAGGTGCACATCAAATCTAAGCTGTCTGAAGTGTTTTTCGAAAGTTATCAACACTTTTATGTTTGGCGTTCCGAAACCCACCTTATCTCAGGCTGAAAAGCGTTTTTGTGCATTGTGCCATAACTTTTCAGGAAAGCTTCAGAACATGAAATTTTAACCTCCCACTATAGCAGAAAGGGTCTTTCTAGTAGGTGCACATCAAATCTAAGCTCTCTGAAGTGTTTTTCGAAAGTTATCAACACTTTTATGTTTGGCGTTCCGAAACCCACCTTATCTCAGGCTGAAAAGCGTTTTTGTGCATTGTGCCATAACTTTTCAGGGAAGCTTCAGAACATGAAATTTTAACCTCCCACTATAGCAGAAAGGGTCTTTCTAGTAGTTGCACATCAAATCTAAACTGTCTGAAGTGTTTTTCCAAAGTTATTAACACTTTTATGTTTGGCGTTCCGAAACCCAGCTTATCTCAGGCTGAAAAGCGTTTTTGTGCATTGTGCCATAACTTTTCAGGGAAGCTTCAGAACATGAAATTTTAAAATCCCACTATAGCAGAAAGGGTCTTTCTAGTAGTTGCACATCAAATCTAAACTGTCTGAAGTGTTTTTCCAAAGTTATCAACACTTTTATGTTTGGCGTTCCGAAACCCACCTTATCTCAGGCTGAAAAGCGTTTTTACGCATTGTGCCATAACTTTTCAGGGAAGCTTCAGAACATGAAATTTTAACCTCCCACTATAGCAGAAAGGGTCTTTCTAGTAGGTGCACATCAAATCTAAGCTGTCTGAAGTGTTTTTCGAAAGTTATCAACACTTTTATGTTTGGCGTTCCGAAACCCACCTTATCTCAGGCTGAAAAGCGTTTTTGTGCATTGTGCCATAACTTTTCAGGGAAGCTTCAGAACATGAAATTTTAACCTCCCACTATAGCAGAAAGGGTCTTTCTAGTAGTTGCACATCAAATCTAAACTGTCTGAAGTGTTTTTCCAAAGTTATTAACACTTTTATGTTTGGCGTTCCGAAACCCACCTTATCTCAGGCTGAAAAGCGTTTTTGTGCATTGTGCCATAACTTTTCAGGGAAGCTTCAGAACATGAAATTTTAACCTCCCACTATAGCAGAAAGGGTCTTTCTAGTAGTTGCACATCAAATCTAAAATGTCTGAAGTGTTTTTCCAAAGTTATCAACACTTTTATGTTTGGCGTTCCGAAACCCACCTTATCTCAGGCTGAAAAGCGTTTTTACGCATTGTGCCATAACTTTTCAGGGAAGCTTCAGAACATGAAATTTTAACCTCCCACTATAGCAGAAAGGGTCTTTCTAGTAGGTGCACATCAAATGTAAGCTCTCTGAAGTGTTTTTCGAAAGTTATCAACACTTTTATGTTTGGCGTTCCGAAACCCACCTTATCTCAGGCTGAAAAGCGTTTTTGTGCATTGTGCCATAACTTTTCAGGGAAGCTTCAGAACATGAAATTTTAACCTCCCACTATAGCAGAAAGGGTCTTTCTAGTAGTTGCACATCAAATCTAAGCTGTCTGAAGTGTTTTTCCAAAGTTATCAACACTTTTATGTTTGGCGTTCCGAAACCCACCTTATCTCAGGCTGAAAAGCGTTTTTGTGCATTGTGCCATAACTTTTCAGGAAAGCTTCAGAACATGAAATTTTAACCTCCCACTATAGCAGAAAGGGTCTTTCTAGTAGGTGCACATCAAATCTAAGCTCTCTGAAGTGTTTTTCGAAAGTTATCAACACTTTTATGTTTGGCGTTCCGAAACCCACCTTATCTCAGGCTGAAAAGCGTTTTTGTGCATTGTGCCATAACTTTTCAGGGAAGCTTCAGAACATGAAATTTTAACCTCCCACTATAGCAGAAAGGGTCTTTCTAGTAGTTGCACATCAAATCTAAACTGTCTGAAGTGTTTTTCCAAAGTTATCAACACTTTTATGTTTGGCGTTCCGAAACCCACCTTATCTCAGGCTGAAAAGCGTTTTTACGCATTGTGCCATAACTTTTCAGGGAAGCTTCAGAACATGAAATTTTAACCTCCCACTATAGCAGAAAGGGTCTTTCTAGTAGGTGCACATCAAATCTAAGCTCTCTGAAGTGTTTTTCGAAAGTTATCAACACTTTTATGTTTGGCGTTCCGAAACCCACCTTATCTCAGGCTGAAAAGCGTTTTTGTGCATTGTGCCATAACTTTTCAGGGAAGCTTCAGAACATGAAATTTTAACCTCCCACTATAGCAGAAAGGGTCTTTCTAGTAGTTGCACATCAAATCTAAACTGTCTGAAGTGTTTTTCCAAAGTTATTAACACTTTTATGTTTGGCGTTCCGAAACCCACCTTATCTCAGGCTGAAAAGCGTTTTTGTGCATTGTGCCATAACTTTTCAGGGAAGCTTCAGAACATAAAATTTTAACCTCCCACTATAGCAGAAAGGGTCTTTCTAGTAGTTGCACATCAAATCTAAACTGTCTGAAGTGTTTTTCCAAAGTTATTAACACTTTTATGTTTGGCGTTCCGAAACCCACCTTATCTCAGGCTGAAAAGCGTTTTTGTGCATTGTGCCATAACTTTTCAGGGAAGCTTCAGAACATGAAATTTTAACCTCCCACTATAGCAGAAAGGGTCTTTCTAGTAGGTGCACATCAAATCTAAACTGTCTGAAGTGTTTTTCCAAAGTTATCAACACTTTTATGTTTGGCGTTCCGAAACCCACCTTATCTCAGGCTGAAAAGCGTTTTTACGCATTGTGCCATAACTTTTCAGGGAAGCTTCAGAACATGAAATTTTAACCTCCCACTATAGCAGAAAGGGTCTTTCTAGTAGGTGCACATCAAATCTAAGCTGTCTGAAGTGTTTTTCGAAAGTTATCAACACTTTTATGTTTGGCGTTCCGAAACCCACCTTATCTCAGGCTGAAAAGCGTTTTTGTGCATTGTGCCATAACTTTTCAGGAAAGCTTCAGAACATGAAATTTTAACCTCCCACTATAGCAGAAAGGGTCTTTCTAGTAGGTGCACATCAAATCTAAGCTCTCTGAAGTGTTTTTCGAACGTTATCAACACTTTTATGTTTGGCGTTCCGAAACCCACCTTATCTCAGGCTGAAAAGCGTTTTTGTGCATTGTGCCATAACTTTTCAGGGAAGCTTCAGAACATGAAATTTTAACCTCCCACTATAGCAGAAAGGGTCTTTCTAGTAGTTGCACATCAAATCTAAACTGTCTGAAGTGTTTTTCCAAAGTTATCAACACTTTTATGTTTGGCGTTCCGAAACCCACCTTATCTCAGGCTGAAAAGCGTTTTTACGCATTGTGCCATAACTTTTCAGGGAAGCTTCAGAACATGAAATTTTAACCTCCCACTATAGCAGAAAGGGTCTTTCTAGTAGGTGCACATCAAATCTAAGCTGTCTGAAGTGTTTTTCGAAAGTTATCAACACTTTTATGTTTGGCGTTCCGAAACCCACCTTATCTCAGGCTGAAAAGCGTTTTTGTGCATTGTGCCATAACTTTTCAGGGAAGCTTCAGAACATGAAATTTTAACCTCCCACTATAGCAGAAAGGGTCTTTCTAGTAGTTGCACATCAAATCTAAACTGTCTGAAGTGTTTTTCCAAAGTTATCAACACTTTTATGTTTGGCGTTCCGAAACCCACCTTATCTCAGGCTGAAAAGCGTTTTTACGCATTGTGCCATAACTTTTCAGGGAAGCTTCAGAACATGAAATTTTAACCTCCCACTATAGCAGAAAGGGTCTTTCTAGTAGGTGCACATCAAATGTAAGCTCTCTGAAGTGTTTTTCGAAAGTTATCAACACTTTTATGTTTGGCGTTCCGAAACCCACCTTATCTCAGGCTGAAAAGCGTTTTTGTGCATTGTGCCATAACTTTTCAGGGAAGCTTCAGAACATGAAATTTTAACCTCCCACTATAGCAGAAAGGGTCTTTCTAGTAGTTGCACATCAAATCTAAGCTGTCTGAAGTGTTTTTCCAAAGTTATCAACACTTTTATGTTTGGCGTTCCGAAACCCACCTTATCTCAGGCTGAAAAGCGTTTTTGTGCATTGTGCCATAACTTTTCAGGAAAGCTTCAGAACATGAAATTTTAACCTCCCACTATAGCAGAAAGGGTCTTTCTAGTAGGTGCACATCAAATCTAAGCTCTCTGAAGTGTTTTTCGAAAGTTATCAACACTTTTATGTTTGGCGTTCCGAAACCCACCTTATCTCAGGCTGAAAAGCGTTTTTGTGCATTGTGCCATAACTTTTCAGGGAAGCTTCAGAACATGAAATTTTAACCTCCCACTATAGCAGAAAGGGTCTTTCTAGTAGTTGCACATCAAATCTAAACTGTCTGAAGTGTTTTTCCAAAGTTATCAACACTTTTATGTTTGGCGTTCCGAAACCCACCTTATCTCAGGCTGAAAAGCGTTTTTACGCATTGTGCCATAACTTTTCAGGGAAGCTTCAGAACATGAAATTTTAACCTCCCACTATAGCAGAAAGGGTCTTTCTAGTAGGTGCACATCAAATCTAAGCTCTCTGAAGTGTTTTTCGAAAGTTATCAACACTTTTATGTTTGGCGTTCCGAAACCCACCTTATCTCAGGCTGAAAAGCGTTTTTGTGCATTGTGCCATAACTTTTCAGGGAAGCTTCAGAACATGAAATTTTAACCTCCCACTATAGCAGAAAGGGTCTTTCTAGTAGTTGCACATCAAATCTAAACTGTCTGAAGTGTTTTTCCAAAGTTATTAACACTTTTATGTTTGGCGTTCCGAAACCCACCTTATCTCAGGCTGAAAAGCGTTTTTGTGCATTGTGCCATAACTTTTCAGGGAAGCTTCAGAACATAAAATTTTAACCTCCCACTATAGCAGAAAGGGTCTTTCTAGTAGTTGCACATCAAATCTAAACTGTCTGAAGTGTTTTTCCAAAGTTATTAACACTTTTATGTTTGGCGTTCCGAAACCCACCTTATCTCAGGCTGAAAAGCGTTTTTGTGCATTGTGCCATAACTTTTCAGGGAAGCTTCAGAACATGAAATTTTAACCTCCCACTATAGCAGAAAGGGTCTTTCTAGTAGGTGCACATCAAATCTAAACTGTCTGAAGTGTTTTTCCAAAGTTATCAACACTTTTATGTTTGGCGTTCCGAAACCCACCTTATCTCAGGCTGAAAAGCGTTTTTACGCATTGTGCCATAACTTTTCAGGGAAGCTTCAGAACATGAAATTTTAACCTCCCACTATAGCAGAAAGGGTCTTTCTAGTAGGTGCACATCAAATCTAAGCTGTCTGAAGTGTTTTTCGAAAGTTATCAACACTTTTATGTTTGGCGTTCCGAAACCCACCTTATCTCAGGCTGAAAAGCGTTTTTGTGCATTGTGCCATAACTTTTCAGGAAAGCTTCAGAACATGAAATTTTAACCTCCCACTATAGCAGAAAGGGTCTTTCTAGTAGGTGCACATCAAATCTAAGCTCTCTGAAGTGTTTTTCGAACGTTATCAACACTTTTATGTTTGGCGTTCCGAAACCCACCTTATCTCAGGCTGAAAAGCGTTTTTGTGCATTGTGCCATAACTTTTCAGGGAAGCTTCAGAACATGAAATTTTAACCTCCCACTATAGCAGAAAGGGTCTTTCTAGTAGTTGCACATCAAATCTAAACTGTCTGAAGTGTTTTTCCAAAGTTATCAACACTTTTATGTTTGGCGTTCCGAAACCCACCTTATCTCAGGCTGAAAAGCGTTTTTACGCATTGTGCCATAACTTTTCAGGGAAGCTTCAGAACATGAAATTTTAACCTCCCACTATAGCAGAAAGGGTCTTTCTAGTAGGTGCACATCAAATCTAAGCTGTCTGAAGTGTTTTTCGAAAGTTATCAACACTTTTATGTTTGGCGTTCCGAAACCCACCTTATCTCAGGCTGAAAAGCGTTTTTGTGCATTGTGCCATAACTTTTCAGGGAAGCTTCAGAACATGAAATTTTAACCTCCCACTATAGCAGAAAGGGTCTTTCTAGTAGTTGCACATCAAATCTAAACTGTCTGAAGTGTTTTTCCAAAGTTATTAACACTTTTATGTTTGGCGTTCCGAAACCCACCTTATCTCAGGCTGAAAAGCGTTTTTGTGCATTGTGCCATAACTTTTCAGGGAAGCTTCAGAACATGAAATTTTAACCTCCCACTATAGCAGAAAGGGTCTTTCTAGTAGTTGCACATCAAATCTAAAATGTCTGAAGTGTTTTTCCAAAGTTATTAACAGTTTTATGTTTTGCGTTCCGAAACCCACTTTATCTCAGGCTGAAAAGCGTTTTTGTGCATTGTGCCATAACTTTTCAGGGAACCTTCAGAACATGAAATTTTAACCTCCCACTATAGCAGAAAGGGTCTTTCTAGTAGTTGCACATCAAATCTAAACTGTCTGAAGTGTTTTTCCAAAGTTATCAACACTTTTATGTTTGGCGTTCCGAAACCCACCTTATCTCAGGCTGAAAAGCGTTTTTGTGCATTGTGCCATAACTTTTCAGGGAAGCTTCAGAACAAGAAATTTTAACCTCCCACTATAGCAGAAAGGGTCTTTCTAGTAGTTGCACATCAAATCTAAGCTGTCTGAAGTGTTTTTCAAAAGTTATCAACACTTTTATGTTTGGCGTTCCGAAACCCACCTTATCTCAGGCTGGAAAGCGTTTTTGTGCATTGTGCCATAACTTTTCAGGGAAGCTTCAGAACATGAAATTTTAACCTCCCACTATAGCAGAAAGGGTCTTTCTAGTAGTTGCACATCAAATCTAAACTGTCTGAAGTGTTTTTCCAAAGTTATTAACACTTTTATGTTTGGCGTTCCGAAACCCACCTTATCTCAGGCTGAAAAGCGTTTTTGTGCATTGTGCCATAACTTTTCAGGGAAGCTTCAGAACATGAAATTTTAACCTCCCACTATAGCAGAAAGGGTCTTTCTAGTAGTTGCACATCAAATCTAAACTGTCTGAAGTGTTTTTCCAAAGTTATCAACACTTTTATGTTTGGCGTTCCGAAACCCACCTTATCTCAGGCTGAAAAGCGTTTTTACGCATTGTGCCATAACTTTTCAGGGAAGCTTCAGAACATGAAATTTTAACCTCCCACTATAGCAGAAAGGGTCTTTCTAGTAGGTGCACATCAAATCTAAGCTCTCTGAAGTGTTTTTCGAAAGTTATCAACACTTTTATGTTTGGCGTTCCGAAACCCACCTTATCTCAGGCTGAAAAGCGTTTTTGTGCATTGTGCCATAACTTTTCAGGGAAGCTTCAGAACATGAAATTTTAACCTCCCACTATAGCAGAAAGGGTCTTTCTAGTAGTTGCACATCAAATCTAAACTGTCTGAAGTGTTTTTCCAAAGTTATTAACACTTTTATGTTTGGCGTTCCGAAACCCACCTTATCTCAGGCTGAAAAGCGTTTTTGTGCATTGTGCCATAACTTTTCAGGGAACCTTCAGAACATGAAATTTTAACCTCCCACTATAGCAGAAAGGGTCTTTCTAGTAGTTGCACATCAAATCTAAACTGTCTGAAGTGTTTTTCCAAAGTTATCAACACTTTTATGTTTGGCGTTCCGAAACCCACCTTATCTCAGGCTGAAAAGCGTTTTTACGCATTGTGCCATAACTTTTCAGGGAAGCTTCAGAACATGAAATTTTAACCTCCCACTATAGCAGAAAGGGTCTTTCTAGTAGGTGCACATCAGATCTAAGCTCTCTGAAGTGTTTTTCGAAAGTTATCAACACTTTTATGTTTGGCGTTCCGAAACCCACCTTATCTCAGGCTGAAAAGCGTTTTTGTGCATTGTGCCATAACTTTTCAGGGAAGCTTCAGAACATGAAATTTTAACCTCCCACTATAGCAGAAAGGGTCTTTCTAGTAGTTGCACATCAAATCTAAACTGTCTGAAGTGTTTTTCCAAAGTTATCAACACTTTTATGTTTGGCGTTCCGAAACCCACCTTATCTCAGGCTGAAAAGCGTTTTTGTGTATTGTGCCATAACTTTTCAGGGAAGCTTCAGAACATGAAATTTTAACCTCCCACTATATCAGAAAGGGTCTTTCTAGTAGTTGCACATCAAATCTAAGCTGTCTGAAGTGTTTTTCAAAAGTTATCAACACTTTTATGTTTGGCGTTCCGAAACCCACCTTATCTCAGGCTGAAAAGCGTTTTTGTGCATTGTGCCATAACTTTTCAGGAAAGCTTCAGAACATGAAATTTTAACCATCACTATAGCAGAAAGGGTCTTTCTAGTAGTTGCACATCAAATCTAAACTGTCTGAAGTGTTTTTCCAAAGTTATCAACACTTTTATGTTTGGCGTTCCGAAACCCACCTTATCTCAGGCTGAAAAGCGTTTTTACGCATTGTGCCATAACTTTTCAGGGAAGCTTCAGAACATGAAATTTTAACCTCCCACTATAGCAGAAAGGGTCTTTCTAGTAGGTGCACATCAAATCTAAGCTCTCTGAAGTGTTTTTCGAAAGTTATCAACACTTTTATGTTTGGCGTTCCGAAACCCACCTTATCTCACGCTGAAAAGCGTTTTTGTGCATTGTGCCATAACTTTTCAGGGAAGCTTCAGAACATGAAATTTTAACCTCCCACTATAGCAGAAAGGGTCTTTCTAGTAGTTGCACATCAAATCTAAACTGTCTGAAGTGTTTTTCCAAAGTTATCAACACTTTTATGTTTGGCGTTCCGAAACCCACCTTATCTCAGGCTGAAAAGCGTTTTTACGCATTGTGCCATAACTTTTCAGGGAAGCTTCAGAACATGAAATTTTAACCTCCCACTATAGCAGAAAGGGTCTTTCTAGTAGGTGCACATCAAATCTAAGCTGTCTGAAGTGTTTTTCGAAAGTTATCAACACTTTTATGTTTGGCGTTCCGAAACCCACCTTATCTCAGGCTGAAAAGCGTTTTTGTGCATTGTGCCATAACTTTTCAGGGAAGCTTCAGAACATGAAATTTTAACCTCCCACTATAGCAGAAAGGGTCTTTCTAGTAGTTGCACATCAAATCTAAGGTGTCTGAAGTGTTTTTCCAAAGTTATCAACACTTTTATGTTTGGCGTTCCGAAACCCACCTTATCTCAGGCTGAAAAGCGTTTTTACGCATTGTGCCATAACTTTTCAGGGAAGCTTCAGAACATGAAATTTTAACCTCCCACTATAGCAGAAAGGGTCTTTCTAGTAGGTGCACATCAAATCTAAGCTCTCTGAAGTGTTTTTCGAAAGTTATCAACACTTTTATGTTTGGCGTTCCGAAACCCACCTTATCTCAGGCTGAAAAGCGTTTTTGTGCATTGTGCCATAACTTTTCAGGGAAGCTTCAGAACATGAAATTTTAACCTCCCACTATAGCAGAAAGGGTCTTTCTAGTAGTTGCACATCAAATCTAAACTGTCTGAAGTGTTTTTCCAAAGTTATTAACACTTTTATGTTTGGCGTTCCGAAACCCACCTTATCTCAGGCTGAAAAGCGTTTTTGTGCATTGTGCCATAACTTTTCAGGGAAGCTTCAGAACATAAAATTTTAACCTCCCACTATAGCAGAAAGGGTCTTTCTAGTAGTTGCACATCAAATCTAAACTGTCTGAGGTGTTTTTCCAAAGTTATTAACACTTTTATGTTTGGCGTTCCGAAACCCACCTTATCTCAGGCTGAAAAGCGTTTTTGTGCATTGTGCCATAACTTTTCAGGGAAGCTTCAGAACATGAAATTTTAACCTCCCACTATAGCAGAAAGGGTCTTTCTAGTAGGTGCACATCAAATCTAAACTGTCTGAAGTGTTTTTCCAAAGTTATCAACACTTTTATGTTTGGCGTTCCGAAACCCACCTTATCTCAGGCTGAAAAGCGTTTTTACGCATTGTGCCATAACTTTTCAGGGAAGCTTCAGAACATGAAATTTTAACCTCCCACTATAGCAGAAAGGGTCTTTCTAGTAGGTGCACATCAAATCTAAGCTGTCTGAAGTGTTTTTCGAAAGTTATCAACACTTTTATGTTTGGCGTTCCGAAACCCACCTTATCTCAGGCTGAAAAGCGTTTTTGTGCATTGTGCCATAACTTTTCAGGGAAGCTTCAGAACATGAAATTTTAACCTCCCACTATAGCAGAAAGGGTCTTTCTAGTAGTTGCACATCAAATCTAAGCTGTCTGAAGTGTTTTTCCAAAGTTATCAACACTTTTATGTTTGGCGTTCCGAAACCCACCTTATGTCAGGCTGAAAAGCGTTTTTGTGCATTGTGCCATAACTTTTCAGGGAAGCTTCAGAACATGAAATTTTAACCTCCCACTATAGCAGAAAGGGTCTTTCTAGTAGTTGCACATCAAATCTAAACTGTCTGAAGTGTTTTTCCAAAGTTATTAACACTTTTATGTTTGGCGTTCCGAAACCCACCTTATCTCAGGCTGAAAAGCGTTTTTGTGCATTGTGCCATAACTTTTCAGGGAAGCTTCAGAACATGAAATTTTAACCTCCCACTATAGCAGAAAGGGTCTTTCTAGTAGGTGCACATCAAATCTAAACTGTCTGAAGTGTTTTTCCAAAGTTATCAACACTTTTATGTTTGGCGTTCCGAAACCCACCTTATCTCAGGCTGAAAAGCGTTTTTACGCATTGTGCCATAACTTTTCAGGGAAGCTTCAGAACATGAAATTTTAACCTCCCACTATAGCAGAAAGGGTCTTTCTAGTAGGTGCACATCAAATCTAAGCTGTCTGAAGTGTTTTTCGAAAGTTATCAACACTTTTATGTTTGGCGTTCCGAAACCCACCTTATCTCAGGCTGAAAAGCGTTTTTGTGCATTGTGCCATAACTTTTCAGGAAAGCTTCAGAACATGAAATTTTAACCTCCCACTATAGCAGAAAGGGTCTTTCTAGTAGGTGCACATCAAATCTAAGCTCTCTGAAGTGTTTTTCGAAAGTTATCAACACTTTTATGTTTGGCGTTCCGAAACCCACCTTATCTCAGGCTGAAAAGCGTTTTTGTGCATTGTGCCATAACTTTTCAGGGAAGCTTCAGAACATGAAATTTTAACCTCCCACTATAGCAGAAAGGGTCTTTCTAGTAGTTGCACATCAAATCTAAACTGTCTGAAGTGTTTTTCCAAAGTTATTAACACTTTTATGTTTGGCGTTCCGAAACCCAGCTTATCTCAGGCTGAAAAGCGTTTTTGTGCATTGTGCCATAACTTTTCAGGGAAGCTTCAGAACATGAAATTTTAACCTCCCACTATAGCAGAAAGGGTCTTTCTAGTAGTTGCACATCAAATCTAAACTGTCTGAAGTGTTTTTCCAAAGTTATCAACACTTTTATGTTTGGCGTTCCGAAACCCACCTTATCTCAGGCTGAAAAGCGTTTTTACGCATTGTGCCATAACTTTTCAGGGAAGCTTCAGAACATGAAATTTTAACCTCCCACTATAGCAGAAAGGGTCTTTCTAGTAGGTGCACATCAAATCTAAGCTGTCTGAAGTGTTTTTCGAAAGTTATCAACACTTTTATGTTTGGCGTTCCGAAACCCACCTTATCTCAGGCTGAAAAGCGTTTTTGTGCATTGTGCCATAACTTTTCAGGGAAGCTTCAGAACATGAAATTTTAACCTCCCACTATAGCAGAAAGGGTCTTTCTAGTAGTTGCACATCAAATCTAAACTGTCTGAAGTGTTTTTCCAAAGTTATTAACACTTTTATGTTTGGCGTTCCGAAACCCACCTTATCTCAGGCTGAAAAGCGTTTTTGTGCATTGTGCCATAACTTTTCAGGGAAGCTTCAGAACATGAAATTTTAACCTCCCACTATAGCAGAAAGGGTCTTTCTAGTAGTTGCACATCAAATCTAAAATGTCTGAAGTGTTTTTCCAAAGTTATCAACACTTTTATGTTTGGCGTTCCGAAACCCACCTTATCTCAGGCTGAAAAGCGTTTTTACGCATTGTGCCATAACTTTTCAGGGAAGCTTCAGAACATGAAATTTTAACCTCCCACTATAGCAGAAAGGGTCTTTCTAGTAGGTGCACATCAAATGTAAGCTCTCTGAAGTGTTTTTCGAAAGTTATCAACACTTTTATGTTTGGCGTTCCGAAACCCACCTTATCTCAGGCTGAAAAGCGTTTTTGTGCATTGTGCCATAACTTTTCAGGGAAGCTTCAGAACATGAAATTTTAACCTCCCACTATAGCAGAAAGGGTCTTTCTAGTAGTTGCACATCAAATCTAAGCTGTCTGAAGTGTTTTTCCAAAGTTATCAACACTTTTATGTTTGGCGTTCCGAAACCCACCTTATCTCAGGCTGAAAAGCGTTTTTGTGCATTGTGCCATAACTTTTCAGGGAAGCTTCAGAACATGAAATTTTAACCTCCCACTATAGCAGAAAGGGTCTTTCTAGTAGTTGCACATCAAATCTAAACTGTCTGAAGTGTTTTTCCAAAGTTATCAACACTTTTATGTTTGGCGTTCCGAAACCCACCTTATCTCAGGCTGAAAAGCGTTTTTACGCATTGTGCCATAACTTTTCAGGGAAGCTTCAGAACATGAAATTTTAACCTCCCACTATAGCAGAAAGGGTCTTTCTAGTAGGTGCACATCAAATCTAAGCTCTCTGAAGTGTTTTTCGAAAGTTATCAACACTTTTATGTTTGGCGTTCCGAAACCCACCTTATCTCAGGCTGAAAAGCGTTTTTGTGCATTGTGCCATAACTTTTCAGGGAAGCTTCAGAACATGAAATTTTAACCTCCCACTATAGCAGAAAGGGTCTTTCTAGTAGTTGCACATCAAATCTAAACTGTCTGAAGTGTTTTTCCAAAGTTATTAACACTTTTATGTTTGGCGTTCCGAAACCCACCTTATCTCAGGCTGAAAAGCGTTTTTGTGCATTGTGCCATAACTTTTCAGGGAAGCTTCAGAACATAAAATTTTAACCTCCCACTATAGCAGAAAGGGTCTTTCTAGTAGTTGCACATCAAATCTAAACTGTCTGAAGTGTTTTTCCAAAGTTATTAACACTTTTATGTTTGGCGTTCCGAAACCCACCTTATCTCAGGCTGAAAAGCGTTTTTGTGCATTGTGCCATAACTTTTCAGGGAAGCTTCAGAACATGAAATTTTAACCTCCCACTATAGCAGAAAGGGTCTTTCTAGTAGGTGCACATCAAATCTAAACTGTCTGAAGTGTTTTTCCAAAGTTATCAACACTTTTATGTTTGGCGTTCCGAAACCCACCTTATCTCAGGCTGAAAAGCGTTTTTACGCATTGTGCCATAACTTTTCAGGGAAGCTTCAGAACATGAAATTTTAACCTCCCACTATAGCAGAAAGGGTCTTTCTAGTAGGTGCACATCAAATCTAAGCTGTCTGAAGTGTTTTTCGAAAGTTATCAACACTTTTATGTTTGGCGTTCCGAAACCCACCTTATCTCAGGCTGAAAAGCGTTTTTGTGCATTGTGCCATAACTTTTCAGGAAAGCTTCAGAACATGAAATTTTAACCTCCCACTATAGCAGAAAGGGTCTTTCTAGTAGGTGCACATCAAATCTAAGCTCTCTGAAGTGTTTTTCGAACGTTATCAACACTTTTATGTTTGGCGTTCCGAAACCCACCTTATCTCAGGCTGAAAAGCGTTTTTGTGCATTGTGCCATAACTTTTCAGGGAAGCTTCAGAACATGAAATTTTAACCTCCCACTATAGCAGAAAGGGTCTTTCTAGTAGTTGCACATCAAATCTAAACTGTCTGAAGTGTTTTTCCAAAGTTATCAACACTTTTATGTTTGGCGTTCCGAAACCCACCTTATCTCAGGCTGAAAAGCGTTTTTACGCATTGTGCCATAACTTTTCAGGGAAGCTTCAGAACATGAAATTTTAACCTCCCACTATAGCAGAAAGGGTCTTTCTAGTAGGTGCACATCAAATCTAAGCTGTCTGAAGTGTTTTTCGAAAGTTATCAACACTTTTATGTTTGGCGTTCCGAAACCCACCTTATCTCAGGCTGAAAAGCGTTTTTGTGCATTGTGCCATAACTTTTCAGGGAAGCTTCAGAACATGAAATTTTAACCTCCCACTATAGCAGAAAGGGTCTTTCTAGTAGTTGCACATCAAATCTAAACTGTCTGAAGTGTTTTTCCAAAGTTATTAACACTTTTATGTTTGGCGTTCCGAAACCCACCTTATCTCAGGCTGAAAAGCGTTTTTGTGCATTGTGCCATAACTTTTCAGGGAAGCTTCAGAACATGAAATTTTAACCTCCCACTATAGCAGAAAGGGTCTTTCTAGTAGTTGCACATCAAATCTAAAATGTCTGAAGTGTTTTTCCAAAGTTATTAACAGTTTTATGTTTTGCGTTCCGAAACCCACTTTATCTCAGGCTGAAAAGCGTTTTTGTGCATTGTGCCATAACTTTTCAGGGAACCTTCAGAACATGAAATTTTAACCTCCCACTATAGCAGAAAGGGTCTTTCTAGTAGTTGCACATCAAATCTAAACTGTCTGAAGTGTTTTTCCAAAGTTATCAACACTTTTATGTTTGGCGTTCCGAAACCCACCTTATCTCAGGCTGAAAAGCGTTTTTGTGCATTGTGCCATAACTTTTCAGGGAAGCTTCAGAACAAGAAATTTTAACCTCCCACTATAGCAGAAAGGGTCTTTCTAGTAGTTGCACATCAAAGCTAAGCTGTCTGAAGTGTTTTTCAAAAGTTATCAACACTTTTATGTTTGGCGTTCCGAAACCCACCTTATCTCAGGCTGGAAAGCGTTTTTGTGCATTGTGCCATAACTTTTCAGGGAAGCTTCAGAACATGAAATTTTAACCTCCCACTATAGCAGAAAGGGTCTTTCTAGTAGTTGCACATCAAATCTAAACTGTCTGAAGTGCTTTTCCAAAGTTATTAACACTTTTATGTTTGGCGTTCCGAAACCCACCTTATCTCAGGCTGAAAAGCGTTTTTGTGCATTGTGCCATAACTTTTCAGGGAAGCTTCAGAACATGAAATTTTAACCTCCCACTATAGCAGAAAGGGTCTTTCTAGTAGTTGCACATCAAATCTAAACTGTCTGAAGTGTTTTTCCAAAGTTATCAACACTTTTATGTTTGGCGTTCCGAAACCCACCTTATCTCAGGCTGAAAAGCGTTTTTGTGCATTGTGCCATAACTTTTCAGGGAAGCTTCAGAACATGAAATTTTAACCTCCCACTATAGCAGAAATGGTCTTTCTAGTAGTTGCACATCAAATCTAAGCTGTCTGAAGTGTTTTTCAAAAGTTATCAACACTTTTATGTTTGGCGTTCCGAAACCCACCTTATCTCAGGCTGAAAAGCGTTTTTGTGCATTGTGCCATAACTTTTCAGGAAAGCTTCAGAACATGAAATTTTAACCTCCCACTATAGCAGAAAGGGTCGTTCTAGTAGTTGCACATCAAATCTAAACTGTCTGAAGTGTTTTTCCAAAGTTATCAACACTTTTATGTTTGGCGTTCCGAAACCCACCTTATCTCAGGCTGAAAAGCGTTTTTGTGCATTGTGCCATAACTTTTCAGGGAAGCTTCAGAACATGAAATTTTAACCTCCCACTATAGCAGAAAGGGTCTTTCTAGTAGTTGCACATCAAATCTAAGCTGTCTGAAGTGTTTTTCAAAAGTTATCAACACTTTTATGTTTGGCGTTCCGAAACCCACCTTATCTCAGGCTGAAAAGCGTTTTTGTGCATTGTGCCATAACTTTTCAGGAAAGCTTCAGAACATGAAATTTTAACCTCCCACTATAGCAGAAAGGGTCTTTCTAGTAGTTGCACATCAAATCTAAACTGTTTGAAGTGTTTTTCCAAAGTTATCAACACTTTTATGTTTGGCGTTCCGAAACCCACCTTATCTCAGGCTGAAAAGCGTTTTTACGCATTGTGCCATAACTTTTCAGGGAAGCTTCAGAACATGAAATTTTAACCTCCCACTATAGCAGAAAGGGTCTTTCTAGTAGGTGCACATCAAATCTAAGCTCTCTGAAGTGTTTTTCGAAAGTTATCAACACTTTTATGTTTGGCGTTCCGAAACCCACCTTATCTCAGGCTGAAAAGCGTTTTTGTGCATTGTGCCATAACTTTTCAGGGAAGCTTCAGAACATGAAATTTTAACCTCCCACTATAGCAGAAAGGGTCTTTCTAGTAGTTGCACATCAAATCTAAACTGTCTGAAGTGTTTTTCCTAAGTTATTAACACTTTTATGTTTGGCGTTCCGTAACCCACCTTATCTCAGGCTGAAAAGCGTTTTTGTGCATTGTGCCATAACTTTTCAGGGAAGCTTCAGAACATGAAATTTTAACCTCCCACTATAGCAGAAAGGGTCTTTCTAGTAGTTGCACATCAAATCTAAACTGTCTGAAGTGTTTTTCCAAAGTTATCAACACTTTTATGTTTGGCGTTCCGAAACCCACCTTATCTCAGGCTGAAAAGCGTTTTTGTGCATTGTGCCATAACTTTTCAGGGAAGCTTCAGAACATGAAATTTTAACCTCCCACTATAGCAGAAAGGGTCTTTCTAGTAGTTGCACATCAAATCTAAGCTGTCTGAAGTGTTTTTCAAAAGTTATCAACACTTTTATGTTTGGCGTTCCGAAACCCACCTTATCTCAGGCTGAAAAGCGTTTTTGTGCATTGTGCCATAACTTTTCAGGAAAGCTTCAGAACATGAAATTTTAACCTCCCACTATAGCAGAAAGGGTCTTTCTAGTAGTTGCACATCAAATCTAAACTGTCTGAAGTGTTTTTCCAAAGTTATCAACACTTTTATGTTTGGCGTTCCGAAACCCACCTTATCTCAGGCTGAAAAGCGTTTTTACGCATTGTGCCATAACTTTTCAGGGAAGCTTCAGAACATGAAATTTTAACCTCCCACTATAGCAGAAAGGGTCTTTCTAGTAGGTGCACATCAAATCTAAGCTCTCTGAAGTGTTTTTCGAAAGTTATCAACACTTTTATGTTTGGCGTTCCGAAACCCACCTTATCTCAGGCTGAAAAGCGTTTTTGTGCATTGTGCCATAACTTTTCAGGAAAGCTTCAGAACATGAAATTTTAACCTCCCACTATAGCAGAAAGGGTCTTTCTAGTAGTTGCACATCAAATCTAAACTGTCTGAAGTGTTTTTCCAAAGTTATTAACACTTTTATGTTTGGCGTTCCGAAACCCACCTTATCTCAGGCTGAAAAGCGTTTTTGTGCATTGTGCCATAACTTTTCAGGGAAGCTTCAGAACATGAAATTTTAACCTCCCACTATAGCAGAAAGGGTCTTTCTAGTAGTTGCACATCAAATCTAAACTGTCTGAAGTGTTTTTCCAAAGTTATCAACACTTTTATGTTTGGCGTTCCGAAACCCACCTTATCTCAGGCTGAAAAGCGTTTTTGTGCATTGTGCCATAACTTTTCAGGGAAGCTTCAGAACATGAAATTTTAACCTCCCACTATAGCAGAAAGGGTCTTTCTAGTAGTTGCACATCAAATCTAAACTGTCTGAAGTGTTTTTCCAAAGTTATCAACACTTTTATGTTTGGCGTTCCGAAACCCACCTTATCTCAGGCTGAAAAGCGTTTTTACGCATTGTGCCATAACCTTTCAGGGAAGCTTCAGAACATGAAATTTTAACCTCCCACTATAGCAGAAAGGGTCTTTCTAGTAGTTGCACATCAAATCTAAACTGTCTGAAGTGTTTTTCCAAAGTTATCAACACTTTTATGTTTGGCGTTCCGAAACCCACCTTATCTCAGGCTGAAAAGCGTTTTTACGCATTGTGCCATAACTTTTCAGGGAAGCTTCAGAACATGAAATTTTAACCTCCCACTATAGCAGAAAGGGTCTTTCTAGTAGGTGCACATCAAATCTAAGCTCTCTGAAGTGTTTTTCGAAAGTTATCAACACTTTTATGTTTGGCGTTCCGAAACCCACCTTATCTCAGGCTGAAAAGCGTTTTTGTGCATTGTGCCATAACTTTTCAGGGAAGCTTCAGAACATGAAATTTTAACCTCCCACTATAGCAGAAAGGGTCTTTCTAGTAGTTGCACATCAAATCTAAACTGTCTGAAGTGTTTTTCCAAAGTTATTAACACTTTTATGTTTGGCGTTCCGAAACCCACCTTATCTCAGGCTGAAAAGCGTTTTTGTGCATTGTGCCATAACTTTTCAGGGAAGCTTCAGAACATGAAATTTTAACCTTCCACTATAGCAGAAAGGGTCTTTCTAGTAGTTGCACATCAAATCTAAACTGTCTGAAGTGTTTTTCAAAAGTTATCAACACTTTTATGTTTGGCGTTCCGAAACCCACCTTATCTCAGGCTGAAAAGCGTTTTTGTGCATTGTGCCATAACTTTTCAGGAAAGCTTCAGAACATGAAATTTTAACCTCACACTATAGCAGAAAGGGTCTTTCTAGCAGTTGCACATCAAATCTAAACTGTCTGAAGTGTTTTTCCAAAGTTATCAACACTTTTATGTTTGGCGTTCCGAAACCCACCTTATCTCAGGCTGAAAAGCGTTTTTGTGCATTGTGCCATAACTTTTCAGGGAAGCTTCAGAACATGAAATTTTAACCTCCCACTATAGCAGAAAGGGTCTTTCTAGTAGTTGCACATCAAATCTAAGCTGTCTGAAGTGTTTTTCAAAAGTTATCAACACTTTTATGTTTGGCGTTCCGAAACCCACCTTATCTCAGGCTGAAAAGCGTTTTTGTGCATTGTGCCATAACTTTTCAGGGAAGCTTCAGAACATGAAATTTTAACCTCCCACTATAGCAGAAAGGGTCTTTCTAGTAGTTGCACATCAAATCTAAACTGTCTGAAGTGTTTTTCCAAAGTTATCAACACTTTTATGTTTGGCGTTCCGAAACCCACCTTATCTCAGGCTGAAAAGCGTTTTTACGCATTGTGCCATAACTTTTCAGGGAAGCCTCAGAACATGAAATTTTAACCTCCCACTATAGCAGAAAGGGTCTTTCTAGTAGGTGCACATCAAATCTAAGCTCTCTGAAGTGTTTTTCGAAAGTTATCAACACTTTTATGTTTGGCGTTCCGAAACCCACCTTATCTCAGGCTGAAAAGCGTTTTTGTGCATTGTGCCATAACTTTTCAGGGAAGCTTCAGAACATGAAATTTTAACCTCCCACTATAGCAGAAAGGGTCTTTCTAGTAGTTGCACATCAAATCTAAACTGTCTGAAGTGTTTTTCCAAAGTTATCAACACTTTTATGTTTGGCGTTCCGAAACCCACCTTATCTCAGGCTGAAAAGCGTTTTTGTGCATTGTGCCATAACTTTTCAGGGAAGCTTCAGAACATGAAATTTTAACCTCCCACTATATCAGAAAGGGTCTTTCTAGTAGTTGCACATCAAATCTAAGCTGTCTGAAGTGTTTTTCAAAAGTTATCAACACTTTTATGTTTGGCGTTCCGAAACCCACCTTATCTCAGGCTGAAAAGCGTTTTTGTGCATTGTGCCATAACTTTTCAGGAAAGCTTCAGAACATGAAATTTTAACCTCCCACTATAGCAGAAAGGGTCTTTCTAGTAGTTGCAAATCAAATCTAAACTGTCTGAAGTGTTTTTCCAAAGTTATCAACACTTTTATGTTTGGCGTTCCGAAACCCACCTTATCTCAGGCTGAAAAGCGTTTTTGTGCATTGTGCCATAACTTTTCAGGGAAGCTTCAGAACATGAAATTTTAACCTCCCACTATAGCAGAAAGGGTCTTTCTAGTAGGTGCACATCAAATCTAAGCTCTCTGAAGTGTTTTTCGAAAGTTATGAACACTTTTATGTTTGGCGTTCCGAAACCCACCTTATCTCAGGCTGAAAAGCGTTTTTGTGCATTGTGCCATAACTTTTCAGGGAAGCTTCAGAACATGAAATTTTAACCTCCCACTATAGCAGAAAGGGTCTTTCTAGTAGTTGCACATCAAATCTAAACTGTTTGAAGTGTTTTTCCAAAGTTATCAACACTTTTATGTTTGGCGTTCCGAAACCCACCTTATCTCAGGCTGAAAAGCGTTTTTACGCATTGTGCCATAACTTTTCAGGGAAGCTTCAGAACATGAAATTTTAACCTCCCACTATAGCAGAAAGGGTCTTTCTAGTAGGTGCACATCAAATCTAAGCTCTCTGAAGTGTTTTTCGAAAGTTATCAACACTTTTATGTTTGGCGTTCCGAAACCCACCTTATCTCAGGCTGAAAAGCGTTTTTGTGCATTGTGCCATAACTTTTCAGGGAAGCTTCAGAACATGAAATTTTAACCTCCCACTATAGCAGAAAGGGTCTTTCTAGTAGTTGCACATCAAATCTAAACTGTCTGAAGTGTTTTTCCAAAGTTATTAACACTTTTATGTTTGGCGTTCCGTAACCCACCTTATCTCAGGCTGAAAAGCGTTTTTGTGCATTGTGCCATAACTTTTCAGGGAAGCTTCAGAACATGAAATTTTAACCTCCCACTATAGCAGAAAGGGTCTTTCTAGTAGTTGCACATCAAATCTAAACTGTCTGAAGTGTTTTTCCAAAGTTATCAACACTTTTATGTTTGGCGTTCCGAAACCCACCTTATCTCAGGCTGAAAAGCGTTTTTGTGCATTGTGCCATAACTTTTCAGGGAAGCTTCAGAACATGAAATTTTAACCTCCCACTATAGCAGAAAGGGTCTTTCTAGTAGTTGCACATCAAATCTAAGCTGTCTGAAGTGTTTTTCAAAAGTTATCAACACTTTTATGTTTGGCGTTCCGAAACCCACCTTATCTCAGGCTGAAAAGCGTTTTTGTGCATTGTGCCATAACTTTACAGGAAAGCTTCAGAACATGAAATTTTAACCTCCCACTATAGCAGAAAGGGTCTTTCTAGTAGTTGCACATCAAATCTAAACTGTCTGAAGTGTTTTTCCAAAGTTATCAACACTTTTATGTTTGGCGTTCCGAAACCCACCTTATCTCAGGCTGAAAAGCGTTTTTGTGCATTGTGCCATAACTTTTCAGGGAAGCTTCAGAACATAAAATTTTAACCTCCCACTATAGCAGAAAGGGTCTTTCTAGTAGTTGCACATCAAATCTAAGCTGTCTGAAGTGTTTTTCAAAAGTTATCAACACTTTTATGTTTGGCGTTCCGAAACCCACCTTATCTCAGGCTGAAAAGCGTTTTTGTGCATTGTGCCATAACTTTTCAGGGAAGCTTCAGAACATGAAATTTTAACCTCCCACTATAGCAGAAAGGGTCTTTCTAGTAGTTGCACATCAAATCTAAACTGTCTGAAGTGTTTTTCCAAAGTTATCAACACTTTTATGTTTGGCGTTCCGAAACCCACCTTATCTCAGGCTGAAAAGCGTTTTTACGCATTGTGCCATAACTTTTCAGGGAAGCCTCAGAACATGAAATTTTAACCTCCCACTATAGCAGAAAGGGTCTTTCTAGTAGGTGCACATCAAATCTAAGCTCTCTGAAGTGTTTTTCGAAAGTTATCAACACTTTTATGTTTGGCGTTCCGAAACCCACCTTATCTCAGGCTGAAAAGCGTTTTTGTGCATTGTGCCATAACTTTTCAGGGAAGCTTCAGAACATGAAATTTTAACCTCCCACTATAGCAGAAAGGGTCTTTCTAGTAGTTGCACATCAAATCTAAACTGTCTGAAGTGTTTTTCCAAAGTTATCAACACTTTTATGTTTGGCGTTCCGAAACCCACCTTATCTCAGGCTGAAAAGCGTTTTTGTGCATTGTGCCATAACTTTTCAGGGAAGCTTCAGAACATGAAATTTTAACCTCCCACTATATCAGAAAGGGTCTTTCTAGTAGTTGCACATCAAATCTAAGCTGTCTGAAGTGTTTTTCAAAAGTTATCAACACTTTTATGTTTGGCGTTCCGAAACCCACCTTATCTCAGGCTGAAAAGCGTTTTTGTGCATTGTGCCATAACTTTTCAGGAAAGCTTCAGAACATGAAATTTTAACCTCCCACTATAGCAGAAAGGGTCTTTCTAGTAGTTGCAAATCAAATCTAAACTGTCTGAAGTGTTTTTCCAAAGTTATCAACACTTTTATGTTTGGCGTTCCGAAACCCACCTTATCTCAGGCTGAAAAGCGTTTTTGTGCATTGTGCCATAACTTTTCAGGGAAGCTTCAGAACATGAAATTTTAACCTCCCACTATAGCAGAAAGGGTCTTTCTAGTAGGTGCACATCAAATCTAAGCTCTCTGAAGTGTTTTTCGAAAGTTATGAACACTTTTATGTTTGGCGTTCCGAAACCCACCTTATCTCAGGCTGAAAAGCGTTTTTGTGCATTGTGCCATAACTTTTCAGGGAAGCTTCAGAACATGAAATTTTAACCTCCCACTATAGCAGAAAGGGTCTTTCTAGTAGTTGCACATCAAATCTAAACTGTCTGAAGTGTTTTTGCAAAGTTATTAACACTTTTATGTTTGGCGTTCCGAAACCCACCTTATCTCAGGCTGAAAAGCGTTTTTGTGCATTGTGCCATAACTTTTCAGGGAAGCTTCAGAACATGAAATTTTAACCTCCCACTATAGCAGAAAGGGTCTTTCTAGTAGTTGCACATCAAATCTAAACTGTCTGAAGTGTTTTTCCAAAGTTATCAACACTTTTATGTTTGGCGTTCCGAAACCCACCTTATCTCAGGCTGAAAAGCGTTTTTACGCATTGTGCCATAACTTTTCAGGGAAGCTTCAGAACATGAAATTTTAACCTCCCACTATAGCAGAAAGGGTCTTTCTAGTAGGTGCACATCAAATCTAAGCTGTCTGAAGTGTTTTTCAAAAGTTATCAACACTTTTATGTTTGGCGTTCCGAAACCCACCTTATCTCAGGCTGAAAAGCGTTTTTGTGCATTGTGCCATAACTTTACAGGAAAGCTTCAGAACATGAAATTTTAACCTCCCACTATAGCAGAAAGGGTCTTTCTAGTAGTTGCACATCAAATCTAAACTGTCTGAAGTGTTTTTCCAAAGTTATCAACACTTTTATGTTTGGCGTTCCGAAACCCACCTTATCTCAGGCTGAAAAGCGTTTTTACGCATTGTGCCATAACTTTTCAGGGAAGCTTCAGAACATGAAATTTTAACCTCCCACTATAGCAGAAAGGGTCTTTCTAGTAGGTGCACATCAAATCTAAGCTCTCTGAAGTGTTTTTCGAAAGTTATCAACACTTTTATGTTTGGCGTACCGAAACCCACCTTATCTCAGGCTGAAAAGCGTTTTTGTGCATTGTGCCATAACTTTTCAGGAAAGCTTCAGAACATGAAATTTTAACCTCCCACTATAGCAGAAAGGGTCTTTCTAGTAGTTGCACATCAAATCTAAACTGTCTGAAGTGTTTTTCCAAAGTTATTAACACTTTTATGTTTGGCGTTCCGAAACCCACCTTATCTCAGGCTGAAAGGCGTTTTTGTGCATTGTGCCATAACTTTTCAGGGAAGCTTCAGAACATGAAATTTTAACCTCCCACTATAGCAGAAAGGGTCTTTCTAGTAGTTGCACATCAAATCTAAACTGTCTGAAGTGTTTTTCCAAAGTTATCAACACTTTTATGTTTGGCGTTCCGAAACCCACCTTATCTCAGGCTGAAAAGCGTTTTTGTGCATTGTGCCATAACTTTTCAGGGAAGCTTCAGAACATGAAATTTTAACCTCCCACTATAGCAGAAAGGGTCTTTCTAGTAGTTGCACATCAAATCTAAACTGTCTGAAGTGTTTTTCCAAAGTTATCAACACTTTTATGTTTGGCGTTCCGAAACCCACCTTATCTCAGGCTGAAAAGCGTTTTTACGCATTGTGCCATAACCTTTCAGGGAAGCTTCAGAACATGAAATTTTAACCTCCCACTATAGCAGAAAGGGTCTTTCTAGTAGTTGCACATCAAATCTAAACTGTCTGAAGTGTTTTTCCAAAGTTATCAACACTTTTATGTTTGGCGTTCCGAAACCCACCTTATCTCAGGCTGAAAAGCGTTTTTACGCATTGTGCCATAACTTTTCAGGGAAGCTTCAGAACATGAAATTTTAACCTCCCACTATAGCAGAAAGGGTCTTTCTAGTAGGTGCACATCAAATCTAAGCTCTCTGAAGTGTTTTTCGAAAGTTATCAACACTTTTATGTTTGGCGTTCCGAAACCCACCTTATCTCAGGCTGAAAAGCGTTTTTGTGCATTGTGCCATAACTTTTCAGGGAAGCTTCAGAACATGAAATTTTAACCTCCCACTATAGCAGAAAGGGTCTTTCTAGTAGTTGCACATCAAATCTAAACTGTCTGAAGTGTTTTTCCAAAGTTATTAACACTTTTATGTTTGGCGTTCCGAAACCCACCTTATCTCAGGCTGAAAAGCGTTTTTGTGCATTGTGCCATAACTTTTCAGGGAAGCTTCAGAACATGAAATTTTAACCTTCCACTATAGCAGAAAGGGTCTTTCTAGTAGTTGCACATCAAATCTAAACTGTCTGAAGTGTTTTTCCAAAGTTATCAACACTTTTATGTTTGGCGTTCCGAAACCCACCTTATCTCAGGCTGAAAAGCGTTTTTGTGCATTGTGCCATAACTTTTCAGGGAAGCTTCAGAACATAAAATTTTAACCTCCCACTATAGCAGAAAGGGTCTTTCTAGTAGTTGCACATCAAATCTAAGCTGTCTGAAGTGTTTTTCAAAAGTTATCAACACTTTTATGTTTGGCGTTCCGAAACCCACCTTATCTCAGGCTGAAAAGCGTTTTTGTGCATTGTGCCATAACTTTTCAGGGAAGCTTCAGAACATGAAATTTTAACCTCCCACTATAGCAGAAAGGGTCTTTCTAGTAGTTGCACATCAAATCTAAACTGTCTGAAGTGTTTTTCCAAAGTTATCAACACTTTTATGTTTGGCGTTCCGAAACCCACCTTATCTCAGGCTGAAAAGCGTTTTTACGCATTGTGCCATAACTTTTCAGGGAAGCCTCAGAACATGAAATTTTAACCTCCCACTATAGCAGAAAGGGTCTTTCTAGTAGGTGCACATCAAATCTAAGCTCTCTGAAGTGTTTTTCGAAAGTTATCAACACTTTTATGTTTGGCGTTCCGAAACCCACCTTATCTCAGGCTGAAAAGCGTTTTTGTGCATTGTGCCATAACTTTTCAGGGAAGCTTCAGAACATGAAATTTTAACCTCCCACTATAGCAGAAAGGGTCTTTCTAGTAGTTGCACATCAAATCTAAACTGTCTGAAGTGTTTTTCCAAAGTTATCAACACTTTTATGTTTGGCGTTCCGAAACCCACCTTATCTCAGGCTGAAAAGCGTTTTTGTGCATTGTGCCATAACTTTTCAGGGAAGCTTCAGAACATGAAATTTTAACCTCCCACTATATCAGAAAGGGTCTTTCTAGTAGTTGCACATCAAATCTAAGCTGTCTGAAGTGTTTTTCAAAAGTTATCAACACTTTTATGTTTGGCGTTCCGAAACCCACCTTATCTCAGGCTGAAAAGCGTTTTTGTGCATTGTGCCATAACTTTTCAGGAAAGCTTCAGAACATGAAATTTTAACCTCCCACTATAGCAGAAAGGGTCTTTCTAGTAGTTGCAAATCAAATCTAAACTGTCTGAAGTGTTTTTCCAAAGTTATCAACACTTTTATGTTTGGCGTTCCGAAACCCACCTTATCTCAGGCTGAAAAGCGTTTTTGTGCATTGTGCCATAACTTTTCAGGGAAGCTTCAGAACATGAAATTTTAACCTCCCACTATAGCAGAAAGGGTCTTTCTAGTAGGTGCACATCAAATCTAAGCTCTCTGAAGTGTTTTTCGAAAGTTATGAACACTTTTATGTTTGGCGTTCCGAAACCCACCTTATCTCAGGCTGAAAAGCGTTTTTGTGCATTGTGCCATAACTTTTCAGGGAAGCTTCAGAACATGAAATTTTAACCTCCCACTATAGCAGAAAGGGTCTTTCTAGTAGTTGCACATCAAATCTAAACTGTCTGAAGTGTTTTTGCAAAGTTATTAACACTTTTATGTTTGGCGTTCCGAAACCCACCTTATCTCAGGCTGAAAAGCGTTTTTGTGCATTGTGCCATAACTTTTCAGGGAAGCTTCAGAACATGAAATTTTAACCTCCCACTATAGCAGAAAGGGTCTTTCTAGTAGTTGCACATCAAATCTAAACTGTCTGAAGTGTTTTTCCAAAGTTATCAACACTTTTATGTTTGGCGTTCCGAAACCCACCTTATCTCAGGCTGAAAAGCGTTTTTACGCATTGTGCCATAACTTTTCAGGGAAGCTTCAGAACATGAAATTTTAACCTCCCACTATAGCAGAAAGGGTCTTTCTAGTAGGTGCACATCAAATCTAAGCTGTCTGAAGTGTTTTTCGAAAGTTATCAACACTTTTATGTTTGGCGTTCCGAAACCCACCTTATCTCAGGCTGAAAAGCGTTTTTGTGCATTGTGCCATAACTTTTCAGGGAAGCTTCAGAACATGAAATTTTAAACTCCCACTATAGCAGAAAGGGTCTTTCTAGTAGTTGCACATCAAATCTAAGCTGTCTGAAGTGTTTTTCCAAAGTTATCAACACTTTTATGTTTGGCGTTCCGAAACCCACCTTATCTCAGGCTGAAAAGCGTTTTTACGCATTGTGCCATAACTTTTCAGGGAAGCTTCAGAACATGAAATTTTAACCTCCCACTATAGCAGAAAGGGTCTTTCTAGTAGGTGCACATCAAATCTAAGCTCTCTGAAGTGTTTTTCGAAAGTTATCAACACTTTTATGTTTGGCGTTCCGAAACCCACCTTATCTCAGGCTGAAAAGCGTTTTTGTGCATTGTGCCAAAACTTTTCAGGAAAGCTTCAGAACATGAAATTTTAACCTCCCACTATAGCAGAAAGGGTCTTTCTAGTAGTTGCACATCAAATCTAAACTGTCTGAAGTGTTTTTCCAAAGTTATTAACACTTTTATGTTTGGCGTTCCGAAACCCACCTTATCTCAGGCTGAAAAGCGTTTTTGTGCATTGTGCCATAACTTTTCAGGGAAGCTTCAGAACATGTAATTTTTACCTCCCACTATAGCAGAAAGGGTCTTTCTAGTAGGTGCACATCAAATCTAAGCTCTCTGAAGTGTTTTTCGAAAGTTATCAACACTTTTATGTTTGGCGTTCCGAAACCCACCTTATCTCAGGCTGAAAAGCGTTTTTGTGCATTGTGCCATAACTTTTCAGGGAAGCTTCAGAACATGAAATTTTAACCTCCCACTATAGCAGAAAGGGTCTTTCTAGTAGTTGCACATCAAATCTAAACTGTCTGAAGTGTTTTTCCAAAGTTATTAACACTTTTATGTTTGGCGTTCCGAAACCCACCTTATCTCAGGCTGAAAAGCGTTTTTGTGCATTGTGCCATAACTTTTCAGGGAAGCTTCAGAACATGAAATTTTAACCTCCCACTATAGCAGAAAGGGTCTTTCTAGTAGTTGCACATCAAATCTAAACTGTCTGAAGTGTTTTTCCAAAGTTATCAACACTTTTATGTTTGGCGTTCCGAAACCCACCTTATCTCAGGCTGAAAAGCGTTTTTGTGCATTGTGCCATAACTTTTCAGGGAAGCTTCAGAACATGAAATTTTAACCTCCCACTATAGCAGAAAGGGTTTTTCTAGTAGTTGCACATCAAATCTAAGCTGTCTGAAGTGTTTTTCAAAAGTTATCAACACTTTTATGTTTGGCGTTCCGAAACCCACCTTATCTCAGGCTGAAAAGCGTTTTTGTGCATTGTGCCATAACTTTTCAGGGAAGCTTCAGAACATGAAATTTTAACCTCCCACTATAGCAGAAAGGGTCTTTCTAGTAGTTGCACATCAAATCTAAACTGTCTGAAGTGCTTTTCCAAAGTTATTAACACTTTTATGTTTGGCGTTCCGAAACCCACCTTATCTCAGGCTGAAAAGCGTTTTTGTGCATTGTGCCATAACTTTTCAGGGAACCTTCAGAACATGAAATTTTAACCTCCCACTATAGCAGAAAGGGTCTTTCTAGTAGTTGCACATCAAATCTAAACTGTCTGAAGTGTTTTTCCAAAGTTATCAACACTTTTATGTTTGGCGTTCCGAAACCCACCTTATCTCAGGCTGAAAAGCGTTTTTGTGCATTGTGCCATAACTTTTCAGGGAAGCTTCAGAACATGAAATTTTAACCTCCCACTATAGCAGAAAGGGTTTTTCTAGTAGTTGCACATCAAATCTAAGCTGTCTGAAGTGTTTTTCAAAAGTTATCAACACTTTTATGTTTGGCGTTCCGAAACCCACCTTATCTCAGGCTGAAAAGCGTTTTTGTGCATTGTGCCATAACTTTTCAGGGAAGCTTCAGAACATGAAATTTTAACCTCCCACTATAGCAGAAAGGGTCTTTCTAGTAGTTGCACATCAAATCTAAACTGTCTGAAGTGCTTTTCCAAAGTTATTAACACTTTTATGTTTGGCGTTCCGAAACCCACCTTATCTCAGGCTGAAAAGCGTTTTTGTGCATTGTGCCATAACTTTTCAGGGAAGCTTCAGAACATGAAATTTTAACCTCCCACTATAGCAGAAAGGGTCTTTCTAGTAGTTGCACATCAAATCTAAACTGTCTGAAGTGTTTTTCCAAAGTTATCAACACTTTTATGTTTGGCGTTCCGAAACCCACCTTATCTCAGGCCCAAAAGCGTTTTTGTGCATTGTGCCATAACTTTTCAGGGAAGCTTCAGAACATGAAATTTTAACCTCCCACTATAGCAGAAATGGTCTTTCTAGTAGTTGCACATCAAATCTAAGCTGTCTGAAGTGTTTTCCAAAAGTTATCAACACTTTTATGTTTGGCGTTCCGAAACCCACCTTATCTCAGGCTGAAAAGCGTTTTTGTGCATTGTGCCATAACTTTTCAGGAAAGCTTCAGAACATGAAATTTTAACCTCCCACTATAGCAGAAAGGGTCGTTCTAGTAGTTGCACATCAAATCTAAACTGTCTGAAGTGTTTTTCCAAAGTTATCAACACTTTTATGTTTGGCGTTCCGAAACCCACCTTATCTCAGGCTGAAAAGCGTTTTTGTGCATTGTGCCATAACTTTTCAGGGAAGCTTCAGAACATGAAATTTTAACCTCCCACTATAGCAGAAAGGGTCTTTCTAGTAGTTGCACATCAAATCTAAGCTGTCTGAAGTGTTTTTCAAAAGTTATCAACACTTTTATGTTTGGCGTTCCGAAACCCACCTTATCTCAGGCTGAAAAGCGTTTTTGTGCATTGTGCCATAACTTTTCAGGAAAGCTTCAGAACATGAAATTTTAACCTCCCACTATAGCAGAAAGGGTCTTTCTAGTAGTTGCACATCAAATCTAAACTGTCTGAAGTGTTTTTCCAAAGTTATCAACACTTTTATGTTTGGCGTTCCGAAACCCACCTTATCTCAGGCTGAAAAGCGTTTTTACGCATTGTGCCATAACTTTTCAGGGAAGCTTCAGAACATGAAATTTTAACCTCCCACTATAGCAGAAAGGGTCTTTCTAGTAGGTGCACATCAAATCTAAGCTCTCTGAAGTGTTTTTCGAAAGTTATCAACACTTTTATGTTTGGCGTTCCGAAACCCACCTTATCTCAGGCTGAAAAGCGTTTTTGTGCATTGTGCCATAACTTTTCAGGGAAGCTTCAGAACATGAAATTTTAACCTCCCACTATAGCAGAAAGGGTCTTTCTAGTAGTTGCACATCAAATCTAAACTGTCTGAAGTGTTTTTCCAAAGTTATCAACACTTTTATGTTTGGCGTTCCGAAACCCACCTTATCTCAGGCTGAAAAGCGTTTTTACGCATTGTGCCATAACCTTTCAGGGAAGCTTCAGAACATGAAATTTTAACCTCCCACTATAGCAGAAAGGGTCTTTCTAGTAGTTGCACATCAAATCTAAACTGTCTGAAGTGTTTTTCCAAAGTTATCAACACTTTTATGTTTGGCGTTCCGAAACCCACCTTATCTCAGGCTGAAAAGCGTTTTTACGCATTGTGCCATAACTTTTCAGGGAAGCTTCAGAACATGAAATTTTAACCTCCCACTATAGCAGAAAGGGTCTTTCTAGTAGGTGCACATCAAATCTAAGCTCTCTGAAGTGTTTTTCGAAAGTTATCAACACTTTTATGTTTGGCGTTCCGAAACCCACCTTATCTCAGGCTGAAAAGCGTTTTTGTGCATTGTGCCATAACTTTTCAGGGAAGCTTCAGAACATGAAATTTTAACCTCCCACTATAGCAGAAAGGGTCTTTCTAGTAGTTGCACATCAAATCTAAACTGTCTGAAGTGTTTTTCCAAAGTTATTAACACTTTTATGTTTGGCGTTCCGAAACCCACCTTATCTCAGGCTGAAAAGCGTTTTTGTGCATTGTGCCATAACTTTTCAGGGAAGCTTCAGAACATGAAATTTTAACCTCCCACTATAGCAGAAAGGGTCTTTCTAGTAGTTGCACATCAAATCTAAACTGTCTGAAGTGTTTTTCCAAAGTTATCAACACTTTTATGTTTGGCGTTCCGAAACCCACCTTATCTCAGGCTGAAAAGCGTTTTTGTGCATTGTGCCATAACTTTTCAGGGTAGCTTCAGAACATGAAATTTTAACCTCTCACTATAGCAGAAAGGGTCTTTCTAGTAGTTGCACATCAAATCTAAGCTGTCTGAAGTGTTTTTCAAAAGTTATCAACACTTTTATGTTTGGCGTTCCGAAACCCACCTTATCTCAGGCTGAAAAGCGTTTTTGTGCATTGTGCCATAACTTTTCAGGAAAGCTTCAGAACATGAAATTTTAACCTCCCACTATAGCAGAAAGGGTCTTTCTAGTAGTTGCACATCAAATCTAAACTGTCTGAAGTGTTTTTCCAAAGTTATCAACACTTTTATGTTTGGCGTTCCGAAACCCACCTTATCTCAGGCTGAAAAGCGTTTTTACGCATTGTGCCATAACTTTTCAGGGAAGCTTCAGAACATGAAATTCTAACCTCCCACTATAGCAGAAAGGGTCTTTCTAGTAGGTGCACATCAAATCTAAGCTCTCTGAAGTGTTTTTCGAAAGTTATCAACACTTTTATGTTTGGCGTTCCGAAACCCACCTTATCTCAGGCTGAAAAGCGTTTTTGTGCATTGTGCCATAACTTTTCAGGAAAGCTTCAGAACATGAAATTTTAACCTCCCACTATAGCAGAAAGGGTCTTTCTAGTAGTTGCACATCAAATCTAAACTGTCTGAAGTGTTTTTCCAAAGTTATCAACACTTTTATGTTTGGCGTTCCGAAACCCACCTTATCTCAGGCTGAAAAGCGTTTTTACGCATTGTGCCATAACTTTTCAGGGAAGCTTCAGAACATGAAATTTTAACCTCCCACTATAGCAGAAAGGGTCTTTCTAGTAGTTGCACATCAAATCTAAGCTGTCTGAAGTGTTTTTCAAAAGTTATCAACACTTTTATGTTTGGCGTTCCGAAACCCACCTTATCTCAGGCTGAAAAGCGTTTTTGTGCATTGTGCCATAACTTTTCAGGAAAGCTTCAGAACATGAAATTTTAACCTCCCACTATAGCAGAAAGGGTCTTTCTAGTAGTTGCACATCAAATCTAAACTGTCTGAAGTGTTTTTCCAAAGTTATCAACACTTTTATGTTTGGCGTTCCGAAACCCACCTTATCTCAGGCTGAAAAGCGTTTTTACGCATTGTGCCATAACTTTTCAGGGAAGCTTCAGAACATGAAATTTTAACCTCCCACTATAGCAGAAAGGGTCTTTCTAGTAGGTGCACATCAAATCTAAGCTCTCTGAAGTGTTTTTCGAAAGTTATCAACACTTTTATGTTTGGCGTTCCGAAACCCACCTTATCTCAGGCTGAAAAGCGTTTTTGTGCATTGTGCCATAACTTTTCAGGAAAGCTTCAGAACATGAAATTTTAACCTCCCACTATAGCAGAAAGGGTCTTTCTAGTAGTTGCACATCAAATCTAAACTGTCTGAAGTGTTTTTCCAAAGTTATTAACACTTTTATGTTTGGCGTTCCGAAACCCACCTTATCTCAGGCTGAAAAGCGTTTTTGTGCATTGTGCCATAACTTTTCAGGGAAGCTTCAGAACATGAAATTTTAACCTCCCACTATAGCAGAAAGGGTCTTTCTAGTAGTTGCACATCAAATCTAAGCTCTCTGAAGTGTTTTTCGAAAGTTATCAACACTTTTATGTTTGGCGTTCCGAAACCCACCTTATCTCAGGCTGAAAAGCGTTTTTGTGCATTGTGCCATAACTTTTCAGGGAAGCTTCAGAACATGAAAATTTAACCTCCCACTATAGCAGAAAGGATCTTTCTAGTAGTTGCACATCAAATCTAAACTGTCTGAAGTGTTTTTCCAAAGTTATTAACACTTTTATGTTTGGCGTTCCGAAACCCACCTTATCTCACGCTGAAAAGCGTTTTTGTGCATTGTGCCATAACTTTTCAGGGAAGCTTCAGAACATGAAATTTTAACCTCCCACTATAGCAGAAAGGGTCTTTCTAGTAGTTGCACATCAAATCTAAACTGTCTGAAGTGTTTTTCCAAAGTTATCAACACTTTTATGTTTGGCGTTCCGAAACCCACCTTATCTCAGGCTGAAAAGCGTTTTTGTGAATTGTGCCATAACTTTTCAGGGAAGCTTCAGAACATGAAATTTTAACCTCCCACTATAGCAGAAAGGGTCTTTCTAGTAGGTGCACATCAAATCTAAGCTGTCTGAAGTGTTTTTCAAAAGTTATCAACACTTTTATGTTTGGCGTTCCGAAACCCACCTTATCTCAGGCTGAAAAGCGTTTTTGTGCATTGTGCCATAACTTTTCAGGAAAGCTTCAGAACATGAAATTTTAACCTCCCACTATAGCAGAAAGGGTCTTTCTAGTAGTTGCACATCAAATCTAAACTGTCTGAAGTGTTTTTCCAAAGTTATCAACACTTTTATGTTTGGCGTTCCGAAACCCACCTTATCTCAGGCTGAAAAGCGTTTTTACGCATTGTGCCATAACTTTTCAGGGAAGCTTCAGAACATGAAATTTTAACCTCCCACTATAGCAGAAAGGGTCTTTCTAGTAGTTGCACATCAAATCTAAACTGTCTGAAGTGTTTTTCCAAAGTTATCAACACTTTTATGTTTGGCGTTCCGAAACCCACCTTATCTCAGGCTGAAAAGCGTTTTTGTGCATTGTGCCATAACTTTTCAGGGAAGCTTCAGAACATGAAATTTTAACCTCCCACTATAGCAGAAAGGGTCTTTCTAGTAGTTGCACATCAAATCTAAACTGTCTGAAGTGTTTTTCCAAAGTTATCAACACTTTTATGTTTGGCGTTCCGAAACCCACCTTATCTCAGGCTGAAAAGCGTTTTTGTGCATTGTGACATAACTTTTCAGGGAAGCTTCAGAACATGAAATTTTAATCTCCCACTATAGCAGAAAGGGTCTTTCTAGTAGTTGCACATCAAATCTAAACTGTCTGAAGTGTTTTTCCAAAGTTATCAACACTTTTATGTTTGGCGTTCCGAAACCCACCTTATCTCAGCCTGAAAAGCGTTTTTGTGCATTGTGCCATAACTTTTCAGGGAAGCTTCAGAACATGAAATTTTAACCTCCCACTATAGCAGAAAGGGTCTTTCTAGTAGGTGCACATCAAATCTAAGCTGTCTGAAGTGTTTTTCGAAAGTTATCAACACTTTTATGTTTGGCGTTCCGAAACCCACCTTATCTCAGGCTGAAAAGCGTTTTTGTGCATTGTGCCATAACTTTTCAGGGAAACTTCAGAACATGAAATTTTAACCTCCCACTATAGCAGAAAGGGTCTTTCTAGTAGTTGCACATCAAATCTAAGCTGTCTGAAGTGTTTTTCAAAAGTTATCAACACTTTTATGTTTGGCGTTCCGAAACCCACCTTATCTCAGGCTGAAAAGCGTTTTTGTGCATTGTGCCATAACTTTTCAGGAAAGCTTCAGAACATGAAATTTTAACCTCCCACTATAGCAGAACGGGTCTTTCTAGTAGTTGCACATCAAATCTAAACTGTCTGAAGTGTTTTTCCAAAGTTATCAACACTTTTATGTTTGGCGTTCCGAAACCCACCTTATCTCAGGCTGAAAAGCGTTTTTACGCATTGTGCCATAACTTTTCAGGGAAGCTTCAGAACATGAAATTTTAACCTCCCACTATAGCAGAAAGGGTCTTTCTAGTAGGTGCACATCAAATCTAAGCTCTCTGAAGTGTTTTTCGAAAGTTATCAACACTTTTATGTTTGGCGTTCCGAAACCCACCTTATCTCAGGCTGAAAAGCGTTTTTACGCATTGTGCCATAACTTTTCAGGGAAGCTTCAGAACATGAAATTTTAACCTCCCACTATAGCAGAAAGGGTCTTTCTAGTAGTTGCACATCAAATCTAAGCTGTCTGAAGTGTTTTTCAAAAGTAATCAACACTTTTATGTTTGGCGTTCCGAAACCCATCTTATCTCAGGCTGAAAAGCGTTTTTGTGCATTGTGCCATAACTTTTCAGGAAAGCTTCAGAACATGAAATTTTAACCTCCCACTATAGCAGAAAGGGTCTTTCTAGTAGTTGCACATCAAATCTAAACTGTCTGAAGTGTTTTTCCAAAGTTATCAACACTTTTATGTTTGGCGTTCCGAAACCCACCTTATCTCAGGCTGAAAAGCGTTTTTACGCATTGTGCCATAACTTTTCAGGGAAGCTTCAGAACATGAAATTTTAACCTCCCACTATAGCAGAAAGGGTCTTTCTAGTAGGTGCACATCAAATCTAAGCTCTCTGAAGTGTTTTTCGAAAGTTATCAACACTTTTATGTTTGGCGTTCCGAAACCCACCTTATCTCAGGCTGAAAAGCGTTTTTGTGCATTGTGCCATAACTTTTCAGGAAAGCTTCAGAACATGAAATTTTAACCTCCCACTATAGCAGAAAGGGTCTTTCTAGTAGGTGCACATCAAATCTAAGCTGTCTGAAGTGTTTTTCGAAAGTTATCAACACTTTTATGTTTGGCGTTCCGAAACCCACCTTATCTCAGGCTGAAAAGCGTTTTTGTGCATTGTGCCATAACTTTTCAGGGAAGCTTCAGAACATGAAATTTTAACCTCCCACTATAGCAGAAAGGGTCTTTCTAGTAGTTGCACATCAAATCTAAGCTGTCTGAAGTGTTTTTCAAAAGTTATCAACACTTTTATGTTTGGCGTTCCGAAACCCACCTTATCTCAGGCTGAAAAGCGTTTTTGTGCATTGTGCCATAACTTTTCAGGAAAGCTTCAGAACATGAAATTTTAACCTCCCACTATAGCAGAAAGGGTCTTTCTAGTAGGTGCATATCAAATCTAAGCTCTCTGAAGTGTTTTTCGAAAGTTATCAACACTTTTATGTTTGGCGTTCCGAAACCCACCTTATCTCAGGCTGAAAAGCGTTTTTGTGCATTGTGCCATAACTTTTCAGGGAAGCTTCAGAACATGAAATTTTAACCTCCCACTATAGCAGAAAGGGTCTTTCTAGTAGTTGCACATCAAATCTAAACTGTCTGAAGTGTTTTTCCAAAGTTATTAACACTTTTATGTTTGGCGTTCCGAAACCCACCTTATCTCAGGCTGAAAAGCGTTTTTGTGCATTGTGCCATAACTTTTCAGGGAAGCTTCAGAACATGAAATTTTAACCTCCCACTATAGCAGAAAGGGTCTTTCTAGTAGTTGCACATCAAATCTAAACTGTCTGAAGTGTTTTTCCAAAGTTATCAACACTTTTATGTTTGGCGTTCCGAAACCCACCTTATCTCAGGCTGAAAAGCGTTTTTGTGCATTGTGCCACAACTTTTCAGGGTAGCTTCAGAACATGAAATTTTAACCTCCCACTATAGCAGAAAGGGTCTTTCTAGTAGTTGCACATCAAATCTAAGCTGTCTGAAGTGTTTTTCAAAAGTTATCAACACTTTTATGTTTGGCGTTCCGAAACCCACCTTATCTCAGGCTGAAAAGCGTTTTTGTGCATTGTGCCATAACTTTTCAGGAAAGCTTCAGAACATGAAATTTTAACCTCCCACTATAGCAGAAAGGGTCTTTCTAGTAGTTGCACATCAAATCTAAACTGTCTGAAGTGTTTTTCCAAAGTTATCAACACTTTTATGTTTGGCGTTCCGAAACCCACCTTATCTCAGGCTGAAAAGCGTTTTTGTGCATTGTGCCATAACTTTTCAGGGAAGCTTCAGAACATGAAATTTTAACCTCCCACTATAGCAGAAAGGGTCTTTCTAGTAGTTGCACATCAAATCTAAGCTGTCTGAAGTGTTTTTCAAAAGTTATCAACACTTTTATGTTTCGCGTTCCGAAACCCACCTTATCTCAGGCTGAAAAGCGTTTTTGTGCATTGTGCCATAACTTTTCAGGAAAGCTTCAGAACATGAAATTTTAACCTCCCACTATAGCAGAAAGGGTCTTTCTAGTAGTTGCACATCAAATCTAAACTGTCTGAAGTGTTTTTCCAAAGTTATCAACACTTTTATGTTTGGCGTTCCGAAACCCACCTTATCTCACGCTGAAAAGCGTTTTTGTGCATTGTGCCATAACTTTTCAGGGAAGCTTCAGAACATGAAATTTTAACCTCCCACTATAGCAGAAAGGGTCTTTCTAGTAGTTGCACATCAAATCTAAGCTGTCTGAAGTGTTTTTCCAAAGTTATCAACACTTTTATGTTTGGCGTTCCGAATCCCACCTTATCTCAGGCTGAAAAGCGTTTTTGTGCATTGTGCCATAACTTTTCAGGAAAGCTTCAGAACATGAAATTTTAACCTCCCACTATAGCAGAAAGGGTCTTTCTAGTAGTTGCACATCAAATCTAAACTGTCTGAAGTGTTTTTCCAAAGTTATCAACACTTTTATGTTTGGCGTTCCGAAACCCACCTTATCTCAGGCTGAAAAGCGTTTTTACGCATTGTGCCATAACTTTTCAGGGAAGCTTCAGAACATGAAATTTTAACCTCCCACTATAGCAGAAAGGGTCTTTCTAGTAGGTGCACATCAAATCTAAGCTCTCTGAAGTGTTTTTCGAAAGTTATCAACACTTTTATGTTTGGCGTTCCGAAACCCACCTTATCTCAGGCTGAAAAGCGTTTTTGTGCATTGTGCCATAACTTTTCAGGGAAGCTTCAGAACATGAAATTTTAACCTCCCACTATAGCAGAAAGGGTCTTTCTAGTAGTTGCACATCAAATCTAAACTGTCTGAAGTGTTTTTCCAAAGTTATTAACACTTTTATGTTTGGCGTTCCGAAACCCACCTTATCTCAGGCTGAAAAGCGTTTTTGTGCATTGTACCATAACTTTTCAGGGAAGCTTCAGAACATGAAATTTTAACCTCCCACTATAGCAGAAAGGGTCTTTCTAGTAGGTGCACATCAAATCTAAGCTGTCTGAAGTGTTTTTCGAAAGTTATCAACACTTTTATGTTTGGCGTTCCGAAACCCACCTTATCTCAGGCTGAAAAGCGTTTTTGTGCATTGTGCCATAACTTTTCAGGGAAGCTTCAGAACATGAAATTTTAACCTCCCACTATAGCAGAAATGGTCTTTCTAGTAGTTGCACATCAAATCTAAGCTGTCTAAAGTGTTTTTCAAAAGTTATCAACACTTTTATGTTTGGCGTTCCGAAACCCACCTTATCTCAGGCTGAAAAGCGTTTTTGTGCATTGTGCCATAACTTTTCAGGAAAGCTTCAGAACATGAAATTTTAACCTCCCACTATAGCAGAAAGGGTCTTTCTAGTAGTTGCACATCAAATCTAAACTGTCTGAAGTGTTTTTCTAAAGTTATCAACACTTTTATGTTTGGCGTTCCGAAACCCACCTTATCTCAGGCTGAAAAGCGTTTTTACGCATTGTGCCATAACTTTTCAGGGAAGCTTCAGAACATGAAATTTTAACCTCCCACTATAGCAGAAAGGGTCTTTCTAGTAGGTGCACATCAAATCTAAGCTCTCTAAAGTGTTTTTCCAAAGTTATCAACACTTTTATGTTTGGCGTTCCGAAACCCACCTTATCTCAGGCTGAAAAGCGTTTTTGTGCATTGTGCCATAACTTTTCAGGGAAGCTTCAGAACATGAAATTTTAACCTCCCACTATAGCAGAAAGGGTCTTTCTAGTAGTTGCACATCAAATCTAAGCTGTCTGAAGTGTTTTTCAAAAGTTATCAACACTTTTATGTTTGGCGTTCCGAAACCCACCTTATCTCAGGCTGAAAAGCGTTTTTGTGCATTGTGCCATAACTTTTCAGGAAAGCTTCAGAACATGAAATTTTAACCTCCCACTATAGCAGAAAGGGTCTTTCTAGTAGTTGCACATCAAATCTAAACTGTCTGAAGTGTTTTTCCAAAGTTATCAACACTTTTATGTTTGGCGTTCCGAAACCCACCTTATCTCAGGCTGAAAAGCGTTTTTACGCATTGTGCCATAACTTTTCAGGGAAGCTTCAGAACATGAAATTTTAACCTCCCACTATAGCAGAAAGGGTCTTTCTAGTAGGTGCACATCAAATCTAAGCTGTCTGAAGTGTTTTTCGAAAGTTATCAACACTTTTATGTTTGGCGTTCCGAAACCCACCTTATCTCAGGCTGAAAAGCGTTTTTGTGCATTGTGCCATAACTTTTCAGGAAAGCTTCAGAACATGAAATTTTAACCTCCCACTATAGCAGAAAGGGTCTTTCTAGTAGTTGCACATCAAATCTAAGCTGTCTGAAGTGTTTTTCCAAAGTTATCAACACTTTTATGTTTGGCGTTCCGAAACCCACCTTATCTCAGGCTGAAAAGCGTTTTTGTGCATTGTGCCATAACTTTTCAGGAAAGCTTCAGAACATGAAATTTTAACCTCCCACTATAGCAGAAAGGGTCTTTCTAGTAGTTGCACATCAAATCTAAACTGTCTGAAGTGTTTTTCCAAAGTTATCAACACTTTTATGTTTGGCGTTCCGAAACCCACCTTATCTCAGGCTGAAAAGCGTTTTTACGCATTGTGCCATAACTTTTCAGGGAAGCTTCAGAACATGAAATTTTAACCTCCCACTATAGCAGAAAGGGTCTTTCTAGTAGGTGCACATCAAATCTAAGCTCTCTGAAGTGTTTTTCGAAAGTTATCAACACTTTTATGTTTGGCGTTCCGAAACCCACCTTATCTCAGGCTGAAAAGCGTTTTTGTGCATTGTGCCATAACTTTTCAGGGAAGCTTCAGAACATGAAATTTTAACCTCCCACTATAGCAGAAAGGGTCTTTCTAGTAGTTGCACATCAAATCTAAACTGTCTGAAGTGTTTTTCCAAAGTTATTAACACTTTTATGTTTGGCGTTCCGAAACCCACCTTATCTCAGGCTGAAAAGCGTTTTTGTGCATTGTACCATAACTTTTCAGGGAAGCTTCAGAACATGAAATTTTAACCTCCCACTATAGCAGAAAGGGTCTTTCTAGTAGGTGCACATCAAATCTAAGCTGTCTGAAGTGTTTTTCGAAAGTTATCAACACTTTTATGTTTGGCGTTCCGAAACCCACCTTATCTCAGGCTGAAAAGCGTTTTTGTGCATTGTGCCATAACTTTTCAGGGAAGCTTCAGAACATGAAATTTTAACCTCCCACTATAGCAGAAATGGTCTTTCTAGTAGTTGCACATCAAATCTAAGCTGTCTAAAGTGTTTTTCAAAAGTTATCAACACTTTTATGTTTGGCGTTCCGAAACCCACCTTATCTCAGGCTGAAAAGCGTTTTTGTGCATTGTGCCATAACTTTTCAGGAAAGCTTCAGAACATGAAATTTTAACCTCCCACTATAGCAGAAAGGGTCTTTCTAGTAGTTGCACATCAAATCTAAACTGTCTGAAGTGTTTTTCTAAAGTTATCAACACTTTTATGTTTGGCGTTCCGAAACCCACCTTATCTCAGGCTGAAAAGCGTTTTTACGCATTGTGCCATAACTTTTCAGGGAAGCTTCAGAACATGAAATTTTAACCTCCCACTATAGCAGAAAGGGTCTTTCTAGTAGGTGCACATCAAATCTAAGCTCTCTAAAGTGTTTTTCCAAAGTTATCAACACTTTTATGTTTGGCGTTCCGAAACCCACCTTATCTCAGGCTGAAAAGCGTTTTTGTGCATTGTGCCATAACTTTTCAGGGAAGCTTCAGAACATGAAATTTTAACCTCCCACTATAGCAGAAAGGGTCTTTCTAGTAGTTGCACATCAAATCTAAACTGTCTGAAGTGTTTTTCAAAAGTTATCAACACTTTTATGTTTGGCGTTCCGAAACCCACCTTATCTCAGGCTGAAAAGCGTTTTTGTGCATTGTGCCATAACTTTTCAGGAAAGCTTCAGAACATGAAATTTTAACCTCCCACTATAGCAGAAAGGGTCTTTCTAGTAGTTGCACATCAAATCTAAACTGTCTGAAGTGTTTTTCCAAAGTTATCAACACTTTTATGTTTGGCGTTCCGAAACCCACCTTATCTCAGGCTGAAAAGCGTTTTTACGCATTGTGCCATAACTTTTCAGGGAAGCTTCAGAACATGAAATTTTAACCTCCCACTATAGCAGAAAGGGTCTTTCTAGTAGGTGCACATCAAATCTAAGCTCTCTGAAGTGTTTTTCGAAAGTTATCAACACTTTTATGTTTGGCGTTCCGAAACCCACCTTATCTCAGGCTGAAAAGCGTTTTTGTGCATTGTGCCATAACTTTTCAGGAAAGCTTCAGAACATGAAATTTTAACCTCCCACTATAGCAGAAAGGGTCTTTCTAGTAGTTGCACATCAAATCTAAACTGTCTGAAGTGTTTTTCCAAAGTTATCAACACTTTTATGTTTGGCGTTCCGAAACCCACCTTATCTCAGGCTGAAAAGCGTTTTTACGCATTGTGCCATAACTTTTCAGGGAAGCTTCAGAACATGAAATTTTAACCTCCCACTATAGCAGAAAGGGTCTTTCTAGTAGGTGCACATCAAATCTAAGCTCTCTGAAGTGTTTTTCGAAAGTTATCAACACTTTTATGTTTGGCGTTCCGAAACCCACCTTATCTCAGGCTGAAAAGCGTTTTTGTGCATTGTGCCATAACTTTTCAGGAAAGCTTCAGAACATGAAATTTTAACCTCCCACTATAGCAGAAAGGGTCTTTCTAGTAGTTGCACATCAAATCTAAACTGTCTGAAGTGTTTTTCCAAAGTTATTAACACTTTTATGTTTGGCGTTCCGAAACCCACCTTATCTCAGGCTGAAAAGCGTTTTTGTGCATTGTGCCATAACTTTTCAGGGAAGCTTCAGAACATGAAATTTTAACCTCCCACTATAGAAGAAAGGGTCTTTCTAGTAGTTGCACATCAAATCTAAACTGTCTGAAGTGTTTTTCCAAAGTTATCAACACTTTTATGTTTGGCGTTCCGAAACCCACCTTATCTCAGGCTGAAAAGCGTTTTTACGCATTGTGCCATAACTTTTCAGGGAAGCTTCAGAACATGAAATTTTAACCTCCCACTATAGCAGAAAGGGTCTTTCTAGTAGGTGCACATCAAATCTAAGCTGTCTGAAGTGTTTTTCGAAAGTTATCAACACTTTTATGTTTGGCGTTCCGAAACCCACCTTATCTCAGGCTGAAAAGCGTTTTTGTGCATTGTGCCATAACTTTTCAGGGAAGCTTCAGAACATGAAATTTTAACCTCCCACTATAGCAGAAAGGGTCTTTCTAGTAGTTGCACATCAAATCTAAACTGTCTGAAGTGTTTTTCCAAAGTTATTAACACTTTTATGTTTGGCGATCCGAAACCCACCTTATCTCAGGCTGAAAAGCGTTTTTGTGCATTGTGCCATAACTTTTCAGGGAAGCTTCAGAACATGAAATTTTAACCTCCCACTATAGCAGAAAGGGTCTTTCTAATAGTTGCACATCAAATCTAAACTGTCTGAAGTGTTTTTCCAAAGTTATTAACACTTTTATGTTTGGCGTTCCGAAACCCACGTTATCTCAGGCTGAAAAGCTTTTTTGTGCATTGTGCCATAACTTTTCAGGGAAGCTTCAGAACATGAAATTTTAACCTCCCACTATCGCAGAAAGGGTCTTTCTAGTAGTTGCACATCAAATCTAAACTGTCTGAAGTGTTTTTCGAAAGTTATCAACACTTTTATGTTTGGCGTTCCGAAACCCACCTTATCTCAGGCTGAAAAGCGTTTTTACGCATTGTGCCATAACTTTTCAGGGAAGCTTCAGAACATGAAATTTTAACCTCCCACTATAGCAGAAAGCGTCTTTCTAGTAGTTGCACATCAAATCTAAGCTGTCTGAAGTGTTTTTCAAAAGTTATCAACACTTTTATGTTTGGCGTTCCGAAACCCACCTTATCTCAGGCTGAAAAGCGTTTTTGTGCATTGTGCCATAACTTTTCAGGAAAGCTTCAGAACATGAAATTTTAACCTCCCACTATAGCAGAAAGGGTCTTTCTAGTAGTTGCACATCAAATCTAAACTGTCTGAAGTGTTTTTCCAAAGTTATCAACACTTTTATGTTTGGCGTTCCGAAACCCACCTTATCTCAGGCTGAAAAGCGTTTTTGTGCATTGTGCCATAACTTTTCAGGGAAGCTTCAGAACATGAAATTTTAACCTCCCACTATAGCAGAAAGGGTCTTTCTAGTAGTTGCACATCAAATCTAAACTGTCTGAAGTGTTTTTCCAAAGTTATCAACACTTTTATGTGTGGCGTTCCGAAACCCACCTTATCTCAGGCTGAAAAGCGTTTTTACGCATTGTGCCATAACTTTTCAGGGAAGCTTCAGAACATGAAATTTTAACCTCCCACTATAGCAGAAAGGGTCTTTCTAGTAGGTGCACATCAAATCTAAGCTCTCTGAAGTGTTTTTCGAAAGTTATCAACACTTTTATGTTTGGCGTTCCGAAACCCACCTTATCTCAGGCTGAAAAGCGTTTTTGTGCATTGTGCCATAACTTTTCAGGAAAGCTTCAGAACATGAAATTTTAACCTCCCACTATAGCAGAAAGGGTCTTTCTAGTAGTTGCACATCAAATCTAAACTGTCTGAAGTGTTTTTCCAAAGTTATTAACACTTTTATGTTTGGCGTTCCGAAACCCACCTTATCTCAGGCTGAAAAGCGTTTTTGTGCATTGTGCCATAACTTTTCAGGAAAGCTTCAGAACATGAAATTTTAACCTCCCACTATAGCAGAAAGGGTCTTTCTAGTAGTTGCACATCAAATCTAAACTGTCTGAAGTGTTTTTCCAAAGTTATCAACACTTTTATGTTTGGCGTTCCGAAACCCACCTTATCTCAGGCTGAAAAGCGTTTTTACGCATTGTGCCATAACTTTTCAGGGAAGCTTCAGAACATGAAATTTTAACCTCCCACTATAGCAGAAAGGGTCTTTCTAGTAGGTGCACATCAAATCTAAGCTCTCTGAAGTGTTTTTCGAAAGTTATCAACACTTTTATGTTTGGCGTTCCGAAACCCACCTTATCTAAGGCTGAAAAGCGTTTTTGTGCATTGTGCCATAACTTTTCAGGAAAGCTTCAGAACATGAAATTTTAACCTCCCACTATAGCAGAAAGGGTCTTTCTAGTAGTTGCACATCAAATCTAAACTGTCTGAAGTGTTTTTCCAAAGTTATTAACACTTTTATGTTTGGCGTTCCGAAACCCACCTTATCTCAGGCTGAAAAGCGTTTTTGTGCATTGTGCCATAACTTTTCAGGGAAGCTTCAGAACATGAAATTTTAACCTCCCACTATAGCAGAAAGGGTCTTTCTAGTAGTTGCACATCAAATCTAAACTGTCTGAAGTGTTTTTCCAAAGTTATTAACACTTTTATGTTTGGCGTTCCGAAACCCACCTTATCTCAGGCTGAAAAGCGTTTTTGTGCATTGTGCCATAACTTTTCAGGGAAGCTTCAGAACATGAAATTTTAACCTCCCACTATAGAAGAAAGGGTCTTTCTAGTAGTTGCACATCAAATCTAAACTGTCTGAAGTGTTTTTCCAAAGTTATCAACACTTTTATGTTTGGCGTTCCGAAACCCACCTTATCTCAGGCTGAAACGCGTTTTTACGCATTGTGCCATAACTTTTCAGGGAAGCTTCAGAACATGAAATTTTAACCTCCCACTATAGCAGAAAGGGTCTTTCTAGTAGGTGCACATCAAATCTAAGCTGTGTGAAGTGTTTTTCGAAAGTTATCAACACTTTTTTGTTTGGCGTTCCGAAACCCACCTTATCTCAGGCTGAAAAGCGTTTTTGTGCATTGTGCCATAACTTTTCAGGGAAGCTTCAGAACATGAAATTTTAACCTCCCACTATAGCAGAAAGGGTCTTTCTAGTAGTTGCACATCAAATCTAAACTGTCTGAAGTGTTTTTCCAAAGTTATTAACACTTTTATGTTTGGCGATCCGAAACCCACCTTATCTCAGGCTGAAAAGCGTTTTTGTGCATTGTGCCATAACTTTTCAGGGAAGCTTCAGAACATGAAATTTTAACCTCCCACTATAGCAGAAAGGGTCTTTCTAGTAGTTGCACATCAAATCTAAACTGTCTGAAGTGTTTTTCCAAAGTTATTAACACTTTTATGTTTGGCGTTCCGAAACCCACGTTATCTCAGGCTGAAAAGCGTTTTTGTGCATTGTGCCATAACTTTTCAGGGAAGCTTCAGAACATGAAATTTTAACCTCCCACTATAGCAGAAAGGGTCTTTCTAGTAGTTGCACATCAAATCTAAACTGTCTGAAGTGTTTTTCGAAAGTTATCAACACTTTTATGTTTGGCGTTCCGAAACCCACCTTATCTCAGGCTGAAAAGCGTTTTTACGCATTGTGCCATAACTTTTCAGGGAAGCTTCAGAACATGAAATTTTAACCTCCCACTATAGCAGAAAGGGTCTTTCTAGTAGGTGCACATCAAATCTAAGCTGTCTTAAGTGTTTTTCGAAAGTTATCAACACTTTTATGTTTGGCGTTCCGAAACCCACCTTATCTCAGGCTGAAAAGCGTTTTTGTGCATTGTGCCATAACTTTTCAGGGAAGCTTCAGAACATGAAATTTTAACCTCCCACTATAGCAGAAATGGTCTTTCTAGTAGTTGCACATCAAATCTAAGCTGTCTGAAGTGTTTTTCAAAAGTTATCAACACTTTTATGTTTGGCGTTCCGAAACCCACCTTATCTCAGGCTGAAAAGCGTTTTTGTGCATTGTGCCATAACTTTTCAGGAAAGCTTCAGAACATGAAATTTTAACCTCCCACTATAGCAGAAAGGGTCTTTCTAGTAGTTGCACATCAAATCTAAACTGTCTGAAGTGTTTTTCCAAAGTTATCAACACTTTTATGTTTGGCGTTCCGAAACCCACCTTATCTCAGGCTGAAAAGCGTTTTTACGCATTGTGCCATAACTTTTCAGGGAAGCTTCAGAACATGAAATTTTAACCTCCCACTATAGCAGAAAGGGTCTTTCTAGTAGTTGCACATCAAATCTAAACTGTCTGAAGTGTTTTTCCAAAGTTATCAACACTTTTATGTTTGGCGTTCCGAAACCCACCTTATCTCAGGCTGAAAAGCGTTTTTACGCATTGTGCCATAACTTATCAGGGAAGCTTCAAAACATGAAATTTTAACCTCCCACTATAGCAGAAAGGGTCTTTCTAGTAGGTGCACATCAAATCTAAGCTGTCTGAAGTGTTTTTCGAAAGTTATCAACACTTTTATGTTTGGCGTTCCGAAACCCACCTTATCTCAGGCTGAAAAGCGTTTTTGTGCATTGTGCCATAACTTTTCAGGGAAGCTTCAGAACATGAAATTTTAACCTCCCACTATAGCAGAAAGGGTCTTTCTAGTAGTTGCACATCAAATCTAAGCTGTCTGAAGTGTTTTTCAAAAGTTATCAACACTTTTATGTTTGGCGTTCCGAAACCCACCTTATCTCAGGCTGAAAAGCGTTTTTGTGCATTGTGCCATAACTTTTCAGGAAAGCTTCAGAACATGAAATTTTAACCTCCCACTATAGCAGAAAGGGTCTTTCTAGTAGTTGCACATCAAATCTAAACTGTCTGAAGTGTTTTTCCAAAGTTATCAACACTTTTATGTTTGGCGTTCCGAAACCCACCTTATCTCAGGCTGAAAAGCGTTTTTACGCATTGTGCCATAACTTTTCAGGGAAGCTTCAGAACATGAAATTTTAACCTCCCACTATAGCAGAAAGGGTCTTTCTAGTAGGTGCACATCAAATCTAAGCTCTCTGAAGTGTTTTTCGAAAGTTATCAACACTTTTATGTTTGGCGTTCCGAAACCCACCTTATCTCAGGCTGAAAAGCGTTTTTGTGCATTGAGCCATAACTTTTCAGGGAAGCTTCAGAACATGAAATTTTAACGTCCCACTATAGCAGAAAGGGTTTTTCTAGTAGTTGCACATCAAATCTAAACTGTCTGAAGTGTTTTTCCAAAGTTATTAACACTTTTATGTTTGGCGCTCCGAAACCCACCTTATCTCAGGCTGAAAAGCGTTTTTGTGCATTGTGCCATAACTTTTCAGGGAAGCTTCAGAACATGAAATTTTAACCTCCCACTATAGCAGAAAGGGTCTTTCTAGTAGTTGCACATCAAATCTAAACTGTCTGAAGTGTTTTTCCAAAGTTATCAACACTTTTATGTTTGGCGTTCCGAAACCCACCTTATCTCAGGCTGAAAAGCGTTTTTGTGCATTGTGCCATAACTTTTCAGGGAAGCTTCAGAACATGAAATTTTAACCTCCCACTATAGCAGAAAGGGTCTTTCTAGTAGTTGCACATCAAATCTAAGCTGTCTGAAGTGTTTTTCAAAAGTTATCAACACTTTTATGTTTGGCGTTCCGAAACCCACCTTATCTCAGGCTGAAAAGCGTTTTTGTGCATTGTGCCATAACTTTTCAGGAAAGCTTCAGAACATTAAATTTTAACCTCCCACTATAGCAGAAAGGGTCTTTCTAGTAGTTGCACATCAAATCTAAACTGTCTGAAGTGTTTTTCCAAAGTTATCAACACTTTTATGTTTGGCGTTCCGAAACCCACCTTATCTCAGGCTGAAAAGCGTTTTTACGCATTGTGCCATAACTTTTCAGGGAAGCTTCAGAACATGAAATTTTAACCTCCCACTATAGCAGAAAGGGTCTTTCTAGTAGGTGCACATCAAATCTAAGCTGTCTGAAGTGTTTTTCGAAAGTTATCAACACTTTTATGTTTGGCGTTCCGAAACCCACCTTATCTCAGGCTGAAAAGCGTTTTTGTGCATTGTGCCATAACTTTTCAGGGAAGCTTCAGAACATGAAATTTTAACCTCCCACTATAGCAGAAAGGGTCTTTCTAGTAGGTGCACATCAAATCTAAGCTCTCTGAAGTGTTTTTCGAAAGTTATCAACACTTTTATGTTTGGCGTTCCGAAACCCACCTTATCTCAGGCTGAAAAGCGTTTTTGTGCATTGTGCCATAACTTTTCAGGGAAGCTTCAGAACATGAAATTTTAACGTCCCACTATAGCAGAAAGGGTCTTTCTAGTAGTTGCACATCAAATCTAAACTGTCTGAAGTGTTTTTCCAAAGTTATTAACACTTTTATGTTTGGCGCTCCGAAACCCACCTTATCTCAGGCTGAAAAGCGTTTTTGTGCATTGTGCCATAACTTTTCAGGGAAGCTTCAGAACATGAAATTTTAACCTCCCACTATAGCAGAAAGGGTCTTTCTAGTAGTTGCACATCAAATCTAAACTGTCTGAAATGTTTTTCCAAAGTTATCAACACTTTTATGTTTGGCGTTCCGAAACCCACCTTATCTCAGGCTGAAAAGCGTTTTTGTGCATTGTGCCATAACTTTTCAGGGAAGCTTCAGAACATGAAATTTTAACCTCCCACTATAGCAGAAAGGGTCTTTCTAGTAGTTGCACATCAAATCTAAGCTGTCTGAAGTGTTTTTCAAAAGTTATCAACACTTTTATGTTTGGCGTTCCGAAACCCACCTTATCTCAGGCTGAAAAGCGTTTTTGTGCATTGTGCCATAACTTTTCAGGAAAGCTTCAGAACATTAAATTTTAACCTCCCACTATAGCAGAAATGGTCTTTCTAGTAGTTGCACATCAAATCTAAACTGTCTGAAGTGTTTTTCCAAAGTTATCAACACTTTTATGTTTGGCGTTCCGAAACCCACCTTATCTCAGGCTGAAAAGCGTTTTTACGCATTGTGCCATAACTTTTCAGGGAAGCTTCAGAACATGAAATTTTAACCTCCCACTATAGCAGAAAGGGTCTTTCTAGTAGGTGCACATCAAATCTAAGCTGTCTGAAGTGTTTTTCGAAAGTTATCAACACTTTTATGTTTGGCGTTCCGAAACCCACCTTATCTCAGGCTGAAAAGCGTTTTTGTGCATTGTGCCATAACTTTTCAGGGAAGCTTCAGAACATGAAATTTTAACCTCCCACTATAGCAGAAAGGGTCTTTCTAGTAGTTGCACATCAAATCTAAGCTGTCTGAAGTGTTTTTCAAAAGTTATCAACACTTTTATGTTTGGCGTTCCGAAACCCACCTTATCTCAGGCTGAAAAGCGTTTTTGTGCATTGTGCCATAACTTTTCAGGGAAGCTTCAGAACATGAAATTTTAACCTCCCACTATAGCAGAAAGGGTCTTTCTAGTAGGTGCACATCAAATCTAAGCTCTCTGAAGTGTTTTTCGAAAGTTATCAACACTTTTATGTTTGGCGTTCCGAAACCCACCTTATCTCAGGCTGAAAAGCGTTTTTGTGCATTGTGCCATAACTTTTCAGGGAAGCTTCAGAACATGAAATTTTAACGTCCCACTATAGCAGAAAGGGTCTTTCTAGTAGTTGCACATCAAATCTAAACTGTCTGAAGTGTTTTTCCAAAGTTATTAACACTTTTATGTTTGGCGCTCCGAAACCCACCTTATCTCAGGCTGAAAAGCGTTTTTGTGCATTGTGCCATAACTTTTCAGGGAAGCTTCAGAACATGAAATTTTAACCTCCCACTATAGCAGAAAGGGTCTTTCTAGTAGTTGCACATCAAATCTAAACTGTCTGAAATGTTTTTCCAAAGTTATCAACACTTTTATGTTTGGCGTTCCGAAACCCACCTTATCTCAGGCTGAAAAGCGTTTTTGTGCATTGTGCCATAACTTTTCAGGGAAGCTTCAGAACATGAAATTTTAACCTCCCACTATAGCAGAAAGGGTCTTTCTAGTAGTTGCACATCAAATCTAAGCTGTCTGAAGTGTTTTTCAAAAGTTATCAACACTTTTATGTTTGGCGTTCCGAAACCCACCTTATCTCAGGCTGAAAAGCGTTTTTGTGCATTGTGCCATAACTTTTCAGGAAAGCTTCAGAACATTAAATTTTAACCTCCCACTATAGCAGAAAGGGTCTTTCTAGTAGTTGCACATCAAATCTAAACTGTCTGAAGTGTTTTTCCAAAGTTATCAACACTTTTATGTTTGGCGTTCCGAAACCCACCTTATCTCAGGCTGAAAAGCGTTTTTACGCATTGTGCCATAACTTTTCAGGGAAGCTTCAGAACATGAAATTTTAACCTCCCACTATAGCAGAAAGGGTCTTTCTAGTAGGTGCACATCAAATCTAAGCTGTCTGAAGTGTTTTTCGAAAGTTATCAACACTTTTATGTTTGGCGTTCCGAAACCCACCTTATCTCAGGCTGAAAAGCGTTTTTGTGCATTGTGCCATAACTTTTCAGGGAAGCTTCAGAACATGAAATTTTAACCTCCCACTATAGCAGAAAGGGTCTTTCTAGTAGTTGCACATCAAATCTAAGCTGTCTGAAGTGTTTTTCAAAAGTTATCAACACTTTTATGTTTGGCGTTCCGAAACCCACCTTATCTCAGGCTGAAAAGCGTTTTTGTGCATTGTGCCATAACTTTTCAGGAAAGCTTCAGAACATGAAATTTTAACCTCCCACTATAGCAGAAAGGGTCTTTCTAGTAGTTGCACATCAAATCTAAACTGTCTGAAGTGTTTTTCCAAAGTTATCAACACTTTTATGTTTGGCGTTCCGAAACCCACCTTATCTCAGGCTGAAAAGCGTTTTTACGCATTGTGCCATAACTTTTCAGGGAAGCTTCAGAACATGAAATTTTAACCTCCCACTATAGCAGAAAGGGTCTTTCTAGTAGGTGCACATCAAATCTAAGCTCTCTGAAGTGTTTTTCCAAAGTTATCAACACTTTTATGTTTGGCGTTCCGAAACCCACCTTATCTCAGGCTGAAAAGCGTTTTTGTGCATTGTGCCATAACTTTTCAGGGAAGCTTCAGAACATGAAATTTTAACCTCCCACTATAGCAGAAAGGGTCTTTCTAGTAGTTGCACATCAAATCTAAACTGTCTGAAGTGTTTTTCCAAAGTTATTAACACTTTTATGTTTGGCGTTCCGAAACCCACATTATCTCAGGCTGAAAAGCGTTTTTGTGCATTGTGCCATAACTTTTCAGGGAAGCTTCAGAACATGAAATTTTAACGTCCCACTATAGCAGAAAGGGTCTTTCTAGTAGTTGCACATCAAATCTAAACTGTCTGAAGTGTTTTTCCAAAGTTATTAACACTTTTATGTTTGGCGCTCCGAAACCCACCTTATCTCAGGCTGAAAAGCGTTTTTGTGCATTGTGCCATAACTTTTCAGGGAAGCTTCAGAACATGAAATTTTAACCTCCCACTATAGCAGAAAGGGTCTTTCTAGTAGTTGCACATCAAATCTAAACTGTCTGAAATGTTTTTCCAAAGTTATCAACACTTTTATGTTTGGCGTTCCGAAACCCACCTTATCTCAGGCTGAAAAGCGTTTTTGTGCATTGTGCCATAACTTTTCAGGGAAGCTTCAGAACATGAAATTTTAACCTCCCACTATAGCAGAAAGGGTCTTTCTAGTAGTTGCACATCAAATCTAAGCTGTCTGAAGTGTTTTTCAAAAGTTATCAACACTTTTATGTTTGGCGTTCCGAAACCCACCTTATCTCAGGCTGAAAAGCGTTTTTGTGCATTGTGCCATAACTTTTCAGGAAAGCTTCAGAACATTAAATTTTAACCTCCCACTATAGCAGAAAGGGTCTTTCTAGTAGTTGCACATCAAATCTAAACTGTCTGAAGTGTTTTTCCAAAGTTATCAACACTTTTATGTTTGGCGTTCCGAAACCCACCTTATCTCAGGCTGAAAAGCGTTTTTACGCATTGTGCCATAACTTTTCAGGGAAGCTTCAGAACATGAAATTTTAACCTCCCACTATAGCAGAAAGGGTCTTTCTAGTAGGTGCACATCAAATCTAAGCTGTCTGAAGTGTTTTTCGAAAGTTATCAACACTTTTATGTTTGGCGTTCCGAAACCCACCTTATCTCAGGCTGAAAAGCGTTTTTGTGCATTGTGCCATAACTTTTCAGGGAAGCTTCAGAACATGAAATTTTAACCTCCCACTATAGCAGAAAGGGTCTTTCTAGTAGTTGCACATCAAATCTAAGCTGTCTGAAGTGTTTTTCAAAAGTTATCAACACTTTTATGTTTGGCGTTCCGAAACCCACCTTATCTCAGGCTGAAAAGCGTTTTTGTGCATTGTGCCATAACTTTTCAGGAAAGCTTCAGAACATGAAATTTTAACCTCCCACTATAGCAGAAAGGGTCTTTCTAGTAGTTGCACATCAAATCTAAACTGTCTGAAGTGTTTTTCCAAAGTTATCAACACTTTTATGTTTGGCGTTCCGAAACCCACCTTATCTCAGGCTGAAAAGCGTTTTTACGCATTGTGCCATAACTTTTCAGGGAAGCTTCAGAACATGAAATTTTAACCTCCCACTATAGCAGAAAGGGTCTTTCTAGTAGGTGCACATCAAATCTAAGCTCTCTGAAGTGTTTTTCCAAAGTTATCAACACTTTTATGTTTGGCGTTCCGAAACCCACCTTATCTCAGGCTGAAAAGCGTTTTTGTGCATTGTGCCATAACTTTTCAGGGAAGCTTCAGAACATGAAATTTTAACCTCCCACTATAGCAGAAAGGGTCTTTCTAGTAGTTGCACATCAAATCTAAACTGTCTGAAGTGTTTTTCCAAAGTTATTAACACTTTTATGTTTGGCGTTCCGAAACCCACCTTATCTCAGGCTGAAAAGCGTTTTTGTGCATTGTGCCATAACTTTTCAGGGAAGCTTCAGAACATGAAATTTTAACCTCCCACTATAGCAGAAAGGGTCTTTCTAGTAGTTGCACATCAAATCTAAACTGTCTGAAGTGTTTTTCCAAAGTTATCAACACTTTTATGTTTGGCGTTCCGAAACCCACCTTATCTCAGGCTGAAAAGCGTTTTTGTGCATTGTGCCATAACTTTTCAGGGAAGCTTCAGAACATGAAATTTTAACCTCCCACTATAGCAGAAAGGGTCTTTCTAGTAGTTGCACATCAAATCTAAGCTGTCTGAAGTGTTTTTCAAAAGTTATCAACACTTTTATGTTTGGCGTTCCGAAACCCACCTTATCTCAGGCTGAAAAGCGTTTTTGTGCATTGTGCCATAACTTTTCAGGAAAGCTTCAGAACATGAAATTTTAACCTCCCACTATAGCAGAAAGGGTCTTTCTAGTAGTTGCACATCAAATCTAAGCTGTCTGAAGTGTTTTTCAAAAGTTATCAACACTTTTATGTTTGGCGTTCCGAAACCCACCTTATCTCAGGCTGAAAAGCGTTTTTGTGCATTGTGCCATAACTTTTCAGGAAAGCTTCAGAACATGAAATTTTAACCTCCCACTATAGCAGAAAGGGTCTTTCTAGTAGTTGCACATCAAATCTAAGCTGTCTGAAGTGTTTTTCAAAAGTTATCAACACTTTTATGTTTGGCGTTCCGAAACCCACCTTATCTCAGGCTGAAAAGCGTTTTTGTGCATTGTGCCATAACTTTTCAGGAAAGCTTCAGAACATTAAATTTTAACCTCCCACTATAGCAGAAAGGGTCTTTCTAGTAGTTGCACATCAAATCTAAACTGTCTGAAGTGTTTTTCCAAAGTTATCAACACTTTTATGTTTGGCGTTCCGAAACCCACCTTATCTCAGGCTGAAAAGCGTTTTTACGCATTGTGCCATAACTTTTCAGGGAAGCTTCAGAACATGAAATTTTAACCTCCCACTATAGCAGAAAGGGTCTTTCTAGTAGGTGCACATCAAATCTAAGCTGTCTGAAGTGTTTTTCGAAAGTTATCAACACTTTTATGTTTGGCGTTCCGAAACCCACCTTATCTCAGGCTGAAAAGCGTTTTTGTGCATTGTGCCATAACTTTTCAGGGAAGCTTCAGAACATGAAATTTTAACCTCCCACTATAGCAGAAAGGGTCTTTCTAGTAGTTGCACATCAAATCTAAGCTGTCTGAAGTGTTTTTCAAAAGTTATCAACACTTTTATGTTTGGCGTTCCGAAACCCACCTTATCTCAGGCTGAAAAGCGTTTTTGTGCATTGTGCCATAACTTTTCAGGAAAGCTTCAGAACATGAAATTTTAACCTCCCACTATAGCAGAAAGGGTCTTTCTAGTAGTTGCACATCAAATCTAAACTGTCTGAAGTGTTTTTCCAAAGTTATCAACACTTTTATGTTTGGCGTTCCGAAACCCACCTTATCTCAGGCTGAAAAGCGTTTTTACGCATTGTGCCATAACTTTTCAGGGAAGCTTCAGAACATGAAATTTTAACCTCCCACTATAGCAGAAAGGGTCTTTCTAGTAGGTGCACATCAAATCTAAGCTCTCTGAAGTGTTTTTCCAAAGTTATCAACACTTTTATGTTTGGCGTTCCGAAACCCACCTTATCTCAGGCTGAAAAGCGTTTTTGTGCATTGTGCCATAACTTTTCAGGGAAGCTTCAGAACATGAAATTTTAACCTCCCACTATAGCAGAAAGGGTCTTTCTAGTAGTTGCACATCAAATCTAAACTGTCTGAAGTGTTTTTCCAAAGTTATTAACACTTTTATGTTTGGCGTTCCGAAACCCACATTATCTCAGGCTGAAAAGCGTTTTTGTGCATTGTGCCATAACTTTTCAGGGAAGCTTCAGAACATGAAATTTTAACGTCCCACTATAGCAGAAAGGGTCTTTCTAGTAGTTGCACATCAAATCTAAACTGTCTGAAGTGTTTTTCCAAAGTTATTAACACTTTTATGTTTGGCGCTCCGAAACCCACCTTATCTCAGGCTGAAAAGCGTTTTTGTGCATTGTGCCATAACTTTTCAGGGAAGCTTCAGAACATGAAATTTTAACCTCCCACTATAGCAGAAAGGGTCTTTCTAGTAGTTGCACATCAAATCTAAACTGTCTGAAATGTTTTTCCAAAGTTATCAACACTTTTATGTTTGGCGTTCCGAAACCCACCTTATCTCAGGCTGAAAAGCGTTTTTGTGCATTGTGCCATAACTTTTCAGGGAAGCTTCAGAACATGAAATTTTAACCTCCCACTATAGCAGAAAGGGTCTTTCTAGTAGTTGCACATCAAATCTAAGCTGTCTGAAGTGTTTTTCAAAAGTTATCAACACTTTTATGTTTGGCGTTCCGAAACCCACCTTATCTCAGGCTGAAAAGCGTTTTTGTGCATTGTGCCATAACTTTTCAGGAAAGCTTCAGAACATTAAATTTTAACCTCCCACTATAGCAGAAAGGGTCTTTCTAGTAGTTGCACATCAAATCTAAACTGTCTGAAGTGTTTTTCCAAAGTTATCAACACTTTTATGTTTGGCGTTCCGAAACCCACCTTATCTCAGGCTGAAAAGCGTTTTTACGCATTGTGCCATAACTTTTCAGGGAAGCTTCAGAACATGAAATTTTAACCTCCCACTATAGCAGAAAGGGTCTTTCTAGTAGGTGCACATCAAATCTAAGCTGTCTGAAGTGTTTTTCGAAAGTTATCAACACTTTTATGTTTGGCGTTCCGAAACCCACCTTATCTCAGGCTGAAAAGCGTTTTTGTGCATTGTGCCATAACTTTTCAGGGAAGCTTCAGAACATGAAATTTTAACCTCCCACTATAGCAGAAAGGGTCTTTCTAGTAGTTGCACATCAAATCTAAGCTGTCTGAAGTGTTTTTCAAAAGTTATCAACACTTTTATGTTTGGCGTTCCGAAACCCACCTTATCTCAGGCTGAAAAGCGTTTTTGTGCATTGTGCCATAACTTTTCAGGAAAGCTTCAGAACATGAAATTTTAACCTCCCACTATAGCAGAAAGGGTCTTTCTAGTAGTTGCACATCAAATCTAAACTGTCTGAAGTGTTTTTCCAAAGTTATCAACACTTTTATGTTTGGCGTTCCGAAACCCACCTTATCTCAGGCTGAAAAGCGTTTTTACGCATTGTGCCATAACTTTTCAGGGAAGCTTCAGAACATGAAATTTTAACCTCCCACTATAGCAGAAAGGGTCTTTCTAGTAGGTGCACATCAAATCTAAGCTCTCTGAAGTGTTTTTCCAAAGTTATCAACACTTTTATGTTTGGCGTTCCGAAACCCACCTTATCTCAGGCTGAAAAGCGTTTTTGTGCATTGTGCCATAACTTTTCAGGGAAGCTTCAGAACATGAAATTTTAACCTCCCACTATAGCAGAAAGGGTCTTTCTAGTAGTTGCACATCAAATCTAAACTGTCTGAAGTGTTTTTCCAAAGTTATTAACACTTTTATGTTTGGCGTTCCGAAACCCACCTTATCTCAGGCTGAAAAGCGTTTTTGTGCATTGTGCCATAACTTTTCAGGGAAGCTTCAGAACATGAAATTTTAACCTCCCACTATAGCAGAAAGGGTCTTTCTAGTAGTTGCACATCAAATCTAAACTGTCTGAAGTGTTTTTCCAAAGTTATCAACACTTTTATGTTTGGCGTTCCGAAACCCACCTTATCTCAGGCTGAAAAGCGTTTTTGTGCATTGTGCCATAACTTTTCAGGGAAGCTTCAGAACATGAAATTTTAACCTCCCACTATAGCAGAAAGGGTCTTTCTAGTAGTTGCACATCAAATCTAAGCTGTCTGAAGTGTTTTTCAAAAGTTATCAACACTTTTATGTTTGGCGTTCCGAAACCCACCTTATCTCAGGCTGAAAAGCGTTTTTGTGCATTGTGCCATAACTTTTCAGGAAAGCTTCAGAACATGAAATTTTAACCTCCCACTATAGCAGAAAGGGTCTTTCTAGTAGTTGCACATCAAATCTAAGCTGTCTGAAGTGTTTTTCAAAAGTTATCAACACTTTTATGTTTGGCGTTCCGAAACCCACCTTATCTCAGGCTGAAAAGCGTTTTTGTGCATTGTGCCATAACTTTTCAGGAAAGCTTCAGAACATGAAATTTTAACCTCCCACTATAGCAGAAAGGGTCTTTCTAGTAGTTGCACATCAAATCTAAACTGTCTGAAGTGTTTTTCCAAAGTTATCAACACTTTTATGTTTGGCGTTCCGAAACCCACCTTATCTCAGGCTGAAAAGCGTTTTTGTGCATTGTGCCATAACTTTTCAGGGAAGCTTCAGAACATGAAATTTTAACCTCCCACTATAGCAGAAAGGGTCTTTCTAGTAGTTGCACATCAAATCTAAGCTGTCTGAAGTGTTTTTCCAAAGTTATCAACACTTTTATGTTTGGCGTTCCGAAACCCACCTTATCTCAGGCTGAAAAGCGTTTTTACGCATTGTGCCATAACTTTTCAGGGAAGCTTCAGAACATGAAATTTTAACCTCCCACTATAGCAGAAAGGGTCTTTCTAGTAGTTGCACATCAAATCTAAGCTCTCTGAAGTGTTTTTCCAAAGTTATCAACACTTTTATGTTTGGCGTTCCGAAACCCACCTTATCTCAGGCTGAAAAGCGTTTTTGTGCATTGTGCCATAACTTTTCAGGAAAGCTTCAGAACATGAAATTTTAACCTCCCACTATAGCAGAAAGGGTCTTTCTAGTAGTTGCACATCAAATCTAAACTGTCTGAAGTGTTTTTCCAAACTTATTAACACTTTTATGTTTGGCGTTCCGAAACCCACCTTATCTCAGGCTGAAAAGCGTTTTTGTGCATTGTGCCATAACTTTTCAGGGAAGCTTCAGAACATGAAATTTTAACCTCCCACTATAGCAGAAAGGGTCTTTCTAGTAGTTGCACATCAAATCTAAGCTGTCTGAAGTGTTTTTCCAAAGTTATCAACACTTTTATGTTTGGCGTTCCGAAACCCACCTTATCTCAGGCTGAAAAGCGTTTTTACGCATTGTGCCATAACTTTTCAGGGAAGCTTCAGAACATGAAATTTTAACCTCCCACTATAGCAGAAAGGGTCTTTCTAGTAGGTGCACATCAAATCTAAGCTCTCTGAAGTGTTTTTCCAAAGTTATCAACACTTTTATGTTTGGCGTTCCGAAACCCACCTTATCTCAGGCTGAAAAGCGTTTTTGTGCATTGTGCCATAACTTTTCAGGGAAGCTTCAGAACATGAAATTTTAACCTCCCACTATAGCAGAAAGGGTCTTTCTAGTAGTTGCACATCAAATCTAAACTGTCTGAAGTGTTTTTCCAAAGTTATTAACACTTTTATGTTTGGCGTTCCGAAACCCACCTTATCTCAGGCTGAAAAGCGTTTTTGTGCATTGTGCCATAACTTTTCAGGGAAGCTTCAGAACATGAAATTTTAACCTCCCACTATAGCAGAAAGGGTCTTTCTAGTAGTTGCACATCAAATCTAAACTGTCTGAAGTGTTTTTCCAAAGTTATCAACACTTTTATGTTTGGCGTTCCGAAACCCACCTTATCTCAGGCTGAAAAGCGTTTTTGTGCATTGTGCCATAACTTTTCAGGGAAGCTTCAGAACATGAAATTTTAACCTCCCACTATAGCAGAAAGGGTCTTTCTAGTAGTTGCACATCAAATCTAAGCTGTCTGAAGTGTTTTTCAAAAGTTATCAACACTTTTATGTTTGGCGTTCCGAAACCCACCTTATCTCAGGCTGAAAAGCGTTTTTGTGCATTGTGCCATAACTTTTCAGGAAAGCTTCAGAACATGAAATTTTAACCTCCCACTATAGCAGAAAGGGTCTTTCTAGTAGTTGCACATCAAATCTAAGCTGTCTGAAGTGTTTTTCAAAAGTTATCAACACTTTTATGTTTGGCGTTCCGAAACCCACCTTATCTCAGGCTGAAAAGCGTTTTTGTGCATTGTGCCATAACTTTTCAGGAAAGCTTCAGAACATGAAATTTTAACCTCCCACTATAGCAGAAAGGGTCTTTCTAGTAGTTGCACATCAAATCTAAACTGTCTGAAGTGTTTTTCCAAAGTTATCAACACTTTTATGTTTGGCGTTCCGAAACCCACCTTATCTCAGGCTGAAAAGCGTTTTTGTGCATTGTGCCATAACTTTTCAGGGAAGCTTCAGAACATGAAATTTTAACCTCCCACTATAGCAGAAAGGGTCTTTCTAGTAGTTGCACATCAAATCTAAGCTGTCTGAAGTGTTTTTCCAAAGTTATCAACACTTTTATGTTTGGCGTTCCGAAACCCACCTTATCTCAGGCTGAAAAGCGTTTTTACGCATTGTGCCATAACTTTTCAGGGAAGCTTCAGAACATGAAATTTTAACCTCCCACTATAGCAGAAAGGGTCTTTCTAGTAGTTGCACATCAAATCTAAGCTCTCTGAAGTGTTTTTCCAAAGTTATCAACACTTTTATGTTTGGCGTTCCGAAACCCACCTTATCTCAGGCTGAAAAGCGTTTTTGTGCATTGTGCCATAACTTTTCAGGAAAGCTTCAGAACATGAAATTTTAACCTCCCACTATAGCAGAAAGGGTCTTTCTAGTAGTTGCACATCAAATCTAAACTGTCTGAAGTGTTTTTCCAAACTTATTAACACTTTTATGTTTGGCGTTCCGAAACCCACCTTATCTCAGGCTGAAAAGCGTTTTTGTGCATTGTGCCATAACTTTTCAGGGAAGCTTCAGAACATGAAATTTTAACCTCCCACTATAGCAGAAAGGGTCTTTCTAGTAGTTGCACATCAAATCTAAGCTGTCTGAAGTGTTTTTCCAAAGTTATCAACACTTTTATGTTTGGCGTTCCGAAACCCACCTTATCTCAGGCTGAAAAGCGTTTTTACGCATTGTGCCATAACTTTTCAGGGAAGCTTCAGAACATGAAATTTTAACCTCCCACTATAGCAGAAAGGGTCTTTCTAGTAGGTGCACATCAAATCTAAGCTCTCTGAAGTGTTTTTCCAAAGTTATCAACACTTTTATGTTTGGCGTTCCGAAACCCACCTTATCTCAGGCTGAAAAGCGTTTTTGTGCATTGTGCCATAACTTTTCAGGGAAGCTTCAGAACATGAAATTTTAACCTCCCACTATAGCAGAAAGGGTCTTTCTAGTAGTTGCACATCAAATCTAAACTGTCTGAAGTGTTTTTCCAAAGTTATTAACACTTTTATGTTTGGCGTTCCGAAACCCACCTTATCTCAGGCTGAAAAGCGTTTTTGTGCATTGTGCCATAACTTTTCAGGGAAGCTTCAGAACATGAAATTTTAACCTCCCACTATAGCAGAAAGGGTCTTTCTAGTAGTTGCACATCAAATCTAAACTGTCTGAAGTGTTTTTCCAATGTTATTAACACTTTTATGTTAGGCGTTCCGAAACCCACCTTATCTCAGGCTGAAAAGCGTTTTTGTGCAATGTGCCATAACTTTTCAGGAAAGCTTCAGAATATGAAATTTTAACCTCCCACTATAGCAGAAAGGGTCTTTCTAGTAGTTGCACATCAAATCTAAACTGTCTGAAGTGTTTTTCCAAAGTTATCAACACTTTTATGTTTGGCGTTCCGAAACCCACCTTATCTCAGGCTGAAAAGCGTTTTTACGCATTGTGCCATAACTTTTCAGGGAAGCTTCAGAACATGAAATTTTAACCTCCCACTATAGCAGAAAGGGTCTTTCTAGTAGGTGCACATCAAATCTAAGCTGTCTGAAGTGTTTTTCGAAAGTTATCAACACTTTTATGTTTGGCGTTCCGAAACCCACCTTATCTCAGGCTGAAAAGCGTTTTTGTGCATTGTGCCATAACTTTTCAGGGAAGCTTCAGAACATGAAATTTTAACCTCCCACTATAGCAGAAAGGGTCTTTCTAGTAGTTGCACATCAAATCTAAGCTGTCTGAAGTGTTTTTCAAAAGTTATCAACACTTTTATGTTTGGCGTTCCGAAACCCACCTTATCTCAGGCTGAAAAGCGTTTTTGTGCATTGTGCCATAACTTTTCAGGAAAGCTTCAGAACATGAAATTTTAACCTCCCACTATAGCAGAAAGGGTCTTTCTAGTAGTTGCACATCAAATCTAAACTGTCTGAAGTGTTTTTCCAAAGTTATCAACACTTTTATGTTTGGCGTTCCGAAACCCACCTTATCTCAGGCTGAAAAGCGTTTTTACGCATTGTGCCATAACTTTTCAGGGAAGCTTCAGAACATGAAATTTTAACCTCCCACTATAGCAGAAAGGGTCTTTCTAGTAGTTGCACATCAAATCTAAACTGTCTGAAGTGTTTTTCCAAAGTTATCAACACTTTTATGTTTGGCGTTCCGAAACCCACCTTATCTCAGGCTGAAAAGCGTTTTTGTGCATTGTGCCATAACTTTTCAGGGAAGCTTCAGAACATGAAATTTTAACCTCCCACTATAGCAGAAAGGGTCTTTCTAGTAGTTGCACATCAAATCTAAGCTGTCTGAAGTGTTTTTCAAAAGTTATCAACACTTTTATGTTTGGCGTTCCGAAACCCACCTTATCTCAGGCTGAAAAGCGTTTTTGTGCATTGTGCCATAACTTTTCAGGAAAGCTTCAGAACATGAAATTTTAACCTCCCACTATAGCAGAAAGGGTCTTTCTAGTAGTTGCACATCAAATCTAAGCTGTCTGAAGTGTTTTTCAAAAGTTATCAACACTTTTATGTTTGGCGTTCCGAAACCCACCTTATCTCAGGCTGAAAAGCGTTTTTGTGCATTGTGCCATAACTTTTCAGGAAAGCTTCAGAACAAGAAATTTTAACCTCCCACTATAGCAGAAAGGGTCTTTCTAGTAGTTGCACATCAAATCTAAACTGTCTGAAGTGTTTTTCCAAAGTTATCAACACTTTTATGTTTGGCGTTCCGAAACCCACCTTATCTCAGGCTGAAAAGCGTTTTTGTGCATTGTGCCATAACTTTTCAGGGAAGCTTCAGAACATGAAATTTTAACCTCCCACTATAGCAGAAAGGGTCTTTCTAGTAGTTGCACATCAAATCTAAGCTGTCTGAAGTGTTTTTCAAAAGTTATCAACACTTTTATGTTTGGCGTTCCGAAACCCACCTTATCTCAGGCTGAAAAGCGTTTTTACGCATTGTGCCATAACTTTTCAGGGAAGCTTCAGAACATGAAATTTTAACCTCCCACTATAGCAGAAAGGGTCTTTCTAGTAGGTGCACATCAAATCTAAGCTCTCTGAAGTGTTTTTCCAAAGTTATCAACACTTTTATGTTTGGCGTTCCGAAACCCACCTTATCTCAGGCTGAAAAGCGTTTTTGTGCATTGTGCCATAACTTTTCAGGGAAGCTTCAGAACATGAAATTTTAACCTCCCACTATAGCAGAAAGGGTCTTTCTAGTAGTTGCACATCAAATCTAAGCTGTCTGAAGTGTTTTTCAAAAGTTATCAACACTTTTATGTTTGGCGTTCCGAAACCCACCTTATCTCAGGCTGAAAAGCGTTTTTACGCGTTGTGCCATAACTTTTCAGGGAAGCTTCAGAACATGAAATTTTAACCTCCCACTATAGCAGAAAGGGTCTTTCTAGTAGTTGCACATCAAATCTAAACTGTCTGAAGTGTTTTTCCAAAGTTATTAACACTTTTATGTTTGGCGTTCCGAAACCCACCTTATCTCAGGCTGAAAAGCGTTTTTGTGCATTGTGCCATAACTTTTCAGGGAAGCTTCAGAACATGAAATTTTAACCTCCCACTATAGCAGAAAGGGTCTTTCTAGTAGTTGCACATCAAATCTAAACTGTCTGAAGTGTTTTTCCAAAGTTATTAACACTTTTATGTTAGGCGTTCCGAAACCCACCTTATCTCAGGCTGAAAAGCGTTTTTGTGCAATGTGCCATAACTTTTCAGGGAAGCTTCAGAACATGAAATTTTAACCTCCCACTATAGCAGAAAGGGTCTTTCTAGTAGTTGCACATCAAATCTAAACTGTCTGAAGTGTTTTTTCCAAAGTTATCAACACTTTTATGTTTGGCGTTCCGAAACCCACCTTATCTCAGGCTGAAAAGCGTTTTTACGCATTGTGCCATAACTTTTCAGGGAAGCTTCAGAACATGAAATTTTAACCTCCCACTATAGCAGAAAGGGTCTTTCTAGTAGTTGCACATCAAATCTAAGCTGTCTGAAGTGTTTTTCAAAAGTTATCAACACTTTTATGTTTGGCGTTCCGAAACCCACCTTATCTCAGGCTGAAAAGCGTTTTTGTGCATTGTGCCATAACTTTTCAGGAAAGCTTCAGAACATGAAATTTTAACCTCCCACTATAGCAGAAAGGGTCTTTCTAGTAGTTGCACATCAAATCTAAACTGTCTGAAGTGTTTTTCCAAAGTTATCAACACTTTTATGTTTGGCGTTCCGAAACCCACCTTATCTCAGGCTGAAAAGCGTTTTTACGCATTGTGCCATAACTTTTCAGGGAAGCTTCAGAACATGAAATTTTAACCTCCCACTATAGCAGAAAGGGTCTTTCTAGTAGGTGCACATCAAATCTAAGCTCTCTGAAGTGTTTTTCCAAAGTTATCAACACTTTTATGTTTGGCGTTCCGAAACCCACCTTATCTCAGGCTGAAAAGCGTTTTTGTGCATTGTGCCATAACTTTTCAGGGAAGCTTCAGAACATGAAATTTTAACCTCCCACTATAGCAGAAAGGGTCTTTCTAGTAGTTGCACATCAAATCTAAACTGTCTGAAGTGTTTTTCCAAAGTTATTAACACTTTTATGTTTGGCGTTCCGAAACCCACGTTATCTCAGGCTGAAAAGCGTTTTTGTGCATTGTGCCATAACTTTTCAGGGAAGCTTCAGAACATGAAATTTTAACCTCCCACTATAGCAGAAAGGGTCTTTCTAGTAGTTGCACATCAAATCTAAACTGTCTGAAGTGTTTTTCCAAAGTTATCAACACTTTTATGTTTGGCGTTCCGAAACCCACCTTATCTCAGGCTGAAAAGCGTTTTTGTGCATTGTGCCATAACTTTTCAGGGAAGCTTCAGAACATGAAATTTTAACCTCCCACTATAGCAGAAAGGGTCTTTCTAGTAGTTGCACATCAAATCTAAGCTGTCTGAAGTGTTTTTCAAAAGTTATCAACACTTTTATGTTTGGCGTTCCGAAACCCACCTTATCTCAGGCTGAAAAGCGTTTTTGTGCATTGTGCCATAACTTTTCAGGAAAGCTTCAGAACATGAAATTTTAACCTCCCACTATAGCAGAAAGGGTCTTTCTAGTAGTTGCACATCAAATCTAAACTGTCTGAAGTGTTTTTCCAAAGTTATCAACACTTTTATGTTTGGCGTTCCGAAACCCACCTTATCTCAGGCTGAAAAGCGTTTTTGTGCATTGTGCCATAACTTTTCAGGGAAGCTTCAGAACATGAAATTTTAACCTCCCACTATAGCAGAAAGGGTCTTTCTAGTAGGTGCACATCAAATCTAAGCTCTCTGAAGTGTTTTTCCAAAGTTATCAACACTTTTATGTTTGGCGTTCCGAAACCCACCTTATCTCAGGCTGAAAAGCGTTTTTGTGCATTGTGCCATAACTTTTCAGGGAAGCTTCAGAACATGAAATTTTAACCTCCCACTATAGCAGAAAGGGTCTTTCTAGTAGTTGCACATCAAATCTAAACTGTCTGAAGTGTTTTTCCAAAGTTATTAACACTTTTATGTTTGGCGTTCCGAAACCCACGTTATCTCAGACTGAAAAGCGTTTTTGTGCATTGTGCCATAACTTTTCAGGGAAGCTTCAGAACATGAAATTTTAACCTCCCACTATAGCAGAAAGGGTCTTTCTAGTAGTTGCACATCAAATCTAAACTGTCTGAAGTGTTTTTCCAAAGTTATCAACACTTTTATGTTTGGCGTTCCGAAACCCACCTTATCTCAGGCTGAAAAGCGTTTTTGTGCATTGTGCCATAACTTTTCAGGGAAGCTTCAGAACATGAAATTTTAACCTCCCACTATAGCAGAAAGGGTCTTTCTAGTAGTTGCACATCAAATCTAAGCTGTCTGAAGTGTTTTTCAAAAGTTATCAACACTTTTATGTTTGGCGTTCCGAAACCCACCTTATCTCAGGCTGAAAAGCGTTTTTGTGCATTGTGCCATAACTTTTCAGGAAAGCTTCAGAACATGAAATTTTAACCTCCCACTATAGCAGAAAGGGTCTTTCTAGTAGTTGCACATCAAATCTAAACTGTCTGAAGTGTTTTTCCAAAGTTATCAACACTTTTATGTTTGGCGTTCCGAAACCCACCTTATCTCAGGCTGAAAAGCGTTTTTGTGCATTGTGCCATAACTTTTCAGGGAAGCTTCAGAACATGAAATTTTAACCTCCCACTATAGCAGAAAGGGTCTTTCTAGTAGTTGCACATCAAATCTAAGCTGTCTGAAGTGTTTTTCCAAAGTTATCAACACTTTTATGTTTGGCGTTCCGAAACCCACCTTATCTCAGGCTGAAAAGCGTTTTTACGCATTGTGCCATAACTTTTCAGGGAAGCTTCAGAACATGAAATTTTAACCTCCCACTATAGCAGAAAGGGTCTTTCTAGTAGGTGCACATCAAATCTAAGCTCTCTGAAGTGTTTTTCGAAAGTTATCAACACTTTTATGTTTGGCGTTACGAAACCCACCTTATCTCAGGCTGAAAAGCGTTTTTGTGCATTGTGCCATAACTTTTCAGGGAAGCTTCAGAACATGAAATTTTAACCTGCCACTATAGCAGAAAGGGTCTTTCTAGTAGTTGCACATCAAATCTAAACTGTCTGAAGTGTTTTTCCAAAGTTATCAACACTTTTATGTTTGGCGTTCCGAAACCCACCTTGTCTCAGGCTGAAAAGCGTTTTTGTGCATTGTGCCATAACTTTTCAGGGAAGCTTCAGAACATGAAATTTTAACCTCCCACTATAGCAGAAAGGGTCTTTCTAGTAGTTGCACATCAAATCTAAGCTGTCTGAAGTGTTTTTCAAAAGTTATCAACACTTTTATGTTTGGCGTTCCGAAACCCACCTTATCTCAGGCAGAAAAGCGTTTTTGTGCATTGTGCCATAACTTTTCAGGAAAGCTTCAGAACATGAAATTTTAACCTCCCACTATAGCAGAAAGGGTCTTTCTAGTAGTTGCACATCAAATCTAAACTGTCTGAAGTGTTTTTCCAAAGTTATCAACACTTTTATGTTTGGCGTTCCGAAACCCACCTTATCTCAGGCTGAAAAGCGTTTTTGTGCATTGTGCCATAACTTTTCAGGGAAGCTTCAGAACATGAAATTTTAACCTCCCACTATAGCAGAAAGGGTCTTTCTAGTAGTTGCACATCAAATCTAAGCTGTCTGAAGTGTTTTTCAAAAGTTATCAACACTTTTATGTTTGGCGTTCCGAAACCCACCTTATCTCAGGCTGAAAAGCGTTTTTGTGCATTGTGCCATAACTTTTCAGGAAAGCTTCAGAACATGAAATTTTAACCTCCCACTATAGCAGAAAGGGTCTTTCTAGTAGTTGCACATCAAATCTAAACTGTCTGAAGTGTTTTTCCAAAGTTATCAACACTTTTATGTTTGGCGTTCCGAAACCCACCTTATCTCAGGCTGAAAAGCGTTTTTGTGCATTGTGCCATAACTTTTCAGGGAAGCTTCAGAACATGAAATTTTAACCTCCCACTATAGCAGAAAGGGTCTTTCTAGTAGTTGCACATCAAATCTAAGCTGTCTGAAGTGTTTTTCCAAAGTTATCAACACTTTTATGTTTGGCGTTCCGAAACCCACCTTATCTCAGGCTGAAAAGCGTTTTTACGCATTGTGCCATAACTTTTCAGGGAAGCTTCAGAACATGAAATTTTAACCTCCCACTATAGCAGAAAGGGTCTTTCTAGTAGGTGCACATCAAATCTAAGCTCTCTGAAGTGTTTTTCGAAAGTTATCAACACTTTTATGTTTGGCGTTACGAAACCCACCTTATCTCAGGCTGAAAAGCGTTTTTGTGCATTGTGCCATAACTTTTCAGGGAAGCTTCAGAACATGAAATTTTAACCTGCCACTATAGCAGAAAGGGTCTTTCTAGTAGTTGCACATCAAATCTAAACTGTCTGAAGTGTTTTTCCAAAGTTATCAACACTTTTATGTTTGGCGTTCCGAAACCCACCTTATCTCAGGCTGAAAAGCGTTTTTGTGCATTGTGCCATAACTTTTCAGGGAAGCTTCAGAACATGAAATTTTAACCTCCCACTATAGCAGAAAGGGTCTTTCTAGTAGTTGCACATGAAATCTAAGCTGTCTGAAGTGTTTTTCAAAAGTTATCAACACTTTTATGTTTGGCGTTCCGAAACCCACCTTATCTCAGGCTGAAAAGCGTTTTTGTGCATTGTGCCATAACTTTTCAGGGAAGCTTCAGAACATGAAATTTTAACCTCCCACTATAGCAGAAAGGGTCTTTCTAGTAGTTGCACATCAAATCTAAGCTGTCTAAAGTGTTTTTCAAAAGTTATCAACACTTTTATGTTTGGCGTTCCGAAACCCGCCTTATCTCAGGCTGAAAAGCGTTTTTGTGCATTGTGCCATAACTTTTTAGGAAAGCTTCAGAACATGAAATTTTAACCTCCCACTATAGCAGAAAGGGTCTTTCTAGTAGTTGCACGTCAAATCTAAACTGTCTGAAGTGTTTTTCCAAAGTTATCAACACTTTTATGTTTGGCGTTCCGAAACCCACCTTATCTCAGGCTGAAAAGCGTTTTTGTGCATTGTGCCATAACTTTTCAGGGAAGCTTCAGAACATGAAATTTTAACCTCCCACTATAGCAGAAAGGGTCTTTCTAGTAGTTGCACATCAAATCTAAGCTGTCTGAAGTGTTTTTCCAAAGTTATCAACACTTTTATGTTTGGCGTTCCGAAACCCACCTTATCTCAGGCTGAAAAGCGTTTTTACGCATTGTGCCATAACTTTTCAGGGAAGCTTCAGAACATGAAATTTTAACCTCCCACTATAGCAGAAAGGGTCTTTCTAGTAGGTGCACATCAAATCTATGCTCTCTGAAGTGTTTTTCGAAAGTTATCAACACTTTTATGTTTGGCGTTCCGAAACCCACCTTATCTCAGGCTGAAAAGCGTTTTTGTGCATTGTGCCATAACTTTTCAGGAAAGCTTCAGAACATGAAATTTTAACCTCCCACTATAGCAGAAAGGGTCTTTCTAGTAGGTGCACATCAAATCTAAGCTCTCTGAAGTGTTTTTCCAAAGTTATTAACACTTTTATGTTTGGCGTTCCGAAACCCACCTTATCTCAGGCTGAAAAGCGTTTTTGTGCATTGTGCCATAACTTTTCAGGGAAGCTTCAGAACATGAAATTTTAACCTCCCACTATAGCAGAAAGGGTCTTTCTAGTAGTTGCACATCAAATCTAAACTGTCTGAAGTGTTTTTCCAAAGTTATCAACACTTTTATGTTTGGCGTTCCGAAACCCACCTTATCTCAGGCTGAAAAGCGTTTTTGTGCATTGTGCCATAACTTTTCAGGGAAGCTTCAGAACATGAAATTTTAACCTCCCACTATAGCAGAAAGGGTCTTTCTAGTAGTTGCACATCAAATCTAAGCTGTCTGAAGTGTTTTTCAAAAGTTATCAACACTTTTATGTTTGGCGTTCCGAAACCCACCTTATCTCAGGCTGAAAAGCGTTTTTGTGCATTGTGCCATAACTTTTCAGGAAAGCTTCAGAACATGAAATTTTAACCTCCCACTATAGCAGAAAGGGTCTTTCTAGTAGTTGCACATCAAATCTAAACTGTCTGAAGTGTTTTTCGAAAGTTATCAACACTTTTATGTTTGGCGTTCCGAAACCCACCTTATCTCAGGCTGAAAAGCGTTTTTACGCATTGTGCCATAACTTTTCTGGGAAGCTTCAGAACATGAAATTTTAAGCTCCCACTATAGCAGAAAGGGTCTTTCTAGTAGGTGCACATCAAATCTAAGCTGTCTGAAGTGTTTTTCAAAAGTTATCAACACTTTTATGTTTGGCGTTCCGAAACCCACCTTATCTCAGGCTGAAAAGCGTTTTTGTGCATTGTGCCATAACTTTTCAGGAAAGCTTCAGAACATGAAATTTTAACCTCCCACTATAGCAGAAAGGGTCTTTCTAGTAGTTGCACATCAAATCTAAACTGTCTGAAGTGTTTTTCCAAAGTTATCAACACTTTTATGTTTGGCGTTCCGAAACCCACCTTATCTCAGGCTGAAAAGCGTTTTTACGCATTGTGCCATAACTTTTCAGGGAAGCTTCAGAACATGAAATTTTAACCTCCCACTATAGCAGAAAGGGTCTTTCTAGTAGGTGCACATCAAATCTAAGCTCTCTGAAGTGTTTTTCGAAAGTTATCAACACTTTTATGTTTGGCGTTCCGAAACCCACCTTATCTCAGGCTGAAAAGCGTTTTTGTGCATTGTGCCATAACTTTTCAGGAAAGCTTCAGAACATGAAATTTTAACCTCCCACTATAGCAGAAAGGGTCTTTCTAGTAGTTGCACATCAAATCTAAACTGTCTGAAGTGTTTTTCCAAAGTTATCAACACTTTTATGTTTGGCGTTCCGAAACCCACCTTATCTCAGGCTGAAAAGCGTTTTTACGCATTGTGCCATAACTTTTCAGGGAAGCTTCAGAACATGAAATTTTAACCTCCCACTATAGCAGAAAGGGTCTTTCTAGTAGGTGCACATCAAATCTAAGCTCTCTGAAGTGTTTTTCGAAAGTTATCAACACTTTTATGTTTGGCGTTCCGAAACCCACCTTATCTCAGGCTGAAAAGCGTTTTTGTGCATTGTGCCATAACTTTTCAGGAAAGCTTCAGAACATTAAATTTTAACCTCCCACTATAGCAGAAAGGGTCTTTCTAGTAGTTGCACATCAAATCTAAACTGTCTGAAGTGTTTTTCCAAAGTTATTAACACTTTTATGTTTGGCGTTCCGAAACCCACCTTATCTCAGGCTGAAAAGCGTTTTTGTGCATTGTGCCATAACTTTTCAGGGAAGCTTCAGAACATGAAATTTTAACCTCCCACTATAGCAGAAAGGGTCTTTCTAGTAGTTGCACATCAAATCTAAACTGTCTGAAGTGTTTTTCCAAAGTTATTAACACTTTTATGTTTGGCGTTCCGAAACCCACCTTATCTCAGGCTCAAAAGCGTTTTTGTGCATTGTGCCATAACTTTTCAGGGAAGCTTCAGAACATGAAATTTTAACCTCCCACTATAGCAGAAAGGGTCTTTCTAGTAGGTGCACATCAAATCTAAGCTCTCTGAAGTGTTTTTCGAAAGTTATCAACACTTTTATGTTTGGCGTTCCGAAACCCACCTTATCTCAGGCTGAAAAGCGTTTTTGTGCATTGTGCCATAACTTTTCAGGAAAGCTTCAGAACATGAAATTTTAACCTCCCACTATAGCAGAAAGGGTCTTTCTAGTAGTTGCACATCAAATCTAAACTGTCTGAAGTGTTTTTCCAAAGTTATTAACACTTTTATGTTTGGCGTTCCGAAACCCACCTTATCTCAGGCTGAAAAGCGTTTTTGTGCATTGTGCCATAACTTTTCAGGAAAGCTTCAGAACATGAAATTTTAACCTCCCACTATAGCAGAAAGGGTCTTTCTAGTAGTTGCACATCAAATCTAAACTGTCTGAAGTGTTTTTCCAAAGTTATCAACACTTTTATGTTTGGCGTTCCGAAACCCACCTTATCTCAGGCTGAAAAGCGTTTTTACGCATTGTGCCATAACTTTTCAGGGAAGCTTCAGAACATGAAATTTTAACCTCCCACTATAGCAGAAAGGGTCTTTCTAGTAGGTGCACATCAAATCTAAGCTCTCTGAAGTGTTTTTCGAAAGTTATCAACACTTTTATGTTTGGCGTTCCGAAACCCACCTTATCTCAGGCTGAAAAGCGTTTTTGTGCATTGTGCCATAACTTTTCAGGAAAGCTTCAGAACATGAAATTTTAACCTCCCACTATAGCAGAAAGGGTCTTTCTAGTAGTTGCACATCAAATCTAAACTGTCTGAAGTGTTTTTCCAAAGTTATTAACACTTTTATGTTTGGCGTTCCGAAACCCACCTTATCTCAGGCTGAAAAGCGTTTTTGTGCATTGTGCCATAACTTTTCAGGGAAGCTTCAGAACATGAAATTTTAACCTCCCACTATAGCAGAAAGGGTCTTTCTAGTAGTTGCACATCAAATCTAAACTGTCTGAAGTGTTTTTCCAAAGTTATTAACACTTTTATGTTTGGCGTTCCGAAACCCACCTTATCTCAGGCTGAAAAGCGTTTTTGTGCATTGTGCCATAACTTTTCAGGGAAGCTTCAGAACATGAAATTTTAACCTCCCACTATAGCAGAAAGGGTCTTTCTAGTAGTTGCACATCAAATCTAAACTGTATGAAGTGTTTTTCCAAAGTTATTAACACTTTTATGTTTGGCGATCCGAAACCCACCTTATCTCAGGCTGAAAAGCGTTTTTGTGCATTGTGCCATAACTTTTCAGGGAAGCTTCAGAACATGAAATTTTAACCTCCCACTATAGCAGAAAGGGTCTTTCTAGTAGTTGCACATCAAATCTAAACTGTCTGAAGTGTTTTTCCAAAGTTATTAACACTTTTATGTTTGGCGTTCCGAAACCCACGTTATCTCAGGCTGAAAAGCTTTTTTGTGCATTGTGCCATAACTTTTCAGGGAAGCTTCAGAACATGAAATTTTAACCTCCCACTATCGCAGAAAGGGTCTTTCTAGTAGTTGCACATCAAATCTAAACTGTCTGAAGTGTTTTTCGAAAGTTATCAACACTTTTATGTTTGGCGTTCCGAAACCCACCTTATCTCAGGCTGAAAAGCGTTTTTACGCATTGTGCCATAACTTTTCAGGGAAGCTTCAGAACATGAAATTTTAACCTCCCACTATAGCAGAAAGGGTCTTTCTAGTAGTTGCACATCAAATCTAAGCTGTCTGAAGTGTTTTTCAAAAGTTATCAACACTTTTATGTTTGGCGTTCCGAAACCCACCTTATCTCAGGCTGAAAAGCGTTTTTGTGCATTGTGCCATAACTTTTCAGGAAAGCTTCAGAACATGAAATTTTAACCTCCCACTATAGCAGAAAGGGTCTTTCTAGTAGTTGCACATCAAATCTAAACTGTCTGAAGTGTTTTTCCAAAGTTATCAACACTTTTATGTTTGGCGCTCCGAAACCCACCTTATCTCAGGCTGAAAAGCGTTTTTACGCATTGTGCCATAACTTTTCAGGGAAGCTTCAGAACATGAAATTTTAACCTCCCACTATAGCAGAAAGGGTCTTTCTAGTAGGTGCACATCAAATCTAAGCTCTCTGAAGTGTTTTTCGAAAGTTATCAACACTTTTATGTTTGGCGTTCCGAAACCCACCTTATCTCAGGCTGAAAAGCGTTTTTGTGCATTGTGCCATAACTTTTCAGGAAAGCTTCAGAACATGAAATTTTAACCTCCCACTATAGCAGAAAGGGTCTTTCTAGTAGTTGCACATCAAATCTAAACTGTCTGAAGTGTTTTTCCAAAGTTATCAACACTTTTATGTTTGGCGTTCCGAAACCCACCTTATCTCAGGCTGAAAAGCGTTTTTGTGCATTGTGCCATAACTTTTCAGGGAAGCTTCAGAACATGAAATTTTAACCTCCCACTATAGCAGAAAGGGTATTTCTAGTAGTTGCACATCAAATCTAAGCTGTCTGAAGTGTTTTTCAAAAGTTATCAACACTTTTATGTTTGGCGTTCCGAAACCCACCTTATCTCAGGCTGAAAAGCGTTTTTGTGCATTGTGCCATAACTTTTCAGGAAAGCTTCAGAACATGAAATTTTAACCTCCCACTATAGCAGAAAGGGTCTTTCTAGTAGTTGCACATCAAATCTAAACTGTCTGAAGTGTTTTTCCAAAGTTATCAACACTTTTATGTTTGGCGTTCCGAAACCCACCTTATCTCAGGCTGAAAAGCGTTTTTACGCATTGTGCCATAACTTTTCAGGGAAGCTTCAGAACATGAAATTTTAACCTCCCACTATAGCAGAAAGGGTCTTTCTAGTAGGTGCACATCAAATCTAAGCTCTCTGAAGTGTTTTTCGAAAGTTATCAACACTTTTATGTTTGGCGTTCCGAAACCCACCTTATCTCAGGCTGAAAAGCGTTTTTGTGCATTGTGCCATAACTTTTCAGGAAAGCTTCAGAACATGAAATTTTAACCTCCCACTATAGCAGAAAGGGTCTTTCTAGTAGTTGCACATCAAATCTAAACTGTCTGAAGTGTTTTTCCAAAGTTATTAACACTTTTATGTTTGGCGTTCCGAAACCCACCTTATCTCAGGCTGAAAAGCGTTTTTGTGCATTGTGCCATAACTTTTCAGGAAAGCTTCAGAACATGAAATTTTAACCTCCCACTATAGCAGAAAGGGTCTTTCTAGTAGTTGCACATCAAATCTAAACTGTCTGAAGTGTTTTTCCAAAGTTATCAACACTTTTATGTTTGGCGTTCCGAAACCCACCTTATCTCAGGCTGAAAAGCGTTTTTACGCATTGTGCCATAACTTTTCAGGGAAGCTTCAGAACATGAAATTTTAACCTCCCACTATAGCAGAAAGGGTCTTTCTAGTAGGTGCACATCAAATCTAAGCTCTCTGAAGTGTTTTTCGAAAGTTATGAACACTTTTATGTTTGGCGTTCCGAAACCCACCTTATCTCAGGCTGAAAAGCGTTTTTGTGCATTGTGCCATAACTTTTCAGGAAAGCTTCAGAACATGAAATTTTAACCTCCCACTATAGAAGAAAGGGTCTTTCTAGTAGTTGCACATCAAATCTAAACTGTCTGAAGTGTTTTTCCAAAGTTATCAACACTTTTATGTTTGGCGTTCCGAAACCCACCTTATCTCAGGCTGAAAAGCGTTTTTACGCATTGTGCCATAACTTTTCAGGGAAGCTTCAGAACATGAAATTTTAACCTCCCACTATAGCAGAAAGGGTCTTTCTAGTAGGTGCACATCAAATCTAAGCTGTCTGAAGTGTTTTTCGAAAGTTATCAACACTTTTTTGTTTGGCGTTCCGAAACCCACCTTATCTCAGGCTGAAAAGCGTTTTTGTGCATTGTGCCATAACCTTTCAGGGAAGCTTCAGAACATGAAATTTTAACCTCCCACTATAGCAGAAAGGGTCTTTCTAGTAGTTGCACATCAAATCTAAACTGTCTGAAGTGTTTTTCCAAAGTTATTAACACTTTTATGTTTGGCGATCCGAAACCCACCTTATCTCAGGCTGAAAAGCGTTTTTGTGCATTGTGCCATAACTTTTCAGGGAAGCTTCAGAACATGAAATTTTAACCTCCCACTATAGCAGAAAGGGTCTTTCTAGTAGTTGCACATCAAATCTAAACTGTCTGAAGTGTTTTTCCAAAGTTATTAACACTTTTATGTTTGGCGTTCCGAAACCCACGTTATCTCAGGCTGAAAAGCGTTTTTGTGCATTGTGCCATAACTTTTCAGGGAAGCTTCAGAACATGAAATTTTAACCTCCCACTATAGCAGAAAGGGTCTTTCTAGTAGTTGCACATCAAATCTAAACTGTCTGAAGTGTTTTTCGAAAGTTATCAACACTTTTATGTTTGGCGTTCCGAAACCCACCTTATCTCAGGCTGAAAAGCGTTTTTACGCATTGTGCCATAACTTTTCAGGGAAGCTTCAGAACATGAAATTTTAACCTCCCACTATAGCAGAAAGGGTCTTTCTAGTAGGTGCACATCAAATCTAAGCTGTCTGAAGTGTTTTTCGAAAGTTATCAACACTTTTATGTTTGGCGTTCCGAAACCCACCTTATCTCAGGCTGAAAAGCCTTTTTGTGCATTGTGCCATAACTTTTCAGGGAAGCTTCAGAACATGAAATTTTAACCTCCCACTATAGCAGAAAGGGTCTTTCTAGTAGTTGCACATCAAATCTAAGCTGTCTGAAGTGTTTTTCAAAAGTTATCAACACTTTTATGTTTGGCGTTCCGAAACCCACCTTATCTCAGGCTGAAAAGCGTTTTTGTGCATTGTGCCATAACTTTTCAGGAAAGCTTCAGAACATGAAATTTTAACCTCCCACTATAGCAGAAAGGGTCTTTCTAGTAGTTGCACATCAAATCTAAACTGTCTGAAGTGTTTTTCCAAAGTTATCAACACTTTTATGTTTGGCGTTCCGAAACCCACCTTATCTCAGGCTGAAAAGCGTTTTTACGCATTGTGCCATAACTTTTCAGGGAAGCTTCAGAACATGAAATTTTAACCTCCCACTATAGCAGAAAGGGTCTTTCTAGTAGGTGCACATCAAATCTAAGCTCTCTGAAGTGTTTTTCGAAAGTTATCAACACTTTTATGTTTGGCGTTCCGAAACCCACCTTATCTCAGGCTGAAAAGCGTTTTTGTGCATTGTGCCATAACTTTTCAGGAAAGCTTCAGAACATGAAATTTTAACCTCCCACTATAGCAGAAAGGGTCTTTCTAGTAGTTGCACATCAAATCTAAACTGTCTGAAGTGTTTTTCCAAAGTTATTAACACTTTTATGTTTGGCGTTCCGAAACCCACCTTATCTCAGGCTGAAAAGCGTTTTTGTGCATTGTGCCATAACTTTTCAGGGAAGCTTCAGAACATGAAATTTTAACCTCCCACTATAGCAGAAAGGGTCTTTCTAGTAGTTGCACATCAAATCTAAACTGTCTGAAGTGTTTTTCCAAAGTTATCAACACTTTTATGTTTGGCGTTCCGAAACCCACCTTATCTCAGGCTGAAAAGCGTTTTTACGCATTGTGCCATAACTTTTCAGGGAAGCTTCAGAACATGAAATTTTAACCTCCCACTATAGCAGAAAGGGTCTTTCTAGTAGGTGCACATCAAATCTAAACTGTCTGAAGTGTTTTTCGAAAGTTATCAACACTTTTATGTTTGGCGTTCCGAAACCCACCTTATCTCAGGCTGAAAAGCGTTTTTACGCATTGTGCCATAACTTTTCAGGGAAGCTTCAGAACATGAAATTTTAACCTCCCACTATAGCAGAAAGGGTCTTTCTAGTAGTTGCACATCAAATCTAAGCTGTCTGAAGTGTTTTTCAAAAGTTATCAACACTTTTATGTTTGGCGTTCCGAAACCCACCTTATTTCAGGCTGAAAAGCGTTTTTGTGCATTGTGCCATAACTTTTCAGGAAAGCTTCAGAACATGAAATTTTAACCTCCCACTATAGCAGAAAGGGTCTTTCTAGTAGTTGCACATCAAATCTAAACTGTCTGAAGTGTTTTTCCAAAGTTATTAACACTTTTATGTTTGGCGTTCCGAAACCCACCTTATCTCAGGCTGAAAAGCGTTTTTACGCATTGTGCCATAACTTTTCAGGGAAGCTTCAGAACATGAAATTTTAACCTCCCACTATAGCAGAAAGGGTCTTTCTAGTAGGTGCACATCAAATCTAAGCTCTCTGAAGTGTTTTTCGAAAGTTATCAACACTTTTATGTTTGGCGTTCCGAAACCCACCTTATCTCAGGCTGAAAAGTGTTTTTGTGCATTGTGCCATAACTTTTCAGGAAAGCTTCAGAACATGAAATTTTAACCTCCCACTATAGCAGAAAGGGTCTTTCTAGTAGTTGCACATCAAATCTAAATTGTCTGAAGTGTTTTTCCAAAGTTATTAACACTTTTATGTTTGGCGTTCCGAAACCCACCTTATCTCAGGCTGAAAAGCGTTTTTGTGCATTGTGCCATAACTTTTCAGGGAAGCTTCAGAACATGAAATTTTAACCTCCCACTATAGCAGAAAGGGTCTTTCTAGTAGTTGCACATCAAATCTAAACTGTCTGAAGTGTTTTTCCAAAGTTATCAACACTTTTATGTTTGGCGTTCCGAAACCCACCTAATCTCAGGCTGAAAAGCGTTTTTACGCATTGTGCCATAACTTATCAGGGAAGCTTCAAAACATGAAATTTTAACCTCCCACTATAGCAGAAAGGGTCTTTCTAGTAGGTGCACATCAAATCTAAGCTGTCTGAAGTGTTTTTCGAAAGTTATCAACACTTTTATGTTTGGCGTTCCGAAACCCACCTTATCTCAGGCTGAAAAGCGTTTTTGTGCATTGTGCCATAACTTTTCAGGGAAGCTTCAGAACATGAAATTTTAACCTCCCACTATAGCAGAAAGGGTCTTTCTAGTAGTTGCACATCAAATCTAAGCTGTCTGAAGTGTTTTTCAAAAGTTATCAACACTTTTATGTTTGGCGTTCCGAAACCCACCTTATCTCAGGCTGAAAAGCGTTTTTGTGCATTGTGCCATAACTTTTCAGGAAAGCTTCAGAACATGAAATTTTAACCTCCCACTATAGCAGAAAGGGTCTTTCTAGTAGTTGCACATCAAATCTAAACTGTCTGAAGTGTTTTTCCAAAGTTATCAACACTTTTATGTTTGGCGTTCCGAAACCCACCTTATCTCAGGCTGAAAAGCGTTTTTACGCATTGTGCCATAACTTTTCAGGGAAGCTTCAGAACATGAAATTTTAACCTCCCACTATAGCAGAAAGGGTCTTTCTAGTAGGTGCACATCAAATCTATGCTCTCTGAAGTGTTTTTCGAAAGTTATCAACACTTTTATGTTTGGCGTTCCGAAACCCACCTTATCTCAGGCTGAAAAGCGTTTTTGTGCATTGTGCCATAACTTTTCAGGAAAGCTTCAGAACATGAAATTTTAACCTCCCACTATAGCAGAAAGGGTCTTTCTAGTAGTTGCACATCAAATCTAAACTGTCTGAAGTGTTTTTCCAAAGTTATTAACACTTTTATGTTTGGCGTTCCGAAACCCACCTTATCTCAGGCTGAAAAGCGTTTTTGTGCATTGTGCCATAACTTTTCAGGAAAGCTTCAGAACATGAAATTTTAACCTCCCACTATAGCAGAAAGGGTCTTTCTAGTAGTTGCACATCAAATCTAAACTGTCTGAAGTGTTTTTCCAAAGTTATCAACACTTTTATGTTTGGCGTTCCGAAACCCACCTTATCTCAGGCTGAAAAGCGTTTTTACGCATTGTGCCATAACTTTTCAGGGAAGCTTCAGAACATGAAATTTTAACCTCCCACTATAGCAGAAAGGGTCTTTCTAGTAGGTGCACATCAAATCTAAGCTCTCTGAAGTGTTTTTCGAAAGTTATCAACACTTTTATGTTTGGCGTTCCGAAACCCACCTTATCTCAGGCTGAAAAGCGTTTTTGTGCATTGTGCCATAACTTTTCAGGAAAGCTTCAGAACATGAAATTTTAACCTCCCACTATAGCAGAAAGGGTCTTTCAAGTAGTTGCACATCAAATCTAAACTGTCTGAAGTGTTTTTCCAAAGTTATTAACACTTTTATGTTTGGCGTTCCGAAACCCACCTTATCTCAGGCTGAAAAGCGTTTTTGTGCATTGTGCCATAACTTTTCAGGGAAGCTTCAGAACATGAAATTTTAACCTCCCACTATAGCAGAAAGGGTCTTTCTAGTAGTTGCACATCAAATCTAAACTGTCTGAAGTGTTTTTCCAAAGTTATTAACACTTTTATGTTTGGCGTTCCGAAACCCACCTTATCTCAGGCTGAAAAGCGTTTTTGTGCATAGTGCCATAACTTTTCAGGGAAGCTTCAGAACATGAAAATTTAACCTCCCACTATAGAAGAAAGGGTCTTTCTAGTAGTTGCACATCAAATCTAAACTGTCTGAAGTGTTTTTCCAAAGTTATCAACACTTTTATGTTTGGCGTTCCGAAACCCACCTTATCTCAGGCTGAAAAGCGTTTTTACGCATTGTGCCATAACTTTTCAGGGAAGCTTCAGAACATGAAATTTTAACCTCCCACTATAGCAGAAAGGGTCTTTCTAGTAGGTGCACATCAAATCTAAGCTGTCTGAAGTGTTTTTCGAAAGTTATCAACACTTTTTTGTTTGGCGTTCCGAAACCCACCTTATCTCAGGCTGAAAAGCGTTTTTTTGCATTGTGCCAAAACTTTTCAGGGAAGCTTCAGAACATGAAATTTTAACCTCCCACTATAGCAGAAAGGGTCTTTCTAGTAGTTGCACATCAAATCTAAACTGTCTGAAGTGTTTTTCCAAAGTTATTAACACTTTTATGTTTGGCGATCCGAAACCCACCTTATCTCAGGCTGAAAAGCGTTTTTGTGCATTGTGCCATAACTTTTCAGGGAAGCTTCAGAACATGAAATTTTAACCTCCCACTATAGCAGAAAGGGTCTTTCTAGTAGTTGCACATCAAATCTAAACTGTCTGAAGTGTTTTTCCAAAGTTATTAACACTTTTATGTTTGGCGTTCCGAAACCCACGTTATCTCAGGCTGAAAAGCGTTTTTGTGCATTGTGCCATAACTTTTCAGGGAAGCTTCAGAACATGAAATTTTAACCTCCCACTATAGCAGAAAGGGTCTTTCTAGTAGTTGCACATCAAATCTAAACTGTCTGAAGTGTTTTTCGAAAGTTATCAACACTTTTATGTTTGGCGTTCCGAAACCCACCTTATCTCACGCTGAAAAGCGTTTTTACGCATTGTGCCATAACTTTTCAGGGAAGCTTCAGAACATGAAATTTTAACCTCCCACTATAGCAGAAAGGGTCTTTCTAGTAGGTGCACATCAAATCTAAGCTGTCTGAAGTGTTTTTCGAAAGTTATCAACACTTTTATGTTTGGCGTTCCGAAACCCACCTTATGTCAGGCTGAAAAGCCTTTTTGTGCATTGTGCCATAACTTTTCAGGGAAGCTTCAGAACATGAAATTTTAACCTCCCACTATAGCAGAAAGGGTCTTTCTAGTAGTTGCACATCAAATCTAAGCTGTCTGAAGTGTTTTTCAAAAGTTATCAACACTTTTATGTTTGGCGTTCCGAAACCCACCTTATCTCAGGCTGAAAAGCGTTTTTGTGCATTGTGCCATAACTTTTCAGGAAAGCTTCAGAACATGAAATTTTAACCTCCCACTATAGCAGAAAGGGTCTTTCTAGTAGTTGCACATCAAATCTAAACTGTCTGAAGTGTTTTTCCAAAGTTATCAACACTTTTATGTTTGGCGTTCCGAAACCCACCTTATCTCAGGCTGAAAAGCGTTTTTACGCATTGTGCCATAACTTTTCAGGGAAGCTTCAGAACATGAAATTTTAACCTCCCACTATAGCAGAAAGGGTCTTTCTAGTAGGTGCACATCAAATCTAAGCTCTCTGAAGTGTTTTTCGAAAGTTATCAACACTTTTATGTTTGGCGTTCCGAAACCCACCTTATCTCAGGCTGAAAAGCGTTTTTGTGCATTGTGCCATAACTTTTCAGGAAAGCTTCAGAACATGAAATTTTAACCTCCCACTATAGCAGAAAGGGTCTTTCTAGTAGTTGCACATCAAATCTAAACTGTCTGAAGTGTTTTTCCAAAGTTATTAACACTTTTATGTTTGGCGTTCCGAAACCCACCTTAACTCAGGCTGAAAAGCGTTTTTGTGCATTGTGCCATAACTTTTCAGGGAAGCTTCAGAACATGAAATTTTAACCTCCCACTATAGCAGAAAGGGTCTTTCTAGTAGTTGCACATCAAATCTAAACTGTCTGAAGTGTTTTTCCAAAGTTATTAACACTTTTATGTTTGGCGTTCCGAAACCCACCTTATCTCAGGCTGAAAAGCGTTTTTGTGCATTGTGCCATAACTTTTCAGGGAAGCTTCAGAACATGAAATTTTAACCTCCCACTATAGAAGAAAGGGTCTTTGTAGTAGTTGCACATCAAATCTAAACTGTCTGAAGTGTTTTTCCAAAGTTATCAACACTTTTATGTTTGGCGTTCCGAAACCCACCTTATCTCAGGCTGAAAAGCGTTTTTACGCATTGTGCCATAACTTTTCAGGGAAGCTTCAGAACATGAAATTTTAACCTCCCACTATAGCAGAAAGGGTCTTTCTAGTAGGTGCACATCAAATCTAAGCTGTCTGAAGTGTTTTTCGAAAGTTATCAACACTTTTTTGTTTGGCGTTCCGAAACCCACCTTATCTCAGGCTGAAAAGCGTTTTTGTGCATTGTGCCATAACTTTTCAGGGAAGCTTCAGAACATGAAATTTTAACCTCCCACTATAGCAGAAAGGGTCTTTCTAGTAGTTGCACATCAAATCTAAACTGTCTGAAGTGTTTTTCCAAAGTTATTAACACTTTTATGTTTGGCGATCCGAAACCCACCTTATCTCAGGCTGAAAAGCGTTTTTGTGCATTGTGCCATAACTTTTCAGGGAAGCTTCAGAACATGAAATTTTAACCTCCCACTATAGCAGAAAGGGTCTTTCTAGTAGTTGCACATCAAATCTAAACTGTCTGAAGTGTTTTTCCAAAGTTATTAACACTTTTATGTTTGGCGTTCCGAAACCCACGTTATCTCAGGCTGAAAAGCGTTTTTGTGCATTGTGCCATAACTTTTCAGGGAAGCTTCAGAACATGAAATTTTAACCTCCCACTATAGCAGAAAGGGTCTTTCTAGTAGGTGCACATCAAATCTAAGCTGTCTGAAGTGTTTTTCGAAAGTTATCAACACTTTTATGTTTGGCGTTCCGAAACCCACCTTATCTCAGGCTGAAAAGCCTTTTTGTGCATTGTGCCATAACTTTTCAGGGAAGCTTCAGAACATGAAATTTTAACCTCCCACTATAGCAGAAAGGGTCTTTCTAGTAGTTGCACATCAAATCTAAGCTGTCTGAAGTGTTTTTCAAAAGTTATCAACACTTTTATGTTTGGCGTTCCGAAACCCACCTTATCTCAGGCTGAAAAGCGTTTTTGTGCATTGTGCCATAACTTTTCAGGAAAGCTTCAGAACATGAAATTTTAACCTCCCACTATAGCAGAAAGGGTCTTTCTAGTAGTTGCACATCAAATCTAAACTGTCTGAAGTGTTTTTCCAAAGTTATCAACACTTTTATGTTTGGCGTTCCGAAACCCACCTTATCTCAGGCTGAAAAGCGTTTTTACGCATTGTGCCATAACTTTTCAGGGAAGCTTCAGAACATGAAATTTTAACCTCCCACTATAGCAGAAAGGGTCTTTCTAGTAGGTGCACATCAAATCTAAGCTCTCTGAAGTGTTTTTCGAAAGTTATCAACACTTTTATGTTTGGCGTTCCGAAACCCACCTTATCTCAGGCTGAAAAGCGTTTTTGTGCATTGTGCCATAACTTTTCAGGAAAGCTTCAGAACATGAAATTTTAACCTCCCACTATAGCAGAAAGGGTCTTTCTAGTAGTTGCACATCAAATCTAAACTGTCTGAAGTGTTTTTCCAAAGTTATTAACACTTTTATGTTTGGCGTTCCGAAACCCACCTTATCTCAGGCTGAAAAGCGTTTTTGTGCATTGTGCCATAACTTTTCAGGGAAGCTTCAGAACATGAAATTTTAACCTCCCACTATAGCAGAAAGGGTCTTTCTAGTAGTTGCACATCAAATCTAAACTGTCTGAAGTGTTTTTCCAAAGTTATCAACACTTTTATGTTTGGCGTTCCGAAACCCACCTTATCTCAGGCTGAAAAGCGTTTTTACGCATTGTGCCATAACTTTTCAGGGAAGCTTCAGAACATGAAATTTTAACCTCCCACTATAGCAGAAAGGGTCTTTCTAGTAGGTGCACATCAAATCTAAGCTGTCTGAAGTGTTTTTCGAAAGTTATCAACACTTTTATGTTTGGCGTTCCGAAACCCACCTTATCTCAGGCTGAAAAGCGTTTTTGTGCATTGTGCCATAACTTTTCAGGGAAGCTTCAGAACATGAAATTTTAACCTCCCACTATAGCAGAAAGGGTCTTTCTAGTAGTTGCACATCAAATCTAAACTGTCTGAAGTGTTTTTCCAAAGTTATTAACACTTTTATGTTTGGCGTTCCGAAACCCACCTTATCTCAGGCTGAAAAGCGTTTTTGTGCATTGTGCCATAACTTTTCAGGGAAGCTTCAGAACATGAAATTTTAACCTCCCACTATAGCAGAAAGGGTCTTTCTAGTAGTTGCACATCAAATCTAAACTGTCTGAAGTGTTTTTCCAAAGTTATTAACACTTTTATGTTTGGCGTTCCGAAACCCACGTTATCTCAGGCTGAAAAGCTTTTTTGTGCATTGTGCCATAACTTTTCAGGGAAGCTTCAGAACATGAAATTTTAACCTCCCACTATCGCAGAAAGGGTCTTTCTAGTAGTTGCACATCAAATCTAAACTGAAGTGTTTTTCGAAAGTTATCAACACTTTTATGTTTGGCGTTCCGAAACCCACCTTATCTCAGGCTGAAAAGCGTTTTTACGCATTGTGCCATAACTTTTCAGGGAAGCTTCAGAACATGAAATTTTAACCTCCCACTATAGCAGAAAGGGTCTTTCTAGTAGGTGCACATCAAATCTAAGCTGTCTGAAGTGTTTTTCAAAAGTTATCAACACTTTTATGTTTGGCGTTCCGAAACCCACCTTATCTCAGGCTGAAAAGCGTTTTTGTGCATTGTGCCATAACTTTTCAGGAAAGCTTCAGAACATGAAATTTTAACCTCCCACTATAGCAGAAAGGGTCTTTCTAGTAGTTGCACATCAAATCTAAACTGTCTGAAGTGTTTTTCCAAAGTTATTAACACTTTTATGTTTGGCGTTCCGAAACCCACCTTATCTCAGGCTGAAAAGCGTTTTTGTGCATTGTGCCATAACTTTTCAGGGAAGCTTCAGAACATGAAATTTTAACCTCCCACTATAGCAGAAAGGGTCTTTCTAGTAGTTGCACATCAAATCTAAACTGTCTGAAGTGTTTTTCCAAAGTTATCAACACTTTTATGTTTGGCGTTCCGAAACCCACCTTATCTCAGGCTGAAAAGCGTTTTTACGCATTGTGCCATAACTTATCAGGGAAGCTTCAAAACATGAAATTTTAACCTCCCACTATAGCAGAAAGGGTCTTTCTAGTAGGTGCACATCAAATCTAAGCTGTCTGAAGTGTTTTTCGAAAGTTATCAACACTTTTATGTTTGGCGTTCCGAAACCCACCTTATCTCAGGCTGAAAAGCGGTTTTGTGCATTGTGCCATAACTTTTCAGGGAAGCTTCAGAACATGAAATTTTAACCTCCCACTATAGCAGAAAGGGTCTTTCTAGTAGTTGCACATCAAATCTAAGCTGTCTGAAGTGTTTTTCAAAAGTTATCAACACTTTTATGTTTGGCGTTCCGAAACCCACCTTATCTCAGGCTGAAAAGCGTTTTTGTGCATTGTGCCATAACTTTTCAGGAAAGCTTCAGAACATGAAATTTTAACCTCCCACTATAGCAGAAAGGGTCTTTCTAGTAGTTGCACATCAAATCTAAACTGTCTGAAGTGTTTTTCCAAAGTTATCAACACTTTTATGTTTGGCGTTCCGAAACCCACCTTATCTCAGGCTGAAAAGCGTTTTTACGCATTGTGCCATAACTTTTCAGGGAAGCTTCAGAACATGAAATTTTAACCTCCCACTATAGCAGAAAGGGTCTTTCTAGTAGGTGCACATCAAATCTATGCTCTCTGAAGTGTTTTTCGAAAGTTATCAACACTTTTATGTTTGGCGTTCCGAAACCCACCTTATCTCAGGCTGAAAAGCGTTTTTGTGCATTGTGCCATAACTTTTCAGGAAAGCTTCAGAACATGAAATTTTAACCTCCCACTATAGCAGAAAGGGTCTTTCTAGTAGTTGCACATCAAATCTAAACTGTCTGAAGTGTTTTTCCAAAGTTATTAACGCTTTTATGTTTGGCGTTCCGAAACCCACCTTATCTCAGGCTGAAAAGCGTTTTTGTGCATTGTGCCATAACTTTTCAGGGAAGCTTCAGAACATGAAATTTTAACCTCCCACTATAGCAGAAAGGGTCTTTCTAGTAGTTGCACATCAAATCTAAACTGTCTGAAGTGTTTTTCCAAAGTTATTAACACTTTTATGTTTGGCGTTCCGAAACCCACCTTATCTCAGGCTGAAAAGCGTTTTTGTGCATTGTGCCATAACTTTTCAGGGAAGCTTCAGAACATGAAAATTTAACCTCCCACTATAGAAGAAAGGGTCTTTCTAGTAGTTGCACATCAAATCTAAACTGTCTGAAGTGTTTTTCCAAAGTTATCAACACTTTTATGTTTGGCGTTCCGAAACCCACCTTATCTCAGGCTGAAAAGCGTTTTTACGCATTGTGCCATAACTTTTCAGGGAAGCTTCAGAACATGAAATTTTAACCTCCCACTATAGCAGAAAGGGTCTTTCTAGTAGGTGCACATCAAATCTAAGCTGTCTGTAGTGTTTTTCGAAAGTTATCAACACTTTTTTGTTTGGCGTTCCGAAACCCACCTTATCTCAGGCTGAAAAGCGTTTTTGTGCATTGTGCCATAACTTTTCAGGGAAGCTTCAGAGCATGAAATTTTAACCTCCCACTATAGCAGAAAGGGTCTTTCTAGTAGTTGCACATCAAATCTAAACTGTCTGAAGTGTTTTTCCAAAGTTATTAACACTTTTATGTTTGGCGATCCGAAACCCACCTTATCTCAGGCTGAAAAGCGTTTTTGTGCATTGTGCCATAACTTTTCAGGGAAGCTTCAGAACATGAAATTTTAACCTCCCACTATAGCAGAAAGGGTCTTTCTAGTAGTTGCACATCAAATCTAAACTGTCTGAAGTGTTTTTCCAAAGTTATTAACACTTTTATGTTTGGCGTTCCGAAACCCACGTTATCTCAGGCTGAAAAGCGTTTTTGTGCATTGTGCCATAACTTTTCAGGGAAGCTTCAGAACATGAAATTTTAACCTCCCACTATAGCAGAAAGGGTCTTTCTAGTAGTTGCACATCAAATCTAAACTGTCTGAAGTGTTTTTCGAAAGTTATCAACACTTTTATGTTTGGCGTTCCGAAACCCACCTTATCTCAGGCTGAAAAGCGTTTTTACGCATTGTGCCATAACTTTTCAGGGAAGCTTCAGAACATGAAATTTTAACCTCCCACTATAGCAGAAAGGGTCTTTCTAGTAGGTGCACATCAAATCTAAGCTGTCTGAAGTGTTTTTCGAAAGTTATCAACACTTTTATGTTTGGCGTTCCGAAACCCACCTTATGTCAGGCTGAAAAGCCTTTTTGTGCATTGTGCCATAACTTTTCAGGGAAGCTTCAGAACATGAAATTTTAACCTCCCACTATAGCAGAAAGGGTCTTTCTAGTAGTTGCACATCAAATCTAAGCTGTCTGAAGTGTTTTTCAAAAGTTATCAACACTTTTATGTTTGGCGTTCCGAAACCCACCTTATCTCAGGCTGAAAAGCGTTTTTGTGCATTGTGCCATAACTTTTCAGGAAAGCTTCAGAACATGAAATTTTAACCTCCCACTATAGCAGAAAGGGTCTTTCTAGTAGTTGCACATCAAATCTAAACTGTCTGAAGTGTTTTTCCAAAGTTATCAACACTTTTATGTTTGGCGTTCCGAAACCCACCTTATCTCAGGCTGAAAAGCGTTTTTACGCATTGTGCCATAACTTTTCAGGGAAGCTTCAGAACATGAAATTTTAACCTCCCACTATAGCAGAAAGGGTCTTTCTAGTAGGTGCACATCAAATCTAAGCTCTCTGAAGTGTTTTTCGAAAGTTATCAACACTTTTATGTTTGGCGTTCCGAAACCCACCTTATCTCAGGCTGAAAAGCGTTTTTGTGCATTGTGCCATAACTTTTCAGGAAAGCTTCAGAACATGAAATTTTAACCTCCCACTATAGCAGAAAGGGTCTTTCTAGTAGTTGCACATCAAATCTAAACTGTCTGAAGTGTTTTTCCAAAGTTATTAACACTTTTATGTTTGGCGTTCCGAAACCCACCTTATCTCAGGCTGAAAAGCGTTTTTGTGCATTGTGCCATAACTTTTCAGGGAAGCTTCAGAACATGAAATTTTAACCTCCCACTATAGCAGAAAGGGTCTTTCTAGTAGTTGCACATCAAATCTAAACTGTCTGAAGTGTTTTTCCAAAGTTATCAACACTTTTATGTTTGGCGTTCCGAAACCCACCTTATCTCAGGCTGAAAGGCGTTTTTACGCATTGTGCCATAACTTATCAGGGAAGCTTCAAAACATGAAATTTTAACCTCCCACTATAGCAGAAAGGGTCTTTCTAGTAGGTGCACATCAAATCTAAACTGTCTGAAGTGTTTTTCGAAAGTTATCAACACTTTTATGTTTGGCGTTCCGAAACCCACCTTATCTCAGGCTGAAAAGCGGTTTTGTGCATTGTGCCATAACTTTTCAGGGAAGCTTCAGAACATGAAATTTTAACCTCCCACTATAGCAGAAAGGGTCTTTCTAGTAGTTGCACATCAAATCTAAACTGTCTGAAGTGTTTTTCCAAAGTTATCAACACTTTTATGTTTGGCGTTCCGAAACCCACCTTATCTCAGGCTGAAAAGCGTTTTTACGCATTGTGCCATAACTTTTCAGGGAAGCTTCAGAACATGAAATTTTAACCTCCCACTATAGCAGAAAGGGTCTTTCTAGTAGGTGCACATCAAATCTAAGCTCTCTGAAGTGTTTTTCGAAAGTTATCAACACTTTTATGTTTGGCGTTCCGAAACCAACCTTATCTCAGGCTGAAAAGCGTTTTTGTGCATTGTGCCATAACTTTTCAGGAAAGCTTCAGAACATGAAATTTTAACCTCCCACTATAGCAGAAAGGGTCTTTCTAGTAGTTGCACATCAAATCTAAACTGTCTGAAGTGTTTTTCCAAAGTTATTAACACTTTTATGTTTGGCGTTCCGAAACCCACCTTATCTCAGGCTGAAAAGCGTTTTTGTGCATTGTGCCATAACTTTTCAGGGAAGCTTCAGAACATGAAATTTTAACCTCCCACTATAGCAGAAAGGGTCTTTCTAGTAGTTGCACATCAAATCTAAACTGTCTGAAGTGTTTTTCCAAAGTTATCAACACTTTTATGTTTGGCGTTCCGAAACCCACCTTATCTCAGGCTGAAAGGCGTTTTTACGCATTGTGCCATAACTTATCAGGGAAGCTTCAAAACATGAAATTTTAACCTCCCACTATAGCAGAAAGGGTCTTTCTAGTAGGTGCACATCAAATCTAAACTGTCTGAAGTGTTTTTCGAAAGTTATCAACACTTTTATGTTTGGCGTTCCGAAACCCACCTTATCTCAGGCTGAAAAGCGGTTTTGTGCATTGTGCCATAACTTTTCAGGGAAGCTTCAGAACATGAAATTTTAACCTCCCACTATAGCAGAAAGGGTCTTTCTAGTAGTTGCACATCAAATCTAAGCTGTCTGAAGTGTTTTTCAAAAGTTATCAACACTTTTATGTTTGGCGTTCCGAAACCCACCTTATCTCAGGCTGAAAAGCGTTTTTGTGCATTGTGCCATAACTTTTCAGGAAAGCTTCAGAACATGAAATTTTAACCTCCCACTATAGCAGAAAGGGTCTTTCTAGTAGTTGCACATCAAATCTAAACTGTCTGAAGTGTTTTTCCAAAGTTATCAACACTTTTATGTTTGGCGTTCCGAAACCCACCTTATCTCAGGCTGAAAAGCGGTTTTGTGCATTGTGCCATAACTTTTCAGGGAAGCTTCAGAACATGAAATTTTAACCTCCCACTATAGCAGAAAGGGTCTTTCTAGTAGTTGCACATCAAATCTAAACTGTCTGAAGTGTTTTTCCAAAGTTATCAACACTTTTATGTTTGGCGTTCCGAAACCCACCTTATCTCAGGCTGAAAAGCGTTTTTACGCATTGTGCCATAACTTTTCAGGGAAGCTTCAGAACATGAAATTTTAACCTCCCACTATAGCAGAAAGGGTCTTTCTAGTAGGTGCACATCAAATCTAAGCTCTCTGAAGTGTTTTCCGAAAGTTATCAACACTTTTATGTTTGGCGTTCCGAAACCAACCTTATCTCAGGCTGAAAAGCGTTTTTGTGCATTGTGCCATAACTTTTCAGGAAAGCTTCAGAACATGAAATTTTAACCTCCCACTATAGCAGAAAGGGTCTTTCTAGTAGTTGCACATCAAATCTAAACTGTCTGAAGTGTTTTTCCAAAGTTATTAACACTTTTATGTTTGGCGTTCCGAAACCCACCTTATCTCAGGCTGAAAAGCGTTTTTGTGCATTGTGCCATAACTTTTCAGGGAAGCTTCAGAACATGAAATTTTAACCTCCCACTATAGCAGAAAGGGTCTTTCTAGTAGTTGCACATCAAATCTAAACTGTCTGAAGTGTTTTTCCAAAGTTATCAACACTTTTATGTTTGGCGTTCCGAAACCCACCTTATCTCAGGCTGAAAGGCGTTTTTACGCATTGTGCCATAACTTATCAGGGAAGCTTCAAAACATGAAATTTTAACCTCCCACTATAGCAGAAAGGGTCTTTCTAGTAGGTGCACATCAAATCTAAACTGTCTGAAGTGTTTTTCGAAAGTTATCAACACTTTTATGTTTGGCGTTCCGAAACCCACCTTATCTCAGGCTGAAAAGCGGTTTTGTGCATTGTGCCATAACTTTTCAGGGAAGCTTCAGAACATGAAATTTTAACCTCCCACTATAGCAGAAAGGGTCTTTCTAGTAGTTGCACATCAAATCTAAGCTGTCTGAAGTGTTTTTCAAAAGTTATCAACACTTTTATGTTTGGCGTTCCGAAACCCACCTTATCTCAGGCTGAAAAGCGTTTTTGTGCATTGTGCCATAACTTTTCAGGAAAGCTTCAGAACATGAAATTTTAACCTCCCACTATAGCAGAAAGGGTCTTTCTAGTAGTTGCACATCAAATCTAAACTGTCTGAAGTGTTTTTCCAAAGTTATCAACACTTTTATGTTTGGCGTTCCGAAACCCACCTTATCTCAGGCTGAAAAGCGTTTTTACGCATTGTGCCATAACTTTTCAGGGAAGCTTCAGAACATGAAATTTTAACCTCCCACTATAGCAGAAAGGGTCTTTCTAGTAGGTGCACATCAAATCTAAGCTCTCTGAAGTGTTTTTCGAAAGTTATCAACACTTTTATGTTTGGCGTTCCGAAACCCACCTTATCTCAGGCTGAAAAGCGTTTTTGTGCATTGTGCCATAACTTTTCAGGGAAGCTTCAGAACATGAAATTTTAACCTCCCACTATAGCAGAAAGGGTCTTTCTAGTAGTTGCACATCAAATCTAAACTGTCTGAAGTGTTTTTCCAAAGTTATTAACACTTTTATGTTTGGCGCTCCGAAACCCACCTTATCTCAGGCTGAAAAGCGTTTTTGTGCATTGTGCCATAACTTTTCAGGGAAGCTTCAGAACATGAAATTTTAACCTCCCACTATAGCAGAAAGGGTCTTTCTAGTAGTTGCACATCAAATCTAAACTGTCTGAAGTGTTTTTCCAAAGTTATCAACACTTTTATGTTTGGCGTTCCGAAACCCACCTTATCTCAGGCTGAAAAGCGTTTTTGTGCATTGTGCCATAACTTTTCAGGGAAGCTTCAGAACATGAAATTTTAACCTCCCACTATAGCAGAAAGGGTCTTTCTAGTAGTTGCACATCAAATCTAAGCTGTCTGAAGTGTTTTTCAAAAGTTATCAACACTTTTATGTTTGGCGTTCCGAAACCCACCTTATCTCAGGCTGAAAAGCGTTTTCGTGCATTGTGCCATAACTTTTCAGGAAAGCTTCAGAACATGAAATTTTAACCTCCCACTATAGCAGAAAGGGTCTTTCTAGTAGTTGCACATCAAATCTAAACTGTCTGAAGTGTTTTTCCAAAGTTATCAACACTTTTATGTTTGGCGTTCCGAAACCCACCTTATCTCAGGCTGAAAAGCGTTTTTACGCATTGTGCCATAACTTTTCAGGGAAGCTTCAGAACATGAAATTTTAACCTCCCACTATAGCAGAAAGGGTCTTTCTAGTAGGTGCACATCAAATCTAAGCTCTCTGAAGTGTTTTTCGAAAGTTATCAACACTTTTATGTTTGGCGTTCCGAAACCCACCTTATGACAGGCTGAAAAGCGTTTTTGTGCATTGTGCCATAACTTTTCAGGAAAGCTTCAGAACATGAAATTTTAACCTCCCACTATAGCAGAAAGGGTCTTTCTAGTAGTTGCACATCAAATCTAAACTGTCTGAAGTGTTTTTCCAAAGTTATTAACACTTTTATGTTTGGCGTTCCGAAACCCACCTTATCTCAGGCTGAAAAGCGTTTTTGTGCATTGTGCCATAACTTTTCAGGGAAGCTTCAGAACATGAAATTTTAACCTCCCACTATAGCAGAAAGGGTCTTTCTAGTAGTTGCACATCAAATCTAAACTGTCTGAAGTGTTTTTCCAAAGTTATTAACACTTTTATGTTAGGCGTTCCGAAACCCACCTTATCTCAGGCTGAAAAGCGTTTTTGTGCAATGTGCCATAACTTTTCAGGGAAGCTTCAGAACATGAAATTTTAACCTCCCACTATAGCAGAAAGGGTCTTTCTAGTAGTTGCACATCAAATCTAAACTGTCTGAAGTGTTTTTCCAAAGTTATCAACACTTTTATGTTTGGCGTTCCGAAACCCACCTTATCTCAGGCTGAAAAGCGTTTTTGTGTATTGTGCCATAACTTTTCAGGAAAGCTTCAGAACATGAAATTTTAACCTCCCACTATAGCAGAAAGGGTCTTTCTAGTAGTTGCACATCAAATCTAAACTGTCTGAAGTGTTTTTCCAAAGTTATTAACACTTTTATGTTTGGCGTTCCGAAACCCACCTTATCTCAGGCTGAAAAGCGTTTTTGTGCATTGTGCCATAACTTTTCAGGGAAGCTTCAGAACATGAAATTTTAACCTCCCACTATAGCAGAAAGGGTCTTTCTAGTAGTTGCACATCAAATCTAAACTGTCTGAAGTGTTTTTCCAAAGTTATCAACACTTTTATGTTTGGCGTTCCGAAACCCACCTTATCTCAGGCTGAAAAGCGTTTTCACGCATTGTGCCATAACTTTTCAGGGAAGCTTCAGAACATGAAATTTTAACCTCCCACTATAGCAGAAAGGGTCTTTCTAGTAGGTGCACATCAAATCTAAGCTCTCTGAAGTGTTTTTCGAAAGTTATCAACACTTTTATGTTTGGCGTTCCGAAACCCACCTTATCTCAGGCTGAAAAGCGTTTTTGTGCATTGTGCCATAACTTTTCAGGGAAGCTTCAGAACATGAAATTTTAACCTCCCACTATAGCAGAAAGGGTCTTTCTAGTAGTTGCACATCAAATCTAAACTGTCTGAAGTGTTTTTCCAAAGTTATTAACACTTTTATGTTTGGCGCTCCGAAACCCACCTTATCTCAGGCTGAAAAGCGTTTTTGTGCATTGTGCCATAACTTTTCAGGGAAGCTTCAGAACATGAAATTTTAACCTCCCACTATAGCAGAAAGGGTCTTTCTAGTAGTTGCACATCAAATCTAAACTGTCTGAAGTGTTTTTCCAAAGTTATCAACACTTTTATGTTTGGCGTTCCGAAACCCACCTTATCTCAGGCTGAAAAGCGTTTTTGTGCATTGTGCCATAACTTTTCAGGGAAGCTTCAGAACATGAAATTTTAACCTCCCACTATAGCAGAAAGGGTCTTTCTAGTAGTTGCACATCAAATCTAAGCTGTCTGAAGTGTTTTTCAAAAGTTATCAACACTTTTATGTTTGGCGTTCCGAAACCCACCTTATCTCAGGCTGAAAAGCGTTTTCGTGCATTGTGCCATAACTTTTCAGGAAAGCTTCAGAACATGAAATTTTAACCTCCCACTATAGCAGAAAGGGTCTTTCTAGTAGTTGCACATCAAATCTAAACTGTCTGAAGTGTTTTTCCAAAGTTATCAACACTTTTATGTTTGGCGTTCCGAAACCCACCTTATCTCAGGCTGAAAAGCGTTTTTACGCATTGTGCCATAACTTTTCAGGGAAGCTTCAGAACATGAAATTTTAACCTCCCACTATAGCAGAAAGGGTCTTTCTAGTAGGTGCACATCAAATCTAAGCTCTCTGAAGTGTTTTTCGAAAGTTATCAACACTTTTATGTTTGGCGTTCCGAAACCCACCTTATGACAGGCTGAAAAGCGTTTTTGTGCATTGTGCCATAACTTTTCAGGAAAGCTTCAGAACATGAAATTTTAACCTCCCACTATAGCAGAAAGGGTCTTTCTAGTAGTTGCACATCAAATCTAAACTGTCTGAAGTGTTTTTCCAAAGTTATTAACACTTTTATGTTTGGCGTTCCGAAACCCACCTTATCTCAGGCTGAAAAGCGTTTTTGTGCATTGTGCCATAACTTTTCAGGGAAGCTTCAGAACATGAAATTTTAACCTCCCACTATAGCAGAAAGGGTCTTTCTAGTAGTTGCACATCAAATCTAAACTGTCTGAAGTGTTTTTCCAAAGTTATTAACACTTTTATGTTAGGCGTTCCGAAACCCACCTTATCTCAGGCTGAAAAGCGTTTTTGTGCAATGTGCCATAACTTTTCAGGGAAGCTTCAGAACATGAAATTTTAACCTCCCACTATAGCAGAAAGGGTCTTTCTAGTAGTTGCACATCAAATCTAAACTGTCTGAAGTGTTTTTCCAAAGTTATCAACACTTTTATGTTTGGCGTTCCGAAACCCACCTTATCTCAGGCTGAAAAGCGTTTTTGTGTATTGTGCCATAACTTTTCAGGAAAGCTTCAGAACATGAAATTTTAACCTCCCACTATAGCAGAAAGGGTCTTTCTAGTAGTTGCACATCAAATCTAAACTGTCTGAAGTGTTTTTCCAAAGTTATTAACACTTTTATGTTTGGCGTTCCGAAACCCACCTTATCTCAGGCTGAAAAGCGTTTTTGTGCATTGTGCCATAACTTTTCAGGGAAGCTTCAGAACATGAAATTTTAACCTCCCACTATAGCAGAAAGGGTCTTTCTAGTAGTTGCACATCAAATCTAAACTGTCTGAAGTGTTTTTCCAAAGTTATCAACACTTTTATGTTTGGCGTTCCGAAACCCACCTTATCTCAGGCTGAAAAGCGTTTTTGTGCATTGTGCCATAACTTTTCAGGGAAGCTTCAGAACATGAAATTTTAACCTCCCACTATAGCAGAAAGGGTCTTTCTAGTAGTTGCACATCAAATCTAAGCTGTCTGAAGTGTTTTTCAAAAGTTATCAACACTTTTATGTTTGGCGTTCCGAAACCCACCTTATCTCAGGCTGAAAAGCGTTTTTGTGCATTGTGCCATAACTTTTCAGGAAAGCTTCAGAACATGAAATTTTAACCTCCCACTATAGCAGAAAGGGTCTTTCTAGTAGTTGCACATCAAATCTAAACTGTCTGAAGTGTTTTTCCAAAGTTATTAACACTTTTATGTTTGGCGTTCCGAAACCCACCTTATCTCAGGCTGAAAAGCGTTTTTGTGCATTGTGCCATAACTTTTCAGGGAAGCTTCAGAACATGAAATTTTAACCTCCCACTATAGCAGAAAGGGTCTTTCTAGTAGTTGCACATCAAATCTAAACTGTCTGAAGTGTTTTTCCAAAGTTATCAACACTTTTATGTTTGGCGTTCCGAAACCCACCTTATCTCAGGCTGAAAAGCGTTTTTGTGCATTGTGCCATAACTTTTCAGGGAAGCTTCAGAACATGAAATTTTAACCTCCCACTATAGCAGAAAGGGTCTTTCTAGTAGTTGCACATCAAATCTAAGCTGTCTGAAGTGTTTTTCCAAAGTTATCAACACTTTTATGTTTGGCGTTCCGAAACCCACCTTATCTCAGGCTGAAAAGCGTTTTTACGCATTGTGCCATAACTTTTCAGGGAAGCTTCAGAACATGAAATTTTAACCTCCCACTATAGCAGAAAGGGTCTTTCTAGTAGTTGCACATCAAATCTAAACTGTCTGAAGTGTTTTTCCAAAGTTATCAACACTTTTATGTTTGGCGTTCCGAAACCCACCTTATCTCAGGCTGAAAAGCGTTTTTACGCATTGTGCCATAACTTTTCAGGGAAGCTTCAGAACATGAAATTTTAACCTCCCACTATAGCAGAAAGGGTCTTTCTAGTAGGTGCACATCAAATCTAAGCTGTCTGAAGTGTTTTTCGAAAGTTATCAACACTTTTATGTTTGGCGTTCCGAAACCCACCTTATCTCAGGCTGAAAAGCGTTTTTGTGCATTGTGCCATAACTTTTCAGGGAAGCTTCAGAACATGAAATTTTAACCTCCCACTATAGCAGAAAGGGTCTTTCTAGTAGTTGCACATCAAATCTAAGCTGTCTGAAGTGTTTTTCAAAAGTTATCAACACTTTTATGTTTGGCGTTCCGAAACCCACCTTATCTCAGGCTGAAAAGCGTTTTTGTGCATTGTGCCATAACTTTTCAGGAAAGCTTCAGAACATGAAATTTTAACCTCCCACTATAGCAGAAAGGGTCTTTCTAGTAGTTGCACATCAAATCTAAACTGTCTGAAGTGTTTTTCCAAAGTTATCAACACTTTTATGTTTGGCGTTCCGAAACCCACCTTATCTCAGGCTGAAAAGCGTTTTTACGCATTGTGCCATAACTTTTCAGGGAAGCTTCAGAACATGAAATTTTAACCTCCCACTATAGCAGAAAGGGTCTTTCTAGTAGGTGCACATCAAATCTAAGCTCTCTGAAGTGTTTTTCCAAAGTTATCAACACTTTTATGTTTGGCGTTCCGAAACCCACCTTATCTCAGGCTGAAAAGCGTTTTTGTGTATTGTGCCATAACTTTTCAGGAAAGCTTCAGAACATGAAATTTTAACCTCCCACTATAGCAGAAAGGGTCTTTCTAGTAGTTGCACATCAAATCTAAACTGTCTGAAGTGTTTTTCCAAAGTTATTAACACTTTTATGTTTGGCGTTCCGAAACCCACCTTATCTCAGGCTGAAAAGCGTTTTTGTGCATTGTGCCATAACTTTTCAGGGAAGCTTCAGAACATGAAATTTTAACCTCCCACTATAGCAGAAAGGGTCTTTCTAGTAGGTGCACATCAAATCTAAGCTGTCTGAAGTGTTTTTCGAAAGTTATCAACACTTTTATGTTTGGCGTTCCGAAACCCACCTTATCTCAGGCTGAAAAGCGTTTTTGTGCATTGTGCCATAACTTTTCAGGGAAGCTTCAGAACATGAAATTTTAACCTCCCACTATAGCAGAAAGGGTCTTTCTAGTAGTTGCACATCAAATCTAAGCTGTCTGAAGTGTTTTTCAAAAGTTATCAACACTTTTATGTTTGGCGTTCCGAAACCCACCTTATCTCAGGCTGAAAAGCGTTTTTGTGCATTGTGCCATAACTTTTCAGGAAAGCTTCAGAACATGAAATTTTAACCTCCCACTATAGCAGAAAGGGTCTTTCTAGTAGTTGCACATCAAATCTAAACTGTCTGAAGTGTTTTTCCAAAGTTATCAACACTTTTATGTTTGGCGTTCCGAAACCCACCTTATCTCAGGCTGAAAAGCGTTTTTACGCATTGTGCCATAACTTTTCAGGGAAGCTTCAGAACATGAAATTTTAACCTCCCACTATAGCAGAAAGGGTCTTTCTAGTAGGTGCACATCAAATCTAAGCTCTCTGAAGTGTTTTTCCAAAGTTATCAACACTTTTATGTTTGGCGTTCCGAAACCCACCTTATCTCAGGCTGAAAAGCGTTTTTGTGTATTGTGCCATAACTTTTCAGGAAAGCTTCAGAACATGAAATTTTAACCTCCCACTATAGCAGAAAGGGTCTTTCTAGTAGTTGCACATCAAATCTAAACTGTCTGAAGTGTTTTTCCAAAGTTATTAACACTTTTATGTTTGGCGTTCCGAAACCCACCTTATCTCAGGCTGAAAAGCGTTTTTGTGCATTGTGCCATAACTTTTCAGGGAAGCTTCAGAACATGAAATTTTAACCTCCCACTATAGCAGAAAGGGTCTTTCTAGTAGTTGCACATCAAATCTAAACTGTCTGAAGTGTTTTTCCAAAGTTATCAACACTTTTATGTTTGGCGTTCCGAAACCCACCTTATCTCAGGCTGAAAAGCGTTTTTGTGCATTGTGCCATAACTTTTCAGGGAAGCTTCAGAACATGAAATTTTAACCTCCCACTATAGCAGAAAGGGTCTTTCTAGTAGTTGCACATCAAATCTAAGCTGTCTGAAGTGTTTTTCAAAAGTTATCAACACTTTTATGTTTGGCGTTCCGAAACCCACCTTATCTCAGGCTGAAAAGCGTTTTTGTGCATTGTGCCATAACTTTTCAGGAAAGCTTCAGAACATGAAATTTTAACCTCCCACTATAGCAGAAAGGGTCTTTCTAGTAGTTGCACATCAAATCTAAACTGTCTGAAGTGTTTTTCCAAAGTTATTAACACTTTTATGTTTGGCGTTCCGAAACCCACCTTATCTCAGGCTGAAAAGCGTTTTTGTGCATTGTGCCATAACTTTTCAGGGAAGCTTCAGAACATGAAATTTTAACCTCCCACTATAGCAGAAAGGGTCTTTCTAGTAGTTGCACATCAAATCTAAACTGTCTGAAGTGTTTTTCCAAAGTTATCAACACTTTTATGTTTGGCGTTCCGAAACCCACCTTATCTCAGGCTGAAAAGCGTTTTTGTGCATTGTGCCATAACTTTTCAGGGAAGCTTCAGAACATGAAATTTTAACCTCCCACTATAGCAGAAAGGGTCTTTCTAGTAGTTGCACATCAAATCTAAGCTGTCTGAAGTGTTTTTCCAAAGTTATCAACACTTTTATGTTTGGCGTTCCGAAACCCACCTTATCTCAGGCTGAAAAGCGTTTTTACGCATTGTGCCATAACTTTTCAGGGAAGCTTCAGAACATGAAATTTTAACCCCCCACTATAGCAGAAAGGGTCTTTCTAGTAGGTGCACATCAAATCTATGCTCTCTGAAGTGTTTTTCGAAAGTTATCAACACTTTTATGTTTGGCGTTCCGAAACCCACCTTATCTCAGGCTGAAAAGCGTTTTTGTGCATTGTGCCATAACTTTTCAGGAAAGCTTCAGAACATGACATTTTAACCTCCCACTATAGCAGAAAGGGTCTTTCTAGTAGTTGCACATCAAATCTAAACTGTCTGAAGTGTTTTTCCAAAGTTATTAACACTTTTATGTTTGGCGTTCCGAAACCCACCTTATCTCAGACTGAAAAGCGTTTTTGTGCATTGTGCCATAACTTTTCAGGAAAGCTTCAGAACATGAAATTTTAACCTCCCACTATAGCAGAAAGGGTCTTTCTAGTAGTTGCACATCAAATCTAAACTGTCTGAAGTGTTTTTCCAAAGTTATCAACACTTTTATGTTTGGCGTTCCGAAACCCACCTTATCTCAGGCTGAAAAGCGTTTTTACGCATTGTGCCATAACTTTTCAGGGAAGCTTCAGAACATGAAATTTTAACCTCCCACTATGGCAGAAAGGGTCTTTCTAGTAGGTGCACATCAAATCTAAGCTCTCTGAAGTGTTTTTCGAAAGTTATCAACACTTTTATGTTTGGCGTTCCGAAACCCACCTTATCTCAGGCTGAAAAGCGTTTTTGTGCATTGTGCCATAACTTTTCAGGAAAGCTTCAGAACATGAAATTTTAACCTCCCACTATAGCAGAAAGGGTCTTTCTAGTAGTTGCACATCAAATCTAAACTGTCTGAAGTGTTTTTCCAAAGTTATTAACACTTTTATGTTTGGCGTTCCGAAACCCACCTTATATCAGGCTGAAAAGCGTTTTTGTGCATTGTGCCATAACTTTTCAGGGAAGCTTCAGAACATGAAATTTTAACCTCCCACTATAGCAGAAAGGGTCTTTCTAGTAGTTGCACATCAAATCTAAACTGTCTGAAGTGTTTTTCCAAAGTTATTAACACTTTTATGTTTGGCGTTCCGAAACCCACCTTATCTCAGGCTGAAAAGCGTTTTTGTGCATTGTGCCATAACTTTTCAGGGAAGCTTCAGAACATGAAATTTTAACCTCCCACTATAGAAGAAAGGGTCTTTCTAGTAGTTGCACAACAAATCTAAACTGTCTGAAGTGTTTTTCCAAAGTTATCAACACTTTTATGTTTGGCGTTCCGAAACCCACCTTATCTCATGCTGAAAAGGGTTTTTACGCATTGTGCCATAACTTTTCAGGGAAGCTTCAGAACATGAAATTTTAACCTCCCACTATAGCAGAAAGGGTCTTTCTAGTAGGTGCACATCTAATCTAAGCTGTCTGAAGTGTTTTTCGAAAGTTATCAACACTTTTTTGTTTGGCGTTCCGAAACCCACCTTATCTCAGGCTGAAAAGCGTTTTTGTGCATTGTGCCATAACTTTTCAGGGAAGCTTCAGAACATGAAATTTTAACCTCCCACTATAGCAGAAAGGGTCTTTCTAGTAGTTGCACATCAAATCTAAGCTGTCTGAAGTGTTTTTCGAAAGTTATCAACACTTTTATGTTTGGCGTTCCGAAACCCACCTTATCTCAGGCTGAAAAGCCTTTTTGTGCATTGTGCCATAACTTTTCAGGGAAGCTTCAGAACATGAAATTTTAACCTCCCACTATCGCAGAAAGGGTCTTTCTAGTAGTTGCACATCAAATCTAAGCTGTCTGAAGTGTTTTTCAAAAGTTATCAACACTTTTATGTTTGGCGTTCCGAAACCCACCTTATCTCAGGCTGAAAAGCGTTTTTGTGCATTGTGCCATAACTTTTCAGGAAAGCTTCAGAACATGAAATTTTAACCTCCCACTATAGCAGAAAGGGTCTTTCTAGTAGTTGCACATCAAATCTAAACTGTCTGAAGTGTTTTTCCAAAGTTATCAACACTTTTATGTTTGGCGTTCCGAAACCCACCTTATCTCAGGCTGAAAAGCGTTTTTACGCATTGTGCCATAACTTTTCAGGGAAGCTTCAGAACATGAAATTTTAACCTCCCACTATAGCAGAAAGGGTCTTTCTAGTAGGTGCACATCAAATCTAAGCTCTCTGAAGTGTTTTTCGAAAGTTATCAACACTTTTATGTTTGGCGTTCCGAAACCCACCTTATCTCAGGCTGAAAAGCGTTTTTGTGCATTGTGCCATAACTTTTCAGGAAAGCTTCAGAACATGAAATTTTAACCTCCCACTATAGCAGAAAGGGTCTTTCTAGTAGTTGCACATCAAATCTAAACTGTCTGAAGTGTTTTTCCAAAGTTATAAACACTTTTATGTTTGGCGTTCCGAAACCCACCTTATCTCAGGCTGAAAAGCGTTTTTGTGCATTGTGCCATAACTTTTCAGGGAAGCTTCAGAACATGAAATTTTAACCTCCCACTATAGCAGAAAGGGTCTTTCTAGTAGTTGCACATCAAATCTAAACTGTCTGAAGTGTTTTTCCAAAGTTATCAACACTTTTATGTTTGGCGTTCCGAAACCCACCTTATCTCAGGCTGAAAAGCGTTTTTGTGCATTGTGCCATAACTTTTCAGGAAAGCTTCAGAACATGAAATTTTAACCTCCCACTATAGCAGAAAGGGTCTTTCTAGTAGTTGCACATCAAATCTAAACTGTCTGAAGTGTTTTTCCAAAGTTATTAACACTTTTATGTTTGGCGTTCCGAAACCCACCTTATCTCAGGCTGAAAAGCGTTTTTACGCATTGTGCAATAACTTTTCAGGGAAGCTTCAGAACATGAAATTTTAACCTCCCACTATAGCAGAAAGGGTCTTTCTAGTAGGTGCACATCAAATCTAAGCTCTCTGAAGTGTTTTTCGAAAGTTATCAACACTTTTATGTTTGGCGTTCCGAAACCCACCTTATCTCAGGCTGAAAAGCGTTTTTGTGCATTGTGCCATAACTTTTCAGGGAAGCTTCAGAACATGAAATTTTAACCTCCCACTATAGCAGAAAGAGTCTTTCTAGTAGTTGCACATCAAATCTAAACTGTCTGAAGTGTTTTTCCAAAGTTATTAACACTTTTATGTTTGGCGATCCGAAACCCACCTTATCTCAGGCTGAAAAGCGTTTTTGTGCATTGTGCCATAACTTTTCAGGGAAGCTTCAGAACATGAAATTTTAACCTCCCACTATAGCAGAAAGGGTCTTTCTAGTAGTTGCACATCAAATCTAAACTGTCTGAAGTGTTTTTCCAAAGTTATTAACACTTTTATGTTTGGCGTTCCGAAACCCACGTTATCTCAGGCTGAAAAGCGTTTTTGTGCATTGTGCCATAACTTTTCAGGGAAGCTTCAGAACATGAAATTTTAACCTCCCACTATAGCAGAAAGGGTCTTTCTAGTAGTTGCACATCAAATCTAAACTGTCTGAAGTGTTTTTCGAAAGTTATCAACACTTTTATGTTTGGCGTTCCGAAACCCACCTTATCTCAGGCTGAAAAGCGTTTTTACGCATTGTGCCATAACTTTTCAGGGAAGCTTCAGAACATGAAATTTTAACCTCCCACTATAGCAGAAAGGGTCTTTCTAGTAGGTGCACATCAAATCTAAGCTGTCTGAAGTGTTTTTCGAAAGTTATCAACACTTTTATGTTTGGCGTTCCGAAACCCACCTTATCTCAGGCTGAAAAGCCTTTTTGTGCATTGTGCCATAACTTTTCAGGGAAGCTTCAGAACATGAAATTTTAACCTCCCACTATAGCAGAAAGGGTCTTTCTAGTAGTTGCACATCAAATCTAAGCTGTCTGAAGTGTTTTTCAAAAGTTATCAACACTTTTATGTTTGGCGTTCCGAAACCCACCTTATCTCAGGCTGAAAAGCGTTTTTGTGCATTGTGCCATAACTTTTCAGGAAAGCTTCATAACATGAAATTTTAACCTCCCACTATAGCAGAAAGGGTCTTTCTAGTAGTTGCACATCAAATCTAAACTGTCTGAAGTGTTTTTCCAAAGTTATCAACACTTTTATGTTTGGCGTTCCGAAACCCACCTTATCTCAGGCTGAAAAGCGTTTTTACGCATTGTGCCATAACTTTTCAGGGAAGCTTCAGAACATGAAATTTTAACCTCCCACTATAGCAGAAAGGGTCTTTCTAGTAGGTGCACATCAAATCTAAGCTCTCTGAAGTGTTTTTCGAAAGTTATCAACACTTTTATGTTTGGCGTTCCGAAACCCACCTTATCTCAGGCTGAAAAGCGTTTTTGTGCATTGTGCCATAACTTTTCAGGAAAGCTTCAGAACATGAAATTTTAACCTCCCACTATAGCAGAAAGGGTCTTTCTAGTAGTTGCACATCAAATCTAAACTGTCTGAAGTGTTTTTCCAAAGTTATTAACACTTTTATGTTTGGCGTTCCGAAACCCACCTTATCTCAGGCTGAAAAGCGTTTTTGTGCATTGTGCCATAACTTTTCAGGGAAGCTTCAGAACATGAAATTTTAACCTCCCACGATAGCAGAAAGGGTCTTTCTAGTAGTTGCACATCAAATCTAAACTGTCTGAAGTGTTTTTCCAAAGTTATCAACACTTTTATGTTTGGCGTTCCGAAACCCACCTTATCTCAGGCTGAAAAGCGTTTTTACGCATTGTGCCATAACTTATCAGGGAAGCTTCAAAACATGAAATTTTAACCTCCCACTATAGCAGAAAGGGTCTTTCTAGTAGGTGCACATCAAATCTAAACTGTCTGAAGTGTTTTTCGAAAGTTATCAACACTTTTATGTTTGGCGTTCCGAAACCCACCTTATCTCAGGCTGAAAAGCGTTTTTGTGCATTGTGCCATAACTTTTCAGGGAAGCTTCAGAACATGAAATTTTAACCTCCCACTATAGCAGAAAGGGTCTTTCTAGTAGGTGCACATCAAATCTAAGCTCTCTGAAGTGATTTTCGAAAGTTATCAACACTTTTATGTTTGGCGTTCCGAAACCCACCTTATCTCAGGCTGAAAAGCGTTTTTGTGCATTGTGCCATAACTTTTCAGGGAAGCTTCAGAACATGAAATTTTAACCTCCCACTATAGCAGAAAGGGTCTTTCTAGTAGTTGCACATCAAATCTAAACTGTCTGAAGTGTTTTTCCAAAGTTATTAACACTTTTATGTTTGGCGCTCCGAAACCCACCTTATCTCAGGCTGAAAAGCGTTTTTGTGCATTGTGCCATAACTTTTCAGGGAAGCTTCAGAACATGAAATTTTAACCTCCCACTATAGCAGAAAGGGTCTTTCTAGTAGTTGCACATCAAATCTAAACTGTCTGAAGTGTTTTTCCAAAGTTATCAACACTTTTATGTTTGGCGTTCCGAAACCCACCTTATCTCAGGCTGAAAAGCGTTTTTGTGCATTGTGCCATAACTTTTCAGGGAAGCTTCAGAACATGAAATTTTAACCTCCCACTATAGCAGAAAGGGTCTTTCTAGTAGTTGCACATCAAATCTAAGCTGTCTGAAGTGTTTTTCAAAAGTTATCAACACTTTTATGTTTGGCGTTCCGAAACCCACCTTATCTCAGGCTGAAAAGCGTTTTTGTGCATTGTGCCATAACTTTTCAGGAAAGCTTCAGAACGTGAAATTTTAACCTCCCACTATAGCAGAAAGGGTCTTTCTAGTAGTTGCACATCAAATCTAAACTGTCTGAAGTGTTTTTCCAAAGTTATCAACACTTTTATGTTTGGCGTTCCGAAACCCACCTTATCTCAGGCTGAAAAGCGTTTTTACGCATTGTGCCATAACTTTTCAGGGAAGCTTCAGAACATGAAATTTTAACCTCCCACTATAGCAGAAAGGGTCTTTCTAGTAGGTGCACATCAAATCTAAGCTCTCTGAAGTGTTTTTCCAAAGTTATCAACACTTTTATGTTTGGCGTTCCGAAACCCACCTTATGTCAGGCTGAAAAGCGTTTTTGTGCATTGTGCCATAACTTTTCAGGAAAGAGTCAGAACATGAAATTTTAACCTCCCACTATAGCAGAAAGGGTCTTTCTAGTAGTTGCACATCAAATCTAAACTGTCTGAAGTGTTTTTCCAAAGTTATCAACACTTTTATGTTTGGCGTTCCAAAACCCACCTTATCTCAGGCTGAAAAGCGTTTTTACGCATTGTGCCATAACTTCTCAGGGAAGCTTCAGAACATGAAATTTTAACCTCCCACTATAGCAGAAAGGGTCTTTCTAGTAGGTGCACATCAAATCTAAGCTGTCTGAAGTGTTTTTCGAAAGTTATCAACACTTTTATGTTTGGCGTTCCGAAACCCACCTTATCTCAGGCTGAAAAGCGTTTTTGTGCATTGTGCCATAACTTTTCAGGGAAGCTTCAGAACATGAAATTTTAACCTCCCACTATAGCAGAAAGGGTCTTTCTAGTAGTTGCACATCAAATCTAAGCTGTCTGAAGTGTTTTGCAAAAGTTATCAACACTTTTATGTTTGGCGTTCCGAAACCCACCTTATCTCAGGCTGAAAAGCGTTTTTGTGCATTGTGCCATAACTTTTCAGGAAAGCTTCAGAACATGAAATTTTAACCTCCCACTATAGCAGAAAGGGTCTTTCTAGTAGTTGCACATCAAATCTAAACTGTCTGAAGTGTTTTTCCAAAGTTATCAACACTTTTATGTTTGGCGTTCCGAAACCCACCTTATCTCAGGCTGAAAAGCGTTTTTACGCATTGTGCCATAACTTTTCAGGGAAGCTTCAGAACATGAAATTTTAACCTCCCACTATAGCAGAAAGGGTCTTTCTAGTAGATGCACATCAAATCTAAGCTCTCTGAAGTGTTTTTCCAAAGTTATCAACACTTTTATGTTTGGCGTTCCGAAACCCACCTTATCTCAGGCTGAAAAGCGTTTTTGTGCATTGTGCCATAACTTTTCAGGGAAGCTTCAGAACATGAAATTTTAACCTCCCACTATAGCAGAAAGGGTCTTTCTAGTAGTTGCACATCAAATCTAAACTGTCTGAAGTGTTTTTCCAAAGTTATTAACACTTTTATGTTTGGCGTTCCGAAACCCACCTTATCTCAGGCTGAAAAGCGTTTTTGTGCAATGTGCCATAACTTTTCAGGGAAGCTTCAGAACATGAAATTTTAACCTCCCACTATAGCAGAAAGGGTCTTTCTAGTAGTTGCACATCAAATCTAAACTGTCTGAAGTGTTTTTCCAAAGTTATCAACACTTTTATGTTTGGCGTTCCGAAACCCACCTTATCTCAGGCTGAAAAGCGTTTTTACGCATTGTGCCATAACTTTTCAGGGAAGCTTCAGAACATGAAATTTTAACCTCCCACTATAGCAGAAATGGTCTTTCTAGTAGGTGCACATCAAATCTAAGCTGTCTGAAGTGTTTTTCGAAAGTTATCAACACTTTTATGTTTGGCGTTCCGAAACCCACCTTATCTCAGGCTGAAAAGCGTTTTTGTGCATTGTGCCATAACTTTTCAGGGAAGCTTCAGAACATGAAATTTTAACCTCCCACTATAGCAGAAAGGGTCTTTCTAGTAGTTGCACATCAAATCTAAGCTGTCTGAAGTGTTTTTCAAATGTTATCAACACTTTTATGTTTGGCGTTCCGAAACCCACCTTATCTCAGGCTGAAAAGCGTTTTTGTGCATTGTGCCATAACTTTTCAGGAAAGCTTCAGAACATGAAATTTTAACCTCCCACTAAAGCAGAAAGGGTCTTTCTAGTAGTTGCACATCAAATCTAAACTGTCTGAAGTGTTTTTCCAAAGTTATCAACACTTTTATGATTGGCGTTCCGAAACCCACCTTATCTCAGGCTGAAAAGCGTTTTTACGCATTGTGCCATAACTTTTCAGGGAAGCTTCAGAACATGAAATTTTAACCTCCCACTATAGCAGAAAGGGTCTTTCTAGTAGGTGCACATCAAATCTAAGCTCTCTGAAGTGTTTTTCCAAAGTTATCAACACTTTTATGTTTGGCGTTCCGAAACCCACCTTATCTCAGGCTGAAAAGCGTTTTTGTGCATTGTGCCATAACTTTTCAGGAAAGCTTCAGAACATGAAATTTTAACCTCCCACTATAGCAGAAAGGGTCTTTCTAGTAGTTGCACATCAAATCTAAACTGTCTGAAGTGTTTTTCCAAAGTTATTAACACTTTTATGTTTGGCGTTCCGAAACCCACCTTATCTCAGGCTGAAAAGCGTTTTTGTGCATTGTGCCATAACTTTTCAGGGAAGCTTCAGAACATGAAATTTTAACCTCCCACTATAGCAGAAAGGGTCTTTCTAGTAGTTGCACATCAAATCTAAACTGTCTGAAGTGTTTTTCCAAAGTTATCAACACTTTTATGTTTGGCGTTCCGAAACCCACCTTATCTCAGGCTGAAAAGCGTTTTTGTGCATTGTGCCATAACTTTTCAGGGAAGCTTCAGAACATGAAATTTTAACCTCCCACTATAGCAGAAAGGGTCTTTCTAGTAGTTGCACATCAAATCTAAGCTGTCTGAAGTGTTTTTCAAAAGTTATCAACACTTTTATGTTTGGCGTTCCGAAACCCACCTTATCTCAGGCTGAAAAGCGTTTTTGTGCATTGTGCCATAACTTTTCAGGAAAGCTTCAGAACATGAAATTTTAACCTCCCACTATAGCAGAAAGGGTCTTTCTAGTAGTTGCACATCAAATCTAAACTGTCTGAAGTGTTTTTCCAAAGTTATCAACACTTTTATGTTTGGCGTTCCGAAACCCACCTTATCTCAGGCTGAAAAGCGTTTTTGTGCATTGTGCCATAACTTTTCAGGGAAGCTTCAGAACATGAAATTTTAACCTCCCACTATAGCAGAAAGGGTCTTTCTAGTAGTTGCACATCAAATCTAAGCTGTCTGAAGTGTTTTTCAAAAGTTATCAACACTTTTATGTTTGGCGTTCCGAAACCCACCTTATCTCAGGCTGAAAAGCGTTTTTGTGCATTGTGCCATAACTTTTCAGGAAAGCTTCAGAACATGAAATTTTAACCTCCCACTATAGCAGAAAGGGTCTTTCTAGTAGTTGCACATCAAATCTAAACTGTCTGAAGTGTTTTTCCAAAGTTATCAACACTTTTATGTTTGGCGTTCCGAAACCCACCTTATCTCAGGCTGAAAAGCGTTTTTGTGCATTGTGCCATAACTTTTCAGGGAAGCTTCAGAACATGAAATTTTAACCTCCCACTATAGCAGAAAGGGTCTTTCTAGTAGTTGCACATCAAATCTAAGCTGTCTGAAGTGTTTTTCCAAAGTTATCAACACTTTTATGTTTGGCGTTCCGAAACCCACCTTATCTCAGGCTGAAAAGCGTTTTTACGCATTGTGCCATAACTTTTCAGGGAAGCTTCAGAACATGAAATTTTAACCTCCCACTATAGCAGAAAGGGTCTTTCTAGTAGTTGCACATCAAATCTAAACTGTCTGAAGTGTTTTTCCAAAGTTATTAACACTTTTATGTTTGGCGTTCCGAAACCCACCTTATCTCAGGCTGAAAAGCGTTTTTGTGCATTGTGCCATAACTTTTCAGGGAAGCTTCAGAACATGAAATTTTAACCTCCCACTATAGCAGAAAGGGTCTTTCTAGTAGTTGCACATCAAATCTAAACTGTCTGAAGTGTTTTTCCAAAGTTATTAACACTTTTATGTTAGGCGTTCCGAAACCCACCTTATCTCAGGCTGAAAAGCGTTTTTGTGCAATGTGCCATAACTTTTCAGGGAAGCTTCAGAACATGAAATGTTAACCTCCCACTATAGCAGAAAGGGTCTTTCTAGTAGTTGCACATCAAATCTAAACTGTCTGAAGTGTTTTTCCAAAGTTATCAACACTTTTATGTTTGGCGTTCCGAAACCCACCTTATCTCAGGCTGAAAAGCGTTTTTACGCATTGTGCCATAACTTTTCAGGGAAGCTTCAGAACATGAAATTTTAACCTCCCACTATAGCAGAAAGGGTCTTTCTAGTAGGTGCACATCAAATCTAAGCTGTCTGAAGTGTTTTTCGAAAGTTATCAACACTTTTATGTTTGGCGTTCCGAAACCCACCTTATCTCAGGCTGAAAAGCGTTTTTGTGCATTGTGCCATAACTTTTCAGGGAAGCTTCAGAACATGAAATTTTAACCTCCCACTATAGCAGAAAGCGTCTTTCTAGTAGTTGCACATCAAATCTAAGCTGTCTGAAGTGTTTTTCAAAAGTTATCAACACTTTTATGTTTGGCGTTCCGAAACCCACCTTATCTCAGGCTGAAAAGCGTTTTTGTGCATTGTGCCATAACTTTTCAGGAAAGCTTCAGAACATGAAATTTTAACCTCCCACTATAGCAGAAAGGGTCTTTCTAGTAGTTGCACATCAAATCTAAACTGTCTGAAGTGTTTTTCCAAAGTTATCAACACTTTTATGTTTGGCGTTCCGAAACCCACCTTATCTCAGGCTGAAAAGCGTTTTTACGCATTGTGCCATAACTTTTCAGGGAAGATTCAGAACATGAAATTTTAACCTCCCACTATAGCAGAAAGGGTCTTTCTAGTAGGTGCACATCAAATCTAAGCTCTCTGAAGTGTTTTTCCAAAGTTATCAACACTTTTATGTTTGGCGTTCCGAAACCCACCTTATCTCAGGCTGAAAAGCGTTTTTGTGCATTGTGCCATAACTTTTCAGGAAAGCTTCAGAACATGAAATTTTAACCTCCCACTATAGCAGAAAGGGTCTTTCTAGTAGTTGCACATCAAATCTAAACTGTCTGAAGTGTTTTTCCAAAGTTATTAACACTTTTATGTTTGGCGTTCCGAAACCCACCTTATCTCAGGCTGAAAAGCGTTTTTGTGCATTGTGCCATAACTTTTCAGGGAAGCTTCAGAACATGAAATTTTAACCTCCCACTATAGCAGAAAGGGTCTTTCTAGTAGTTGCACATCAAATCTAAACTGTCTGAAGTGTTTTTCCAAAGTTATCAACACTTTTATGTTTGGCGTTCCGAAACCCACCTTATCTCAGGCTGAAAAGCGTTTTTGTGCATTGTGCCATAACTTTTCAGGGAAGCTTCAGAACATGAAATTTTAACCTCCCACTATAGCAGAAAGGGTCTTTCTAGTACGTGCACATCAAATCTAACCTGTCTGAAGTGTTTTTCAAAAGTTATCAACACTTTTATGTTTGGCGTTCCGAAACCCACCTTATCTCAGGCTGAAAAGCGTTTTTGTGCATTGTGCCATAACTTTTCAGGAAAGCTTCAGAACATGAAATTTTAACCTCCCACTATAGCAGAAAGGGTCTTTCTAGTAGTTGCACATCAAATCTAAACTGTCTGAAGTGTTTTTCCAAAGTTATCAACACTTTTATGTTTGGCGTTCCGAAACCCACCTTATCTCAGGCTGAAAAGCGTTTTTGTGCGTTGTGCCATAACTTTTCAGGGAAGCTTCAGAACATGAAATTTTAACCTCCCACTATAGCAGAAAGGGTCTTTCTAGTAGTTGCACATCAAATCTAAGCTGTCTGAAGTGTTTTTCAAAAGTTATCAACACTTTTATGTTTGGCGTTCCGAAACCCACCTTATCTCAGGCTGAAAAGCGTTTTTGTGCATTGTGCCATAACTTTTCAGGGAAGCTTCAGAACATGAAATTTTAACCTCCCACTATAGCAGAAAGGGTCTTTCTAGTAGTTGCACATCAAATCTAAACTGTCTGAAGTGTTTTTCCAAAGTTATCAACACTTTTATGTTTGGCGTTCCGAAACCCACCTTATCTCAGGCTGAAAAGCGTTTTTGTGCATTGTGCCATAACTTTTCAGGGAAGCTTCAGAACATGAAATTTTAACCTCCCACTATAGCAGAAAGGGTCTTTCTAGTAGTTGAACATCAAATCTAAGCTGTCTGAAGTGTTTTTCCAAAGTTATCAACACTTTTATGTTTGGCGTTCCGAAACCCACCTTATCTCAGGCTGAAAAGCGTTTTTACGCATTGTGCCATAACTTTTCAGGGAAGCTTCAGAACATGAAATTTTAACCTCCCACTATAGCAGAAAGGGTCTTTCTAGTAGGTGCACATCAAATCTAAGCTCTCTGAAGTGTTTATCGAAAGTTATCAACACTTTTATGTTTGGCGTTCCGAAACCCACCTTATCTCAGGCTGAAAAGCGTTTTTGTGCATTGTGCCATAACTTTTCAGGGAAGCTTCAGAACATGAAATTTTAACCTGCCACTATAGCAGAAAGGGTCTTTCTAGTAGTTGCACATCAAATCTAAACTGTCTGAAGTGTTTTTCCAAAGTTATCAACACTTTTATGTTTGGCGTTCCGAAACCCACCTTATCTCAGGCTGAAAAGCGTTTTTGTGCATTGTGCCATAACTTTTCAGGGAAGCTTCAGAACATGAAATTTTAACCTCCCACTATAGCAGAAAGGGTCTTTCTAGTAGTTGCACATCAAATCTAAGCTGTCTGAAGTGTTTTTCAAAAGTTATCAACACTTTTATGTTTGGCGTTCCGAAACCCACCTTATCTCAGGCTGAAAAGCGTTTTTGTGCATTGTGCCATAACTTTTCAGGAAAGCTTCAGAACATGAAATTTTAACCTCCCACTATAGCAGAAAGGGTCTTTCTAGTAGTTGTACATCAAATCTAAACTGTCTGAAGTGTTTTTCCAAAGTTATCAACACTTTTATGTTTGGCGTTCCGAAACCCACCTTATCTCAGGCTGAAAAGCGTTTTTGTGCATTGTGCCATAACTTTTCAGGGAAGCTTCAGAACATGAAATTTTAACCTCCCACTATAGCAGAAAGGGTCTTTCTAGTTGTTGCACATCAAATCTAAGCTGTCTGAAGTGTTTTTCCAAAGTTATCAACACTTTTATGTTTGGCGTTCCGAAACCCACCTTATCTCAGGCTGAAAAGCGTTTATACGCATTGTGCCATAACTTTTCAGGGAAGCTTCAGAACATGAAATTTTAACCTCCCACTATAGCAGAAAGGGTCTTTCTAGTAGGTGCACATCAAATCTAAGCTCTCTGAAGTGTTTTTCGAAAGTTATCAACACTTTTATGTTTGGCGTTCCGAAACCCACCTTATCTCAGGCTGAAAAGCGTTTTTGTGCATTGTGCCATAACTTTTCAGGGAAGCTTCAGAACATGAAATTTTAACCTGCCACTATAGCAGAAAGGGTCTTTCTAGTAGTTGCCCATCAAATCTAAACTGTCTGAAGTGTTTTTCCAAAGTTATTAACACTTTTATGTTTGGCGTTCCGAAACCCACCTTATCTCAGGCTGAAAAGCGTTTTTGTGCATTGTGCCATAACTTTTCAGGGAAGCTTCAGAACATGAAATTTTAACCTCCCACTATAGCAGAAAGGGTCTTTCTAGTAGTTGCACATCAAATCTAAGCTGTCTGAAGTGTTTTTCCAAAGTTATCAACACTTTTATGTTTGGCGTTCCGAAACCCACCTTATCTCAGGCTGAAAAGCGTTTTTGTGCATTGTGCCATAACTTTTCAGGGAAGCTTCAGAACATGAAATTTTAACCTCCCACTATAGCAGAAAGGGTCTTTCTAGTAGTTGCACATCAAATCTAAGCTGTCTAAAGTGTTTTTCAAAAGTTATCAACACTTTTATGTTTGGCGTTCCGAAACCCACCTTATCTCAGGCTGAAAAGCGTTTTTGTGCATTGTGCCATAACTTTTCAGGGAAGCTTCAGAACATGAAATTTTAACCTCCCACTATAGCAGAAAGGGTCTTTCTAGTTGTTGCACATCAAATCTAAGCTGTCTGAAGTGTTTTTCCAAAGTTATCAACACTTTTATGTTTGGCGTTCCGAAACCCACCTTATCTCAGGCTGAAAAGCGTTTATACGCATTGTGCCATAACTTTTCAGGGAAGCTTCAGAACATGAAATTTTAACCTCCCACTATAGCAGAAAGGGTCTTTCTAGTAGGTGCACATCAAATCTAAGCTCTCTGAAGTGTTTTTCGAAAGTTATCAACACTTTTATGTTTGGCGTTCCGAAACCCACCTTATCTCAGGCTGAAAAGCGTTTTTGTGCATTGTGCCATAACTTTTCAGGGAAGCTTCAGAACATGAAATTTTAACCTGCCACTATAGCAGAAAGGGTCTTTCTAGTAGTTGCCCATCAAATCTAAACTGTCTGAAGTGTTTTTCCAAAGTTATTAACACTTTTATGTTTGGCGTTCCGAAACCCACCTTATCTCAGGCTGAAAAGCGTTTTTGTGCATTGTGCCATAACTTTTCAGGGAAGCTTCAGAACATGAAATTTTAACCTCCCACTATAGCAGAAAGGGTCTTTCTAGTAGTTGCACATCAAATCTAAGCTGTCTGAAGTGTTTTTCCAAAGTTATCAACACTTTTATGTTTGGCGTTCCGAAACCCACCTTATCTCAGGCTGAAAAGCGTTTTTGTGCATTGTGCCATAACTTTTCAGGGAAGCTTCAGAACATGAAATTTTAACCTCCCACTATAGCAGAAAGGGTCTTTCTAGTAGTTGCACATCAAATCTAAGCTGTCTAAAGTGTTTTTCAAAAGTTATCAACACTTTTATGTTTGGCGTTCCGAAACCCACCTTATCTCAGGCTGAAAAGCGTTTTTGTGCATTGTGCCATAACTTTTCAGGAAAGCTTCAGAACATGAAATTTTAACCTCCCACTATAGCAGAAAGGGTCTTTCTAGTAGTTGCACATCAAATCTAAACTGTCTGAAGTGTTTTTCCAAAGTTATCAACACTTTTATGTTTGGCGTTCCGAAACCCACCTTATCTCAGGCTGAAAAGCGTTTTTGTGCATTGTGCCATAACTTTTCAGGGAAGCTTCAGAACATGAAATTTTAACCTCCCACTATAGCAGAAAGGGTCTTTCTAGTAGTTACACATCAAATCTAAGCTGTCTGAAGTGTTTTTCCAAAGTTATCAACACTTTTATGTTTGGCGTTCCGAAACCCACCTTATCTCAGGCTGAAAAGCGTTTTTACGCATTGTGCCATAACTTTTCAGGGAAGCTTCAGAACATGAAATTTTAACCTCCCACTATAGCAGAAAGGGTCTTTCTAGTAGGTGCACATCAAATCTAAGCTCTCTGAAGTGTTTTTCGAAAGTTATCAACACTTTTATGTTTGGCGTTCCGAAACCCACCTTATCTCAGGCTGAAAAGCGTTTTTGTGCATTGTGCCATAACTTTTCAGGGAAGCTTCAGAACATGAAATTTTAACCTGCCACTATAGCAGAAAGGGTCTTTCTAGTAGTTGCACATCAATTCTAAACTGTCTGAAGTGTTTTTCCAAAGTTATTAACACTTTTATGTTTGGCGTTCCGAAACCCACCTTATCTCAGGCTGAAAAGCGTTTTTGTGCATTGTGCCATAACTTTTCAGGGAAGCTTCAGAACATGAAATTTTAACCTCCCACTATAGCAGAAAGGGTCTTTCTAGTAGTTGCACATCAAATCTAAACTGTCTGAAGTGTTTTTCCAAAGTTATTAACACTTTTATGTTTGGCGTTCCGAAACCCACCTTATCTCAGGCTGAAAAGCGTTTTTGTGCATTGTGCCATAACTTTTCAGGGAAGCTTCAGAACATGAAATTTTAACCTCCCACTATAGCAGAAAGGGTCTTTCTAGTAGTTGCACATCAAATCTAAACTGTCTGAAGTGTTTTTCCAAAGTTATCAACACTTTTATGTTTGGCGTTCCGAAACCCACCTTATCTCAGGCTGAAAAGCGTTTTTGTGCATTGTGCCATAACTTTTCAGGGAAGCTTCAGAACATGAAATTTTAACCTCCCACTATAGCAGAAAGGGTCTTTCTAGTAGTTGCACATCAAATCTAAACTGTCTGAAGTGTTTTTCCAAAGTTATTAACACTTTTATGTTTGGCGTTCCGAAACCCACCTTATCTCAGGCTGAAAAGCGTTTTTACGCATTGTGCCATAACTTTTCAGGGAAGCTTCAGAACATGAAATTTTAACCTCCCACTATAGCAGAAAGGGTCTTTCTAGTAGGTGCACATCAAATCTAAGCTCTCTGAAGTGTTTTTCGAAAGTTATCAACACTTTTATGTTTGGCGTTCCGAAACCCACCTTATCTCAGGCTGAAAAGCGTTTTTGTGCATTGTGCCATAACTTTTCAGGAAAGCTTCAGAACATGAAATTTTAACCTCCCACTATAGCAGAAAGGGTCTTTCTAGTAGTTGCACATCAAATCTAAACTGTCTGAAGTGTTTTTCCAAAGTTATCAACACTTTTATGTTTGGCGTTCCGAAACCCACCATATCTCAGGCTGAAAAGCGTTTTTGTGCATTGTGCCATAACTTTTCAGGGAAGCTTCAGAACATGAAATTTTAACCTCCCACTATAGCAGAAAGGGTCTTTCTAGTAGTTGCACATCAAATCTAAGCTGTCTGAAGTGTTTTTCAAAAGTTATCAACACTTTTATGTTTGGCGTTCCGAAACCCACCTTATCTCAGGCTGAAAAGCGTTTTTGTGCATTGTGCCATAACTTTTCAGGAAAGCTTCAGAACATGAAATTTTAACCTCCCACTATAGCAGAAAGGGTCTTTCTAGTAGTTGCACATCAAATCTAAACTGTCTGAAGTGTTTTTCCAAAGTTATCAACACTTTTATGTTTGGCGTTCCGAAACCCACCTTATCTCAGGCTGAAAAGCGTTTTTGTGCATTGTGCCATAGCTTTTCAGGGAAGCTTCAGAACATGAAATTTTAACCTCCCACTATAGCAGAAAGGGTCTTTCTAGTAGTTGCACATCAAATCTAAGCTGTCTGAAGTGTTTTTCAAAAGTTATCAACACTTTTATGTTTGGCGTTCCGAAACCCACCTTATCTCAGGCTGAAAAGCGTTTTTGTGCATTGTGCCATAACTTTTCAGGAAAGCTTCAGAACATGAAATTTTAACCTCCCACTATAGCAGAAAGGGTCTTTCTAGTAGTTGCACATCAAATCTAAACTGTCTGAAGTGTTTTTCCAAAGTTATCAACACTTTTATGTTTGGCGTTCCGAAACCCACCTTATCTCAGGCTGAAAAGCGTTTTTGTGCATTGTGCCATAACTTTTCAGGGAAGCTTCAGAACATGAAATTTTAACCTCCCACTATAGCAGAAAGGGTCTTTCTAGTAGTTGCACATCAAATCTAAGCTGTCTGAAGTGTTTTTCCAAAGTTATCAACACTTTTATGTTTGGCGTTCCGAAACCCACCTTATCTCAGGCTGAAAAGCGTTTTTACGCATTGTGCCATAACTTTTCAGGGAAGCTTCAGAACATGAAATTTTAACCTCCCACTATAGCAGAAAGGGTCTTTCTAGTAGGTGCACATCAAATCTAAGCTCTCTGAAGTGTTTTTCGAAAGTTATCAACACTTTTATGTTTGGCGTTCCGAAACCCACCTTATCTCAGGCTGAAAAGCGTTTTTGTGCATTGTGCCATAACTTTTCAGGGAAGCTTCAGAACATGAAATTTTAACCTGCCACTATAGCAGAAAGGGTCTTTCTAGTAGTTGCACATCAAATCTAAACTGTCTGAAGTGTTTTTCCAAAGTTATTAACACTTTTATGTTTGGCGTTCCGAAACCCACCTTATCTCAGGCTGAAAAGCGTTTTTGTGCATTGTGCCATAACTTTTCAGGGAAGCTTCAGAACATGAAATTTTAACCTGCCACTATAGCAGAAAGGGTCTTTCTAGTAGTTGCACATCAATTCTAAACTGTCTGAAGTGTTTTTCCAAAGTTATTAACACTTTTATGTTTGGCGTTCCGAAACCCACCTTATCTCAGGCTGAAAAGCGTTTTTGTGCATTGTGCCATAACTTTTCAGGAAAGCTTCAGAACATGAAATTTTAACCTCCCACTATAGCAGAAAGGGTCTTTCTAGTAGTTGCACATCAAATCTAAACTGTCTGAAGTGTTTTTCCAAAGTTATCAACACTTTTATGTTTGGCGTTCCGAAACCCACCTTATCTCAGGCTGAAAAGCGTTTTTGTGCATTGTGCCATAACTTTTCAGGGAAGCTTCAGAACATGAAATTTTAACCTCCCACTATAGCAGAAAGGGTCTTTCTAGTAGTTGCACATCAAATCTAAGCTGTCTGAAGTGTTTTTCAAAAGTTATCAACACTTTTATGTTTGGCGTTCCGAAACCCACCTTATCTCAGGCTGAAAAGCGTTTTTGTGCATTGTGCCATAACTTTTCAGGAAAGCTTCAGAACATGAAATTTTAACCTCCCACTATAGCAGAAAGGGTCTTTCTAGTAGTTGCACATCAAATCTAAACTGTCTGAAGTGTTTTTCCAAAGTTATCAACACTTTTATGTTTGGCGTTCCGAAACCCACCTTATCTCAGGCTGAAAAGCGTTTTTGTGCATTGTGCCATAGCTTTTCAGGGAAGCTTCAGAACATGAAATTTTAACCTCCCACTATAGCAGAAAGGGTCTTTCTAGTAGTTGCACATCAAATCTAAGCTGTCTGAAGTGTTTTTCAAAAGTTATCAACACTTTTATGTTTGGCGTTCCGAAACCCACCTTATCTCAGGCTGAAAAGCGTTTTTGTGCATTGTGCCATAACTTTTCAGGAAAGCTTCAGAACATGAAATTTTAACCTCCCACTATAGCAGAAAGGGTCTTTCTAGTAGTTGCACATCAAATCTAAACTGTCTGAAGTGTTTTTCCAAAGTTATCAACACTTTTATGTTTGGCGTTCCGAAACCCACCTTATCTCAGGCTGAAAAGCGTTTTTGTGCATTGTGCCATAACTTTTCAGGGAAGCTTCAGAACATGAAATTTTAACCTCCCACTATAGCAGAAAGGGTCTTTCTAGTAGTTGCACATCAAATCTAAGCTGTCTGAAGTGTTTTTCCAAAGTTATCAACACTTTTATGTTTGGCGTTCCGAAACCCACCTTATCTCAGGCTGAAAAGCGTTTTTACGCATTGTGCCATAACTTTTCAGGGAAGCTTCAGAACATGAAATTTTAACCTCCCACTATAGCAGAAAGGGTCTTTCTAGTAGGTGCACATCAAATCTAAGCTCTCTGAAGTGTTTTTCGAAAGTTATCAACACTTTTATGTTTGGCGTTCCGAAACCCACCTTATCTCAGGCTGAAAAGCGTTTTTGTGCATTGTGCCATAACTTTTCAGGGAAGCTTCAGAACATGAAATTTTAACCTGCCACTATAGCAGAAAGGGTCTTTCTAGTAGTTGCACATCAAATCTAAACTGTCTGAAGTGTTTTTCCAAAGTTATTAACACTTTTATGTTTGGCGTTCCGAAACCCACCTTATCTCAGGCTGAAAAGCGTTTTTGTGCATTGTGCCATAACTTTTCAGGGAAGCTTCAGAACATGAAATTTTAACCTCCCACTATAGCAGAAAGGGTCTTTCTAGTAGTTGCACATCAAATCTAAACTGTCTGAAGTGTTTTTCCAAAGTTATTAACACTTTTATGTTTGGCGTTCCGAAACCCACCTTATCTCAGGCTGAAAAGCGTTTTTGTGCATTGTGCCATAACTTTTCAGGGAAGCTTCAGAACATGAAATTTTAACCTCCCACTATAGCAGAAAGGGTCTTTCTAGTAGTTGCACATCAAATCTAAACTGTCTGAAGTGTTTTTCCAAAGTTATCAACACTTTTATGTTTGGCGTTCCGAAACCCACCTTATCTCAGGCTGAAAAGCGTTTTTACGCATTGTGCCATAACTTTTCAGGGAAGCTTCAGAACATGAAATTTTAACCTCCCACTATAGCAGAAAGGGTCTTTCTAGTAGGTGCACATCAAATCTAAGCTCTCTGAAGTGTTTTTCGAAAGTTATCAACACTTTTATGTTTGGCGTTCCGAAACCCACCTTATCTCAGGCTGAAAAGCGTTTTTGTGCATTGTGCCATAACTTTTCAGGAAAGCTTCAGAACATGAAATTTTAACCTCCCACTATAGCAGAAAGGGTCCTTCTAGTAGTTGCACATCAAATCTAAACTGTCTGAAGTGTTTTTCCAAAGTTATTAACACTTTTATGTTTGGCGTTCCGAAACCCACCTTATCTCAGGCTGAAAAGCGTTTTTGTGCATTGTGCCATAACTTTTCAGGGAAGCTTCAGAACATGAAATTTTAACCTCCCACTATAGCAGAAAGGGTCTTTCTAGTAGTTGCACATCAAATCTAAACTGTCTGAAGTGTTTTTCCAAAGTTATCAACACTTTTATGTTTGGCGTTCCGAAACCCACCTTATCTCAGGCTGAAAAGCGTTTTTACGCATTGTGCCATAACTTTTCAGGGAAGCTTCAGAACATGAAATTTTAACCTCCCACTATAGCAGAAAGGGTCTTTCTAGTAGGTGCACATCAAATCTAAGCTCTCTGAAGTGTTTTTCGAAAGTTATCAACACTTTTATGTTTGGCGTTCCGAAACCCACCTTATCTCAGGCTGAAAAGCGTTTTTGTGCATTGTGCCATAACTTTTCAGGAAAGCTTCAGAACATGAAATTTTAACCTCCCACTATAGCAGAAAGGGTCCTTCTAGTAGTTGCACATCAAATCTAAACTGTCTGAAGTGTTTTTCCAAAGTTATTAACACTTTTATGTTTGGCGTTCCGAAACCCACCTTATCTCAGGCTGAAAAGCGTTTTTACGCATTGTGCCATAACTTTTCAGGGAAGCTTCAGAACATGAAATTTTAACCTCCCACTATAGCAGAAAGGGTCTTTCTAGTAGGTGCACATCAAATCTAAGCTGTCTGAAGTGTTTTTCGAAAGTTATCAACACTTTTGTGTTTGGCGTTCCGAAACCCACCTTATCTCAGGCTGAAAAGCGTTTTTGTGCATTGTGCCATAACTTTTCAGGGAAGCTTCAGAACATGAAATTTTAACCTCCCACTATAGCAGAAAGGGTCTTTCTAGTAGTTGCACATCAAATCTAAACTGTCTGAAGTGTTTTTCTAAAGTTATCAACACTTTTATGTTTGGCGTTCCGAAACCCACCTTATCTCAGGCTGAAAAGCGTTTTTACGCATTGTGCCATAACTTTTCAGGGAAGCTTCAGAACATGAAATTTTAACCTCCCACTATAGCAGAAAGGGTCTTTCTAGTAGTTGCACATCAAATCTAAGCTGTCTGAAGTGTTTTTCCAAAGTTATCAACACTTTTATGTTTGGCGTTCCGAAACCCGCCTTATCTCAGGCTGAAAAGCGTTTTTGTGCATTGTGCCATAACTTTTTAGGGAAGCTTCAGAACATGAAATTTTAACCTCCCACTATAGCAGAAAGGGTCTTTCTAGTAGTTGCACATCGAATCTAAGCTGTCTGAAGTGTTTTTCAAAAGTTATCAACACTTTTATGTTTGGCGTTCCGAAACCCACCTTATCTCAGGCTGAAAAGCGTTTTTGTGCATTGTGCCATAACTTTTCAGGAAAGCTTCAGAACATGAAATTTTAACCTCCCACTATAGCAGAAAGGGTCTTTCTAGTAGTTGCACATCAAATCTAAACTGTCTGAAGTGTTTTTCCAAAGTTATTAACACTTTTATGTTTGGCGTTCCGAAACCCACCTTATCTCAGGCTGAAAAGCGTTTTTGTGCATTGTGCCATAACTTTTCAGGGAAGCTTCAGAACATAAAATTTTAACCTCCCACTATAGCAGAAAGGGTCTTTCTAGTAGTTGCACATCAAATCTAAACTGTCTGAAGTGTTTTTCCAAAGTTATCAACACTTTTATGTTTGGCGTTCCGAAACCCACCTTATCTCAGGCTGAAAAGCGTTTTTGTGCATTGTGCCATAACTTTTCAGGGAAGCTTCAGAACATGAAATTTTAACCTCCCACTATAGCAGAAAGGGTCTTTCTAGAAGGTGCACATCAAATCTAAGCTCTCTGAAGTGTTTTTCGAAAGTTATCAACACTTTTATGTTTGGCGTTCCGAAACCCACCTTATCTCAGGCTGAAAAGCGTTTTTGTGCATTGTGCCATAACTTTTCAGGAAAGCTTCAGAACATGAAATTTTAACCTCCCACTATAGCAGAAAGGGTCTTTCTAGTAGTTGCACATAAATCTAAACTGTCTGAAGTGTTTTTCCAAAGTTATCAACACTTTTATGTTTGGCGTTCCGAAACCCACCTTATCTCAGGCTGAAAAGCGTTTTTGTGCATTGTGCCATAACTTTTCAGGGTAGCTTCAGAACATGAAATTTTAACCTCCCACTATAGCAGAAAGGGTCTTTCTAGTAGTTGCACATCAAATCTAAGCTGTCTGAAGTGTTTTTCAAAAGTTATCAACACTTTTATGTTTGGCGTTCCGAAACCCACCTTATCTCAGGCTGAAAAGCGCTTTTGTGCATTGTGCCATAACTTTTCAGGAAAGCTTCAGAACATGAAATTTTAACCTCCCACTATAGCAGAAAGGGTCTTTCTAGTAGTTGCACATCAAATCTAAACTGTCTGAAGTGTTTTTCCAAAGTTATCAACACTTTTATGTTTGGCGTTCCGAAACCCACCTTATCTCAGGCTGAAAAGCGTTTTTACGCATTGTGGCATAACTTTTCAGGGAAGCTTCAGAACATGAAATTTTAACCTCCCACTATAGCAGAAAGGGTCTTTCTAGTAGGTGCACATCAAATCTAAGCTCTCTGAAGTGTTTTTCGAAAGTTATCAACACTTTTATGTTTGGCGTTCCGAAACCCACCTTATCTCAGGCTGAAAAGCGTTTTTGTGCATTGTGCCATAACTTTTCAGGGAAGCTTCAGAACATGAAATTTTAACCTCCCACTATAGCAGAAAGGGTCTTTCTAGTAGTTGCACATCAAATCTAAACTGTCTGAAGTGTTTTTCCAAAGTTATTAACACTTTTATGTTTGGCGTTCCGAAACCCACCTTATCTCAGGCTGAAAAGCGTTTTTGTGCATTGTGCCATAACTTTTCAGGGAAGCTTCAGAACATGAAATTTTAACCTCCCACTATAGCAGAAAGGGTCTTTCTAGTAGTTGCACATCAAATCTAAACTGTCTGAAGTGTTTTTCCAAAGTTATCAACACTTTTATGTTTGGCGTTCCGAAACCCACCTTATCTCTGGCTGAAAAGCGTTTTTGTGCATTGTGCCATAACTTTTCAGGAAAGCTTCAGAACATGAAATTTTAACCTCCCACTATAGCAGAAAGGGTCTTTCTAGTAGTTGCACATCAAATCTAAACTGTCTGAAGTGTTTTTCCAAAGTTATCAACACTTTTATGTTTGGCGTTCCGAAACCCACCTTATCTCAGGCTGAAAAGCGTTTTTACGCATTGTGCCATAACTTTTCAGGGAAGCTTCAGAACATGAAATTTTAACCTCCCACTATCGCAGAAACGGTCTTTCTAGTAGGTGCACATCAAATCTAAGCTCTCTGAAGTGTTTTTCCAAAGTTATCAACACTTTTATGTTTGGCGTTCCGAAACCCACCTTATCTCAGGCTGAAAAGCGTTTTTGTGCATTGTGCCATAACTTTTCAGGGAAGCTTCAGAACATGAAATTTTAACCTCCCACTATAGCAGAAAGGGTCTTTCTAGTAGTTGCACATCAAATCTAAACTGTCTGAAGTGTTTTTCCAAAGTTATCAACACTTTTATGTTTGGCGTTCCGAAACCCACCTTATCTCAGGCTGAAAAGCGTTTTTGTGCATTGTGCCATAACTTTTCAGGGAAGCTTCAGAACATGAAATTTTAACCTCCCACTATAGCAGAAAGGGTCTTTCTAGTAGTTGCACATCAAATCTAAGCTGTCTGAAGTGTTTTTCAAAAGTTATCAACACTTTTATGTTTGGCGTTCCGAAACCCACCTTATCTCAGGCTGAAAAGCGTTTTTGTGCATTGTGCCATAACTTTTCAGGAAAGCTTCAGAACATGAAATTTTAACCTCCCACTATAGCAGAAAGGGTCTTTCTAGTAGTTGCACATCAAATCTAAACTGTCTGAAGTGTTTTTCCAAAGTTATCAACACTTTTATGTTTGGCGTTCCGAAACCCACCTTATCTCAGGCTGAAAAGCGTTTTTGTGCATTGTGCCATAACTTTTCAGGGAAGCTTCAGAACATGAAATTTTAACCTCCCACTATAGCAGAAAGGGTCTTTCTAGTAGTTGCACATCAAATCTAAGCTGTCTGAAGTGTTTTTCAAAAGTTATCAACACTTTTATGTTTGGCGTTCCGAAACCCACCTTATCTCAGGCTGAAAAGCGTTTTTGTGCATTGTGCCATAACTTTTCAGGAAAGCTTCAGAACATGAAATTTTAACCTCCCACTATAGCAGAAAGGGTCTTTCTAGTAGTTGCACATCAAATCTAAACTGTCTGAAGTGTTTTTCCAAAGTTATCAACACTTTTATGTTTGGCGTTCCGAAACCCACCTTATCTCAGGCTGAAAAGCGTTTTTGTGCATTGTGCCATAACTTTTCAGGGAAGCTTCAGAACATGAAATTTTAACCTCCCACTATAGCAGAAAGGGTCTTTCTAGTAGTTGCACATCAAATCTAAACTGTCTGAAGTGTTTTTCCAAAGTTATTAACACTTTTATGTTTGGCGTTCCGAAACCCACCTTATCTCAGGCTGAAAAGCGTTTTTGTGCATTGTGCCATAACTTTTCAGGGAAGCTTCAGAACATGAAATTTTAACCTCCCACTATAGCAGAAAGGGTCTTTCTAGTAGTTGCACATCAAATCTAAACTGTCTGAAGTGTTTTTCCAAAGTTATCAACACTTTTATGTTTGGCGTTCCGAAACCCACCTTATCTCAGGCTGAAAAGCGTTTTTACGCATTGTGCCATAACTTTTCAGGGAAGCTTCAGAACATGAAATTTTAACCTCCCACTATAGCAGAAAGGGTCTTTCTAGTAGGTGCACATCAAATCTAAGCACTCTGAAGTGTTTTTCGAAAGTTATCAACACTTTTATGTTTGGCGTTCCGAAACCCACCTTATCTCAGGCTGAAAAGCGTTTTTGTGCATTGTGCCATAACTTTTCAGGAAAGCTTCAGAACATGAAATTTTAACCTCCCACTATAGCAGAAAGGGTCCTTCTAGTAGTTGCACATCAAATCTAAACTGTCTGAAGTGTTTTTCCAAAGTTATTAACACTTTTATGTTTGGCGTTCCGAAACCCACCTTATCTCAGGCTGAAAAGCGTTTTTACGCATTGTGCCATAACTTTTCAGGGAAGCTTCAGAACATGAAATTTTAACCTCCCACTATAGCAGAAAGGGTCTTTCTAGTAGGTGCACATCAAATCTAAGCTGTCTGAAGTGTTTTTCGAAAGTTATCAACACTTTTGTGTTTGGCGTTCCGAAACCCACCTTATCTCAGGCTGAAAAGCGTTTTTGTGCATTGTGCCATAACTTTTCAGGGAAGCTTCAGAACATGAAATTTTAACCTCCCACTATAGCAGAAATGGTCTTTCTAGTAGTTGCACATCAAATCTAAGCTGTCTGAAGTGTTTTTCAAAAGTTATCAACACTTTTATGTTTGGCGTTCCGAAACCCACCTTATCTCAGGCTGAAAAGCGTTTTTGTGCATTGTGCCATAACTTTTCAGGAAAGCTTCAGAACATGAAATTTTAACCTCCCACTATAGCAGAAAGGGTCTTTCTAGTAGTTGCACATCAAATCTAAACTGTCTGAAGTGTTTTTCTAAAGTTATCAACACTTTTATGTTTGGCGTTCCGAAACCCACCTTATCTCAGGCTGAAAAGCGTTTTTACGCATTGTGCCATAACTTTTCAGGGAAGCTTCAGAACATGAAATTTTAACCTCCCACTATAGCAGAAAGGGTCTTTCTAGTAGTTGCACATCAAATCTAAGCTGTCTGAAGTGTTTTTCCAAAGTTATCAACACTTTTATGTTTGGCGTTCCGAAACCCACCTTATCTCAGGCTGAAAAGCGTTTTTGTGCATTGTGCCATAACTTTTCAGGGAAGCTTCAGAACATGAAATTTTAACCTCCCACTATAGCAGAAATGGTCTTTCTAGTAGTTGCACATCAAATCTAAGCTGTCTGAAGTGTTTTTCAAAAGTTATCAACACTTTTATGTTTGGCGTTCCGAAACCCACCTTATCTCAGGCTGAAAAGCGTTTTTGTGCATTGTGCCATAACTTTTCAGGAAAGCTTCAGAACATGAAATTTTAACCTCCCACTATAGCAGAAAGGGTCTTTCTAGTAGTTGCACATCAAATCTAAACTGTCTGAAGTGTTTTTCTAAAGTTATCAACACTTTTATGTTTGGCGTTCCGAAACCCACCTTATCTCAGGCTGAAAAGCGTTTTTTCGCATTGTGCCATAACTTTTCAGGGAAGCTTCAGAACATGAAATTTTAACCTCCCACTATAGCAGAAAGGGTCTTTCTAGTAGTTGCACATCAAATCTAAGCTGTCTGAAGTGTTTTTCCAAAGTTATCAACACTTTTATGTTTGGCGTTCCGAAACCCGCCTTATCTCAGGCTGAAAAGCGTTTTTGTGCATTGTGCCATAACTTTTTAGGGAAGCTTCAGAACATGAAATTTTAACCTCCCACTATAGCAGAAAGGGTCTTTCTAGTAGTTGCACATCAAATCTAAGCTGTCTGAAGTGTTTTTCAAAAGTTATCAACACTTTTATGTTTGGCGTTCCGAAACCCACCTTATCTCAGGCTGAAAAGCGTTTTTGTGCATTGTGCCATAACTTTTCAGGAAAGCTTCAGAACATGAAATTTTAACCTCCCACTATAGCAGAAAGGGTCTTTCTAGTAGTTGCACATCAAATCTAAACTGTCTGAAGTGTTTTTCCAAAGTTATTAACACTTTTATGTTTGGCGTTCCGAAACCCACCTTATCTCAGGCTGAAAAGCGTTTTTGTGCATTGTGCCATAACTTTTCAGGGAAGCTTCAGAACATAAAATTTTAACCTCCCACTATAGCAGAAAGGGTCTTTCTAGTAGTTGCACATCAAATCTAAACTGTCTGAAGTGTTTTTCCAAAGTTATCAACACTTTTATGTTTGGCGTTCCGAAACCCACCTTATCTCAGGCTGAAAAGCGTTTTTGTGCATTGTGCCATAACTTTTCAGGGAAGCTTCAGAACATGAAATTTTAACCTCCCACTATAGCAGAAAGGGTCTTTCTAGTAGGTGCACATCAAATCTAAGCTCTCTGAAGTGTTTTTCGAAAGTTATCAACACTTTTATGTTTGGCGTTCCGAAACCCACCTTATCTCAGGCTGAAAAGCGTTTTTGTGCATTGTGCCATAACTTTTCAGGAAAGCTTCAGAACATGAAATTTTAACCTCCCACTATAGCAGAAAGGGTCTTTCTAGTAGTTGCACATAAATCTAAACTGTCTGAAGTGTTTTTCCAAAGTTATCAACACGTTTATGTTTGGCGTTCCGAAACCCACCTTATCTCAGGCTGAAAAGCGTTTTTGTGCATTGTGCCATAACTTTTCAGGGTAGCTTCAGAACATGAAATTTTAACCTCCCACTATAGCAGAAAGGGTCTTTCTAGTAGTTGCACATCAAATCTAAGCTGTCTGAAGTGTTTTTCAAAAGTTATCAACACTTTTATGTTTGGCGTTCCGAAACCCACCTTATCTCAGGCTGAAAAGCGTTTTTGTGCATTGTGCCATAACTTTTCAGGAAAGCTTCAGAACATGAAATTTTAACCTCCCACTATAGCAGAAAGGGTCTTTCTAGTAGTTGCACATCAAATCTAAACTGTCTGAAGTGTTTTTCCAAAGTTATCAACACTTTTATGTTTGGCGTTCCGAAACCCACCTTATCTCAGGCTGAAAAGCGTTTTTACGCATTGTGGCATAACTTTTCAGGGAAGCTTCAGAACATGAAATTTTAACCTCCCACTATAGCAGAAAGGGTCTTTCTAGTAGGTGCACATCAAATCTAAGCTCTCTGAAGTGTTTTTCGAAAGTTATCAACACTTTTATGTTTGGCGTTCCGAAACCCACCTTATCTCAGGCTGAAAAGCGTTTTTGTGCATTGTGCCATAACTTTTCAGGGAAGCTTCAGAACATGAAATTTTAACCTCCCACTATAGCAGAAAGGGTCTTTCTAGTAGTTGCACATCAAATCTAAACTGTCTGAAGTGTTTTTCCAAAGTTATCAACACTTTTATGTTTGGCGTTCCGAAACCCACCTTATCTCAGGCTGAAAAGCGTTTTTACGCATTGTGCCATAACTTTTCAGGGAAGCTTCAGAACATGAAATTTTAACCTCCCACTATAGCAGAAAGGGTCTTTCTAGTAGGTGCACATCAAATCTAAACTGTCTGAAGTGTTTTTCTAAAGTTATCAACACTTTTATGTTTGGCGTTCCGAAACCCACCTTATCTCAGGCTGAAAAGCGTTTTTACGCATTGTGCCATAACTTTTCAGGGAAGCTTCAGAACATGAAATTTTAACCTCCCACTATAGCAGAAAGGGTCTTTCTAGTAGTTGCACATCAAATCTAAGCTGTCTGAAGTGTTTTTCCAAAGTTATCAACACTTTTATGTTTGGCGTTCCGAAACCCACCTTATCTCAGGCTGAAAAGCGTTTTTGTGCATTGTGCCATAACTTTTTAGGGAAGCTTCATAACATGAAATTTTAACCTCCCACTATAGCAGAAAGGGTCTTTCTAGTAGTTGCACATCAAATCTAAGCTGTCTGAAGTGTTTTTCAAAAGTTATCAACACTTTTATGTTTGGCGTTCCGAAACCCACCTTATCTCAGGCTGAAAAGCGTTTTTGTGCATTGTGCCATAACTTTTCAGGAAAGCTTCAGAACATGAAATTTTAACCTCCCACTATAGCAGAAAGGGTCTTTCTAGTAGTTGCACATCAAATCTAAACTGTCTGAAGTGTTTTTCCAAAGTTATTAACACTTTTATGTTTGGCGTTCCGAAACCCACCTTATCTCAGGCTGAAAAGCGTTTTTGTGCATTGTGCCATAACTTTTCAGGGAAGCTTCAGAACATAAAATTTTAACCTCCCACTATAGCAGAAAGGGTCTTTCTAGTAGTTGCACATCAAATCTAAACTGTCTGAAGTGTTTTTCCAAAGTTATCAACACTTTTATGTTTGGCGTTCCGAAACCCACCTTATCTCAGGCTGAAAAGCGTTTTTACGCATTGTGCCATAACTTTTCAGGGAAGCTTCAGAACATGAAATTTTAACCCCCCACTATAGCAGAAAGGGTCTTTCTAGTAGGTGCACATCAAATCTAAGCTGTCTGAAGTGTTTTTCAAAAGTTATCAACACTTTTATGTTTGGCGTTCCGAAACCCACCTTATCTCAGGCTGAAAAGCGTTTTTGTGCATTGTGCCATAACTTTTCAGGAAAGCTTCAGAACATGAAATTTTAACCTCCCACTATAGCAGAAAGGGTCTTTCTAGTAGTTGCACATCAAATCTAAACTGTCTGAAGTGTTTTTCCAAAGTTATCAACACTTTTATGTTTGGCGTTCCGAAACCCACCTTATCTCAGGCTGAAAAGCGTTTTTACGCATTGTGCCATAACTTTTCAGGGAAGCTTCAGAACATGAAATTTAAACCTCGCACTATAGCAGAAAGGGTCTTTCTAGTAGGTGCACATCAAATCTAAGCTCTCTGAAGTGTTTTTCGAAAGTTATCAACACTTTTATGTTTGGCGTTCCGAAACCCACCTTATCTCAGGCTGAAAAGCGTTTTTGTGCATTGTGCCATAACTTTTCAGGAAAGCTTCAGAACATGAAATTTTAACCTCCCACTATAGCAGAAAGGGTCTTTCTAGTAGTTGCACATCAAATCTAAACTGTCTGAAGTGTTTTTCCAAAGTTATTAACACTTTTATGTTTGGCGTTCCGAAACCCACCTTATCTCAGGCTGAAAAGCGTTTTTGTGCATTGTGCCATAACTTTTCAGGGAAGCTTCAGAACATGAAATTTTAACCTCCCACTATAGCAGAAAGGGTCTTTCTAGTAGTTGCACATCAAATCTAAACTGTCTGAAGTGTTTTTCCAAAGTTATTAACACTTTTATGTTTGGCGTTCCGAAACCCACCTTATCTCAGGCTGAAAAGCGTTTTTGTGCATTGTGCCATAACTTTTCAGGGAAGCTTCAGAACATGAAATTTTAACCTCCCACTATAGCAGAAAGGGTCTTTCTAGTAGTTGCACATCAAATCTAAACTGTCTGAAGTGTTTTTCCAAAGTTATCAACACTTTTATGTTTGGCGTTCCGAAACCCACCTTATCTCAGGCTGAAAAGCGTTTTTACGCATTGTGCCATAACTTTTCAGGGAAGCTTCAGAACATGAAATTTTAACCTCCCACTATAGCAGAAAGGGTCTTTCTAGTAGGTGCACATCAAATCTAAACTGTCTGAAGTGTTTTTCCAAAGTTATTAACACTTTTATGTTTGGCGTTCCGAAACCCACCTTATCTCAGGCTGAAAAGCGTTTTTGTGCATTGTGCCATAACTTTTTAGGGAAGCTTCAGAACATGAAATTTTAACCTCCCACTATAGCAGAAAGGGTCTTTCTAGTAGTTGCACATCAAATCTAAGCTGTCTGAAGTGTTTTTCAAAAGTTATCAACACTTTTATGTTTGGCGTTCCGAAACCCACCTTATCTCAGGCTGAAAAGCGTTTTTGTGCATTGTGCCATAACTTTTCAGGAAAGCTTCAGAACATGAAATTTTAACCTCCCACTATAGCAGAAAGGGTCTTTCTAGTAGTTGGACATCAAATCTAAACTGTCTGAAGTGTTTTTCCAAAGTTATTAACACTTTTATGTTTGGCGTTCCGAAACCCACCTTATCTCAGGCTGAAAAGCGTTTTTGTGCATTGTGCCATAACTTTTCAGGGAAGCTTCAGAACATAAAATTTTAACCTCCCACTATAGCAGAAAGGGTCTTTCTAGTAGTTGCACATCAAATCTAAACTGTCTGAAGTGTTTTTCCAAAGTTATCAACACTTTTATGTTTGGCGTTCCGAAACCCACCTTATCTCAGGCTGAAAAGCGTTTTTACGCATTGTGCCATAACTTTTCAGGGAAGCTTCAGAACATGAAATTTTAACCTCCCACTATAGCAGAAAGGGTCTTTCTAGTAGTTGCACATCAAATCTAAGCTGTCTGAAGTGTTTTTCAAAAGTTATCAACACTTTTATGTTTGGCGTTCCGAAGCCCACCTTATCTCAGGCTGAAAAGCGTTTTTACGCATTGTGCCATAACTTTTCAGGGAAGCTTCAGAACATGAAATTTAAACCTCGCACTATAGCAGAAAGGGTCTTTCTAGTAGGTGCACATCAAATCTAAGCTCTCTGAAGTGTTTTTCGAAAGTTATCAACACTTTTATGTTTGGCGTTCCGAAACCCACCTTATCTCAGGCTGAAAAGCGTTTTTGTGCATTGTGCCATAACTTTTCAGGAAAGCTTCAGAACATGAAATTTTAACCTCCCACTATAGCAGAAAGGGTCTTTCTAGTAGTTGCACATCAAATCTAAACTGTCTGAAGTGTTTTTCCAAAGTTATTAACACTTTTATGTTTGGCGTTCCGAAACCCACCTTATCTCAGGCTGAAAAGCGTTTTTGTGCATTGTGCCATAACTTTTCAGGGAAGCTTCAGAACATGAAATTTTAACCTCCCACTATAGCAGAAAGGGTCTTTCTAGTAGTTGCACATCAAATCTAAACTGTCTGAAGTGTTTTTCCAAAGTTATTAACACTTTTATGTTTGGCGTTCCGAAACCCACCTTATCTCAGGCTGAAAAGCGTTTTTGTGCATTGTGCCATAACTTTTCAGGGAAGCTTCAGAACATGAAATTTTAACCTCCCACTATAGCAGAAAGGGTCTTTCTAGTAGTTGCACATCAAATCTAAACTGTCTGAAGTGTTTTTCCAAAGTTATCAACACTTTTATGTTTGGCGTTCCGAAACCCACCTTATCTCAGGCTGAAAAGCGTTTTTACGCATTGTGCCATAACTTTTCAGGGAAGCTTCAGAACATGAAATTTTAACCTCCCACTATAGCAGAAAGGGTCTTTCTAGTAGGTGCACATCAAATCTAAACTGTCTGAAGTGTTTTTCCAAAGTTATTAACACTTTTATGTTTGGCGTTCCGAAACCCACCTTATCTCAGGCTGAAAAGCGTTTTTGTGCATTGTGCCATAACTTTTTAGGGAAGCTTCAGAACATGAAATTTTAACCTCCCACTATAGCAGAAAGGGTCTTTCTAGTAGTTGCACATCAAATCTAAGCTGTCTGAAGTGTTTTTCAAAAGTTATCAACACTTTTATGTTTGGCGTTCCGAAACCCACCTTATCTCAGGCTGAAAAGCGTTTTTGTGCATTGTGCCATAACTTTTCAGGAAAGCTTCAGAACATGAAATTTTAACCTCCCACTATAGCAGAAAGGGTCTTTCTAGTAGTTGGACATCAAATCTAAACTGTCTGAAGTGTTTTTCCAAAGTTATTAACACTTTTATGTTTGGCGTTCCGAAACCCACCTTATCTCAGGCTGAAAAGCGTTTTTGTGCATTGTGCCATAACTTTTCAGGGAAGCTTCAGAACATAAAATTTTAACCTCCCACTATAGCAGAAAGGGTCTTTCTAGTAGTTGCACATCAAATCTAAACTGTCTGAAGTGTTTTTCCAAAGTTATCAACACTTTTATGTTTGGCGTTCCGAAACCCACCTTATCTCAGGCTGAAAAGCGTTTTTACGCATTGTGCCATAACTTTTCAGGGAAGCTTCAGAACATGAAATTTTAACCTCCCACTATAGCAGAAAGGGTCTTTCTAGTAGTTGCACATCAAATCTAAGCTGTCTGAAGTGTTTTTCAAAAGTTATCAACACTTTTATGTTTGGCGTTCCGAAGCCCACCTTATCTCAGGCTGAAAAGCGTTTTTACGCATTGTGCCATAACTTTTCAGGGAAGCTTCAGAACATGAAATTTAAACCTCCCACTATAGCAGAAAGGGTCTTTCTAGTAGGTGCACATCAAATCTAAGCTCTCTGAAGTGTTTTTCGAAAGTTATCAACACTTTTATGTTTGGCGTTCCGAAACCCACCTTATCTCAGGCTGAAAAGCGTTTTTGTGCATTGTGCCATAACTTTTCAGGGAAGCTTCAGAACATAAAATTTTAACCTCCCACTATAGCAGAAAGGGTCTTTCTAGTAGTTGCACATCAAATCTAAACTGTCTGAAGTGTTTTTCCAAAGTTATCAACACTTTTATGTTTGGCGTTCCGAAACCCACCTTATCTCAGGCTGAAAAGCGTTTTTGTGCATTGTGCCATAACTTTTCAGGGAAGCTTCAGAACATGAAATTTTAACCTCCCACTATAGCAGAAAGGGTCTTTCTAGTAGTTGCACATCAAATCTAAACTGTCTGAAGTGTTTTTCCAAAGTTATCAACACTTTTATGTTTGGCGTTCCGAAACCCACCTTATCTCAGCCTGAAAAGCGTTTTTACGCATTGTGCCATAACTTTTCAGGGAAGCTTCAGAACATGAAATTTTAACCTCCCACTATAGCAGAAAGGGTCTTTCTAGTAGGTGCACATCAAATCTAAGCTGTCTGAAGTGTTTTTCGAAAGTTATCAACACTTTTATGTTTGGCGTTCCGAAACCCACCTTATCTCAGGCTGAAAAGCGTTTTTGTGCATTGTGCCATAACTTTTCAGGGAAGCTTCAGAACATGAAATTTTAACCTCCCACTATAGCAGAAAGGGTCTTTCTAGTAGTTGCACATCAAATCTAAGCTGTCTGAAGTGTTTTTCAAAAGTTATCAACACTATTATGTTTGGCGTTCCGAAACCCACCTTATCTCAGGCTGAAAAGCGTTTTTGTGCATTGTGCCATAACTTTTCAGGAAAGCTTCAGAACATGAAATTTTAACCTCCCACTATAGCAGAAAGGGTCTTTCTAGTAGTTGCACATCAAATCTAAACTGTCTGAAGTGTTTTTCCAAAGTTATCAACACTTTTATGTTTGGCGTTCCGAAACCCACCTTATCTCAGGCTGAAAAGCGTTTTTACGCATTGTGCCATAACTTTTCAGGGAAGCTTCAGAACATGAAATTTTAACCTCCCACTATAGCAGAAAGGGTCTTTCTAGTAGGTGCACATCAAATCTAAGCTCTCTGAAGTGTTTTTCGAAAGTTATCAACACTTTTATGTTTGGCGTTCCGAAACCCACCTTATCTCAGGCTGAAAAGCGTTTTTGTGCATTGTGCCATAACCTTTCAGGAAAGCTTCAGAACATGAAATTTTAACCTCCCACTATAGCAGAAAGGGTCTTTCTAGTAGTTGCACATCAAATCTAAGCTGTCTGAAGTGTTTTTCCAAAGTTATTAACACTTTTATGTTTGGCGTTCCGAAACCCACCTTATCTCAGGCTGAAAAGCGTTTTTGTGCATTGTGCCATAACTTTTCAGGGAAGCTTCAGAACATGAAATTTTAACCTCCCACTATAGCAGAAAGGGTCTTTCTAGTAGTTGCACATCAAATCTAAACTGTCTGAAGTGTTTTTCCAAAGTTATCAACACTTTTATGTTTGGCGTTCCGAAACCCACCTTATCTCAGCCTGAAAAGCGTTTTTACGCATTGTGCCATAACTTTTCAGGGAAGCTTCAGAACATGAAATTTTAACCTCCCACTATAGCAGAAAGGGTCTTTCTAGTAGGTGCACATCAAATCTAAGCTGTCTGAAGTGTTTTTCGAAAGTTATCAACACTTTTATGTTTGGCGTTCCGAAACCCACCTTATCTCAGGCTGAAAAGCGTTTTTGTGCATTGTGCCATAACTTTTCAGGGAAGCTTCAGAACATGAAATTTTAACCTCCCACTATAGCAGAAAGGGTCTTTCTAGTAGTTGCACATCAAATCTAAGCTGTCTGAAGTGTTTTTCAAAAGTTATCAACACTTTTATGTTTGGCGTTCCGAAACCCACCTTATCTCAGGCTGAAAAGCGTTTTTGTGCATTGTGCCATAACTTTTCAGGAAAGCTTCAGAACATGAAATTTTAACCTCCCACTATAGCAGAAAGGTTCTTTCTAGTAGTTGCACATCAAATCTAAACTGTCTGAAGTGTTTTTCCAAAGTTATCAACACTTTTATGTTTGGCGTTCCGAAACCCACCTTATCTCAGGCTGAAAAGCGTTTTTACGCATTGTGCCATAACTTTTCAGGGAAGCTTCAGAACATGAAATTTTAACCTCCCACTATAGCAGAAAGGGTCTTTCTAGTAGGTGCACATCAAATCTAAGCTCTCTGAAGTGTTTTTCGAAAGTTATCAACACTTTTATGTTTGGCGTTCCGAAACCCACCTTATCTCAGGCTGAAAAGCGTTTTTGTGCATTGTGCCATAACTTTTCAGGGAAGCTTCAGAACATGAAATTTTAACCTCCCACTATAGCAGAAAGGGTCTTTCTAGTAGTTGCACATCAAATCTAAACTGTCTGAAGTGTTTTTCCAAAGTTATTAACACTTTTATGTTTGGCGTTCCGAAACCCACCTTATCTCAGGCTGAAAAGCGTTTTTGTGCATTGTGCCATAACTTTTCAGGGAAGCTTCAGAACATGAAATTTTAACCTCCCACTATAGCAGAAAGGGTCTTTCTAGTAGTTGCACATCAAATCTAAACTGTCTGAAGTGTTTTTCCAAAGTTATCAACACTTTTATGTTTGGCGTTCTGAAACCCACCTTATCTCAGGCTGAAAAGCGTTTTTGTGCATTGTGCCATAACTTTTCAGGGTAGCTTCAGAACATGAAATTTTAACCTCCCACTATAGCAGAAAGGGTCTTTCTAGTAGTTGCACATCAAATCTCAGCTGTCTGAAGTGTTTTTCAAAAGTTATCAACACTTTTATGTTTGGCGTTCCGAAACCCACCTTATCTCAGGCTGAAAAGCGTTTTTGTGCATTGTGCCATAACTTTTCAGGGAAGCTTCAGAACATGAAATTTTAACCTCCCACTATAGCAGAAAGGGTCTTTCTAGTAGTTGCACATCAAATCTAAACTGTCTGAAGTGTTTTTCCAAAGTTATCAACAGTTTTATGTTTGGCGTTCCGAAACCCACCTTATCTCAGGTTGAAAAGCGTTTTTGTGCATTGTGCCATAACTTTTCAGGGAAGCTTCAGAACATGAAATTTTAACCTCCCACTATAGCAGAAAGGGTCTTTCCAGTAGTTGCACATCAAATCTAAACTGTCTGAAGTGTTTTTCCAAAGTTATTAACACTTTTATGTTTGGCGTTCCGAAACGCACCTTATCTCAGGCTGAAAAGCGTTTTTGTGCATTGTGACATAACTTTTCAGGGAAGCTTCAGAACATGAAATTTTAACCTCCCACTATAGCAGAAAGGGTCTTTCTAGTAGTTGCACATCAAATCTAAACTGTCTGAAGTGTTTTTCCAAAGTTATCAACACTTTTATGTTTGGCGTTCCGAAACCCACCTTATCTCAGGCTGAAAAGCGTTTTTACGCATTGTGCCATAACTTTTCAGGGAAGCTTCAGAACATGAAATTTTAACCTCCCACTATAGCAGAAAGGGTCTTTCTAGTAGGTGCACATCAAATCTAAGCTCTCTGAAGTGTTTTTCGAAAGTTATCAACACTTTTATGTTTGGCGTTCCGAAACCCACCTTATCTCAGGCTGAAAAGCGTTTTTGTGCATTGTGCCATAACTTTTCAGGAAAGCTTCAGAACATGAAATTTTAACCTCCCACTATAGCAGAAAGGGTCTTTCTAGTAGTTGCAGATCAAATCTAAGCTGTCTGAAGTGTTTTTCCAAAGTTATCAACACTTTTATGTTTGGCGTTCCGAAACCCACCTTATCTCAGGCTGAAAAGCGTTTTTGTGCATTGTGCCATAACTTTTCAGGAAAGCTTCAGAACATGAAATTTTAACCTCCCACTATAGCAGAAAGGGTCTTTCTAGTAGTTGCACATCAAATCTAAGCTCTCTGAAGTGTTTTTCGAAAGTTATCAACACTTTTATGTTTGGCGTTCCGAAACCCACCTTATCTCAGGCTGAAAAGCGTTTTTGTGCATTGTGCCATAACTTTTCAGGGAAGCTTCAGAACATGAAATTTTAACCTCCCACTATAGCAGAAAGGGTCTTTCTAGTAGTTGCACATCAAATCTAAGCTGTCTGAAGTGTTTTTCAAAAGTTATCAAAACTTTTATGTTTGGCGTTCCGAAACCCACCTTATCTCAGGCTGAAAAGCGTTTTTGTGCATTGTGCCATAACTTTTCAGGAAAGCTTCAGAACATGAAATTTTAACCTCCCACTATAGCAGAAAGGGTCTTTCTAGTAGTTGCACATCAAATCTAAACTGTCTGAAGTGTTTTTCCAAAGTTATCAACACTTTTATGTTTGGCGTTCCGAAACCCACCTTATCTCAGGCTGAAAAGCGTTTTTGTGCATTGTGCCATAACTTTTCAGGGTAGCTTCAGAACATGAAATTTTAACCTCCCACTATAGCAGAAAGGGTCTTTCTAGTAGTTGCACATCAAATCTAAGCTGTCTGAAGTGTTTTTCAAAAGTTATCAACACTTTTATGTTTGGCGTTCCGAAACCCACCTTATCTCAGGATGAAAAGCGTTTTTGTGCATTGTGCCATAACTTTTCAGGAAAGCTTCAGAACATGAAATTTTAACCTCCCACTATAGCAGAAAGGGTCTTTCTAGTAGTTGCACATCAAATCTAAACTGTCTGAAGTGTTTTTCCAAAGTTATCAACACTTTTATGTTTGGCGTTCCGAAACCCACCTTATCTCAGGCTGAAAAGCGTTTTTGTGCATTGTGCCATAACTTTTCAGGGAAGCTTCAGAACATGAAATTTTAACCTCCCACTATAGCAGAAAGGGTCTTTCTAGTAGGTGCACATCAAATCTAAGCTCTCTGAAGTGTTTTTCGAAAGTTATCAACACTTTTATGTTTGGCGTTCCGAAACCCACCTTATCTCAGGCTGAAAAGCGTTTTTGTGCATTGTGCCATAACTTTTCAGGGAAGCTTCAGAACATGAAATTTTAACCTCCCACTATAGCAGAAAGGGTCTTTCTAGTAGGTGCACATCAAATCTAAGCTGTCTGAAGTGTTTTTCAAAAGTTATCAACACTTTTATGTTTGGCGTTCCGAAACCCACCTTATCTCAGGCTGAAAAGCGTTTTTGTGCATTGTGCCATAACTTTTCAGGAAAGCTTCAGAACATGAAATTTTAACCTCCCACTATAGCAGAAAGGGTCTTTCTAGTAGTTGCACATCAAATCTAAACTGTCTGAAGTGTTTTTCCAAAGTTATCAACACTTTTATGTTTGGCGTTCCGAAACCCACCTTATCTCAGGCTGAAAAGCGTTTTTACGCATTGTGCCATAACTTTTCAGGGAAGCTTCAGAACATGAAATTTTAACCTCCCACTATAGCAGAAAGGGTCTTTCTAGTAGTTGCACATCAAATCTAAACTGTCTGAAGTGTTTTTCCAAAGTTATCAACACTTTTATGTTTGGCGTTCCGAAACCCACCTTATCTCAGGCTGAAAAGCGTTTTTGTGCATTGTGCCATAACTTTTCAGGGAAGCTTCAGAACATGAAATTTTAACCTCCCACTATAGCAGAAAGGGTCTTTCTAGTAGTTGCACATCAAATCTAAGCTGTCTGAAGTGTTTTTCAAAAGTTATCAACACTTTTATGTTTGGCGTTCCGAAACCCACCTTATCTCAGGCTGAAAAGCGTTTTTTTGCATTGTGCCATAACTTTTCAGGGAAGCTTCAGAACATAAAATTTTAACCTCCCACTATAGCAGAAAGGGTCTTTCTAGTAGTTGCACATCAAATCTAAACTGTCTGAAGTGTTTTTCCAAAGTTATCAACACTTTTATGTTTGGCGTTCCGAAACCCACCTTATCTCAGGCTGAAAAGCGTTTTTGTGCATTGTGCCATAACTTTTCAGGGAAGCTTCAGAACATGAAATTTTAACCTCCCACTATAGCAGAAAGGGTCTTTCTAGTAGTTGCACATCAAATCTAAACTGTCTGAAGTGTTTTTCCAAAGTTATCAACACTTTTATGTTTGGCGTTCCGAAACCCACCTTATCTCAGGCTGAAAAGCGTTTTTACGCATTGTGCCATAACTTTTCAGGGAAGCTTCAGAACATGAAATTTTAACCTCCCACTATAGCAGAAAGGGTCTTTCTAGTAGTTGCACATCAAATCTAAGCTGTCTGAAGTGTTTTTCAAAAGTTATCAACACTTTTATGTTTGGCGTTCCGAAACCCACCTTATCTCAGGCTGAAAAGCGTTTTTGTGCATTGTGCCATAACTTTTCAGGAAAGCTTCAGAACATGAAATTTTAACCTCCCACTATAGCAGAAAGGGTCTTTCTAGTAGTTGCACATCAAATCTAAACTGTCTGAAGTGTTTTTCCAAAGTTATCAACACTTTTATGTTTGGCGTTCCGAAACCCACCTTATCTCAGGCTGAAAAGCGTTTTTACGCATTGTGCCATAACTTTTCAGGGAAGCTTCAGAACATGAAATTTTAACCTCCAACTATAGCAGAAAGGGTCTTTCTAGTAGGTGCACATCAAATCTAAGCTCTCTGAAGTGTTTTTCGAAAGTTATCAACACTTTTATGTTTGGCGTTCCGAAACCCACCTTATCTCAGGCTGAAAAGCGTTTTTGTGCATTGTGCCATAACTTTTCAGGAAAGCTTCAGAACATGAAATTTTAACCTCCCACTATAGCAGAAAGGGTCTTTCTAGTAGTTGCACATCAAATCTAAACTGTCTGAAGTGTTTTTCCAAAGTTATTAACACTTTTATGTTTGGCGTTCCGAAACCCACCTTATCTCAGGCTGAAAAGCGTTTTTGTGCATTGTGCCATAACTTTTCAGGGAAGCTTCAGAACATGAAATTTTAACCTCCCACTATAGCAGAAAGGGTCTTTCTAGTAGTTGCACATCAAATCTAAACTGTCTGAAGTGTTTTTCCAAAGTTATTAACACTTTTATGTTTGGCGTTCCGAAACGCACCTTATCTCAGGCTGAAAAGCGTTTTTGTGCATTGTGCCATAACTTTTCAGGGAAGCTTCAGAACATGAAATTTTAACCTCCCACTATAGCAGAAAGGGTCTTTCTAGTAGTTGCACATCAAATCTAAACTGTCTGAAGTGTTTTTCCAAAGTTATTAACACTTTTATGTTTGGCGTTCCGAAACGCACCTTATCTCAGGCTGAAAAGCGTTTTTGTGCATTGTGCCATAACTTTTCAGGGAAGCTTCAGAACATGAAATTTTAACCTCCCACTATAGCAGAAAGGGTCTTTCTAGTAGTTGCACATCAAATCTAAGCTGTCTGAAGTGTTTTTCAAAAGTTATCAACACTTTTATGTTTGGCGTTCCGAAACCCACCTTATCTCAGGCTGAAAAGCGTTTTTGTGCATTGTGCCATAACTTTTCAGGAAAGCTTCAGAACATGAAATTTTAACCTCCCACTATAGCAGAAAGGGTCTTTCTAGTAGTTGCACATCAAATCTAAACTGTCTGAAGTGTTTTTCCAAAGTTATCAACACTTTTATGTTTGGCGTTCCGAAACCCACCTTATCTCAGGCTGAAAAGCGTTTTTACGCATTGTGCCATAACTTTTCAGGGAAGCTTCAGAACATGAAATTTTAACCTCCCACTATAGCAGAAAGGGTCTTTCTAGTAGGTGCACATCAAATCTAAGCTCTCTGAAGTGTTTTTCGAAAGTTATCAACACTTTTATGTTTGGCGTTCCGAAACCCACCTTATCTCAGGCTGAAAAGCGTTTTTGTGCATTGTGCCATAACATTTCAGGAAAGCTTCAGAACATGAAATTTTAACCTCCCACTATAGCAGAAAGGGTCTTTCTAGTAGTTGCACATCAAATCTAAACTGTCTGAAGTGTTTTTCCAAAGTTATCAACACTTTTATGTTTGGCGTTCCGAAACCCACCTTATCTCAGGCTGAAAAGCGTTTTTACGCATTGTGCCATAACTTTTCAGGGAAGCTTCAGAACATGAAATTTTAACCTCCCACTATAGCAGAAAGGGTCTTTCTAGTAGTTGCACATCAAATCTAAGCTGTCTGACGTGTTTTTCAAAAGTTATCAACACTTTTATGTTTGGTGTTCCGAAACCCACCTTATCTCAGGCTGAAAAGCGTTTTTGTGCATTGTGCCATAACTTTTCAGGAAAGCTTCAGAACATGAAATTTTAACCTCCCACTATAGCAGAAAGGGTCTTTCTAGTAGTTGCACATCAAATCTAAACTGTCTGAAGTGTTTTTCCAAAGTTATCAACACTTTTATGTTTGGCGTTCCGAAACCCACCTTATCTCAGGCTGAAAAGCGTTTTTACGCATTGTGCCATAACTTTTCAGGGAAGCTTCAGAACATGAAATTTTAACCTCCCACTATAGCAGAAAGGGTCTTTCTAGTAGGTGCACATCAAATCTAAGCTCTCTGAAGTGTTTTTCGAAAGTTATCAACACTTTTATGTTTGGCGTTCCGAAACCCACCTTATCTCAGGCTGAAAAGCGTTTTTGTGCATTGTGCCATAACTTTTCAGGAAAGCTTCAGAACATGAAATTTTAACCTCCCACTATAGCAGAAAGGGTCTTTCTAGTAGTTGCACATCAAATCTAAACTGTCTGAAGTGTTTTTCCAAAGTTATTAACACTTTTATGTTTGGCGTTCCGAAACCCACCTTATCTCAGGCTGAAAAGCGTTTTTGTGCATTGTGCCATAACTTTTCAGGGAAGCTTCAGAACATGAAATTTTAACCTCCCACTATAGCAGAAAGGGTCTTTCTAGTAGTTGCACATCAAATCTAAACTGTCTGAAGTGTTTTTCCAAAGTTATCAACACTTTTATGTTTGTCGTTCCGAAACCCACCTTATCTCAGCCTGAAAAGCGTTTTTACGCATTGTGCCATAACTTTTCAGGGAAGCTTCAGAACATGAAATTTTAACCTCCCAGTATAGCAGAAAGGGTCTTTCTAGTAGGTGCACATCAAATCTAAGCTGTCTGAAGTGTTTTTCGAAAGTTATCAACACTTTTATGTTTGGCGTTCCGAAACCCACCTTATCTCAGGCTGAAAAGCGTTTTTGTGCATTGTGCCATAACTTTTCAGGGAAGCTTCAGAACATGAAATTTTAACCTCCCACTATAGCAGAAAGGGTCTTTCTAGTAGTTGCACATCAAATCTAAGCTGTCTGAAGTGTTTTTCAAAAGTTATCAACACTTTTATGTTTGGCGTTCCGAAACCCACCTTATCTCAGGCTGAAAAGCGTTTTTGTGCATTGTGCCATAACTTTTCAGGAAAGCTTCAGAACATGAAATTTTAACCTCCCACTATAGCAGAAAGGGTCTTTCTAGTAGTTGCACATCAAATCTAAACTGTCTGAAGTGTTTTTCCAAAGTTATCAACACTTTTATGTTTGGCGTTCCGAAACCCACCTTATCTCAGGCTGAAAAGCGTTTTTACGCATTGTGCCATAACTTTTCAGGGAAGCTTCAGAACATGAAATTTTAACCTCCCACTATAGCAGAAAGGGTCTTTCTAGTAGGTGCACATCAAATCTAAGCTCTCTGAAGTGTTTTTCGAAAGTTATCAACACTTTTATGTTTGGCGTTCCGAAACCCACCTTATCTCAGGCTGAAAAGCGTTTTTGTGCATTGTGCCATAACTTTTCAGGGAAGCTTCAGAACATGAAATTTTAACCTCCCACTATAGCAGAAAGGGTCTTTCTAGTAGTTGCACATCAAATCTAAACTGTCTGAAGTGTTTTTCCAAAGTTATTAACACTTTTATGTTTGGCGTTCCGAAACCCACCTTATCTCAGGCTGAAAAGCGTTTTTGTGCATTGTGCCATAACTTTTCAGGGAAGCTTCAGAACATGAAATTTTAACCTCCCACTATAGCAGAAAGGGTCTTTCTAGTAGTTGCACATCAAATCTAAACTGTCTGAAGTGTTTTTCCAAAGTTATCAACACTTTTATGTTTGGCGTTCCGAAACCCACCTTATCTCAGGCTGAAATGCGTTTTTGTGCATTGTGCCATAACTTTTCAGGGTAGCTTCAGAACATGAAATTTTAACCTCCCACTATAGCAGAAAGGGTCTTTCTAGTAGTTGCACATCAAATCTCAGCTGTCTGAAGTGTTTTTCAAAAGTTATCAACACTTTTATGTTTGGCGTTCCGAAACCCACCTTATCTCAGGCTGAAAAGCGTTTTTGTGCATTGTGCCATAACTTTTCAGGAAAGCTTCAGAACATGAAATTTTAACCTCCCACTATAGCAGAAAGGGTCTTTCTAGTAGTTGCACATCAAATCTAAACTGTCTGAAGTGTTTTTCCAAAGTTATCAACACTTTTATGTTTGGCGTTCCGAAACCCACCTTATCTCAGGCTGAAAAGCGTTTTTACGCATTGTGCCATTACTTTTCAGGGAAGCTTCAGAACATGAAATTTTAACCTCCCACTATAGCAGAAAGGGTCTTTCTAGTGTTTTTCCAAAGTTATCAACACTTTTATGTTTGGCGTTCCGAAACCCACCTTATCTCAGGCTGAAAAGCGTTTTTACGCATTGTGCCATAACTTTTCAGGGAAGCTTCAGAACATGAAATTTTAACCTCCCACTATAGCAGAAAGGGTCTTTCTAGTAGTTGCACATCAAATCTAAACTGTCTGAAGTGTTTTTCCAAAGTTATTAACACTTTTATGTTTGGCGTTCCGAAACCCACCTTATCTCAGGCTGAAAAGCGTTTTTGTGCATTGTGCCATAACTTTTCAGGGAAGCTTCAGAACATGAAATTTTAACCTCCCACTATAGCAGAAAGGGTCTTTCTAGTAGTTGCACATCAAATCTAAACTGTCTGAAGTGTTTTTCCAAAGTTATCAACACTTTTATGTTTGGCGTTCCGAAACCCACCTTATCTCAGGCTGAAAAGCGTTTTTGTGCATTGTGCCATAACTTTTCAGGGTAGCTTCAGAACATGAAATTTTAACCTCCCACTATAGCAGAAAGGGTCTTTCTAGTAGTTGCACATCAAATCTCAGCTGTCTGAAGTGTTTTTCAAAAGTTATCAACACTTTTATGTTTGGCGTTCCGAAACCCACCTTATCTCAGGCTGAAAAGCGTTTTTGTGCATTGTGCCATAACTTTTCAGGAAAGCTTCAGAACATGAAATTTTAACCTCCCACTATAGCAGAAAGGGTCTTTCTAGTAGTTGCACATCAAATCTAAACTGTCTGAAGTGTTTTTCCAAAGTTATCAACACTTTTATGTTTGGCGTTCCGAAACCCACCTTATCTCAGGCTGAAAAGCGTTTTTGTGCATTGTGCCATAACTTTTCAGGGAAGCTTCAGAACATGAAATTTTAACCTCCCACTATAGCAGAAAGGGTCTTTCTAGTAGTTGCACATCAAATCTAAGCTGTCTGAAGTGTTTTTCAAAAGTTATCAACACTTTTATGTTTGGCGTTCCGAAACCCACCTTATCTCAGGCTGAAAAGCGTTTTTGTGCATTGTGCCATAACTTTTCAGGAAAGCTTCAGAACATGAAATTTTAACCTCCTACTATAGCAGAAAGGGTCTTTCTAGTAGTTGCACATCAAATCTAAACTGTCTGAAGTGTTTTTCCAAAGTTATCAACACTTTTATGTTTGGCGTTCCGAAACCCACCTTATCTCAGGCTGAAAAGCGTTTTTACGCATTGTGCCATTACTTTTCAGGGAAGCTTCAGAACATGAAATTTTAACCTCCCACTATAGCAGAAAGGGTCTTTCTAGTAGGTGCACATCAAATCTAAGCTCTCTGAAGTGTTTTTCGAAAGTTATCAACACTTTTATGTTTGGCGTTCCGAAACCCACCTTATCTCAGGCTGAAAAGCGTTTTTGTGCATTGTGCCATAACTTTTCAGGGAAGCTTCAGAACATGAAATTTTAACCTCCCACTATAGCAGAAAGGGTCTTTCTAGTAGTTGCACATCAAATCTAAACTGTCTGAAGTGTTTTTCCAAAGTTATTAACACTTTTATGTTTGGCGTTCCGAAACCCACCTTATCTCAGGCTGAAAAGCGTTTTTGTGCATTGTGCCATAACTTTTCAGGGAAGCTTCAGAACATGAAATTTTAACCTCCCACTATAGCAGAAAGGGTCTTTCTAGTAGTTGCACATCAAATCTAAACTGTCTGAAGTGTTTTTCCAAAGTTATCAACACTTTTATGTTTGGCGTTCCGAAACCCACCTTATCTCAGGCTGAAAAGCGTTTTTGTGCATTGTGCCATAACTTTTCAGGGAAGCTTCAGAACATGAAATTTTAACCTCCCACTATAGCAGAAAGGGTCTTTCTAGTAGTTGCACATCAAATCTAAGCTGTCTGAAGTGTTTTTCAAAAGTTATCAACACTTTTATGTTTGGCGTTCCGAAACCCACCTTATCTCAGGCTGAAAAGCGTTTTTGTGCATTGTGCCATAACTTTTCAGGAAAGCTTCAGAACATGAAATTTTAACCTCCCACTATAGCAGAAAGGGTCTTTCTAGTAGTTGCACATCAAATCTAAACTGTCTGAAGTGTTTTTCCAAAGTTATCAACACTTTTATGTTTGGCGTTCCGAAACCCACCTTATCTCAGGCTGAAAAGCGTTTTTACGCATTGTGCCATAACTTTTCAGGGAAGCTTCAGAACATGAAATTTTAACCTCCCACTATAGCAGAAAGGGTCTTTCTAGTAGGTGCACATCAAATCTAAGCTCTCTGAAGTGTTTTTCGAAAGTTATCAACACTTTTATGTTTGGCGTTCCGAAACCCACCTTATCTCAGGCTGAAAAGCGTTTTTGTGCATTGTGCCATAACTTTTCAGGAAAGCTTCAGAACATGAAATTTTAACCTCCCACTATAGCAGAAAGGGTCTTTCTAGTAGTTGCACATCAAATCTAAGCTGTCTGAAGTGTTTTTCCAAAGTTATCAACACTTTTATGTTTGGCGTTCCGAAACCCACCTTATCTCAGGCTGAAAAGCGTTTTTGTGCATTGTGCCATAACTTTTCAGGAAAGCTTCAGAACATGAAATTTTAACCTCCCACTATAGCAGAAAGGGTCTTTCTAGTAGTTGCACATCAAATCTAAACTGTCTGAAGTGTTTTTCCAAAGTTATCAACACTTTTATGTTTGGCGTTCCGAAACCCACCTTATCTCAGGCTGAAAAGCGTTTTTACGCATTGTGCCATAACTTTTCAGGGAAGCTTCAGAACATGAAATTTTAACCTCCCACTATAGCAGAAAGGGTCTTTCTAGTAGGTGCACATCAAATCTAAGCTCTCTGAAGTGTTTTTCGAAAGTTATCAACACTTTTATGTTTGGCGTTCCGAAACCCACCTTATCTCAGGCTGAAAAGCGTTTTTGTGCATTGTGCCATAACTTTTCAGGGAAGCTTCAGAACATGAAATTTTAACCTCCCACTATAGCAGAAAGGGTCTTTCTAGTAGTTGCACATCAAATCTAAACTGTCTGAAGTGTTTTTCCAAAGTTATTAACACTTTTATGTTTGGCGTTCCGAAACCCACCTTATCTCAGGCTGAAAAGCGTTTTTGTGCATTGTGCCATAACTTTTCAGGGAAGCTTCAGAACATGAAATTTTAACCTCCCACTATAGCAGAAAGGGTCTTTCTAGTAGTTGCACATCAGATCTAAACTGTCTGAAGTGTTTTTCCAAAGTTATCAACACTTTTATGTTTGGCGTTCCGAAACCCACCTTATCTCAGGCTGAAAAGCGTTTTTACGCATTGTGCCATAACTTATCAGGGAAGCTTCAGAACATGAAATTTTAACCTCCCACTATAGCAGAAAGGGTCTTTCTAGTAGGTGCACATCAAATCTAAGCTGTCTGAAGTGTTTTTCGAAAGTTATCAACACTTTTATGTTTGGCGTTCCGAAACCCACCTTATCTCAGGCTGAAAAGCGTTTTTGTGCATTGTGCCATAACTTTTCAGGGAAGCTTCAGAACATGAAATTTTAACCTCCCACTATAGCAGAAATGGTCTTTCTAGTAGTTGCACATCAAATCTAAGCTGTCTGAAGTGTTTTTCAAAAGTTATCAACACTTTTATGTTTGGCGTTCCGAAACCCACCTTATCTCAGGCTGAAAAGCGTTTTTGTGCATTGTGCCATAACTTTTCAGGAAAGCTTCAGAACATGAAATTTTAACCTCCCACTATAGCAGAAAGGGTCTTTCTAGTAGTTGCACATCAAATCTAAACTGTCTGAAGTGTTTTTCTAAAGTTATCAACACTTTTATGTTTGGCGTTCCGAAACCCACCTTATCTCAGGCTGAAAAGCGTTTTTACGCATTGTGCCATAACTTTTCAGGGAAGCTTCAGAACATGAAATTTTAACCTCCCACTATAGCAGAAAGGGTCTTTCTAGTAGGTGCACATCAAATCTAAGCTCTCTGAAGTGTTTTTCCAAAGTTATCAACACTTTTATGTTTGGCGTTCCGAAACCCACCTTATCTCAGGCTGAAAAGCGTTTTTGTGCATTGTGCCATAACTTTTCAGGGAAGCTTCAGAACATGAAATTTTAACCTCCCACTATAGCAGAAAGGGTCTTTCTAGTAGTTGCACATCAAATCTAAGCTGTCTGAAGTGTTTTTCAAAAGTTATCAACACTTTTATGTTTGGCGTTCCGAAACCCACCTTATCTCAGGCTGAAAAGCGTTTTTGTGCATTGTGCCATAACTTTTCAGGAAAGCTTCAGAACATGAAATTTTAACCTCCCACTATAGCAGAAAGGGTCTTTCTAGTAGTTGCACATCAAATCTAAGCTGTCTGAAGTGTTTTTCAAAAGTTATCAACACTTTTATGTTTGGCGTTTGTGGGAATCATGATATTTTACTCATGATCATATTTATCAAGTATCTGCTATTGAATAAATGCTTTGTCTAATGAAAAACTGAATCCAACAGACGCAGTGATAATGGGTAAGGTAACCTCAGTTTGATCCAGTATGAGAGGTGTGTATGATAAGGATAGTGGGGAGAGATGCGTGGATGGAAGAGCGAGTTATGAAAGGCAGGAACCATTTGGTACCAGGACAAAGGAGGAACCCAGGAGACATAACCCAGAACCGGTCCAAACAGCTTGAGCTGAGTCTGAGTGTGTGGGGACAAACATCTACCTTCCCCCAAGTGAAGGAATGTGGAAGATAAGGAACCTCAGGCACAGCGATGGGTCAGGAGGATGAATTATGGACCCAGGCAGAGCCAGGCAGAGATGGGACCAGCCAGTCCACCAGCAGAAGCAAGCCAATCAGAGGAGGGGACTGGATTATCTGTTTACAGCTTTCCACCCAAAAAAGGCCAGGAAATGGGCAACAACAAGAGGATTCATCAACGTCGCTCCAAACCAAGGGGTGTCGAAACCAGATCAGGAATGTGGCGCCATGGCAACGGGGACCCCAAGAGACCAGGACCAATCGGTGGAGACTACACCCCAAGATGAACTGAAATGTGTCATAAAAGGGTCAGGGCCAGAGATAGTCTTGGTCACTCTACACCACTGGAGCTAAGGCTAAGTCAGGCGTAGTTGTGGACCCAGAGCTCTGTTAGGGTAATTAGACTCCTCTGTCAGGGAATAAATTCTTTTGGATTTTAAGTTGTGGGTTTTTGGTAGTCATTCTCACGAGTAAACGAACACGCGGAAGATACATTAAAGGTGTAGATTCCTACAATTTGGTGAACCCCGACGTGATCGTGAGGTGGCTGGATAACAGGACAGAGGAGTCGGACTTGATTTCTGTTGGACGATTGGTCTCCACGGTGCACCGGACTAAAGGTGAGCAGAAACCTGTTTGAGATATCACGAATTCTGCATATTGGATAAGAACTATTTTGGAGACTGGTTGGAAGACAGTGTTTGGTCCATAGTCATTTTGGTTAAAGACAAGTGTGTGGAGTTTGGTTCATTTTTTATTTGTGAACGCAAATCAGCCAGAGAGCGGGGTTTGGTTCATTTTTTATTTGTGAACGCAAATCAGCCAGAGAGCGGGGTTTGGTTCATTTTTTATTTGTGAATGCAAATCAGCCAGAGAGCGGGGTTTGGTTCATTTTTTATTTGTGAATGCAAATCAGCCAGAGAGCGGGGTTTGGTTCATTTTTTATTTGTGAACGCAAATCAGCCAGAGAGCGGGGTTTGGTTCATTTTTTATTTGTGAACGCAAATCAGCCAGAGAGCGGGGTTTGGTTCATTTTTTATTTGTGAACGCAAATCAGCCAGAGAGCGGGGTTTGGTTCATTTTTTATTTGTGAATGCAAATCAGCCAGAGAGCGGGGTTTGGTTCATTTTTTATTTGTGAACGCAAATCAGCCAGAGAGCGGGGTTTGGTTCATTTTTTATTTGTGAATGCAAATCAGCCAGAGAGCGGGGTTTGGTTCATTTTTTATTTGTGAATGCAAATCAGCGAAAAAGCGGGGTTTGGTTCATTTTGCATATGAATGCAAAGCAGCCATAGAGCGGGCTTTGGTTCATTTTGCATGAACGCGAGTCAGTTTGGAACTGGACTCGGTTCTGTCCCGCCGTAGACTGGCTTGAGATCGGACGCGATCTCATTTTGCAATGTTGCTGTACACATAGGGGATTTTTGGGACCCCCTGAAACAGCGTAGAGTTTTATGCCTGGTCGGATACCAGGAGAATAGAGTTTATGCTTGATCGGATATCAAGACAATAGAGTTTTATCTGGGTCTGATGCCCAGTAAATAGAGTTTTTTATTTGTCTTTTATTTTGAGTTTGATGGTCTGTGATAGTGAGGTCAAGAACTTATTTTGAGATAAAAAAATAAATAAAAAAAAGGGGGAGAGAGAGAGCGAGGAAAAGGTAAATTGGTAAGAGAAGAGATGAATTCGTTGCTTAGTAAGTCAGAGGAAGATGTGTGGTCGGATGTGTGTATTTTACATGGATGTAATAAGTATAATAACGAGAGTCAGAAAAAGATGGATGACTTGTATGCAGAGATAGAGACACAAGTTTTGGCTGGGGTGGATAAGGAGAGAAAAGAAAAACATAGAAATAGATTAAATAAAGAGTGGGTGGTGTTAGGGAAGGAGAAGGAATTTCTGAGGCAGAAATGTACTATGAAACATTTATCTGAGAATTTGCAGCAGAAGGAAAGAAGAGTTGTGGATAAAGGAAAGAAGTTGAAAGATGAGGTGAAAACAGTTACATGGTTGAAAACGAGGGAGCTGAGGGAGTTGAGAGAAGAGAATGAGGAGACCAGAATGCTGTTTGTGACATGATGGTAGTGGCTTCAGTGTTAGGGGAGGAAGCAGCCCCACCCCCCGTGACGGAGTCCACAACAGGTCACAGACAGGAGCGTGCAGACGAGCTATCCAACTATCCAATGATGATCAACAATCAGGGAGTATTGCAGTATCATGAGTGGGAGATGCAAGATCTGACCCTGGTAACTAATAAATTGTCAAGTTTGACTGCAGGTGGTGAAGAGTGGATTGGAGCATTAAAGACACATATGGACAGCATTTTACTTGCAGTTGGCGATGTGGTGAGAATCACCCGTGCATGTCGCAGTTCAGTATAACAATCTGACCAAATTCTTCACATGACCGGACTTGATTCTGTAGAGTTAACTTCTCCTTTTGGAGGTTTTGCTTCTTATTTTTTACAGTGATTAGAGACTTGTTCCCTTAAGTGCCCCGACAGTTCCGACTCTGCCAGACTACACGCCAGCCACGGACCCCAGCTCTCACTATGACAAGTGCCTGACTCTGTGGACCGATAAAACTGCTGCACGTGCGTCCAGAAATAATGCAAAAGAGGTGGTTTTTGGAATTGTAATCATGAAAAGAAGTTAAATCAGAATTGGGTATAAACCTGGATTTGATGGCAAAAATATTTTAAAAGACATGTTCATCGTCTCAAACTTTTTGCAGATCATCACGCTGAATCTAAAAAAAAAAAAAAAATGGCAAGGGCAAGCAGGACCAGCTTTTGAAGCTGCGACTCGCACCAGTCCATCGCAATGCCATGATTCACAAATAAAGAGGAAAGGATAAAGCTAAAGAGGAGAAACAGATGTGGATGGCTCAGGGAACCGGTCAATCGAGAGGCAGAGCCATGGATCGTGGGAGGGGTGACCCTGGAGGCGGTAGGGGAAGCATCACTCAACCCGCCTACCAGCAACAACCTCAAGTGTGTCATTGCTGCGGAGATCCAACCCACTGGGTGAGAGACTGTCCACACCCTCCTGTGTTACAACAAGGTTTTGGAGGAGTGGCAATGAGAGGCGCCAGACCCGGACCTAGGGGAGGGGGAGCCCCCAGAGGTCGAGGTGGTCGAGGACCAGCGCCCTGGAATCAACAACCTTATCTACCGCAGCAGCAGAGTCCAGTCTCTGTCAAAGTGGAGAGACAGACTGTCAACATGTTAATGGACACTAGAACCACACTGTCCTCCATCAAGCCTTCGAATCCCACCAAAGAGACATTCTGGAAATCACATGATGCTGATGGAACTCACATGAACTGCAGCCTCAATGACTCAAGAGCAAGAAGGGGAAGGTGGTGTGTACTCGACCTTCCTGCTGTGGAAGCCCTGGAACGATCCAGTGGCCTCATTAAGACCTCCGATTGACCCCCTCCACCTCACTCTGTTTTATGGCCAAAATCAAGATTTGATCTACCAAGAAGCATTTGAATCAGTTAAAGGGGGAAGAATGGCAACTCTCAAGTACCTGCATTTATGTAGGGAAACAGGGAGTAGCTGTAGCTACCAAACTGACATTGTCACAAGGTGAGTGGTTCATGATGTCCGAAACATCTAATCCACACATCTTTCTTGAACCAGTTCACGGGCATATGCTCAGAGAGCTGGGACCCATGGTGAAGCAGTGTGAGGCAGCAGAAGACTGACAGAGTGGGCAAGTACCAAACGTGCCGTTTTCACCTTTGCTAAACATTTTTTGTATCCAGGATAAAACAGGAGATTCAGATGTTCTGGCCACACTAACTAGGTTTCACGGACGAGAGCGCTCTGATCATGAATTATCAGCAGAGATGCTGGACACCCTGCCTGATTCGCTGTGGTCATAAAGACCGGCGGACGTGGGCCACTGTGTCGATTGTGAACCGGTAACGTTTGAAATCACACCTGGCGCGTTTGTTAATGTTCCACAATTTTCACGTAAACAGGAGGCGGCTGAGGGGATCGCCAACACTCTGGATGGATGATGGGACTCAGGAGTGTTGGAGGTTTTCTCATCGGCGTGCAACACACTTATTTTACCGGTAAAGAAAGCAGACTGCGTTAATTATCGTATGGCACATGACCTCAGAGAAATTAATAAGGTAACATTAACATCCTGCGTTCCAGTGTCTGACCCGCACAGATGTTGGAATGTGTTAAGTCCAAAATTTCAGTGGTTTAGAGTGAGCAATTTGGCAAATGCGTTTTTCTGTATCTCATTAGCTCCAGAATGTAGAAAGTTCTTTGCGTTTATGTATCACATGAGTCCCACAAGGGTGGAAATTGAGCCGTGGGATTTTCAGCCAATATTTGTGTGACATGCTCTCCACTGTTTCATTACCTACAGGTGTTTTCTTGGTATAGTATCTCGACAATCAGCACATTGCGACAGAATCGTTCTGGTATTTGTTTGGAGGCTACCAGGATGATTTTGCTCAGATGTGTTAGTATCTGATGATGTTGTAAATGGTGTACTCAACCAAAAGAAAGGTGATGATATATTTGGATTCTGTGTATGTTGTGAGTTGTTGATTTGGCATCATGTAGGCATAATGGTTTTGTAACAGCGACTGGGGATCCAGTTGCATATGGGGATCTCATTCATAGGTTGGACACAAGGCTGTCAACCCTGCGCGGTGGTGGTAGTTAAATGCCCAGGACACATGAAGGTGAACACATAGGTTGCCAGGGGTAACCAGGCGGCAGATGCAGCGGCAAGGAGGCTGCAGGCTGTCAGGTTTCTCCTCAATGAGGTAAGCAAGTTGAGGACTTGTTACCTGAAATTACTGTGGAAATTATTCAATAGCTACAGGCGAGTGCGCTGGACAGTGAGAAGCAAGACTGGAGTGCAGCTGCGGCGTGATGGAACACTGATCAGGAGGCTGTGGTTCAGCCCAGGGAAGGGACCAAGAAGAGTGGTCCTTCTTGATGATTTGTCAGAGTTTCAGCATTGGTCCAACGAAGAGGGTGATGCATCAGACGGAGTCAGGGAGGATGTGGTGGTCATGGACTACACAGACATGATCACACCGGTGTAGATAAAGAGGTATATGTTGGTGATGGTGGAGACTTTTTCAGGACGGCCTGAGGTGTATCTGTGTGCAAGGAAGGATTTGTTGTCTGTCATCAAAGCACTGTTTAATCATTCTATACTAACCCATGGGTTTCCCAGACTAATTAGACCTGATATTGGCTCCCACTTTACAGCATCCTATCAAGTAGCTATGGTGGAGCAAATGCTGGGACTTAAACATAAACCTGGTTCTGTATATCATCCACAACAGTGTTTGGCCAAGACATGTGCACAAACAGGGCTGAATTGGCTACAAGCCCTGCCTATAGTTCTTTTGGCAATTAGACAGTACATTAACCGCCGGACAGGGTTCACACCTTTTGAACTTCTGACTGGTCGTCTGATGCCTGGTCCAGCCTCGGTGTTGCTCCAGCCGGAAGTGGACCCACCAGCCGGCTATAAGCCCTACTGTGAGCAACTTTCTTCATGTTTTTGTGCGCAGGATGATGCGACTTTTGCAGCCGAACCAGACGGACCCCCGCCAGCGTCATCCATTTATCTTCATGTGTTGCAGAGAAAGTGGTCCGAACTACTTTGGACTGGATCTTTTGAAGTCATGGTTCAAGCTAAATGTATTGTCACTAGTTTTTGTTTTCTTTGCTCATTTCATATTTTGCAGGAAAATATAAAAAGGGGGACCATAAGATGATGGTGAAGGATGGCTGGTGACTTTTGGGGATCTGGTGATCTCCTTGGGAGTAATGTCATGGCTGTGCAGGCTAACAATAGGGGACAAGGAACCCAACCTGGTAGGATCTGGCAATGAGACCCTAATCATGAATAGGAACAAAAGATCACCAGAGCCATGAGGGGTTTGAAAGCCATGTCCATCAAATGAAGATCAATGTCAGGAGTGGATGACCTGCTACATAATCTGCTGACAGGCTGGTTTGGCAAATGAAAATGATTGATAATAACATTGTTTATAACAACGATGATAGACGTGAACTGCTTTTCTTTGTGATGGTGTGGATGTTCTATTGTACCTTGTATGTAAGTTGTGTTTTTGAGAATTATTAATAGGGCATTTAAGGAGGACGATGGCAAAGGAGTCTATGTGATGCTATGTGTTCCAGGAGATGAGGAGACACATCTGGAGGAAGACAAGCTGTATCCTTGGTCTGAAATGTTTTGAAACATTTACTCTTATATCTGATTTTGATTTGCTTACATCTACATGTATATCTGCATTTATTTTATTTTTACTTTGTTAGATTCTGGGGAGAATACTTTGGATGTTTTGTTGATCTCTTTTAGGAGAGATCAAAAGGGGGATTGTGGGAATCATGATATTTTACTTATGATCATATTTATCAAGTATCTGCTATTGAATAAATGCTTTGTCTAATGAAAAACTGAATCCAACAGACGCAGTGATAATGGGTAAGGTAACCTCAGTTTGATCCAGTATGAGAGGTGTGTATGATAAGGATAGTGGGGAGAGATGCGTGGATGGAAGAGCGAGTTATGAAAGGCAGGAACCATTTGGTACCAGGACAAAGGAGGAACCCAGGAGACATAACCCAGAACCGGTCCAAACAGCTTGAGCTGAGTCTGAGTGTGTGGGGACAAACATCTACCTTCCCCCAAGTGAAGGAATGTGGAAGATAAGGAACCTCAGGCACAGCGATGGGTCAGGAGGATGAATTATGGACCCAGGCAGAGCCAGGCAGAGATGGGACCAGCCAGTCCACCAGCAGAAGCAAGCCAATCAGAGGAGGGGACTGGATTATCTGTTTACAGCTTTCCACCCAAAAAAGGCCAGGAAATGGGCAACAACAAGAGGATTCATCAACGTCGCTCCAAACCAAGGGGTGTCGAAACCAGATCAGGAATGTGGCGCCATGGCAACGGGGACCCCAAGAGACCAGGACCAATCGGTGGAGACTACACCCCAAGATGAACTGAAATGTGTCATAAAAGGGTCAGGGCCAGAGATAGTCTTGGTCACTCTACACCACTGGAGCTAAGGCTAAGTCAGGCGTAGTTGTGGACCCAGAGCTCTGTTAGGGTAATTAGACTCCTCTGTCAGGGAATAAATTCTTTTGGATTTTAAGTTGTGGGTTTTTGGTAGTCATTCTCACGAGTAAACGAACACGCGGAAGATACATTAAAGGTGTAGATTCCTACACGTTCCGAAACCCACCTTATCTCAGGCTGAAAAGCGTTTTTGTGCATTGTGCCATAACTTTTCAGGAAAGCTTCAGAACATGAAATTTTAACCTCCCACTATAGCAGAAAGGGTCTTTCTAGTAGTTGCACATCAAATCTAAGCTCTCTGAAGTGTTTTTCGAAAGTTATCAACACTTTTATGTTTGGCGTTCCGAAACCCACCTTATCTCAGGCTGAAAAGCGTTTTTGTGCATTGTGCCATAACTTTTCAGGAAAGCTTCAGAACATGAAATTTTAACCTCCCACTATAGCAGAAAGGGTCTTTCTAGTAGTTGCACATCAAATCTAAACTGTCTGAAGTGTTTTTCCAAAGTTATCAACACTTTTATCTTTGGCGTTCCGAAACCTACCTTATCTCAGGCTGAAAAGCGTTTTTGTGCATTGTGCCATAACTTTTCAGGGAAGCTTCAGAACATGAAATTTTAACCTCCCACTATAGCAGAAAGGGTCTTTCTAGTAGTTGCACATCAAATCTAAGCTGTCTGAAGTGTTTTTCAAAAGTTATCAACACTTTTATGTTTGGCGTTCCGAAACCCACCTTATCTCAGGCTGAAAAGCGTTTTTGTGCATTGTGCCATAACTTTTCAGGAAAGCTTCAGAACATGAAATTTTAACCTCCCACTATAGCAGAAAGGGTCTTTCTAGTAGTTGCACATCAAATCTAAACTGTCTGAAGTGTTTTTCCAAAGTTATCAACACTTTTATGTTTGGCGTTCCGAAACCCACCTTATCTCAGGCTGAAAAGCGTTTTTGTGCATTGTGCCATAACTTTTCAGGGAAGCTTCAGAACATGAAATTTTAACCTCCCACTATAGCAGAAAGGGTCTTTCTAGTAGGTGCACATCAAATCTAAGCTGTCTGAAGTGTTTTTCGAAAGTTATCAACACTTTTATGTTTGGCGTTCCGAAACCCACCTTATCTCAGGCTGAAAAGCGTTTTTGTGCATTGTGCCATAACTTTTCAGGGAAGCTTCAGAACATGAAATTTTAACCTCCCACTATAGCAGAAAGGGTCTTTCTAGTAGTTGCACATCAAATCTAAGCTGTCTGAAGTGTTTTTCAAAAGTTATCAACACTTTTATGTTTGGCGTTCCGAAACCCACCTTATCTCAGGCTGAAAAGCGTTTTTGTGCATTGTACCATAACTTTTCAGGAAAGCTTCAGAACATGAAATTTTAACCTCCCACTATAGCAGAAAGGGTCTTTCTAGTAGTTGCACATCAAATCTAAACTGTCTGAAGTGTTTTTCCAAAGTTATCAACACTTTTATGTTTGGCGTTCCGAAACCCACCTTATCTCAGGCTGAAAAGCGTTTTTACGCATTGTGCCATAACTTTTCAGGGAAGCTTCAGAACATGAAATTTTAACCTCCCACTAAAGCAGAAAGGGTCTTTCTAGTAGGTGCACATCAAATCTAAGCTGTCTGAAGTGTTTTTCGAAAGTTATCAACACTTTTGTGTTTGGCGTTCCGAAACCCACCTTATCTCAGGCTGAAAAGCGTTTTTGTGCATTGTGCCATAACTTTTCAGGGAAGCTTCAGAACATGAAATTTTAACCTCCCACTATAGCAGAAAGGGTCTTTCTAGTAGTTGCACATCAAATCTAAGCTGTCTGAAGTGTTTTTCAAAAGTTATCAACACTTTTATGTTTGGCGTTCCGAAACCCACCTTATCTCAGGCTGAAAAGCGTTTTTGTGCATTGTGCCATAACTTTTCAGGGAAGCTTCAGAACATGAAATTTTAACCTCCCACTATAGCAGAAAGGGTCTTTCTAGTAGTTGCACATCAAATCTAAACTGTCTGAAGTGTTTTTCCAAAGTTATCAACACTTTTATGTTTGGCGTTCCGAAACCCACCTTATCTCAGGCTGAAAAGCGTTTTTGTGCATTGTGCCATAACTTTTCAGGGAAGCTTCAGAACATGAAATTTTAACCTCCCACTATAGCAGAAAGGGTCTTTCTAGTAGTTGCACATCAAATCTAAGCTGTCTGAAGTGTTTTTCAAAAGTTATCAACACTTTTATGTTTGGCGTTCCGAAACCCACCTTATCTCAGGCTGAAAAGCGTTTTTGTGCATTGTGCCATAACTTTTCAGGAAAGCTTCAGAACATGAAATTTTAACCTCCCACTATAGCAGAAAGGGTCTTTCTAGTAGTTGCACATCAAATCTAAACTGTCTGAAGTGTTTTTCCAAAGTTATCAACACTTTTATGTTTGGCGTTCCGAAACCCACCTTATCTCAGGCTGAAAAGCGTTTTTACGCATTGTGCCATAACTTTTCAGGGAAGCTTCAGAACATGAAATTTTAACCTCCCACTATAGCAGAAAGGGTCTTTCTAGTAGGTGCACATCAAATCTAAGCTCTCTGAAGTGTTTTTCGAAAGTTATCAACACTTTTATGTTTGGCGTTCCGAAACCCACCTTATCTCAGGCTGAAAAGCGTTTTTGTGCATTGTGCCATAACTTTTCAGGGAAGCTTCAGAACATGAAATTTTAACCTGCCACTATAGCAGAAAGGGTCTTTCTAGTAGTTGCACATCAAATCTAAACTGTCTGAAGTGTTTTTCCAAAGTTATTAACACTTTTATGTTTGGCGTTCCGAAACCCACCTTATCTCAGGCTGAAAAGCGTTTTTGTGCATTGTGCCATAACTTTTCAGGGAAGCTTCAGAACATGAAATTTTAACCTCCCACTATAGCAGAAAGGGTCTTTCTAGTAGGTGCACATCAAATCTAAGCTGTCTGAAGTGTTTTTCGAAAGTTATCAACACTTTTATGTTTGGCGTTCCGAAACCCACCTTATCTCAGGCTGAAAAGCGTTTTTGTGCATTGTGCCATAACTTTTCAGGGAAGCTTCAGAACATGAAATTTTAACCTCCCACTATAGCAGAAAGGGTCTTTCTAGTAGTTGCACATCAAATCTAAGCTCTCTGAAGTGTTTTTCGAAAGTTATCAACACTTTTATGTTTGGCGTTCCGAAACCCACCTTATCTCAGGCTGAAAAGCGTTTTTGTGCATTGTGCCATAACTTTTCAGGGAAGCTTCAGAACATGAAATTTTAACCTCCCACTATAGCAGAAAGGGTCTTTCTAGTAGTTGCACATCAAATCTAAACTGTCTGAAGTGTTTTTCCAAAGTTATCAACACTTTTATGTTTGGCGTTCCGAAACCCACCTTATCTCAGGCTGAAAAGCGTTTTTACGCATTGTGCCATAACTTTTCAGGGAAGCTTCAGAACATGAAATTTTAACCTCCCACTATAGCAGAAAGGGTCTTTCTAGTAGGTGCACATCAAATCTAAGCTGTCTGAAGTGTTTTTCGAAAGTTATCAACACTTTTATGTTTGGCGTTCCGAAACCCACCTTATCTCAGGCTGAAAAGCGTTTTTGTGCATTGTGCCATAACTTTTCAGGGAAGCTTCAGAACATGAAATTTTAACCTCCCACTATAGCAGAAAGGGTCTTTCTAGTAGTTGCACATCAAATCTAAGCTCTCTGAAGTGTTTTTCGAAAGTTATCAACACTTTTATGTTTGGCGTTCCGAAACCCACCTTATCTCAGGCTGAAAAGCGTTTTTGTGCATTGTGCCATAACTTTTCAGGGAAGCTTCAGAACATGAAATTTTAACCTGCCACTATAGCAGAAAGGGTCTTTCTAGTAGTTGCACATCAAATCTAAACTGTCTGAAGTGTTTTTCCAAAGTTATTAACACTTTTATGTTTGGCGTTCCGAAACCCACCTTATCTCAGGCTGAAAAGCGTTTTTGTGCATTGTGCCATAACTTTTCAGGGAAGCTTCAGAACATGAAATTTTAACCTCCCACTATAGCAGAAAGGGTCTTTCTAGTAGTTGCACATCAAATCTAAACTGTCTGAAGTGTTTTTCCAAAGTTATCAACACTTTTATGTTTGGCGTTCCGAAACCCACCTTATCTCAGGCTGAAAAGCGTTTTTACGCATTGTGCCATAACTTTTCAGGGAAGCTTCAGAACATGAAATTTTAACCTCCCACTATAGCAGAAAGGGTCTTTCTAGTAGGTGCACATCAAATCTAAGCTGTCTGAAGTGTTTTTCGAAAGTTATCAACACTTTTATGTTTGGCGTTCCGAAACCCACCTTATCTCAGGCTGAAAAGCGTTTTTGTGCATTGTGCCATAACTTTTCAGGGAAGCTTCAGAACATGAAATTTTAACCTCCCACTATAGCAGAAAGGGTCTTTCTAGTAGTTGCACATCAAATCTAAGCTGTCTGAAGTGTTTTTCAAAAGTTATCAACACTTTTATGTTTGGCGTTCCGAAACCCACCTTATCTCAGGCTGAAAAGCGTTTTTGTGCATTGTGCCATAACTTTTCAGGAAAGCTTCAGAACATGAAATTTTAACCTCCCACTATAGCAGAAAGGGTCTTTCTAGTAGTTGCACATCAAATCTAAACTGTCTGAAGTGTTTTTCCAAAGTTATCAACACTTTTATGTTTGGCGTTCCGAAACCCACCTTATCTCAGGCTGAAAAGCGTTTTTACGCATTGTGCCATAACTTTTCAGGGAAGTTTCAGAACATGAAATTTTAACCTCCCACTATAGCAGAAAGGGTCTTTCTAGTAGGTGCACATCAAATCTAAGCTGTCTGAAGTGTTTTTCGAAAGTTATTAACACTTTTGTGTTTGGCGTTCCGAAACCCACCTTATCTCAGGCTGAAAAGCGTTTTTGTGCATTGTGCCATAACTTTTCAGGGAAGCTTCAGAACATGAAATTTTAACCTCCCACTATAGCAGAAAGGGTCTTTCTAGTAGTTGCACATCAAATCTAAGCTGTCTGAAGTGTTTTTCAAAAGTTATCAACACTTTTATGTTTGGCGTTCCGAAACCCACCTTATCTCAGGCTGAAAAGCGTTTTTGTGCATTGTGCCATAACTTTTCAGGAAAGCTTCAGAACATGAAATTTTAACCTCCCACTATAGCAGAAAGGGTCTTTCTAGTAGTTGCACATCAAATCTAAACTGTCTGAAGTGTTTTTCCAAAGTTATCAACACTTTTATGTTTGGCGTTCCGAAACCCACCTTATCTCAGGCTGAAAAGCGTTTTTACGCATTGTGCCATAACTTTTCAGGGAAGCTTCAGAACATGAAATTTTAACCTCCCACTATAGCAGAAAGGGTCTTTCTAGTAGGTGCACATCAAATCTAAGCTCTCTGAAGTGTTTTTCGAAAGTTATCAACACTTTTATGTTTGGCGTTCCGAAACCCACCTTATCTCAGGCTGAAAAGCGTTTTTGTGCATTGTGCCATAACTTTTCAGGGAAGCTTCAGAACATGAAATTTTAACCTCCCACTATAGCAGAAAGGGTCTTTCTAGTAGTTGCACATCAAATCTAAACTGTCTGAAGTGTTTTTCCAAAGTTATTAACACTTTTATGTTTGGCGTTCCGAAACCCACCTTATCTCAGGCTGAAAAGCGTTTTTGTGCATTGTGCCATAACTTTTCAGGGAAGCTTCAGAACATGAAATTTTAACCTCCCACTATAGCAGAAAGGGTCTTTCTAGTAGTTGCACATCAAATCTAAACTGTCTGAAGTGTTTTTCCAAAGTTATCAACACTTTTATGTTTGGCGTTCCGAAACCCACCTTATCTCAGGCTGAAAAGCGTTTTTGTGCATTGTGCCATAACTTTTCAGGGAAGCTTCAGAACATGAAATTTTAACCTCCCACTATAGCAGAAAGGGTCTTTCTAGTAGTTGCACATCAAATCTAAGCTGTCTGAAGTGTTTTTCAAAAGTTATCAACACTTTTATGTTTGGCGTTCCGAAACCCACCTTATCTCAGGCTGAAAAGCGTTTTTGTGCATTGTGCCATAACTTTTCAGGAAAGCTTCAGAACATGAAATTTTAACCTCCCACTATAGCAGAAAGGGTCTTTCTAGTAGTTGCACATCAAATCTAAACTGTCTGAAGTGTTTTTCCAAAGTTATCAACACTTTTATGTTTGGCGTTCCGAAACCCACCTTATCTCAGGCTGAAAAGCGTTTTTGTGCATTGTGCCATAACTTTTCAGGGAAGCTTCAGAACATGAAATTTTAACCTCCCACTATAGCAGAAAGGGTCTTTCTAGTAGTTGCACATCAAATCTAAGCTGTCTGAAGTGTTTTTCAAAAGTTATCAACACTTTTATGTTTGGCGTTCCGAAACCCACCTTATCTCAGGCTGAAAAGCGTTTTTGTGCATTGTGCCATAACTTTTCAGGAAAGCTTCAGAACATGAAATTTTAACCTCCCACTATAGCAGAAAGGGTCTTTCTAGTAGTTGCACATCAAATCTAAACTGTCTGAAGTGTTTTTCAAAAGTTATCAACACTTTTATGTTTGGCGTTCCGAAACCCACCATATCTCAGGCTGAAAAGCGTTTTTACGCATTGTGCCATAACTTTTCAGGGAAGCTTCAGAACATGAAATTTTAACCTCCCACTATAGCAGAAAGGGTCTTTCTAGTAGTTGCACATCAAATCTAAACTGTCTGAAGTGTTTTTCCAAAGTTATTAACACTTTTATGTTTGGCGTTCCGAAACCCACCTTACCTCAGGCTGAAAAGCGTTTTTGTGCATTGTGCCATAACTTTTCAGGAAAGCTTCAGAACATGAAATTTTAACCTCCCACTATAGCAGAAAGGGTCTTTCTAGTAGTTGCACATCAAATCTAAACTGTCTGAAGTGTTTTTCCAAAGTTATCAACACTTTTATCTTTGGCGTTCCGAAACCTACCTTATCTCAGGCTGAAAAGCGTTTTTGTGCATTGTGCCATAACTTTTCAGGGAAGCTTCAGAACATGAAATTTTAACCTCCCACTATAGCAGAAAGGGTCTTTCTAGTAGTTGCACATCAAATCTAAGCTGTCTGAAGTGTTTTTCAAAAGTTATCAACACTTTTATGTTTGGCGTTCCGAAACCCACCTTATCTCAGGCTGAAAAGCGTTTTTGTGCATTGTGCCATAACTTTTCAGGAAAGCTTCAGAACATGAAATTTTAACCTCCCACTATAGCAGAAAGGGTCTTTCTAGTAGTTGCACATCAAATCTAAACTGTCTGAAGTGTTTTTCCAAAGTTATCAACACTTTTATGTTTGGCGTTCCGAAACCCACCTTATCTCAGGCTGAAAAGCGTTTTTGTGCATTGTGCCATAACTTTTCAGGGAAGCTTCAGAACATGAAATTTTAACTTCCCACTATAGCAGAAAGGGTCTTTCTAGTAGTTGCACATCAAATCTAAGCTGTCTGAAGTGTTTTTCAAAAGTTATCAACACTTTTATGTTTGGCGTTCCGAAACCCACCTTATCTCAGGCTGAAAAGCGTTTTTGTGCATTGTGCCATAACTTTTCAGGAAAGCTTCAGAACATGAAATTTTAACCTCCCACTATAGCAGAAAGGGTCTTTCTAGTAGTTGCACATCAAATCTAAACTGTCTGAAGTGTTTTTCAAAAGTTATCAACACTTTTATGTTTGGCGTTCCGAAACCCACCATATCTCAGGCTGAAAAGCGTTTTTACGCATTGTGCCATAACTTTTCAGGGAAGCTTCAGAACATGAAATTTTAACCTCCCACTATAGCAGAAAGGGTCTTTCTAGTAGTTGCACATCAAATCTAAACTGTCTGAAGTGTTTTTCCAAAGTTATTAACACTTTTATGTTTGGCGTTCCGAAACCCACCTTATCTCAGGCTGAAAAGCGTTTTTGTGCATTGTGCCATAACTTTTCAGGAAAGCTTCAGAACATGAAATTTTAACCTCCCACTATAGCAGAAAGGGTCTTTCTAGTAGTTGCACATCAAATCTAAACTGTCTGAAGTGTTTTTCCAAAGTTATCAACACTTTTATCTTTGGCGTTCCGAAACCTACCTTATCTCAGGCTGAAAAGCGTTTTTGTGCATTGTGCCATAACTTTTCAGGGAAGCTTCAGAACATGAAATTTTAACCTCCCACTATAGCAGAAAGGGTCTTTCTAGTAGTTGCACATCAAATCTAAGCTGTCTGAAGTGTTTTTCAAAAGTTATCAACACTTTTATGTTTGGCGTTCCGAAACCCACCTTATCTCAGGCTGAAAAGCGTTTTTGTGCATTGTGCCATAACTTTTCAGGGAAGCTTCAGAACATGAAATTTTAACCTGCCACTATAGCAGAAAGGGTCTTTCTAGTAGTTGCACATCAAATCTAAACTGTCTGAAGTGTTTTTCCAAAGTTATTAACACTTTTATGTTTGGCGTTCCGAAACCCACCTTATCTCAGGCTGAAAAGCGTTTTTGTGCATTGTGCCATAACTTTTCAGGGAAGCTTCAGAACATGAAATTTTAACCTCCCACTATAGCAGAAAGGGTCTTTCTAGTAGTTGCACATCAAATCTAAGCTGTCTGAAGTGTTTTTCAAAAGTTATCAACACTTTTATGATTGGCGTTCCGAAACCCACCTTATCTCAGGCTGAAAAGCGTTTTTGTGCATTGTGCCATAACTTTTCAGGAAAGCTTCAGAACATGAAATTTTAACCTCCCACTATAGCAGAAAGGGTCTTTCTAGTAGTTGCACATCAAATCTAAACTGTCTGAAGTGTTTTTCCAAAGTTATCAACACTTTTATGTTTGGCGTTCCGAAACCCACCTTATCTCAGGCTGAAAAGCGTTTTTACGCATTGTGCCATAACTTTTCAGGGAAGCTTCAGAACATGAAATTTTAACCTCCCACTATAGCAGAAAGGGTCTTTCTAGTAGGTGCACATCAAATCTAAGCTCTCTGAAGTGTTTTTCGAAAGTTATCAACACTTTTATGTTTGGCGTTCCGAAACCCACCTTATCTCAGGCTGAAAAGCGTTTTTGTGCATTGTGCCATAACTTTTCAGGGAAGCTTCAGAACATGAAATTTTAACCTGCCACTATAGCAGAAAGGGTCTTTCTAGTAGTTGCACATCAAATCTAAACTGTCTGAAGTGTTTTTCCAAAGTTATTAACACTTTTATGTTTGGCGTTCCGAAACCCACCTTATCTCAGGCTGAAAAGCGTTTTTGTGCATTGTGCCATAACTTTTCAGGGAAGCTTCAGAACATGAAATTTTAACCTCCCACTATAGCAGAAAGGGTCTTTCTAGTAGTTGCACATCAAATCTAAACTGTCTGAAGTGTTTTTCAAAAGTTATCAACACTTTTATGTTTGGCGTTCCGAAACCCACCTTATCTCAGGCTGAAAAGCGTTTTTGTGCATTGTGCCATAACTTTTCAGGGAAGCTTCAGAACAAGAAATTTTAACCTCCCACTATAGCAGAAAGGGTCTTTCTAGTAGTTGCACATCAAATCTAACCTGTCTGAAGTGTTTTTCAAAAGTTATCAACACTTTTATGATTGGCGTTCCGAAACCCACCTTATCTCAGGCTGAAAAGCGTTTTTGTGCATTGTGCCATAACTTTTCAGGAAAGCTTCAGAACATGAAATTTTAACCTCCCACTATAGCAGAAAGGGTCTTTCTAGTAGTTGCACATCAAATCTAAACTGTCTGAAGTGTATTTCCAAAGTTATCAACACTTTTATGTTTGGCGTTCCGAAACCCACCTTATCTCAGGCTGAAAAGCGTTTTTACGCATTGTGCCATAACTTTTCAGGGAAGCTTCAGAACATGAAATTTTAACCTCCCACTATAGCAGAAAGGGTCTTTCTAGTAGGTGCACATCAAATCTAAGCTCTCTGAAGTGTTTTTCGAAAGTTATCAACACTTTTATGTTTGGCGTTCCGAAACCCACCTTATCTCAGGCTGAAAAGCGTTTTTGTGCATTGTGCCATAACTTTTCAGGGAAGCTTCAGAACATGAAATTTTAACCTGCCACTATAGCAGAAAGGGTCTTTCTAGTAGTTGCACATCAAATCTAAACTGTCTGAAGTGTTTTTCCAAAGTTATTAACACTTTTATGTTTGGCGTTCCGAAACCCACCTTATCTCAGGCTGAAAAGCGTTTTTGTGCATTGTGCCATAACTTTTCAGGGAAGCTTCAGAACATGAAATTTTAACCTCCCACTATAGCAGAAAGGGTCTTTCTAGTAGTTGCACATCAAATCTAAACTGTCTGAAGTGTTTTTCAAAAGTTATCAACACTTTTATGTTTGGCGTTCCGAAACCCACCTTATCTCAGGCTGAAAAGCGTTTTTGTGCATTGTGCCATAACTTTTCAGGAAAGCTTCAGAACATGAAATTTTAACCTCCCACTATAGCAGAAAGGGTCTTTCTAGTAGTTGCACATCAAATCTAAACTGTCTGAAGTGTTTTTCCAAAGTTATCAACACTTTTATGTTTGGCGTTCCGAAACCCACCTTATCTCAGGCTGAAAAACGTTTTTGTGCATTGTGCCATAACTTTTCAGGGAAGCTTCAGAACATGAAATTTTAACCTCCCACTATAGCAGAAAGGGTCTTTCTAGTAGTTGCACATCAAATCTAAGCTGTCTGAAGTGTTTTTCAAAAGTTATCAACACTTTTATGTTTGGCGTTCCGAAACCCACCTTATCTCAGGCTGAAAAGCGTTTTTGTGCATTGTGCCATAACTTTTCAGGAAAGCTTCAGAACATGAAATTTTAACCTCCCACTATAGCAGAAAGGGTCTTTCTAGTAGTTGCACATCAAATCTAAACTGTCTGAAGTGTTTTTCCAAAGTTATCAACACTTTTATGTTTGGCGTTCCGAAACCCACCTTATCTCAGGCTGAAAAGCGTTTTTACGCATTGTGCCATAACTTTTCAGGGAAGCTTCAGAACATGAAATTTTAACCTCCCACTATAGCAGAAAGGGTCTTTCTAGTAGGTGCACATCAAATCTAAGCTCTCTGAAGTGTTTTTCGAAAGTTATCAACACTTTTATGTTTGGCGTTCCGAAACCCACCTTATCTCAGGCTGAAAAGCGTTTTTGTGCATTGTGCCATAACTTTTCAGGGAAGCTTCAGAACATGAAATTTTAACCTGCCACTATAGCAGAAAGGGTCTTTCTAGTAGTTGCACATCAAATCTAAACTGTCTGAAGTGTTTTTCCAAAGTTATTAACACTTTTATGTTTGGCGTTCCGAAACCCACCTTATCTCAGGCTGAAAAGCGTTTTTGTGCATTGTGCCATAACTTTTCAGGGAAGCTTCAGAACATGAAATTTTAACCTCCCACTATAGCAGAAAGGGTCTTTCTAGTAGTTGCACATCAAATCTAAACTGTCTGAAGTGTTTTTCCAAAGTTATTAACACTTTTATGTTTGGCGTTCCGAAACCCACCTTATCTCAGGCTGAAAAGCGTTTTTGTGCATTGTGCCATAACTTTTCAGGGAAGCTTCAGAACATGAAATTTTAACCTCCCACTATAGCAGAAAGGGTCTTTCTAGTAGTTGCACATCAAATCTAAACTGTCTGAAGTGTTTTTCAAAAGTTATCAACACTTTTATGTTTGGCGTTCCGAAACCCACCTTATCTCAGGCTGAAAAGCGTTTTTGTGCATTGTGCCATAACTTTTCAGGAAAGCTTCAGAACATGAAATTTTAACCTCCCACTATAGCAGAAAGGGTCTTTCTAGTAGTTGCACATCAAATCTAAACTGTCTGAAGTGTTTTTCCAAAGTTATCAACACTTTTATGTTTGGCGTTCCGAAACCCACCTTATCTCAGGCTGAAAAACGTTTTTGTGCATTGTGCCATAACTTTTCAGGGAAGCTTCAGAACATGAAATTTTAACCTCCCACTATAGCAGAAAGGGTCTTTCTAGTAGTTGCACATCAAATCTAAGCTGTCTGAAGTGTTTTTCAAAAGTTATCAACACTTTTATGTTTGGCGTTCCGAAACCCACCTTATCTCAGGCTGAAAAGCGTTTTTGTGCATTGTGCCATAACTTTTCAGGAAAGCTTCAGAACATGAAATTTTAACCTCCCACTATAGCAGAAAGGGTCTTTCTAGTAGTTGCACATCAAATCTAAACTGTCTGAAGTGTTTTTCCAAAGTTATCAACACTTTTATGTTTGGCGTTCCGAAACCCACCTTATCTCAGGCTGAAAAGCGTTTTTACGCATTGTGCCATAACTTTTCAGGGAAGCTTCAGAACATGAAATTTTAACCTCCCACTATAGCAGAAAGGGTCTTTCTAGTAGGTGCACATCAAATCTAAGCTCTCTGAAGTGTTTTTCGAAAGTTATCAAAACTTTTATGTTTGGCGTTCCGAAACCCACCTTATCTCAGGCTGAAAAGCGTTTTTGTGCATTGTGCCATAACTTTTCAGGGAAGCTTCAGAACATGAAATTTTAACCTGCCACTATAGCAGAAAGGGTCTTTCTAGTAGTTGCACATCAAATCTAAACTGTCTGAAGTGTTTTTCCAAAGTTATTAACACTTTTATGTTTGGCGTTCCGAAACCCACCTTATCTCAGGCTGAAAAGCGTTTTTGTGCATTGTGCCATAACTTTTCAGGGAAGCTTCAGAACATGAAATTTTAACCTCCCACTATAGCAGAAAGGGTCTTTCTAGTAGTTGCACATCAAATCTAAACTGTCTGAAGTGTTTTTCCAAAGTTATCAACACTTTTATGTTTGGCGTTCCGAAACCCACCTTATCTCAGGCTGAAAAGCGTTTTTACGCATTGTGCCATAACTTTTCAGGGAAGCTTCAAAACATGAAATTTTAACCTCCCACTATAGCAGAAAGGGTCTTTCTAGTAGGTGCACACCAAATCTAAGCTGTCTGAAGTGTTTTTCGAAAGTTATCAACACTTTTATGTTTGGCGTTCCGAAACCCACCTTATCTCAGGCTGAAAAGCGTTTTTGTGCATTGTGCCATAACTTTTCAGGGAAGCTTCAGAACATGAAATTTTAACCTCCCACTATAGCAGAAAGGGTCTTTCTAGTAGTTGCACATCAAATCTAAGCTGTCTGAAGTGTTTTTCAAAAGTTATCAACACTTTTATGTTTGGCGTTCCGAAACCCACCTTATCTCAGGCTGAAAAGCGTTTTTACGCATTGTGCCATAACTTTTCAGGGAAGCTTCAGAACATGAAATTTTAACCTCCCACTATAGCAGAAAGGGTCTTTCTAGTAGGTGCACATCAAATCTAAGCTGTCTGAAGTGTTTTTTCGAAAGTTATTAACACTTTTGTGTTTGGCGTTCCGAAACCCACCTTATCTCAGGCTGAAAAGCGTTTTTGTGCATTGTGCCATAACTTTTCAGGGAAGCTTCAGAACATGAAATTTTAACCTCCCACTATAGCAGAAAGGGTCTTTCTAGTAGTTGCACATCAAATCTAAGCTGTCTGAAGTGTTTTTCAAAAGTTATCAACACTTTTATGTTTGGCGTTCCGAAACCCACCTTATCTCAGGCTGAAAAGCGTTTTTGTGCATTGTGCCATAACTTTTCAGGAAAGCTTCAGAACATGAAATTTTAACCTCCCACTATAGCAGAAAGGGTCTTTCTAGTAGTTGCACATCAAATCTAAACTGTCTGAAGTGTTTTTCCAAAGTTATCAACACTTTTATGTTTGGCGTTCCGAAACCCACCTTATCTCAGGCTGAAAAGCGTTTTTACGCATTGTGCCATAACTTTTCAGGGAAGCTTCAGAACATGAAATTTTAACCTCCCACTATAGCAGAAAGGGTCTTTCTAGTAGGTGCACATCAAATCTAAGCTCTCTGAAGTGTTTTTCGAAAGTTATCAACACTTTTATGTTTGGCGTTCCGAAACCCACCTTATCTCAGGCTGAAAAGCGTTTTTGTGCATTGTGCCATAACTTTTCAGGGAAGCTTCAGAACATGAAATTTTAACCTCCCACTATAGCAGAAAGGGTCTTTCTAGTAGTTGCACATCAAATCTAAACTGTCTGAAGTGTTTTTCCAAAGTTATTAACACTTTTATGTTTGGCGTTCCGAAACCCACCTTATCTCAGGCTGAAAAGCGTTTTTGTGCATTGTGCCATAACTTTTCAGGGAAGCTTCAGAACATGAAATTTTAACCTCCCACTATAGCAGAAAGGGTCTTTCTAGTAGTTGCACATCAAATCTAAACTGTCTGAAGTGTTTTTCCAAAGTTATCAACACTTTTATGTTTGGCGTTCCGAAACCCACCTTATCTCAGGCTGAAAAGCGTTTTTGTGCATTGTGCCATAACTTTTCAGGGAAGCTTCAGAACATGAAATTTTAACCTCCCACTATAGCAGAAAGGGTCTTTCTAGTAGTTGCACATCAAATCTAAGCTGTCTGAAGTGTTTTTCAAAAGTTATCAACACTTTTATGTTTGGCGTTCCGAAACCCACCTTATCTCAGGCTGAAAAGCGTTTTTGTGCATTGTGCCATAACTTTTCAGGAAAGCTTCAGAACATGAAATTTTAACCTCCCACTATAGCAGAAAGGGTCTTTCTAGTAGTTGCACATCAAATCTAAACTGTCTGAAGTGTTTTTCCAAAGTTATCAACACTTTTATGTTTGGCGTTCCGAAACCCACCTTATCTCAGGCTGAAAAGCGTTTTTGTGCATTGTGCCATAACTTTTCAGGGAAGCTTCAGAACATGAAATTTTAACCTCCCACTATAGCAGAAAGGGTCTTTCTAGTAGTTGCACATCAAATCTAAGCTGTCTGAAGTGTTTTTCAAAAGTTATCAACACTTTTATGTTTGGCGTTCCGAAACCCACCTTATCTCAGGCTGAAAAGCGTTTTCGTGCATTGTGCCATAACTTTTCAGGAAAGCTTCAGAACATGAAATTTTAACCTCCCACTATAGCAGAAAGGGTCTTTCTAGTAGTTGCACATCAAATCTAAACTGTCTGAAGTGTTTTTCCAAAGTTATCAACACTTTTATGTTTGGCGTTCCGAAACCCACCTTATCTCAGGCTGAAAAGCGTTTTTACGCATTGTGCCATAACTTTTCAGGGAAGCTTCAGAACATGAAATTTTAACCTCCCACTATAGCAGAAAGGGTCTTTCTAGTAGTTGCACATCAAATCTAAGCTGTCTGAAGTGTTTTTCAAAAGTTATCAACACTTTTCATGTTTGGCGTTCCGAAACCCACCTTATCTCAGGATGAAAAGCGTTTTTGTGCATTGTGCCATAACTTTTCAGGGAAGCTTCAGAACATGAAATTTTAACCTCCCACTATAGCAGAAAGGGTCTTTCTAGTAGTTGCACATCAAATCTAAACTGTCTGAAGTGTTTTTCCAAAGTTATCAACACTTTTATGTTTGGCGTTCCGAAACCCACCTTATCTCAGGCTGAAAAGCGTTTTTGTGCATTGTGCCATAACTTTTCAGGAAAGCTTCAGAACATGAAATTTTAACCTCCCACTATAGCAGAAAGGGTCTTTCTAGTAGTTGCACATCAAATCTAAACTGTCTGAAGTGTTTTTCCAAAGTTATCAACACTTTTATGTTTGGCGTTCCGAAACCCACCTTATCTCAGGCTGAAAAGCGTTTTTGTGCATTGTGCCATAACTTTTCAGGGAAGCTTCAGAACATGAAATTTTAACCTCCCACGATAGCAGAAAGGGTCTTTCTAGTAGTTGCACATCAAATCTAAGCTGTCTGAAGTGTTTTTCAAAAGTTATCAACACTTTTATGTTTGGCGTTCCGAAACCCACCTTATCTCAGGCTGAAAAGCGTTTTTGTGCATTGTGCCATAACTTTTCAGGAAAGCTTCAGAACATGAAATTTTAACCTCCCACTATAGCAGAAAGGGTCTTTCTAGTAGTTGCACATCAAATCTAAACTGTCTGAAGTGTTTTTCCAAAGTTATCAACACTTTTATGTTTGGCGTTCCGAAACCCACCTTATCTCAGGCTGAAAAGCGTTTTTGTGCATTGTGCCATAACTTTTCATCGAAGCTTCAGAACATGAAATTTTAACCTCCCACGATAGCAGAAAGGGTCTTTCTAGTAGTTGCACATCAAATCTAAGCTGTCTGAAGTGTTTTTCAAAAGTTATCAACACTTTTATGTTTGGCGTTCCGAAACCCACCTTATCTCAGGCTGAAAAGCGTTTTTACGCATTGTGCCATAACTTTTCAGGGAAGCTTCAGAACATGAAATTTTAACCTGCCACTATAGCAGAAAGGGTCTTTCTAGTAGGTGCACATCAAATCTAAACTGTCTGAAGTGTTTATCCAAAGTTATTAACACTTTTATGTTTGGCGTTCCGAAACCCACCTTATCTCAGGCTGAAAAGCGTTTTTGTGCATTGTGCCATAACTTTTCAGGGAAGCTTCAGAACATGAAATTTTAACCTCCCACTATAGCAGAAAGGGTCTTTCTAGTAGTTGCACATCAAATCTAAACTGTCTGAAGTGTTTTTCCAAAGTTATCAACACTTTTATGTTTGGCGTTCCGAAACCCACCTTATCTCAGGCTGAAAAGCGTTTTTGTGCATTGTGCCATAACTTTTCAGGAAAGCTTCAGAACATGAAATTTTAACCTCCCACTATAGCAGAAAGGGTCTTTCTAGTAGTTGCACATCAAATCTAAACTGTCTGAAGTGTTTTTCCAAAGTTATCAACACTTTTATGTTTGGCGTTCCGAAACCCACCTTATCTCAGGCTGAAAAACGTTTTTGTGCATTGTGCCATAACTTTTCAGGGAAGCTTCAGAACATGAAATTTTAACCTCCCACTATAGCAGAAAGGGTCTTTCTAGTAGTTGCACATCAAATCTAAGCTGTCTGAAGTGTTTTTCAAAAGTTATCAACACTTTTATGTTTGGCGTTCCGAAACCCACCTTATCTCAGGCTGAAAAGCGTTTTTGTGCATTGTGCCATAACTTTTCAGGAAAGCTTCAGAACATGAAATTTTAACCTCCCACTATAGCAGAAAGGGTCTTTCTAGTAGTTGCACATCAAATCTAAACTGTCTGAAGTGTTTTTCCAAAGTTATCAACACTTTTATGTTTGGCGTTCCGAAACCCACCTTATCTCAGGCTGAAAAGCGTTTTTACGCATTGTGCCATAACTTTTCAGGGAAGCTTCAGAACATGAAATTTTAACCTCCCACTATAGCAGAAAGGGTCTTTCTAGTAGGTGCACATCAAATCTAAGCTCTCTGAAGTGTTTTTCGAAAGTTATCAACACTTTTATGTTTGGCGTTCCGAAACCCACCTTATCTCAGGCTGAAAAGCGTTTTTGTGCATTGTGCCATAACTTTTCAGGGAAGCTTCAGAACATGAAATTTTAACCTGCCACTATAGCAGAAAGGGTCTTTCTAGTAGTTGCACATCAAATCTAAACTGTCTGAAGTGTTTTTCCAAAGTTATTAACACTTTTATGTTTGGCGTTCCGAAACCCACCTTATCTCAGGCTGAAAAGCGTTTTTGTGCATTGTGCCATAACTTTTCAGGGAAGCTTCAGAACATGAAATTTTAACCTCCCACTATAGCAGAAAGGGTCTTTCTAGTAGTTGCACATCAAATCTAAACTGTCTGAAGTGTTTTTCCAAAGTTATCAACACTTTTATGTTTGGCGTTCCGAAACCCACCTTATCTCAGGCTGAAAAGCGTTTTTACGCATTGTGCCATAACTTTTCAGGGAAGCTTCAGAACATGAAATTTTAACCTCCCACTATAGCAGAAAGGGTCTTTCTAGTAGGTGCACATCAAATCTAAGCTGTCTGAAGTGTTTTTCGAAAGTTATCAACACTTTTATGTTTGGCGTTCCGAAACCCACCTTATCTCAGGCTGAAAAGCGTTTTTGTGCATTGTGCCATAACTTTTCAGGGAAGCTTCAGAACATGAAATTTTAACCTCCCACTATAGCAGAAAGGGTCTTTCTAGTAGTTGCACATCAAATCTAAGCTGTCTGAAGTGTTTTTCAAAAGTTATCAACACTTTTATGTTTGGCGTTCCGAAACCCACCTTATCTCAGGCTGAAAAGCGTTTTTACGCATTGTGCCATAACTTTTCAGGGAAGCTTCAGAACATGAAATTTTAACCTCCCACTATAGCAGAAAGGGTCTTTCTAGTAGGTGCACATCAAATCTAAGCTGTCTGAAGTGTTTTTCGAAAGTTATTAACACTTTTGTGTTTGGCGTTCCGAAACCCACCTTATCTCAGGCTGAAAAGCGTTTTTGTGCATTGTGCCATAACTTTTCAGGGAAGCTTCAGAACATGAAATTTTAACCTCCCACTATAGCAGAAAGGGTCTTTCTAGTAGTTGCACATCAAATCTAAGCTGTCTGAAGTGTTTTTCAAAAGTTATCAACACTTTTATGTTTGGCGTTCCGAAACCCACCTCATCTCAGGCTGAAAAGCGTTTTTGTGCATTGTGCCATAACTTTTCAGGAAAGCTTCAGAACATGAAATTTTAACCTCCCACTATAGCAGAAAGGGTCTTTCTAGTAGTTGCACATCAAATCTAAACTGTCTGAAGTGTTTTTCCAAAGTTATCAACACTTTTATGTTTGGCGTTCCGAAACCCACCTTATCTCAGGCTGAAAAGCGTTTTTACGCATTGTGCCATAACTTTTCAGGGAAGCTTCAGAACATGAAATTTTAACCTCCCACTATAGCAGAAAGGGTCTTTCTAGTAGGTGCACATCAAATCTAAGCTCTCTGAAGTGTTTTTCGAAAGTTATCAACACTTTTATGTTTGGCGTTCCGAAACCCACCTTATCTCAGGCTGAAAAGCGTTTTTGTGCATTGTGCCATAACTTTTCAGGGAAGCTTCAGAACATGAAATTTTAACCTCCCACTATAGCAGAAAGGGTCTTTCTAGTAGTTGCACATCAAATCTAAACTGTCTGAAGTGTTTTTCCAAAGTTATTAACACTTTTATGTTTGGCGTTCCGAAACCCACCTTATCTCAGGCTGAAAAGCGTTTTTGTGCATTGTGCCATAACTTTTCAGGGAAGCTTCAGAACATGAAATTTTAACCTCCCACTATAGCAGAAAGGGTCTTTCTAGTAGTTGCACATCAAATCTAAACTGTCTGAAGTGTTTTTCCAAAGTTATCAACACTTTTATGTTTGGCGTTCCGAAACCCACCTTATCTCAGGCTGAAAAGCGTTTTTGTGCATTGTGCCATAACTTTTCAGGGAAGCTTCAGAACATGAAATTTTAACCTCCCACTATAGCAGAAAGGGTCTTTCTAGTAGTTGCACATCAAATCTAAGCTGTCTGAAGTGTTTTTCAAAAGTTATCAACACTTTTATGTTTGGCGTTCCGAAACCCACCTTATCTCAGGCTGAAAAGCGTTTTTGTGCATTGTGCCATAACTTTTCAGGAAAGCTTCAGAACATGAAATTTTAACCTCCCACTATAGCAGAAAGGGTCTTTCTAGTAGTTGCACATCAAATCTAAACTGTCTGAAGTGTTTTTCCAAAGTTATCAACACTTTTATGTTTGGCGTTCCGAAACCCACCTTATCTCAGGCTGAAAAGCGTTTTTGTGCATTGTGCCATAACTTTTCAGGGAAGCTTCAGAACATGAAATTTTAACCTCCCACTATAGCAGAAAGGGTCTTTCTAGTAGTTGCACATCAAATCTAAGCTGTCTGAAGTGTTTTTCAAAAGTTATCAACACTTTTATGTTTGGCGTTCCGAAACCCACCTTATCTCAGGCTGAAAAGCGTTTTTGTGCATTGTGCCATAACTTTTCAGGAAAGCTTCAGAACATGAAATTTTGACCTCCCACTATAGCAGAAAGGGTCTTTCTAGTAGTTGCACATCAAATCTAAACTGTCTGAAGTGTTTTTCCAAAGTTATCAACACTTTTATGTTTGGCGTTCCGAAACCCACCTTATCTCAGGCTGAAAAGCGTTTTTACGCATTGTGCCATAACTTTTCAGGGAAGCTTCAGAACATGAAATTTTAACCTCCCACTATAGCAGAAAGGGTCTTTCTAGTAGTTGCACATCAAATCTAAGCTGTCTGAAGTGTTTTTCAAAAGTTATCAACACTTTTATGTTTGGCGTTCCGAAACCCACCTTATCTCAGGCTGAAAAGCGTTTTTGTGCATTGTGCCATAACTTTTCAGGAAAGCTTCAGAACATGAAATTTTAACCTCCCACTATAGCAGAAAGGGTCTTTCTAGTAGTTGCACATCAAATCTAAACTGTCTGAAGTGTTTTTCCAAAGTTATCAACACTTTTTTGTTTGGCGTTCCGAAACCCACCTTATCTCAGGCTGAAAAGCGTTTTTACGCATTGTGCCATAACTTTTCAGGGAAGCTTCAGAACATGAAATTTTAACCTCCCACTATAGCAGAAAGGGTCTTTCTAGTAGGTGCACATCAAATCTAAGCTCTCTGAAGTGTTTTTCGAAAGTTATCAACACTTTTATGTTTGGCGTTCCGAAACCCACCTTATCTCAGGCTGAAAAGCGTTTTTGTGCATTGTGCCATAACTTTTCAGGAAAGCTTCAGAACATGAAATTTTAACCTCCCACTATAGCAGAAAGGGTCTTTCTAGTAGTTGCACATCAAATCTAAACTGTCTGAAGTGTTTTTCCAAAGTTATCAACACTTTTATGTTTGGCGTTCCGAAACCCACCTTATCTCAGGCTGAAAAGCGTTTTTGTGCATTGTGCCATAACTTTTCAGGGAAGCTTCAGAACATGAAATTTTAACCTCCCACTATAGCAGAAAGGGTCTTTCTAGTAGTTGCACATCAAATCTAAGCTGTCTGAAGTGTTTTTCAAAAGTTATCAACACTTTTATGTTTGGCGTTCCGAAACCCACCTTATCTCAGGCTGAAAAGCGTTTTTGTGCATTGTGCCATAACTTTTCAGGAAAGCTTCAGAACATGAAATTTTAACCTCCCACTATAGCAGAAAGGGTCTTTCTAGTAGTTGCACATCAAATCTAAACTGTCTGAAGTGTTTTTCCAAAGTTATCAACACTTTTATGTTTGGCGTTCCGAAACCCACCTTATCTCAGGCTGAAAAGCGTTTTTGTGCATTGTGCCATAACTTTTCAGGGAAGCTTCAGAACATGAAATTTTAACCTCCCACTATAGCAGAAAGGTTCTTTCTAGTAGGTGCACATCAAATCTAAGCTCTCTGAAGTGTTTTTCGAAAGTTATTAACACTTTTATGTTTGGCGTTCCGAATCCCACCTTATCTCAGGCTGAAAAGCGTTTTTGTGCATTGTGCCATAACTTTTCAGGAAAGCTTCAGAACATGAAATTTTAACCTCCCACTATAGCAGAAAGGGTCTTTCTAGTAGTTGCACATCAAATCTAAACTGTCTGAAGTGTTTTTCCAAAGTTATTAACACTTTTATGTTTGGCGTTCCGAAACCCACCTTATCTCAGGCTGAAAAGCGTTTTTGTGCATTGTGCCATAACTTTTCAGGAAAGCTTCAGAACATGAAATTTTAACCTCCCACTATAGCAGAAAGGGTCTTTCTAGTAGTTGCACATCAAATCTAAACTGTCTGAAGTGTTTTTCCAAAGTTATCAACACTTTTATGTTTGGCGTTCCGAAACCCACCTTATCTCAGGCTGAAAAGCGTTTTTACGCATTGTGCCATAACTTTTCAGGGAAGCTTCAGAACATGAAATTTTAACCTCCCACTATAGCAGAAAGGGTCTTTCTAGTAGGTGCACATCAAATCTAAGCTCTCTGAAATGTTTTTCGAAAGTTATCAACACTTTTATGTTTGGCGTTCCGAAACCCACCTTATCTTAGGCTGAAAAGCGTTTTTGTGCATTGTGCCATAACTTTTCAGGAAAGCTTCAGAACATGAAATTTTAACCTCCCACTATAGCAGAAAGGGTCTTTCTAGTAGTTGCACATCAAATCTAAACTGTCTGAAGTGTTTTTCCAAAGTTATCAACACTTTTATGTTTGGCGTTCCGAAACCCACCTTATCTCAGGCTGAAAAGCGTTTTTGTGCATTGTGCCATAACTTTTCAGGGAAGCTTCAGAACATGAAATTTTAACCTCCCACTATAGCAGAAAGGGTCTTTCTAGTAGTTGCACATCAAATCTAAGCTGTCTGAAGTGTTTTTCAAAAGTTATCAACACTTTTATGTTTGGCGTTCCGAAACCCACCTTATCTCAGGCTGAAAAGCGTTTTTGTGCATTGTGCCATAACTTTTCAGGAAAGCTTCAGAACATGAAATTTTAACCTCCCACTATAGCAGAAAGGGTCTTTCTAGTAGTTGCACATCAAATCTAAACTGTCTGAAGTGTTTTTCCAAAGTTATCAACACTTTTATGTTTGGCGTTCCGAAACCCACCTTATCTCAGGCTGAAAAGCGTTTTTGTGCATTGTGCCATAACTTTTCAGGGAAGCTTCAGAACATGAAATTTTAACCTCCCACTATAGCAGAAAGGTTCTTTCTAGTAGGTGCACATCAAATCTAAGCTCTCTGAAGTGTTTTTCGAAAGTTATTAACACTTTTATGTTTGGCGTTCCGAATCCCACCTTATCTCAGGCTGAAAAGCGTTTTTGTGCATTGTGCCATAACTTTTCAGGAAAGCTTCAGAACATGAAATTTTAACCTCCCACTATAGCAGAAAGGGTCTTTCTAGTAGTTGCACATCAAATCTAAACTGTCTGAAGTGTTTTTCCAAAGTTATTAACACTTTTATGTTTGGCGTTCCGAAACCCACCTTATCTCAGGCTGAAAAGCGTTTTTGTGCATTGTGCCATAACTTTTCAGGGAAGCTTCAGAACATGAAATTTTAACCTCCCACTATAGCAGAAAGGGTCTTTCTAGTAGTTGCACATCAAATCTAAACTGTCTGAAGTGTTTTTCCAAAGTTATCAACACTTTTATGTTTGGTGTTCCGAAACCCACCTTATCTCAGGCTGAAAAGCGTTTTTACGCATTGTGCCATAACTTTTCAGGGAAGCTTCAGAACATGAAATTTTAACCTCCCACTATAGCAGAAAGGGTCTTTCTAGTAGGTGCACATCAAATCTAAGCTGTCTGAAGTGTTTTTCGAAAGTTATCAACACTTTTATGTTAGGCGTTCCGAAACCCACCTTATCTCAGGCTGAAAAGCGTTTTTGTGCATTGTGCCATAACTTTTCAGGGAAGCTTCAGAACATGAAATTTTAACCTCCCACTATAGCAGAAAGGGTCTTTCTAGTAGTTGCACATCAAATCTAAGCGGTCTGAAGTGTTTTTCAAAAGTTATCAACACTTTTATGTTTGGCGTTCCGAAACCCACCTTATCTCAGGCTGAAAAGCGTTTTTGTGCATTGTGCCATAACTTTTCAGGAAAGCTTCAGAACATGAAATTTTAACCTCCCACTATAGCAGAAAGGGTCTTTCTAGTAGTTGCACATCAAATCTAAACTGTCTGAAGTGTTTTTCCAAAGTTATCAACACTTTTATGTTTGGCGTTCCGAAACCCACCTTATCTCAGGCTGAAAAGGGTTTTAACGCATTGTGCCATAACTTTTCAGGGAAGCTTCAGAACATGAAATTTTAACCTCCCACTATAGCAGAAAGGGTCTTTCTAGTAGGTGCACATCAAATCTAAGCTCTCTGAAGTGTTTTTCGAAAGTTATCAACACTTTTATGTTTGGCGTTCTGAAACCCACCTTATCTCAGGCTGAAAAGCGTTTTTGTGCATTGTGCCATAACTTTTCAGGGAAGCTTCAGAACATGAAATTTTAACCTCCCACTATAGCAGAAAGGGTCTTTCTAGTAGTTGCACATCAAATCTAAGCTGTCTGAAGTGTTTTTCAAAAGCTATCAACACTTTTATGTTTGGCGTTCCGAAACCCACCTTATCTTAGGCTGAAAAGCGTTTTTGTGCATTGTGCCATAACTTTTCAGGAAAGCTTCAGAACATGAAATTTTAACCTCCCACTATAGCAGAAAGGGTCTTTCTAGTAGTTGCACATCAAATCTAAACTGTCTGAAGTGTTTTTCCAAAGTTATCAACACTTTTATGTTTGGCGTTCCGAAACCCACCTTATCTCAGGCTGAAAAGCGTTTTTGTGCATTGTGCCATAACTTTTCAGGGAAGCTTCAGAACATGAAATTTTAACCTCCCACTATAGCAGAAAGGGTCTTTCTAGTAGTTGCACATCAAATCTAAGCTGTCTGAAGTGTTTTTCAAAAGTTATCAACACTTTTATGTTTGGCGTTCCGAAACCCACCTTATCTCAGGCTGAAAAGCGTTTTTGTGCATTGTGCCATAACTTTTCAGGAAAGCTTCAGAACATGAAATTTTAACCTCCCACTATAGCAGAAAGGGTCTTTCTAGTAGTTGCACATCAAATCTAAACTGTCTGAAGTGTTTTTCCAAAGTTATTAACACTTTTATGTTTGGCGTTCCGAAACCCACCTTATCTCAGGCTGAAAAGCGTTTTTGTGCATTGTGCCATAACTTTTCAGGGAAGCTTCAGAACATGAAATTTTAACCTCCCACTATAGCAGAAAGGGTCTTTCTAGTAGTTGCACATCAAATCTAAACTGTCTGAAGTGTTTTTCCAAAGTTATCAACACTTTTATGTTTGGCGTTCCGAAACCCACCTTATCTCAGGCTGAAAAGCGTTTTTACGCATTGTGCCATAACTTTTCAGGGAAGCTTCAGAACATGAAATTTTAACCTCCCACTATAGCAGAAAGGGTCTTTCTAGTAGTTGCACATCAAATCTAAGCTGTCTGAAGTGTTTTTCAAAAGTTATCAACACTTTTATGTTTGGCGTTCCGAAACCCACCTTATCTCAGGCTGAAAAGCGTTTTTGTGCATTGTGCCATAACTTTTCAGGAAAGCTTCAGAACATGAAATTTTAACCTCCCACTATAGCAGAAAGGGTCTTTCTAGTAGTTGCACATCAAATCTAAACTGTCTGAAGTGTTTTTCCAAAGTTATCAACACTTTTATGTTTGGCGTTCCGAAACCCACCTTATCTCAGGCTGAAAAGCGTTTTTACGCATTGTGCCATAACTTTTCAGGGAAGCTTCAGAACATGAAATTTTAACCTCCCACTATAGCAGAAAGGGTCTTTCTAGTAGGTGCACATCAAATCTAAGCTCTCTGAAGTGTTTTTCGAAAGTTATCAACACTTTTATGTTTGGCGTTCCGAAACCCACCTTATCTCAGGCTGAAAAGCGTTTTTGTGCATTGTGCCATAACTTTTCAGGGAAGCTTCAGAACATGAAATTTTAACCTCCCACTATAGCAGAAAGGGTCTTTCTAGTAGTTGCACATCAAATCTAAACTGTCTGAAGTGTTTTTCCAAAGTTATTAACACTTTTATGTTTGGCGTTCCGAAACCCACCTTATCTCAGGCTGAAAAGCGTTTTTGTGCATTGTGCCATAACTTTTCAGGGAAGCTTCAGAACATGAAATTTTAACCTCCCACTATAGCAGAAAGGGTCTTTCTAGTAGTTGCACATCAAATCTAAACTGTCTGAAGTGTTTTTCCAAAGTTATCAACACTTTTATGTTTGGCGTTCCGAAACCCACCTTATCTCAGGCTGAAAAGCGTTTTTGTGCATTGTGCCATAACTTTTCAGGGAAGCTTCAGAACATGAAATTTTGACCTCCCACTATAGCAGAAAGGGTCTTTCTAGTAGTTGCACATCAAATCTAAGCTGTCTGAAGTGTTTTTCAAAAGTTATCAACACTTTTATGTTTGGCGTTCCGAAACCCACCTTATCTCAGGCTGAAAAGCGTTTTTGTGCATTGTGCCATAACTTTTCAGGAAAGCTTCAGAACATGAAATTTTAACCTCCCACTATAGCAGAAAGGGTCTTTCTAGTAGTTGCACATCAAATCTAAACTGTCTGAAGTGTTTTTCCAAAGTTATCAACACTTTTATGTTTGGCGTTCCGAAACCCACCTTATCTTAGGCTGAAAAGCGTTTTTGTGCATTGTGCCATAACTTTTCAGGGAAGCTTCAGAACATGAAATTTTAACCTCCCACTATAGCAGAAAGGGTCTTTCTAGTAGTTGCACATCAAATCTAAGCTGTCTGAAGTGTTTTTCAAAAGTTATCAACACTTTTATGTTTGGCGTTCCGAAACCCACCTTATCTCAGGCTGAAAAGCGTTTTTACGCATTGTGCCATAACTTTTCAGGGAAGCTTCAGAACATGAAATTTTAACCTCCCACTATAGCAGAAAGGGTCTTTCTCGTAGGTGCACATCAAATCTAAGCTGTCTGAAGTGTTTTTCGAAAGTTATCAACACTTTTATGTTTGGCGTTCCGAAACCCACCTTATCTCAGGCTGAAAAGTGTTTTTGTGCATTGTGCCATAACTTTTCAGGGAAGCTTCAGAACATGAAATTTTAACCTCACACTATAGCAGAAAGGGTCTTTCTAGTAGTTGCACATCAAATCTAAACTGTCTGAAGTGTTTTTCCAAAGTTATTAACACTTTTATGTTTGGCGATCCGAAACCCACCTTATCTCAGGCTGAAAAGCGTTTTTGTGCATTGTGCCATAACTTTTCAGGAAAGCTTCAGAACATGAAATTTTAACCTCCCACTATAGCAGAAAGGGTCTTTCTAGTAGTTGCACATCAAATCTAAACTGTCTGAAGTGTTTTTCCAAAGTTATTAACACTTTTATGTTTGGCGTTCCGAAACCCACCTTATCTCAGGCTGAAAAGCGTTTTTGTGCATTGTGCCATAACTTTTCAGGGAAGCTTCAGAACATGAAATTTTAACCTCCCACTATAGCAGAAAGGGTCTTTCTAGTAGTTGCACATCAAATCTAAACTGTCTGAAGTGTTTTTCGAAAGTTATCAAACACTTTTATGTTTGGCGTTCCGAAACCCACCTTATCTCAGGCTGAAAAGCGTTTTTACGCATTGTGCCATAACTTTTCAGGGAAGCTTCAGAACATGAAATTTTAACCTCCCACTGTAGCAGAAAGGGTCTTTCTAGTAGGTGCACATCAAATCTAAGCTGTCTGAAGTGTTTTTCGAAAGTTATCAACACTTTTATGTTTGGCGTTCCGAAACCCACCTTATCTCAGGCTGAAAAGCGTTTTTGTGCATTGTGCCATAACTTTTCAGGGAAGCTTCAGAACATGAAATTTTAACCTCCCACTATAGCAGAAAGGGTCTTTCTAGTAGTTGCACATCAAATCTAAGCTGTCTGAAGTGTTTTTCAAAAGTTATCAACACTTTTATGTTTGGCGTTCCGAAACCCACCTTATCTCTGGCTGAAAAGCGTTTTTGTGCATTGTGCCATAACTTTTCAGGAAAGCTTCAGAACATGAAATTTTGACCTCCCACTATAGCAGAAAGGGTCTTTCTAGTAGTTGCACATCAAATCTAAACTGTCTGAAGTGTTTTTCCAAAGTTATCAACACTTTTATGTTTGGCGTTCCGAAACCCGCCTTATCTCAGGCTGAAAAGCGTTTTTACGCATTGTGCCATAACTTTTCAGGGAAGCTTCAGAACATGAAATTTTAACCTCCCACTATAGCAGAAAGGGTCTTTCTAGTAGGTGCACATCAAATCTAAGCTCTCTGAAGTGTTTTTCGAAAGTTATCAACACTTTTATGTTTGGCGTTCCGAAACCCACCTTATCTCAGGCTGAAAAGCGTTTTTGTGCATTGTGCCATAACTTTTCAGGAAAGCTTCAGAACATGAAATTTTAACCTCCCACTATAGCAGAAAGGGTCTTTCTAGTAGTTGCACATCAAATCTAAACTGTCTGAAGTGTTTTTCCAAAGTTATTAACACTTTTATGTTTGGCGTTCCGAAACCCACCTTATCTCAGGCTGAAAAGCGTTTTTGTGCATTGTGCCATAACTTTTCAGGGAAGCTTCAGAACATGAAATTTTAACCTCCCACTATAGCAGAAAGGGTCTTTCTAGTAGTTGCACATCAAATCTAAACTGTCTGAAGTGTTTTTCCAAAGTTATTAACACTTTTATGTTTGGCGTTCCGAAACCCACCTTATCTCAGGCTGAAAAGCGTTTTTGTGCATTGTGCCATAACTTTTCAGGGAAGCTTCAGAACATGAAATTTTAACCTCCCACTATAGCAGAAAGGGTCTTTCTAGTAGTTGCACATCAAATCTAAGCTCTCTGAAGTGTTTTTCGAAAGTTATCAACACTTTTATGTTTGGCGTTCCGAAACCCACCTTATCTCAGGCTGAAAAGCGTTTTTGTGCATTGTGCCATAACTTTTCAGGAAAGCTTCAGAACATGAAATTTTAACCTCCCACTATAGCAGAAAGGGTCTTTCTAGTAGTTGCACATCAAATCTAAACTGTCTGAAGTGTTTTTCCAAAGTTATTAACACTTTTATGTTTGGCGTTCCGAAACCCACCTTATCTCAGGCTGAAAAGCGTTTTTGTGCATTGTGCCATAACTTTTCAGGGAAGCTTCAGAACATGAAATTTTAACCTCCCACTATAGCAGAAAGGGTCTTTCTAGTAGTTGCACATCAAATCTAAACTGTCTGAAGTGTTTTCCAAAGTTATTAACACTTTTATGTTTGGCGTTCCGAAACCCACCTTATCTCAGGCTGAAAAGCGTTTTTGTGCATTGTGCCATAACTTTTCAGGGAAGCTTCAGAACATGAAATTTTAACCTCCCACTATAGCAGAAAGGGTCTTTCTAGTAGTTGCACATCAAATCTAAACGGTCTGAGTGTTTTTCCAAAGTTATCAACACTTTTATGTTTGGCGTTCCGAAACCCACCTTATCTCAGGCTGAAAAGCGTTTTTGTGCATTGTGCCATAACTTTTCAGGGAAGCTTCAGAACATGAAATTTTAACCTCCCACTATAGCAGAAAGGGTCTTTCTAGTAGTTGCACATCAAATCTAAGCTGTCTGAAGTGTTTTTCAAAAGTTATCAACACTTTTATGTTTGGCGTTCCGAAACCCACCTTATCTCAGGCTGAAAAGCGTTTTTGTGCATTGTGCCATAACTTTTCAGGAAAGCTTCAGAACATGAAATTTTAACCTCCCACTATAGCAGAAAGGGTCTTTCTAGTAGTTGCACATCAAATCTAAACTGTCTGAAGTGTTTTTCCAAAGTTATCAACACTTTCATGTTTGGCGTTCCGAAACCCACCTTATCTCAGGCTGAAAAGCGTTTTTGTGCATTGTGCCATAACTTTTCAGGGAAGCTTCAGAACATGAAATTTTAACCTCCCACTATAGCAGAAAGGGTCTTTCTAGTAGTTGCACATCAAATCTAAGCTGTCTGAAGTGTTTTTCAAAAGTTATCAACACTTTTATGTTTGGCGTTCCGAAACCCACCTTATCTCAGGCTGAAAAGCGTTTTTGTGCATTGTGCCATAACTTTTCAGGAAAGCTTCAGAACATGAAATTTTAACCTCCCACTATAGCAGAAAGGGTCTTTCTAATAGTTGCACATCAAATCTAAACTGTCTGAAGTGTTTTTCCAAAGTTATCAACACTTTTATGTTTGGCGTTCCGAAACCCACCTTATCTCAGGCTGAAAAGCGTTTTTACGCATTGTGCCATAACTTTTCAGGGAAGCTTCAGAACATGAAATTTTAACCTCCCACTATAGCAGAAAGGGTCTTTCTAGTAGGTGCACATCAAATCTAAGCTCTCTGAAGTGTTTTTCGAAAGTTATCAACACTTTTATGTTTGGCGTTCCGAAACCCACCTTATCTCAGGCTGAAAAGCGTTTTGGTGCATTGTGCCATAACTTTTCAGGAAAGCTTCAGAACATGAAATTTTAACCTCCCACTATAGCAGAAAGGGTCTTTCTGGTAGTTGCACATCAAATCTAAACTGTCTGAAGTGTTTTTCCAAAGTTATTAACACTTTTATGTTTGGCGTTCCGAAACCCACCTTATCTCAGGCTGAATAGCGTTTTTGTGCATTGTGCCATAACTTTTCAGGGAAGCTTCAGAACATGAAATTTTAACCTCCCACTATAGCAGAAAGGGTCTTTCTAGTAGTTGCACATCAAATCTAAACTGTCTGAAGTGTTTTCCAAAGTTATTAACACTTTTATGTTTGGCGTTCCGAAACCCACCTTATCTCAGGCTGAAAAGCGTTTTTGTGCATTGTGCCATAACTTTTCAGGGAAGCTTCAGAACATGAAATTTTAACCTCCCACTATAGCAGAAAGGGTCTTTCTAGTAGTTGCACATCAAATCTAAACTGTCTGAAGTGTTTTTCCAAAGTTATCAACACTTTTATGTTTGGCGTTCCGAAACCCACCTTATCTCAGGCTGAAAAGCGTTTTTGTGCATTGTGCCATAACTTTTCAGGGAAGCTTCAGAACATGAAATTTTAACCTCCCACTATAGCAGAAAGGGTCTTTCTAGTAGGTGCACATCAAATCTAAGCTGTCTGAAGTGTTTTTCGAAAGTTATCAACACTTTTATGTTTGGCGTTCCGAAACCCACCTTATCTCAGGCTGAAAAGCGTTTTTGTGCATTGTGCCATAACTTTTCAGGGAAGCTTCAGAACATGAAATTTTAACCTCCCACTATAGCAGAAAGGGTCTTTCTAGTAGTTGCACATCAAATCTAAACTGTCTGAAGTGTTTTTCCAAAGTTATTAACACTTTTATGTTTGGCGATCCGAAACCCACCTTATCTCAGGCTGAAAAGCGTTTTTGTGCATTGTGCCATAACTTTTCAGGGAAGCTTCAGAACATGAAATTTTAACCTCCCACTATAGCAGAAAGGGTCTTTCTAGTAGTTGCACATCAAATCTAAACTGTCTGAAGTGTTTTTCCAAAGTTATTAACACTTTTATGTTTGGCGTTCCGAAACCCACCTTATCTCAGGCTGAAAAGCGTTTTTGTGCATTGTGCCATAACTTTTCAGGGAAGCTTCAGAACATGAAATTTTAACCTCCCACTATAGCAGAAAGGGTCTTTCTAGTAGTTGCACATCAAATCTAAGCTGTCTGAAGTGTTTTTCAAAAGTTATCAACACTTTTATGTTTGGCGTTCCGAAACCCACCTTATCTCAGGCTGAAAAGCGTTTTTACGCATTGTGCCATAACTTTTCAGGGAAGCTTCAGAACATGAAATTTTAACCTCCCACTATAGCAGAAAGGGTCTTTCTAGTAGGTGCACATCAAATCTAAGCTGTCTGAAGTGTTTTTCGAAAGTTATCAACACTTTTATGTTTGGCGTTCCGAAACCCACCTTATCTCAGGCTGAAAAGCGTTTTTGTGCATTGTGCCATAACTTTTCAGGGAAGCTTCAGAATATGAAATTTTAACCTCCCACTATAGCAGAAAGGGTCTTTCTAGTAGTTGCACATCAAATCTAAGCTGTCTGAAGTGTTTTTCCAAAGTTATCAACACTTTTATGTTTGGCGTTCCGAAACCCACCTTATCTCAGGCTGAAAAGCGTTTTTGTGCATTGTGCCATAACTTTTCAGGGAAGCTTCAGAACATGAAATTTTAACCTCCCACTATAGCAGAAAGGGTCTTTCTAGTAGGTGCACATCAAATCTAAGCTCTCTGAACTGTTTTTCGAAAGTTATCAACACTTTTATGTTTGGCGTTCCGAAACCCACCTTATCTCAGGCTGAAAAGCGTTTTTGTGCATTGTGCCATAACTTTTCAGGGAAGCTTCAGAACATGAAATTTTAACCTCCCACTATAGCAGAAAGGGTCTTTCTAGTAGGTGCACATCAAATCTAAGCTGTCTGAAGTGTTTTTCCAAAGTTATCAACACTTTTATGTTTGGCGTTCCGAAACCCACCTTATCTCAGGCTGAAAAGCGTTTTTGTGCATTGTGCCATAACTTTTCAGGGAAGCTTCAGAACATGAAATTTTTACCTCCCACTATAGCAGAAAGGGTCTTTCTAGTAGTTGCACATCAAATCTAAGCTGTCTGAAGTGTTTTTCAAAAGTTATCAACACTTTTATGTTTGGCGTTCCGAAACCCACCTTATCTCAGGCTGAAAAGCGTTTTTGTGCATTGTGCCATAACTTTTAAGGAAAGCTTCAGAACATGAAATTTTAACCTCCCACTATAGCAGAAAGGGTCTTTCTAGTAGTTGCACATCAAATCTAAACTGTCTGAAGTGTTTTTCCAAAGTTATCAACACTTTTATGTTTGGCGTTCCGAAACCCACCTTATCTCAGGCTGAAAAGCGTTTTTACGCATTGTGCCATAACTTTTCAGGGAAGCTTCAGAACATGAAATTTTAACCTCCCACTATAGCAGAAAGGGTCTTTCTAGTAGGTGCACATCAAATCTAAGCTCTCTGAAGTGTTTTTCGAAAGTTATCAACACTTTTATGTTTGGCGTTCCGAAACCCACCTTATCTCAGGCTGAAAAGCGTTTTTGTGCATTGTGCCATAACTTTTCAGGAAAGCTTCAGAACATGAAATTTTAACCTCCCACTATAGCAGAAAGGGTCTTTCTAGTAGTTGCACATCAAATCTAAACTGTCTGAAGTGTTTTTCCAAAGTTATTAACACTTTTATGTTTGGCGTTCCGAAACCCACCTTATCTCAGGCTGAAAAGCGTTTTTGTGCATTGTGCCATAACTTTTCAGGGAAGCTTCAGAACATGAAATTTTAACCTCCCACTATAGCAGAAAGGGTCTTTCTCGTAGGTGCACATCAAATCTAAGCTATCTGAAGTGTTTTTCGAAAGTTATCAACACTTTTATGTTTGGCGTTCCGAAACCCACCTTATCTCAGGCTGAAAAGCGTTTTTGTGCATTGTGCCATAACTTTTCAGGGAAGCTTCAGAACATGAAATTTTAACCTCCCACTATAGCAGAAAGGGTCTTTCTAGTAGTTGCACATCAAATCTAAGCTGTCTGAAGTGTTTTTCAAAAGTTATCAACACTTTTATGTTTGGCGTTCCGAAACCCACCTTATCTCAGGCTGAAAAGCGTTTTTGTGCATTGTGCCATAACTTTTCAGAAAAGCTTCAGAACATGAAATTTTAACCTCCCACTATAGCAGAAAGGGTCTTTCTAGTAGTTGCACATCAAATCTAAACTGTCTGAAGTGTTTTTCCAAAGTTATCAACACTTTTATGTTTGGCGTTCCGTAACCCACCTTATCTCAGGCTGAAAAGCGTTTTTACGCATTGTGCCATAACTTTTCAGGGAAGCTTCAGAACATGAAATTTTAACCTCCCACTATAGCAGAAAGGGTCTTTCTAGTAGGTGCACATCAAATCTAAGCTCTCTGAAGTGTTTTTCCAAAGTTATCAACACTTTTATGTTTGGCGTTCCGAAACCCACCTTATCTCAGGCTGAAAAGCGTTTTTGTGCATTGTGCCATAACTTTTCAGGGAAGCTTCAGAACATGAAATTTTAACCTCCCACTATAGCAGAAAGGGTCTTTCTAGTAGTTGCACATCAAATCTAAACTGTCTGAAGTGTTTTTCCAAAGTTATCAACACTTTTATATTTGGCGTTCCGAAACCCACCTTATCTCAGGCTGAAAAGCGTTTTTACGCATTGTGGCATAACTTTTCAGGGAAGCTTCAGAACATGAAATTTTAACCTCCCACTATAGCAGAAAGGGTCTTTCTAGTAGGTGCACATCAAATCTAAGCTGTCTGAAGTGTTTTTCGAAAGTTATCAACACTTTTATGTTTGGCGTTCCGAAACCCACCTTATCTCAGGCTGAAAAGCGTTTTTGTGCATTGTGCCATAACTTTTCAGAAAAGCTTCAGAACATGAAATTTTAACCTCCCACTATAGCAGAAAGGGTCTTTCTAGTAGTTGCACATCAAATCTAAACTGTCTGAAGTGTTTTTCCAAAGTTATCAACACTTTTATGTTTGGCGTTCCGTAACCCACCTTATCTCAGGCTGAAAAGCGTTTTTACGCATTGTGCCATAACTTTTCAGGGAAGCTTCAGAACATGAAATTTTAACCTCCCACTATAGCAGAAAGGGTCTTTCTAGTAGGTGCACATCAAATCTAAGCTCTCTGAAGTGTTTTTCCAAAGTTATCAACACTTTTATGTTTGGCGTTCCGAAACCCACCTTATCTCAGGCTGAAAAGCGTTTTTGTGCATTGTGCCATAACTTTTGAGGGAAGCTTCAGAACATGAAATTTTAACCTCCCACTATAGCAGAAAGGGTCTTTCTAGTAGTTGCACATCAAATCTAAACTGTCTGAAGTGTTTTTCCAAAGTTATCAACACTTTTATATTTGGCGTTCCGAAACCCACCTTATCTCAGGCTGAAAAGCGTTTTTACGCATTGTGGCATAACTTTTCAGGGAAGCTTCAGAACATGAAATTTTAACCTCCCACTATAGCAGAAAGGGTCTTTCTAGTAGGTGCACATCAAATCTAAGCTGTCTGAAGTGTTTTTCGAAAGTTATCAACACTTTTATGTTTGGCGTTCCGAAACCCACCTTATCTCAGGCTGAAAAGCGTTTTTACGCATTGTGCCATAACTTTTCAGGGAAGCTTCAGAACATGAAATTTTAACCTCCCACTATAGCAGAAAGGGTCTTTCTAGTAGTTGCACATCAAATCTAAGCTGTCTGAAGTGTTTTTCCAAAGTTATCAACACTTTTATGTTTGGCGTTCCGAAACCCACCTTATCTCAGGCTGAAAAGCGTTTTTGTGCATTGTGCCATAACTTTTCAGGAAAGCTTCAGAACATGAAATTTTAACCTCCCACTATAGCAGAAAGGGTCTTTCTAGTAGTTGCACATCAAATCTAAACTGTCTGAAGTGTTTTTCCAAAGTTATCAACACTTTTATGTTTGGCGTTCCGAAACCCACCTTATCTCAGGCTGAAAAGCGTTTTTACGCATTGTGCCATAACTTTTCAGGGAAGCTTCAGAACATGAAATTTTAACCTCCCACTATAGCAGAAAGGGTCTTTCTAGTAGGTGCACATCAAATCTAAGCTCTCTGAAGTGTTTTTCGAAAGTTATCAACACTTTTATGTTTGGCGTTCCGAAACCCACCTTATCTCAGGCTGAAAAGCGTTTTTGTTCATTGTGCCATAACTTTTCAGGGAAGCTTCAGAACATGAAATTTTAACCTCCCACTATAGCAGAAAGGGTCTTTCTAGTATTTGCACATCAAATCTAAACTGTCTGAAGTGTTTTTCCAAAGTTATTAACACTTTTATGTTTGGCGTTCCGAAACCCACCTTATCTCAGGCTGAAAAGCGTTTTTGTGCATTGTGCCATAACTTTTCAGGAAAGCTTCAGAACATGAAATTTTAACCTCCCACTATAGCAGAAAGGGTCTTTCTAGTAGTTGCACATCAAATCTAAACTGTCTGAAGTGTTTTTCCAAAGTTATTAACACTTTTATGTTTGGCGTTCCGAAACCCACCTTATCTCAGGCTGAAAAGCGTTTTTGTGCATTGTGCCATAACTTTTCAGGGAAGCTTCAGAACATGAAATTTTAACCTGCCACTATAGCAGAAAGGGTCTTTCTAGTAGGTGCACATCAAATCTAAGCTGTCTGAAGTGTTTTTCCAAAGTTATTAACACTTTTATGTTTGGCGTTCCGAAACCCGCCTTATCTCAGGCTGAAAAGCGTTTTTGTGCATTGTGCCATAACTTTTCAGGGAAGCTTCAGAACATGAAATTTTAACCTCCCACTATAGCAGAAAGGGTCTTTCTAGTAGTTGCACATCAAATCTAAGCTGTCTGAAGTGTTTTTCAAAAGTTATCAACACTTTTATGTTTGGCGTTCCGAAACCCACCTTATCTCAGGCTGAAAAGCGTTTTTGTGCATTGTGCCATAACTTTTCAGGAAAGCTTCAGAACATGAAATTTTAACCTCCCACTATAGCAGAAAGGGTCTTTCTAGTAGTTGCACATCAAATCTAAACTGTCTGAAGTGTTTTTCCAAAGTTATCAACACTTTTATGTTTGGCGTTCCGAAACCCACCTTATCTCAGGCTGAAAAGCGTTTTTACGCATTGTGCCATAACTTTTCAGGGAAGCTTCAGAACATGAAATTTTAACCTCCCACTATAGCAGAAAGGGTCTTTCTAGTAGGTGCACATCAAATCTAAGCTCTCTGAAGTGTTTTTCGAAAGTTATCAACACTTTTATGTTTGGCGTTCCGAAACCCACCTTATCTCAGGCTGAAAAGCATTTTTGTGCATTGTGCCATAACTTTTCAGGGAAGCTTCAGAACATGAAATTTTAACCTGCCACTATAGCAGAAAGGGTCTTTCTAGTAGTTGCACATCAAATCTAAACTGTCTGAAGTGTTTTTCCAAAGTTATTAACACTTTTATGTTTGGCGTTCCGAAACCCACCTTATCTCAGGCTGAAAAGCGTTTTTGTGCATTGTGCCATAACTTTTCAGGGAAGCTTCAGAACATGAAATTTTAACCTCCCACTATAGCAGAAAGTGTCTTTCTAGTAGTTGCACATCAAATCTAAACTGTCTGAAGTGTTTTTCCAAAGTTATCAACACTTTTATGTTTGGCGTTCCGAAACCCACCTTATCTCAGGCTGAAAAGCGTTTTTGTGCATTGTGCCATAACTTTTCAGGGAAGCTTCAGAACATGAAATTTTAACCTCCCACTATAGCAGAAAGGGTCTTTCTAGTAGTTGCACATCAAATCTAAGCTGTCTGAAGTGTTTTTCAAAAGTTATCAACACTTTTATGTTTGGCGTTCCGAAACCCACCTTATCTCAGGCTGAAAAGCGTTTTTGTGCATTGTGCCATAACTTTTCAGGAAAGCTTCAGAACATGAAATTTTAACCTCCCACTATAGCAGAAAGGGTCTTTCTAGTAGTTGCACATCAAATCTAAACTGTCTGAAGTGTTTTTCCAAAGTTATCAACACTTTTATGTTTGGCGTTCCGAAACCCACCTTATCTCAGGCTGAAAAGCGTTTTTACGCATTGTGCCATAACTTTTCAGGGAAGCTTCAGAACATGAAATTTTAACCTCCCACTATAGCAGAAAGGGTCTTTCTAGTAGGTGCACATCAAATCTAAGCTCTCTGAAGTGTTTTTCGAAAGTTATCAACACTTTTATGTTTGGCGTTCCGAAACCCACCTTATCTCAGGCTGAAAAGCGATTTTGTGCATTGTGCCATAACTTTTCAGGAAAGCTTCAGAACATGAAATTGTAACCTCCCACTATAGCAGAAAGGGTCTTTCTAGTAGTTGCACATCAAATCTAAACTGTCTGAAGTGTTTTTCCAAAGTTATCAACACTTTTATGTTTGGCGTTCCGAAACCCACCTTATCTCAGGCTGAAAAGCGTTTTTGTGCATTGTGCCATAACTTTTCAGGGAAGCTTCAGAACATGAAATTTTAACCTCCCACTATAGCAGAAAGGGTCTTTCTAGTAGTTGCACATCAAATCTAAGCTGTCTGAAGTGTGTTTCAAAAGTTATCAACACTTTTATGTTTGGCGTTCCGAAACCCACCTTATCTCAGGCTGAAAAGCGTTTTTGTGCATTGTGCCATAACTTTTCAGGGAAGCTTCAGAACATGAAATTTTAACCTCCCACTATAGCAGAAAGGGTCTTTCTAGTAGATGCACATCAAATCTAAGCTGTCTGAAGTGTTTTTCAAAAGTTATCAGCACTTAGATGTTTGGCGTTCCGAAACCCACCTTATCTCAGGCTGAAAAGCGTTTTTGTGCATTGTGCCATAACTTTTCAGGAAAGCTTCAGAACATGAAATTTTAACCTCCCACTATAGCAGAAAGGGTCTTTCTAGTAGTTGCACATCAAATCTAAACTGTCTGAAGTGTTTTTCCAAAGTTATCAACACTTTTATGTTTGGCGTTCCGAAACCCACCTTATCTCAGGCTGAAAAGCGTTTTTACGCATTGTGCCATAACTTTTCAGGGAAGCTTCAGAACATGAAATTTTAACCTCCCACTAAAGCAGAAAGGGTCTTTCTAGTAGGTGCACATCAAATCTAAGCTCTCTGAAGTGTTTTTCGAAAGTTATCAACACTTTTATGTTTGGCGTTCCGAAACCCACCTTATCTCAGGCTGAAAAGCGTTTTTGTGCATTGTGCCATAACTTTTCAGGGAAGCTTCAGAACATGAAATTTTAACCTGCCACTATAGCAGAAAGGGTCTTTCTAGTAGTTGCACATCAAATCTAAACTGTCTGAAGTGTTTTTCCAAAGTTATTAACACTTTTATGTTTGGCGTTCCGAAACCCACCTTATCTCAGGCTGAAAAGCGTTTTTGTGCATTGTGCCATAACTTTTCAGGGAAGCTTCAGAACATGAAATTTTAACCTCCCACTATAGCAGAAAGGGTCTTTCTAGTAGTTGCACATCAAATCTAAACTGTCTGAAGTGTTTTTCCAAAGTTATCAACACTTTTATGTTTGGCGTTCCGAAACCCACCTTATCTCAGGCTGAAAAGCGTTTTTGTGCATTGTGCCATAACTTTTCAGGGAAGCTTCAGAACATGAAATTTTAACCTCCCACTACAGCAGAAAGGGTCTTTCTAGTAGTTGCACATCAAATCTAAGCTGTCTGAAGTGTTTTTCAAAAGTTATCAACACTTTTATGTTTGGCGTTCCGAAACCCACCTTATCTCAGGCTGAAAAGCGTTTTTGTGCATTGTGCCATAACTTTTCAGGGAAGCTTCAGAACATGAAATTTTAACCTCCCACTATAGCAGAAAGTGTCTTTCTAGTAGTTGCACATCAAATCTAAACTGTCTGAAGTGTTTTTCCAAAGTTATCAACACTTTTATGTTTGGCGTTCCGAAACCCACCTTATCTCAGGCTGAAAAGCGTTTTTGTGCATTGTGCCATAACTTTTCAGGGAAGCTTCAGAACATGAAATTTTAACCTCCCACTATAGCAGAAAGGGTCTTTCTAGTAGTTGCACATCAAATCTAAGCTGTCTGAAGTGTTTTTCAAAAGTTATCAACACTTTTATGTTTGGCGTTCCGAAACCTACCTTATCTCAGGCTGAAAAGCGTTTTTGTGCATTGTGCCATAACTTTTCAGGGAAGCTTCAGAACATGAAATTTTAACCTCCCACTATAGCAGAAAGGGTCTTTCTAGTAGTTGCACATCAAATCTAAACTGTCTGAAGTGTTTTTCCAAAGTTATCAACACTTTTATGTTTGGCGTTCCGAAATCCACCTTATCTCAGGCTGAAAAGCGTTTTTACGCATTGTGCCATAACTTTTCAGGGAAGCTTCAGAACATGAAATTTTAACCTCCCACTATAGCAGAAAGGGTCTTTCTAGTAGGTGCACATCAAATCTAAGCTCTCTGAAGTGTTTTTCGAAAGTTATCAACACTTTTATGTTTGGCGTTCCGAAACCCACCTTATCTCAGGCTGAAAAGCGTTTTTGTGCATTGTGCCATAACTTTTCAGGAAAGCTTCAGAACATGAAATTTTAACCTCCCACTATAGCAGAAAGGGTCTTTCTAGTAGTTGCACATCAAATCTAAGCTGTCTGAAGTGTTTTTCAAAAGTTATCAACACTTTTATGTTTGGCGTTCCGAAACCCACCTTATCTCAGGCTGAAAAGCGTTTTTGTGCATTGTGCCATAACTTTTCAGGAAAGCTTCAGAACATGAAATTTTAACCTCCCACTATAACAGAAAGGGTCTTTCTAGTAGTTGCACATCAAATCTAAACTGTCTGAAGTGTTTTTCCAAAGTTATCAACACTTTTATGTTTGGCGTTCCGAAACCCACCTTATCTCAGGCTGAAAAGCTTTTTTACGCATTGTGCCATAACTTTTCAGGGACGCTTCAGAACATGAAATTTTAACCTCCCACTATAGCAGAAAGGGTCTTTCTAGTAGTTGCACATCAAATCTAAACTGTCTGAAGTGTTTTTCCAAAGTTATCAACACTTTTATGTTTGGCGTTCCGAAACCCACCTTATCTCAGGCTGAAAAGCGTTTTTGTGCATTGTGCCATAACTTTTCAGGGAAGCTTCAGAACATGAAATTTTAACCTCCCACTATAGCAGAAAGGGTCTTTCTAGTAGGTGCACATCAAATCTAAGCTGTCTGAAGTGTTTTTCGAAAGTTATCAACACTTTTATGTTTGGCGTTCCGAAACCCACCTTATCTCAGGCTGAAAAGCGTTTTTGTGCATTGTGCCATAACTTTTCAGGGAAGCTTCAGAACATGAAATTTTAACCTCCCACTATAGCAGAAAGGGTCTTTCTAGTAGGTGCACATCAAATCTAAGCTCTCTGAAGTGTTTTTCGAAAGTTATCAACACTTTTATGTTTGGCGTTCCGAAACCCACCTTATCTCAGGCTGAAAAGCGTTTTTGTGCATTGTGCCATAACTTTTCAGGAAAGCTTCAGAACATGAAATTTTAACCTCCCACTATAGCAGAAAGGGTCTTTCTAGTAGTTGCACATCAAATCTAAGCTGTCTGAAGTGTTTTTCAAAAGTTATCAACACTTTTATGTTTGGCGTTCCGAAACCCACCTTATCTCAGGCTGAAAAGCGTTTTTGTGCATTCTGCCATAACTTTTCAGGAAAGCTTCAGAACATGAAATTTTAACCTCCCACTATAACAGAAAGGGTCTTTCTAGTAGTTGCACATCAAATCTAAACTGTCTGAAGTGTTTTTCCAAAGTTATCAACACTTTTATGTTTGGCGTTCCGAAACCCACCTTATCTCAGGCTGAAAAGCGTTTTTACGCATTGTGCCATAACTTTTCAGGGAAGCTTCAGAACATGAAATTTTAACCTCCCACTATAGCAGAAAGGGTCTTTCTAGTAGTTGCACATCAAATCTAAACTGTCTGAAGTGTTTTTCCAAAGTTATCAACACTTTTATGTTTGGCGTTCCGAAACCCACCTTATCTCAGGCTGAAAAGCGTTTTTGTGCATTGTGCCATAACTTTTCAGGGAAGCTTCAGAACATGAAATTTTAACCTCCCACTATAGCAGAAAGGGTCTTTCTAGTAGTTGCACATCAAATCTAAGCTGTCTGAAGTGTGTTTCAAAAGTTATCAACACTTTTATGTTTGGCGTTCCGAAACCCACCTTATCTCAGGCTGAAAAGCGTTTTTGTGCATTGTGCCATAACTTTTCAGGGAAGCTTCAGAACATGAAATTTTAACCTCCCACTATAGCAGAAAGGGTCTTTCTAGTAGTTGCACATCAAATCTAAGCTGTCTGAAGTGTTTTTCAAAAGTTATCAACACTTTTATGTTTGGCGTTCCGAAACCCACCTTATCTCAGGCTGAAAAGCGTTTTTGTGCATTGTGCCATAACTTTTCAGGAAAGCTTCAGAACATGAAATTTTAACCTCCCACTATAGCAGAAAGGGTCTTTCTAGTAGTTGCACATCAAATCTAAACTGTCTGAAGTGTTTTTCCAAAGTTATCAACACTTTTATGTTTGGCGTTCCGAAACCCACCTTATCTCAGGCTGAAAAGCGTTTTTACGCATTGTGCCATAACTTTTCAGGGAAGCTTCAGAACATGAAATTTTAACCTCCCACTATAGCAGAAAGGGTCTTTCTAGTAGGTGCACATCAAATCTAAGCTCTCTGAAGTGTTTTTCGAAAGTTATCAACACTTGTATGTTTGGCGTTCCGAAACCCACCTAATCTCAGGCTGAAAAGCGTTTTTGTGCATTGTGCCATAACTTTTCAGGGAAGCTTCAGAACATGAAATTTTAACCTGCCACTGTAGCAGAAAGGGTCTTTCTAGTAGTTGCACATCAAATCTAAACTGTCTGAAGTGTTTTTCCAAAGTTATTAACACTTTTATGTTTGGCGTTCCGAAACCCACCTTATCTCAGGCTGAAAAGCGTTTTTGTGCATTGTGCCATAACTTTTCAGGGAAGCTTCAGAACATGAAATTTTAACCTCCCACTATAGCAGAAAGGGTCTTTCTAGTAGTTGCACATCAAATCTAAACTGTCTGAAGTGTTTTTCCAAAGTTATCAACACTTTTATGTTTGGCGTTCCGAAACCCACCTTATCTCAGGCTGAAAAGCGTTTTTGTGCATTGTGCCATAACTTTTCAGGGAAGCTTCAGAACATGAAATTTTAACCTCCCACTACAGCAGAAAGGGTCTTTCTAGTAGTTGCACATCAAATCTAAGCTGTCTGAAGTGTTTTTCAAAAGTTATCAACACTTTTATGTTTGGCGTTCCGAAACCCACCTTATCTCAGGCTGAAAAGCGTTTTTGTGCATTGTGCCATAACTTTTCAGGAAAGCTTCAGAACATGAAATTTTAACCTCCCACTATAGCAGAAAGGGTCTTTCTAGTAGTTGCACATCAAATCTACACTGTCTGAAGTGTTTTTCCAAAGTTATCAACACTTTTATGTTTGGCGTTCCGAAACCCACCTTATCTCAGGCTGAAAAGCGTTTTTACGCATTGTGCCCTAACTTTTCAGGGAAGCTTCAGAACATGAAATTTTAACCTCCCACTATAGCAGAAAGGGTCTTTCTAGTAGGTGCACATCAAATCTAAGCTCTCTGAAGTGTTTTTCGAAAGTTATCAACACTTTTATGTTTGGCGTTCCGAAACCCACCTTATCTCAGGCTGAAAAGCGTTTTTGTGCATTGTGCCATAACTTTTCAGGAAAGCTTCAGAACATGAAATTTTAACCTCCCACTATAGCAGAAAGGGTCTTTCTAGTAGTTGCACATCAAATCTAAGCTGTCTGAAGTGTTTTTCAAAAGTTATCAACACTTTTATGTTTGGCGTTCCGAAACCCACCTTATCTCAGGCTGAAAAGCGTTTTTGTGCATTGTGCCATAACTTTTCAGGAAAGCTTCAGAACATGAAATTTTAACCTCCCACTATAGCAGAAAGGGTCTTTCTAGTAGTTGCACATCAAATCTAAACTGCCTGAAGTGTTTTTCCAAAGTTATCAACACTTTTATGTTTGGCGTTCCGAAACCCACCTTATCTCAGGCTGAAAAGCGTTTTTACGCATTGTGCCATAACTTTTCAGGGAAGCTTCAGAACATGAAATTTTAACCTCCCACTATAGCAGAAAGGGTCTTTCTAGTAGTTGCACATCAAATCTAAGCTGTCTGAAGTGTTTTTCAAAAGTTATCAACACTTTTATGTTTGGCGTTCTGAAACCCACCTTATCTCAGGCTGAAAAGCGTTTTTGTGCATTGTGCCATAACTTTTCAGGGAAGCTTCAGAACATGAAATTTTAACCTGCCACTATAGCAGAAAGGGTCTTTCTAGTAGTTGCACATCAAATCTAAACTGTCTGAAGTGTTTTTCCAAAGTTATTAACACTTTTATGTTTGGCGTTCCGAAACCCACCTTATATCAGGCTGAAAAGCGTTTTTGTGCATTGTGCCATAACTTTTCAGGAAAGCTTCAGAACATGAAATTTTAACATCCCACTATAGCAGAAAGGGTCTTTCTCGTAGTTGCACATCAAATCTAAACTGTCTGAAGTGTTTTTCCAAAGTTATCAACACTTTTATGTTTGGCGTTCCGAAACCCACCTTATCTCAGGCTGAAAAGCGTTTTTGTGCATTGTGCCATAACTTTTCAGGGAAGCTTCAGAACATGAAATTTTAACCTCCCACTATAGCAGAAAGGGTCTTTCTAGTAGTTGCACATCAAATCTAAGCTGTCTGAAGTGTTTTTCAAAAGTTATCAACACTTTTATGTTTGGCGTTCCGAAACCCACCTTATCTCAGGCTGAAAAGCGTTTTTACGCATTGTGCCATAACTTTTCAGGGAAGCTTCAGAACATGAAATTTTAACCTCCCACTATAGCAGAAAGGGTCTTTCTAGTAGGTGCACATCAAATCTAAGCTCTCTGAAGTGTTTTTCGAAAGTTATCAACACTTTTATGTTTGGCGTTCCGAAACCCACCTTATCTCAGGCTGAAAAGCGTTTTTGTGCATTGTGCCATAACTTTTCAGGGAAGCTTCAGAACATGAAATTTTAACCTGCCACTATAACAGAAAGGGTCTTTCTAGTAGTTGCACATCAAATCTAAACTGTCTGAAGTGTTTTTCCAAAGTTATTAACACTTTTATGTTTGGCGTTCCGAAACCCACCTTATCTCAGGCTGAAAAGCGTTTTTGTGCATTGTGCCATAACTTTTCAGGGAAGCTTCAGAACATGAAATTTTAACCTCCCACTATAGCAGAAAGGGTCTTTCTAGTAGTTGCACATCAAATCTAAACTGTCTGAAGTGTTTTTCAAAAGTTATCAACACTTTTATGTTTGGCGTTCCGAAACCCACCTTATCTCAGGCTGAAAAGCGTTTTTGTGCATTGTGCCATAACTTTTCAGGGAAGCTTCAGAACATGAAATTTTAACCTGCCACTATAGCAGAAAGGGTCTTTCTAGTAGTTGCACATCAAATCTAAACTGTCTGAAGTGTTTTTCCAAAGTTATTAACACTTTTATGTTTGGCGTTCCGAAACCCACCTTATCTCAGGCTGAAAAGCGTTTTTGTGCATTGTGCCATAACTTTTCAGGGAAGCTTCAGAACATGAAATTTTAACCTCCCACTACAGCAGAAAGGGTCTTTCTAGTAGTTGCACATCAAATCTAAGCTGTCTGAAGTGTTTTTCAAAAGTTATCAACACTTTTATGTTTGGCGTTCCGAAACCCACCTTATCTCAGGCTGAAAAGCGTTTTTGTGCATTGTGCCATAACTTTTCAGGAAAGCTTCAGAACATGAAATTTTAACCTCCCACTATAGCAGAAAGGGTCTTTCTAGTAGTTGCACATCAAATCTAAACTGTCTGAAGTGTTTTTCCAAAGTTATCAACACTTTTATGTTTGGCGTTCCGAAACCCACCTTATCTCAGGCTGAAAAGCGTTTTTACGCATTGTGCCCTAACTTTTCAGGGAAGCTTCAGAACATGAAATTTTAACCTCCCACTATAGCAGAAAGGGTCTTTCTAGTAGGTGCACATCAAATCTAAGCTCTCTGAAGTGTTTTTCGAAAGTTATCAACACTTTTATGTTTGGCGTTCCGAAACCCACCTTATCTCAGGCTGAAAAGCGTTTTTGTGCATTGTGCCATAACTTTTCAGGAAAGCTTCAGAACATGAAATTTTAACCTCCCACTATAGCAGAAAGGGTCTTTCTAGTAGTTGCACATCAAATCTAAGCTGTCTGAAGTGTTTTTCAAAAGTTATCAACACTTTTATGTTTGGCGTTCCGAAACCCACCTTATCTCAGGCTGAAAAGCGTTTTTGTGCATTGTGCCATAACTTTTCAGGAAAGCTTCAGAACATGAAATTTTAACCTCCCACTATAGCAGAAAGGGTCTTTCTAGTAGTTGCACATCAAATCTAAACTGCCTGAAGTGTTTTTCCAAAGTTATCAACACTTTTATGTTTGGCGTTCCGAAACCCACCTTATCTCAGGCTGAAAAGCGTTTTTACGCATTGTGCCATAACTTTTCAGGGAAGCTTCAGAACATGAAATTTTAACCTCCCACTATAGCAGAAAGGGTCTTTCTAGTAGTTGCACATCAAATCTAAGCTGTCTGAAGTGTTTTTCAAAAGTTATCAACACTTTTATGTTTGGCGTTCTGAAACCCACCTTATCTCAGGCTGAAAAGCGTTTTTGTGCATTGTGCCATAACTTTTCAGGGAAGCTTCAGAACATGAAATTTTAACCTGCCACTATAGCAGAAAGGGTCTTTCTAGTAGTTGCACATCAAATCTAAACTGTCTGAAGTGTTTTTCCAAAGTTATTAACACTTTTATGTTTGGCGTTCCGAAACCCACCTTATCTCAGGCTGAAAAGCGTTTTTGTGCATTGTGCCATAACTTTTCAGGAAAGCTTCAGAACATGAAATTTTAACATCCCACTATAGCAGAAAGGGTCTTTCTAGTAGTTGCACATCAAATCTAAACTGTCTGAAGTGTTTTTCCAAAGTTATCAACACTTTTATGTTTGGCGTTCCGAAACCCACCTTATCTCAGGCTGAAAAGCGTTTTTGTGCATTGTGCCATAACTTTTCAGGGAAGCTTCAGAACATGAAATTTTAACCTCCCACTATAGCAGAAAGGGTCTTTCTAGTAGTTGCACATCAAATCTAAGCTGTCTGAAGTGTTTTTCAAAAGTTATCAACACTTTTATGTTTGGCGTTCCGAAACCCACCTTATCTCAGGCTGAAAAGCGTTTTTACGCATTGTGCCATAACTTTTCAGGGAAGCTTCAGAACATGAAATTTTAACCTCCCACTATAGCAGAAAGGGTCTTTCTAGTAGGTGCACATCAAATCTAAGCTCTCTGAAGTGTTTTTCGAAAGTTATCAACACTTTTATGTTTGGCGTTCCGAAACCCACCTTATCTCAGGCTGAAAAGCGTTTTTGTGCATTGTGCCATAACTTTTCAGGGAAGCTTCAGAACATGAAATTTTAACCTGCCACTATAACAGAAAGGGTCTTTCTAGTAGTTGCACATCAAATCTAAACTGTCTGAAGTGTTTTTCCAAAGTTATTAACACTTTTATGTTTGGCGTTCCGAAACCCACCTTATCTCAGGCTGAAAAGCGTTTTTGTGCATTGTGCCATAACTTTTCAGGGAAGCTTCAGAACATGAAATTTTAACCTCCCACTATAGCAGAAAGGGTCTTTCTAGTAGTTGCACATCAAATCTAAGCTGTCTGAAGTGTTTTTCAAAAGTTATCAACACTTTTATGTTTGGCGTTCCGAAACCCACCTTATCTCAGGCTGAAAAGCGTTTTTGTGCATTGTGCCATAACTTTTCAGGGAAGCTTCAGAACATGAAATTTTAACCTGCCACTATAGCAGAAAGGGTCTTTCTAGTAGTTGCACATCAAATCTAAACTGTCTGAAGTGTTTTTCCAAAGTTATTAACACTTTTATGTTTGGCGTTCCGAAACCCACCTTATCTCAGGCTGAAAAGCGTTTTTGTGCATTGTGCCATAACTTTTCAGGGAAGCTTCAGAACATGAAATTTTAACCTCCCACTATAGCAGAAAGGGTCTTTCTAGTAGTTGCACATCAAATCTAAACTGTCTGAAGTGTTTTTCCAAAGTTATCAACACTTTTATGTTTGGCGTTCCGAAACCCACCTTATCTCAGGCTGAAAAGCGTTTTTGTGCATTGTGCCATAACTTTTCAGGAAAGCTTCAGAACATGAAATTTTAACCTCCCACTAAAGCAGAAAGGGTCTTTCTAGTAGTTGCACATCAAATCTAAACTGTCTGAAGTGTTTTTCCAAAGTTATCAACACTTTTATGTTTGGCGTTCCGAAACCCACCTTATCTCAGGCTGAAAAGCGTTTTTGTGCATTGTGCCATAACTTTTCAGGGAAGCTTCAGAACATGAAATTTTAACCTCCCACTATAGCAGAAAGGGTCTTTCTAGTAGTTGCACATCAAATCTAAGCTGTCTGAAGTGTTTTTCAAAAGTTATCAACACTTTTATGTTTGGCGTTCCGAAACCCACCTTATCTCAGGCTGAAAAGCGTTTTTGTGCATTGTGACATAACTTTTCAGGAAAGCTTCAGAACATGAAATTTTAACATCCCACTATAGCAGAAAGGGTCTTTCTAGTAGTTGCACATCAAATCTAAACTGTCTGAAGTGTTTTTCCAAAGTTATCAACACTTTTATGTTTGGAGTTCCGAAACCCACCTTATCTCAGGCTGAAAAGCGTTTTTGTGCATTGTGCCATAACTTTTCAGGGAAGCTTCAGAACATGAAATTTTAACCTCCCACTATAGCAGAAAGGGTCTTTCTAGTAGTTGCACATCAAATCTAAGCTGTCTGAAGTGTTTTTCAAAAGTTATCAACACTTTTATGTTTGGCGTTCCGAAACCCACCTTATCTCAGGCTGAAAAGCGTTTTTACGCATTGTGCCATAACTTTTCAGGGAAGCTTCAGAACATGAAATTTTAACCTCCCACTATAGCAGAAAGGGTCTTTCTAGTAGGTGCACATCAAATCTAAGCTCTCTGAAGTGTTTTTCGAAAGTTATCAACACTTTTATGTTTGGCGTTCCGAAACCCACCTTATCTCAGGCTGAAAAGCGTTTTTGTGCATTGTGCCATAACTTTTCAGGGAAGCTTCAGAACATGAAATTTTAACCTGCCACTATAACAGAAAGGGTCTTTCTAGTAGTTGCACATCAAATCTAAACTGTCTGAAGTGTTTTTCCAAAGTTATTAACACTTTTATGTTTGGCGTTCCGAAACCCACCTTATCTCAGGCTGAAAAGCGTTTTTGTGCATTGTGCCATAACTTTTCAGGGAAGCTTCAGAACATGAAATTTTAACCTCCCACTATAGCAGAAAGGGTCTTTCTAGTAGTTGCACATCAAATCTAAGCTGTCTGAAGTGTTTTTCAAAAGTTATCAACACTTTTATGTTTGGCGTTCCGAAACCCACCTTATCTCAGGCTGAAAAGCGTTTTTGTGCATTGTGCCATAACTTTTCAGGAAAGCTTCAGAACATGAAATTTTAACCTCCCACTATAGCAGAAAGGGTCTTTCTAGTAGTTGCACATCAAATCTAAACTGTCTGAAGTGTTTTTCCAAAGTTATCAACACTTTTATGTTTGGCGTTCCGAAACCCACCTTATCTCAGGCTGAAAAGCGTTTTTGTGCATTGTGCCATAACTTTTCAGGAAAGCTTCAGAACATGAAATTTTAACCTCCCACTATAGCAGAAAGGGTCTTTCTAGTAGTTGCACATCAAATCTAAACTGTCTGAAGTGTTTTTCCAAAGTTATCAACACTTTTATGTTTGGCGTTCCGAAACCCACCTTATCTCAGGCTGAAAAGCGATTTTGTGCATTGTGCCATAACTTTTCAGGGAAGCTTCAGAACATGAAATTTTAACCTCCCACTATAGCAGAAAGCGTCTTTCTAGTAGTTGCACATCAAATCTAAGCTGTCTGAAGTGTTTTTCAAAAGTTATCAACACTTTTATGTTTGGCGTTCCGAAACCCACCTTATCTCAGGCTGAAAAGCGTTTTTACGCATTGTGCCATAACTTTTCAGGGAAGCTTCAGAACATGAAATTTCAACCTCCCACTATAGCAGAAAGGGTCTTTCTAGTAGGTGCACATCAAATATAAGCTCTCTGAAGTGTTTTTCGAAAGTTATCAACACTTTTATGTTTGGCGTTCCGAAACCCACCTTATCTCAGGCTGAAAAGCGTTTTTGTGCATTGTGCCATAACTTTTCAGGAAAGCTTCAGAACATGAAATTTTAACCTCCCTCTATAGCAGAAAGGGTCTTTCTAGTAGTTGCACATCAAATCTAAGCTGTCTGAAGTGTTTTTCAAAAGTTATCAACACTTTTATGTTTGGCGTTCCGAAACCCACCTTATCTCAGGCTGAAAAGCGTTTTTGTGCATTGTGCCATAACTTTTCAGGAAAGCTTCAGAACATGAAATTTTAACCTCCCACTATAGCAGAAAGGGTCTTTCTAGTAGTTGCACATCAAATCTAAACTGTCTGAAGTGTTTTTCCAAAGTTATCAACACTTTTATGTTTGGCGTTCCGAAACCCACCTTATCTCAGGCTGAAAAGCGTTTTTACGCATTGTGCCATAACTTTTCAGGGAAGCTTCAGAACATGAAATTTTAACCTCCCACTATAGCAGAAAGGGTCTTTCTAGTAGTTGCACATCAAATCTAAGCTGTCTGAAGTGTTTTTCAAAAGTTATCAACACTTTTATGTTTGGCGTTCCGAAAACCCACCTTATCTCAGGCTGAAAAGCGTTTTTGTGCATTGTGCCATAACTTTTCAGGAAAGCTTCAGAACATGAAATTTTAACCTCCCACTATAGCAGAAAGGGTCTTTCTAGTAGTTGCACATCAAATCTAAACTGTCTGAAGTGTTTTTCCAAAGTTATCAACACTTTTATGTTTGGCGTTCCGAAACCCACCTTATCTCAGGCTGAAAAGCGTTTTTACGCATTGTGCCATAACTTTTCAGGGAAGCTTCAGAACATGAAATTTTAACCTCCCACTATAGCAGAAAGGGTCTTTCTAGTAGGTGCACATCAAATCTAAGCTCTCTGAAGTGTTTTTCGAAAGTTATCAACACTTTTATGTTTGGCGTTCCGAAACCCACCTTATCTCAGGCTGAAAAGCGTTTTTGTGCATTCTGCCATAACTTTTCAGGAAAGCTTCAGAACATGAAATTTTAACCTCCCACTATAGCAGAAAGGGTCTTTCTAGTAGTTGCACATCAAATCTAAACTGTCTGAAGTGTTTTTCCAAAGTTATCAACACTTTTATGTTTGGCGTTCCGAAACCCACCTTATCTCAGGCCGAAAAGCGTTTTTGTGCATTGTGCCATAACTTTTCAGGGAAGCTTCAGAACATGAAATTTTAACCTCCCACTATAGCAGAAAGGGTCTTTCTAGTAGTTGCACATCAAATCTAAGCTGTCTGAAGTGTTTTTCAAAAGTTATCAACACTTTTATGTTTGGCGTTCCGAAACCCACCTTATCTCAGGCTGAAAAGCGTTTTTGTGCATTGTGCCATAACTTTTCAGGAAAGCTTCAGAACATGAAATTTTAACCTCCCACTATAGCAGAAAGGGTGTTTCTAGTAGTTGCACATCAAATCTAAACTGTCTGAAGTGTTTTTCCAAAGTTATCAACACTTTTATGTTTGGCGTTCCGAAACCCATCTTATCTCAGGCTGAAAAGCGTTTTTACGCATTGTGCCATAACTTTTCAGGGAAGCTTCAGAACATGAAATTTTAACCTCCCACTATAGCAGAAAGGGTCTTTCTAGTAGGTGCACATCAAATCTAAGCTCTCTGAAGTGTTTTTCGAAAGTTATCAACACTTGTATGTTTGGCGTTCCGAAACCCACCTTATCTCAGGCTGAAAAGCGTTTTTGTGCATTGTGCCATAACTTTTCAGGGAAGCTTCAGAACATGAAATTTTAACCTGCCACTGTAGCAGAAAGGGTCTTTCTAGTAGTTGCACATCAAATCTAAACTGTCTGAAGTGTTTTTCCAAAGTTATTAACACTTTTATGTTTGGCGTTCCGAAACCCACCTTATCTCAGGCTGAAAAGCGTTTTTGTGCATTGTGCCATAACTTTTCAGGGAAGCTTCAGAACATGAAATTTTAACCTCCCACTATAGCAGAAAGGGTCTTTCTAGTAGTTGCACATCAAATCTAAACTGTCTGAAGTGTTTTTCCAAAGTTATCAACACTTTTATGTTTGGCGTTCCGAAACCCACCTTATCTCAGGCTGAAAAGCGTTTTTGTGCATTGTGCCATAACTTTTCAGGGAAGCTTCAGAACATGAAATTTTAACCTCCCACTACAGCAGAAAGGGTCTTTCTAGTAGTTGCACATCAAATCTAAGCTGTCTGAAGTGTTTTTCAAAAGTTATCAACACTTTTATGTTTGGCGTTCCGAAACCCACCTTATCTCAGGCTGAAAAGCGTTTTTGTGCATTGTGCCATAACTTTTCAGGAAAGCTTCAGAACATGAAATTTTAACCTCCCACTATAGCAGAAAGGGTCTTTCTAGTAGTTGCACATCAAATCTAAACTGTCTGAAGTGTTTTTCCAAAGTTATCAACACTTTTATGTTTGGCGTTCCGAAACCCACCTTATCTCAGGCTGAAAAGCGTTTTTACGCATTGTGCCCTAACTTTTCAGGGAAGCTTCAGAACATGAAATTTTAACCTCCCACTATAGCAGAAAGGGTCTTTCTAGTAGGTGCACATCAAATCTAAGCTCTCTGAAGTGTTTTTCGAAAGTTATCAACACTTTTATGTTTGGCGTTCCGAAACCCACCTTATCTCAGGCTGAAAAGCGTTTTTGTGCATTGTGCCATAACTTTTCAGGAAAGCTTCAGAACATGAAATTTTAACCTCCCACTATAGCAGAAAGGGTCTTTCTAGTAGTTGCACATCAAATCTAAGCTGTCTGAAGTGTTTTTCAAAAGTTATCAACACTTTTATGTTTGGCGTTCCGAAACCCACCTTATCTCAGGCTGAAAAGCGTTTTTGTGCATTGTGCCATAACTTTTCAGGAAAGCTTCAGAACATGAAATTTTAACCTCCCACTATAGCAGAAAGGGTCTTTCTAGTAGTTGCACATCAAATCTAAACTGCCTGAAGTGTTTTTCCAAAGTTATCAACACTTTTATGTTTGGCGTTCCGAAACCCACCTTATCTCAGGCTGAAAAGCGTTTTTACGCATTGTGCCATAACTTTTCAGGGAAGCTTCAGAACATGAAATTTTAACCTCCCACTATAGCAGAAAGGGTCTTTCTAGTAGTTGCACATCAAATCTAAGCTGTCTGAAGTGTTTTTCAAAAGTTTTCAACACTTTTATGTTTGGCGTTCCGAAACCCACCTTATCTCAGGCTGAAAAGCGTTTTTGTGCATTGTGCCATAACTTTTCAGGGAAGCTTCAGAACATGAAATTTTAACCTGCCACTATAGCAGAAAGGGTCTTTCTAGTAGTTGCACATCAAATCTAAACTGTCTGAAGTGTTTTTCCAAAGTTATTAACACTTTTATGTTTGGCGTTCCGAAACCCACCTTATCTCAGGCTGAAAAGCGTTTTTGTGCATTGTGCCATAACTTTTCAGGGAAGCTTCAGAACATGAAATTTTAACCTCCCACTATAGCAGAAAGGGTCTTTCTAGTAGTTGCACATCAAATCTAAACTGTCTGAAGTGTTTTTCCAAAGTTATCAACACTTTTATGTTTGGCGTTCCGAAACCCACCTTATCTCAGGCTGAAAAGCGTTTTTGTGCATTGTGCCATAACTTTTCAGGAAAGCTTCAGAACATGAAATTTTAACCTCCCACTAAAGCAGAAAGGGTCTTTCTAGTAGTTGCACATCAAATCTAAACTGTCTGAAGTGTTTTTCCAAAGTTATCAACACTTTTATGTTTGGCGTTCCGAAACCCACCTTATCTCAGGCTGAAAAGCGTTTTTGTGCATTGTGCCATAACTTTTCAGGGAAGCTTCAGAACATGAAATTTTAACCTCCCACTATAGCAGAAAGGGTCTTTCTAGTAGTTGCACATCAAATCTAAGCTGTCTGAAGTGTTTTTCAAAAGTTATCAACACTTTTATGTTTGGCGTTCCGAAACCCACCTTATCTCAGGCTGAAAAGCGTTTTTGTGCATTGTGCCATAACTTTTCAGGAAAGCTTCAGAACATGAAATTTTAACATCCCACTATAGCAGAAAGGGTCTTTCTAGTAGTTGCACATCAAATCTAAACTGTCTGAAGTGTTTTTCCAAAGTTATCAACACTTTTATGTTTGGCGTTCCGAAACCCACCTTATCTCAGGCTGAAAAGCGTTTTTGTGCATTGTGCCATAACTTTTCAGGGAAGCTTCAGAACATGAAATTTTAACCTCCCACTATAGCAGAAAGGGTCTTTCTAGTAGTTGCACATCAAATCTAAGCTGTCTGAAGTGTTTTTCAAAAGTTATCAACACTTTTATGTTTGGCGTTCCGAAACCCACCTTATCTCAGGCTGAAAAGCGTTTTTACGCATTGTGCCATAACTTTTCAGGGAAGCTTCAGAACATGAAATTTTAACCTCCCACTATAGCAGAAAGGGTCTTTCTAGTAGGTGCACATCAAATCTAAGCTCTCTGAAGTGTTTTTCGAAAGTTATCAACACTTTTATGTTTGGCGTTCCGAAACCCACCTTATCTCAGGCTGAAAAGCGTTTTTGTGCATTGTGCCATAACTTTTCAGGGAAGCTTCAGAACATGAAATTTTAACCTGCCACTATAACAGAAAGGGTCTTTCTAGTAGTTGCACATCAAATCTAAACTGTCTGAAGTGTTTTTCCAAAGTTATTAACACTTTTATGTTTGGCGTTCCGAAACCCACCTTATCTCAGGCTGAAAAGCGTTTTTGTGCATTGTGCCATAACTTTTCAGGGAAGCTTCAGAACATGAAATTTTAACCTCCCACTATAGCAGAAAGGGTCTTTCTAGTAGTTGCACATCAAATCTAAGCTGTCTGAAGTGTTTTTCAAAAGTTATCAACACTTTTATGTTTGGCGTTCCGAAACCCACCTTATCTCAGGCTGAAAAGCGTTTTTGTGCATTGTGCCATAACTTTTCAGGGAAGCTTCAGAACATGAAATTTTAACCTGCCACTATAGCAGAAAGGGTCTTTCTAGTAGTTGCACATCAAATCTAAACTGTCTGAAGTGTTTTTCCAAAGTTATTAACACTTTTATGTTTGGCGTTGCGAAACCCACCTTATCTCAGGCTGAAAAGCGTTTTTGTGCATTGTGCCATAACTTTTCAGGGAAGCTTCAGAACATGAAATTTTAACCTCCCACTATAGCAGAAAGGGTCTTTCTAGTAGTTGCACATCAAATCTAAACTGTCTGAAGTGTTTTTCCAAAGTTATCAACACTTTTATGTTTGGCGTTCCGAAACCCACCTTATCTCAGGCTGAAAAGCGTTTTTGTGCATTGTGCCATAACTTTTCAGGAAAGCTTCAGAACATGAAATTTTAACCTCCCACTAAAGCAGAAAGGGTCTTTCTAGTAGTTGCACATCAAATCTAAACTGTCTGAAGTGTTTTTCCAAAGTTATCAACACTTTTATGTTTGGCGTTCCGAAACCCACCTTATCTCAGGCTGAAAAGCGTTTTTGTGCATTGTGCCATAACTTTTCAGGGAAGCTTCAGAACATGAAATTTTAACCTCCCACTATAGCAGAAAGGGTCTTTCTAGTAGTTGCACATCAAATCTAAGCTGTCTGAAGTGTTTTTCAAAAGTTATCAACACTTTTATGTTTGGCGTTCCGAAACCCACCTTATCTAAGGCTGAAAAGCGTTTTTGTGCATTGTGCCATAACTTTTCAGGAAAGCTTCAGAACATGAAATTTTAACATCCCACTATAGCAGAAAGGGTCTTTCTAGTAGTTGCACATCAAATCTAAACTGTCTGAAGTGTTTTTCCAAAGTTATCAACACTTTTATGTTTGGCGTTCCGAAACCCACCTTATCTCAGGCTGAAAAGCGTTTTTGTGCATTGTGCCATAACTTTTCAGGGAAGCTTCAGAACATGAAATTTTAACCTCCCACTATAGCAGAAAGGGTCTTTCTAGTAGTTGCACATCAAATCTAAGCTGTCTGAAGTGTTTTTCAAAAGTTATCAACACTTTTATGTTTGGCGTTCCGAAACCCACCTTATCTCAGGCTGGAAAGCGTTTTTACGCATTGTGCCATAACTTTTCAGGGAAGCTTCAGAACATGAAATTTTAACCTCCCACTATAGCAGAAAGGGTCTTTCTAGTAGGTGCACATCAAATCTAAGCTCTCTGAAGTGTTTTTCGAAAGTTATCAACACTTTTATGTTTGGCGTTCCGAAACCCACCTTATCTCAGGCTGAAAAGCGTTTTTGTGCATTGTGCCATAACTTTTCAGGGAAGCTTCAGAACATGAAATTTTAACCTGCCACTATAACAGAAAGGGTCTTTCTAGTAGTTGCACATCAAATCTAAACTGTCTGAAGTGTTTTTCCAAAGTTATTAACACTTTTATGTTTGGCGTTCCGAAACCCACCTTATCTCAGGCTGAAAAGCGTTTTTGTGCATTGTGCCATAACTTTTCAGGGAAGCTTCAGAACATGAAATTTTAACCTCCCACTATAGCAGAAAGGGTCTTTCTAGTAGTTGCACATCAAATCTAAGCTGTCTGAAGTGTTTTTCAAAAGTTATCAACACTTTTATGTTTGGCGTTCCGAAACCCACCTTATCTCAGGCTGAAAAGCGTTTTTGTGCATTGTGCCATAACTTTTCAGGAAAGCTTCAGAACATGAAATTTTAACCTCCCACTATAGCAGAAAGGGTCTTTCTAGTAGTTGCACATCAAATCTAAACTGTCTGAAGTGTTTTTCCAAAGTTATCAACACTTTTATGTTTGGCGTTCCGAAACCCACCTTATCTCAGGCTGAAAAGCGTTTTTGTGCATTGTGCCATAACTTTTCAGGAAAGCTTCAGAACATGAAATTTTAACCTCCCACTATAGCAGAAAGGGTCTTTCTAGTAGTTGCACATCAAATCTAAACTGTCTGAAGTGTTTTTCCAAAGTTATCAACACTTTTATGTTTGGCGTTCCGAAACCCACCTTATCTCAGGCTGAAAAGCGATTTTGTGCATTGTGCCATAACTTTTCAGGGAAGCTTCAGAACATGAAATTTTAACCTCCCACCTTAGCAGAAAGCGTCTTTCTAGTAGTTGCACATCAAATCTAAGCTGTCTGAAGTGTTTTTCAAAAGTTATCAACACTTTTATGTTTGGCGTTCCGAAACCCACCTTATCTCAGGCTGAAAAGCGTTTTTACGCATTGTGCCATAACTTTTCAGGGAAGCTTCAGAACATGAAATTTCAACCTCCCACTATAGCAGAAAGGGTCTTTCTAGTAGGTGCACATCAAATATAAGCTCTCTGAAGTGTTTTTCGAAAGTTATCAACACTTTTATGTTTGGCGTTCCGAAACCCACCTTATCTCAGGCTGAAAAGCGTTTTTGTGCATTGTGCCATAACTTTTCAGGAAAGCTTCAGAACATGAAATTTTAACCTCCCTCTATAGCAGAAAGGGTCTTTCTAGTAGTTGCACATCAAATCTAAGCTGTCTGAAGTGTTTTTCAAAAGTTATCAACACTTTTATGTTTGGCGTTCCGAAACCCACCTTATCTCAGGCTGAAAAGCGTTTTTGTGCATTGTGCCATAACTTTTCAGGAAAGCTTCAGAACATGAAATTTTAACCTCCCACTATAGCAGAAAGGGTCTTTCTAGTAGTTGCACATCAAATCTAAACTGTCTGAAGTGTTTTTCCAAAGTTATCAACACTTTTATGTTTGGCGTTCCGAAACCCACCTTATCTCAGGCTGAAAAGCGTTTTTACGCATTGTGCCATAACTTTTCAGGGAAGCTTCAGAACATGAAATTTTAACCTCCCACTATAGCAGAAAGGGTCTTTCTAGTAGTTGCACATCAAATCTAAGCTGTCTGAAGTGTTTTTCAAAAGTTATCAACACTTTTATGTTTGGCGTTCCGAAAACCCACCTTATCTCAGGCTGAAAAGCGTTTTTGTGCATTGTGCCATAACTTTTCAGGAAAGCTTCAGAACATGAAATTTTAACCTCCCACTATAGCAGAAAGGGTCTTTCTAGTAGTTGCACATCAAATCTAAACTGTCTGAAGTGTTTTTCCAAAGTTATCAACACTTTTATGTTTGGCGTTCCGAAACCCACCTTATCTCAGGCTGAAAAGCGTTTTTACGCATTGTGCCATAACTTTTCAGGGAAGCTTCAGAACATGAAATTTTAACCTCCCACTATAGCAGAAAGGGTCTTTCTAGTAGGTGCACATCAAATCTAAGCTCTCTGAAGTGTTTTTCGAAAGTTATCAACACTTTTATGTTTGGCGTTCCGAAACCCACCTTATCTCAGGCTGAAAAGCGTTTTTGTGCATTGTGCCATAACTTTTCAGGAAAGCTTCAGAACATGAAATTTTAACCTCCCACTATAGCAGAAAGGGTCTTTCTAGTAGTTGCACATCAAATCTAAACTGTCTGAAGTGTTTTTCCAAAGTTATCAACACTTTTATGTTTGGCGTTCCGAAACCCACCTTATCTCAGGCTGAAAAGCGTTTTTGTGCATTGTGCCATAACTTTTCAGGGAAGCTTCAGAACATGAAATTTTAACCTCCCACTATAGCAGAAAGGGTCTTTCTAGTAGTTACACATCAAATCTAAGCTGTCTGAAGTGTTTTTCAAAAGTTATCAACACTTTTATGTTTGGCGTTCCGAAACCCACCTTATCTCAGGCTGAAAAGCGTTTTTGTGCATTGTGCCATAACTTTTCAGGAAAGCTTCAGAACATGAAATTTTAACCTCCCACTATAGCAGAAAGGGTCTTTCTAGTAGTTGCACATCAAATCTAAACTGTGTGAAGTGTTTTTCCAAAGTTATCAACACTTTTATGTTTGGCGTTCCGAAACCCACCTTATCTCAGGCTGAAAAGCGTTTTTGTGCATTGTGCCATAACTTTTCAGGGAAGTTTCAGAACATGAAATTTTAACCTCCCACTATAGCAGAAAGGGTCTTTCTAGTAGTTGCACATCAAATCTAAGCTGTCTGAAGTGTTTTTCAAAAGTTATCAACACTTTTATGTTTGGCGTTCCGAAACCCACCTCATCTCAGGCTGAAAAGCGTTTTTGTGCATTGTGCCATAACTTTTCAGGAAAGCTTCAGAACATGAAATTTTAACCTCCCACTATAGCAGAAAGGGTCTTTCTAGTAGTTGCACATCAAATCTAAACTGTCTGAAGTGTTTTTCCAAAGTTATCAACACTTTTATGTTTGGCGTTCCGAAACCCACCTTATCTCAGGCTGAAAAGCGTTTTTGTGCATTGTGCCATAACTTTTCAGGGAAGCTTCAGAACATGAAATTTTAACCTCCCACTATAGCAGAAAGGGTCTTTCTAGTAGTTGCACATCAAATCTAAACTGTCTGAAGTGTTTTTCAAAAGTTATCAACACTTTTATGTTTGGCGTTCCGAAACCCACCTTATCTCAGGCTGAAAAGCGTTTTTGTGCATTGTGCCATAACTTTTCAGGGAAGCTTCAGAACATGAAATTTTAACCTCCCACTATAGCAGAAAGGGTCTTTCTAGTAGTTGCACATCAAATCTAAGCTGTCTGAAGTGTTTTTCAAAAGTTATCAACACTTTTATGTTTGGCGTTCCGAAACCCACCTTATCTCAGGCTGAAAAGCGTTTTTGTGCATTGTGCCATAACTTTTCAGGAAAGCTTCAGAACATGAAATTTTAACCTCCCACTATAGCAGAAAGGGTCTTTCTAGTAGTTGCACATCAAATCTAAACTGTCTGAAGTGTTTTTCCAAAGTTATCAACACTTTTATGTTTGGCGTTCCGAAACCCACCTTATCTCAGGCTGAAAAGCGTTTTTGTGCATTGTGCCATAACTTTTCAGGGAAGCTTCAGAACATGAAATTTTAACCTCCCACTATAGCAGAAAGGGTCTTTCTAGTAGTTGCACATCAAATCTAAGCTGTCTGAAGTGTTTTTCAAAAGTTATCAACACTTTTATGTTTGGCGTTCCGAAACCCACCTCATCTCAGGCTGAAAAGCGTTTTTGTGCATTGTGCCATAACTTTTCAGGAAAGCTTCAGAACATGAAATTTTAACCTCCCACTATAGCAGAAAGGGTCTTTCTAGTAGTTGCACATCAAATCTAAACTGTCTGAAGTGTTTTTCCAAAGTTATCAACACTTTTATGTTTGGCGTTCCGAAACCCACCTTATCTCAGGCTGAAAAGCGTTTTTGTGCATTGTGCCATAACTTTTCAGGGAAGCTTCAGAACATGAAATTTTAACCTCCCACTATAGCAGAAAGGGTCTTTCTAGTAGTTGCACATCAAATCTAAGCTGTCTGAAGTGTTTTTCAAAAGTTATCAACACTTTTATGTTTGGCGTTCCGAAACCCACCTTATCTCAGGCTGAAAAGCGTTTTTGTGCATTGTGCCATAACTTTTCAGGAAAGCTTCAGAACATGAAATTTTAACCTCCCACTATAGCAGAAAGGGTCTTTCTAGTAGTTGCACATCAAATCTAAACTGTCCGAAGTGTTTTTCCAAAGTTATCAACACTTTTATGTTTGGCGTTCCGAAACCCACCTTATGTCAGGCTGAAAAGCGTTTTTACGCATTGTGCCATAACTTTTCAGGGAAGCTTCAGAACATGAAATTTTAACCTCCCACTATAGCAGAAAGGGTCTTTCTCGTAGGTGCACATCAAATCTAAGCTCTCTGAAGTGTTTTTCGAAAGTTATCAACACTTTTATGTTTGGCGTTCCGAAACCCACCTTATCTCAGGCTGAAAAGCGTTTTTGTGCATTGTGCCATAACTTTTCAGGGAAGCTTCAGAACATGAAATTTTAACCTCCCACTATAGCAGAAAGGGTCTTTCTAGTAGTTGCACATCAAATCTAAACTGTCAGAAGTGTTTTTCCAAAGTTATTAACACTTTTATGTTTGGCGTTCCGAAACCCACCTTATCTCAGGCTGAAAAGCGTTTTTGTGCATTGTGCCATAACTTTTCAGGAAAGCTTCAGAACATGAAATTTTAACCTCCCACTATAGCAGAAAGGGTCTTTCTAGTAGTTGCACATCAAATCTAAACTGTCTGAAGTGTTTTTCCAAAGTTATCAACACTTTTATGTTTGGCGTTCCGAAACCCACCTTATCTCAGGCTGAAAAGCGTTTTTGTGCATTGTGCCATAACTTTTCAGGGAAGCTTCAGAACATGAAATTTTAACCTCCAACTATAGCAGAAAGGGTCTTTCTAGTAGTTGCACATCAAATCTAAGCTGTCTGAAGTGTTTTTCAAAAGTTATCAACATTTGTATGTTTGGCGTTCCGAAACCCACCTTATCTCAGGCTGAAAAGCGTTTTTGTGCATTGTGCCATAACTTTTCAGGAAAGCTTCAGAACATGAAATTTTAACCTCCCACTATAGCAGAAAGGGTCTTTCTAGTAGTTGCACATCAAATCTAAACTGTCCGAAGTGTTTTTCCAAAGTTATCAACACTTTTATGTTTGGCGTTCCGAAACCCACCTTATCTCAGGCTGAAAAGCGTTTTTACGCATTGTGCCATAACTTTTCAGGGTAGCTTCAGAACATGAAATTTTAACCTCCCACTATAGCAGAAAGGGTCTTTCTAGTAGGTGCACATCAAATCTAAGCTCTCTGAAGTGTTTTTCGAAAGTTATCAACACTTTTATGTTTGGCGTTACGAAACCCACCTTATCTCAGGCTGAAAAGCGTTTTTGTGCATTGTGCCATAACTTTTCAGGGAAGCTTCAGAACATGAAATTTTAACCTGCCACTATAGCAGAAAGGGTCTTTCTAGTAGTTGCACATCAAATCTAAACTGTCTGAAGTGTTTTTCCAAAGTTATTAACACTTTTATGTTTGGCGTTCCGAAACCCACCTTATCTCAGGCTGAAAAGCGTTTTTGTGCATTGTGCCATAACTTTTCAGGGAAGCTTCAGAACATGAAATTTTAACCTCCCACTATAGCAGAAAGGGTCTTTCTAGTAGTTGCACATCAAATCTAAACTGTCTGAAGTGTTTTTCCAAAGTTATCAACACTTTTATGTTTGGCGTTCCGAAACCCACCTTATCTCAGGCTGAAAAGCGTTTTTGTGCATTGTGCCATAACTTTTCAGGGAAGCTTCAGAACATGAAATTTTAACCTCCCACTATAGCAGAAAGGGTCTTTCTAGTAGTTGCACATCAAATCTAAGCTGTCTGAAGTGTTTTTCAAAAGTTATCAACACTTTTATGTTTGGCGTTCCGAAACCCACCTTATCTCAGGCTGAAAAGCGTTTTTGTGCATTGTGCCATAACTTTTCAGGAAAGCTTCAGAACATGAAATTTTAACCTCCCACTATAGCAGAAAGGGTCTTTCTAGTAGTTGCACATCAAATCTAAACTGTCTGAAGTGTTTTTCCAAAGTTATCAACACTTTTATGTTTGGCGTTCCGAAACCCACCTTATCTCAGGCTGAAAAGCGTTTTTGTGCATTGTGCCATAACTTTTCAGGAAAGCTTCAGAACATGAAATTTTAACCTCCCACTATAGCAGAAAGGGTCTTTCTAGTAGTTGCACATCAAATCTAAACTGTCTGAAGTGTTTTTCCAAAGTTATCAACACTTTTATGTTTGGCGTTCCGAAACCCACCTTATCTCAGGCTGAAAAGCGTTTTTGTGCATTGTGCCATAACTTTTCAGGAAAGCTTCAGAACATGAAATTTTAACCTCCCACTATAGCAGAAAGGGTCTTTCTAGTAGTTGCACATCAAATCTAAACTGTCTGAAGTGTTTTTCCAAAGTTATCAACACTTTTATGTTTGGCGTTCCGAAACCCACCTTATCTCAGGCTGAAAAGCGTTTTTGTGCATTGTGCCATAACTTTTCAGGGAAGCTTCAGAACATGAAATTTTAACCTCCCACTATAGCAGAAAGGGTCTTTCTAGTAGTTGCACATCAAATCTAAACTGTCTGAAGTGTTTTTCCAAAGTTATCAACACTTTTATGTTTGGCGTTCCGAAACCCACCTTATCTCAGGCTGAAAAGCGTTTTTGTGCATTGTGCCATAACTTTACAGGGAAGCTTCAGAACATGAAATTTTAACCTCCCACTATAGCAGAAAGGGTCTTTCTAGTAGTTGCACATCAAATCTAAGCTGTCTGAAGTGTTTTTCAAAAGTTATCAACACTTTTATGTTTGGCGTTCCGAAACTCACCTTATCTCAGGCTGAAAAGCGTTTTTGTGCATTGTGCCATAACTTTTCAGGAAAGCTTCAGAACATGAAATTTTAACCTCCCACTATAGCAGAAAGGGTCTTTCTAGTAGTTGCAAATCAAATCTAAACTGTCTGAAGTGTTTTTCCAAAGTTATCAACACTTTTATGTTTGGCGTTCCGAAACCCACCTTATCTCAGGCTGAAAAGCGTTTTTACGCATTGTGCCATAACTTTTCAGAGAAGCTTCAGAACATGAAATTTTAACCTCCCACTATAGCAGAAACGGTCTTTCTAGTAGGTGCACATCAAATCTAAGCTCTCTGAAGTGTTTTTCGAAAGTTATCAACACTTTTATGTTTGGCGTTCCGAAACCCACCTTATCTCAGGCTGAAAAGCGTTTTTGTGCATTGTGCCATAACTTTTCAGGAAAGCTTCAGAACATGAAATTTTAACCTCCCACTATAGCAGAAAGGGTCTTTCTAGTAGTTGCACATCAAATCTAAGCTGTCTGAAGTGTTTTTCAAAAGTTATCAACACTTTTATGTTTGGCGTTCCGAAACCCACCTTATCTCAGGCTGAATAGCGTTTTTGTGCATTGTGCCATAACTTTTCAGGAAAGCTTCAGAACATGAAATTTTAACCTCCCACTATAGCAGAAAGGGTCTTTCTAGTAGTTGCACATCAAATCTAAACTGTCTGAAGTGTTTTTCCAAAGTTATCAACACTTTTATGTTTGGCGTTCCGAAACCCACCTTATCTCAGGCTGAAAAGCGTTTTTACGCATTGTGCCATAACTTTTCAGGGAAGCTTCAGAACATGAAATTTTAACCTCCCACTATAGCAGAAAGGGTCTTTCTAGTAGTTGCACATCAAATCTAAGCTGTCTGAAGTGTTTTTCAAAAGTTATCAACACTTTTATGTTTGGCGTTCCGAAACCCACCTTATCTCAGGCTGAAAAGCGTTTTTGTGCATTGTGCCATAACTTTTCAGGAAAGCTTCAGAACATGAAATTTTAACCTCCCACTATAGCAGAAAGGGTCTTTCTAGTAGTTGCACATCAAATCTAAACTGTCTGAAGTGTTTTTCCAAAGTTATCAACACTTTTATGTTTGGCGTTCCGAAACCCACCTTATCTCAGGCTGAAAAGCGTTTTTACGCATTGTGCCATAACTTTTCAGGGAAGCTTCAGAACATGAAATTTTAACCTCCCACTATAGCAGAAAGGGTCTTTCTAGTAGGTGCACATCAAATCTAAGCTCTCTGAAGTGTTTTTCGAAAGTTATCAACACTTTTATGTTTGGCGTTCCGAAACCCACCTTATCTCAGGCTGAAAAGCGTTTTTGTGCATTGTGCCATAACTTTTCAGGAAAGCTTCAGAACATGAAATTTTAACCTTCCACTATAGCAGAAAGGGTCTTTCTAGTAGTTGCACATCAAATCTAAACTGTCTGAAGTGTTTTTCCAAAGTTATTAACACTTTTATGTTTGGCGTTCCGAAACCCACCTTATCTCAGGCTGAAAAGCGTTTTTGTGCATTGTGCCATAACTTTTCAGGGAAGCTTCAGAACATGAAATTTTAACCTCCCACTATAGCAAAAAGGGTCTTCCTAGTAGTTGCACATCAAATCTAAACTGTCTGAAGTGTTTTTCCAAAGTTATTAACACTTTTATGTTTGGCGTTCCGAAACCCACCTTATCTCAGGCTGAAAAGCGTTTTTGTGCATTGTGCCATAACTTTTCAGGGAAGCTTCAGAACATGAAATTTTAACCTCCCACTATAGCAGAAAGGGTCTTTCTAGTAGTTGCACATCAAATCTAAACTGTCTGAAGTGTTTTTCCAAAGTTATCAACACTTTTATGTTTGGCGTTCCGAAACCCACCTTATCTCAGGCTGAAAAGCGTTTTTACGCATTGTGCCATAACTTTTCAGGGAAGCTTCAGAACATGAAATTTTAACCTCCCACTATAGCAGAAAGGGTCTTTCTAGTAGGTGCACATCAAATCTAAGCTGTCTGAAGTGTTTTTCGAAAGTTATCAACACTTTTATGTTTGGCGTTCCGAAACCCACCTTATCTCAGGCTGAAAAGCGTTTTTGTGCATTGTGCCATAACTTTTCAGGGAAGCTTCAGAACATGAAATTTTAACCTCCCACTATAGCAGAAAGGGTCTTTCTAGTAATTGCACATCAAATCTAAGCTGTCTGAAGTGTTTTTCAAAAGTTATCAACACTTTTATGTTTGGCGTTCCGAAACCCACCTTATCTCAGGCTGAAAGGCGTTTTTACGCATTGTGCCATAACTTTTCAGGGAAGCTTCAGAACATGAAATTTTAACCTCCCACTATAGCAGAAAGGGTCTTTCTAGTAGGTGCACATCAAATCTAAGCTCTCTGAAGTGTTTTTCGAAAGTTATCAACACTTTTATGTTTGGCGTTCCGAAACCCACCTTATCTCAGGCTGAAAAGCGTTTTGGTGCATTGTGCCATAACTTTTCAGGGAAGCTTCAGAACATGAAATTTTAACCTCCCACTATAGCAGAAAGGGTCTTTCTAGTAGTTGCACATCAAATCTAAACTGTCTGAAGTGTTTTTCCAAAGTTATCAACACTTTTATGTTTGGCGTTCCGAAACCCACCTTATCTCAGGCTGAAAAGCGTTTTTGTGCATTGTGCCATAACTTTTCAGGGAAGCTTCAGAACATGAAATTTTAACCTCCCACTATAGCAGAAAGGGTCTTTCTAGTAGTTGCACATCAAATCTAAGCTGTCTGAAGTGTTTTTCAAAAGTTATCAACACTTTTATGTTTGGCGTTCCGAAACCCACCTTATCTCAGGCTGAAAAGGGTTTTTGTGCATTGTGCCATAACTTTTCAGGGAAGCTTCAGAACATGAAATTTTAACCTCCCACTATAGCAGAAAGGGTCTTTCTAGTAGTTGCACATCAAATCTAAGCTGTCTGAAGTGTTTTTCAAAAGTTATCAACACTTTTATGTTTGGCGTTCTGAAACCCACCTTATCACAGGCTGAAAAGCGTTTTTGTGCATTGTGCCATAACTTTTCAGGAAAGCTTCAGAACATGAAATTTTAACCTCCCACTATAGCAGAAAGGGTCTTTCTAGTAGTTGCACATCAAATCTAAACTGTCCGAAGTGTTTTTCCAAAGTTATCAACACTTTTATGTTTGGCGTTCCGAAACCCACCTTATCTCAGGCTGAAAAGCGTTTTTACGCATTGTGCCATAACTTTTCAGGGAAGCTTCAGAACATGAAATTTTAACCTCCCACTATAGCAGAAAGGGTCTTTCTAGTAGGTGCACATCAAATCTAAGCTCTCTGAAGTGTTTTTCGAAAGTTATCAACACTTTTATGTTTGGCGTTCCGAAACCCACCTTATCTCAGGCTGAAAAGCGTTTTTGTGCATTGTGCCATAACTTTTCAGGGAAGCTTCAGAACATGAAATTTTAACCTCCCACTATAGCAGAAAGGGTCTTTCTAGTAGGTGCACATCAAATCTAAGCTGTCTGAAGTGTTTTTCGAAAGTTATCAACACTTTTATGTTTGGCGTTTCGAAACCCACCTTATCTCAGGCTGAAAAGCGTTTTTGTGCATTGTGCCATAACTTTTCAGGGAAGCTTCAGAACATGAAATTTTAACCTCCCACTATAGCAGAAAGGGTCTTTCTAGTAATTGCACATCAAATCTAAGCTGTCTGAAGTGTTTTTCAAAAGTTATCAACACTTTTATGTTTGGCGTTCCGAAACCCACCTTATCTCAGGCTGAAAGGCGTTTTTACGCATTGTGCCATAACTTTTCAGGGAAGCTTCAGAACATGAAATTTTAACCTCCCACTATAGCAGAAAGGGTCTTTCTAGTAGGTGCACATCAAATCTAAGCTCTCTGAAGTGTTTTTCGAAAGTTATCAACACTTTTATGTTTGGCGTTCCGAAACCCACCTTATCTCAGGCTGAAAAGCGTTTTGGTGCATTGTGCCATAACTTTTCAGGGAAGCTTCAGAACATGAAATTTTAACCTCCCACTATAGCAGAAAGGGTCTTTCTAGTAGTTGCACATCAAATCTAAACTGTCTGAAGTGTTTTTCCAAAGTTATCAACACTTTTATGTTTGGCGTTCCGAAACCCACCTTATCTCAGGCTGAAAAGCGTTTTTGTGCATTGTGCCATAACTTTTCAGGGAAGCTTCAGAACATGAAATTTTAACCTCCCACTATAGCAGAAAGGGTCTTTCTAGTAGTTGCACATCAAATCTAAGCTGTCTGAAGTGTTTTTCAAAAGTTATCAACACTTTTATGTTTGGCGTTCCGAAACCCACCTTATCTCAGGCTGAAAAGGGTTTTTGTGCATTGTGCCATAACTTTTCAGGGAAGCTTCAGAACATGAAATTTTAACCTCCCACTATAGCAGAAAGGGTCTTTCTAGTAGTTGCACATCAAATCTAAGCTGTCTGAAGTGTTTTTCCAAAGTTATCAACACTTTTATGTTTGGCGTTCCGAAACCCACCTTATCTCAGGCTGAAAAGCGTTTTTGTGCATTGTGCCATAACTTTTCAGGGAAGCTTCAGAACATGAAATTTTAACCTCCCACTATAGCAGAAAGGGTCTTTCTAGTAGTTGCACATCAAATCTAAGCTGTCTGAAGTGTTTTTCAAAAGTTATCAACACTTTTATGTTTGGCGTTCCGAAACCCACCTTATCTCAGGCTGAAAAGGGTTTTTGTGCATTGTGCCATAACTTTTCAGGGAAGCTTCAGAACATGAAATTTTAACCTCCCACTATAGCAGAAAGGGTCTTTCTAGTAGTTGCACATCAAATCTAAGCTGTCTGAAGTGTTTTTCAAAAGTTATCAACACTTTTATGTTTGGCGTTCTGAAACCCACCTTATCACAGGCTGAAAAGCGTTTTTGTGCATTGTGCCATAACTTTTCAGGAAAGCTTCAGAACATGAAATTTTAACCTCCCACTATAGCAGAAAGGGTCTTTCTAGTAGTTGCACATCAAATCTAAACTGTCCGAAGTGTTTTTCCAAAGTTATCAACACTTTTATGTTTGGCGTTCCGAAACCCACCTTATCTCAGGCTGAAAAGCGTTTTTACGCATTGTGCCATAACTTTTCAGGGAAGCTTCAGAACATGAAATTTTAACCTCCCACTATAGCAGAAAGGGTCTTTCTAGTAGGTGCACATCAAATCTAAGCTCTCTGAAGTGTTTTTCGAAAGTTATCAACACTTTTATGTTTGGCGTTCCGAAACCCACCTTATCTCAGGCTGAAAAGCGTTTTTGTGCATTGTGCCATAACTTTTCAGGGAAGCTTCAGAACATGAAATTTTAACCTCCCACTATAGCAGAAAGGGTCTTTCTAGTAGGTGCACATCAAATCTAAGCTGTCTGAAGTGTTTTTCGAAAGTTATCAACACTTTTATGTTTGGCGTTTCGAAACCCACCTTATCTCAGGCTGAAAAGCGTTTTTGTGCATTGTGCCATAACTTTTCAGGGAAGCTTCAGAACATGAAATTTTAACCTCCCACTATAGCAGAAAGGGTCTTTCTAGTAATTGCACATCAAATCTAAGCTGTCTGAAGTGTTTTTCAAAAGTTATCAACACTTTTATGTTTGGCGTTCCGAAACCCACCTTATCTCAGGCTGAAAGGCGTTTTTACGCATTGTGCCATAACTTTTCAGGGAAGCTTCAGAACATGAAATTTTAACCTCCCACTATAGCAGAAAGGGTCTTTCTAGTAGGTGCACATCAAATCTAAGCTCTCTGAAGTGTTTTTCGAAAGTTATCAACACTTTTATGTTTGGCGTTCCGAAACCCACCTTATCTCAGGCTGAAAAGCGTTTTTGTGCATTGTGCCATAACTTTTCAGGAAAGCTTCAGAACATGAAATTTTAACCTCCCACTATAGCAGAAAGGGTCTTTCTAGTAGTTGCACATCAAATCTAAACTGTCCGAAGTGTTTTTCCAAAGTTATCAACACTTTTATGTTTGGCGTTCCGAAACCCACCTTATCTCAGGCTGAAAAGCGTTTTTACGCATTGTGCCATAACTTTTCAGGGAAGCTTCAGAACATGAAATTTTAACCTCCCACTATAGCAGAAAGGGTCTTTCTAGTAGGTGCACATCAAATCTAAGCTCTCTGAAGTGTTTTTCGAAAGTTATCAACACTTTTATGTTTGGCGTTCCGAAACCCACCTTATCTCAGGCTGAAAAGCGTTTTTGTGCATTGTGCCATAACTTTTCAGGGAAGCTTCAGAACATGAAATTTTAACCTCCCACTATAGCAGAAAGGGTCTTTCTAGTAGTTGCACATCAAATCTAAACTGTCTGAAGTGTTTTTCCAAAGTTATTAACACTTTTATGTTTTGCGTTCCGAAACCCACCTTATCTCAGGCTGAAAAGCGTTTTTGTGCATTGTGCCATAACTTTTCAGGGAAGCTTCAGAACATGAAATTTTAACCTCCCACTATAGCAGAAAGGGTCTTTCTAGTAGTTGCACATCAAATCTAAACTGTCTGAAGTGTTTTTCCAAAGTTATCAACACTTTTATGTTTGGCGTTCCGAAACCCACCTTATCTCAGGCTGAAAAGCGTTTTTGTGCATTGTGCCATAACTTTTCAGGAAAGCTTCAGAACATGAAATTTTAACCTCCCACTATAGCAGAAAGGGTCTTTCTAGTAGTTGCACATCAAATCTAAACTGTCCGAAGTGTTTTTCCAAAGTTATCAACACTTTTATGTTTGGCGTTCCGAAACCCACCTTATGTCAGGCTGAAAAGCGTTTTTACGCATTGTGCCATAACTTTTCAGGGAAGCTTCAGAACATGAAATTTTAACCTCCCACTATAGCAGAAAGGGTCTTTCTCGTAGGTGCACATCAAATCTAAGCTCTCTGAAGTGTTTTTCGAAAGTTATCAACTCTTTTATGTTTGGCGTTCCGAAACCCACCTTATCTCAGGCTGAAAAGCGTTTTTGTGCATTGTGCCATAACTTTTCAGGGAAGCTTCAGAACATGAAATTTTAACCTCCCACTATAGCAGAAAGGGTCTTTCTAGTAGTTGCACATCAAATCTAAACTGTCAGAAGTGTTTTTCCAAAGTTATTAACACTTTTATGTTTGGCGTTCCGAAACCCACCTTATCTCAGGCTGAAAAGCGTTTTTGTGCATTGTGCCATAACTTTTCAGGAAAGCTTCAGAACATGAAATTTTAACCTCCCACTATAGCAGAAAGGGTCTTTCTAGTAGTTGCACATCAAATCTAAACTGTCTGAAGTGTTTTTCCAAAGTTATCAACACTTTTATGTTTGGCGTTCCGAAACCCACCTTATCTCAGGCTGAAAAGCGTTTTTGTGCATTGTGCCATAACTTTTCAGGGAAGCTTCAGAACATGAAATTTTAACCTCCAACTATAGCAGAAAGGGTCTTTCTAGTAGTTGCACATCAAATCTAAGCTGTCTGAAGTGTTTTTCAAAAGTTATCAACATTTGTATGTTTGGCGTTCCGAAACCCACCTTATCTCAGGCTGAAAAGCGTTTTTGTGCATTGTGCCATAACTTTTCAGGAAAGCTTCAGAACATGAAATTTTAACCTCCCACTATAGCAGAAAGGGTCTTTCTAGTAGTTGCACATCAAATCTAAACTGTCCGAAGTGTTTTTCCAAAGTTATCAACACTTTTATGTTTGGCGTTCCGAAACCCACCTTATCTCAGGCTGAAAAGCGTTTTTACGCATTGTGCCATAACTTTTCAGGGTAGCTTCAGAACATGAAATTTTAACCTCCCACTATAGCAGAAAGGGTCTTTCTAGTAGGTGCACATCAAATCTAAGCTCTCTGAAGTGTTTTTCGAAAGTTATCAACACTTTTATGTTTGGCGTTACGAAACCCACCTTATCTCAGGCTGAAAAGCGTTTTTGTGCATTGTGCCATAACTTTTCAGGGAAGCTTCAGAACATGAAATTTTAACCTGCCACTATAGCAGAAAGGGTCTTTCTAGTAGTTGCACATCAAATCTAAACTGTCTGAAGTGTTTTTCCAAAGTTATTAACACTTTTATGTTTGGCGTTCCGAAACCCACCTTATCTCAGGCTGAAAAGCGTTTTTGTGCATTGTGCCATAACTTTTCAGGGAAGCTTCAGAACATGAAATTTTAACCTCCCACTATAGCAGAAAGGGTCTTTCTAGTAGTTGCACATCAAATCTAAACTGTCTGAAGTGTTTTTCCAAAGTTATCAACACTTTTATGTTTGGCGTTCCGAAACCCACCTTATCTCAGGCTGAAAAGCGTTTTTGTGCATTGTGCCATAACTTTTCAGGGAAGCTTCAGAACATGAAATTTTAACCTCCCACTATAGCAGAAAGGGTCTTTCTAGTAGTTGCACATCAAATCTAAGCTGTCTGAAGTGTTTTTCAAAAGTTATCAACACTTTTATGTTTGGCGTTCCGAAACCCACCTTATCTCAGGCTGAAAAGCGTTTTTGTGCATTGTGCCATAACTTTTCAGGAAAGCTTCAGAACATGAAATTTTAACCTCCCACTATAGCAGAAAGGGTCTTTCTAGTAGTTGCACATCAAATCTAAACTGTCTGAAGTGTTTTTCCAAAGTTATCAACACTTTTATGTTTGGCGTTCCGAAACCCACCTTATCTCAGGCTGAAAAGCGTTTTTGTGCATTGTGCCATAACTTTTCAGGAAAGCTTCAGAACATGAAATTTTAACCTCCCACTATAGCAGAAAGGGTCTTTCTAGTAGTTGCACATCAAATCTAAACTGTCTGAAGTGTTTTTCCAAAGTTATCAACACTTTTATGTTTGGCGTTCCGAAACCCACCTTATCTCAGGCTGAAAAGCGTTTTTGTGCATTGTGCCATAACTTTTCAGGAAAGCTTCAGAACATGAAATTTTAACCTCCCACTATAGCAGAAAGGGTCTTTCTAGTAGTTGCACATCAAATCTAAACTGTCTGAAGTGTTTTTCCAAAGTTATCAACACTTTTATGTTTGGCGTTCCGAAACCCACCTTATCTCAGGCTGAAAAGCGTTTTTGTGCATTGTGCCATAACTTTTCAGGGAAGCTTCAGAACATGAAATTTTAACCTCCCACTATAGCAGAAAGGGTCTTTCTAGTAGTTGCACATCAAATCTAAACTGTCTGAAGTGTTTTTCCAAAGTTATCAACACTTTTATGTTTGGCGTTCCGAAACCCACCTTATCTCAGGCTGAAAAGCGTTTTTGTGCATTGTGCCATAACTTTACAGGGAAGCTTCAGAACATGAAATTTTAACCTCCCACTATAGCAGAAAGGGTCTTTCTAGTAGTTGCACATCAAATCTAAGCTGTCTGAAGTGTTTTTCAAAAGTTATCAACACTTTTATGTTTGGCGTTCCGAAACTCACCTTATCTCAGGCTGAAAAGCGTTTTTGTGCATTGTGCCATAACTTTTCAGGAAAGCTTCAGAACATGAAATTTTAACCTCCCACTATAGCAGAAAGGGTCTTTCTAGTAGTTGCAAATCAAATCTAAACTGTCTGAAGTGTTTTTCCAAAGTTATCAACACTTTTATGTTTGGCGTTCCGAAACCCACCTTATCTCAGGCTGAAAAGCGTTTTTACGCATTGTGCCATAACTTTTCAGAGAAGCTTCAGAACATGAAATTTTAACCTCCCACTATAGCAGAAACGGTCTTTCTAGTAGGTGCACATCAAATCTAAGCTCTCTGAAGTGTTTTTCGAAAGTTATCAACACTTTTATGTTTGGCGTTCCGAAACCCACCTTATCTCAGGCTGAAAAGCGTTTTTGTGCATTGTGCCATAACTTTTCAGGAAAGCTTCAGAACATGAAATTTTAACCTCCCACTATAGCAGAAAGGGTCTTTCTAGTAGTTGCACATCAAATCTAAGCTGTCTGAAGTGTTTTTCAAAAGTTATCAACACTTTTATGTTTGGCGTTCCGAAACCCACCTTATCTCAGGCTGAATAGCGTTTTTGTGCATTGTGCCATAACTTTTCAGGAAAGCTTCAGAACATGAAATTTTAACCTCCCACTATAGCAGAAAGGGTCTTTCTAGTAGTTGCACATCAAATCTAAACTGTCTGAAGTGTTTTTCCAAAGTTATCAACACTTTTATGTTTGGCGTTCCGAAACCCACCTTATCTCAGGCTGAAAAGCGTTTTTACGCATTGTGCCATAACTTTTCAGGGAAGCTTCAGAACATGAAATTTTAACCTCCCACTATAGCAGAAAGGGTCTTTCTAGTAGTTGCACATCAAATCTAAGCTGTCTGAAGTGTTTTTCAAAAGTTATTAACACTTTTATGTTTGGCGTTCCGAAACCCACCTTATCTCAGGCTGAAAAGCGTTTTTGTGCATTGTGCCATAACTTTTCAGGAAAGCTTCAGAACATGAAATTTTAACCTCCCACTATAGCAGAAAGGGTCTTTCTAGTAGTTGCACATCAAATCTAAACTGTCTGAAGTGTTTTTCCAAAGTTATCAACACTTTTATGTTTGGCGTTCCGAAACCCACCTTATCTCAGGCTGAAAAGCGTTTTTACGCATTGTGCCATAACTTTTCAGGGAAGCTTCAGAACATGAAATTTTAACCTCCCACTATAGCAGAAAGGGTCTTTCTAGTAGGTGCACATCAAATCTAAGCTCTCTGAAGTGTTTTTCGAAAGTTATCAACACTTTTATGTTTGGCGTTCCGAAACCCACCTTATCTCAGGCTGAAAAGCGTTTTTGTGCATTGTGCCATAACTTTTCAGGAAAGCTTCAGAACATGAAATTTTAACCTTCCACTATAGCAGAAAGGGTCTTTCTAGTAGTTGCACATCAAATCTAAACTGTCTGAAGTGTTTTTCCAAAGTTATTAACACTTTTATGTTTGGCGTTCCGAAACCCACCTTATCTCAGGCTGAAAAGCGTTTTTGTGCATTGTGCCCTAACTTTTCAGGGAAGCTTCAGAACATGAAATTTTAACCTCCCACTATAGCAAAAAGGGTCTTTCTAGTAGTTGCACATCAAATCTAAACTGTCTGAAGTGTTTTTCCAAAGTTATTAACACTTTTATGTTTGGCGTTCCGAAACCCACCTTATCTCAGGCTGAAAAGCGTTTTTGTGCATTGTGCCATAACTTTTCAGGGAAGCTTCAGAACATGAAATTTTAACCTCCCACTATAGCAGAAAGGGTCTTTCTAGTAGTTGCACATCAAATCTAAACTGTCTGAAGTGTTTTTCCAAAGTTATCAACACTTTTATGTTTGGCGTTCCGAAACCCACCTTATCTCAGGCTGAAAAGCGTTTTTACGCATTGTGCCATAACTTTTCAGGGAAGCTTCAGAACATGAAATTTTAACCTCCCACTATAGCAGAAAGGGTCTTTCTAGTAGGTGCACATCAAATCTAAGCTGTCTGAAGTGTTTTTCGAAAGTTATCAACACTTTTATGTTTGGCGTTCCGAAACCCACCTTATCTCAGGCTGAAAAGCGTTTTTGTGCATTGTGCCATAACTTTTCAGGGAAGCTTCAGAACATGAAATTTTAACCTCCCACTATAGCAGAAAGGGTCTTTCTAGTAATTGCACATCAAATCTAAGCTGTCTGAAGTGTTTTTCAAAAGTTATCAACACTTTTATGTTTGGCGTTCCGAAACCCACCTTATCTCAGGCTGAAAGGCGTTTTTACGCATTGTGCCATAACTTTTCAGGGAAGCTTCAGAACATGAAATTTTAACCTCCCACTATAGCAGAAAGGGTCTTTCTAGTAGGTGCACATCAAATCTAAGCTCTCTGAAGTGTTTTTCGAAAGTTATCAACACTTTTATGTTTGGCGTTCCGAAACCCACCTTATCTCAGGCTGAAAAGCGTTTTGGTGCATTGTGCCATAACTTTTCAGGGAAGCTTCAGAACATGAAATTTTAACCTCCCACTATAGCAGAAAGGGTCTTTCTAGTAGTTGCACATCAAATCTAAACTGTCTGAAGTGTTTTTCCAAAGTTATCAACACTTTTATGTTTGGCGTTCCGAAACCCACCTTATCTCAGGCTGAAAAGCGTTTTTGTGCATTGTGCCATAACTTTTCAGGGAAGCTTCAGAACATGAAATTTTAACCTCCCACTATAGCAGAAAGGGTCTTTCTAGTAGTTGCACATCAAATCTAAGCTGTCTGAAGTGTTTTTCAAAAGTTATCAACACTTTTATGTTTGGCGTTCCGAAACCCACCTTATCTCAGGCTGAAAAGGGTTTTTGTGCATTGTGCCATAACTTTTCAGGGAAGCTTCAGAACATGAAATTTTAACCTCCCACTATAGCAGAAAGGGTCTTTCTAGTAGTTGCACATCAAATCTAAGCTGTCTGAAGTGTTTTTCAAAAGTTATCAACACTTTTATGTTTGGCGTTCTGAAACCCACCTTATCTCAGGCTGAAAAGCGTTTTTGTGCATTGTGCCATAACTTTTCAGGAAAGCTTCAGAACATGAAATTTTAACCTCCCACTATAGCAGAAAGGGTCTTTCTAGTAGTTGCACATCAAATCTAAACTGTCCGAAGTGTTTTTCCAAAGTTATCAACACTTTTATGTTTGGCGTTCCGAAACCCACCTTATCTCAGGCTGAAAAGCGTTTTTACGCATTGTGCCATAACTTTTCAGGGAAGCTTCAGAACATGAAATTTTAACCTCCCACTATAGCAGAAAGGGTCTTTCTAGTAGGTGCACATCAAATCTAAGCTCTCTGAAGTGTTTTTCGAAAGTTATCAACACTTTTATGTTTGGCGTTCCGAAACCCACCTTATCTCAGGCTGAAAAGCGTTTTTGTGCATTGTGCCATAACTTTTCAGGGAAGCTTCAGAACATGAAATTTTAACCTCCCACTATAGCAGAAAGGGTCTTTCTAGTAGGTGCACATCAAATCTAAGCTGTCTGAAGTGTTTTTCGAAAGTTATCAACACTTTTATGTTTGGCGTTCCGAAACCCACCTTATCTCAGGCTGAAAGGCGTTTTTACGCATTGTGCCATAACTTTTCAGGGAAGCTTCAGAACATGAAATTTTAACCTCCCACTATAGCAGAAAGGGTCTTTCTAGTAGGTGCACATCAAATCTAAGCTCTCTGAAGTGTTTTTCGAAAGTTATCAACACTTTTATGTTTGGCGTTCCGAAACCCACCTTATCTCAGGCTGAAAAGCGTTTTGGTGCATTGTGCCATAACTTTTCAGGGAAGCTTCAGAACATGAAATTTTAACCTCCCACTATAGCAGAAAGGGTCTTTCTAGTAGTTGCACATCAAATCTAAACTGTCTGAAGTGTTTTTCCAAAGTTATCAACACTTTTATGTTTGGCGTTCCGAAACCCACCTTATCTCAGGCTGAAAAGCGTTTTTGTGCATTGTGCCATAACTTTTCAGGGAAGCTTCAGAACATGAAATTTTAACCTCCCACTATAGCAGAAAGGGTCTTTCTAGTAGTTGCACATCAAATCTAAGCTGTCTGAAGTGTTTTTCAAAAGTTATCAACACTTTTATGTTTGGCGTTCCGAAACCCACCTTATCTCAGGCTGAAAAGGGTTTTTGTGCATTGTGCCATAACTTTTCAGGGAAGCTTCAGAACATGAAATTTTAACCTCCCACTATAGCAGAAAGGGTCTTTCTAGTAGTTGCACATCAAATCTAAGCTGTCTGAAGTGTTTTTCAAAAGTTATCAACACTTTTATGTTTGGCGTTCCGAAACCCACCTTATCTCAGGCTGAAAAGCGTTTTTGTGCATTGTGCCATAACTTTTCAGGAAAGCTTCAGAACATGAAATTTTAACCTCCCACTATAGCAGAAAGGGTCTTTCTAGTAGTTGCACATCAAATCTAAACTGTCCGAAGTGTTTTTCCAAAGTTATCAACACTTTTATGTTTGGCGTTCCGAAACCCACCTTATCTCAGGCTGAAAAGCGTTTTTACGCATTGTGCCATAACTTTTCAGGGAAGCTTCAGAACATGAAATTTTAACCTCCCACTATAGCAGAAAGGGTCTTTCTAGTAGGTGCACATCAAATCTAAGCTCTCTGAAGTGTTTTTCGAAAGTTATCAACACTTTTATGTTTGGCGTTCCGAAACCCACCTTATCTCAGGCTGAAAAGCGTTTTTGTGCATTGTGCCATAACTTTTCAGGGAAGCTTCAGAACATGAAATTTTAACCTCCCACTATAGCAGAAAGGGTCTTTCTAGTAGTTGCACATCAAATCTAAACTGTCTGAAGTGTTTTTCCAAAGTTATTAACACTTTTATGTTTTGCGTTCCGAAACCCACCTTATCTCAGGCTGAAAAGCGTTTTTGTGCATTGTGCCATAACTTTTCAGGGAAGCTTCAGAACATGAAATTTTAACCTCCCACTATAGCAGAAAGGGTCTTTCTAGTAGTTGCACATCAAATCTAAACTGTCTGAAGTGTTTTTCCAAAGTTATCAACACTTTTATGTTTGGCGTTCCGAAACCCACCTTATCTCAGGCTGAAAAGCGTTTTTGTCCATTGTGCCATAACTTTTCAGGGAAGCTTCAGAACATGAAATTTTAACCTCCCACTATAGCAAAAAGGGTCTTTCTAGTAGTTGCACATCAAATCTAAGCTGTCTGAAGTGTTTTTCAAAAGTTATCAACACTTTTATGTTTGGCGTTCCGAAACCCACCTTATCTCAGGCTGAAAAGCGTTTTTGTGCATTGTGCCATAACTTTTCAGGGAAGCTTCAGAACATGAAATTTTAACCTCCCACTATAGCAGAAAGGGTCTTTCTAGTAGTTGCACATCAAATCTAAACTGTCTGAAGTGTTTTTCCAAAGTTATCAACACTTTTATGTTTGGCGTTCCGAAACCCACCTTATCTCAGGCTGAAAAGCGTTTTTGTGCATTGTGCCATAACTTTTCAGGGAAGCTTCAGAACATGAAATTTTAACCTCCCACTATAGCAGAAAGGGTCTTTCTAGTAGTTGCACATCAAATCTAAGCTGTCTGAAGTGTTTTTCAAAAGTTATCAACACTTTTATGTTTTGCGTTCCGAAACCCACCTTATCTCAGGCTGAAAAGCGTTTTTGTGCATTGTGACATAACTTTTCAGGGAAGCTTCAGAACATGAAATTTTAACCTCCCACTATAGCAGAAAGGGTCTTTCTAGTAGTTGCACATCAAATCTAAACTGTCTGAAGTGTTTTTCCAAAGTTATCAACACTTTTATGTTTGGCGTTCCGAAACCCACCTTATCTCAGGCTGAAAAGCGTTTTTGTGCATTGTGCCATAACTTTTCAGGGAAGCTTCAGAACATGAAATTTTAACCTCCCACTATAGCAAAAAGGGTCTTTCTAGTAGTTGCACATCAAATCTAAGCTGTCTGAAGTGTTTTTCAAAAGTTATCAACACTTTTATGTTTGGCGTTCCGAAACCCACCTTATCTCAGGCTGAAAAGCGTTTTTGTGCATTGTGCCATAACTTTTCAGGGAAGCTTCAGAACATGAAATTTTAACCTCCCACTATAGCAGAAAGGGTCTTTCTAGTAGTTGCACATCAAATCTAAACTGTCTGAAGTGTTTTTCCAAAGTTATCAACACTTTTATGTTTGGCGTTCCGAAACCCACCTTATCTCAGGCTGAAAAGCGTTTTTGTGCATTGTGCCATAACTTTTCAGGGAAGCTTCAGAACATGAAATTTTAACCTCCCACTATAGCAGAAAGGGTCTTTCTAGTAGTTGCACATCAAATCTAAGCTGTCTGAAGTGTTTTTCAAAAGTTATCAACACTTTTATGTTTGGCGTTCCTAAACCCACCTTATCTCAGGCTGAAAAGCGTTTTTGTGCATTGTGCCATAACTTTTCAGGAAAGCTTCAGAACATGAAATTTTAACCTCCCAATATAGCAGAAAGGGTCTTTCTAGTAGTTGCACATCAAATCTAAACTGTCTGAAGTGTTTTTCCAAAGTTATCAACACTTTTATGTTTGGCGTTCCGAAACCCACCTTATCTCAGGCTGAAAAGCGTTTTTGTGCATTGTGCCATAACTTTTCAGGGAAGCTTCAGAACATGAAATTTTAACCTCCCACTATAGCAGAAAGGGTCTTTCTAGTAGTTGCACATCAAATCTAAGCTGTCTGAAGTGTTTTTCAAAAGTTATCAACATTTGTATGTTTGGCATTCCGAAACCCACCTTATCTCAGGCTGAAAAGCGTTTTTGTGCATTGTGCCATAACTTTTCAGGAAAGCTTCAGAACATGAAATTTTAACCTCCCACTATAGCAGAAAGGGTCTTTCTAGTAGTTGCACATCAAATCTAAACTGTCCGAAGTGTTTTTCCAAAGTTATCAACACTTTTATGTTTGGCGTTCCGAAACCCACCTTATCTCAGGCTGAAAAGCGTTTTGACGCATTGTGCCATAACTTTTCAGGGAAGCTTCAGAACATGAAATTTTAACCTCCCACTATAGCAGAAAGGGTCTTTCTAGTAGGTGCACATCAAATCTAAGCTCTCTGAAGTGTTTTTCGAAAGTTATCAACACTTTTATGTTTGGCGTTCCGAAACCCACCTTATCTCAGGCTGAAAAGCGTTTTTGTGCATTGTGCCATAACTTTTCAGGGAAGCTTCAGAACATGAAATTTTAACCTGCCACTATAGCAGAAAGGGTCTTTCTAGTAGTTGCACATCAAATCTAAACTGTCTGAAGTGTTTTTCCAAAGTTATTAACACTTTTATGTTTGGCGTTCCGAAACCCACCTTATCTCAGGCTGAAAAGCGTTTTTGTGCATTGTGCCATAACTTTTCAGGGAAGCTTCAGAACATGAAATTTTAACCTCCCACTATAGCAGAAAGGGTCTTTCTAGTAGTTGCACATCAAATCTAAACTGTCTGAAGTGTTTTTCCAAAGTTATCAACACTTTTATGTTTGGCGTTCCGAAACCCACCTTATCTCAGGCTGAAAAGCGTTTTTGTGCATTGTGCCATAACTTTTCAGGGAAGCTTCAGAACATGAAATTTTAACCTCCCACTATAGCAGAAAGGGTCTTTCTAGTAGTTGCACATCAAATCTAAGCTGTCTGAAGTGTTTTTCAAAAGTTATCAACACTTTTATGTTTGGCGTTCCGAAACCCACCTTATCTCAGGCTGAAAAGCGTTTTTGTGCATTGTGCCATAACTTTTCAGGAAAGCTTCAGAACATGAAATTTTAACCTCCCACTATAGCAGAAAGGGTCTTTCTAGTAGTTGCACATCAAATCTAAACTGTCTGAAGTGTTTTTCCAAAGTTATCAACACTTTTATGTTTGGCGTTCCGAAACCCACCTTATCTCAGGCTGAAAAGCGTTTTTGTGCATTGTGCCATAACTTTTCAGGAAAGCTTCAGAACATGAAATTTTAACCTCCCACTATAGCAGAAAGGGTCTTTCTAGTAGTTGCACATCAAATCTAAACTGTCTGAAGTGTTTTTCCAAAGTTATCAACACTTTTATGTTTGGCGTTCCGAAACCCACCTTATCTCAGGCTGAAAAGCGTTTTTGTGCATTGTGCCATAACTTTTCAGGGAAGCTTCAGAACATGAAATTTTAACCTCCCACTATAGCAGAAAGGGTCTTTCTAGTAGTTGCACATCAAATCTAAACTGTCTGAAGTGTTTTTCCAAAGTTATCAACACTTTTATGTTTGGCGTTCCGAAACCCACCTTATCTCAGGCTGAAAAGCGTTTTTGTGCATTGTGCCATAACTTTACAGGGAAGCTTCAGAACATGAAATTTTAACCTCCCACTATAGCAGAAAGGGTCTTTCTAGTAGTTGCACATCAAATCTAAGCTGTCTGAAGTGTTTTTCAAAAGTTATCAACACTTTTATGTTTGGCGTTCCGAAACTCACCTTATCTCAGGCTGAAAAGCGTTTTTGTGCATTGTGCCATAACTTTTCAGGAAAGCTTCAGAACATGAAATTTTAACCTCCCACTATAGCAGAAAGGGTCTTTCTAGTAGTTGCACATCAAATCTAAACTGTCTGAAGTGTTTTTCCAAAGTTATCAACACTTTTATGTTTGGCGTTCCGAAACCCACCTTATCTCAGGCTGAAAAGCGTTTTTACGCATTGTGCCATAACTTTTCAGAGAAGCTTCAGAACATGAAATTTTAACCTCCCACTATAGCAGAAAGGGTCTTTCTAGTAGGTGCACATCAAATCTAAGCTCTCTGAAGTGTTTTTCGAAAGTTATCAACACTTTTATGTTTGGCGTTCCGAAACCCACCTTATCTCAGGCTGAAAAGCGTTTTTGTGCATTGTGCCATAACTTTTCAGGAAAGCTTCAGAACATGAAATTTTAACCTCCCACTATAGCAGAAAGGGTCTTTCTAGTAGTTGCACATCAAATCTAAGCTGTCTGAAGTGTTTTTCAAAAGTTATCAACACTTTTATGTTTGGCGTTCCGAAACCCACCTTATCTCAGGCTGAAAAGCGTTTTTGTGCATTGTGCCATAACTTTTCAGGAAAGCTTCAGAACATGAAATTTTAACCTCCCACTATAGCAGAAAGGGTCTTTCTAGTAGTTGCACATCAAATCTAAACTGTCCGAAGTGTTTTTCCAAAGTTATCAACACTTTTATGTTTGGCGTTCCGAAACCCACCTTATCTCAGGCTGAAAAGCGTTTTTACGCATTGTGCCATAACTTTTCAGGGAAGCTTCAGAACATGAAATTTTAACCTCCCACTATAGCAGAAAGGGTCTTTCTAGTAGGTGCACATCAAATCTGAGCTCTCTGAAGTGTTTTTCGAAAGTTATCAACACTTTTATGTTTGGCGTTCCGAAACCCACCTTATCTCAGGCTGAAAAGCGTTTTTGTGCATTGTGCCATAACTTTTCAGGAAAGCTTCAGAACATGAAATTTTAACCTCCCACTATAGCAGAAAGGGTCTTTCTAGTAGTTGCACATCAAATCTAAACTGTCTGAAGTGTTTTTCCAAAGTTATTAACACTTTTATGTTTGGCGTTCCGAAACCCACCTTATCTCAGGCTGAAAAGCGTTTTTACGCATTGTGCCATAACTTTTCAGGGAAGCTTCAGAACATGAAATTTTAACCTCCCACTATAGCAGAAAGGGTCTTTCTAGTAGGTGCACATCAAATCTAAGCTCTCTGAAGTGTTTTTCGAAAGTTATCAACACTTTTATGTTTGGCGTTCCGAAACCCACCTTATCTCAGGCTGAAAAGCGTTTTTGTGCATTGTGCCATAACTTTTCAGGAAAGCTTCAGAACATGAAATTTTAACCTCCCACTATAGCAGAAAGGGTCTTTCTAGTAGTTGCACATCAAATCTAAACTGTCTGAAGTGTTTTTCCAAAGTTATCAACACTTTTATGTTTGGCGTTCCGAAACCCACCTTATCTCAGGCTGAAAAGCGTTTTTGCGCATTGTGCCATAACTTTTCAGGGAAGCTTCAGAACATGAAATTTTAACCTCCCACTATAGCAGAAAGGGTCTTTCTAGTAGGTGCACATCAAATCTAAGCTGTCTGAAGTGTTTTTCCAAAGTTATTAACACTTTTATGTTTGGCGTTCCGAAACCCACCTTATCTCAGGCTGAAAAGCGTTTTTGTGCATTGTGCCATAACTTTTCAGGGAAGCTTCAGAACATGAAATTTTAACCTCCCACTATAGCAGAAAGGGTCTTTCTAGTAGTTGCACATCAAATCTAAACTGTCTGAAGTGTTTTTCCAAAGTTATCAACACTTTTATGTTTGGCGTTCCGAAACCCACCTTATCTCAGGCTGAAAGGCGTTTTTACGCATTGTGCCATAGCTTTTCAGGGAAGCTTCAGAACATGAAATTTTAACCTCCCACTATAGCAGAAAGGGTCTTTCTAGTAGGTGCACATCAAATCTAAGCTCTCTGAAGTGTTTTTCGAAAGTTATCAACACTTTTATGTTTGGCGTTCCGAAACCCACCTTATCTCAGGCTGAAAAGCGTTTTGGTGCATTGTGCCATAACTTTTCAGGGAAGCTTCAGAACATGAAATTTTAACCTCCCACTATAGCAGAAAGGGTCTTTCTAGTAGTTGCACATCAAATCTAAACTGTCTGAAGTGTTTTTCCAAAGTTATCAACACTTTTATGTTTGGCGTTCCGAAACCCACCTTATCTCAGGCTGAAAAGCGTTTTTGTGCATTGTGCCATAACTTTTCAGGGAAGCTTCAGAACATGAAATTTTAACCTCCCACTATAGCAGAAAGGGTCTTTCTAGTAGTTGCACATCAAATCTAAGCTGTCTGAAGTGTTTTTCAAAAGTTATCAACACTTTTATGTTTGGCGTTCCGAAACCCACCTTATCTCAGGCTGAAAAGCGTTTTTGTGCATTGTGCCATAACTTTTCAGGAAAGCTTCAGAACATGAAATTTTAACCTCCCACTATAGCAGAAAGGGTCTTTCTAGTAGTTGCACATCAAATCTAAACTGTCTGAAGTGTTTTTCCAAAGTTATCAACACTTTTATGTTTGGCGTTCCGAAACCCACCTTATCTCAGGCTGAAAAGCGTTTTTGTGCATTGTGCCATAACTTTTCAGGGAAGCTTCAGAACATGAAATTTTAACCTCCCACTATAGCAGAAAGGGTCTTTCTAGTAGTTGCACATCAAATCTAAGCTGTCTGAAGTGTTTTTCAAAAGTTATCAACACTTTTATGTTTGGCGTTCCGAAACCCACCTTATCTCAGGCTGAAAAGCGTTTTTGTGCATTGTGCCATAACTTTTCAGGAAAGCTTCAGAACATGAAATTTTAACCTCCCACTATAGCAGAAAGGGTCTTTCTAGTAGTTGCACATCAAATCTAAACTGTCTGAAGTGTTTTTCCAAAGTTATCAACACTTTTATGTTTGGCGTTCCGAAACCCACCTTATCTCAGGCTGAAAAGCGTTTTTACGCATTGTGCCATAACTTTTCAGGGAAGCTTCAGAACATGAAATTTTAACCTCCCACTATAGCAGAAACGGTCTTTCTAGTAGGTGCACATCAAATCTAAGCTCTCTGAAGTGTTTTTCGAAAGTTATCAACACTTTTATGTTTGGCGTTCCGAAACCCACCTTATCTCAGGCTGAAAAGCGTTTTTGTGCATTGTGCCATAACTTTTCAGGGAAGCTTCAGAACATGAAATTTTAACCTCCCACTATAGCAGAAAGGGTCTTTCTAGTAGTTGCACATCAAATCTAAACTGTCTGAAGTGTTTTTCCAAAGTTATCAACACTTTTATGTTTGGCGTTCCGAAACCCACCTTATCTCAGGCTGAAAAGCGTTTTTGTGCATTGTGCCATAACTTTTCAGGGAAGCTTCAGAACATGAAATTTTAACCTCCCACTATAGCAGAAAGGGTCTTTCTAGTAGTTGCACATCAAATCTAAGCTGTCTGAAGTGTTTTTCAAAAGTTATCAACACTTTTATGTTTGGCGTTCCGAAACCCACCTTATCTCAGGCTGAAAAGCGTTTTTGTGCATTGTGCCATAACTTTTCAGGAAAGCTTCAGAACATGAAATTTTAACCTCCCACTATAGCAGAAAGGGTCTTTCTAGTAGTTGCACATCAAATCTAAACTGTCTGAAGTGTTTTTCCAAAGTTATCAACACTTTTATGTTTGGCGTTCCGAAACCCACCTTATCTCAGGCTGAAAAGCGTTTTTGTGCATTGTGCCATAACTTTTCAGGGAAGCTTCAGAACATGAAATTTTAACCTCCCACTATAGCAGAAAGGGTCTTTCTAGTAGTTGCACATCAAATCTAAGCTGTCTGAAGTGTTTTTCAAAAGTTATCAACACTTTTATGTTTGGCGTTCCGAAACCCACCTTATCTCAGGCTGAAAAGCGTTTTTGTGCATTGTGCCATAACTTTTTAGGAAAGCTTCAGAACATGAAATTTTAACCTCCCACTATAGCAGAAAGGGTCTTTCTAGTAGTTGCACATCAAATCTAACCTGTCTGAAGTGTTTTTCCAAAGTTATCAACACTTTTATGTTTGGCGTTCCGAAACCCACCTTATCTCAGGCTGAAAAGCGTTTTTACGCATTGTGCCATAACTTTTCAGGGAAGCTTCAGAACATCAAATTTTAACCTCCCACTATAGCAGAAAGGGTCTTTCTAGTAGGTGCACATCAAATCTAAGCTCTCTGAAGTGTTTTTCGAAAGTTATCAACACTTTTATGTTTGGCGTTCCGAAACCCACCTTATCTCAGGCTGAAAAGCGTTTTTGTGCATTGTGCCATAACTTTTCAGGGAAGCTTCAGAACATGAAATTTTAACCTCCCACTATAGCAGAAAGGGTCTTTCTAGTAGTTGCACATCAAATCTAAACTGTCTGAAGTGTTTTTCCAAAGTTATTAACACTTTTATGTTTGGCGTTCCGAAACCCACCTTATCTCAGGCTGAAAAGCGTTTTTGTGCATTGTGCCATAACTTTTCAGGGAAGCTTCAGAACATGAAATTTTAACCTCCCACTATAGCAGAAAGGGTCTTTCTAGTAGTTGCACATCAAATCTAAACTGTCTGAAGTGTTTTTCCAAAGTTATCAACACTTTTATGTTTGGCGTTCCGAAACCCACCTTATCTCAGGCTGAAAAGCGTTTTTGTGCATTGTGCCATAACTTTTCAGGGAAGCTTCAGAACATGAAATTTTAACCTCCCACTATAGCAGAAAGGGTCTTTCTAGTAGTTGCACATCAAATCTAAGCTGTCTGAAGTGTTTTTCAAAAGTTATCAACACTTTTATGTTTGGCGTTCCGAAACCCACCTTATCTCAGGCTGAAAAGCGTTTTTGTGCATTGTGCCATAACTTTTCAGGAAAGCTTCAGAACATGAAATTTTAACCTCCCACTATAGCAGAAAGGGTCTTTCTAGTAGTTGCACATCAAATCTAAACTGTCTGAAGTGTTTTTCCAAAGTTATCAACACTTTTATGTTTGGCGTTCCGAAACCCACCTTATCTCAGGCTGAAAAGCGTTTTTACGCATTGTGCCATAACTTTTCAGGGAAGCTTCAGAACATGAAATTTTAACCTCCCACTATAGCAGAAAGGGTCTTTCTAGTAGGTGCACATCAAATCTAAGCTCTCTGAAGTGTTTTTCGAAAGTTATCAACACTTTCATGTTTGGCGTTCCGAAACCCACCTTATCTCAGGCTGAAAAGCGTTTTTGTGCATTGTGCCATAACTTTTCAGGAAAGCTTCAGAACATGAAATTTTAACCTCCCACTATAGCAGAAAGGGTCTTTCTAGTAGTTGCACATCAAATCTAAGCTGTCTGAAGTGTTTTTCAAAAGTTATCGACAATTTTATGTTTGGCGTTCCGAAACCCACCTTATCTCAGGCTGAAAAGCGTTTTTGTGCATTGTGCCATAACTTTTCAGGAAAGCTTCAGAACATGAAATTTTAACCTCCCACTATAGCAGAAAGGGTCTTTCTAGTAGTTGCACATCAAATCTAAACTGTCTGAAGTGTTTTTCCAAAGTTATCAACACTTTTATGTTTGGCGTTCCGAAACCCACCTTATCTCAGGCTGAAAAGCGTTTTTACGCATTGTGCCATAACTTTTCAGGGAAGCTTCAGAACATGAAATTTTAACCTCCCACTATAGCAGAAAGGGTCTTTCTAGTAGTTGCACATCAAATCTAAGCTGTCTAAAGTGTTTTTCAAAAGTTATCAACACTTTTATGTTTGGCGTTCCGAAACCCACCTTATCTCAGGCTGAAAAGCGTTTTTGTGCATTGTGCCATAACTTTTCAGGAAAGCTTCAGAACATGAAATTTTAACCTCCCACTATAGCAGAAAGGGTCTTTCTAGTAGTTGCACATCAAATCTAAACTGTCTGAAGTGTTTTTCCAAAGTTATCAACACTTTTATGTTTGGCGTTCCGAAACCCACCTTATCTCAGGCTGAAAAGCGTTTTTGTGCATTGTGCCATAACTTTTCAGGAAAGCTTCAGAACATGAAATTTTAACCTCCCACTATAGCAGAAAGGGTCTTTCTAGTAGTTGCACATCAAATCTAAACTGTCTGAAGTGTTTTTCCAAAGTTATTAACACTTTTATGTTTGGCGTTCCGAAACCCACCTTATCTCAGGCTGAAAAGCGTTTTTGTGCATTGTGCCATAACTTTTCAGGGAAGCTTCAGAACATGAAATTTTAACCTCCCACTATAGCAGAAAGGGTCTTTCTAGTAGGTGCACATCAAATCTAAACTGTCTGAAGTGTTTTTCCAAAGTTATTAACACTTTTATGTTTGGCGTTCCGAAACCCACCTTATCTCAGGCTGAAAAGCGTTTTTGTGCATTGTGCCATAACTTTTCAGGGAAGCTTCAGAACATGAAATTTTAACCTCCCACTATAGCAGAAAGGGTCTTTCTAGTAGTTGCACATCAAATCTAAACTGTCTGAAGTGTTTTTCCAAAGTTATCAACACTTTTATGTTTGGCGTTCCGAAACCCACCTTATCTCAGGCTGAAAAGCGTTTTTACGCATTGTGCCATAACTTTTCAGGGAAACTTCAGAACATGAAATTTTAACCTCCCACTATAGCAGAAAGGGTCTTTCTAGTAGGTGCACATCAAATCTAAGCTGTCTGAAGTGTTTTTCGAAAGTTATCAACACTTTTATGTTTGGCGTTCCGAAACCCACCTTATCTCAGGCTGAAAAGCGTTTTTGTGCATTGTGCCATAACTTTTCAGGGAAGCTTCAGAACATGAAATTTTAACCTCCCACTATAGCAGAAAGGGTCTTTCTAGTAGTTGCACATCAAATCTAAGCTGTCTGAAGTGTTTTTCAAAAGTTATCAACACTTTTATGTTTGGCGTTCCGAAACCCACCTTATCTCAGGCTGAAAAGCGTTTTTACGCATTGTGCCATAACTTTTCAGGGAAGCTTCAGAACATGAAATTTTAACCTCCCACTATAGCAGAAAGGGTCTTTCTAGTAGGTGCACATCAAATCTAAGCTCTCTGAAGTGTTTTTCGAAAGTTATCAACACTTTTATGTTTGGCGTTCCGAAACCCACCTTATCTCAGGCTGAAAAGCGTTTTTGTGCATTGTGCCATAACTTTTCAGGGAAGCTTCAGAACATGAAATTTTAACCTCCCACTATAGCAGAAAGGGTCTTTCTAGTAGTTGCACATCAAATCTAAACTGTCTGAAGTGTTTTTCCAAAGTTATTAACACTTTTATGTTTGGCGTTCCGAAACCCACCTTATCTCAGGCTGAAAAGCGTTTTTGTGCATTGTGCCATAACTTTTCAGGGAAGCTTCAGAACATGAAATTTTAACCTCCCACTATAGCAGAAAGGGTCTTTCTAGTAGTTGCACATCAAATCTAAACTGTCTGAAGTGTTTTTCCAAAGTTATCAACACTTTTATGTTTGGCGTTCCGAAACCCACCTTATCTCAGGCTGAAAAGCGTTTTTGTGCATTGTGCCATAACTTTTCAGGGAAGCTTCAGAACATGAAATTTTAACCTCCCACTATAGCGGAAAGGGTCTTTCTAGTAGTTGCACATCAAATCTAAGCTGTCTGAAGTGTTTTTCAAAAGTTATCAACACTTTTATGTTTGGCGTTCCGAAACCCACCTTATCTCAGGCTGAAAAGCGTTTTTGTGCATTGTGCCATAACTTTTCAGGAAAGCTTCAGAACATAAAATTTTAACCTCCCACTATAGCAGAAAGGGTCTTTCTAGTAGTTGCACATCAAATCTAAACTGTCTGAAGTGTATTTCCAAAGTTATCAACACTTTTATGTTTGGCGTTCCGAAACCCACCTTATCTCAGGCTGAAAAGCGTTTTTGTGCATTGTGCCATAACTTTTCAGGGAAGCTTCAGAACATGAAATTTTAACCTCCCACTATAGCAGAAAGGGTCTTTCTAGTAGTTGCACATCAAATCTAAGCTGTCTGAAGTGTTTTTCAAAAGTTATCAACACTTTTATGTTTGGCGTTCCGAAACCCACCTTATCTCAGGCTGAAAAGCGTTTTTGTGCATTGTGCCATAACTTTTCAGGGAAGCTTCAGAACATGAAATTTTAACCTCCCACTATAGCAGAAAGGGTCTTTCTAGTAGTTGCACATCAAATCTAAACTGTCTGAAGTGTTTTTCCAAAGTTATCAACACTTTTATGTTTGGCGTTCCGAAACCCACCTTATCTCAGGCTGAAAAGCGTTTTTGTGCATTGTGCCATAACTTTTCAGGGAAGCTTCAGAACATGAAATTTTAACCTCCCACTATAGCAGAAAGGGTCTTTCTCATAGTTGCACATCAAATCTAAGCTGTCTGAAGTGTTTTTCAAAAGTTATCAACACTTTTATGTTTGGCGTTCCGAAACCCACCTTATCTCAGGCTGAAAAGCGTTTTTGTGCATTGTGCCATAACTTTTCAGGAAAGCTTCAGAACATGACATTTTAACCTCCCACTATAGCAGAAAGGGTCTTTCTAGTAGGTGCACATCAAATCTAAACTGTCTGAAGTGTTTTTCCAAAGTTATCAACACTTTTATGTTTGGCGTTCCGAAACCCACCTTATCTCAGGCTGAAAAGCGTTTTTACGCATTGTGCCATAACTTTTCAGGGAAGCTTCAGAACATGAAATTTTAACCTCCCACTATAGCAGAAAGGGTCTTTCTAGTAGGTGCACATCAAATCTAAGCTCTCTGAAGTGTTTTTCGAAAGTTATCAACACTTTTATGTTTGGCGTTCCGAAGCCCACCTTATCTCAGGCTGAAAAGTGTTTTTGTGCATTGTGCCATAACTTTTCAGGAAAGCTTCAGAACATGAAATTTTAACCTCCCACTATAGCAGAAAGGGTCTTTCTAGTAGTTGGACATCAAATCTAAACTGTCTGAAGTGTTTTTCCAAAGTTATTAACACTTTTATGTTTGGCGTTCCGAAACCCACCTTATCTCAGGCTGAAAAGCGTTTTTGTGCATTGTTCCATAACTTTTCAGGGAAGCTTCAGAACATGAAATTTTAACCTCCCACTATAGCAGAAAGGGTCTTTCTAGTAGTTGCACATCAAATCTAAACTGTCTGAAGTGTTTTTCCAAAGTTATCAACACTTTTATGTTTGGCGTTCCGAAACCCACCTTATCTCAGGCTGAAAAGCGTTTTTGTGCATTGTGCCATAACTTTTCAGGGAAGCTTCAGAACATGAAATTTTAACCTCCCACTATAGCAGAAAGGGTCTTTCTAGTAGGTGCACATCAAATCTAAGCTGTCTGAAGTGTTTTCCGAAAGTTATCAACACTTTTATGTTTGGCGTTCCGAAACCCACCTTATCTCAGGCTGAAATGCGTTTTTGTGCATTGTGCCATAACTTTTCAGGGAAGCTTCAGAACATGAAATTTTAACCTCCCACTATAGCAGAAAGGGTCTTTCTAGTAGTTGCACATCAAATCTAAGCTGTCTGAAGTGTTTTTCCAAAGTTATCAACACTTTTATGTTTGGCGTTCCGAAACCCACCTTATCTCAGACTGAAAAGCGTTTTTGTGCATTGTGCCATAACTTTTCAGGGAAGCTTCAGAACATGAAATTTTAACCTCCCACTATAGCAGAAAGGGTCTTTCTAGTAGTTACACATCAAATCTAAACTGTCTGAAGTGTTTTTCCAAAGTTATTAACACTTTTATGTTTGGCGTTCCGAAACCCACCTTATCTCAGGCTGAAAAGCGTTTTTGTGCATTGTGCCATAACTTTTCAGGGAAGCTTCAGAACATGAAATTTTAACCTCCCACTATAGCAGAAAGGGTCTTTCTGGTAGTTGCACATCAAATCTAAGCTGTCTGAAGTGTTTTTCAAAAGTTATCAACACTTTTATGTTTGGCGTTCCGAAACCCACCTTATCTCAGGCTGAAAAGCGTTTTTGTGCATTGTGCCATAACTTTTCAGGAAAGCTTCAGAACATGAAATTTTAACCTCCCACTATAGCAGAAAGGGTCTTTCTAGTAGGTGCACATCAAATCTAAGCTCTCTGAAGTGTTTTTCGAAAGTTATCAACACTTTTATGTTTGGCGTTCCGAAACCCACCTTATCTCAGGCTGAAAAGCGTTTTTGTGCATTGTGCCATAACTTTTCGGGGAAGCTTCAGAACATGAAATTTTAACCTCCCACTATAGCAGAAATGGTCTTTCTAGTAGTTGCACATCAAATCTAAACTGTCTGAAGTGTTTTTCCAAAGTTATTAACACTTTTACGTTTGGCGTTCCGAAACCCACCTTATCTCAGGCTGAAATGCGTTTTTGTGCATTGTGCCATAACTTTTCAGGGAAGCTTCAGAACATGAAATTTTAACCTCCCACTATAGCAGAAAGGGTCTTTCTAGTAGTTGCACATCAAATCTAAACTGTCTGAAGTGTTTTTCCAAAGTTATCAACACTTTTATGTTTGGCGTTCCGAAACCCACCTTATCTCAGGCTGAAAAGCGTTTTTGTGCATTGTGCCATAACTTTTCAGGGAAGCTTCAGAACATGAAATTTTAACCTCCCACTATAGCAGAAAGGGTCTTTCTAGTAGTTGCACATCAAATCTAAGCTGTCTGAAGTGTTTTTCAAAAGTTATCAACACTTTTATGTTTGGCGTTCCGAAACCCACCTTATCTCAGGCTGAAAAGCGTTTTTGTGCATTGTGCCATAACTTTTCAGGAAAGCTTCAGAACATGAAATTTTAACCTCCCACTATAGCAGAAAGGGTCTTTCTAGTAGGTGCACATCAAATCTAAGCTCTCTGAAGTGTTTTTCGAAAGTTATCAACACTTTTATGTTTGGCGTTCCGAAACCCACCTTATCTCAGGCTGAAAAGTGTTTTTGTGCATTGTGCCATAACTTTTCAGGAAAGCTTCAGAACATGAAATTTTAACCTCCCACTATAGCAGAAAGGGTCTTTCTAGTAGTTGCACATCAAATCTAAGCTCTCTGAAGTGTTTTTCAAAAGTTATCAACACTTTTATGTTTGGCGTTCCGAAACCCACCTTATCTCAGGCTGAAAAGCGTTTTTGTGCATTGTGCCATAACTTTTCAGGAAAGCTTCAGAACATGAAATTTTAACCTCCCACTATAGCAGAAAGGGTCTTTCTAGTAGTTGCACATCAAATCTAAACTGTCTGAAGTGTTTTTCCAAAGTTATCAACACTTTTATGTTTGGCGTTCCGAAACCCACCTTATCTCAGGCTGAAAAGCGTTTTTTACGCATTGTGCCATAACTTTTCAGGGAAGCTTCAGAACATGAAATTTTAACCTCCCACTATAGCAGAAAGGGTCTTTCTAGTAGGTGCACATCAAATCTAAGCTCTCTGAAGTGTTTTTCGAAAGTTATCAACACTTTTATGTTTGGCGTTCCGAAACCCACCGTATCTCAGGCTGAAAAGCGTTTTTGTGCATTGTGACATAATTTTTCAGGGAAGCTTCAGAACATGAAATTTTAACCTCCCACTATAGCAGAAAGGGTCTTTCTAGTAGTTGCACATCAAATCTAAACTGTCTGAAGTGTTTTTCCAAAGTTATTAACACTTTTATGTTTGGCGTTCCGAAACCCACCTTATCTCAGGCTGAAAAGCGTTTTGTGCATTGTGCCATAACTTTTCAGGGAAGCTTCAGAACATGAAATTTTAACCTCCCACTATAGCAGAAAGGGTCTTTCTAGTAGTTGCACATCAAATCTAAACTGTCTGAAGTGTTTTTCCAAAGTTATCAACACTTTTATGTTTGGCGTTCCGAAACCCACCTTATCTCAGGCTGAAAAGCGTTTTTGTGCATTGTGCCATAACTTTTCAGGGAAGCTTCAGAACATGAAATTTTAACCTCCCACTATAGCAGAAAGGGTCTTTCTAGTAGGTGCACATCAAATCTAAGTTCTCTGAAGTGTTTTTCGAAAGTTATCAACACTTTTATGTTTGGCGTTCCGAAACCCACCTTATCTCAGGCTGAAAAGCGTTTTTGTGCATTGTGCCATAACTTTTCAGGAAAGCTTCAGAACAAGAAATTTTAACCTCCCACTATAGCAGAAAGGGTCTTTCTAGTAGTTGCACATCAAATCTAAACTGTCTGAAGTGTTTTTCCAAAGTTATTAACACTTTTATGTTTGGCGTTCCGAAACCCACCTTATCTCAGGCTGAAAAGCGTTTTTGTGCATTGTGCCATAACTTTTCAGGGAAGCTTCAGAACATGAAATTTTAACCTCCCACTATAGCAGAAAGGGTCTTTCTAGTAGTTGCACATCAAATCTAAACTGTCTGAAGTGTTTTTCCAAAGTTATTAACACTTTTATGTTTGGCGTTCCGAAACCCACCTTATCTCAGGCTGAAAAGCGTTTTTGTGCATTGTGCCATAACTTTTCAGGGAAGCTTCAGAACATGAAATTTTAACCTCCCACAATAGCAGAAAGGGTCTTTCTAGTAGTTGCACATCAAATCTAAACTGTCTGAAGTGTTTTTCCAAAGTTATCAACACTTTTATGTTTGGCGTTCCGAAACCCACCTTATCTCAGGCTGAAAAGCGTTTTTACGCATTGTGCCATAACTTTTCAGGGAAGCTTCAGAACATGAAATTTTAACCTCCCACTATAGCAGAAAGGGTCTTTCTAGTAGGTGCACATCAAATCTAAGCTGTCTGAAGTGTTTTTCCAAAGTTATCAACACTTTTATGTTTGGCGTTCCGAAACCCACCTTATCTCAGGCTGAAAAGCGTTTTTACGCATTGTGCCATAACTTTTCAGGGAAGCTTCAGAACATGAAATTTTAACCTCCCACTATAGCAGAAAGGGTCTTTCTAATAGGTGCACATCAAATCTAAGCTCTCTGAAGAGTTTTTCGAAAGTTATCAACACTTTTATGTTTGGCGTTCCGAAACCCACCTTATCTCAGGCTGAAAAGTGTTTTTGTGCATTGTGCCATAACTTTTCAAGAAAGCTTCAGAACATGAAATTTTAACCTCCCACTATAGCAGAAAGGGTCTTTCTAGTAGTTGCACATCAAATCTAAACTGTCTGAAGTGTTTTTCCAAAGTTATCAACACTTTTATGTTTGGCGTTCCGAAACCCACCTTATCTCAGGCTGAAAAGCGTTTTTGTGCATTGTGCCATAACTTTTCAGGGAAGCTTCAGAACATGAAATTTTAACCTCCCACTATAGCAGAAAGGGTCTTTCTAGTAGTTGCACATCAAATCTAAACTGTCTGAAGTGTTTTTCCAAAGTTATCAACACTTTTATGTTTGGCGTTCCGAAACCCACCTTATCTCAGGCTGAAAAGCGTTTTTGTGCATTGTGCCATAACTTTTCAGGGAAGCTTCAGAACATGAAATTTTAACCTCCCACTATAGCAGAAAGGGTCTTTCTAGTAGTTGCACATCAAATCTAAACTGTCTGAAGTGTTTTTCCAAAGTTATTAACACTTTTATGTTTGGCGTTCCGAAACCCACCTTATCTCAGGCTGAAAAGCGTTTTTGTGCATTGTGCCATAACTTTTCAGGGAAGCTTCAGAACATGAAATTTTAACCTCCCACTATAGCAGAAAGGGTCTTTCTAGTAGTTGCACATCAAATCTAAACTGTCTGAAGTGTTTTTCCAAAGTTATCAACACTTTTATGTTTGGCGTTCCGAAACCCACCTTATCTCAGGCTGAAAAGCGTTTTTACGCATTGTGCCATAACTTTTCAGGGAAGCTTCAGAACATAAAATTTTAACCTCCCACTATAGCAGAAAGGGTCTTTCTAGTAGGTGCACATCAAATCTAAGCTGTCTGAAGTGTTTTTCGAAAGTTATCAACACTTTTATGTTTGGCGTTCCGAAACCCACCTTATCTCAGGCTGAAAAGCGTTTTTGTGCATTGTGCCATAACTTTTCAGGGAAGCTTCAGAACATGAAATTTTAACCTCCCACTATAGAAGAAAGGGTCTTTCTAGTAGTTGCACATCAAATCTAAGCTGTCTGAAGTGTTTTTCAAAAGTTATCAACACTTTTATGTTTGGCGTTCCGAAACCCACCTTATCTCAGGCTGAAAAGCGTTTTTACGCATTGTGCCATAACTTTTCAGGGAAGCTTCAGAACATGAAATTTTAACCTCCCACTATAGCAGAAAGGGTCTTTCTAGTAGTTGCACATCAAATCTAAGCTCTCTGAAGTGTTTTTCCAAAGTTATCAACACTTTTATGTTTGGCGTTCCGAAACCCACCTTATCTCAGGCTGAAAAGCGTTTTTACGCATTGTGCCATAACTTTTCAGGGAAGCTTCAGAACATGAAATTTTAACCTCCCACTATAGCAGAAAGGGTCTTTCTAATAGGTGCACATCAAATCTAAGCTCTCTGAAGAGTTTTTCGAAAGTTATCAACACTTTTATGTTTGGCGTTCCGAAACCCACCTTATCTCAGGCTGAAAAGTGTTTTTGTGCATTGTGCCATAACTTTTCAAGAAAGCTTCAGAACATGAAATTTTAACCTCCCACTATAGCAGAAAGGGTCTTTCTAGTAGTTGCACATCAAATCTAAACTGTCTGAAGTGTTTTTCCAAAGTTATCAACACTTTTATGTTTGGCGTTCCGAAACCCACCTTATCTCAGGCTGAAAAGCGTTTTTGTGCATTGTGCCATAACTTTTCAGGGAAGCTTCAGAACATAAAATTTTAACCTCCCACTATAGCAGAAAGGGTCTTTCTAGTAGGTGCACATCAAATCTAAGCTGTCTGAAGTGTTTTTCGAAAGTTATCAACACTTTTATGTTTGGCGTTCCGAAACCCACCTTATCTCAGGCTGAAAAGCGTTTTTGTGCATTGTGCCATAACTTTTCAGGGAAGCTTCAGAACATGAAATTTTAACCTCCCACTATAGAAGAAAGGGTCTTTCTAGTAGTTGCACATCAAATCTAAGCTGTCTGAAGTGTTTTTCAAAAGTTATCAACACTTTTATGTTTGGCGTTCCGAAACCCACCTTATCTCAGGCTGAAAAGCGTTTTTACGCATTGTGCCATAACTTTTCAGGGAAGCTTCAGAACATGAAATTTTAACCTCCCACTATAGCAGAAAGGGTCTTTCTAGTAGTTGCACATCAAATCTAAGCTCTCTGAAGTGTTTTTCCAAAGTTATCAACACTTTTATGTTTGGCGTTCCGAAACCCACCTTATCTCAGGCTGAAAAGCGTTTTTACGCATTGTGCCATAACTTTTCAGGGAAGCTTCAGAACATGAAATTTTAACCTCCCACTATAGCAGAAAGGGTCTTTGTAGTAGTTGCACATCAAATCTAAACTGTCTGAAATGTTTTTCCAAAGTTATCAACACTTTTATGTTTGGCGTTCCGAAACCCACCTTATCTCAGGCTGAAAAGCGTTTTTGTGCATTGTGCCATAACTTTTCAGGGAAGCTTCAGAACATGAAATTTTAACCTCCCACTATAGCAGAAAGGGTCTTTCTAGTAGTTGCACATCAAATCTAAACTGTCTGAAGTGTTTTTCCAAAGTTATCAACACTTTTATGTTTGGCGTTCCGAAACCCACCTTATCTCAGGCTGAAAAGCGTTTTTGTGCATTGTGCCATAACTTTTCAGGGAAGCTTCAGAACATGAAATTTTAACCTCCCACTATAGCAGAAAGGGTCTTTCTAGTAGTTGCACATCAAATCTAAACTGTCTGAAGTGTTTTTCCAAAGTTATTAACACTTTTATGTTTGGCGTTCCGAAACCCACCTTATCTCAGGCTGAAAAGCGTTTTTGTGCATTGTGCCATAACTTTTCAGGGAAGCTTCAGAACATGAAATTTTAATCTCCCACTATAGCAGAAAGGGTCTTTCTAGTAGTTGCACATCAAATCTAAACTGTCTGAAGTGTTTTTCCAAAGTTATCAACACTTTTATGTTTGGCGTTCCGAAACCCACCTTATCTCAGGCTGAAAAGCGTTTTTGTGCATTGTGCCATAACTTTTCAGGGAAGCTTCAGAACATGAAATTTTAACCTCCCACTATAGCAGAAAGGGTCTTTCTAGTAGTTGCACATCAAATCTAAGCTGTCTGAAGTGTTTTTCAAAAGTTATCAACACTTTTATGTTTGGCGTTCCGAAACCCACCTTATCTCAGGCTGAAAAGCGTTTTTGTGCATTGTGCCATAACTTTTCAGGAAAGCTTCAGAACATGAAATTTTAACCTCCCACTATAGCAGAAAGGGTCTTTCTAGTAGTTGCACATCAAATCTAAACTTTGTGAAGTGTTTTTCCACAGTTATCAACACTTTTATGTTTGGCGTTCCGAAACCCACCTTATCTCAGGCTGAAAAGCGTTTTTACGCATTGTGCCATAACTTTTCAGGGAAGCTTCAGAACATGAAATTTTAACCTCCCACTATAGCAGAAAGGGTCTTTCTAGTAGGTGCACATCAAATCTAAGCTCTCTGAAGTGTTTTTCGAAAGTTATCAACACTTTTATGTTTGGCGTTCCGAAACCCACCTTATCTCAGGCTGAAAAGCGTTTTTGTGCATTGTGCCATAACTTTTCAGGGAAGCTTCAGAACATGAAATTTTAACCTCCCACTATAGCAGAAAGGGTCTTTCTAGTAGTTGCACATCAAATCTAAACTGTCTAAAGTGTTTTTCCAAAGTTATCAACACTTTTATGTTTGGCGTTCCGAAACCCACCTTATCTCAGGCTGAAAAGCGTTTTTACGCATTGTGCCATAACTTTTCAGGGAAGCTTCAGAACATGAAATTTTAACCTCCCACTATAGCAGAAAGGGTCTTTCTAGTAGGTGCACATCAAATCTAAGCTCTCTGAAGTGTTTTTCGAAAGTTATCAACACTTTTATGTTTGGCGTTCCGAAACCCACCTTATCTCAGGCTGAAAAGCGTTTTTGTGCATTGTGCCATAACTTTTCAGGAAAGCTTCAGAACATGAAATTTTAACCTCCCACGATAGCAGAAAGGGTCTTTCTAGTAGTTGCACATCAAATCTAAAATGTCTGAAGTGTTTTTCCAAAGTTATCAACACTTTTATGTTTGGCGTTCCGAAACCCACCTTATCTCAGGCTGAAAAGCGTTTTTACGCATTGTGCCATAACTTTTCAGGGAAGCTTCAGAACATGAAATTTTAACCTCCCACTATAGCAGAAAGGGTCTTTCTAGTAGGTGCACATCAAATCTAAGCTCTCTGTAGTGTTTTTCGAAAGTTATCAACACTTTTATGTTTGGCGTTCCGAAACCCACCTTATCTCAGGCTGAAAAGCGTTTTTGTGCATTGTGCCATAACTTTTCAGGGAAGCTTCAGAACATGAAATTTTAACCTCCCACTATAGCAGAAAGGGTCTTTCTAGTAGTTGCACATCAAATCTAAACTGTCTGAAGTGTTTTTCCAAAGTTATCAACACTTTTATGTTTGGCGTTCCGAAACCCACCTTATCTCAGGCTGAAAAGCGTTTTTACGCATTGTGCCATAACTTTTCAGGGAAGCTTCAGAACATGAAATTTTAACCTCCCACTATAGCAGAAAGGGTCTTTCTAGTAGTTGCACATCAAATCTAAACTGTCTGAAGTGTTTTTCCAAAGTTATTAACACTTTTATGTTTGGCGTTCCGAAACCCACCTTATCTCAGGCTGAAAAGCGTTTTTGTGCATTGTGCCATAACTTTTCAGGGAAGCTTCAGAACATGAAATTTTAACCTCCCACTATAGCAGAAAGGGTCTTTCTAGTAGTTGCACATCAAATCTAAACTGTCTGAAGTGTTTTTCCAAAGTTATCAACACTTTTATGTTTGGCGTTCCGAAACCCACCTTATCTCAGGCTGAAAAGCGTTTTTACGCATTGTGCCATAACTTTTCAGGGAAGCTTCAGAACATGAAATTTTAACCTCCCACTATAGCAGAAAGGGTCTTTCTAGTAGGTGCACATCAAATCTAAGCTCTCTGAAGTGTTTTTCGAAAGTTATCAACACTTTTATGTTTGGCGTTCCGAAACCCACCTTATCTCAGGCTGAAAAGCGTTTTTGTGCATTGTGCCATAACTTTTCAGGGAAGCTTCAGAACATGAAATTTTAACCTCCCACTATAGCAGAAAGGGTCTTTCTAGTAGTTGCACCTCAAATCTAAGCTGTCTGAAGTGTTTTTCAAAAGTTATCAACACTTTTATGTTTGGCGTTCCGAAACCCACCTTATCTCAGGCTGAAAAGCGTTTTTGTGCATTGTGCCATAACTTTTCAGGAAAGCTTCAGAACATGAAATTTTAACCTCCCACTATAGCAGAAAGGGTCTTTCTAGTAGTTGCACATCAAATCTAAACTGTGTGAAGTGTTTTTCCAAAGTTATCAACACTTTTATGTTTGGCCTTCCGAAACCCACCTTATCTCAGGCTGAAAAGCGTTTTTACGCATTGTGCCATAACTTTTCAGGGAAGCTTCAGAACATGAAATTTTAACCTCCCACTATAGCAGAAAGGGTCTTTCTAGTAGGTGCACATCAAATCTAAGCTCTCTGAAGTGTTTTTCGAAAGTTATCAACACTTTTATGTTTGGCGTTCCGAAACCCACCTTATCTCAGGCTGAAAAGCGTTTTTGTGCATTGTGCCACAACTTTTCAGGGAAGCTTCAGAACATGAAATTTTAACCTCCCACTATAGCAGAAAGGGTCTTTCTAGTAGTTGCACATCAAATCTAAACTGTCTGAAGTGTTTTTCCAAAGTTATCAACACTTTTATGTTTGGCGTTCCGAAACCCACCTTATCTCAGGCTGAAAAGCGTTTTTACGCATTGTGCCATAACTTTTCAGGGAAGCTTCAGAACATGAAATTTTAACCTCCCACTATAGCAGAAAGGGTCTTTCTAGTAGTTGCACATCAAATCTAAGCTGTCTGAAGTGTTTTTCAAAAGTTATCAACACTTTTATGTTTGGCGTTCCGAAACCCACCTTATCTCAGGCTGAAAAGCGTTTTTGTGCATTGTGCCATAACTTTTCAGGGAAGCTTCAGAACATGAAATTTTAACCTCCCACTATAGCAGAAAGGGTCTTTCTAGTAGTTGCACATCAAATCTAAACTGTCTGAAGTGTTTTTCCAAAGTTATTAACACTTTTATGTTTGGCGTTCCGAAACCCACCTTATCTCAGGCTGAAAAGCGTTTTTGTGCATTGTGCCATAACTTTTCAGGGAAGCTTCAGAACATGAAATTTTAACCTCCCACTATAGCAGAAAGGGTCTTTCTAGTAGTTGCACATCAAATCTAAGCTGTCTGAAGTGTTTTTCCAAAGTTATTAACACTTTTATGTTTGGCGTTCCGAAACCCACCTTATCTCAGGCTGAAAAGCGTTTTTGTGCATTGTGCCATAACTTTTCAGGGAAGCTTCAGAACATGAAATTTTAACCTCCCACTATAGCAGAAAGGGTCTTTCTAGTAGTTGCACATCAAATCTAAACTGTCTGAAGTGTTTTTCCAAAGTTATCAACACTTTTATGTTTGGCGTTCCGAAACCCACCTTATCTCAGGCTGAAAAGCGTTTTTACGCATTGTGCCATAACTTTTCAGGGAAGCTTCAGAACATGAAATTTTAACCTCCCACTATAGCAGAAAGGGTCTTTCTAGTAGGTGCACATCAAATCTAAACTGTCTGAAGTGTTTTTCCAAAGTTATCAACACTTTTATGTTTGGCGTTCCGAAACCCACCTTATCTCAGGCTGAAAAGCGTTTTTGTGCATTGTGCCATCACTTTTCAGGGAAGCTTCAGAACATGAAATTTTAACCTCCCACTATAGCAGAAAGGGTCTTTCTAGTAGGTGCACATCAAATCTAAGCTGTCTGAAGTGTTTTTCGAAAGTTATCAACACTTTTATGTTTGGCGTTCCGAAACCCACCTTATCTCAGGCTGAAAAGCGTTTTTGTGCATTGTGCCATAACTTTTCAGGGAAGCTTCAGAACATGAAATTTTAACCTCCCACTATAGCAGAAAGGGTCTTTCTAGTAGTTGCACATCAAATCTAAGCTGTCTGAAGTGTTTTTCAAAAGTTATCAACACTTTTATGTTTGGCGTTCCGAAACCCACCTTATCTCAGGCTGAAAAGCGTTTTTGTGCATTGTGCCATAACTTTTCAGGAAAGCTTCAGAACATGAAATTTTAACCTCCCACTATAGCAGAAAGGGTCTTTCTAGTAGTTGCACATCAAATCTAAACTTTGTGAAGTGTTTTTCCAAAGTTATCAACACTTTTATGTTTGGCGTTCCGAAACCCACCTTATCTCAGGCTGAAAAGCGTTTTTACGCATTGTGCCATAACTATTCAGGGAAGCTTCAGAACATGAAATTTTAACCTCCCACTATAGCAGAAAGGGTCTTTCTAGTAGGTGCACATCAAATCTAAGCTCTCTGAAGTGTTTTTCCAAAGTTATCAACACTTTTATGTTTGGCGTTCCGAAACCCACCTTATCTCAGGCTGAAAAGCGTTTTTGTGCATTGTGCCATAACTTTTCAGGGAAGCTTCAGAACATGAAATTTTAACCTCCCACTATAGCAGAAAGGGTCTTTCTAGTAGTTGCACATCAAATCTAAACTGTCTAAAGTGTTTTTCCAAAGTTATCAACACTTTTATGTTTGGCGTTCCGAAACCCACCTTATCTCAGGCTGAAAAGCGTTTTTACGCATTGTGCCATAACTTTTCAGGGAAGCTTCAGAACATGAAATTTTAACCTCCCACTATAGCAGAAAGGGTCTTTCTAGTAGGTGCACATCAAATCTAAGCTCTCTGAAGTGTTTTTCGAAAGTTATCAACACTTTTATGTTTGGCGTTCCGAAACCCACCTTATCTCAGGCTGAAAAGCGTTTTTGTGCATTGTGCCATAACTTTTCAGGAAAGCTTCAGAACATGAAATTTTAACCTCCCACGATAGCAGAAAGGGTCTTTCTAGTAGTTGCACATCAAATCTAAACTGTCTGAAGTGTTTTTCCAAAGTTATCAACACTTTTATGTTTGGCGTTCCGAAACCCACCTTATCTCAGGCTGAAAAGCGTTTTTACGCATTGTGCCATAACTTTTCAGGGAAGCTTCAGAACATGAAATTTTAACCTCCCACTTTAGCAGAAAGGGTCTTTCTAGTAGGTGCACATCAAATCTAAGCTCTCTGAAGTGTTTTTCGAAAGTTATCAACACTTTTATGTTTGGCGTTCCGAAACCCACCTTATCTCAGGCTGAAAAGCGTTTTTGTGCATTGTGCCATAACTTTTCAGGGAAGCTTCAGAACATGAAATTTTAACCTCCCACTATAGCAGAAAGGGTCTTTCTAGTAGTTGCACATCAAATCTAAACTGTCTGAAGTGTTTTTCCAAAGTTATCAACACTTTTATGTTTGGCGTTCCGAAACCCACCTTATCTCAGGCTGAAAAGCGTTTTTACGCATTGTGCCATAACTTTTCAGGGAAGCTTCAGAACATGAAATTTTAACCTCCCACTATAGCAGAAAGGGTCTTTCTAGTAGTTGCACATCAAATCTAAACTGTCTGAAGTGTTTTTCCAAAGTTATTAACACTTTTATGTTTGGCGTTCCGAAACCCACCTTATCTCAGGCTGAAAAGTGTTTTTGTGCATTGTGCCATAACTTTTCAGGGAAGCTTCAGAACATGAAATTTTAACCTCCCACTATAGCAGAAAGGGTCTTTCTAGTAGTTGCACATCAAATCTAAACTGTCTGAAGTGTTTTTCCAAAGTTATCAACACTTTTATGTTTGGCGTTCCGAAACCCACCTTATCTCAGGCTGAAAAGCGTTTTTACGCATTGTGCCATAACTTTTCAGGGAAGCTTCAGAACATGAAATTTTAACCTCCCACTATAGCAGAAAGGGTCTTTCTAGTAGGTGCACATCAAATCTAAGCTCTCTGAAGTGTTTTTCGAAAGTTATCAACACTTTTATGTTTGGCGTTCCGAAACCCACCTTATCTCAGGCTGAAAAGCGTTTTTGTGCATTGTGCTATAACTTTTCAGGGAAGCTTCAGAACATGAAATTTTAACCTCCCACTATAGCAGAAAGGGTCTTTCTAGTAGTTGCACATCAAATCTAAACTGTCTGAAGTGTTTTTCCAAAGTTATCAACACTTTTATGTTTGGCGTTCCGAAACCCACCTTATCTCAGGCTGAAAAGCGTTTTTGTGCATTGTGCCATAACTTTTCAGGGAAGCTTCAGAACATGAAATTTTAACCTCCCACTATAGCAGAAAGGGTCTTTCTAGTAGTTGCACATCAAATCTAAGCTGTCTGAAGTGTTTTTCAAAAGTTATCAACACTTTTATGTTTGGCGTTCCGAAACCCACCTTATCTCAGGCTGAAAAGCGTTTTTGTGCATTGTGCCATAACTTTTCAGGGAAGCTTCAGAACATGAAATTTTAACCTCCCACTATAGCAGAAAGGGTCTTTCTAGTAGTTGCACATCAAATCTAAACTGTCTGAAGTGTTTTTCCAAAGTTATCAACACTTTTATGTTTGGCGTTCCGAAACCCACCTTATCTCAGGCTGAAAAGCGTTTTTACGCATTGTGCCATAACTTTTCAGGGAAGCTTCAGAACATGAAATTTTAACCTCCCACTATAGCAGACAGGGTCTTTCTAGTAGGTGCACATCAAATCTAAGCTCTCTGAAGTGTTTTTCGAAAGTTATCAACACTTTTATGTTTGGCGTTCCGAAACCCACCTTATCTCAGGCTGAAAAGCGTTTTTGTGCATTGTGCCATAACTTTTCAGGGAAGCTTCAGAACATGAAATTTTAACCTCCCACTATAGCAGAAAGGGTCTTTCTAGTAGTTGCACATCAAATCTAAACTGTCTGAAGTGTTTTTCCAAAGTTATTAACACTTTTATGTTCTGCGTTCCGAAACCCACCTTATCTCAGGCTGAAAAGCGTTTTTGTGCATTGTGCCATAACTTTTCAGGGAAGCTTCAGAACATGAAATTTTAACCTCCCACTATAGCAGAAATGGTCTTTCTAGTAGTTGCACATCAAATCTAAACTGTCTGAAGTGTTTTTCCAAAGTTATCAACACTTTTATGTTTGGCGTTCCGAAACCCACCTTATCTCAGGCTGAAAAGCGTTTTTGTGCACTGTGCCTTAACTTTTCAGGGAAGCTTCAGAACATGAAATTTTAACCTCCCACTATAGCAGAAAGGGTCTTTCTAGTAGTTGCACATCAAATCTAAACTGTCTGAAGTGTTTTTCCAAAGTTATCAACACTTTTATGTTTGGCGTTCCGAAACCCACCTTATCTCAGGCTGAAAAGCGTTTTTGTGCATTGTGCCATAACTTTTCAGGGAAGCTTCAGAACATGAAATTTTAACCTCCCACTATAGCAGAAAGGGTCTTTCTAGTAGTTGCACATCAAATCTAAACTGTGTGAAGTGTTTTTCCAAAGTTATCAACACTTTTATGTTTGGCGTTCCGAAACCCACCTTATCTCAGGCTGAAAAGCGTTTTTACGCATTGTGCCATAACTTTTCAGGGAAGCTTCAGAACATGAAATTTTAACCTCCCACTATAGCAGAAAGGGTCTTTCTAGTAGGTGCACATCAAATCTAAGCTCTCTGAAGTGTTTTTCGAAAGTTATCAACACTTTTATGTTTGGCGTTCCGAAACCCACCTTATCTCAGGCTGAAAAGCGTTTTTGTGCATTGTGCCACAACTTTTCAGGGAAGCTTCAGAACATGAAATTTTAACCTCCCACTATAGCAGAAAGGGTCTTTCTAGTAGTTGCACATCAAATCTAAACTGTCTGAAGTGTTTTTCCAAAGTTATCAACACTTTTATGTTTGGCGTTCCGAAACCCACCTTATCTCAGGCTGAAAAGCGTTTTTACGCATTGTGCCATAACTTTTCAGGGAAGCTTCAGAACATGAAATTTTAACCTCCCACTATAGCAGAAAGGGTCTTTCTAGTAGGTGCACATCAAATCTAAGCTGTCTGAAGTGTTTTTCGATAGTTATCAACACTTTTATGTTTGGCGTTCCGAAACCCACCTTATCTCAGGCTGAAAAGCGTTTTTGTGCATTGTGCCATAACTTTTCAGGGAAGCTTCAGAACATGAAATTTTAACCTCCCACTATAGCAGAAAGGGTCTTTCTAGTAGTTGCACATCAAATCTAAACTGCCTGAAGTGTTTTTCCAAAGTTATCAACACTTTTATGTTTGGCGTTCCGAAACCCACCTTATCTCAGGCTGAAAAGCGTTTTTGTGCATTGTGCCACAACTTTTCAGGAAAGCTTCAGAACATGAAATTTTAACCTCCCACTATAGCAGAAAGGGTCTTTCTAGTAGTTGCACATCAAATCTAAACTGTCTGAAGTGTTTTTCCAAAGTTATCAACACTTTTATGTTTGGCGTTCCGAAACCCACCTTATCTCAGGCTGAAAAGCGTTTTTACGCATTGTGCCATAACTTTTCAGGGAAGCTTCAGAACATGAAATTTTAACCTCCCACTATAGCAGAAAGGGTCTTTCTAGTAGTTGCACATCAAATCTAAGCTGTCTGAAGTGTTTTTCAAAAGTTATCAACACTTTTATGTTTGGCGTTCCGAAACCCACCTTATCTCAGGCTGACAAGCGTTTTTGTGCATTGTGCCATAACTTTTCAGGGAAGCTTCAGAACATGAAATTTTAACCTCCAACTATAGCAGAAAGGGTCTTTCTAGTAGTTGCACATCAAATCTAAACTGTCTGAAGTGTTTTTCCAAAGTTATTAACACTTTTATGTTTGGCGTTCCGAAACCCACCTTATCTCAGGCTGAAAAGCGTTTTTACGCATTGTGCCATAACTTTTCAGGGAAGCTTCAGAACATGAAATTTTAACCTCCCACTATAGCAGAAAGGGTCTTTCTAGTAGGTGCACATCAAATCTAAGCTGTCTGAAGTGTTTTTCGATAGTTATCAACACTTTTATGTTTGGCGTTCCGAAACCCACCTTATCTCAGGCTGAAAAGCGTTTTTGTGCATTGTGCCATAACTTTTCAGGGAAGCTTCAGAACATGAAATTTTAACCTCCCACTATAGCAGAAAGGGTCTTTCTAGTAGTTGCACATCAAATCTAAACTGCCTGAAGTGTTTTTCCAAAGTTATCAACACTTTTATGTTTGGCGTTCCGAAACCCACCTTATCTCAGGCTGAAAAGCGTTTTTGTGCATTGTGCCACAACTTTTCAGGAAAGCTTCAGAACATGAAATTTTAACCTCCCACTATAGCAGAAAGGGTCTTTCTAGTAGTTGCACATCAAATCTAAACTGTCTGAAGTGTTTTTCCAAAGTTATCAACACTTTTATGTTTGGCGTTCCGAAACCCACCTTATCTCAGGCTGAAAAGCGTTTTTACGCATTGTGCCATAACTTTTCAGGGAAGCTTCAGAACATGAAATTTTAACCTCCCACTATAGCAGAAAGGGTCTTTCTAGTAGTTGCACATCAAATCTAAGCTGTCTGAAGTGTTTTTCAAAAGTTATCAACACTTTTATGTTTGGCGTTCCGAAACCCACCTTATCTCAGGCTGAAAAGCGTTTTTACGCATTGTGCCATAACTTTTCAGGGAAGCTTCAGAACATGAAATTTTAACCTCCCACTATAGCAGAAAGGGTCTTTCTAGTAGTTGCACATCAAATCTAAGCTGTCTGAAGTGTTTTTCAAAAGTTATCAACACTTTTATGTTTGGCGTTCCGAAACCCACCTTATCTCAGGCTGAAAAGCGTTTTTGTGCATTGTGCCACAACTTTTCAGGAAAGCTTCAGAACATGAAATTTTAACCTCCCACTATAGCAGAAAGGGTCTTTCTAGTAGTTGCACATCAAATCTAAACTGTCTGAAGTGTTTTTCCAAAGTTATCAACACTTTTATGTTTGGCGTTCCGAAACCCACCTTATCTCAGGCTGAAAAGCGTTTTTACGCATTGTGCCATAACTTTTCAGGGAAGCTTCAGAACATGAAATTTTAACCTCCCACTATAGCAGAAAGGGTCTTTCTAGTAGTTGCACATCAAATCTAAGCTGTCTGAAGTGTTTTTCAAAAGTTATCAACACTTTTATGTTTGGCGTTCCGAAACCCACCTTATCTCAGGCTGAAAAGCGTTTTTGTGCATTGTGCCATAACTTTTCAGGGAAGCTTCAGAACATGAAATTTTAACCTCCAACTATAGCAGAAAGGGTCTTTCTAGTAGGTGCACATCAAATCTAAGCTCTCTGAAGTGTTTTTCGAAAGTTATCAACACTTTTATGTTTGGCGTTCCGAAACCCACCTTATCTCAGGCTGAAAAGCGTTTTTGTGCATTGTGCCATAACTTTTCAGGGAAGCTTCAGAACATGAAATTTTAACCTCCCACTATAGCAGAAAGGGTCTTTCTAGTAGTTGCACATCAAATCTAAACTGTCTGAAGTGTTTTTCCAAAGTTATCAACACTTTTATGTTTGGCGTTCCGAAACCCACCTTATCTCAGGCTGAAAAGCGTTTTTGTGCATTGTGCCATAACTTTTCAGGGAAGCTTCAGAACATGAAATTTTAACCTCCCACTATAGCAGAAAGGGTCTTTCTAGTAGTTGCACATCAAATCTAAGCTGTCTGAAGTGTTTTTCAAAAGTTATCAACACTTTTATGTTTGGCGTTCCGAAACCCACCTTATCTCAGGCTGAAAAGCGTTTTTGTGCATTGTGCCATAACTTTTCAGGGAAGCTTCAGAACATGAAATTTTAACCTCCCACTATAGCAGAAAGGGTCTTTCTAGTAGTTGCACATCAAATCTAAACTGTCTGAAGTGTTTTTCCAAAGTTATCAACACTTTTATGTTTGGCGTTCCGAAACCCACCTTATCTCAGGCTGAAAAGCGTTTTTACGCATTGTGCCATAACTTTTCAGGGAAGCTTCAGAACATGAAATTTTAACCTCCCACTATAGCAGACAGGGTCTTTCTAGTAGGTGCACATCAAATCTAAGCTCTCTGAAGTGTTTTTCGAAAGTTATCAACACTTTTATGTTTGGCGTTCCGAAACCCACCTTATCTCAGGCTGAAAAGCGTTTTTGTGCATTGTGCCATAACTTTTCAGGGAAGCTTCAGAACATGAAATTTTAACCTCCCACTATAGCAGAAAGGGTCTTTCTAGTAGTTGCACATCAAATCTAAACTGTCTGAAGTGTTTTTCCAAAGTTATTAACACTTTTATGTTCTGCGTTCCGAAACCCACCTTATCTCAGGCTGAAAAGCGTTTTTGTGCATTGTGCCATAACTTTTCAGGGAAGCTTCAGAACATGAAATTTTAACCTCCCACTATAGCAGAAATGGTCTTTCTAGTAGTTGCACATCAAATCTAAACTGTCTGAAGTGTTTTTCCAAAGTTATCAACACTTTTATGTTTGGCGTTCCGAAACCCACCTTATCTCAGGCTGAAAAGCGTTTTTGTGCACTGTGCCTTAACTTTTCAGGGAAGCTTCAGAACATGAAATTTTAACCTCCCACTATAGCAGAAAGGGTCTTTCTAGTAGTTGCACATCAAATCTAAACTGTCTGAAGTGTTTTTCCAAAGTTATCAACACTTTTATGTTTGGCGTTCCGAAACCCACCTTATCTCAGGCTGAAAAGCGTTTTTACGCATTGTGCCATAACTTTTCAGGGAAGCTTCAGAACATGAAATTTTAACCTCCCACTATAGCAGACAGGGTCTTTCTAGTAGGTGCACATCAAATCTAAGCTCTCTGAAGTGTTTTTCGAAAGTTATCAACACTTTTATGTTTGGCGTTCCGAAACCCACCTTATCTCAGGCTGAAAAGCGTTTTTACGCATTGTGCCATAACTTTTCAGGGAAGCTTCAGAACATGAAATTTTAACCTCCCACTATAGCAGAAAGGGTCTTTCTAGTAGGTGCACATCAAATCTAAGCTGTCTGAAGTGTTTTTCGATAGTTATCAACACTTTTATGTTTGGCGTTCCGAAACCCACCTTATCTCAGGCTGAAAAGCGTTTTTGTGCATTGTGCCATAACTTTTCAGGGAAGCTTCAGAACATGAAATTTTAACCTCCCACTATAGCAGAAAGGGTCTTTCTAGTAGTTGCACATCAAATCTAAACTGCCTGAAGTGTTTTTCCAAAGTTATCAACACTTTTATGTTTGGCGTTCCGAAACCCACCTTATCTCAGGCTGAAAAGCGTTTTTGTGCATTGTGCCACAACTTTTCAGGAAAGCTTCAGAACATGAAATTTTAACCTCCCACTATAGCAGAAAGGGTCTTTCTAGTAGTTGCACATCAAATCTAAACTGTCTGAAGTGTTTTTCCAAAGTTATCAACACTTTTATGTTTGGCGTTCCGAAACCCACCTTATCTCAGGCTGAAAAGCGTTTTTACGCATTGTGCCATAACTTTTCAGGGAAGCTTCAGAACATGAAATTTTAACCTCCCACTATAGCAGAAAGGGTCTTTCTAGTAGTTGCACATCAAATCTAAGCTGTCTGAAGTGTTTTTCAAAAGTTATCAACACTTTTATGTTTGGCGTTCCGAAACCCACCTTATCTCAGGCTGAAAAGCGTTTTTGTGCATTGTGCCATAACTTTTCAGGGAAGCTTCAGAACATGAAATTTTAACCTCCCACTATAGCAGAAAGGGTCTTTCTAGTAGTTGCACATCAAATCTAAACTGTCTGAAGTGTTTTTCCAAAGTTATCAACACTTTTATGTTTGGCGTTCCGAAACCCACCTTATCTCAGGCTGAAAAGCGTTTTTACGCATTGTGCCATAACTTTTCAGGGAAGCTTCAGAACATGAAATTTTAACCTCCCACTATAGCAGAAAGGGTCTTTCTAGTAGGTGCACATCAAATCTAAGCTCTCTGAAGTGTTTTTCGAAAGTTATCAACACTTTTATGTTTGGCGTTCCGAAACCCACCTTATCTCAGGCTGAAAAGCGTTTTTGTGCATTGTGCCATAACTTTTCAGGGAAGCTTCAGAACATGAAATTTTAACCTCCCACTATAGCAGAAAGGGTCTTTCTAGTAGTTGCACATCAAATCTAAACTGTCTGAAGTGTTTTTCCAAAGTTATTAACACTTTTGTATTTGGCGTTCCGAAACCCACCTTATCTCAGGCTGAAAAGCGTTTTTGTGCATTGTGCCATAACTTTTCAGGAAAGCTTCAGAACATGAAATTTTAATTTCCCACTATAGCAGAAAGGGTCTTTCTAGTAGTTGCACATCAAATCTAAACTGTCTGAAGTGTTTTTCCAAAGTTATCAACACTTTTATGTTTGGCGTTCCGAAACCCACCTTATCTCAGGCTGAAAAGCGTTTTTACGCATTGTGCCATAACTTTTCAGGGAAGCTTCAGAACATGAAATTTTAACCTCCCACTATAGCAGAAAGGGTCTTTCTAGTAGGTGCAAATCAAATCTAAGCTGTCTGAAGTGTTTTTCGAAAGTTATCAACACTTTTATGTTTGGCGTTCCGAAACCCACCTTATCTCAGGCTGAAAAGCGTTTTTGTGCATTGTGCCACAACTTTTCAGGAAAGCTTCAGAACATGAAATTTTAACCTCCCACTATAGCAGAAAGGGTCTTTCTAGTAGTTGCACATCAAATCTAAACTGTCTGAAGTGTTTTTCCAAAGTTATCAACACTTTTATGTTTGGCGTTCCGAAACCCACCTTATCTCAGGCTGAAAAGCGTTTTTACGCATTGTGCCATAACTTTTCAGGGAAGCTTCAGAACATGAAATTTTAACCTCCCACTATAGCAGAAAGGGTCTTTCTAGTAGGTGCACATCAAATCTAAGCTCTCTGAAGTGTTTTTCGAAAGTTATCAACACTTTTATGTTTGGCGTTCCGAAACCCACCTTATCTCAGGCTGAAAAGCGTTTTTGTGCATTGTGCCATAACTTTTCAGGGAAGCTTCAGAACATGTAATTTTAACCTCCCACTATAGCAGAAAGGGTCTTGTCTTTCTAGTAGTTGCACATCAAATCTAAACTGTCTGAAGTGTTTTTCCAAAGTTATTAACACTTTTATGTTTGGCGTTCCGAAACCCACCTTATCTCAGGCTGAAAAGCGTTTTTGTGCATTGTGCCATAACTTTTCAGGGAAGCTTCAGAACATGAAATTTTAACCTCCCACTATAGCAGAAAGGGTCTTTCCAGTAGTGGCACATCAAATCTAAACTGTCTGAAGTGTTTTTCCAAAGTTATTAACACTTTTATGTTTGGCGTTCCGAAACCCACCTTATCTCAGGCTGAAAAGCGTTTTTGTGCATTGTGCCATAACTTTTCAGGGAAGCTTCAGAACATGAAATTTTAACCTCCCACTATAGCAGAAAGGGTCTTTCTAGTAGTTGCACATCAAATCTAAACTGTCTGAAGTGTTTTTCCAAAGTTATCAACACTTTTATGTTTGGCGTTCCGAAACCCACCTTATCTCAGGCTGAAAAGCGTTTTTACGCATTGTGCCATAACTTTTCAGGGAAGCTTCAGAACATGACATTTTAACCTCCCACTATAGCAGAAAGGGTCTTTCTAGTAGTTGCACATCAAATCTAAGCTGTCTGAAGTGTTTTTCAAAAGTTATCAACACTTTTATGTTTGGCGTTCCGAAACCCACCTTATCTCAGGCTGAAAAGCGTTTTTGTGCATTGTGCCATAACTTTTCAGGAAAGCTTTAGAACATGAAATTTTAACCTCCCACTATAGCAGAAAGGGTCTTTCTAGTAGTTGCACATCAAATCTAAACTGTGTGAAGTGTTTTTCCAAAGTTATCAACACTTTTATGTTTGGCGTTCCGAAACCCACCTTATCTCAGGCTGAAAAGCGTTTTTACGCATTGTGCCATAACTTTTCAGGGAAGCTTCAGAACATGAAATTTTAACCTCCCACTATAGCAGAAAGGGTCTTTCTAGTAGGTGCACATCAAATCTAAGCTCTCTGAAGTGTTTTTCGAAAGTTATCAACACTTTTATGTTTGGCGTTCCGAAACCCACCTTATCTCAGGCTGAAAAGCGTTTTTGTGCATTGTGCCATAACTTTTCAGGGAAGCTTCAGAACATGAAATTTTAACCTCCCACTATAGCAGAAAGGGTCTTTCTAGTAGGTGCACATCAAATCTAAGCTGTCTGAAGTGTTTTTCGATAGTTATCAACACTTTTATGTTTGGCGTTCCGAAACCCACCTTATCTCAGGCTGAAAAGCGTTTTTGTGCATTGTGCCATAACTTTTCAGGGAAGCTTCAGAACATGAAATTTTAACCTCCCACTATAGCAGAAAGGGTCTTTCTAGTAGTTGCACATCAAATCTAAACTGTCTGAAGTGTTTTTCCAAAGTTATCAACACTTTTATGTTTGGCGTTCCGAAACCCACCTTATCTCAGGCTGAAAAGCGTTTTTGTGCATTGTGCCATAACTTTTCAGGGAAGCTTCAGAACATGAAATTTTAACCTCCCACTATAGCAGAAAGGGTCTTTCTAGTAGTTGCACATCAAATCTAAGCTGTCTGAAGTGTTTTTCAAAAGTTATCAACACTTTTATGTTTGGCGTTCCGAAACCCACCTTATCTCAGGCTGAAAAGCGTTTTTGTGCATTGTGCCATAACTTTTCAGGGAAGCTTCAGAACATGAAATTTTAACCTCCCACTATAGCAGAAAGGGTCTTTCTAGTAGTTGCACATCAAATCTAAACTGTCTGAAGTGTTTTTCCAAAGTTATTAACACTTTTATGTTTGGCGTTCCGAAACCCACCTTATCTCAGGCTGAAAAGCGTTTTTGTGCATTGTGCCATAACTTTTCAGGGAAGCTTCAGAACATGAAATTTTAACCTCCCACTATAGCAGAAAGGGTCTTTCTAGTAGTTGCACATCAAATCTAAACTGTCTGAAGTGTTTTTCCAAAGTTATTAACACTTTTATGTTTGGCGTTCCGAAACCCACCTTATCTCAGGCTGAAAAGCGTTTTTGTGCATTGTGCCATAACTTTTCAGGGAAGCTTCAGAACATGAAATTTTAACCTCCCACTATAGCAGAAAGGGTCTTTCTAGTAGTTGCACATCAAATCTAAACTGTCTGAAGTGTTTTTCCAAAGTTATCAACACTTTTATGTTTGGCGTTCCGAAACCCACCTTATCTCAGGCTGAAAAGCGTTTTTACGCATTGTGCCATAACTTTTCAGGGAAGCTTCAGAACATGAAATTTTAACCTCCCACTATAGCAGAAAGGGTCTTTCTAGTAGGTGCACATCAAATCTAAGCTCTCTGAAGTGTTTTTCGAAAGTTATCAACACTTTTATGTTTGGCGTTCCGAAACCCACCTTATCTCGGGCTGAAAAGCGTTTTTGTGCATTGTGCCATAACTTTTCAGGGAAGCTTCAGAACATGAAATTTTAACCTCCCACTATAGCAGAAAGGGTCTTTCTAGTAGTTGCACATCAAATCTAAACTGTCTGAAGTGTTTTTCCAAAGTTATCAACACTTTTATGTTTGGCGTTCCGAAACCCACCTTATCTCAGGCTGAAAAGCGTTTTTACGCATTGTGCCATAACTTTTCAGGGAAGCTTCAGAACATGAAATTTTAACCTCCCACTATAGCAGAAAGGGTCTTTCTAGTAGGTGCAAATCAAATCTAAGCTGTCTGAAGTGTTTTTCGAAAGTTATCAACACTTTTATGTTTGGCGTTCCGAAACCCACCTTTTCTCAGGCTGAAAAGCGTTTTTGTGCATTGTGCCATAAGTTTTCAGGGAAGCTTCAGAACATGAAATTTTAACCTCCCACTATAGCAGAAAGGGTCTTTCTAGTAGTTGCACATCAAATCTAAACTGTCTGAAGTGTTTTTCCAAAGTTATCAACACTTTTATGTTTGGCGTTCCGAAACCCACCTTATCTCAGGCTGAAAAGCGTTTTTACGCATTGTGCCATAACTTTTCAGGGAAGCTTCAGAACATGAAATTTTAACCTCCCACTATAGCAGAAAGGGTCTTTCTAGTAGGTGCACATCAAATCTAAGCTCTCTGAAGTGTTTTTCGAAAGTTATCAACACTTTTATGTTTGGCGTTCCGAAACCCACCTTATCTCAGGCTGAAAAGCGTTTTTGTGCATTGTGCCATAACTTTTCAGGGAAGCTTCAGAACATGTAATTTTAACCTCCCACTATAGCAGAAAGGGTCTTGTCTTTCTAGTAGTTGCACATCAAATCTAAACTGTCTGAAGTGTTTTTCCAAAGTTATTAACACTTTTATGTTTGGCGTTCCGAAACCCACCTTATCTCAGGCTGAAAAGCGTTTTTGTGCATTGTGCCATAACTTTTCAGGGAAGCTTCAGAACATGAAATTTTAACCTCCCACTATAGCAGAAAGGGTCTTTCCAGTAGTGGCACATCAAATCTAAACTGTCTGAAGTGTTTTTCCAAAGTTATTAACACTTTTATGTTTGGCGTTCCGAAACCCACCTTATCTCAGGCTGAAAAGCGTTTTTGTGCATTGTGCCATAACTTTTCAGGGAAGCTTCAGAACATGAAATTTTAACCTCCCACTATAGCAGAAAGGGTCTTTCTAGTAGTTGCACATCAAATCTAAACTGTCTGAAGTGTTTTTCCAAAGTTATCAACACTTTTATGTTTGGCGTTCCGAAACCCACCTTATCTCAGGCTGAAAAGCGTTTTTACGCATTGTGCCATAACTTTTCAGGGAAGCTTCAGAACATGAAATTTTAACCTCCCACTATAGCAGAAAGGGTCTTTCTAGTAGGTGCACATCAAATCTAAGCTCTCTGAAGTGTTTTTCGAAAGTTATCAACACTTTTATGTTTGGCGTTCCGAAACCCACCTTATCTCAGGCTGAAAAGCGTTTTTGTGCATTGTGCCATAACTTTTCAGGGAAGCTTCAGAACATGAAATTTTAACCTCCCACTATAGCAGAAAGGGTCTTTCTAGTAGTTGCACATCAAATCTAAACTGTCTGAAGTGTTTTTCCAAAGTTATCAACACTTTTATGTTTGGCGTTCCGAAACCCACCTTATCTCAGGCTGAAAAGCGTTTTTACGCATTGTGCCATAACTTTTCAGGGAAGCTTCAGAACATGAAATTTTAACCTCCCACTATAGCAGAAAGGGTCTTTCTAGTAGGTGCAAATCAAATCTAAGCTGTCTGAAGTGTTTTTCGAAAGTTATCAACACTTTTATGTTTGGCGTTCCGAAACCCAGCTTTTCTCAGGCTGAAAAGCGTTTTTGTGCATTGTGCCATAACTTTTCAGGGAAGCTTCAGAACATGAAATTTTAACCTCCCACTATAGCAGAAAGGGTCTTTCTAGTAGTTGCACATCAAATCTAAACTGTCTGAAGTGTTTTTCCAAAGTTATCAACACTTTTATGTTTGGCGTTCCGAAACCCACCTTATCTCAGGCTGAAAAGCGTTTTTACGCATTGTGCCATAACTTTTCAGGGAAGCTTCAGAACATGAAATTTTAACCTCCCACTATAGCAGAAAGGGTCTTTCTAGTAGGTGCACATCAAATCTAAGCTCTCTGAAGTGTTTTTCGAAAGTTATCAACACTTTTATGTTTGGCGTTCCGAAACCCACCTTATCTCAGGCTGAAAAGCGTTTTTGTGCATTGTGCCATAACTTTTCAGGGAAGCTTCAGAACATGTAATTTTAACCTCCCACTATAGCAGAAAGGGTCTTGTCTTTCTAGTAGTTGCACATCAAATCTAAACTGTCTGAAGTGTTTTTCCAAAGTTATTAACACTTTTATGTTTGGCGTTCCGAAACCCACCTTATCTCAGGCTGAAAAGCGTTTTTGTGCATTGTGCCATAACTTTTCAGGAAAGCTTCAGAACATGAAATTTTAACCTCCCACTATAGCAGAAAGGGTCTTTCTAGTAGTTGCACATCAAATCTAAACTGTCTGAAGTGTTTTTCCAAAGTTATCAACACTTTTATGTTTGGCGTTCCGAAACCCACCTTATCTCAGGCTGAAAAGCGTTTTTACGCATTGTGCCATAACTTTTCAGGGAAGCTTCAGAACATGAAATTTTAACCTCCCACTATAGCAGAAAGGGTCTTTCTAGTAGTTGCACATCAAATCTAAGCTGTCTGAAGTGTTTTTCAAAAGTTATCAACACTTTTATGTTTGGCGTTCCGAAACCCACCTTATCTCAGGCTGAAAAGCGTTTTTGTGCATTGTGCCATAACTTTTCAGGAAAGCTTCAGAACATGAAATTTTAACCTCCCACTATAGCAGAACGGGTCTTTCTAGTAGTTGCACATCAAATCTAAACTGTCTGAAGTGTTTTTCCAAAGTTATCAACACTTTTATGTTTGGCGTTCCGAAACCCACCTTATCTCAGGCTGAAAAGCGTTTTTGTGCATTGTGCCATAACTTTTCAGGAAAGCTTCAGAACATGAAATTTTAACCTCCCACTATAGCAGAAAGGGTCTTTCTAGTAGTTGCACATCAAATCTAAGCTGTCGGAAGTGTTTTTCAAAAGTTATCAACACTTTTATGTTTGGCGTTCCGAAACCCACCTTATCTCAGGCTGAAAAGCGTTTTTGTGCATTGTGCCATAACTTTTCAGGAAAGCTTCAGAACATGAAATTTTAACCTCCCACTATAGCAGAAAGGGTCTTTCTAGTAGTTGCACATCAAATCTAAACTGTCTGAAGTGTTTTTCCAAAGTTATCAACACTTTTATGTTTGGCGTTCCGAAACCCACCTTATCTCAGGCTGAAAAGCGTTTTTGTGCATTGTGCCATAACTTTTCAGGAAAGCTTCAGAACATGAAATTTTAACCTCCCACTATAGCAGAAAGGGTCTTTCTAGTAGTTGCACATCAAATCTAAGCTATCTTAAGTGTTTTTCAAAAGTTATCAACACTTTTATGTTTGGCGTTCCGAAACCCACCTTATCTCAGGCTGAAAAGCGTTTTTGTGCATTGTGCCATAACTTTTCAGGGAAGCTTCAGAACATGAAATTTTAACCTCCCACTATAGCAGAAAGGGTCTTTCTAGTAGTTGCACATCAAATCTAAACTGTCTGAAGTGTTTTTCCAAAGTTATCAACACTTTTATGTTTGGCGTTCCGAAACCCACCTTATCTCAGGCTGAAAAGCGTTTTTACGCATTGTGCCATAACTTTTCAGGAAAGCTTCAGAACATGAAATTTTAACCTCCCACTATAGCAGAAAGGGTCTTTCTAGTAGTTGCACATCAAATCAAAGCTGTCTGAAGTGTTTTTCAAAAGTTATCAACACTTTTATGTTTGGCGTTCCGAAACCCACCTTATCTCAGGCTGAAAAGCGTTTTTGTGCATTGTGCCATAACTTTTCAGGAAAGCTTCAGAACATGAAATTTTAACCTCCCACTATAGCAGAAAGGGTCTTTCTAGTAGTTGCACATCAAATCTAAACTGTCTGAAGTGTTTTTCCAAAGTTATCAACACTTTTATGTTTGGCGTTCCGAAACCCACCTTATCTCAGGCTGAAAAGCGTTTTTACGCATTGTGCCATAACTTTTCAGGGAAGCTTCAGAACATGAAATTTTAACCTCCCACTATAGCAGAAAGGGTCTTTCTAGTAGGTGCACATCAAATCTAAGCTCTCTGAAGTGTTTTTCGAAAGTTATCAACACTTTTATGTTTGGCGTTCCGAAACCCACCTTATCTCAGGCTGAAAAGCGTTTTTGTGCATTGTGCCATAACTTTTCAGGAAAGCTTCAGAACATGAAATTGTGACCTCCCACTATAGCAGAAAGGGTCTTTCTAGTAGTTGCACATCAAATCTAAACTGTCTGAAGTGTTTTTCCAAAGTTATCAACACTTTTATGTTTGGCGTTCCGAAACCCACCTTATCTCAGGCTGAAAAGCGTTTTTGTGCATTGTGCCATAACTTTTCAGGGAAGCTTCAGAACATGAAATTTTAACCTCCCACTATAGCAGAAAGGGTCTTTCTAGTAGTTGCACATCAAATCTAAGCTGTCTGAAGTGTTTTTCAAAAGTTATCAACACTTTTATGTTTGGCGTTCCGAAACCCACCTTATCTCAGGCTGAAAAGCGTTTTTGTGCATTGTGCCATAACTTTTCAGGGAAGCTTCAGAACATGAAATTTTAACCTCCCACTATAGCAGAAAGGGTCTTTCTAGTAGTTGCACATCAAATCTAAGCTGTCTGAAGTGTTTTTCAAAAGTTATCAACACTTTTATGTTTGGCGTTCCGAAACCCACCTTATCTCAGGCTGAAAAGCGTTTTTGTGCATTGTGCCATAACTTTTCAGGGAAGCTTCAGAACATGAAATTTTAACCTCCCACTATAGCAGAAAGGGTCTTTCTAGTAGTTGCACATCAAATCTAAACTGTCTGAAGTGTTTTTCCAAAGTTATCAACACTTTTATGTTTGGCGTTCCGAAACCCACCTTATCTCAGGCTGAAAAGCGTTTTTACGCATTGTGCCATAACTTTTCACGGAAGCTTCAGAACATGAAATTTTAACCTCCCACTATAGCAGAAAGGGTCTTTCTAGTAGGTGCACATCAAATCTAAGCTCTCTGAAGTGTTTTTCGAAAGTTATCAACACTTTTATGTTTGGCGTTCCGAAACCCACCTTATCTCAGGCTGAAAAGCGTTTTTGTGCATTGTGCCATAACTTTTCAGGGAAGCTTCAGAACATGAAATTTTAACCTCCCACTATAGCAGAAAGGGTCTTTCTAGTAGTTGCACATCAAATCTAAACTGTCTGAAGTGTTTTTCCAAAGTTATTAACACTTTTATGTTTGGCGTTCCGAAACCCACCTTATCTCAGGCTGAAAAGCGTTTTTGTGCATTGTGCCATAACTTTTCAGGAAAGCTTCAGAACATGAAATTTTAACCTCCCACTATAGCAGAAAGGGTCTTTCTAGTAGTTGCACATCAAATCTAAACTGTCTGAAGTGTTTTTCCAAAGTTATCAACACTTTTATGTTTGGCGTTCCGAAACCCACCTTATCTCAGGCTGAAAAGCGTTTTTACGCATTGTGCCATAACTTTTCAGGGAAGCTTCAGAACATGAAATTTTAACCTCCCACTATAGCAGAAAGGGTCTTTCTAGTAGTTGCACATCAAATCTAAACTGTCTGAAGTGTTTTTCCAAAGTTATCAACACTTTTATGTTTGGCGTTCCGAAACCCACCTTATCTCAGGCTGAAAAGCGTTTTTGTGCATTGTGCCATAACTTTTCAGGGAAGCTTCAGAACATGAAATTTAAACCTCCCACTATAGCAGAAAGGGTCTTTCTAGTAGTTGCACATCAAATCTAAGCTGTCTGAAGTGTTTTTCAAAAGTTATCAACACTTTTATGTTTGGCGTTCCGAAACCCACCTTATCTCAGGCTGAAAAGCGTTTTTGTGCATTGTGCCATAACTTTTCAGGAAAGCTTCAGAACATGAAATTTTAACCTCCCACTATAGAAGAAAGGGTCTTTCTAGTAGTTGCACATCAAATCTAAACTGTCTGAAGTGTTTTTCCAAAGTTATCAACACTTTTATGTTTGGCGTTCCGAAACCCACCTTATCTCAGGCTGAAAAGCGTTTTTACGCATTGTGCCATAACTTTTCAGGGAAGCTTCAGAACATGAAATTTTAACCTCCCACTATAGCAGAAAGGGTCTTTCTAGTAGGTGCACATCAAATCTAAGCTCTCTGAAGTGTTTTTCGAAAGTTATCAACACTTTTATGTTTGGCGTTCCGAAACCCACCTTATCTCAGGCTGAAAAGCGTTTTTGTGCATTGTGCCATAACTTTTCAGGAAAGCTTCAGAACATGAAATTTTAACCTCCCACTATAGCAGAAAGGGTCTTTCTAGTAGTTGCACATCAAATCTAAGCTGTCTGAAGTGTTTTTCAAAAGTTATCAACACTTTTATGTTTGGCGTTCCGAAACCCACCTTATCTCAGGCTGAAAAGCGTTTTTGTGCATTGTGCCATAACTTTTCAGGAAAGCTTCAGAACATGAAATTTTAACCTCCCACTATAGCAGAAAGGGTCTTTCTTGTAGTTGCACATCAAATCTAAACTGTCTGAAGTGTTTTTCCAAAGTTATCAACACTTTTATGTTTGGCGTTCCGAAACCCACCTTATCTCAGGCTGAAAAGCGTTTTTGTGCATTGTGCCATAACTTTTCAGGAAAGCTTCAGAACATGAAATTTTAACCTCCCACTATAGCAGAAAGGGTCTTTCTAGTAGTTGCACATCAAATCTAAGCTGTCTGAAGTGTTTTTCAAAAGTTATCAACACTTTTATGTTTGGCGTACCGAAACCCACCTTATCTCAGGCTGAAAAGCGTTTTTGTGCATTGTGCCATAACTTTCCAGGAAAGCTTCAGAACATGAAATTTTAACCTCCCACTATAGCAGAAAGGGTCTTTCTAGTAGTTGCACATCAAATCTAAACTGTCTGAAGTGTTTTTCCAAAGTTATCAACACTTTTATGTTTGGCGTTCCGAAACCCACCTTATCTCAGGCTGAAAAGCGTTTTTGTGCATTGTGCCATAACTTTTCAGGAAAGCTTCAGAACATGAAATTTTAACCTCCCACTATAGCAGAAAGGGTCTTTCTAGTAGTTGCACATCAAATCTAAGCTATCTTAAGTGTTTTTCAAAAGTTATCAACACTTTTATGTTTGGCGTTCCGAAACCCACCTTATCTCAGGCTGAAAAGCGTTTTTACGCATTGTGCCATAACTTTTCAGGGAAGCTTCAGAACATGAAATTTTAACCTCCCACAATAGCAGAAAGGGTCTTTCTAGTAGTTGCACATCAAATCTAAGCTGTCTGAAGTGTTTTTCAAAAGTTATCAACACTTTTATGTTTGGCGTTCCGAAACCCACCTTATCTCAGGCTGAAAAGCGTTTTTGTGCATTGTGCCATAACTTTTCAGGAAAGCTTCAGAACATGAAATTTTAACCTCCCACTATAGCAGAAAGGGTCTTTCTAGTAGTTGCACATCAAATCTAAACTGTCTGAAGTGTTTTTCCAAAGTTATCAACACTTTTATGTTTGGCGTTCCGAAACCCACCTTATCTCAGGCTGAAAAGCGTTTTTACGCATTGTGCCATAGCTTTTCAGGGAAGCTTCAGAACATGAAATTTTAACCTCCCACTATAGCAGAAAGGGTCTTTCTAGTAGGTGCACATCAAATCTAAGCTCTCTGAAGTGTTTTTCGAAAGTTATCAACACTTTTATGTTTGGCGTTCCGAAACCCACCTTATCTCAGGCTGAAAAGCGTTTTTGTGCATTGTGCCATAACTTTTCAGGAAAGCTTCAGAACATGAAATTGTAACCTCCCACTATAGCAGAAAGGGTCTTTCTAGTAGTTGCACATCAAATCTAAACTGTCTGAAGTGTTTTTCCAAAGTTATCAACACTTTTATGTTTGGCGTTCCGAAACCCACCTTATCTCAGGCTGAAAAGCGTTTTTGTGCATTGTGCCATAACTTTTCAGGGAAGCTTCAGAACATGAAATTTTAACCTCCCACTATAGCAGAAAGGGTCTTTCTAGTAGTTGCACATCAAATCTAAGCTGTCTGAAGTGTTTTTCAAAAGTTATCAACACTTTTATGTTTGGCGTTCCGAAACCCACCTTATCTCAGGCTGAAAAGCGTTTTTGTGCATTGTGCCATAACTTTTCAGGGAAGCTTCAGAACATGAAATTTTAACCTCCCACTATAGCAGAAAGGGTCTTTCTAGTAGTTGCACATCAAATCTAAGCTGTCTGAAGTGTTTTTCAAAAGTTATCAACACTTTTATGTTTGGCGTTCCGAAACCCACCTTATCTCAGGCTGAAAAGCGTTTTTGTGCATTGTGCCATAACTTTTCAGGGAAGCTTCAGAACATGAAATTTTAACCTCCCACTATAGCAGAAAGGGTCTTTCTAGTAGTTGCACATCAAATCTAAGCTGTTTGAAGTGTTTTTCAAAAGTTATCAACACTTTTATGTTTGGCGTTCCGAAACCCACCTTATCTCAGGCTGAAAAGCGTTTTTGTGCATTGTGCCATAACTTTTCAGGAAAGCTTCAGAACATGAAATTTTAACCTCCCACTATAGCAGAAAGGGTCTTTCTAGTAGTTGCACATCAAATCTAAACTGTCTGAAGTGTTTTTCCAAAGTTATCAACACTTTTATGTTTGGCGTTCCGAAACCCACCTTATCTCAGGCTGAAAAGCGTTTTTACGCATTGTGCCATAACTTTTCAGGGAAGCTTCAGAACATGAAATTTTAACCTCCCACTATAGCAGAAAGGGTCTTTCTAGTAGGTGCACATCAAATCTAAGCTGTCTGAAGTGTTTTTCGAAAGTTATCAACACTTTTGTGTTTGGCGTTCCGAAACCCACCTTATCTCAGGCTGAAAAGCGTTTTTGTGCATTGTGCCATAACTTTTCAGGGAAGCTTCAGAACATGAAATTTTAACCTCCCACTATAGCAGAAAGGGTCTTTCTAGTAGTTGCACATCAAATCTAAGCTGTCTGAAGTGTTTTTCAAAAGTTATCAACACTTTTATGTTTGGCGTTCCGAAACCCACCTTATCTCAGGCTGAAAAGCGTTTTTGTGCATTGTGCCATAACTTTTCAGGAAAGCTTCAGAACATGAAATTTTAACCTCCCACTATAGCAGAAAGGGTCTTTCTAGTAGTTGCACATCAAATCTAAACTGTCTGAAGTGTTTTTCCAAAGTTATCAACACTTTTATGTTTGGCGTTCCGAAACCCACCTTATCTCAGGCTGAAAAGCGTTTTTACGCATTGTGCCATAACTTTTCAGGGAAGCTTCAGAACATGAAATTTTAACCTCCCACTATAGCAGAAAGGGTCTTTCTAGTAGGTGCACATCAAATCTAAGCTCTCTGAAGTGTTTTTCGAAAGTTATCAACACTTTTATGTTTGGCGTTCCGAAACCCACCTTATCTCAGGCTGAAAAGCGTTTTTGTGCATTGTGCCATAACTTTTCAGGGAAGCTTCAGAACATGAAATTTTAACCTCCCACTATAGCAGAAAGGGTCTTTCTAGTAGTTGCACATCAAATCTAAACTGTCTGAAGTGTTTTTCCAAAGTTATTAACACTTTTATGTTTGGCGTTCCGAAACCCACCTTATCTCAGGCTGAAAAGCGTTTTTGTGCATTGTGCCATAACTTTTCAGGGAAGCTTCAGAACATGAAATTTTAACCTCCCACTATAGCAGAAAGGGTCTTTCTAGTAGTTGCACATCAAATCTAAACTGTCTGAAGTGTTTTTCCAAAGTTATCAACACTTTTATGTTTGGCGTTCCGAAACCCACCTTATCTCAGGCTGAAAAGCGTTTTTGTGCATTGTGCCATAACTTTTCAGGGAAGCTTCAGAACATGAAATTTTAACCTCCCACTATAGCAGAAAGGGTCTTTCTAGTAGTTGCACATCAAATCTAAGCTGTCTGAAGTGTTTTTCAAAAGTTATCAACACTTTTATGTTTGGCGTTCCGAAACCCACCATATCTCAGGCTGAAAAGCGTTTTTGTGCATTGTGCCATAACTTTTCAGGAAAGCTTCAGAACATGAAATTTTAACCTCCCACTATAGAAGAAAGGGTCTTTCTAGTAGTTGCACATCAAATCTAAACTGTCTGAAGTGTTTTTCCAAAGTTATCAACACTTTTATGTTTGGCGTTCCGAAACCCACCTTATCTCAGGCTGAAAAGCGTTTTTACGCATTGTGCCATAACTTTTCAGGGAAGCTTCAGAACATGAAATTTTAACCTCCCACTATAGCAGAAAGGGTCTTTCTAGTAGGTGCACATCAAATCTAAGCTCTCTGAAGTGTTTTTCGAAAGTTATCAACACTTTTATGTTTGGCGTTCCGAAACCCACCTTATCTCAGGCTGAAAAGCGTTTTTGTGCATTGTGCCATAACTTTTCAGGAAAGCTTCAGAACATGAAATTTTAACCTCCCACTATAGCAGAAAGGGTCTTTCTAGTAGTTGCACATCAAATCTAAGCTGTCTGAAGTGTTTTTCAAAAGTTATCAACACTTTTATGTTTGGCGTTCCGAAACCCACCTTATCTCAGGCTGAAAAGCGTTTTTGTGCATTGTGCCATAACTTTTCAGGAAAGCTTCAGAACATGAAATTTTAATTTCCCACTATAGCAGAAAGGGTCTTTCTAGTAGTTGCACATCAAATCTAAACTGTCTGAAGTGTTTTTCCAAAGTTATCAACACTTTTATGTTTGGCGTTCCGAAACCCACCTTATCTCAGGCTGAAAAGCGTTTTTACGCATTGTGCCATAACTTTTCAGGGAAGCTTCAGAACATGAAATTTTAACCTCCCACTATAGCAGAAAGGGTCTTTCTAGTAGGTGCAAATCAAATCTAAGCTGTCTGAAGTGTTTTTCGAAAGTTATCAACACTTTTATGTTTGGCGTTCCGAAACCCACCTTATCTCAGGCTGAAAAGCGTTTTTGTGCATTGTGCCATAACTTTTCAGGGAAGCTTCAGAACATGAAATTTTAACCTCCCACTATAGCAGAAAGGGTCTTTCTAGTAGTTGCACATCAAATCTAAGCTGTCAGAAGTGTATTTCAAAAGTTATCAACACTTTTATGTTTGGCGTTCCGAAACCCACCTTATCTCAGGCTGAAAAGCGTTTTTGTGCATTGTGCCACAACTTTTCAGGGAAGCTTCAGAACATGAAATTTTAACCTCCCACTATAGCAGAAAGGGTCTTTCTAGTAGGTGCACATCAAATCTAAGCTCTCTGAAGTGTTTTTCGAAAGTTATCAACACTTTTATGTTTGGCGTTCCGAAACCCACCTTATCTCAGGCTGAAAAGCGTTTTTGTGCATTGTGCCATAACTTTTCAGGGAAGCTTCAGAACATGTAATTTTAACCTCCCACTATAGCAGAAAGGGTCTTGTCTTTCTAGTAGTTGCACATCAAATCTAAACTGTCTGAAGTGTTTTTCCAAAGTTATTAACACTTTTATGTTTGGCGTTCCGAAACCCACCTTATCTCAGGCTGAAAAGCGTTTTTGTGCATTGTGCCATAACTTTTCAGGGAAGCTTCAGAACATGAAATTTTAACCTCCCACTATAGCAGAAAGGGTCTTTCCAGTAGTGGCACATCAAATCTAAACTGTCTGAAGTGTTTTTCCAAAGTTATTAACACTTTTATGTTTGGCGTTCCGAAACCCACCTTATCTCAGGCTGAAAAGCGTTTTTGTGCATTGTGCCATAACTTTTCAGGGAAGCTTCAGAACATGAAATTTTAACCTCCCACTATAGCAGAAAGGGTCTTTCTAGTAGTTGCACATCAAATCTAAACTGTCTGAAGTGTTTTTCCAAAGTTATCAACACTTTTATGTTTGGCGTTCCGAAACCCACCTTATCTCAGGCTGAAAAGCGTTTTTACGCATTGTGCCATAACTTTTCAGGGAAGCTTCAGAACATGACATTTTAACCTCCCACTATAGCAGAAAGGGTCTTTCTAGTAGTTGCACATCAAATCTAAGCTGTCTGAAGTGTTTTTCAAAAGTTATCAACACTTTTATGTTTGGCGTTCCGAAACCCACCTTATCTCAGGCTGAAAAGCGTTTTTGTGCATTGTGCCATAACTTTTCAGGAAAGCTTCAGAACATGAAATTTTAACCTCCCACTATAGCAGAAAGGGTCTTTCTAGTAGTTGCACATCAAATCTAAACTGTGTGAAGTGTTTTTCCAAAGTTATCAACACTTTTATGTTTGGCGTTCCGAAACCCACCTTATCTCAGGCTGAAAAGCGTTTTTACGCATTGTGCCATAACTTTTCAGGGAAGCTTCAGAACATGAAATTTTAACCTCCCACTATAGCAGAAAGGGTCTTTCTAGTAGGTGCACATCAAATCTAAGCTCTCTGAAGTGTTTTTCGAAAGTTATCAACACTTTTATGTTTGGCGTTCCGAAACCCACCTTATCTCAGGCTGAAAAGCGTTTTTGTGCATTGTGCCATAACTTTTCAGGGAAGCTTCAGAACATGAAATTTTAACCTCCCACTATAGCAGAAAGGGTCTTTCTAGTAGGTGCACATCAAATCTAAGCTGTCTGAAGTGTTTTTCGATAGTTATCAACACTTTTATGTTTGGCGTTCCGAAACCCACCTTATCTCAGGCTGAAAAGCGTTTTTGTGCATTGTGCCATAACTTTTCAGGGAAGCTTCAGAACATGAAATTTTAACCTCCCACTATAGCAGAAAGGGTCTTTCTAGTAGTTGCACATCAAATCTAAACTGTCTGAAGTGTTTTTCCAAAGTTATCAACACTTTTATGTTTGGCGTTCCGAAACCCACCTTATCTCAGGCTGAAAAGCGTTTTTGTGCATTGTGCCATAACTTTTCAGGGAAGCTTCAGAACATGAAATTTTAACCTCCCACTATAGCAGAAAGGGTCTTTCTAGTAGTTGCACATCAAATCTAAGCTGTCTGAAGTGTTTTTCAAAAGTTATCAACACTTTTATGTTTGGCGTTCCGAAACCCACCTTATCTCAGGCTGAAAAGCGTTTTTGTGCATTGTGCCATAACTTTTCAGGGAAGCTTCAGAACATGAAATTTTAACCTCCCACTATAGCAGAAAGGGTCTTTCTAGTAGTTGCACATCAAATCTAAACTGTCTGAAGTGTTTTTCCAAAGTTATTAACACTTTTATGTTTGGCGTTCCGAAACCCACCTTATCTCAGGCTGAAAAGCGTTTTTGTGCATTGTGCCATAACTTTTCAGGGAAGCTTCAGAACATGAAATTTTAACCTCCCACTATAGCAGAAAGGGTCTTTCTAGTAGTTGCACATCAAATCTAAACTGTCTGAAGTGTTTTTCCAAAGTTATTAACACTTTTATGTTTGGCGTTCCGAAACCCACCTTATCTCAGGCTGAAAAGCGTTTTTGTGCATTGTGCCATAACTTTTCAGGGAAGCTTCAGAACATGAAATTTTAACCTCCCACTATAGCAGAAAGGGTCTTTCTAGTAGTTGCACATCAAATCTAAACTGTCTGAAGTGTTTTTCCAAAGTTATCAACACTTTTATGTTTGGCGTTCCGAAACCCACCTTATCTCAGGCTGAAAAGCGTTTTTACGCATTGTGCCATAACTTTTCAGGGAAGCTTCAGAACATGAAATTTTAACCTCCCACTATAGCAGAAAGGGTCTTTCTAGTAGGTGCACATCAAATCTAAGCTCTCTGAAGTGTTTTTCGAAAGTTATCAACACTTTTATGTTTGGCGTTCCGAAACCCACCTTATCTCAGGCTGAAAAGCGTTTTTGTGCATTGTGCCATAACTTTTCAGGGAAGCTTCAGAACATGAAATTTTAACCTCCCACTATAGCAGAAAGGGTCTTTCTAGTAGTTGCACATCAAATCTAAACTGTCTGAAGTGTTTTTCCAAAGTTATCAACACTTTTATGTTTGGCGTTCCGAAACCCACCTTATCTCAGGCTGAAAAGCGTTTTTGTGCATTGTGCCATAACTTTTCAGGGAAGCTTCAGAACATGAAATTTTAACCTCCCACTATAGCAGAAAGGGTCTTTCTAGTAGTTGCACATCAAATCTAAACTGTCTGAAGTGTTTTTCCAAAGTTATCAACACTTTTATGTTTGGCGTTCCGAAACCCACCTTATCTCAGGCTGAAAAGCGTTTTTACGCATTGTGCCATAACTTTTCAGGGAAGCTTCAGAACATGAAATTTTAACCTCCCACTATAGCAGAAAGGGTCTTTCTAGTAGGTGCACATCAAATCTAAACTGTCTGAAGTGTTTTTCCAAAGTTATCAACACTTTTATGTTTGGCGTTCCGAAACCCACCTTATCTCAGGCTGAAAAGCGTTTTTGTGCATTGTGCCATAACTTTTCAGGGAAGCTTCAGAACATGAAATTTTAACCTCCCACTATAGCAGAAAGGGTCTTTCTAGTAGGTGCACATCAAATCTAAGCTGTCTGAAGTGTTTTTCGAAAGTTATCAACACTTTTATGTTTGGCGTTCCGAAACCCACCTTATCTCAGGCTGAAAAGCGTTTTTGTGCATTGTGCCATAACTTTTCAGGGAAGCTTCAGAACATGAAATTTTAACCTCCCACTATAGCAGAAAGGGTCTTTCTAGTAGTTGCACATCAAATCTAAGCTGTCTGAAGTGTTTTTCAAAAGTTATCAACACTTTTATGTTTGGCGTTCCGAAACCCACCTTATCTCAGGCTGAAAAGCGTTTTTGTGCATTGTGCCATAACTTTTCAGGAAAGCTTCAGAACATGAAATTTTAACCTCCCACTATAGCAGAAAGGGTCTTTCTAGTAGTTGCACATCAAATCTAAACTTTGTGAAGTGTTTTTCCAAAGTTATCAACACTTTTATGTTTGGCGTTCCGAAACCCACCTTATCTCAGGCTGAAAAGCGTTTTTACGCATTGTGCCATAACTATTCAGGGAAGCTTCAGAACATGAAATTTTAACCTCCCACTATAGCAGAAAGGGTCTTTCTAGTAGGTGCACATCAAATCTAAGCTCTCTGAAGTGTTTTTCGAAAGTTATCAACACTTTTATGTTTGGCGTTCCGAAACCCACCTTATCTCAGGCTGAAAAGCGTTTTTGTGCATTGTGCCATAACTTTTCAGGGAAGCTTCAGAACATGAAATTTTAACCTCCCACTATAGCAGAAAGGGTCTTTCTAGTAGTTGCACATCAAATCTAAACTGTCTAAAGTGTTTTTCCAAAGTTATCAACACTTTTATGTTTGGCGTTCCGAAACCCACCTTATCTCAGGCTGAAAAGCGTTTTTACGCATTGTGCCATAACTTTTCAGGGAAGCTTCAGAACATGAAATTTTAACCTCCCACTATAGCAGAAAGGGTCTTTCTAGTAGGTGCACATCAAATCTAAGCTCTCTGAAGTGTTTTTCGAAAGTTATCAACACTTTTATGTTTGGCGTTCCGAAACCCACCTTATCTCAGGCTGAAAAGCGTTTTTGTGCATTGTGCCATAACTTTTCAGGAAAGCTTCAGAACATGAAATTTTAACCTCCCACGATAGCAGAAAGGGTCTTTCTAGTAGTTGCACATCAAATCTAAACTGTCTGAAGTGTTTTTCCAAAGTTATCAACACTTTTATGTTTGGCGTTCCGAAACCCACCTTATCTCAGGCTGAAAAGCGTTTTTACGCATTGTGCCATAACTTTTCAGGGAAGCTTCAGAACATGAAATTTTAACCTCCCACTATAGCAGAAAGGGTCTTTCTAGTAGGTGCACATCAAATCTAAGCTCTCTGAAGTGTTTTTCGAAAGTTATCAACACTTTTATGTTTGGCGTTCCGAAACCCACCTTATCTCAGGCTGAAAAGCGTTTTTGTGCATTGTGCCATAACTTTTCAGGGAAGCTTCAGAACATGAAATTTTAACCTCCCACTATAGCAGAAAGGGTCTTTCTAGTAGTTGCACATCAAATCTAAACTGTCTGAAGTGTTTTTCCAAAGTTATCAACACTTTTATGTTTGGCGTTCCGAAACCCACCTTATCGCAGGCTGAAAAGCGTTTTTACGCATTGTGCCATAACTTTTCAGGGAAGCTTCAGAACATGAAATTTTAACCTCCCACTATAGCAGAAAGGGTCTTTCTAGTAGTTGCACATCAAATCTAAACTGTCTGAAGTGTTTTTCCAAAGTTATTAACACTTTTATGTTTGGCGTTCCGAAACCCACCTTATCTCAGGCTGAAAAGTGTTTTTGTGCATTGTGCCATAACTTTTCAGGGAAGCTTCAGAACATGAAATTTTAACCTCCCACTATAGCAGAAAGGGTCTTTCTAGTAGTTGCACATCAAATCTAAACTGTCTGAAGTGTTTTTCCAAAGTTATCAACACTTTTATGTTTGGCGTTCCGAAACCCACCTTATCTCAGGCTGAAAAGCGTTTTTACGCATTGTGCCATAACTTTTCAGGGAAGCTTCAGAACATGAAATTTTAACCTCCCACTATAGCAGAAAGGGTCTTTCTAGTAGGTGCACATCAAATCTAAGCTCTCTGAAGTGTTTTTCGAAAGTTATCAACACTTTTATGTTTGGCGTTCCGAAACCCACCTTATCTCAGGCTGAAAAGCGTTTTTGTGCATTGTGCTATAACTTTTCAGGGAAGCTTCAGAACATGAAATTTTAACCTCCCACTATAGCAGAAAGGGTCTTTCTAGTAGTTGCACATCAAATCTAAACTGTCTGAAGTGTAATTCCAAAGTTATCAACACTTTTATGTTTGGCGTTCCGAAACCCACCTTATCTCAGGCTGAAAAGCGTTTTTGTGCATTGTGCCATAACTTTTCAGGGAAGCTTCAGAACATGAAATTTTAACCTCCCACTATAGCAGAAAGGGTCTTTCTAGTAGTTGCACATCAAATCTAAGCTGTCTGAAGTGTTTTTCAAAAGTTATCAACACTTTTATGTTTGGCGTTCCGAAACCCACCTTATCTCAGGCTGAAAAGCGTTTTTGTGCATTGTGCCATAACTTTTCAGGGAAGCTTCAGAACATGAAATTTTAACCTCCCACTATAGCAGAAAGGGTCTTTCTAGTAGTTGCACATCAAATCTAAACTGTCTGAAGTGTTTTTCCAAAGTTATCAACACTTTTATGTTTGGCGTTCCGAAACCCACCTTATCTCAGGCTGAAAAGCGTTTTTACGCATTGTGCCATAACTTTTCAGGGAAGCTTCAGAACATGAAATTTTAACCTCCCACTATAGCAGACAGGGTCTTTCTAGTAGGTGCACATCAAATCTAAGCTCTCTGAAGTGTTTTTCGAAAGTTATCAACACTTTTATGTTTGGCGTTCCGAAACCCACCTTATCTCAGGCTGAAAAGCGTTTTTGTGCATTGTGCCATAACTTTTCAGGGAAGCTTCAGAACATGAAATTTTAACCTCCCACTATAGCAGAAAGGGTCTTTCTAGTAGTTGCACATCAAATCTAAACTGTCTGAAGTGTTTTTCCAAAGTTATTAACACTTTTATGTTCTGCGTTCCGAAACCCACCTTATCTCAGGCTGAAAAGCGTTTTTGTGCATTGTGCCATAACTTTTCAGGGAAGCTTCAGAACATGAAATTTTAACCTCCCACTATAGCAGAAATGGTCTTTCTAGTAGTTGCACATCAAATCTAAACTGTCTGAAGTGTTTTTCCAAAGTTATCAACACTTTTATGTTTGGCGTTCCGAAACCCACCTTATCTCAGGCTGAAAAGCGTTTTTGTGCACTGTGCCTTAACTTTTCAGGGAAGCTTCAGAACATGAAATTTTAACCTCCCACTATAGCAGAAAGGGTCTTTCTAGTAGTTGCACATCAAATCTAAACTGTCTGAAGTGTTTTTCCAAAGTTATCAACACTTTTATGTTTGGCGTTCCGAAACCCACCTTATCTCAGGCTGAAAAGCGTTTTTGTGCATTGTGCCATAACTTTTCAGGGAAGCTTCAGAACATGAAATTTTAACCTCCCACTATAGCAGAAAGGGTCTTTCTAGTAGTTGCACATCAAATCTAAACTGTGTGAAGTGTTTTTCCAAAGTTATCAACACTTTTATGTTTGGCGTTCCGAAACCCACCTTATCTCAGGCTGAAAAGCGTTTTTACGCATTGTGCCATAACTTTTCAGGGAAGCTTCAGAACATGAAATTTTAACCTCCCACTATAGCAGAAAGGGTCTTTCTAGTAGGTGCACATCAAATCTAAGCTCTCTGAAGTGTTTTTCGAAAGTTATCAACACTTTTATGTTTGGCGTTCCGAAACCCACCTTATCTCAGGCTGAAAAGCGTTTTTGTGCATTGTGCCACAACTTTTCAGGGAAGCTTCAGAACATGAAATTTTAACCTCCCACTATAGCAGAAAGGGTCTTTCTAGTAGTTGCACATCAAATCTAAACTGTCTGAAGTGTTTTTCCAAAGTTATCAACACTTTTATGTTTGGCGTTCCGAAACCCACCTTATCTCAGGCTGAAAAGCGTTTTTACGCATTGTGCCATAACTTTTCAGGGAAGCTTCAGAACATGAAATTTTAACCTCCCACTATAGCAGAAAGGGTCTTTCTAGTAGGTGCACATCAAATCTAAGCTGTCTGAAGTGTTTTTCGATAGTTATCAACACTTTTATGTTTGGCGTTCCGAAACCCACCTTATCTCAGGCTGAAAAGCGTTTTTGTGCATTGTGCCATAACTTTTCAGGGAAGCTTCAGAACATGAAATTTTAACCTCCCACTATAGCAGAAAGGGTCTTTCTAGTAGTTGCACATCAAATCTAAACTGCCTGAAGTGTTTTTCCAAAGTTATCAACACTTTTATGTTTGGCGTTCCGAAACCCACCTTATCTCAGGCTGAAAAGCGTTTTTGTGCATTGTGCCACAACTTTTCAGGAAAGCTTCAGAACATGAAATTTTAACCTCCCACTATAGCAGAAAGGGTCTTTCTAGTAGTTGCACATCAAATCTAAACTGTCTGAAGTGTTTTTCCAAAGTTATCAACACTTTTATGTTTGGCGTTCCGAAACCCACCTTATCTCAGGCTGAAAAGCGTTTTTACGCATTGTGCCATAACTTTTCAGGGAAGCTTCAGAACATGAAATTTTAACCTCCCACTATAGCAGAAAGGGTCTTTCTAGTAGTTGCACATCAAATCTAAGCTGTCTGAAGTGTTTTTCAAAAGTTATCAACACTTTTATGTTTGGCGTTCCGAAACCCACCTTATCTCAGGCTGAAAAGCGTTTTTGTGCATTGTGCCATAACTTTTCAGGGAAGCTTCAGAACATGAAATTTTAACCTCCAACTATAGCAGAAAGGGTCTTTCTAGTAGTTGCACATCAAATCTAAACTGTCTGAAGTGTTTTTCCAAAGTTATTAACACTTTTATGTTTGGCGTTCCGAAACCCACCTTATCTCAGGCTGAAAAGCGTTTTTACGCATTGTGCCATAACTTTTCAGGGAAGCTTCAGAACATGAAATTTTAACCTCCCACTATAGCAGAAAGGGTCTTTCTAGTAGGTGCACATCAAATCTAAGCTGTCTGAAGTGTTTTTCGATAGTTATCAACACTTTTATGTTTGGCGTTCCGAAACCCACCTTATCTCAGGCTGAAAAGCGTTTTTGTGCATTGTGCCATAACTTTTCAGGGAAGCTTCAGAACATGAAATTTTAACCTCCCACTATAGCAGAAAGGGTCTTTCTAGTAGTTGCACATCAAATCTAAACTGCCTGAAGTGTTTTTCCAAAGTTATCAACACTTTTATGTTTGGCGTTCCGAAACCCACCTTATCTCAGGCTGAAAAGCGTTTTTGTGCATTGTGCCACAACTTTTCAGGAAAGCTTCAGAACATGAAATTTTAACCTCCCACTATAGCAGAAAGGGTCTTTCTAGTAGTTGCACATCAAATCTAAACTGTCTGAAGTGTTTTTCCAAAGTTATCAACACTTTTATGTTTGGCGTTCCGAAACCCACCTTATCTCAGGCTGAAAAGCGTTTTTACGCATTGTGCCATAACTTTTCAGGGAAGCTTCAGAACATGAAATTTTAACCTCCCACTATAGCAGAAAGGGTCTTTCTAGTAGTTGCACATCAAATCTAAGCTGTCTGAAGTGTTTTTCAAAAGTTATCAACACTTTTATGTTTGGCGTTCCGAAACCCACCTTATCTCAGGCTGAAAAGCGTTTTTACGCATTGTGCCATAACTTTTCAGGGAAGCTTCAGAACATGAAATTTTAACCTCCCACTATAGCAGAAAGGGTCTTTCTAGTAGTTGCACATCAAATCTAAGCTGTCTGAAGTGTTTTTCAAAAGTTATCAACACTTTTATGTTTGGCGTTCCGAAACCCACCTTATCTCAGGCTGAAAAGCGTTTTTGTGCATTGTGCCACAACTTTTCAGGAAAGCTTCAGAACATGAAATTTTAACCTCCCACTATAGCAGAAAGGGTCTTTCTAGTAGTTGCACATCAAATCTAAACTGTCTGAAGTGTTTTTCCAAAGTTATCAACACTTTTATGTTTGGCGTTCCGAAACCCACCTTATCTCAGGCTGAAAAGCGTTTTTACGCATTGTGCCATAACTTTTCAGGGAAGCTTCAGAACATGAAATTTTAACCTCCCACTATAGCAGAAAGGGTCTTTCTAGTAGTTGCACATCAAATCTAAGCTGTCTGAAGTGTTTTTCAAAAGTTATCAACACTTTTATGTTTGGCGTTCCGAAACCCACCTTATCTCAGGCTGAAAAGCGTTTTTGTGCATTGTGCCATAACTTTTCAGGGAAGCTTCAGAACATGAAATTTTAACCTCCAACTATAGCAGAAAGGGTCTTTCTAGTAGGTGCACATCAAATCTAAGCTCTCTGAAGTGTTTTTCGAAAGTTATCAACACTTTTATGTTTGGCGTTCCGAAACCCACCTTATCTCAGGCTGAAAAGCGTTTTTGTGCATTGTGCCATAACTTTTCAGGGAAGCTTCAGAACATGAAATTTTAACCTCCCACTATAGCAGAAAGGGTCTTTCTAGTAGTTGCACATCAAATCTAAACTGTCTGAAGTGTTTTTCCAAAGTTATCAACACTTTTATGTTTGGCGTTCCGAAACCCACCTTATCTCAGGCTGAAAAGCGTTTTTGTGCATTGTGCCATAACTTTTCAGGGAAGCTTCAGAACATGAAATTTTAACCTCCCACTATAGCAGAAAGGGTCTTTCTAGTAGTTGCACATCAAATCTAAGCTGTCTGAAGTGTTTTTCAAAAGTTATCAACACTTTTATGTTTGGCGTTCCGAAACCCACCTTATCTCAGGCTGAAAAGCGTTTTTGTGCATTGTGCCATAACTTTTCAGGGAAGCTTCAGAACATGAAATTTTAACCTCCCACTATAGCAGAAAGGGTCTTTCTAGTAGTTGCACATCAAATCTAAACTGTCTGAAGTGTTTTTCCAAAGTTATCAACACTTTTATGTTTGGCGTTCCGAAACCCACCTTATCTCAGGCTGAAAAGCGTTTTTACGCATTGTGCCATAACTTTTCAGGGAAGCTTCAGAACATGAAATTTTAACCTCCCACTATAGCAGACAGGGTCTTTCTAGTAGGTGCACATCAAATCTAAGCTCTCTGAAGTGTTTTTCGAAAGTTATCAACACTTTTATGTTTGGCGTTCCGAAACCCACCTTATCTCAGGCTGAAAAGCGTTTTTGTGCATTGTGCCATAACTTTTCAGGGAAGCTTCAGAACATGAAATTTTAACCTCCCACTATAGCAGAAAGGGTCTTTCTAGTAGTTGCACATCAAATCTAAACTGTCTGAAGTGTTTTTCCAAAGTTATTAACACTTTTATGTTCTGCGTTCCGAAACCCACCTTATCTCAGGCTGAAAAGCGTTTTTGTGCATTGTGCCATAACTTTTCAGGGAAGCTTCAGAACATGAAATTTTAACCTCCCACTATAGCAGAAATGGTCTTTCTAGTAGTTGCACATCAAATCTAAACTGTCTGAAGTGTTTTTCCAAAGTTATCAACACTTTTATGTTTGGCGTTCCGAAACCCACCTTATCTCAGGCTGAAAAGCGTTTTTGTGCACTGTGCCTTAACTTTTCAGGGAAGCTTCAGAACATGAAATTTTAACCTCCCACTATAGCAGAAAGGGTCTTTCTAGTAGTTGCACATCAAATCTAAACTGTCTGAAGTGTTTTTCCAAAGTTATCAACACTTTTATGTTTGGCGTTCCGAAACCCACCTTATCTCAGGCTGAAAAGCGTTTTTACGCATTGTGCCATAACTTTTCAGGGAAGCTTCAGAACATGAAATTTTAACCTCCCACTATAGCAGACAGGGTCTTTCTAGTAGGTGCACATCAAATCTAAGCTCTCTGAAGTGTTTTTCGAAAGTTATCAACACTTTTATGTTTGGCGTTCCGAAACCCACCTTATCTCAGGCTGAAAAGCGTTTTTACGCATTGTGCCATAACTTTTCAGGGAAGCTTCAGAACATGAAATTTTAACCTCCCACTATAGCAGAAAGGGTCTTTCTAGTAGGTGCACATCAAATCTAAGCTGTCTGAAGTGTTTTTCGATAGTTATCAACACTTTTATGTTTGGCGTTCCGAAACCCACCTTATCTCAGGCTGAAAAGCGTTTTTGTGCATTGTGCCATAACTTTTCAGGGAAGCTTCAGAACATGAAATTTTAACCTCCCACTATAGCAGAAAGGGTCTTTCTAGTAGTTGCACATCAAATCTAAACTGCCTGAAGTGTTTTTCCAAAGTTATCAACACTTTTATGTTTGGCGTTCCGAAACCCACCTTATCTCAGGCTGAAAAGCGTTTTTGTGCATTGTGCCACAACTTTTCAGGAAAGCTTCAGAACATGAAATTTTAACCTCCCACTATAGCAGAAAGGGTCTTTCTAGTAGTTGCACATCAAATCTAAACTGTCTGAAGTGTTTTTCCAAAGTTATCAACACTTTTATGTTTGGCGTTCCGAAACCCACCTTATCTCAGGCTGAAAAGCGTTTTTACGCATTGTGCCATAACTTTTCAGGGAAGCTTCAGAACATGAAATTTTAACCTCCCACTATAGCAGAAAGGGTCTTTCTAGTAGTTGCACATCAAATCTAAGCTGTCTGAAGTGTTTTTCAAAAGTTATCAACACTTTTATGTTTGGCGTTCCGAAACCCACCTTATCTCAGGCTGAAAAGCGTTTTTGTGCATTGTGCCATAACTTTTCAGGGAAGCTTCAGAACATGAAATTTTAACCTCCCACTATAGCAGAAAGGGTCTTTCTAGTAGTTGCACATCAAATCTAAACTGTCTGAAGTGTTTTTCCAAAGTTATCAACACTTTTATGTTTGGCGTTCCGAAACCCACCTTATCTCAGGCTGAAAAGCGTTTTTACGCATTGTGCCATAACTTTTCAGGGAAGCTTCAGAACATGAAATTTTAACCTCCCACTATAGCAGAAAGGGTCTTTCTAGTAGGTGCACATCAAATCTAAGCTCTCTGAAGTGTTTTTCGAAAGTTATCAACACTTTTATGTTTGGCGTTCCGAAACCCACCTTATCTCAGGCTGAAAAGCGTTTTTGTGCATTGTGCCATAACTTTTCAGGGAAGCTTCAGAACATGAAATTTTAACCTCCCACTATAGCAGAAAGGGTCTTTCTAGTAGTTGCACATCAAATCTAAACTGTCTGAAGTGTTTTTCCAAAGTTATTAACACTTTTGTATTTGGCGTTCCGAAACCCACCTTATCTCAGGCTGAAAAGCGTTTTTGTGCATTGTGCCATAACTTTTCAGGAAAGCTTCAGAACATGAAATTTTAATTTCCCACTATAGCAGAAAGGGTCTTTCTAGTAGTTGCACATCAAATCTAAACTGTCTGAAGTGTTTTTCCAAAGTTATCAACACTTTTATGTTTGGCGTTCCGAAACCCACCTTATCTCAGGCTGAAAAGCGTTTTTACGCATTGTGCCATAACTTTTCAGGGAAGCTTCAGAACATGAAATTTTAACCTCCCACTATAGCAGAAAGGGTCTTTCTAGTAGGTGCAAATCAAATCTAAGCTGTCTGAAGTGTTTTTCGAAAGTTATCAACACTTTTATGTTTGGCGTTCCGAAACCCACCTTATCTCAGGCTGAAAAGCGTTTTTGTGCATTGTGCCATAACTTTTCAGGGAAGCTTCAGAACATGAAATTTTAACCTCCCACTATAGCAGAAAGGGTCTTTCTAGTAGTTGCACATCAAATCTAAACTGTCTGAAGTGTTTTTCCAAAGTTATTAACACTTTTATGTTCTGCGTTCCGAAACCCACCTTATCTCAGGCTGAAAAGCGTTTTTGTGCATTGTGCCATAACTTTTCAGGGAAGCTTCAGAACATGAAATTTTAACCTCCCACTATAGCAGAAATGGTCTTTCTAGTAGTTGCACATCAAATCTAAACTGTCTGAAGTGTTTTTCCAAAGTTATCAACACTTTTATGTTTGGCGTTCCGAAACCCACCTTATCTCAGGCTGAAAAGCGTTTTTGTGCACTGTGCCTTAACTTTTCAGGGAAGCTTCAGAACATGAAATTTTAACCTCCCACTATAGCAGAAAGGGTCTTTCTAGTAGTTGCACATCAAATCTAAACTGTCTGAAGTGTTTTTCCAAAGTTATCAACACTTTTATGTTTGGCGTTCCGAAACCCACCTTATCTCAGGCTGAAAAGCGTTTTTACGCATTGTGCCATAACTTTTCAGGGAAGCTTCAGAACATGAAATTTTAACCTCCCACTATAGCAGACAGGGTCTTTCTAGTAGGTGCACATCAAATCTAAGCTCTCTGAAGTGTTTTTCGAAAGTTATCAACACTTTTATGTTTGGCGTTCCGAAACCCACCTTATCTCAGGCTGAAAAGCGTTTTTACGCATTGTGCCATAACTTTTCAGGGAAGCTTCAGAACATGAAATTTTAACCTCCCACTATAGCAGAAAGGGTCTTTCTAGTAGGTGCACATCAAATCTAAGCTGTCTGAAGTGTTTTTCGATAGTTATCAACACTTTTATGTTTGGCGTTCCGAAACCCACCTTATCTCAGGCTGAAAAGCGTTTTTGTGCATTGTGCCATAACTTTTCAGGGAAGCTTCAGAACATGAAATTTTAACCTCCCACTATAGCAGAAAGGGTCTTTCTAGTAGTTGCACATCAAATCTAAACTGCCTGAAGTGTTTTTCCAAAGTTATCAACACTTTTATGTTTGGCGTTCCGAAACCCACCTTATCTCAGGCTGAAAAGCGTTTTTGTGCATTGTGCCACAACTTTTCAGGAAAGCTTCAGAACATGAAATTTTAACCTCCCACTATAGCAGAAAGGGTCTTTCTAGTAGTTGCACATCAAATCTAAGCTGTCTGAAGTGTTTTTCAAAAGTTATCAACACTTTTATGTTTGGCGTTCCGAAACCCACCTTATCTCAGGCTGAAAAGCGTTTTTGTGCATTGTGCCATAACTTTTCAGGGAAGCTTCAGAACATGAAATTTTAACCTCCCACTATAGCAGAAAGGGTCTTTCTAGTAGTTGCACATCAAATCTAAACTGTCTGAAGTGTTTTTCCAAAGTTATCAACACTTTTATGTTTGGCGTTCCGAAACCCACCTTATCTCAGGCTGAAAAGCGTTTTTACGCATTGTGCCATAACTTTTCAGGGAAGCTTCAGAACATGAAATTTTAACCTCCCACTATAGCAGAAAGGGTCTTTCTAGTAGGTGCACATCAAATCTAAGCTCTCTGAAGTGTTTTTCGAAAGTTATCAACACTTTTATGTTTGGCGTTCCGAAACCCACCTTATCTCAGGCTGAAAAGCGTTTTTGTGCATTGTGCCATAACTTTTCAGGGAAGCTTCAGAACATGAAATTTTAACCTCCCACTATAGCAGAAAGGGTCTTTCTAGTAGTTGCACATCAAATCTAAACTGTCTGAAGTGTTTTTCCAAAGTTATTAACACTTTTGTATTTGGCGTTCCGAAACCCACCTTATCTCAGGCTGAAAAGCGTTTTTGTGCATTGTGCCATAACTTTTCAGGAAAGCTTCAGAACATGAAATTTTAATTTCCCACTATAGCAGAAAGGGTCTTTCTAGTAGTTGCACATCAAATCTAAACTGTCTGAAGTGTTTTTCCAAAGTTATCAACACTTTTATGTTTGGCGTTCCGAAACCCACCTTATCTCAGGCTGAAAAGCGTTTTTACGCATTGTGCCATAACTTTTCAGGGAAGCTTCAGAACATGAAATTTTAACCTCCCACTATAGCAGAAAGGGTCTTTCTAGTAGGTGCAAATCAAATCTAAGCTGTCTGAAGTGTTTTTCGAAAGTTATCAACACTTTTATGTTTGGCGTTCCGAAACCCACCTTATCTCAGGCTGAAAAGCGTTTTTGTGCATTGTGCCACAACTTTTCAGGAAAGCTTCAGAACATGAAATTTTAACCTCCCACTATAGCAGAAAGGGTCTTTCTAGTAGTTGCACATCAAATCTAAACTGTCTGAAGTGTTTTTCCAAAGTTATCAACACTTTTATGTTTGGCGTTCCGAAACCCACCTTATCTCAGGCTGAAAAGCGTTTTTACGCATTGTGCCATAACTTTTCAGGGAAGCTTCAGAACATGAAATTTTAACCTCCCACTATAGCAGAAAGGGTCTTTCTAGTAGGTGCACATCAAATCTAAGCTCTCTGAAGTGTTTTTCGAAAGTTATCAACACTTTTATGTTTGGCGTTCCGAAACCCACCTTATCTCAGGCTGAAAAGCGTTTTTGTGCATTGTGCCATAACTTTTCAGGGAAGCTTCAGAACATGTAATTTTAACCTCCCACTATAGCAGAAAGGGTCTTGTCTTTCTAGTAGTTGCACATCAAATCTAAACTGTCTGAAGTGTTTTTCCAAAGTTATTAACACTTTTATGTTTGGCGTTCCGAAACCCACCTTATCTCAGGCTGAAAAGCGTTTTTGTGCATTGTGCCATAACTTTTCAGGGAAGCTTCAGAACATGAAATTTTAACCTCCCACTATAGCAGAAAGGGTCTTTCCAGTAGTGGCACATCAAATCTAAACTGTCTGAAGTGTTTTTCCAAAGTTATTAACACTTTTATGTTTGGCGTTCCGAAACCCACCTTATCTCAGGCTGAAAAGCGTTTTTGTGCATTGTGCCATAACTTTTCAGGGAAGCTTCAGAACATGAAATTTTAACCTCCCACTATAGCAGAAAGGGTCTTTCTAGTAGTTGCACATCAAATCTAAACTGTCTGAAGTGTTTTTCCAAAGTTATCAACACTTTTATGTTTGGCGTTCCGAAACCCACCTTATCTCAGGCTGAAAAGCGTTTTTACGCATTGTGCCATAACTTTTCAGGGAAGCTTCAGAACATGACATTTTAACCTCCCACTATAGCAGAAAGGGTCTTTCTAGTAGTTGCACATCAAATCTAAGCTGTCTGAAGTGTTTTTCAAAAGTTATCAACACTTTTATGTTTGGCGTTCCGAAACCCACCTTATCTCAGGCTGAAAAGCGTTTTTGTGCATTGTGCCATAACTTTTCAGGAAAGCTTTAGAACATGAAATTTTAACCTCCCACTATAGCAGAAAGGGTCTTTCTAGTAGTTGCACATCAAATCTAAACTGTGTGAAGTGTTTTTCCAAAGTTATCAACACTTTTATGTTTGGCGTTCCGAAACCCACCTTATCTCAGGCTGAAAAGCGTTTTTACGCATTGTGCCATAACTTTTCAGGGAAGCTTCAGAACATGAAATTTTAACCTCCCACTATAGCAGAAAGGGTCTTTCTAGTAGGTGCACATCAAATCTAAGCTCTCTGAAGTGTTTTTCGAAAGTTATCAACACTTTTATGTTTGGCGTTCCGAAACCCACCTTATCTCAGGCTGAAAAGCGTTTTTGTGCATTGTGCCATAACTTTTCAGGGAAGCTTCAGAACATGAAATTTTAACCTCCCACTATAGCAGAAAGGGTCTTTCTAGTAGGTGCACATCAAATCTAAGCTGTCTGAAGTGTTTTTCGATAGTTATCAACACTTTTATGTTTGGCGTTCCGAAACCCACCTTATCTCAGGCTGAAAAGCGTTTTTGTGCATTGTGCCATAACTTTTCAGGGAAGCTTCAGAACATGAAATTTTAAGCTCCCACTATAGCAGAAAGGGTCTTTCTAGTAGTTGCACATCAAATCTAAACTGTCTGAAGTGTTTTTCCAAAGTTATCAACACTTTTATGTTTGGCGTTCCGAAACCCACCTTATCTCAGGCTGAAAAGCGTTTTTGTGCATTGTGCCATAACTTTTCAGGGAAGCTTCAGAACATGAAATTTTAACCTCCCACTATAGCAGAAAGGGTCTTTCTAGTAGTTGCACATCAAATCTAAGCTGTCTGAAGTGTTTTTCAAAAGTTATCAACACTTTTATGTTTGGCGTTCCGAAACCCACCTTATCTCAGGCTGAAAAGCGTTTTTGTGCATTGTGCCATAACTTTTCAGGGAAGCTTCAGAACATGAAATTTTAACCTCCCACTATAGCAGAAAGGGTCTTTCTAGTAGTTGCACATCAAATCTAAACTGTCTGAAGTGTTTTTCCAAAGTTATTAACACTTTTATGTTTGGCGTTCCGAAACCCACCTTATCTCAGGCTGAAAAGCGTTTTTGTGCATTGTGCCATAACTTTTCAGGGAAGCTTCAGAACATGAAATTTTAACCTCCCACTATAGCAGAAAGGGTCTTTCTAGTAGTTGCACATCAAATCTAAACTGTCTGAAGTGTTTTTCCAAAGTTATTAACACTTTTATGTTTGGCGTTCCGAAACCCACCTTATCTCAGGCTGAAAAGCGTTTTTGTGCATTGTGCCATAACTTTTCAGGGAAGCTTCAGAACATGAAATTTTAACCTCCCACTATAGCAGAAAGGGTCTTTCTAGTAGTTGCACATCAAATCTAAACTGTCTGAAGTGTTTTTCCAAAGTTATCAACACTTTTATGTTTGGCGTTCCGAAACCCACCTTATCTCAGGCTGAAAAGCGTTTTTACGCATTGTGCCATAACTTTTCAGGGAAGCTTCAGAACATGAAATTTTAACCTCCCACTATAGCAGAAAGGGTCTTTCTAGTAGGTGCACATCAAATCTAAGCTCTCTGAAGTGTTTTTCGAAAGTTATCAACACTTTTATGTTTGGCGTTCCGAAACCCACCTTATCTCGGGCTGAAAAGCGTTTTTGTGCATTGTGCCATAACTTTTCAGGGAAGCTTCAGAACATGAAATTTTAACCTCCCACTATAGCAGAAAGGGTCTTTCTAGTAGTTGCACATCAAATCTAAACTGTCTGAAGTGTTTTTCCAAAGTTATCAACACTTTTATGTTTGGCGTTCCGAAACCCACCTTATCTCAGGCTGAAAAGCGTTTTTACGCATTGTGCCATAACTTTTCAGGGAAGCTTCAGAACATGAAATTTTAACCTCCCACTATAGCAGAAAGGGTCTTTCTAGTAGGTGCAAATCAAATCTAAGCTGTCTGAAGTGTTTTTCGAAAGTTATCAACACTTTTATGTTTGGCGTTCCGAAACCCACCTTTTCTCAGGCTGAAAAGCGTTTTTGTGCATTGTGCCATAACTTTTCAGGGAAGCTTCAGAACATGAAATTTTAACCTCCCACTATAGCAGAAAGGGTCTTTCTAGTAGTTGCACATCAAATCTAAACTGTCTGAAGTGTTTTTCCAAAGTTATTAACACTTTTATGTTTGGCGTTCCGAAACCCACCTTATCTCAGGCTGAAAAGCGTTTTTGTGCATTGTGCCATAACTTTTCAGGGAAGCTTCAGAACATGAAATTTTAACCTCCCACTATAGCAGAAAGGGTCTTGTCTTTCTAGTAGTTGCACATCAAATCTAAACTGTCTGAAGTGTTTTTCCAAAGTTATCAACACTTTTATGTTTGGCGTTCCGAAACCCACCTTATCTCAGGCTGAAAAGCGTTTTTACGCATTGTGCCATAACTTTTCAGGGAAGCTTCAGAACATGAAATTTTAACCTCCCACTATAGCAGAAAGGGTCTTTCTAGTAGTTGCACATCAAATCTAAACTGTCTGAAGTGTTTTTCCAAAGTTATCAACACTTTTATGTTTGGCGTTCCGAAACCCACCTTATCTCAGGCTGAAAAGCGTTTTTACGCATTGTGCCATAACTTTTCAGGGAAGCTTCAGAACATGAAATTTTAACCTCCCACTATAGCAGAAAGGGTCTTTCTAGTAGGTGCACATCAAATCTAAGCTCTCTGAAGTGTTTTTCGAAAGTTATCAACACTTTTATGTTTGGCGTTCCGAAACCCACCTTATCTCAGGCTGAAAAGCGTTTTTGTGCATTGTGCCATAACTTTTCAGGGAAGCTTCAGAACATGAAATTTTAACCTCCCACTATAGCAGAAAGGGTCTTTCTAGTAGTTGCACATCAAATCTAAACTGTCTGAAGTGTTTTTCCAAAGTTATCAACACTTTTATGTTTGGCGTTCCGAAACCCACCTTATCTCAGGCTGAAAAGCGTTTTTACGCATTGTGCCATAACTTTTCAGGGAAGCTTCAGAACATGAAATTTTAACCTCCCACTATAGCAGAAAGGGTCTTTCTAGTAGGTGCAAATCAAATCTAAGCTGTCTGAAGTGTTTTTCGAAAGTTATCAACACTTTTATGTTTGGCGTTCCGAAACCCAGCTTTTCTCAGGCTGAAAAGCGTTTTTGTGCATTGTGCCATAACTTTTCAGGGAAGCTTCAGAACATGAAATTTTAACCTCCCACTATAGCAGAAAGGGTCTTTCTAGTAGTTGCACATCAAATCTAAACTGTCTGAAGTGTTTTTCCAAAGTTATCAACACTTTTATGTTTGGCGTTCCGAAACCCACCTTATCTCAGGCTGAAAAGCGTTTTTACGCATTGTGCCATAACTTTTCAGGGAAGCTTCAGAACATGAAATTTTAACCTCCCACTATAGCAGAAAGGGTCTTTCTAGTAGGTGCACATCAAATCTAAGCTCTCTGAAGTGTTTTTCGAAAGTTATCAACACTTTTATGTTTGGCGTTCCGAAACCCACCTTATCTCAGGCTGAAAAGCGTTTTTGTGCATTGTGCCATAACTTTTCAGGGAAGCTTCAGAACATGTAATTTTAACCTCCCACTATAGCAGAAAGGGTCTTGTCTTTCTAGTAGTTGCACATCAAATCTAAACTGTCTGAAGTGTTTTTCCAAAGATATTAACACTTTTATGTTTGGCGTTCCGAAACCCACCTTATCTCAGGCTGAAAAGCGTTTTTGTGCATTGTGCCATAACTTTTCAGGAAAGCTTCAGAACATGAAATTTTAACCTCCCACTATAGCAGAAAGGGTCTTTCTAGTAGTTGCACATCAAATCTAAACTGTCTGAAGTGTTTTTCCAAAGTTATCAACACTTTTATGTTTGGCGTTCCGAAACCCACCTTATCTCAGGCTGAAAAGCGTTTTTACGCATTGTGCCATAACTTTTCAGGGAAGCTTCAGAACATGAAATTTTAACCTCCCACTATAGCAGAAAGGGTCTTTCTAGTAGTTGCACATCAAATCTAAGCTGTCTGAAGTGTTTTTCAAAAGTTATCAACACTTTTATGTTTGGCGTTCCGAAACCCACCTTATCTCAGGCTGAAAAGCGTTTTTGTGCATTGTGCCATAACTTTTCAGGAAAGCTTCAGAACATGAAATTTTAACCTCCCACTATAGCAGAACGGGTCTTTCTAGTAGTTGCACATCAAATCTAAACTGTCTGAAGTGTTTTTCCAAAGTTATCAACACTTTTATGTTTGGCGTTCCGAAACCCACCTTATCTCAGGCTGAAAAGCGTTTTTGTGCATTGTGCCATAACTTTTCAGGAAAGCTTCAGAACATGAAATTTTAACCTCCCACTATAGCAGAAAGGGTCTTTCTAGTAGTTGCACATCAAATCTAAGCTGTCGGAAGTGTTTTTCAAAAGTTATCAACACTTTTATGTTTGGCGTTCCGAAACCCACCTTATGTCAGGCTGAAAAGCGTTTTTGTGCATTGTGCCATAACTTTTCAGGAAAGCTTCAGAACATGAAATTTTAACCTCCCACTATAGCAGAAAGGGTCTTTCTAGTAGTTGCACATCAAATCTAAACTGTCTGAAGTGTTTTTCCAAAGTTATCAACACTTTTATGTTTGGCGTTCCGAAACCCACCTTATCTCAGGCTGAAAAGCGTTTTTGTGCATTGTGCCATAACTTTTCAGGAAAGCTTCAGAACATGAAATTTTAACCTCCCACTATAGCAGAAAGGGTCTTTCTAGTAGTTGCACATCAAATCTAAGCTATCTTAAGTGTTTTTCAAAAGTTATCAACACTTTTATGTTTGGCGTTCCGAAACCCACCTTATCTCAGGCTGAAAAGCGTTTTTGTGCATTGTGCCATAACTTTTCAGGGAAGCTTCAGAACATGAAATTTTAACCTCCCACTATAGCAGAAAGGGTCTTTCTAGTAGTTGCACATCAAATCTAAACTGTCTGAAGTGTTTTTCCAAAGTTATCAACACTTTTATGTTTGGCGTTCCGAAACCCACCTTATCTCAGGCTGAAAAGCGTTTTTACGCATTGTGCCATAACTTTTCAGGAAAGCTTCAGAACATGAAATTTTAACCTCCCACTATAGCAGAAAGGGTCTTTCTAGTAGTTGCACATCAAATCAAAGCTGTCTGAAGTGTTTTTCAAAAGTTATCAACACTTTTATGTTTGGCGTTCCGAAACCCACCTTATCTCAGGCTGAAAAGCGTTTTTGTGCATTGTGCCATAACTTTTCAGGAAAGCTTCAGAACATGAAATTTTAACCTCCCACTATAGCAGAAAGGGTCTTTCTAGTAGTTGCACATCAAATCTAAACTGTCTGAAGTGTTTTTCCAAAGTTATCAACACTTTTATGTTTGGCGTTCCGAAACCCACCTTATCTCAGGCTGAAAAGCGTTTTTACGCATTGTGCCATAACTTTTCAGGGAAGCTTCAGAACATGAAATTTTAACCTCCCACTATAGCAGAAAGGGTCTTTCTAGTAGGTGCACATCAAATCTAAGCTCTCTGAAGTGTTTTTCGAAAGTTATCAACACTTTTATGTTTGGCGTTCCGAAACCCACCTTATCTCAGGCTGAAAAGCGTTTTTGTGCATTGTGCCATAACTTTTCAGGAAAGCTTCAGAACATGAAATTGTGACCTCCCACTATAGCAGAAAGGGTCTTTCTAGTAGTTGCACATCAAATCTAAACTGTCTGAAGTGTTTTTCCAAAGTTATCAACACTTTTATGTTTGGCGTTCCGAAACCCACCTTATCTCAGGCTGAAAAGCGTTTTTGTGCATTGTGCCATAACTTTTCAGGGAAGCTTCAGAACATGAAATTTTAACCTCCCACTATAGCAGAAAGGGTCTTTCTAGTAGTTGCACATCAAATCTAAGCTGTCTGAAGTGTTTTTCAAAAGTTATCAACACTTTTATGTTTGGCGTTCCGAAACCCACCTTATCTCAGGCTGAAAAGCGTTTTTGTGCATTGTGCCATAACTTTTCAGGGAAGCTTCAGAACATGAAATTTTAACCTCCCACTATAGCAGAAAGGGTCTTTCTAGTAGGTGCACATCAAATCTAAGCTCTCTGAAGTGTTTTTCGAAAGTTATCAACACTTTTATGTTTGGCGTTCCGAAACCCACCTTATCTCAGGCTGAAAAGCGTTTTTGTGCATTGTGCCATAACTTTTCAGGGAAGCTTCAGAACATGAAATTTTAACCTCCCACTATAGCAGAAAGGGTCTTTCTAGTAGTTGCACATCAAATCTAAACTGTCTGAAGTGTTTTTCCAAAGTTATCAACACTTTTATGTTTGGCGTTCCGAAACCCACCTTATCTCAGGCTGAAAAGCGTTTTTACGCATTGTGCCATAACTTTTCACGGAAGCTTCAGAACATGAAATTTTAACCTCCCACTATAGCAGAAAGGGTCTTTCTAGTAGGTGCACATCAAATCTAAGCTCTCTGAAGTGTTTTTCGAAAGTTATCAACACTTTTATGTTTGGCGTTCCGAAACCCACCTTATCTCAGGCTGAAAAGCGTTTTTGTGCATTGTGCCATAACTTTTCAGGGAAGCTTCAGAACATGAAATTTTAACCTCCCACTATAGCAGAAAGGGTCTTTCTAGTAGTTGCACATCAAATCTAAACTGTCTGAAGTGTTTTTCCAAAGTTATTAACACTTTTATGTTTGGCGTTCCGAAACCCACCTTATCTCAGGCTGAAAAGCGTTTTTGTGCATTGTGCCATAACTTTTCAGGAAAGCTTCAGAACATGAAATTTTAACCTCCCACTATAGCAGAAAGGGTCTTTCTAGTAGTTGCACATCAAATCTAAACTGTCTGAAGTGTTTTTCCAAAGTTATCAACACTTTTATGTTTGGCGTTCCGAAACCCACCTTATCTCAGGCTGAAAAGCGTTTTTACGCATTGTGCCATAACTTTTCAGGGAAGCTTCAGAACATGAAATTTTAACCTCCCACTATAGCAGAAAGGGTCTTTCTAGTAGTTGCACATCAAATCTAAACTGTCTGAAGTGTTTTTCCAAAGTTATCAACACTTTTATGTTTGGCGTTCCGAAACCCACCTTATCTCAGGCTGAAAAGCGTTTTTGTGCATTGTGCCATAACTTTTCAGGGAAGCTTCAGAACATGAAATTTAAACCTCCCACTATAGCAGAAAGGGTCTTTCTAGTAGTTGCACATCAAATCTAAGCTGTCTGAAGTGTTTTTCAAAAGTTATCAACACTTTTATGTTTGGCGTTCCGAAACCCACCTTATCTCAGGCTGAAAAGCGTTTTTGTGCATTGTGCCATAACTTTTCAGGAAAGCTTCAGAACATGAAATTTTAACCTCCCACTATAGAAGAAAGGGTCTTTCTAGTAGTTGCACATCAAATCTAAACTGTCTGAAGTGTTTTTCCAAAGTTATCAACACTTTTATGTTTGGCGTTCCGAAACCCACCTTATCTCAGGCTGAAAAGCGTTTTTACGCATTGTGCCATAACTTTTCAGGGAAGCTTCAGAACATGAAATTTTAACCTCCCACTATAGCAGAAAGGGTCTTTCTAGTAGGTGCACATCAAATCTAAGCTCTCTGAAGTGTTTTTCGAAAGTTATCAACACTTTTATGTTTGGCGTTCCGAAACCCACCTTATCTCAGGCTGAAAAGCGTTTTTGTGCATTGTGCCATAACTTTTCAGGAAAGCTTCAGAACATGAAATTTTAACCTCCCACTATAGCAGAAAGGGTCTTTCTAGTAGTTGCACATCAAATCTAAGCTGTCTGAAGTGTTTTTCAAAAGTTATCAACACTTTTATGTTTGGCGTTCCGAAACCCACCTTATCTCAGGCTGAAAAGCGTTTTTGTGCATTGTGCCATAACTTTTCAGGAAAGCTTCAGAACATGAAATTTTAACCTCCCACTATAGCAGAAAGGGTCTTTCTTGTAGTTGCACATCAAATCTAAACTGTCTGAAGTGTTTTTCCAAAGTTATCAACACTTTTATGTTTGGCGTTCCGAAACCCACCTTATCTCAGGCTGAAAAGCGTTTTTGTGCATTGTGCCATAACTTTTCAGGAAAGCTTCAGAACATGAAATTTTAACCTCCCACTATAGCAGAAAGGGTCTTTCTAGTAGTTGCACATCAAATCTAAGCTGTCTGAAGTGTTTTTCAAAAGTTATCAACACTTTTATGTTTGGCGTACCGAAACCCACCTTATCTCAGGCTGAAAAGCGTTTTTGTGCATTGTGCCATAACTTTTCAGGAAAGCTTCAGAACATGAAATTTTAACCTCCCACTATAGCAGAAAGGGTCTTTCTAGTAGTTGCACATCAAATCTAAACTGTCTGAAGTGTTTTTCCAAAGTTATCAACACTTTTATGTTTGGCGTTCCGAAACCCACCTTATCTCAGGCTGAAAAGCGTTTTTGTGCATTGTGCCATAACTTTTCAGGAAAGCTTCAGAACATGAAATTTTAACCTCCCACTATAGCAGAAAGGGTCTTTCTAGTAGTTGCACATCAAATCTAAGCTATCTTAAGTGTTTTTCAAAAGTTATCAACACTTTTATGTTTGGCGTTCCGAAACCCACCTTATCTCAGGCTGAAAAGCGTTTTTACGCATTGTGCCATAACTTTTCAGGGAAGCTTCAGAACATGAAATTTTAACCTCCCACAATAGCAGAAAGGGTCTTTCTAGTAGTTGCACATCAAATCTAAGCTGTCTGAAGTGTTTTTCAAAAGTTATCAACACTTTTATGTTTGGCGTTCCGAAACCCACCTTATCTCAGGCTGAAAAGCGTTTTTGTGCATTGTGCCATAACTTTTCAGGAAAGCTTCAGAACATGAAATTTTAACCTCCCACTATAGCAGAAAGGGTCTTTCTAGTAGTTGCACATCAAATCTAAACTGTCTGAAGTGTTTTTCCAAAGTTATCAACACTTTTATGTTTGGCGTTCCGAAACCCACCTTATCTCAGGCTGAAAAGCGTTTTTACGCATTGTGCCATAGCTTTTCAGGGAAGCTTCAGAACATGAAATTTTAACCTCCCACTATAGCAGAAAGGGTCTTTCTAGTAGGTGCACATCAAATCTAAGCTCTCTGAAGTGTTTTTCGAAAGTTATCAACACTTTTATGTTTGGCGTTCCGAAACCCACCTTATCTCAGGCTGAAAAGCGTTTTTGTGCATTGTGCCATAACTTTTCAGGAAAGCTTCAGAACATGAAATTGTAACCTCCCACTATAGCAGAAAGGGTCTTTCTAGTAGTTGCACATCAAATCTAAACTGTCTGAAGTGTTTTTCCAAAGTTATCAACACTTTTATGTTTGGCGTTCCGAAACCCACCTTATCTCAGGCTGAAAAGCGTTTTTGTGCATTGTGCCATAACTTTTCAGGGAAGCTTCAGAACATGAAATTTTAACCTCCCACTATAGCAGAAAGGGTCTTTCTAGTAGTTGCACATCAAATCTAAGCTGTCTGAAGTGTTTTTCAAAAGTTATCAACACTTTTATGTTTGGCGTTCCGAAACCCACCTTATCTCAGGCTGAAAAGCGTTTTTGTGCATTGTGCCATAACTTTTCAGGGAAGCTTCAGAACATGAAATTTTAACCTCCCACTATAGCAGAAAGGGTCTTTCTAGTAGTTGCACATCAAATCTAAGCTGTCTGAAGTGTTTTTCAAAAGTTATCAACACTTTTATGTTTGGCGTTCCGAAACCCACCTTATCTCAGGCTGAAAAGCGTTTTTGTGCATTGTGCCATAACTTTTCAGGGAAGCTTCAGAACATGAAATTTTAACCTCCCACTATAGCAGAAAGGGTCTTTCTAGTAGTTGCACATCAAATCTAAGCTGTTTGAAGTGTTTTTCAAAAGTTATCAACACTTTTATGTTTGGCGTTCCGAAACCCACCTTATCTCAGGCTGAAAAGCGTTTTTGTGCATTGTGCCATAACTTTTCAGGAAAGCTTCAGAACATGAAATTTTAACCTCCCACTATAGCAGAAAGGGTCTTTCTAGTAGTTGCACATCAAATCTAAACTGTCTGAAGTGTTTTTCCAAAGTTATCAACACTTTTATGTTTTGCGTTCCGAAAACCACCTTATCTCAGGCTGAAAAGCGTTTTTACGCATTGTGCCATAACTTTTCAGGGAAGCTTCAGAACATGAAATTTTAACCTCCCACTATAGCAGAAAGGGTCTTTCTAGTAGGTGCACATCAAATCTAAGCTGTCTGAAGTGTTTTTCGAAAGTTATCAACACTTTTGTGTTTGGCGTTCCGAAACCCACCTTATCTCAGGCTGAAAAGCGTTTTTGTGCATTGTGCCATAACTTTTCAGGGAAGCTTCAGAACATGAAATTTTAACCTCCCACTATAGCAGAAAGGGTCTTTCTAGTAGTTGCACATCAAATCTAAGCTGTCTGAAGTGTTTTTCAAAAGTTATCAACACTTTTATGTTTGGCGTTCCGAAACCCACCTTATCTCAGGCTGAAAAGCGTTTTTGTGCATTGTGCCATAACTTTTCAGGAAAGCTTCAGAACATGAAATTTTAACCTCCCACTATAGCAGAAAGGGTCTTTCTAGTAGTTGCACATCAAATCTAAACTGTCTGAAGTGTTTTTCCAAAGTTATCAACACTTTTATGTTTGGCGTTCCGAAACCCACCTTATCTCAGGCTGAAAAGCGTTTTTACGCATTGTGCCATAGCTTTTCAGGGAAGCTTCAGAACATGAAATTTTAACCTCCCACTATAGCAGAAAGGGTCTTTCTAGTAGGTGCACATCAAATCTAAGCTCTCTGAAGTGTTTTTCGAAAGTTATCAACACTTTTATGTTTGGCGTTCCGAAACCCACCTTATCTCAGGCTGAAAAGCGTTTTTGTGCATTGTGCCATAACTTTTCAGGAAAGCTTCAGAACATGAAATTGTAACCTCCCACTATAGCAGAAAGGGTCTTTCTAGTAGTTGCACATCAAATCTAAACTGTCTGAAGTGTTTTTCCAAAGTTATCAACACTTTTATGTTTGGCGTTCCGAAACCCACCTTATCTCAGGCTGAAAAGCGTTTTTGTGCATTGTGCCATAACTTTTCAGGGAAGCTTCAGAACATGAAATTTTAACCTCCCACTATAGCAGAAAGGGTCTTTCTAGTAGTTGCACATCAAATCTAAGCTGTCTGAAGTGTTTTTCAAAAGTTATCAACACTTTTATGTTTGGCGTTCCGAAACCCACCTTATCTCAGGCTGAAAAGCGTTTTTGTGCATTGTGCCATAACTTTTCAGGGAAGCTTCAGAACATGAAATTTTAACCTCCCACTATAGCAGAAAGGGTCTTTCTAGTAGTTGCACATCAAATCTAAGCTGTCTGAAGTGTTTTTCAAAAGTTATCAACACTTTTATGTTTGGCGTTCCGAAACCCACCTTATCTCAGGCTGAAAAGCGTTTTTGTGCATTGTGCCATAACTTTTCAGGGAAGCTTCAGAACATGAAATTTTAACCTCCCACTATAGCAGAAAGGGTCTTTCTAGTAGTTGCACATCAAATCTAAGCTGTTTGAAGTGTTTTTCAAAAGTTATCAACACTTTTATGTTTGGCGTTCCGAAACCCACCTTATCTCAGGCTGAAAAGCGTTTTTGTGCATTGTGCCATAACTTTTCAGGAAAGCTTCAGAACATGAAATTTTAACCTCCCACTATAGCAGAAAGGGTCTTTCTAGTAGTTGCACATCAAATCTAAACTGTCTGAAGTGTTTTTCCAAAGTTATCAACACTTTTATGTTTTGCGTTCCGAAAACCACCTTATCTCAGGCTGAAAAGCGTTTTTACGCATTGTGCCATAACTTTTCAGGGAAGCTTCAGAACATGAAATTTTAACCTCCCACTATAGCAGAAAGGGTCTTTCTAGTAGGTGCACATCAAATCTAAGCTGTCTGAAGTGTTTTTCGAAAGTTATCAACACTTTTGTGTTTGGCGTTCCGAAACCCACCTTATCTCAGGCTGAAAAGCGTTTTTGTGCATTGTGCCATAACTTTTCAGGGAAGCTTCAGAACATGAAATTTTAACCTCCCACTATAGCAGAAAGGGTCTTTCTAGTAGTTGCACATCAAATCTAAGCTGTCTGAAGTGTTTTTCAAAAGTTATCAACACTTTTATGTTTGGCGTTCCGAAACCCACCTTATCTCAGGCTGAAAAGCGTTTTTGTGCATTGTGCCATAACTTTTCAGGAAAGCTTCAGAACATGAAATTTTAACCTCCCACTATAGCAGAAAGGGTCTTTCTAGTAGTTGCACATCAAATCTAAACTGTCTGAAGTGTTTTTCCAAAGTTATCAACACTTTTATGTTTGGCGTTCCGAAACCCACCTTATCTCAGGCTGAAAAGCGTTTTTACGCATTGTGCCATAACTTTTCAGGGAAGCTTCAGAACATGAAATTTTAACCTCCCACTATAGCAGAAAGGGTCTTTCTAGTAGGTGCACATCAAATCTAAGCTCTCTGAAGTGTTTTTCGAAAGTTATCAACACTTTTATGTTTGGCGTTCCGAAACCCACCTTATCTCAGGCTGAAAAGCGTTTTTGTGCATTGTGCCATAACTTTTCAGGGAAGCTTCAGAACATGAAATTTTAACCTCCCACTATAGCAGAAAGGGTCTTTCTAGTAGTTGCACATCAAATCTAAACTGTCTGAAGTGTTTTTCCAAAGTTATTAACACTTTTATGTTTGGCGTTCCGAAACCCACCTTATCTCAGGCTGAAAAGCGTTTTTGTGCATTGTGCCATAACTTTTCAGGGAAGCTTCAGAACATGAAATTTTAACCTCCCACTATAGCAGAAAGGGTCTTTCTAGTAGTTGCACATCAAATCTAAACTGTCTGAAGTGTTTTTCCAAAGTTATCAACACTTTTATGTTTGGCGTTCCGAAACCCACCTTATCTCAGGCTGAAAAGCGTTTTTGTGCATTGTGCCATAACTTTTCAGGGAAGCTTCAGAACATGAAATTTTAACCTCCCACTATAGCAGAAAGGGTCTTTCTAGTAGTTGCACATCAAATCTAAGCTGTCTGAAGTGTTTTTCAAAAGTTATCAACACTTTTATGTTTGGCGTTCCGAAACCCACCATATCTCAGGCTGAAAAGCGTTTTTGTGCATTGTGCCATAACTTTTCAGGAAAGCTTCAGAACATGAAATTTTAACCTCCCACTATAGAAGAAAGGGTCTTTCTAGTAGTTGCACATCAAATCTAAACTGTCTGAAGTGTTTTTCCAAAGTTATCAACACTTTTATGTTTGGCGTTCCGAAACCCACCTTATCTCAGGCTGAAAAGCGTTTTTACGCATTGTGCCATAACTTTTCAGGGAAGCTTCAGAACATGAAATTTTAACCTCCCACTATAGCAGAAAGGGTCTTTCTAGTAGGTGCACATCAAATCTAAGCTCTCTGAAGTGTTTTTCGAAAGTTATCAACACTTTTATGTTTGGCGTTCCGAAACCCACCTTATCTCAGGCTGAAAAGCGTTTTTGTGCATTGTGCCATAACTTTTCAGGAAAGCTTCAGAACATGAAATTTTAACCTCCCACTATAGCAGAAAGGGTCTTTCTAGTAGTTGCACATCAAATCTAAGCTGTCTGAAGTGTTTTTCAAAAGTTATCAACACTTTTATGTTTGGCGTTCCGAAACCCACCTTATCTCAGGCTGAAAAGCGTTTTTGTGCATTGTGCCATAACTTTTCAGGAAAGCTTCAGAACATGAAATTTTAATTTCCCACTATAGCAGAAAGGGTCTTTCTAGTAGTTGCACATCAAATCTAAACTGTCTGAAGTGTTTTTCCAAAGTTATCAACACTTTTATGTTTGGCGTTCCGAAACCCACCTTATCTCAGGCTGAAAAGCGTTTTTACGCATTGTGCCATAACTTTTCAGGGAAGCTTCAGAACATGAAATTTTAACCTCCCACTATAGCAGAAAGGGTCTTTCTAGTAGGTGCAAATCAAATCTAAGCTGTCTGAAGTGTTTTTCGAAAGTTATCAACACTTTTATGTTTGGCGTTCCGAAACCCACCTTATCTCAGGCTGAAAAGCGTTTTTGTGCATTGTGCCATAACTTTTCAGGGAAGCTTCAGAACATGAAATTTTAACCTCCCACTATAGCAGAAAGGGTCTTTCTAGTAGTTGCACATCAAATCTAAGCTGTCAGAAGTGTATTTCAAAAGTTATCAACACTTTTATGTTTGGCGTTCCGAAACCCACCTTATCTCAGGCTGAAAAGCGTTTTTGTGCATTGTGCCACAACTTTTCAGGAAAGCTTCAGAACATGAAATTTTAACCTCCCACTATAGCAGAAAGGGTCTTTCTAGTAGTTGCACATCAAATCTAAACTGTCTGAAGTGTTTTTCCAAAGTTATCAACACTTTTATGTTTGGCGTTCCGAAACCCACCTTATCTCAGGCTGAAAAGCGTTTTTACGCATTGTGCCATAACTTTTCAGGGAAGCTTCAGAACATGAAATTTTAACCTCCCACTATAGCAGAAAGGGTCTTTCTAGTAGGTGCACATCAAATCTAAGCTCTCTGAAGTGTTTTTCGAAAGTTATCAACACTTTTATGTTTGGCGTTCCGAAACCCACCTTATCTCAGGCTGAAAAGCGTTTTTGTGCATTGTGCCATAACTTTTCAGGGAAGCTTCAGAACATGTAATTTTAACCTCCCACTATAGCAGAAAGGGTCTTGTCTTTCTAGTAGTTGCACATCAAATCTAAACTGTCTGAAGTGTTTTTCCAAAGTTATTAACACTTTTATGTTTGGCGTTCCGAAACCCACCTTATCTCAGGCTGAAAAGCGTTTTTGTGCATTGTGCCATAACTTTTCAGGGAAGCTTCAGAACATGAAATTTTAACCTCCCACTATAGCAGAAAGGGTCTTTCCAGTAGTGGCACATCAAATCTAAACTGTCTGAAGTGTTTTTCCAAAGTTATTAACACTTTTATGTTTGGCGTTCCGAAACCCACCTTATCTCAGGCTGAAAAGCGTTTTTGTGCATTGTGCCATAACTTTTCAGGGAAGCTTCAGAACATGAAATTTTAACCTCCCACTATAGCAGAAAGGGTCTTTCTAGTAGTTGCACATCAAATCTAAACTGTCTGAAGTGTTTTTCCAAAGTTATCAACACTTTTATGTTTGGCGTTCCGAAACCCACCTTATCTCAGGCTGAAAAGCGTTTTTACGCATTGTGCCATAACTTTTCAGGGAAGCTTCAGAACATGACATTTTAACCTCCCACTATAGCAGAAAGGGTCTTTCTAGTAGTTGCACATCAAATCTAAGCTGTCTGAAGTGTTTTTCAAAAGTTATCAACACTTTTATGTTTGGCGTTCCGAAACCCACCTTATCTCAGGCTGAAAAGCGTTTTTGTGCATTGTGCCATAACTTTTCAGGAAAGCTTCAGAACATGAAATTTTAACCTCCCACTATAGCAGAAAGGGTCTTTCTAGTAGTTGCACATCAAATCTAAACTGTGTGAAGTGTTTTTCCAAAGTTATCAACACTTTTATGTTTGGCGTTCCGAAACCCACCTTATCTCAGGCTGAAAAGCGTTTTTACGCATTGTGCCATAACTTTTCAGGGAAGCTTCAGAACATGAAATTTTAACCTCCCACTATAGCAGAAAGGGTCTTTCTAGTAGGTGCACATCAAATCTAAGCTCTCTGAAGTGTTTTTCGAAAGTTATCAACACTTTTATGTTTGGCGTTCCGAAACCCACCTTATCTCAGGCTGAAAAGCGTTTTTGTGCATTGTGCCATAACTTTTCAGGGAAGCTTCAGAACATGAAATTTTAACCTCCCACTATAGCAGAAAGGGTCTTTCTAGTAGGTGCACATCAAATCTAAGCTGTCTGAAGTGTTTTTCGATAGTTATCAACACTTTTATGTTTGGCGTTCCGAAACCCACCTTATCTCAGGCTGAAAAGCGTTTTTGTGCATTGTGCCATAACTTTTCAGGGAAGCTTCAGAACATGAAATTTTAACCTCCCACTATAGCAGAAAGGGTCTTTCTAGTAGTTGCACATCAAATCTAAACTGTCTGAAGTGTTTTTCCAAAGTTATCAACACTTTTATGTTTGGCGTTCCGAAACCCACCTTATCTCAGGCTGAAAAGCGTTTTTGTGCATTGTGCCATAACTTTTCAGGGAAGCTTCAGAACATGAAATTTTAACCTCCCACTATAGCAGAAAGGGTCTTTCTAGTAGTTGCACATCAAATCTAAGCTGTCTGAAGTGTTTTTCAAAAGTTATCAACACTTTTATGTTTGGCGTTCCGAAACCCACCTTATCTCAGGCTGAAAAGCGTTTTTGTGCATTGTGCCATAACTTTTCAGGGAAGCTTCAGAACATGAAATTTTAACCTCCCACTATAGCAGAAAGGGTCTTTCTAGTAGTTGCACATCAAATCTAAACTGTCTGAAGTGTTTTTCCAAAGTTATTAACACTTTTATGTTTGGCGTTCCGAAACCCACCTTATCTCAGGCTGAAAAGCGTTTTTGTGCATTGTGCCATAACTTTTCAGGGAAGCTTCAGAACATGAAATTTTAACCTCCCACTATAGCAGAAAGGGTCTTTCTAGTAGTTGCACATCAAATCTAAACTGTCTGAAGTGTTTTTCCAAAGTTATTAACACTTTTATGTTTGGCGTTCCGAAACCCACCTTATCTCAGGCTGAAAAGCGTTTTTGTGCATTGTGCCATAACTTTTCAGGGAAGCTTCAGAACATGAAATTTTAACCTCCCACTATAGCAGAAAGGGTCTTTCTAGTAGTTGCACATCAAATCTAAACTGTCTGAAGTGTTTTTCCAAAGTTATCAACACTTTTATGTTTGGCGTTCCGAAACCCACCTTATCTCAGGCTGAAAAGCGTTTTTACGCATTGTGCCATAACTTTTCAGGGAAGCTTCAGAACATGAAATTTTAACCTCCCACTATAGCAGAAAGGGTCTTTCTAGTAGGTGCACATCAAATCTAAGCTCTCTGAAGTGTTTTTCGAAAGTTATCAACACTTTTATGTTTGGCGTTCCGAAACCCACCTTATCTCAGGCTGAAAAGCGTTTTTGTGCATTGTGCCATAACTTTTCAGGGAAGCTTCAGAACATGAAATTTTAACCTCCCACTATAGCAGAAAGGGTCTTTCTAGTAGTTGCACATCAAATCTAAACTGTCTGAAGTGTTTTTCCAAAGTTATCAACACTTTTATGTTTGGCGTTCCGAAACCCACCTTATCTCAGGCTGAAAAGCGTTTTTACGCATTGTGCCATAACTTTTCAGGGAAGCTTCAGAACATGAAATTTTAACCTCCCACTATAGCAGAAAGGGTCTTTCTAGTAGGTGCAAATCAAATCTAAGCTGTCTGAAGTGTTTTTCGAAAGTTATCAACACTTTTATGTTTGGCGTTCCGAAACCCACCTTTTCTCAGGCTGAAAAGCGTTTTTGTGCATTGTGCCATAACTTTTCAGGGAAGCTTCAGAACATGAAATTTTAACCTCCCACTATAGCAGAAAGGGTCTTTCTAGTAGTTGCACATCAAATCTAAACTGTCTGAAGTGTTTTTCCAAAGTTATCAACACTTTTATGTTTGGCGTTCCGAAACCCACCTTATCTCAGGCTGAAAAGCGTTTTTGTGCATTGTGCCATAACTTTTCAGGGAAGCTTCAGAACATGTAATTTTAACCTCCCACTATAGCAGAAAGGGTCTTGTCTTTCTAGTAGTTGCACATCAAATCTAAACTGTCTGAAGTGTTTTTCCAAAGTTATTAACACTTTTATGTTTGGCGTTCCGAAACCCACCTTATCTCAGGCTGAAAAGCGTTTTTACGCATTGTGCCATAACTTTTCAGGGAAGCTTCAGAACATGAAATTTTAACCTCCCACTATAGCAGAAAGGGTCTTTCTAGTAGGTGCACATCAAATCTAAGCTCTCTGAAGTGTTTTTCGAAAGTTATCAACACTTTTATGTTTGGCGTTCCGAAACCCACCTTATCTCAGGCTGAAAAGCGTTTTTGTGCATTGTGCCATAACTTTTCAGGGAAGCTTCAGAACATGTAATTTTAACCTCCCACTATAGCAGAAAGGGTCTTGTCTTTCTAGTAGTTGCACATCAAATCTAAACTGTCTGAAGTGTTTTTCAAAAGTTATCAACACTTTTATGTTTGGCGTTCCGAAACCCACCTTATCTCAGGCTGAAAAGCGTTTTTGTGCATTGTGCCATAACTTTTCAGGGAAGCTTCAGAACATGAAATTTTAACCTCCCACTATAGCAGAAAGGGTCTTTCCAGTAGTTGCACATCAAATCTAAACTGTCTGAAGTGTTTTTCCAAAGTTATTAACACTTTTATGTTTGGCGTTCCGAAACCCACCTTATCTCAAGCGGAAAAGCGTTTTTACGCATTGTGCCATAACTTTTCAGGGAAGCTTCAGAACATGAAATTTTAACCTCCCACTAAAGCAGAAAGGGTCTTTCTAGTAGGTGCACATCAAATCTAAGCTGTCTGAAGTGTTTTTCGAAAGTTATCAACACTTTTATGTTTGGCGTTCCGAAACCCACCTTATCTCAGGCTGAAAAGCGTTTTTGTGCATTGTGCCATAACTTTTCAGGGAAGCTTCAGAACATGAAATTTTAACCTCCCACTATAGCAGAAAGGGTCTTTCTAGTAGTTGCACATCAAATCTAAGCTGTCTGAAGTGTTTTTCAAAAGTTATCAACACTTTTATGTTTGGCGTTCCGAAACCCACCTTATCTCAGGCTGAAAAGCGTTTTTACGCATTGTGCCATAACTTTTCAGGAAAGCTTCAGAACATGAAATTTTAACCTCCCACTATAGCAGAAAGGGTCTTTCTAGTAGTTGCACATCAAATCTAAACTGTCTGAAGTGTTTTTCTAAAGTTATCAACACTTTTATGTTTGGCGTTCCGAAACCCACCTTATCTCAGGCTGAAAAGCGTTTTTGTGCATTGTGCCATAACTTTTCAGGGAAGCTTCAGAACATGAAATTTTAACCTCCCACTATAGCAGAAAGAGTCTTTCTAGTAGTTGCACATCAAATCTAAACTGTCTGAAGTGTTTTTCCAAAGTTATTAACACTTTTATGTTTGGCGTTCCGAAACCCACCTTATCTCAGGCTGAAAAGCGTTTTTGTGCATTGTGCCATAACTTTTCAGGGAAGCTTCAGAACATGAAATTTTAACCTCCCACTATAGCAGAAAGGGTCTTTCTAGTAGTTGCACATCAAATCTAAACTGTCTGAAGTGTTTTTCCAAAGTTATTAACACTTTTATGTTTGGCGTTCCGAAACCCACCTTATCTCAGGCTGAAAAGCGTTTTTGTGCATTGTGCCATAACTTTTCAGGGAAGCTTCAGAACATGAAATTTTAACCTCCCACTATAGCAGAAAGGGTCTTTCTAGTAGTTGCACATCAAATCTAAACTGTCTGAAGTGTTTTTCCAAAGTTATCAACACTTTTATGTTTGGCGTTCCGAAACCCACCTTATCTCAGGCTGAAAAGCGTTTTTACGCATTGTGCCATAACTTTTCAGGGAAGCTTCAGAACATGAAATTTTAACCTCCCACTATAGCAGAAAGGGTCTTTCTAGTAGGTGCACATCAAATCTAAGCTCTCTGAAGTGTTTTTCGAAAGTTATCAACACTTTTATGTTTGGCGTTCCGAAACCCACCTTATCTCAGGCTGAAAAGCGTTTTTGTGCATTGTGCCATAACTTTTCAGGGAAGCTTCAGAACATGAAATTTTAACCTCCCACTATAGCAGTAAGGGTCTTTCTAGTAGTTGCACATCAAATCTAAACTGTCTGAAGTGTTTTTCCAAAGTTATCAACACTTTTATGTTTGGCGTTCCGAAACCCACCTTATCTCAGGCTGAAAAGCGTTTTTATGCATTGTGCCATAACTTTTCAGGGAAGCTTCAGAACATGAAATTTTAACCTCCCACTATAGCAGAAAGGGTCTTTCTAGTAGTTGCACATCAAATCTAAGCTGTCTGAAGTGTTTTTCAAAAGTTATCAACACTTTTATGTTTGGCGTTCCGAAACCCACCTTATCTTAGGCTGAAAAGCGTTTTTGTGCATTGTGCCATAACTTTTCAGGGAAGCTTCAGAACATGAAATTTTAACCTCCCACTATAGCAGAAAGGGTCTTTCTAGTAGTTGCACATCAAATCTAAACTGTCTGAAGTGTTTTTCCAAAGTTATTAACACTTTTATGTTTGGCGTTCCGAAACCCACCTTATCTCAGGCTGAAAAGCGTTTTTGTGCATTGTGCCATAACTTTTCAGGGAAGCTTCAGAACATGAAATTTTAACCTCCCACTATAGCAGAAAGGGTCTTTCTAGTAGTTGCACATCAAATCTAAGCTGTCTGAAGTGTTTTTCAAAAGTTATCAACACTTTTATGTTTTGCGTTCCGAAACCCACCTTATCTCAGGCTGAAAAGCGTTTTTGTGCATTGTGCCATAACTTTTCAGGGAAGCTTCAGAACATGAAATTTTAACCTCCCACTATAGCAGAAAGGGTCTTTCTAGTAGTTGCACATCAAATCTAAGCTGTCTGAAGTGTTTTTCAAAAGTTATCAACACTTTTATGTTTGGCGTTCCGAAACCCACCTTATCTCAGGCTGAAAAGCGTTTTTGTGCATTGTGCCATAACTTTTCAGGAAAGCTTCAGAACATGAAATTTTAACCTCCCACTATAGCAGAAAGGGTCTTTCTAGTAGTTGCACATCAAATCTAAACTGTCTGAAGTGTTTTTCTAAAGTTATCAACACTTTTATGTTTGGCGTTCCGAAACCCACCTTATCTCAGGCTGAAAAGCGTTTTTACGCATTGTGCCATAACGTTTCAGGGAAGCTTCAGAACATGAAATTTTAACCTCCCACTATAGCAGAAAGGGTCTTTCTAGTAGTTGCACATCAAATCTAAACTGTCTGAAGTGTTTTTCCAAAGTTATTAACACTTTTATGTTTGGCGTTCCGAAACCCACCTTATCTCAGGCTGAAAAGCGTTTTTGTGCATTGTGCCATAACTTTTCAGGGAAGCTTCAGAACATGAAATTTTAACCTCCCACTATAGCAGAAAGGGTCTTTCTAGTAGTTGCACATCAAATCTAAACTGTCTGAAGTGTTTTTCCAAAGTTATTAACACTTTTATGTTTGGCGTTCCGAAACCCACCTTATCTCAGGCTGAAAAGCGTTTTTGTGCATTGTGCCATAACTTTTCAGGGAAGCTTCAGAACATGAAATTTTAACCTCCCACTATAGCAGAAAGGGTCTTTCTAGTAGTTGCACATCAAATCTAAGCTGTCTGAAGTGTTTTTCAAAAGTTATCAACACTTTTATGTTTTGCGTTCCGAAACCCACCTTATCTCAGGCTGAAAAGCGTTTTTGTGCATTGTGCCATAACTTTTCAGGGAAGCTTCAGAACATGAAATTTTAACCTCCCACTATAGCAGAAAGGGTCTTTCTAGTAGTTGCACATCAAATCTAAACTGTCTGAAGTGTTTTTCCAAAGTTATTAACACTTTTATGTTTTGCGTTCCGAAACCCACCTTATCTCAGGCTGAAAAGCGTTTTTGTGCATTGTGCCATAACTTTTCAGGGAAGCTTCAGAACATGAAATTTTAACCTCCCACTATAGCAGAAAGGGTCTTTCTAGTAGTTGCACATCAAATCTAAACTGTCTGAAGTGTTTTTCTAAAGTTATCAACACTTTTATGTTTGGCGTTCCGAAACCCACCTTATCTCAGGCTGAAAAGCGTTTTTACGCATTGTGCCATAACTTTTCAGGGAAGCTTCAGAACATGAAATTTTAACCTCCCACTATAGCAGAAAGGGTCTTTCTAGTAGTTGCACATCAAATCTAAACTGTCTGAAGTGTTTTTCCAAAGTTATCAACACTTTTATGTTTGGCGTTCCGAAACCCACCTTATCTCAGGCTGAAAAGCGTTTTTACGCATTGTGCCATAACTTTTCAGGGAAGCTTCAGAACATGAAATTTTAACCTCCCACTATAGCAGAAAGGGTCTTTCTAGTAGGTGCACATCAAATCTTAGCTCTCTGAAGTGTTTTTCGAAAGTTATCAACACTTTTATGTTTGGCGTTCCGAAACCCACCTTATCTCAGGCTGAAAAGCGTTTTTGTGCATTGTGCCATAACTTTTCAGGGAAGCTTCAGAACATGAAATTTTAACCTCCCACTATAGCAGAAAGGGTCTTTCTAGTAGTTGCACATCAAATCTAAACTGTCTGAAGTGTTTTTCCAAAGTTATCAACACTTTTATGTTTGGCGTTCCGAAACCCACCTTATCTCAGGCTGAAAAGCGTTTTTACGCATTGTGCCATAACTTTTCAGGGAAGCTTCAGAACATGAAATTTTAACCTCCCACTATAGCAGAAAGGGTCTTTCTAGTAGGTGCAAATCAAATCTAAGCTGTCTGAAGTGTTTTTCGAAAGTTATCAACACTTTTATGTTTGGCGTTCCGAAACCCACCTTTTCTCAGGCTGAAAAGCGTTTTTGTGCATTGTGCCATAACTTTTCAGGGAAGCTTCAGAACATGAAATTTTAACCTCCCACTATAGCAGAAAGGGTCTTTCTAGTAGTTGCACATCAAATCTAAACTGTCTGAAGTGTTTTTCCAAAGTTATCAACACTTTTATGTTTGGCGTTCCGAAACCCACCTTATCTCAGGCTGAAAAGCGTTTTTACGCATTGTGCCATAACTTTTCAGGGAAGCTTCAGAACATGAAATTTTAACCTCCCACTATTGCAGAAAGGGTCTTTCTAGTAGTTGCACATCAAATCTAAACTGTCTGAAGTGTTTTTCCAAAGTTATTAACACTTTTATGTTTGGCGTTCCGAAACCCACCTTATCTCAGGCTGAAAAGCGTTTTTGTGCATTGTGCCATAACTTTTCAGGGAAGCTTCAGAACATGAAATTTTAACCTCCCACTATAGCAGAAAGGGTCTTTCTAGTAGTTGCACATCAAATCTAAACTGTCTGAAGTGTTTTTCCAAAGTTATTAACACTTTTATGTTTGGCGTTCCGAAACCCACCTTATCTCAGGCTGAAAAGCGTTTTTGTGCATTGTGCCATAACTTTTCAGGGAAGCTTCAGAACATGAAATTTTAACCTCCCACTATAGCAGAAAGGGTCTTTCTAGTAGTTGCACATCAAATCTAAACTGTCTGAAGTGTTTTTCCAAAGTTATCAACACTTTTATGTTTGGCGTTCCGAAACCCACCTTATCTCAGGCTGAAAAGCGTTTTTACGCATTGTGCCATAACTTTTCAGGGAAGCTTCAGAACATGAAATTTTAACCTCCCACTATAGCAGAAAGGGTCTTTCTAGTAGGTGCACATCAAATCTAAGCTCTCTGAAGTGTTTTTCGAAAGTTATCAACACTTTTATGTTTGGCGTTCCGAAACCCACCTTATCTCAGGCTGAAAAGCGTTTTTGTGCATTGTGCCATAACTTTTCAGGGAAGCTTCAGAACATGAAATTTTAACCTCCCACTATAGCAGAAAGGGTCTTTCTAGTAGTTGCACATCAAATCTAAACTGTCTGAAGTGTTTTTCCAAAGTTATCAACACTTTTATGTTTGGCGTTCCGAAACCCACCTTATCTCAGGCTGAAAAGCGTTTTTGTGCATTGTGCCATAACTTTTCAGGGAAGCTTCAGAACATGAAATTTTAACCTCCCACTATAGCAGAAAGGGTCTTTCTAGTAGTTGCACATCAAATCTAAGCTGTCTGAAGTGTTTTTCAAAAGTTATCAACACTTTTATGTTTGGCGTTCCGAAACCCACCTTATCTTAGGCTGAAAAGCGTTTTTGTGCATTGTGCCATAACTTTTCAGGGAAGCTTCAGAACATGAAATTTTAACCTCCCACTATAGCAGAAAGGGTCTTTCTAGTAGTTGCACATCAAATCTAAACTGTCTGAAGTGTTTTTCCAAAGTTATTAACACTTTTATGTTTGGCGTTCCGAAACCCACCTTATCTCAGGCTGAAAAGCGTTTTTGTGCATTGTGCCATAACTTTTCAGGGAAGCTTCAGAACATGAAATTTTAACCTCCCACTATAGCAGAAAGGGTCTTTCTAGTAGTTGCACATCAAATCTAAACTGTCTGAAGTGTTTTTCCAAAGTTATCAACACTTTTATGTTTGGCGTTCCGAAACCCACCTTATCTCAGGCTGAAAAGCGTTTTTACGCATTGTGCCATAACTTTTCAGGGAAGCTTCAGAACATGAAATTTTAACCTCCCACTATTGCAGAAAGGGTCTTTCTAGTAGTTGCACATCAAATCTAAACTGTCTGAAGTGTTTTTCCAAAGTTATTAACACTTTTATGTTTGGCGTTCCGAAACCCACCTTATCTCAGGCTGAAAAGCGTTTTTGTGCATTGTGCCATAACTTTTCAGGGAAGCTTCAGAACATGAAATTTTAACCTCCCACTATAGCAGAAAGGGTCTTTCTAGTAGTTGCACATCAAATCTAAACTGTCTGAAGTGTTTTTCCAAAGTTATTAACACTTTTATGTTTGGCGTTCCGAAACCCACCTTATCTCAGGCTGAAAAGCGTTTTTGTGCATTGTGCCATAACTTTTCAGGGAAGCTTCAGAACATGAAATTTTAACCTCCCACTATAGCAGAAAGGGTCTTTCTAGTAGTTGCACATCAAATCTAAACTGTCTGAAGTGTTTTTCCAAAGTTATCAACACTTTTATGTTTGGCGTTCCGAAACCCACCTTATCTCAGGCTGAAAAGCGTTTTTACGCATTGTGCCATAACTTTTCAGGGAAGCTTCAGAACATGAAATTTTAACCTCCCACTATAGCAGAAAGGGTCTTTCTAGTAGGTGCACATCAAATCTAAGCTCTCTGAAGTGTTTTTCGAAAGTTATCAACACTTTTATGTTTGGCGTTCCGAAACCCACCTTATCTCAGGCTGAAAAGCGTTTTTGTGCATTGTGCCATAACTTTTCAGGGAAGCTTCAGAACATGAAATTTTAACCTCCCACTATAGCAGAAAGGGTCTTTCTAGTAGTTGCACATCAAATCTAAACTGTCTGAAGTGTTTTTCCAAAGTTATCAACACTTTTATGTTTGGCGTTCCGAAACCCACCTTATCTCAGGCTGAAAAGCGTTTTTGTGCATTGTGCCATAACTTTTCAGGGAAGCTTCAGAACATGAAATTTTAACCTCCCACTATAGCAGAAAGGGTCTTTCTAGTAGTTGCACATCAAATCTAAGCTGTCTGAAGTGTTTTTCAAAAGTTATCAACACTTTTATGTTTGGCGTTCCGAAACCCACCTTATCTTAGGCTGAAAAGCGTTTTTGTGCATTGTGCCATAACTTTTCAGGGAAGCTTCAGAACATGAAATTTTAACCTCCCACTATAGCAGAAAGGGTCTTTCTAGTAGTTGCACATCAAATCTAAACTGTCTGAAGTGTTTTTCCAAAGTTATTAACACTTTTATGTTTGGCGTTCCGAAACCCACCTTATCTCAGGCTGAAAAGCGTTTTTGTGCATTGTGCCATAACTTTTCAGGGAAGCTTCAGAACATGAAATTTTAACCTCCCACTATAGCAGAAAGGGTCTTTCTAGTAGTTGCACATCAAATCTAAGCTCTCTGAAGTGTTTTTCGAAAGTTATCAACACTTTTATGTTTGGCGTTCCGAAACCCACCTTATCTCAGGCTGAAAAGCGTTTTTGTGCATTGTGCCATAACTTTTCAGGGAAGCTTCAGAACATGAAATTTTAACCTCCCACTATAGCAGAAAGGGTCTTTCTAGTAGTTGCACATCAAATCTAAACTGTCTGAAGTGTTTTTCCAAAGTTATTAACACTTTTATGTTTGGCGTTCCGAAACCCACCTTATCTCAGGCTGAAAAGCGTTTTTGTGCATTGTGCCATAACTTTTCAGGGAAGCTTCAGAACATGAAATTTTAACCTCCCACTATAGCAGAAAGGGTCTTTCTAGTAGTTGCACATCAAATCTAAGCTGTCTGAAGTGTTTTTCAAAAGTTATCAACACTTTTATGTTTTGCGTTCCGAAACCCACCTTATCTCAGGCTGAAAAGCGTTTTTGTGCATTGTGCCATAACTTTTCAGGGAAGCTTCAGAACATGAAATTTTAACCTCCCACTATAGCAGAAAGGGTCTTTCTAGTAGTTGCACATCAAATCTAAGCTGTCTGAAGTGTTTTTCAAAAGTTATCAACACTTTTATGTTTGGCGTTCCGAAACCCACCTTATCTCAGGCTGAAAAGCGTTTTTGTGCATTGTGCCATAACTTTTCAGGAAAGCTTCAGAACATGAAATTTTAACCTCCCACTATAGCAGAAAGGGTCTTTCTAGTAGTTGCACATCAAATCTAAACTGTCTGAAGTGTTTTTCTAAAGTTATCAACACTTTTATGTTTGGCGTTCCGAAACCCACCTTATCTCAGGCTGAAAAGCGTTTTTACGCATTGTGCCATAACGTTTCAGGGAAGCTTCAGAACATGAAATTTTAACCTCCCACTATAGCAGAAAGGGTCTTTCTAGTAGTTGCACATCAAATCTAAACTGTCTGAAGTGTTTTTCCAAAGTTATTAACACTTTTATGTTTGGCGTTCCGAAACCCACCTTATCTCAGGCTGAAAAGCGTATTTGTGCATTGTGCCATAACTTTTCAGGGAAGCTTCAGAACATGAAATTTTAACCTCCCACTATAGCAGAAAGGGTCTTTCTAGTAGTTGCACATCAAATCTAAACTGTCTGAAGTGTTTTTCCAAAGTTATTAACACTTTTATGTTTGGCGTTCCGAAACCCACCTTATCTCAGGCTGAAAAGCGTTTTTACGCATTGTGCCATAACTTTTCAGGGAAGCTTCAGAACATGAAATTTTAACCTCCCACTATAGCAGAAAGGGTCTTTCTAGTAGTTGCACATCAAATCTAAACTGTCTGAAGTGTTTTTCCAAAGTTATTAACACTTTTATGTTTGGCGTTCCGAAACCCACCTTATCTCAGGCTGAAAAGCGTTTTTGTGCATTGTGCCATAACTTTTCAGGGAAGCTTCAGAACATGAAATTTTAACCTCCCACTATAGCAGAAAGGGTCTTTCTAGTAGTTGCATATCAAATCTAAACTGTCTGAAGTGTTTTTCCAAAGTTATCAACACTTTTATGTTTGGCGTTCCGAAACCCACCTTATCTCAGGCTGAAAAGCGTTTTTACGCATTGTGCCATAACTTTTCAGGGAAGCTTAAGAACATGAAATTTTAACCTCCCACTATAGCAGAAAGGGTCTTTCTAGTAGGTGCACATCAAATCTAAGCTCTCTGAAGTGTTTTTCGAAAGTTATCAACACTTTTATGTTTGGCGTTCCGAAACCCACCTTATCTCAGGCTGAAAAGCGTTTTTGTGCATTGTGCCATAACTTTTCAGGGAAGCTTCAGAACATGAAATTTTAACCTCCCACTATAGCAGAAAGGGTCTTTCTAGTAGTTGCACATCAAATCTAAACTGTCTGAAGTGTTTTTCCAAAGTTATCAACACTTTTATGTTTGGCGTTCCGAAACCCACCTTATCTCAGGCTGAAAAGCGTTTTTGTGCATTGTGCCATAACTTTTCAGGGAAGCTTCAGAACATGAAATTTTAACCTCCCACTATAGCAGAAAGGGTCTTTCTAGTAGTTGCACATCAAATCTAAGCTGTCTGAAGTGTTTTTCAAAAGTTATCAACACTTTTATGTTTGGCGTTCCGAAACCCACCTTTTCTTAGGCTGAAAAGCGTTTTTGTGCATTGTGCCATAACTTTTCAGGGAAGCTTCAGAAAAATGAAATTTTAACCTCCCACTATAGCAGAAAGGGTCTTTCTAGTAGTTGCACATCAAATCTAAACTGTCTGAAGTGTTTTTCCAAAGTTATTAACACTTTTATGTTTGGCGTTCCGAAACCCACCTTATCTCAGGCTGAAAAGCGTTTTTGTGCATTGTGCCATAACTTTTCAGGGAAGCTTCAGAACATGAAATTTTAACCTCCCACTATAGCAGAAAGGGTCTTTCTAGTAGTTGCACATCAAATCTAAGCTCTCTGAAGTGTTTTTCGAAAGTTATCAACACTTTTATGTTTGGCGTTCCGAAACCCACCTTATCTCAGGCTGAAAAGCGTTTTTGTGCATTGTGCCATAACTTTTCAGGGAAGCTTCAGAACATGAAATTTTAACCTCCCACTATAGCAGAAAGGGTCTTTCTAGTAGTTGCACATCAAATCTAAACTGTCTGAAGTGTTTTTCCAAAGTTATTAACACTTTTATGTTTGGCGTTCCGAAACCCACCTTATCTCAGGCTGAAAAGCGTTTTTGTGCATTGTGCCATAACTTTTCAGGGAAGCTTCAGAACATGAAATTTTAACCTCCCACTATAGCAGAAAGGGTCTTTCTAGTAGTTGCACATCAAATCTAAGCTGTCTGAAGTGTTTTTCAAAAGTTATCAACACTTTTATGTTTTGCGTTCCGAAACCCACCTTATCTCAGGCTGAAAAGCGTTTTTGTGCATTGTGCCATAACTTTTCAGGGAAGCTTCAGAACATGAAATTTTAACCTCCCACTATAGCAGAAAGGGTCTTTCTAGTAGTTGCACATCAAATCTAAACTGTCTGAAGTGTTTTTCCAAAGTTATTAACACTTTTATGTTTTGCGTTCCGAAACCCACCTTATCTCAGGCTGAAAAGCGTTTTTGTGCATTGTGCCATAACTTTTCAGGGAAGCTTCAGAACATGAAATTTTAACCTCCCACTATAGCAGAAAGGGTCTTTCTAGTAGTTGCACATCAAATCTAAACTGTCTGAAGTGTTTTTCTAAAGTTATCAACACTTTTATGTTTGGCGTTCCGAAACCCACCTTATCTCAGGCTGAAAAGCGTTTTTACGCATTGTGCCATAACTTTTCAGGGAAGCTTCAGAACATGAAATTTTAACCTCCCACTATAGCAGAAAGGGTCTTTCTAGTAGTTGCACATCAAATCTAAACTGTCTGAAGTGTTTTTCCAAAGTTATTAACACTTTTATGTTTGGCGTTCCGAAACCCACCTTATCTCAGGCTGAAAAGCGTTTTTGTGCATTGTGCCATAACTTTTCAGGGAAGCTTCAGAACATGAAATTTTAACCTCCCACTATAGCAGAAAGGGTCTTTCTAGTAGTTGCACATCAAATCTAAACTGTCTGAAGTGTTTTTCCAAAGTTATTAACACTTTTATGTTTGGCGTTCCGAAACCCACCTTATCTCAGGCTGAAAAGCGTTTTTACGCATTGTGCCATAACTTTTCAGGGAAGCTTCAGAACATGAAATTTTAACCTCCCACTATAGCAGAAAGGGTCTTTCTAGTAGTTGCACATCAAATCTAAACTGTCTGAAGTGTTTTTCCAAAGTTATTAACACTTTTATGTTTGGCGTTCCGAAACCCACCTTATCTCAGGCTGAAAAGCGTTTTTGTGCATTGTGCCATAACTTTTCAGGGAAGCTTCAGAACATGAAATTTTAACCTCCCACTATAGCAGAAAGGGTCTTTCTAGTAGTTGCACATCAAATCTAAACTGTCTGAAGTGTTTTTCCAAAGTTATCAACACTTTTATGTTTGGCGTTCCGAAACCCACCTTATCTCAGGCTGAAAAGCGTTTTTACGCATTGTGCCATAACTTTTCAGGGAAGCTTCAGAACATGAAATTTTAACCTCCCACTATAGCAGAAAGGGTCTTTCTAGTAGGTGCACATCAAATCTAAGCTCTCTGAAGTGTTTTTCGAAAGTTATCAACACTTTTATGTTTGGCGTTCCGAAACCCACCTTATCTCAGGCTGAAAAGCGTTTTTACGCATTGTGCCATAACTTTTCAGGGAAGCTTCAGAACATGAAATTTTAACCTCCCACTGTAGCAGAAAGGGTCTTTCTAGTAGGTGCACATCAAATCTAAGCTGTCTGAAGTGTTTTTCGAAAGTTATCAACACTTTTATGTTTGGCGTTCCGAAACCCACCTTATCTCAGGCTGAAAAGCGTTTTTGTGCATTGTGCCATAACTTTTCAGGGAAGCTTCAGAACATGAAATTTTAACCTCCCACTATAGCAGAAAGGGTCTTTCTAGTAGTTGCACATCAAATCTAAGCTGTCTGAAGTGTTTTTCAAAAGTTATCAACACTTTTATGTTTGGCGTTCCGAAACCCACCTTATCTCAGGCTGAAAAGCGTTTTTGTGCATTGTGCCATAACTTTTCAGGAAAGCTTCAGAACATGAAATTTTAACCTCCCACTATAGCAGAAAGGGTCTTTCTAGTAGTTGCACATCAAATCTAAACTGTCTGAAGTGTTTTTCCAAAGTTATTAACACTTTTATGTTTGGCGTTCCGAAACCCACCTTATCTCAGGCTGAAAAGCGTTTTTACGCATTGTGCCATAACTTTTCAGGGAAGCTTCAGAACATGAAATTTTAACCTCCCACTATAGCAGAAAGGGTCTTTCTAGTAGGTGCACATCAAATCTAAGCTGTCTGAAGTGTTTTTCGAAAGTTATCAACACTTTTATGTTTGGCGTTCCGAAACCCACCTTATCTCAGGCTGAAAAGCGTTTTTGTGCATTGTGCCATAACTTTTCAGGGAAGCTTCAGAACATGAAATTTTAACCTCCCACTATAGCAGAAAGGGTCTTTCTAGTAGTTGCACATCAAATCTAAGCTGTCTGAAGTGTTTTTCAAAAGTTATCAACACTTTTATGTTTGGCGTTCCGAAACCCACCTTATCTCAGGCTGAAAAGCGTTTTTGTGCATTGTGCCATAACTTTTCAGGAAAGCTTCAGAACATGAAATTTTAACCTCCCACTATAGCAGAAAGGGTCTTTCTAGTAGTTGCACATAAAATCTAAACTGTGTGAAGTGTTTTTCCAAAGTTATCAACACTTTTATGTTTGGCGTTCCGAAACCCACCTTATCTCAGGCTGAAAAGCGTTTTTACGCATTGTGCCATAACTTTTCAGGGAAGCTTCAGAACATGAAATTTTAACCTCCCACTATAGCAGAAAGGGTCTTTCTAGTAGTTGCACATCAAATCTAAGCTCTCTGAAGTGTTTTTCGAAAGTTATCAACACTTTTATGTTTGGCGTTCCGAAACCCACCTTATCTCAGGCTGAAAAGCGTTTTTGTGCATTGTGCCATAACTTTTCAGGGAAGCTTCAGAACATGAAATTTTAACCTCCCACTATAGCAGAAAGGGTCTTTCTAGTAGTTGCACATCAAATCTAAACTGTCTGAAGTGTTTTTCCAAAGTTATTAACACTTTTATGTTTGGCGTTCCGAAACCCACCTTATCTCAGGCTGAAAAGCGTTTTTGTGCATTGTGCCATAACTTTTCAGGGAAGCTTCAGAACATGAAATTTTAACCTCCCACTATAGCAGAAAGGGTCTTTCTAGTAGTTGCACATCAAATCTAAACTGTCTGAAGTGTTTTTCCAAAGTTATCAACACTTTTATGTTTGGCGTTCCGAAACCCACCTTATCTCAGGCTGAAAAGCGTTTTTACGCATTGTGCCATAACTTTTCAGGGAAGCTTCAGAACATGAAATTTTAACCTCCCACTATAGCAGAAAGGGTCTTTCTAGTAGGTGCACATCAAATCTAAGCTGTCTGAAGTGTTTTTCGAAAGTTATCAACACTTTTATGTTTGGCGTTCCGAAACCCACCTTATCTCAGGCTGAAAAGCGTTTTTGTGCATTGTGCCATAACTTTTCAGGGAAGCTTCAGAACATGAAATTTTAACCTCCCACTATAGCAGAAAGGGTCTTTCTAGTAGTTGCACATCAAATCTAAGCTGTCTGAAGTGTTTTTCAAAAGTTATCAACACTTTTATGTTTGGCGTTCCGAAACCCACCTTATCTCAGGCTGAAAAGCGTTTTTGTGCATTGTGCCATAACTTTTCAGGGAAGCTTCAGAACATGAAATTTTAACTTCCCACTATAGCAGAAAGGGTCTTTCTAGTAGTTGCACATCAAATCTAAACTGTCTGAAGTGTTTTTCCAAAGTTATCAACACTTTTATGTTTGGCGTTCCGAAACCCACCTTATCTCAGGCTGAAAAGCGTTTTTGTGCATTGTGCCATAACTTTTCAGGGAAGCTTCAGAACATGAAATTTTAACCTCCCACTATAGCAGAAAGGGTCTTTCTAGTAGTTGCACATCAAATCTAAACTGTCTGAAGTGTTTTTCCAAAGTTATTAACACTTTTATGTTTTGCGTTCCGAAACCCACCTTATCTCAGGCTGAAAAGCGTTTTTGTGCATTGTGCCATAACTTTTCAGGGAAGCTTCAGAACATGAAATTTTAACCTCCCACTATAGCAGAAAGGGTCTTTCTAGTTGTTGCACATCAAATCTAAGCTGTCTGAAGTGTTTTTCAAAAGTTATCAACACTTTTATGTTTGGCGTTCCGAAACCCACCTTATCTCAGGCTGAAAAGCGTTTTTGTGCATTGTGCCATAACTTTTCAGGAAAGCTTCAGAACATGAAATTTTAACCTCCCACTATAGCAGAAAGGGTCTTTCTAGTAGTTGCACATCAAATCTAAACTGTCTGAAGTGTTTTTCCAAAGTTATTAACACTTTTATGTTTGGCGTTCCGAAACCCACCTTATCTCAGGCTGAAAAGCGTTTTTGTGCATTGTGCCATAACTTTTCAGGGAAGCTTCAGAACATGAAATTTTAACCTCCCACTATAGCAGAAAGGGTCTTTCTAGTAGTTGCACATCAAATCTAAACTGTCTGAAGTGTTTTTCCAAAGTTATTAACACTTTTATGTTTGGCGTTCCGAAACCCACCTTATCTCAGGCTGAAAAGCGTTTTTACGCATTGTGCCATAACTTTTCAGGGAAGCTTCAGAACATGAAATTTTAACCTCCCACTATAGCAGAAAGGGTATTTCTAGTAGTTGCACATCAAATCTAAACTGTCTGAAGTGTTTTTCCAAAGTTATTAACACTTTTATGTTTGGCGTTCCGAAACCCACCTTATCTCAGGCTGAAAAGCGTTTTTGTGCATTGTGCCATAACTTTTCAGGGAAGCTTCAGAACATGAAATTTTAACCTCCCACTATAGCAGAAAGGGTCTTTCTAGTAGTTGCACATCAAATCTAAACTGTCTGAAGTGTTTTTCCAAAGTTATCAACACTTTTATGTTTGGCGTTCCGAAACCCACCTTATCTCAGGCTGAAAAGCGTTTTTACGCATTGTGCCATAACTTTTCAGGGAAGCTTCAGAACATGAAATTTTAACCTCCCACTATAGCAGAAAGGGTCTTTCTAGTAGGTGCACATCAAATCTAAGCTCTCTGAAGTGTTTTTCGAAAGTTATCAACACTTTTATGTTTGGCGTTCCGAAACCCACCTTATCTCAGGCTGAAAAGCGTTTTTACGCATTGTGCCATAACTTTTCAGGGAAGCTTCAGAACATGAAATTTTAACCTCCCACTATAGCAGAAAGGGTCTTTCTAGTAGGTGCACATCAAATCTAAGCTGTCTGAAGTGTTTTTCGAAAGTTATCAACACTTTTATGTTTGGCGTTCCGAAACCCACCTTATCTCAGGCTGAAAAGCGTTTTTGTGCATTGTGCCATAACTTTTCAGGGAAGCTTCAGAACATGAAATTTTAACCTCCCACTATAGCAGAAAGGGTCTTTCTAGTAGTTGCACATCAAATCTAAGCTGTCTGAAGTGTTTTTCAAAAGTTATCAACACTTTTATGTTTGGCGTTCCGAAACCCACCTTATCTCAGGCTGAAAAGCGTTTTTGTGCATTGTGCCATAACTTTTCAGGAAAGCTTCAGAACATGAAATTTTAACCTCCCACTATAGCAGAAAGGGTCTTTCTAGTAGTTGCACATCAAATCTAAACTGTCTGAAGTGTTTTTCCAAAGTTATTAACACTTTTATGTTTGGCGTTCCGAAACCCACCTTATCTCAGGCTGAAAAGCGTTTTTGTGCATTGTGCCATAACTTTTCAGGGAAGCTTCAGAACATGAAATTTTAACCTCTCACTATAGCAGAAAGGGTCTTTCTAGTAGTTGCACATCAAATCTAAACTGTCTTAAGTGTTTTTCCAAAGTTATCAACACTTTTATGTTTGGCGTTCCGAAACCCACCTTATCTCAGGCTGAAAAGCGTTTTTACGCATTGTGCCATAACTTTTCAGGGAAGCTTCAGAACATGAAATTTTAACCTCCCACTATAGCAGAAAGGGTCTTTCTAGTAGGTGCACATCAAATCTAAGCTGTCTGAAGTGTTTTTCGAAAGTTATCAACACTTTTATGTTTGGCGTTCCGAAACCCACCTTATCTCAGGCTGAAAAGCGTTTTTGTGCATTGTGCCATAACTTTTCAGGGAAGCTTCAGAACATGAAATTTTAACCTCCCACTATAGCAGAAAGGGTCTTTCTAGTAGTTGCACATCAAATCTAAGCTGTCTGAAGTGTTTTTCAAAAGTTATCAACACTTTTATGTTTGGCGTTCCGAAACCCACCTTATCTCAGGCTGAAAAGCGTTTTTGTGCATTGTGCCATAACTTTTCAGGAAAGCTTCAGAACATGAAATTTTAACCTCCCACTATAGCAGAAAGGGTCTTTCTAGTAGTTGCACATAAAATCTAAACTGTGTGAAGTGTTTTTCCAAAGTTATCAACACTTTTATGTTTGGCGTTCCGAAACCCACCTTATCTCAGGCTGAAAAGCGTTTTTACGCATTGTGCCATAACTTTTCAGGGAAGCTTCAGAACATGAAATTTTAACCTCCCACTATAGCAGAAAGGGTCTTTCTAGTAGTTGCACATCAAATCTAAGCTCTCTGAAGTGTTTTTCGAAAGTTATCAACACTTTTATGTTTGGCGTTCCGAAACCCACCTTATCTCAGGCTGAAAAGCGTTTTTGTGCATTGTGCAATAACTTTTCAGGGAAGCTTCAGAACATGAAATTTTAACCTCCCACTATAGCAGAAAGGGTCTTTCTAGTAGTTGCACATCAAATCTAAACTGTCTGAAGTGTTTTTCCAAAGTTATCAACACTTTTATGTTTGGCGTTCCGAAACCCACCTTATCTCAGGCTGAAAAGCGTTTTTACGCATTGTGCCATAACTTTTCAGGGAAGCTTCAGAACATGAAATTTTAACCTCCCACTATAGCAGAAAGGGTCTTTCTAGTAGGTGCACATCAAATCTAAGCTGTCTGAAGTGTTTTTCGAAAGTTATCAACACTTTTATGTTTGGCGTTCCGAAACCCACCTTATCTCAGGCTGAAAAGCGTTTTTGTGCATTGTGCCATAACTTTTCAGGGAAGCTTCAGAACATGAAATTTTAACCTCCCACTATAGCAGAAAGGGTCTTTCTAGTAGTTGCACATCAAATCTAAGCTGTCTGAAGTGTTTTTCAAAAGTTATCAACACTTTTATGTTTGGCGTTCCGAAACCCACCTTATCTCAGGCTGAAAAGCGTTTTTGTGCATTGTGCCATAACTTTTCAGGGAAGCTTCAGAACATGAAATTTTAACCTCCCACTATAGCAGAAAGGGTCTTTCTAGTAGTTGCACATCAAATCTAAACTGTCTGAAGTGTTTTTCCAAAGTTATCAACACTTTTATGTTTGGCGTTCCGAAACCCACCTTATCTCAGGCTGAAAAGCGTTTTTGTGCATTGTGCCATAACTTTTCAGGGAAGCTTCAGAACATGAAATTTTAACCTCCCACTATAGCAGAAAGGGTCTTTCTAGTAGTTGCACATCAAATCTAAACTGTCTGAAGTGTTTTTCCAAAGTTATCAACACTTTTATGTTTGGCGTTCCGAAACCCACCTTATGTCAGGCTGAAAAGCGTTTTTACGCATTGTGCCATAACTTTTCAGGGAAGCTTCAGAACATGAAATTTTAACCTCCCACTATAGCAGAAAGGGTCTTTCTAGTAGTTGCACATCAAATCTAAACTGTCTGAAGTGTTTTTCCAAAGTTATTAACACTTTTATGTTTGGCGTTCCGAAACCCACCTTATCTCAGGCTGAAAAGCGTTTTTACGCATTGTGCCATAACTTTTCAGGGAAGCTTCAGAACATGAAATTTTAACCTCCCACTACAGCAGAAAGGGTCTTTCTAGTAGGTGCACATCAAATCTAAGCTGTCTGAAGTGTTTTTCGAAAGTTATCAACACTTTTATGTTTGGCGTTCCGAAACCCACCTTATCTCAGGCTGAAAAGCGTTTTTGTGCATTGTGCCATAACTTTTCAGGGAAGCTTCAGAACATGAAATTTTAACCTCCCACTATAGCAGAAAGGGTCTTTCTAGTAGTTGCACATCAAATCTAAGCTGGATGAAGTGTTTTTCAAAAGTTATCAACACTTTTATGTTTGGAGTTCCGAAACCCACTTTATCTCAGGCTGAAAAGCGTTTTTGTGCATTGTGCCATAACTTTTCAGGAAAGCTTCAGAACATGAAATTTTAACCTCCCACTATAGCAGAAAGGGTCTTTCTAGTAGTTGCACATCAAATCTAAACTGTGTGAAGTGTTTTTCCAAAGTTATCAACACTTTTATGTTTGGCGTTCCGAAACCCACCTTATCTCAGCCTGAAAAGCGTTTTTACGCATTGTGCCATAACTTTTCAGGGAAGCTTCAGAACATGAAATTTTAACCTCCCACTATAGCAGAAAGGGTCTTTCTAGTAGTTGCACATCAAATCTAAGCTGTCTGAAGTGTTTTTCAAAAGTTATCAACACTTTTATGTTTGGCGTTCCGAAACCCACCTTATCTCAGGCTGAAAAGCGTTTTTGTGCATTGTGCCATAACTTTTCAGGAAAGCTTCAGAACATGAAATTTTTAACCTTCCACTATAGCAGAAAGGGTCTTTCTAGTAGTTGCACATCAAATCTAAACTGTCTGAAGTGTTTTTCTAAAGTTATCAACACTTTTATGTTTGGCGTTCCGAAACCCACCTTATCTCAGGCTGAAAAGCGTTTTTACGCATTGTGCCATAACTTTTCAGGGAAGCTTCAGAACATGAAATTTTAACCTCCCACTATAGCAGAAAGGGTCTTTCTAGTAGTTGCACATCAAATCTAAACTGTCTGAAGTGTTTTTCCAAAGTTATTAACACTTTTATGTTTGGCGTTCCGAAACCCACCTTATCTCAGGCTGAAAAGCGTTTTTGTGCATTGTGCCATAACTTTTCAGGGAAGCTTCAGAACATGAAATTTTAACCTCCCACTATAGCAGAAAGGGTCTTTCTAGTAGTTGCACATCAAATCTAAACTGTCTGAAGTGTTTTTCCAAAGTTATTAACACTTTTATGTTTGGCGTTCCGAAACCCACCTTATCTCAGGCTGAAAAGCGTTTTTGTGCATTGTGCCATAACTTTTCAGGAAAGCTTCAGAACATGAAATTTTTAACCTTCCACTATAGCAGAAAGGGTCTTTCTAGTAGTTGCACATCAAATCTAAACTGTCTGAAGTGTTTTTCTAAAGTTATCAACACTTTTATGTTTGGCGTTCCGAAACCCACCTTATCTCAGGCTGAAAAGCGTTTTTACGCATTGTGCCATAACTTTTCAGGGAAGCTTCAGAACATGAAATTTTAACCTCCCACTATAGCAGAAAGGGTCTTTCTAGTAGTTGCACATCAAATCTAAACTGTCTGAAGTGTTTTTCCAAAGTTATTAACACTTTTATGTTTGGCGTTCCGAAACCCACCTTATCTCAGGCTGAAAAGCGTTTTTGTGCATTGTGCCATAACTTTTCAGGGAAGCTTCAGAACATGAAATTTTAACCTCCCACTATAGCAGAAAGGGTCTTTCTAGTAGTTGCACATCAAATCTAAACTGTCTGAAGTGTTTTTCCAAAGTTATTAACACTTTTATGTTTGGCGTTCCGAAACCCACCTTATCTCAGGCTGAAAAGCGTTTTTGTGCATTGTGCCATAACTTTTCAGGGAAGCTTCAGAACATGAAATTTTAACCTCCCACTATAGCAGAAAGGGTCTTTCTAGTAGTTGCACATCAAATCTAAACTGTCTGAAGTGTTTTTCCAAAGTTATCAACACTTTTATGTTTGGCGTTCCGAAACCCACCTTATCTCAGGCTGAAAAGCGTTTTTGTGCATTGTGCCATAACTTTTCAGGAAAGCTTCAGAACATGAAATTTTAACCTCCCACTATAGCAGAAAGGGTCTTTCTAGTAGTTGCACATCAAATCTAAGCTCTCTGAAGTGTTTTTCGAAAGTTATCAACACTTTTATGTTTGGCGTTCCGAAACCCACCTTATCTCAGGCTGAAAAGCGTTTTTGTGCATTGTGCCATAACTTTTCAGGGAAGCTTCACAACATGAAATTTTAACCTCCCACTATAGCAGAAAGGGTCTTTCTAGTAGTTGCACATCAAATCTAAACTGTCTGAAGTGTTTTTCCAAAGTTATCAACACTTTTATGTTTGGCGTTCCGAAACCCACCTTATCTCAGGCTGAAAAGCGTTTTTGTGCATTGTGCCATAACTTTTCAGGGAAGCTTCAGAACATGAAATTTTAACCTCCCACTATAGCAGAAAGGGTCTTTCTAGTAGTTGCACATCAACTCTAAGCTCTCTGAAGTGTTTTTCAAAAGTTATCAACACTTTTATGTTTGGCGTTCCGAAACCCACCTTATCTTAGGCTGAAAAGCGTTTTTGTGCATTGTGCCATAACTTTTCAGGGAAGCTTCAGAACATGAAATTTTAACCTCCCACTATAGCAGAAAGGGTCTTTCTAGTAGTTGCACATCAAATCTAAACTGTCTGAAGTGTTTTTCCAAAGTTATTAACACTTTTATGTTTGGCGTTCCGAAACCCACCTTATCTCAGGCTGAAAAGCGTTTTTGTGCATTGTGCCATAACTTTTCAGGGAAGCTTCAGAACATGAAATTTTAACCTCCCACTATAGCAGAAAGGGTCTTTCTAGTAGTTGCACATCAAATCTAAACTGTCTGAAGTGTTTTTCCAAAGTTATCAACACTTTTATGTTTGGCGTTCCGAATCCCACCTTATCTCAGGCTGAAAAGCGTTTTTACGCATTGTGCCATAACTTTTCAGGGAAGCTTCAGAACATGAAATTTTAACCTCCCACTATAGCAGAAAGGGTCTTTCTAGTAGGTGCACATCAAATCTAAGCTGTCTGAAGTGTTTTTCGAAAGTTATCAACACTTTTATGTTTGGCGTTCCGAAACCCACCTTATCTCAGGCTGAAAAGCGTTTTTGTGCATTGTGCCATAACTTTTCAGGGAAGCTTCAGAACATGAAATTTTAACCTCCCACTATAGCAGAAAGGGTCTTTCTAGTAGTTGCACATCAAATCTAAGCTGTCTGAAGTGTTTTTCAAAAGTTATCAACACTTTTATGTTTGGCGTTCCGAAACCCACCTTATCTCAGGCTGAAAAGCGTTTTTGTGCATTGTGCCATAACTTTTCAGGAAAGCTTCAGAACATGAAATTTTAACCTCCCACTATAGCAGAAAGGGTCTTTCTAGTAGTTGCACATAAAATCTAAACTGTGTGAAGTGTTTTTCCAAAGTTATCAACACTTTTATGTTTGGCGTTCCGAAACCCACCTTATCTCAGGCTGAAAAGCGTTTTTACGCATTGTGCCATAACTTTTCAGGGAAGCTTCAGAACATGAAATTTTAACCTCCCACTATAGCAGAAAGGGTCTTTCTAGTAGTTGCACATCAAATCTAAGCTCTCTGAAGTGTTTTTCGAAAGTTATCAACACTTTTATGTTTGGCGTTCCGAAACCCACCTTATCTCAGGCTGAAAAGCGTTTTTGTGCATTGTGCCATAACTTTTCAGGGAAGCTTCAGAACATGAAATTTTAACCTCCCACTATAGCAGAAAGGGTCTTTCTAGTAGTTGCACATCAAATCTAAACTGTCTGAAGTGTTTTTCCAAAGTTATCAACACTTTTATGTTTGGCGTTCCGAAACCCACCTTATCTCAGGCTGAAAAGCGTTTTTACGCATTGTGCCATAACTTTTCAGGGAAGCTTCAGAACATGAAATTTTAACCTCCCACTATAGCAGAAAGGGTCTTTCTAGTAGTTGCACATCAAATCTAAACTGTCTGAAGTGTTTTTCCAAAGTTATTAACACTTTTATGTTTGGCGTTCCGAAACCCACCTTATCTCAGGCTGAAAAGCGTTTTTGTGCATTGTGCCATAACTTTTCAGGGAAGCTTCAGAACATGAAATTTTAACCTCCCACTATAGCAGAAAGGGTCTTTCTAGTAGTTGCACATCAAATCTAAACTGTCTGAAGTGTTTTTCCAAAGTTATCAACACTTTTATGTTTGGCGTTCCGAAACCCACCTTATCTCAGGCTGAAAAGCGTTTTTACGCATTGTGCCATAACTTTTCAGGGAAGCTTCAGAACATGAAATTTTAACCTCCCACTATAGCAGAAAGGGTCTTTCTAGTAGGTGCACATCAAATCTAAGCTGTCTGAAGTGTTTTTCGAAAGTTATCAACACTTTTATGTTTGGCGTTCCGAAACCCACCTTATCTCAGGCTGAAAAGCGTTTTTGTGCATTGTGCCATAACTTTTCAGGGAAGCTTCAGAACATGAAATTTTAACCTCCCACTATAGCAGAAAGGGTCTTTCTAGTAGTTGCACATCAAATCTAAGCTGTCTGAAGTGTTTTTCAAAAGTTATCAACACTTTTATGTTTGGCGTTCCGAAACCCACCTTATCTCAGGCTGAAAAGCGTTTTTGTGCATTGTGCCATAACTTTTCAGGGAAGCTTCAGAACATGAAATTTTAACCTCCCACTATAGCAGAAAGGGTCTTTCTAGTAGTTGCACATCAAATCTAAACTGTCTGAAGGGTTTTTCCAAAGTTATTAACACTTTTATGTTTGGCGTTCCGAAACCCACCTTATCTCAGGCTGAAAAGCGTTTTTGTGCATTGTGCCATAACTTTTCAGGAAAGCTTCAGAACATGAAATTTTAACCTCCCACTATAGCAGAAAGGGTCTTTCTAGTAGTTGCACATAAAATCTAAACTGTGTGAAGTGTTTTTCCAAAGTTATCAACACTTTTATGTTTGGCGTTCCGAAACCCACCTTATCTCAGGCTGAAAAGCGTTTTTACGCATTGTGCCATAACTTTTCAGGGAAGCTTCAGAACATGAAATTTTAACCTCCCACTATAGCAGAAAGGGTCTTTCTAGTAGTTGCACATCAAATCTAAGCTCTCTGAAGTGTTTTTCGAAAGTTATCAACACTTTTATGTTTGGCGTTCCGAAACCCACCTTATCTCAGGCTGAAAAGCGTTTCTGTGCATTGTGCCATAACTTTTCAGGGAAGCTTCAGAACATGAAATTTTAACCTCCCACTATAGCAGAAAGGGTCTTTCTAGTAGTTGCACATCAAATCTAAACTGTCTGAAGTGTTTTTCCAAAGTTATCAACACTTTTATGTTTGGCGTTCCGAAACCCACCTTATCTCAGGCTGAAAAGCGTTTTTACGCATTGTGCCATAACTTTTCAGGGAAGCTTCAGAACATGAAATTTTAACCTCCCACTATAGCAGAAAGGGTCTTTCTAGTAGTTGCACATCAAATCTAAACTGTCTGAAGTGTTTTTCCAAAGTTATTAACACTTTTATGTTTGGCGTTCCGAAACCCACCTTATCTCAGGCTGAAAAGCGTTTTTGTGCATTGTGCCATAACTTTTCAGGGAAGCTTCAGAACATGAAATTTTAACCTCCCACTATAGCAGAAAGGGTCTTTCTAGTAGTTGCACATCAAATCTAAACTGTCTGAAGTGTTTTTCCAAAGTTATCAACACTTTTATGTTTGGCGTTCCGAAACCCACCTTATCTCAGGCTGAAAAGCGTTTTTACGCATTGTGCCATAACTTTTCAGGGAAGCTTCAGAACATGAAATTTTAACCTCCCACTATAGCAGAAAGGGTCTTTCTAGTAGGTGCACATCAAATCTAAGCTGTCTGAAGTGTTTTTCGAAAGTTATCAACACTTTTATGTTTGGCGTTCCGAAACCCACCTTATCTCAGGCTGAAAAGCGTTTTTGTGCATTGTGCCATAACTTTTCAGGGAAGCTTCAGAACATGAAATTTTAACCTCCCACTATAGCAGAAAGGGTCTTTCTAGTAGTTGCACATCAAATCTAAGCTGTCTGAAGTGTTTTTCAAAAGTTATCAACACTTTTATGTTTGGCGTTCCGAAACCCACCTTATCTCAGGCTGAAAAGCGTTTTTGTGCATTGTGCCATAACTTTTCAGGGAAGCTTCAGAACATGAAATTTTAACCTCCCACTATAGCAGAAAGGGTCTTTCTAGTAGTTGCACATCAAATCTAAACTGTCTGAAGGGTTTTTCCAAAGTTATTAACACTTTTATGTTTGGCGTTCCGAAACCCACCTTATCTCAGGCTGAAAAGCGTTTTTGTGCATTGTGCCATAACTTTTCAGGGAAGCTTCAGAACATGAAATTTTAACCTCCCACTATAGCAGAAAGGGTCTTTCTAGTAGTTGCACATCAAATCTAAACTGTCTGAAGTGTTTTTCCAAAGTTATCAACACTTTTATGTTTGGCGTTCCGAAACCCACCTTATCTCAGCCTGAAAAGCGTTTTTACGCATTGTGCCATAACTTTTCAGGGAAGCTTCAGAACATGAAATTTTAACCTCCCACTATAGCAGAAAGGGTCTTTCTAGTAGTTGCACATCAAATCTATGCTGTCTGAAGTGTTTTTCAAAAGTTATCAACACTTTTATGTTTGGCGTTCCGAAACCCACCTTATCTCAGGCTGAAAAGCGTTTTTGTGCATTGTGCCATAACTTTTCAGGAAAGCTTCAGAACATGAAATTTTTAACCTTCCACTATAGCAGAAAGGGTCTTTCTAGTAGTTGCACATCAAATCTAAACTGTCTGAAGTGTTTTTCTAAAGTTATCAACACTTTTATGTTTGGCGTTCCGAAACCCACCTTATCTCAGGCTGAAAAGCGTTTTTACGCATTGTGCCATAACTTTTCAGGGAAGCTTCAGAACATGAAATTTTAACCTCCCACTATAGCAGAAAGGGTCTTTCTAGTAGTTGCACATCAAATCTAAACTGTCTGAAGTGTTTTTCCAAAGTTATTAACACTTTTATGTTTGGCGTTCCGAAACCCAACTTATCTCAGGCTGAAAAGCGTTTTTGTGCATTGTGCCATAACTTTTCAGGGAAGCTTCAGAACATGAAATTTTAACCTCCCACTATAGCAGAAAGGGTCTTTCTAGTAGTTGCACATCAAATCTAAACTGTCTGAAGTGTTTTTCCAAAGTTATTAACACTTTTATGTTTGGCGTTCCGAAACCCACCTTATCTCAGGCTGAAAAGCGTTTTTGTGCATTGTGCCATAACTTTTCAGGGAAGCTTCAGAACATGAAATTTTAACCTCCCACTATAGCAGAAAGGGTCTTTCTAGCAGTTGCACATCAAATCTAAACTGTCTGAAGTGTTTTTCCAAAGTTATCAACACTTTTATGTTTGGCGTTCCGAAACCCACCTTATCTCAGGCTGAAAAGCGTTTTTGTGCATTGTGCCATAACTTTTCAGGGAAGCTTCAGAACATGAAATTTTAACCTCCCACTATAGCAGAAAGGGTCTTTCTAGCAGTTGCACATCAAATCTAAACTGTCTGAAGTGTTTTTCCAAAGTTATCAACACTTTTATGTTTGGCGTTCCGAAACCCACCTTATCTCAGGCTGAAAAGCGTTTTTGTGCATTGTGCCATAACTTTTCAGGAAAGCTTCAGAACATGAAATTTTAACCTCCCACTATAGCAGAAAGGGTCTTTCTAGTAGTTGCACATCAAATCTAAGCTCTCTGAAGTGTTTTTCGAAAGTTATCAACACTTTTATGTTTGGCGTTCCGAAACCCACCTTATCTCAGGCTGAAAAGCGTTTTTGTGCATTGTGCCATAACTTTTCAGGGAAGCTTCACAACATGAAATTTTAACCTCCCACTATAGCAGAAAGGGTCTTTCTAGTAGTTGCACATCAAATCTAAACTGTCTGAAGTGTTTTTCCAAAGTTATCAACACTTTTATGTTTGGCGTTCCGAAACCCACCTTATCTCAGGCTGAAAAGCGTTTTTGTGCATTGTGCCATAACTTTTCAGGGAAGCTTCAGAACATGAAATTTTAACCTCCCACTATAGCAGAAAGGGTCTTTCTAGTAGTTGCACATCAACTCTAAGCTCTCTGAAGTGTTTTTCAAAAGTTATCAACACTTTTATGTTTGGCGTTCCGAAACCCACCTTATCTTAGGCTGAAAAGCGTTTTTGTGCATTGTGCCATAACTTTTCAGGGAAGCTTCAGAACATGAAATTTTAACCTCCCACTATAGCAGAAAGGGTCTTTCTAGTAGTTGCACATCAAATCTAAACTGTCTGAAGTGTTTTTCCAAAGTTATTAACACTTTTATGTTTGGCGTTCCGAAACCCACCTTATCTCAGGCTGAAAAGCGTTTTTGTGCATTGTGCCATAACTTTTCAGGGAAGCTTCAGAACATGAAATTTTAACCTCCCACTATAGCAGAAAGGGTCTTTCTAGTAGTTGCACATCAAATCTAAACTGTCTGAAGTGTTTTTCCAAAGTTATCAACACTTTTATGTTTGGCGTTCCGAATCCCACCTTATCTCAGGCTGAAAAGCGTTTTTACGCATTGTGCCATAACTTTTCAGGGAAGCTTCAGAACATGAAATTTTAACCTCCCACTATAGCAGAAAGGGTCTTTCTAGTAGGTGCACATCAAATCTAAGCTGTCTGAAGTGTTTTTCGAAAGTTATCAACGCTTTTATGTTTGGCGCTCCGAAACCCACCTTATCTCAGGCTGAAAAGCGTTTTTGTGCATTGTGCCATAACTTTTCAGGGAAGCTTCAGAACATGAAATTTTAACCTCCCACTATAGCAGAAAGGGTCTTTCTAGTAGTTGCACATCAAATCTAAGCTGTCTGAAGTGTTTTTCAAAAGTTATCAACACTTTTATGTTTGGCGTTCCGAAACCCACCTTATCTCAGGCTGAAAAGCGTTTTTACGCATTGTGCCATAACTTTTCAGGGAAGCTTCAGAACATGAAATTTTAACCTCCCACTATAGCAGAAAGGGTCTTTCTAGTAGTTGCACATCAAATCTAAACTGTCTGAAGTGTTTTTCGAAAGTTATCAACACTTTTATGTTTTGGCGTTCCGAAACCCACCTTATCTCAGGCTGAAAAGCGTTTTTGTGCATTGTGCCATAACTTTTCAGGGAAGCTTCAGAACATGAAATTTTAACCTCCCACTATAGCAGAAAGGGTCTTTCTAGTAGTTGCACATCAAATCTAAGCTGTCTGAAGTGTTTTTCAAAAGTTATCAACACTTTTATGTTTGGCGTTCCGAAACCCACCTTATCTCAGGCTGAAAAGCGTTTTTGTGCATTGTGCCATAACTTTTCAGGGAAGCTTCAGAACATGAAATTTTAACCTCCCACTATAGCAGAAAGGGTCTTTCTAGTAGTTGCACATCAAATCTAAACTGTCTGAAGTGTTTTTCCAAAGTTATTAACACTTTTATGTTTGGCGTTCCGAAACCCACCTTATCTCAGGCTGAAAAGCGTTTTTGTGCATTGTGCCATAACTTTTCAGGGAAGCTTCAGAACATGAAATTTTAACCTCCCACTATAGCAGAAAGGGTCTTTCTAGTAGTTGCACATCAAATCTAAACTGTCTGAAGTGTTTTTCCAAAGTTATCAACACTTTTATGTTTGGCGTTCCGAAACCCACCTTATCTCAGGCTGAAAAGCGTTTTTGTGCATTGTGCCATAACTTTTCAGGAAAGCTTCAGAACATGAAATTTTAACCTCCCACTATAGCAGAAAGGGTCTTTCTAGTAGTTGCACATCAAATCTAAGCTCTCTGAAGTGTTTTTCGAAAGTTATCAACACTTTTATGTTTGGCGTTCCGAAACCCACCTTATCTCAGGCTGAAAAGCGTTTTTGTGCATTGTGCCATAACTTTTCAGGGAAGCTTCACAACATGAAATTTTAACCTCCCACTATAGCAGAAAGGGTCTTTCTAGTAGTTGCACATCAAATCTAAACTGTCTGAAGTGTTTTTCCAAAGTTATCAACACTTTTATGTTTGGCGTTCCGAAACCCACCTTATCTCAGGCTGAAAAGCGTTTTTGTGCATTGTGCCATAACTTTTCAGGGAAGCTTCAGAACATGAAATTTTAACCTCCCACTATAGCAGAAAGGGTCTTTCTAGTAGTTGCACATCAACTCTAAGCTCTCTGAAGTGTTTTTCAAAAGTTATCAACACTTTTATGTTTGGCGTTCCGAAACCCACCTTATCTCAGGCTGAAAAGCGTTTTTGTGCATTGTGCCATAACTTTTCAGGGAAGCTTCAGAACATGAAATTTTAACCTCCCACTATAGCAGAAAGGGTCTTTCTAGTAGTTGCACATCAAATCTAAACTGTCTGAAGTGTTTTTCCAAAGTTATTAACACTTTTATGTTTGGCGTTCCGAAACCCACCTTATCTCAGGCTGAAAAGCGTTTTTACGCATTGTGCCATAACTTTTCAGGGAAGCTTCAGAACATGAAATTTTTACCTCCCACTATAGCAGAAAGGGTCTTTCTAGTAGTTGCACATCAAATCTAAACTGTCTGAAGTGTTTTTCCGAAGTTATTAACACTTTTATGTTTGGCGTTCCGAAACCCACCTTATCTCAGGCTGAAAAGCGTTTTTGTGCATTGTGCCATAACTTTTCAGGGAAGCTTCAGAACATGAAATTTTAACCTCCCACTATAGCAGAAAGGGTCTTTCTAGTAGTTGCACATCAAATCTAAACTGTCTGAAGTGTTTTTCCAAAGTTATCAACACTTTTATGTTTGGCGTTCCGAAACCCACCTTATCTCAGGCTGAAAAGCGTTTTTACGCATTGTGCCATAACTTTTCCGGGAAGCTTCAGAACATGAAATTTTAACCTCCCACTATAGCAGAAAGGGTCTTTCTAGTAGGTGCACATCAAATCTAAGCTCTCTGAAGTGTTTTTCGAAAGTTATCAACACTTTTATGTTTGGCGTTCCGAAACCCACCTTATCTCAGGCTGAAAAGCGTTTTTGTGCATTGTGCCATAACTTTTCAGGGAAGCTTCAGAACATGAAATTTTAACCTCCCACTATAGCAGAAAGGGTCTTTCTAGTAGTTGCAAATCAAATCTAAACTGTCTGAAGTGTTTTTCCAAAGTTAACAACACTTTTATGTTTGGCGTTCCGAAACCCACCTTATCTCAGGCTGAAAAGCGTTTTTGTGCATTGTGCCATAACTTTTCAGGGAAGCTTCAGAACATGAAATTTTAACCTCCCACTATAGCAGAAAGGGTCTTTCTAGTAGTTGCACATCAAATCTAAGCTGTCTGAAGTGTTTTTCAAAAGTTATCAACACTTTTATGTTTGGCGTTCCGAAACCCACCTTATCTCAGGCTGAAAAGCGTTTTTGTGCATTGTGCCATAACTTTTCAGGGAAGCTTCAGAACATGAAATTTTAACCTCCCACTATAGCAGAAAGGGTCTTTCTAGTAGTTGCACATCAAATCTAAACTGTCTGAAGTGTTTTTCCGAAGTTATTAACACTTTTATGTTTGGCGTTCCGAAACCCACCTTATCTCAGGCTGAAAAGCGTTTTTGTGCATTGTGCCATAACTTTTCAGGGAAGCTTCAGAACATGAAATTTTAACCTCCCACTATAGCAGAAAGGGTCTTTCTAGTAGTTGCACATCAAATCTAAACTGTCTGAAGTGTTTTTCCAAAGTTATCAACACTTTTATGTTTGGCGTTCCGAAACCCACCTTATCTCAGGCTGAAAAGCGTTTTTACGCATTGTGCCATAACTTTTCCGGGAAGCTTCAGAACATGAAATTTTAACCTCCCACTATAGCAGAAAGGGTCTTTCTAGTAGGTGCACATCAAATCTAAGCTCTCTGAAGTGTTTTTCGAAAGTTATCAACACTTTTATGTTTGGCGTTCCGAAACCCACCTTATCTCAGGCTGAAAAGCGTTTTTGTGCATTGTGCCATAACTTTTCAGGGAAGCTTCAGAACATGAAATTTTAACCTCCCACTATAGCAGAAAGGGTCTTTCTAGTAGTTGCACATCAAATCTAAACTGTCTGAAGTGTTTATCCAAAGTTATTAACACTTTTATGTTTGGCGTTCCGAAACCCACCTTATCTCAGGCTGAAAAGCGTTTTTGTGCATTGTGCCATAACTTTTCAGGGAAGCTTCAGAACATGAAATTTTAACCTCCCACTATAGCAGAAAGGGTCTTTCTAGTAGTTGCACATCAAATCTAAACTGTCTGAAGTGTTTATCCAAAGTTATTAACACTTTTATGTTTGGCGTTCCGAAACACACCTTATCTCAGGCTGAAAAGCGTTTTTGTGCATTGTGCCATAACTTTTCAGGGAAGCTTCAGAACATGAAATTTTAACCTCCCACTATAGCAGAAAGGGTCTTTCTAGTAGTTGCACATCAAATCTAAGCTCTCTGAAGTGTTTTTCGAAAGTTATCAACACTTTTATGTTTGGCGTTCCGAAACCCACCTTATCTGAGGCTGAAAAGCGTTTTTGTGCATTGTGCCATAACTTTTCAGGGAAGCTTCAGAACATGAAATTTTAACCTCCCACTATAGCAGAAAGGGTCTTTCTAGTAGTTGCACATCAAATCTAAACTGTCTGAAGTGTTTTTCCAAAGTTATTAACACTTTTATGTTTGGCGTTCCGAAACCCACCTTATCTCAGGCTGAAAAGCGTTTTTGTGCATTGTGCCATAACTTTTCAGGGAAGCTTCAGAACATGAAATTTTAACCTCCCACTATAGCAGAAAGGGTCTTTCTAGTAGTTGCACATCAAATCTAAACTGTCTGAAGTGTTTTTCAAAAGTTATCAACACTTTTATGTTTGGCGTTCCGAAACCCACCTTATCTCAGGCTGAAAAGCGTTTTTGTGCATTGTGCCATAACTTTTCAGGAAAGCTTCAGAACATGAAATTTTAACCTCCCACTATAGCAGAAAGGGTCTTTCTAGTAGTTGCACATCAAATCTAAACTGTCTGAAGTGTTTTTCTAAAGTTATCAACACTTTTATGTTTGGCGTTCCGAAACCCACCTTATCTCAGGCTGAAAAGCGTTTTTACGCATTGTGCCATAACTTTTCAGGGAAGCTTCAGAACATGAAATTTTAACCTCCCACTATAGCAGAAAGGGTCTTTCTAGTAGTTGCACATCAAATCTAAACTGTCTGAAGTGTTTTTCCAAAGTTATTAACACTTTTATGTTTGGCGTTCCGAAACCCACCTTATCTCAGGCTGAAAAGCGTTTTTGTGCATTGTGCCATTACTTTTCAGGGAAGCTTCAGAACATGAAATTTTAACCTCCCACTATAGCAGAAAGGGTCTTTCTAGTAGTTGCACATCAAATCTAAACTGTCTGAAGTGTTTTTCCAAAGTTATTAACACTTTTATGTTTGGCGTTCCGAAACCCACCTTATCTCAGGCTGAAAAGCGTTTTTGTGCATTGTGCCATAACTTTTCAGGGAAGCTTCAGAACATGAAATTTTAACCTCCCACTATAGCAGAAAGGGTCTTTCTAGTAGTTGCACATCAAATCTAAACTGTCTGAAGTGTTTTTCCAAAGTTATTAACACTTTTATGTTTGGCGTTCCGAAACCCACCTTATCTCAGGCTGAAAAGCGTTTTTACGCATTGTGCCATAACTTTTCAGGGAAGCTTCAGAACATGAAATTTTAACCTCCCACTATAGCAGAAAGGGTCTTTCTAGTAGTTGCACATCAAATCTAAACTGTCTGAAGTGTTTTTCCGAAGTTATTAACAATTTTATGTTTGGCGTTCCGAAACCCACCTTATCTCAGGCTGAAAAGCGTTTTTGTGCATTGTGCCATAACTTTTCAGGGAAGCTTCAGAACATGAAATTTTAACCTCCCACTATAGCAGAAAGGGTCTTTCTAGTAGTTGCACATCAAATCTAAACTGTCTGAAGTGTTTTTCCAAAGTTATCAACACTTTTATGTTTGGCGTTCCGAAACCCACCTTATCTCAGGCTGAAAAGCGTTTTTACGCATTGTGCCATAACTTTTCCGGGAAGCTTCAGAACATGAAATTTTAACCTCCCACTATAGCAGAAAGGGTCTTTCTAGTAGGTGCACATCAAATCTAAGCTCTCTGAAGTGTTTTTCGAAAGTTATCAACACTTTTATGTTTGGCGTTCCGAAACCCACCTTATCTCAGGCTGAAAAGCGTTTTTGTGCATTGTGCCATAACTTTTCAGGGAAGCTTCAGAACATGAAATTTTAACCTCCCACTATAGCAGAAAGGGTCTTTCTAGTAGTTGCAAATCAAATCTAAACTGTCTGAAGTGTTTTTCAAAAGTTAACAACACTTTTATGTTTGGCGTTCCGAAACCCACCTTATCTCAGGCTGAAAAGCGTTTTTGTGCATTGTGCCATAACTTTTCAGGGAAGCTTCAGAACATGAAATTTTAACCTCCCACTATAGCAGAAAGGGTCTTTCTAGTAGTTGCACATCAAATCTAAGCTGTCTGAAGTGTTTTTCAAAAGTTATCAACACTTTTATGTTTGGCGTTCCGAAACCCACCTTATCTCAGGCTGAAAAGCGTTTTTGTGCATTGTGCCATAACTTTTCAGGGAAGCTTCAGAACATGAAATTTTAACCTCCCACTATAGCAGAAAGGGTCTTTCTAGTAGTTGCACATCAAATCTAAACTGTCTGAAGTGTTTTTCCGAAGTTATTAACACTTTTATGTTTGGCGTTCCGAAACCCACCTTATTTCAGGCTGAAAAGCGTTTTTGTGCATTGTGCCATAACTTTTCAGGGAAGCTTCAGAACATGAAATTTTAACCTCCCACTATAGCAGAAAGGGTCTTTCTAGTAGTTGCACATCAAATCTAAACTGTCTGAAGTGTTTTTCCAAAGTTATTAACACTTTTATGTTTGGCGTTCCGAAACCCACCTTATCTCAGGCTGAAAAGCGTTTTTGTGCATTGTGCCATAACTTTTCAGGGAAGCTTCAGAACATGAAATTTTAACCTCCCACTATAGCAGAAAGGGTATTTCTAGTAGGTGCACATCAAATCTAAGCTGTCTGAAGTGTTTTTCGAAAGTTATCAACATTTTTATGTTTGGCGTTCCGAAACCCACCTTATCTCAGGCTGAAAAGCGTTTTTGTGCATTGTGCCATAACTTTTCAGGGAAGCTTCAGAACATGAAATTTTAACCTCCCACTATAGCAGAAAGGGTCTTTCTAGTAGTTGCACATCAAATCTAAGCTGTCTGAAGTGTTTTTCAAAAGTTATCAACACTTTTATGTTTGGCGTTCCGAAACCCACCTTATCTCAGGCTGAAAAGCGTTTTTGTGCATTGTGCCATAACTTTTCAGGAAAGCTTCAGAACATGAAATTTTAACCTCCCACTATAGCAGAAAGGGTCTTTCTAGTAGTTGCACATCAAATCTAAACTGTCTGAAGTGTTTTTCTAAAGTTATCAACACTTTTATGTTTGGCGTTCCGAAACCCACCTTATCTCAGGCTGAAAAGCGTTTTTACGCATTGTGCCATAACTTTTCAGGGAAGCTTCAGAACATGAAATTTTAACCTCCCACTATAGCAGAAAGGGTCTTTCTAGTAGTTGCACATCAAATCTAAACTGTCTGAAGTGTTTTTCCATAGTTATTAACACTTTTATGTTTGGCGTTCCGAAACCCACCTTATCTCAGGCTGAAAAGCGTTTTTGTGCATTGTGCCATAACTTTTCAGGGAAGCTTCAGAACATGAAATTTTAACCTCCCACTATAGCAGAAAGGGTCTTTCTAGTAGTTGCACATCAAATCTAAACTGTCTGAAGTGTTTTTCCAAAGTTATTAACACTTTTATGTTTGGCGTTCCGAAACCCACCTTATCTCAGGCTGAAAAGCGTTTTTGTGCATTGTGCCATAACTTTTCAGGGAAGCTTCAGAACATGAAATTTTAACCTCCCACTATAGCAGAAAGGGTCTTTCTAGTAGTTGCACATCAAATCTAAACTGTCTGAAGTGTTTTTCAAAAGTTATCAACACTTTTATGTTTGGCGTTCCGAAACCCACCTTATCTCAGGCTGAAAAGCGTTTTTGTGCATTGTGCCATAACTTTTCAGGAAAGCTTCAGAACATGAAATTTTAACCCCCCACTATAGCAGAAAGGGTCTTTCTAGTAGTTGCACATCAAATCTAAACTGTCTGAAGTGTTTTTCCAAAGTTATTAACACTTTTATGTTTGGCGTTCCGAAACCCACCTTATCTCAGGCTGAAAAGCGTTTTTGTGCATTGTGCCATAACTTTTCAGGGAAGCTTCAGAACATGAAATTTTAACCTCCCACTATAGCAGAAAGGGTCTTTCTAGTAGTTGCACATCAAATCTAAACTGTCTGAAGTGTTTTTCCAAAGTTATTAGCACTTTTATGTTTGGCGTTCCGAAACCCACCTTATCTCAGGCTGAAAAGCGTTTTTGTGCATTGTGCCATAACTTTTCAGGGAAGCTTCAGAACATGACATTTTAACCTCCCACTATAGCAGAAAGGGTCTTTCTAGTAGTTGCACATCAAATCTAAACTGTCTGAAGTGTTTTTCCAAAGTTATTAACACTTTTATGTTTGGCGTTCCGAAACCCACCTTATCTCAGGCTGAAAAGCGTTTTTGTGCAATTTGCCATAACTTTTCAGGGAAGCTTCAGAACATGAAATTTTAACCTCCCACTATAGCAGAAAGGGTCTTTCTAGTAGTTGCACATCAAATCTAAACTGTCTGAAGTGTTTTTCCAAAGTTATCAACACTTTTATGTTTGGCGTTCCGAAACCCACCTTATCTCAGGCTGAAAAGCGTTTTTACGCATTGTGCCATAACTTTTCAGGGAAGCTTCAGAACATGAAATTTTAACCTCCCACTATAGCAGAAAGGGTCTTTCTAGTAGGTGCACATCAAATCTAAGCTCTCTGAAGTGTTTTTCGAAAGTTATCAACACTTTTATGTTTGGCGTTCCGAAACCCACCTTATCTCAGGCTGAAAAGCGTTTTTGTGCATTGTGCCATAACTTTTCAGGGAAGCTTCAGAACATGAAATTTTAACCTCCCACTATAGCAGAAAGGGTCTTTCTAGTAGTTGCACATCAAATCGAAACTGTCTGAAGTGTTTTTCCAAAGTTATTAACACTTTTATGTTTGGCGTTCCGAAACCCACCTTGTCTCAGGCGGAAAAGCGTTTTTGTGCATTGTGCCATAACTTTTCAGGGAAGCTTCAGAACATGAAATTTTAACCTCCCACTATAGCAGAAAGGGTCTTTCTAGTAGTTGCACATCAAATCTAAGCTGTCTGAAGTGTTTTTCAAAAGTTATCAACACTTTTATGTTTGGCGTTCCGAAACCCACCTTATCTCAGGCTGAAAAGCGTTTTTGTGCATTGTGCCATAACTTTTCAGGGAAGCTTCAGTACATGAAATTTTAACCTCCCACTATAGCAGAAAGGGTCTTTCTAGTAGTTGCACATCAAATCTAAACTGTCTGAAGTGTTTTTCCAAAGTTATTAACACTTTTATGTTTGGCGTTCCGAAACCCACCTTATCTCAGGCTGAAAAGCGTTTTTGTGCATTGTGCCATAACTTTTCAGGGAAGCTTCAGAACATGAAATTTTAACCTCCCACTATAGCAGAAAGGGTCTTTTTAGTAGTTGCACATCAAATCTAAGCTGTCTGAAGTGTTTTTCTAAAGTTATCAACACTTTTATGTTTGGCGTTCCGAAACCCACCTTATCTCAGGCTGAAAAGCGTTTTTGTGCATTGTGCCATAACTTTTCAGGAAAGCTTCAGAACATGAAATTTTAACCTCCCACTATAGCAGAAAGGGTCTTTCTAGTAGTTGCACATCAAATCTAAACTGTCTGAAGTGTTTTTCTAAAGTTATCAACACTTTTATGTTTGGCGTTCCGAAACCCACCTTATCTCAGGCTGAAAAGCGTTTTTACGCATTGTGCCATAACTTTTCAGGGAAGCTTCAGAACATGAAATTTTAACCTCCCACTATAGCAGAAAGGGTCTTTCTAGTAGTTGCACATCAAATCTAAACTGTCTGAAGTGTTTTTCCAAAGTTATTAACACTTTTATGTTTGGCGTTCCGAAACCCACCTTATCTCAGGCTGAAAAGCGTTTTTGTGCATTGTGCCATAACTTTTCAGGGAAGCTTCAGAACATGAAATTTTAACCTCCCACTATAGCAGAAAGGGTCTTTCTAGTAGTTGCACATCAAATCTAAACTGTCTGAAGTGTTTTTCCAAAGTTATTAACACTTTTATGTTTGGCGTTCCGAAACCCACCTTATCTCAGGCTGAAAAGCGTTTTTGTGCATTGTGCCATAACTTTTCAGGGAAGCTTCAGAACATGAAATTTTAACCTCCCACTATAGCAGAAAGGGTCTTTCTAGTAGTTGCACATCAAATCTAAACTGTCTGAAGTGTTTTTCAAAAGTTATCAACACTTTTATGTTTGGCGTTCCGAAACCCACCTTATCTCAGGCTGAAAAGCGTTTTTGTGCATTGTGCCATAACTTTTCAGGAAAGCTTCAGAACATGAAATTTTAACCCCCCACTATAGCAGAAAGGGTCTTTCTAGTAGTTGCACATCAAATCTAAACTGTCTGAAGTGTTTTTCCAAAGTTATTAACACTTTTATGTTTGGCGTTCCGAAACCCACCTTATCTCAGGCTGAAAAGCGTTTTTGTGCATTGTGCCATAACTTTTCAGGGAAGCTTCAGAACATGAAATTTTAACCTCCCACTATAGCAGAAAGGGTCTTTCTAGTAGTTGCACATCAAATCTAAACTGTCTGAAGTGTTTTTCCAAAGTTATTAACACTTTTATGTTTGGCGTTCCGAAACCCACCTTATCTCAGGCTGAAAAGCGTTTTTGTGCATTGTGCCATAACTTTTCAGGGAAGCTTCAGAACATGACATTTTAACCTCCCACTATAGCAGAAAGGGTCTTTCTAGTAGTTGCACATCAAATCTAAACTGTCTGAAGTGTTTTTCCAAAGTTATTAACACTTTTATGTTTGGCGTTCCGAAACCCACCTTATCTCAGGCTGAAAAGCGTTTTTGTGCAATTTGCCATAACTTTTCAGGGAAGCTTCAGAACATGAAATTTTAACCTCCCACTATAGCAGAAAGGGTCTTTCTAGTAGTTGCACATCAAATCTAAACTGTCTGAAGTGTTTTTCCAAAGTTATCAACACTTTTATGTTTGGCGTTCCGAAACCCACCTTATCTCAGGCTGAAAAGCGTTTTTACGCATTGTGCCATAACTTTTCAGGGAAGCTTCAGAACATGAAATTTTAACCTCCCACTATAGCAGAAAGGGTCTTTCTAGTAGGTGCACATCAAATCTAAGCTCTCTGAAGTGTTTTTCGAAAGTTATCAACACTTTTATGTTTGGCGTTCCGAAACCCACCTTATCTCAGGCTGAAAAGCGTTTTTGTGCATTGTGCCATAACTTTTCAGGGAAGCTTCAGAACATGAAATTTTAACCTCCCACTATAGCAGAAAGGGTCTTTCTAGTAGTTGCACATCAAATCGAAACTGTCTGAAGTGTTTTTCCAAAGTTATTAACACTTTTATGTTTGGCGTTCCGAAACCCACCTTGTCTCAGGCGGAAAAGCGTTTTTGTGCATTGTGCCATAACTTTTCAGGGAAGCTTCAGAACATGAAATTTTAACCTCCCACTATAGCAGAAAGGGTCTTTCTAGTAGTTGCACATCAAATCTAAGCTGTCTGAAGTGTTTTTCAAAAGTTATCAACACTTTTATGTTTGGCGTTCCGAAACCCACCTTATCTCAGGCTGAAAAGCGTTTTTGTGCATTGTGCCATAACTTTTCAGGGAAGCTTCAGTACATGAAATTTTAACCTCCCACTATAGCAGAAAGGGTCTTTCTAGTAGTTGCACATCAAATCTAAACTGTCTGAAGTGTTTTTCCAAAGTTATTAACACTTTTATGTTTGGCGTTCCGAAACCCACCTTATCTCAGGCTGAAAAGCGTTTTTGTGCATTGTGCCATAACTTTTCAGGGAAGCTTCAGAACATGAAATTTTAACCTCCCACTATAGCAGAAAGGGTCTTTTTAGTAGTTGCACATCAAATCTAAGCTGTCTGAAGTGTTTTTCTAAAGTTATCAACACTTTTATGTTTGGCGTTCCGAAACCCACCTTATCTCAGGCTGAAAAGCGTTTTTGTGCATTGTGCCATAACTTTTCAGGAAAGCTTCAGAACATGAAATTTTAACCTCCCACTATAGCAGAAAGGGTCTTTCTAGTAGTTGCACATCAAATCTAAACTGTCTGAAGTGTTTTTCTAAAGTTATCAACACTTTTATGTTTGGCGTTCCGAAACCCACCTTATCTCAGGCTGAAAAGCGTTTTTACGCATTGTGCCATAACTTTTCAGGGAAGCTTCAGAACATGAAATTTTAACCTCCCACTATAGCAGAAAGGGTCTTTCTAGTAGTTGCACATCAAATCTAAACTGTCTGAAGTGTTTTTCCAAAGTTATTAACACTTTTATGTTTGGCGTTCCGAAACCCACCTTATCTCAGGCTGAAAAGCGTTTTTGTGCATTGTGCCATAACTTTTCAGGGAAGCTTCAGAACATGAAATTTTAACCTCCCACTATAGCAGAAAGGGTCTTTCTAGTAGTTGCACATCAAATCTAAACTGTCTGAAGTGTTTTTCCAAAGTTATTAACACTTTTATGTTTGGCGTTCCGAAACCCACCTTATCTCAGGCTGAAAAGCGTTTTTGTGCATTGTGCCATAACTTTTCAGGGAAGCTTCAGAACATGAAATTTTAACCTCCCACTATAGCAGAAAGGGTCTTTCTAGTAGTTGCACATCAAATCTAAACTGTCTGAAGTGTTTTTCAAAAGTTATCAACACTTTTATGTTTGGCGTTCCGAAACCCACCTTATCTCAGGCTGAAAAGCGTTTTTGTGCATTGTGCCATAACTTTTCAGGGAAGCTTCAGAACATGAAATTTTAACCTCCCACTATAGCAGAAAGGGTGTTTCTAGTAGTTGCACATCAAATCTAAACTGTCTGAAGTGTTTTTCCAAAGTTATTAACACTTTTATGTTTGGCGTTCCGAAACCCACTTTATCTCAGGCTGAAAAGCGTTTTTGTGCATTGTGCCATAACTTTTCAGGGAAGCTTCAGAACATGAAATTTTAACCTCCCACTATAGCAGAAAGGGTCTGTCTAGTAGTTGCACATCAAATCTAAACTGTCTGAAGTGTTTTTCCAAAGTTATCAACACTTTTATGTTTGGCGTTCCGAAACCCACCTTATCTCAGGCTGAAAAGCGTTTTTACGCATTGTGCCATAACTTTTCCGGGAAGCTTCAGAACATGAAATTTTAACCTCCCACTATAGCAGAAAGGGTCTTTCTGGTAGGTGCACATCAAATCTAAGCTCTCTGAAGTGTTTTTCGAAAGTTATCAACACTTTTATGTTTGGCGTTCCGAAACCCACCTTATCTCAGGCTGAAAAGCGTTTTTGTGCATTGTGCCATAACTTTTCAGGGAAGCTTCAGAACATGAAATTTTAACCTCCCACTATAGCAGAAAGGGTCGTTCTAGTAGTTGCAAATCAAATCTAAACTGTCTGAAGTGTTTTTCCAAAGTTAACAACACTTTTATGTTTGGCGTTCCGAAACCCACCTTATCTCAGGCTGAAAAGCGTTTTTGTGCATTGTGCCATAACTTTTCAGGGAAGCTTCAGAACATGAAATTTTAACCTCCCACTATAGCAGAAAGGGTCTTTCTAGTAGTTGCACATCAAATCTAAGCTGTCTGAAGTGTTTTTCAAAAGTTATCAACACTTTTATGTTTGGCGTTCCGAAACCCACCTTATCTCAGGCTGAAAAGCGTTTTTGTGCATTGTGCCATAACTTTTCAGGGAAGCTTCAGAACATGAAATTTTAACCTCCCACTATAGCAGAAAGGGTCTTTCTAGTAGTTGCACATCAAATCTAAACTGTCTGAAGTGTTTTTCCGAAGTTATTAACACTTTTATGTTTGGCGTTCCGAAACCCACCTTATCTCAGGCTGAAAAGCGTTTTTGTGCATTGTGCCATAACTTTTCAGGGAAGCTTCAGAACATGAAATTTTAACCTCCCACTATAGCAGAAAGGGTCTTTCTAGTAGTTGCACATCAAATCTAAACTGTCTGAAGTGTTTTTCCAAAGTTATCAACACTTTTATGTTTGGCGTTCCGAAACCCACCTTATCTCAGGCTGAAAAGCGTTTTTACGCATTGTGCCATAACTTTTCCGGGAAGCTTCAGAACATGAAATTTTAACCTCCCACTATAGCAGAAAGGGTCTTTCTAGTAGGTGCACATCAAATCTAAGCTCTCTGAAGTGTTTTTCGAAAGTTATCAACACTTTTATGTTTGGCGTTCCGAAACCCACCTTATCTCAGGCTGAAAAGCGTTTTTGTGCATTGTGCCATAACTTTTCAGGGAAGCTTCAGAACATGAAATTTTAACCTCCCACTATAGCAGAAAGGGTCTTTCTAGTAGTTGCAAATCAAATCTAAACTGTCTGAAGTGTTTTTCCAAAGTTAACAACACTTTTATGTTTGGCGTTCCGAAACCCACCTTATCTCAGGCTGAAAAGCGTTTTTGTGCATTGTGCCATAACTTTTCAGGGAAGCTTCAGAACATGAAATTTTAACCTCCCACTATAGCAGAAAGGGTCTTTCTAGTAGTTGCACATCAAATCTAAACTGTCTGAAGTGTTTTTCCGAAGTTATTAACACTTTTATGTTTGGCGTTCCGAAACCCACCTTATCTCAGGCTGAAAAGCGTTTTTGTGCATTGTGCCATAACTTTTCAGGGAAGCTTCAGAACATGAAATTTTAACCTCCCACTATAGCAGAAAGGGTCTTTCTAGTAGTTGCACATCAAATCTAAACTGTCTGAAGTGTTTTTCCAAAGTTATTAACAGTTTTTTGTTTGGCGTTCCGAAACCCACCTTATCTCAGGCTGAAAAGCGTTTTTGTGCATTGTGCCATAACTTTTCAGGGAAGCTTCAGAACATGAAATTTTAACCTCCCACTATAGCAGATAGGGTATTTCTAGTAGGTGCACATCAAATCTAAGCTGTCTGAAGTGTTTTTCGAAAGTTATCAACATTTTTATGTTTGGCGTTCCGAAACCCACCTTATCTCAGGCTGAAAAGCGTTTTTGTGCATTGTGCCATAACTTTTCAGGGAAGCTTCAGAACATGAAATTTTAACCTCCCACTATAGCAGAAAGGGTCTTTCTAGTAGTTGCACATCAAATCTAAACTGTCTGAAGTGTTTTTCCAAAGTTATCAACACTTTTATGTTTGGCGTTCCGAAACCCACCTTATCTCAGGCTGAAAAGCGTTTTTGTGCATTGTGCCATAACTTTTCAGGAAAGCTTCAGAACATGAAATTTTAACCTCCCACTATAGCAGAAAGGGTCTTTCTAGTAGTTGCACATCAAATCTAAACTGTCTGAAGTGTTTTTCCAAAGTTATCAACACTTTTATGTTTGGCGTTCCGAAACCCACCTTATCTCAGGCTGAAAAGCGTTTTTACGCATTGTGCCATAACTTTTCAGGGAAGCTTCAGAACATGAAATTTTAACCTCCCACTATAGCAGAAAGGGTCTTTCTAGTAGGTGCACATCAAATCTAAGCTCTCTGAAGTGTTTTTCGAAAGTTATCAACACTTTTATGTTTGGCGTTCCGAAACCCACCTTATCTCAGGCTGAAAAGCGTTTTTGTGCATTGTGCCATAACTTTTCAGGGAAGCTTCAGAACATGACATTTTAACCTCCCACTATAGCAGAAAGGGTCTTTCTAGTAGTTGCACATCAAATCTAAACTGTCTGAAGTGTTTTTCCAAAGTTATTAACACTTTTATGTTTGGCGTTCCGAAACCCACCTTATCTCAGGCTGAAAAGCGTTTTTGTGCATTGTGCCATAACTTTTCAGGGAAGCTTCAGAACATGAAATTTTAACCTCCCACTATAGCAGAAAGGGTCTTTCTAGTAGTTGCACATCAAATCTAAGCTGTCTGAAGTGTTTTTCCAAAGTTATCAACACTTTTATGTTTGGCGTTCCGAAACCCACCTTATCTCAGGCTGAAAAGCGTTTTTGTGCATTGTGCCATAACTTTTCAGGGAAGCTTCAGTACATGAAATTTTATCCTCCCACTATAGCAGAAAGGGTCTTTCTAGTAGTTGCACATCAAATCTAAACTGTCTGAAGTGTTTTTCCAAAGTTATTAACACTTTTATGTTTGGCGTTCCGAAACCCACCTTATCTCAGGCTGAAAAGCGTTTTTGTGCATTGTGCCATAACTTTTCAGGGAAGCTTCAGAACATGAAATTTTAACCTCCCACTATAGCAGATAGGGTATTTCTAGTAGGTGCACATCAAATCTAAGCTGTCTGAAGTGTTTTTCGAAAGTTATCAACATTTTTATGTTTGGCGTTCCGAAACCCACCTTATCTCAGGCTGAAAAGCGTTTTTGTGCATTGTGCCATAACTTTTCAGGGAAGCTTCAGAACATGAAATTTTAACCTCCCACTATAGCAGAAAGGGTCTTTCTAGTAGTTGCACATCAAATCTAAACTGTCTGAAGTGTTTTTCCAAAGTTATCAACACTTTTATGTTTGGCGTTCCGAAACCCACCTTATCTCAGGCTGAAAAGCGTTTTTGTGCATTGTGCCATAACTTTTCAGGAAAGCTTCAGAACATGAAATTTTAACCTCCCACTATAGCAGAAAGGGTCTTTCTAGTAGTTGCACATCAAATCTAAACTGTCTGAAGTGTTTTTCCAAAGTTATCAACACTTTTATGTTTGGCGTTCCGAAACCCACCTTATCTCAGGCTGAAAAGCGTTTTTACGCATTGTGCCATAACTTTTCAGGGAAGCTTCAGAACATGAAATTTTAACCTCCCACTATAGCAGAAAGGGTCTTTCTAGTAGGTGCACATCAAATCTAAGCTCTCTGAAGTGTTTTTCGAAAGTTATCAACACTTTTATGTTTGGCGTTCCGAAACCCACCTTATCTCAGGCTGAAAAGCGTTTTTGTGCATTGTGCCATAACTTTTCAGGGAAGCTTCAGAACATGACATTTTAACCTCCCACTATAGCAGAAAGGGTCTTTCTAGTAGTTGCACATCAAATCTAAACTGTCTGAAGTGTTTTTCCAAAGTTATTAACACTTTTATGTTTGGCGTTCCGAAACCCACCTTATCTCAGGCTGAAAAGCGTTTTTGTGCATTGTGCCATAACTTTTCAGGGAAGCTTCAGAACATGAAATTTTAACCTCCCACTATAGCAGAAAGGGTCTTTCTAGTAGTTGCACATCAAATCTAAGCTGTCTGAAGTGTTTTTCCAAAGTTATCAACACTTTTATGTTTGGCGTTCCGAAACCCACCTTATCTCAGGCTGAAAAGCGTTTTTGTGCATTGTGCCATAACTTTTCAGGGAAGCTTCAGTACATGAAATTTTATCCTCCCACTATAGCAGAAAGGGTCTTTCTAGTAGTTGCACATCAAATCTAAACTGTCTGAAGTGTTTTTCCAAAGTTATTAACACTTTTATGTTTGGCGTTCCGAAACCCACCTTATCTCAGGCTGAAAAGCGTTTTTGTGCATTGTGCCATAACTTTTCAGGGAAGCTTCAGAACATGAAATTTTAACCTCCCACTATAGCAGAAAGGGTCTTTTTAGTAGTTGCACATCAAATCTAAGCTGTCTGAAGTGTTTTTCTAAAGTTATCAACACTTTTATGTTTGGCGTTCCGAAACCCACCTTATCTCAGGCTGAAAAGCGTTTTTACGCATTGTGCCATAACTTTTCAGGGAAGCTTCAGAACATGAAATTTTAACCTCCCACTATAGCAGAAAGGGTCTTTCTAGTAGTTGCACATCAAATCTAAACTGTCTGAAGTGTTTTTCCAAAGTTATTAACACTTTTATGTTTGGCGTGCCGAAACCCACCTTATCTCAGGCTGAAAAGCGTTTTTGTGCATTGTGCCATAACTTTTCAGGGAAGCTTCAGAACATGAAATTTTAACCTCCCACTATAGCAGAAAGGGTCTTTTCAGTAGTTGCACATCAAATCTAAGCTGTCTGAAGTGTTTTTCTAAAGTTATCAACACTTTTATGTTTGGCGTTCCGAAACCCACCTTATCTCAGGCTGAAAAGCGTTTTTACGCATTGTGCCATAACTTTTCAGGGAAGCTTCAGAACATGAAATTTTAACCTCCCACTATAGCAGAAAGGGTCTTTCTAGTAGTTGCACATCAAATCTAAACTGTCTGAAGTGTTTTTCCAAAGTTATTAACACTTTTATGTTTGGCGTTCCGAAACCCACCTTATCTCAGGCTGAAAAGCGTTTTTGTGCATTGTGCCATAACTTTTCAGGGAAGCTTCAGAACATGAAATTTTAACCTCCCACTATAGCAGAAAGGGTCTTTCTAGTAGTTGCACGTCAAATCTAAGCTGTCTGAAGTGTTTTTCCAAAGTTATTAACACTTTTATGTTTGGCGTTCCGAAACCCACCTTATCTCAGGCTGAAAAGCGTTTTTGTGCATTGTGCCATAACTTTTCAGGGAAGCTTCAGAACATGAAATTTTAACCTCCCACTATAGTAGAAAGGGTCTTTCTAGTAGTTGCACATCAAATCTAAACTGTCTGAAGTGTTTTTCCAAAGTTATTAACACTTTTATGTTTGGCGTTCCGAAACCCACCTTATCTCAGGCTGAAAAGCGTTTTTGTGCATTGTGCCATAACTTTTCAGGGAAGCTTCAGAACATGAAATTTTAACCTCCCACTATAGCAGAAAGGGTCTTTCTAGTAGTTGCACATCAAATCTAAACTGTCTGAAGTGTTTTTCCAAAGTTATTAACACTTTTATGTTTGGCGTTCCGAAACCCACCTTATCTCAGGCTGAAAAGCGTTTTTGTGCATTGTGCCATAACTTTTCAGGGAAGCTTCAGAACATGAAATTTTAACCTCCCACTATAGCAGAAAGGGTCTTTCTAGCAGTTGCACATCAAATCTAAACTGTCTGAAGTGTTTTTCCAAAGTTATCAACACTTTTATGTTTGGCGTTCCGAAACCCACCTTATCTCAGGCTGAAAAGCGTTTTTACGCATTGTGCCATAACTTTTCAGGGAAGCTTCAGAACATGAAATTTTAACCTCCCACTATAGCAGAAAGGGTCTTTCTAGTAGGTGCACATCAAATCTAAGCTCTCTGAAGTGTTTTTCGAAAGTTATCAACACTTTTATGTTTGGCGTTCCGAAACCCACCTTATCTCAGGCTGAAAAGCGTTTTTGTGCATTGTGCCATAACTTTTCAGGGAAGCTTCAGAACATGAAATTTTAACCTCCCACTATAGCAGAAAGGGTCTTTCTAGTAGTTGCACATCAAATCTAAGCTGTCTGAAGTGTTTTTCAAAAGTTATCAACACTTTTATGTTTGGCGTTCCGAAACCCACCTTATCTGAGGCTGAAAAGCGTTTTTGTGCATTGTGCCATAACTTTTCAGGGAAGCTTCAGAACATGAAATTTTAACCTCCCACTATAGCAGAAAGGGTCTTTCTAGTAGTTGCACATCAAATCTAAACTGTCTGAAGTGTTTTTCCAAAGTAATTAACAAATTTATGTTTGGCGTTCCGAAACCCACCTTATCTCAGGCTGAAAAGCGTTTTTGTGCATTGTGCCATAACTTTTCAGGGAAGCTTCAGAACATGAAATTTTAACCCCCCACTATAGCAGAAAGGGTCTTTCTAGTAGTTGCACATCAAATCTAAACTGTCTGAAGTGTTTTTCCAAAGTTATTAACACTTTTATGTTTGGCGTTCCGAAACCCTCCTTATCTCAGGCTGAAAAGCGTTTTTGTGCATTGTGCCATAACTTTTCTGGGAAGCTTCAGAACATGAAATTTTAAACTCCCACTATAGCAGAAAGGGTATTTCTAGTAGGTGCACATCAAATCTAAGCTGTCTGAAGTGTTTTTCGAAAGTTATCAACACTTTTATGTTTGGCGTTCCGAAACCACCTTATCTCAGGCTGAAAAGCGTTTTTGTGCATTGTGCCATAACTTTTCAGGGAAGCTTCAGAACATGAAATTTTAACCTCCCACTATAGCAGAAAGGGTCTTTCTAGTAGTTGCAAATCAAATCTAAACTGTCTGAAGTGTTTTTCCAAAGTTAACAACACTTTTATGTTTGTCGTTCCGAAACCCACCTTATCTCAGGCTGAAAAGCGTTTTTGTGCATTGTGCCATAACTTTTCAGGGAAGCTTCAGAACATGAAATTTTAACCTCCCACTATAGCAGAAAGGGTCTTTCTAGTAGTTGCACATCAAATCTAAGCTGTCTGAAGTGTTTTTCAAAAGTTATCAACACTTTTATGTTTGGCGTTCCGAAACCCACCTTATCTCAGGCTGAAAAGCGTTTTTGTGCATTGTGCCATAACTTTTCAGGGAAGCTTCAGAACATGAAATTTTAACCTCCCACTATAGCAGAAAGGGTCTTTCTAGTAGTTGCACATCAAATCTAAACTGTCTGAAGTGTTTTTCCAAAGTTATTAACACTTTTATGTTTGGGGTTCCGAAACCCACCTTATCTCAGGCTGAAAAGCGTTTTTGTGCATTGTGCCATAACTTTTCAGGGAAGCTTCAGAACACGAAATTTTAACCTCCCACTATAGCAGAAAGGGTCTTTCTAGTAGTTGCACATCAAATCTAAACTGTCTGAAGTGTTTTTCCAAAGTTATTAACACTTTTATGTTTGGCGTTCCGAAACCCACCTTATCTCAGGCTGAAAAGCGTTTTTGTGCATTGTGCCATAACTTTTCAGGGAAGCTTCAGAACATGAAATTTTAACCTCCCACTATAGCAGAAAGGGTATTTCTAGTAGGTGCACATCAAATCTAAGCTGTCTGAAGTGTTTTTCGAAAGTTATCAACACTTTTATGTTTGGCGTTCCGAAACCCACCTTATCTCAGGCTGAAAAGCGTTTTTGTGCATTGTGCCATAACTTTTCAGGGAAGCTTCAGAACATGAAATTTTAACCTCCCACTATAGCAGAAAGGGTCTTTCTAGTAGTTGCACATCAAATCTAAGCTGTCTGAAGTGTTTTTCAAAAGTTATCAACACTTTTATGTTTGGCGTTCCGAAACCCACCTTATCTCAGGCTGAAAAGCGTTTTTGTGCATTGTGCCATAACTTTTCAGGAAAGCTTCAGAACATGAAATTTTAACCTCCCACTATAGCAGAAAGGGTCTTTCTAGTAGTTGCACATCAAATCTAAACTGTCTGAAGTGTTTTTCCAAAGTTATTAACACTTTTATGTTTGGCGTTCCGAAACCCACCTTATCTCAGGCTGAAAAGCGTTTTTGTGCATTGTGCCATAACTTTTCAGGGAAGCTTCAGAACATGAAATTTTAACCTCCCACTATAGCAGAAAGGGTCTTTCTAGTAGTTGCACATCAAATCTAAACTGTCTGAAGTGTTTTTCCAAAGTTATTAACACTTTTATGTTTGGCGTTCCGAAACCCACCTTATCTCAGGCTGAAAAGCGTTTTTGTGCATTGTGCCATAACTTTTCAGGGAAGCTTCAGAACATGAAATTTTAACCTCCCACTATAGCAGAAAGGGTCTTTCTAGTAGGTGCACATCAAATCTAAGCTGTCTGAAGTGTATTTCGAAAGTTATCAACACTTTTATGTTTGGCGTTCCGAAACCCACCTTATCTCAGGCTGAAAAGCGTTTTTGTGCATTGTGCCATAACTTTTCAGGGAAGCTTCAGAACATGAAATTTTAACCTCCCACTATAGCAGAAAGGGTCTTTCTAGTAGTTGCACATCAAATCTAAACTGTCTGAAGTGTTTTTCGAAAGTTATCAACACTTTTATGTTTGGCGTTCCGAAACCCACCTTATCTCAGGCTGAAAAGCGTTTTTACGCATTGTGCCACAACTTTTCAGGAAAGCTTCAGAACATGAAATTTTAACCTCCCACTATAGCAGAAAGGGTCTTTCTAGTAGTTGCACATCAAATCTAAACTGTCTGAAGTGTTTTTCCAAAGTTATTAACACTTTTATGTTTGGCGTTCCGAAACCCACCTTATCTCAGGCTGAAAAGCGTTTTTGTGCATTGTGCCATAACTTTTCAGGGAAGCTTCAGAACATGAAATTTTAACCTCCCACTATAGCAGAAAGGGTCTTTCTAGTAGTTGCACATCAAATCTAAACTGTCTGAAGTGTTTTTCCAAAGTTATTAACACTTTTATGTTTGGCGTTCCGAAACCCACCTTATCTCAGGCTGAAAAGCGTTTTTGTGCATTGTGCCATAACTTTTCAGGGAAGCTTCAGAACATGAAATTTTAACCTCCCACTATAGCAGAAAGGGTCTTTCTAGTAGTTGCACATCAAATCTAAACTGTCTGAAGTGTTTTTCGAAAGTTATCAACACTTTTATGTTTGGCGTTCCGAAACCCACCTTATCTCAGGCTGAAAAGCGTTTTTACGCATTGTGCCACAACTTTTCAGGGAAGCTTCAGAACATGAAATTTTAACCTCCCACTATAGCAGAAAGGGTCTTTCTAGTAGTTGCACATCAAATCTAAACTGTCTGAAGTGTTTTTCCAAAGTTATTAACACTTTTATGTTTGGCGTTCCGAAACCCACCTTATCTCAGGCTGAAAAGCGTTTTTGTGCATTGTGCCATAACTTTTCAGGGAAGCTTCAGAACATGAAATTTTAACCTCCCACTATAGCAGAAAGGGTCTTTCTAGTAGTTGCACATCAAATCTAAACTGTCTGAAGTGTTTTTCCAAAGTTAACAACACTTTTATGTTTGGCGTTCCGAAACCCACCTTATCTCAGGCTGAAAAGCGTTTTTGTGCATTGTGCCATAACTTTTCAGGGAAGCTTCAGAACATGAAATTTTAACCTCCCACTATAGCAGAAAGGGTCTTTCTAGTAGTTGCACATCAAATCTAAGCTGTCTGAAGTGTTTTTCAAAAGTTATCAACACTTTTATGTTTGGCGTTCCGAAACCCACCTTATCTCAGGCTGAAAAGCGTTTTTGTGCATTGTGCCATAACTTTTCAGGGAAGCTTCAGAACATGAAATTTTAACCTCCCACTATAGCAGAAAGGGTCTTTCTAGTAGTTGCACATCAAATCTAAACTGTCTGAAGTGTTTTTCCAAAGTTATTAACACTTTTATGTTTGGCGTTCCGAAACCCACCTTATCTCAGGCTGAAAAGCGTTTTTGTGCATTGTGCCATAACTTTTCAGGGAAGCTTCAGAACATGAAATTTTAACCTCCCACTATAGCAGAAAGGGTCTTTCTAGTAGTTGCACATCAAATCTAAACTGTCTGAAGTGTTTTTCCAAAGTTATTAACACTTTTATGTTTGGCGTTCCGAAACCCACCTTATCTCAGGCTGAAAAGCGTTTTTGTGCATTGTGCCATAACTTTTCAGGGAAGCTTCAGAACATGAAATCTTAACCTCCCACTATAGCAGAAAGGGTATTTCTAGTAGGTGCACATCAAATCTAAGCTGTCTGAAGTGTTTTTCGAAAGTTATCAACACTTTTATGTTTGGCGTTCCGAAACCCACCTTATCTCAGGCTGAAAAGCGTTTTTGTGCATTGTGCCATAACTTTTCAGGGAAGCTTCAGAACATGAAATTTTAACCTCCCACTATAGCAGAAAGGGTCTTTCTAGTGGTTGCACATCAAATCTAAACTGTCTGAAGTGTTTTTCTAAAGTTATCAACACTTTTATGTTTGGCGTTCCGAAACCCACCTTATCTCAGGCTGAAAAGCGTTTTTACGCATTGTGCCATAACTTTTCAGGGAAGCTTCAGAACATGAAATTTTAACCTCCCACTATAGCAGAAAGGGTCTTTCTAGTAGTTGCACATCAAATCTAAACTGTCTGAAGTGTTTTTCCAAAGTTATTAACACTTTTATGTTTGGCGTTCCGAAACCCACCTTATCTCAGGCTGAAAAGCGTTTTTGTGCATTGTGCCATAACTTTTCAGGGAAGCTTCAGAACATGAAATTTTAACCTCCCACTATAGCAGAAAGGGTCTTTCTAGTAGTTGCACATCAAATCTAAACTGTCTGAAGTGTTTTTCCAAAGTTATTAACACTTTTATGTTTGGCGTTCCGAAACCCACCTTATCTCAGGCTGAAAAGCGTTTTTGTGCATTGTGCCATAACTTTTCAGGGAAGCTTCAGAACATGAAATTTTAACCTCCCACTATAGCAGAAAGGGTCTTTCTAGTAGTTGCACATCAAATCTAAACTGTCTGAAGTGTTTTTCCAAAGTCATTAACACTTTTATGTTTGGCGTTCCGAAACCCACCTTATCTCAGGCTGAAAAGCGTTTTTGTGCATTGTGCCATAACTTTTCAGGGAAGCTTCAGAACATGAAATTTTAACCTCCCACTATAGCAGAAAGGGTCTTTCTAGTAGTTGCACATCAAATCTAAACTGTCTGAAGTGTTTTTCCAAAGTTATCAACACTTTTATGTTTGGCGTTCCGAAACCCACCTTATCTCAGGCTGAAAAGCGTTTTTACGCATTGTGCCATAACTTTTCAGGGAAGCTTCAGAACATGAAATTTTAACCTCCCACTATAGCAGAAAGGGTCTTTCTAGTAGGTGCACATCAAATCTAAGCTGTCTGAAGTGTTTTTCGAAAGTTATCAACACTTTTATGTTTGGCGTTCCGAAACCCACCTTATCTCAGGCTGAAAAGCGTTTTTGTGCATTGTGCCATAACTTTTCAGGGAAGCTTCAGAACATGAAATTTTAACCTCCCACTATAGCAGAAAGGGTCTTTCTAGTAGTTGCACATCAAATCTAAACTGTCTGAAGTGTTTTTCCAATGTTAACAACACTTTTATGTTTGGCGTTCCGAAAACCACCTTATCTCAGGCTGAAAAGCGTTTTTGTGCATTGTGCCATAACTTTTCAGGGAAGCTTCAGAACATGAAATTTTAACCTCCCACTATAGCAGAAAGGGTCTTTCTAGTAGTTGCACATCAAATCTAAACTGTCTGAAGTGTTTTTCCAAAGTTATCAACACTTTTATGTTTGGCGTTCCGAAACCCACCTTATCTCAGGCTGAAAAGCGTTTTTACGCATTGTGCCACAACTTTTCAGGGAAGCTTCAGAACATGAAATTTTAACCTCCCACTATAGCAGAAAGGGTCTTTCTAGTAGTTGCACATCAAATCTAAACTGTCTGAAGTGTTTTTCGAAAGTTATCAACACTTTTATGTTTGGCGTTCCGAAACCCACCTTATCTCAGGCTGAAAAGCGTTTTTACGCATTGTGCCACAACTTTTCAGGGAAGCTTCAGAACATGAAATTTTAACCTCCCACTATAGCAGAAAGGGTCTTTCTAGTAGTTGCACATCAAATCTAAACTGTCTGAAGTGTTTTTCCAAAGTTATTAACACTTTTATGTTTGGCGTTCCGAAACCCACCTTATCTCAGGCTGAAAAGCGTTTTTGTGCATTGTGCCATTACTTTTCAGGGAAGCTTCAGAACATGAAATTTTAACCTCCCACTATAGCAGAAAGGGTCTTTCTAGTAGTTGCACATCAAATCTAAACTGTCTGAAGTGTTTTTCCAAAGTTAACAACTCTTTTATGTTTGGCGTTCCGAAACCCACCTTATCTCAGGCTGAAAAGCGTTTTTGTGCATTGTGCCATAACTTTTCAGGGAAGCTTCAGAACATGAAATTTTAACCTCCCACTATAGCAGAAAGGGTCTTTCTAGTAGTTGCACATCAAATCTAAGCTGTCTGAAGTGTTTTTCAAAAGTTATCAACACTTTTATGTTTGGCGTTCCGAAACCCACCTTATCTCAGGCTGAAAAGCGTTTTTGTGCATTGTGCCATAACTTTTCAGGGAAGCTTCAGAACATGAAATTTTAACCTCCCACTATAGCAGAAAGGGTCTTTCTAGTAGTTGCACATCAAATCTAAACTGTCTGAAGTGTTTTTCCAAAGTTATTAACACTTTTATGTTTGGCGTTCCGAAACCCACCTTATCTCAGGCTGAAAAGCGTTTTTGTGCATTGTGCCATAACTTTTCAGGGAAGCTTCAGAACATGAAATTTTAACCTCCCACTATAGCAGAAAGGGTCTTTCTAGTAGTTGCACATCAAATCTAAACTGTCTGAAGTGTTTTTCCAAAGTTATTAACACTTTTATGTTTGGCGTTCCGAAACCCACCTTATCTCAGGCTGAAAAGCGTTTTTGTGCATTGTGCCATAACTTTTCAGGGACGCTTCAGAACATGAAATTTTAACCTCCCACTATAGCAGAAAGGGTATTTCTAGTAGGTGCACATCAAATCTAAGCTGTCTGAAGTGTTTTTCGAAAGTTATCAACACTTTTATGTTTGGCGTTCCGAAACCCACCTTATCTCAGGCTGAAAAGCGTTTTTACGCTTTGTGCCATAACTTTTCAGGGAAGCTTCAGAACATGAAATTTTAACCTCCCACTATAGCAGAAAGGGTCTTTCTAGTAGTTGCACATCAAATCTAAACTGTCTGAAGTGTTTTTCCAAAGTTATTAACACTTTTATGTTTGGCGTTCCGAAACCCACCTTATCTCAGGCTGAAAAGCGTTTTTGTGCATTGTGCCATAACTTTTCAGGGAAGCTTCAGAACATGAAATTTTAACCTCCCACTATAGCAGAAAGGGTCTTTCTAGTAGTTGCACATCAAATCTAAACTGTCTGAAGTGTTTTTCCAAAGTTATTAACACTTTTATGTTTGGCGTTCCGAAACCCACCTTATCTCAGGCTGAAAAGCGTTTTTGTGCATTGTGCCATAACTTTTCAGGGAAGCTTCAGAACATGAAATTTTAACCTCCCACTATAGCAGAAAGGGTCTTTCTAGTAGTTGCACATCAAATCTAAACTGTCTGAAGTGTTTTTCCAAAGTTATTAACACTTTCATGTTTGGCGTTCCGAAACCCACCTTATCTCAGGCTGAAAAGCGTTTTTGTGCATTGTGCCATAACTTTTCAGGGAAGCTTCAGAACATGAAATTTTAACCTCCCACTATAGCAGAAAGGGTCTTTCTAGTAGTTGCACATCAAATCTAAACTGTCTGAAGTGTTTTTCTAAAGTTATCAACACTTTTATGTTTGGCGTTCCGAAACCCACCTTATCTCAGGCTGAAAAGCGTTTTTACGCATTGTGCCATAACTTTTCAGGGAAGCTTCAGAACATGAAATTTTAACCTCCCACTATAGCAGAAAGGGTCTTTCTAGTAGGTGCACATCAAATCTAAGCTGTCTGAAGTGTTTTTCGAAAGTTATCAACACTTTTATGTTTGGCGTTCCGAAACCCACCTTATCTCAGGCTGAAAAGCGTTTTTGTGCATTGTGCCATAACTTTTCAGGGAAGCTTCAGAACATGAAATTTTAACCTCCCACTATAGCAGAAAGGGTCTTTCTAGTAGTTGCACATCAAATCTAAGCTGTCTGAAGTGTTTTTCAAAAGTTATCAACACTTTTATGTTTGGCGTTCCGAAACCCACCTTATCTCAGGCTGAAAAGCGTTTTTGTGCATTGTGCCATAACTTTTCAGGAAAGCTTCAGAACATGAAATTTTAACCTCCCACTATAGCAGAAAGGGTCTTTCTAGTAGTTGCACATCAAATCTAAACTGTCTGAAGTGTTTTTCTAAAGTTATCAACACTTTTATGTTTGGCGTTCCGAAACCCACCTTATCTCAGGCTGAAAAGCGTTTTTGTGCATTGTGCCATAACTTTTCAGGAAAGCTTCAGAACATGAAATTTTAACCTCCCACTATAGCAGAAAGGGTCTTTCTAGTAATTGCACATCAAATCTAAACTGTCTGAAGTGTTTTTCTAAAGTTATCAACACTTTTATGTTTGGCGTTCCGAAACCCACCTTATCTCAGGCTGAAAAGCGTTTTTACGCATTGTGCCATAACTTTTCAGGGAAGCTTCAGAACATGAAATTTTAACCTCCCACTATAGCAGAAAGGGTCTTTCTAGTAGTTGCACATCAAATCTAAACTGTCTGAAGTGTTTTTCCAAAGTTATTAACACCTTTATGTTTGGCGTTCCGAAACCCACCTTATCTCAGGCTGAAAAGCGTTTTTGTGCATTGTGCCATAACTTTTCAGGGAAGCTTCAGAACATGAAATTTTAACCTCCCACTATAGCAGAAAGGGTCTTTCTAGTAGTTGCACATCAAATCTAAACTGTCTGAAGTGTTTTTCCAAAGTTATTAACACTTTTATGTTTGGCGTTCCGAAACCCACCTTATCTCAGGCTGAAAAGCGTTTTTGTGCATTGTGCCATAACTTTTCAGGTAAGCTTCAGAACATGAAATTTTAACCTCCCACTATAGCAGAAAGGGTCTTTCTAGTAGTTGCACATCAAATCTAAACTGTCTGAAGTGTTTTTCCAAAGTTATTAACACTTTTAAGTTTGGCGTTCCGAAACCCACCTTATCTCAGGCTGAAAAGCGTTTTTGTGCATTGTGCCATAACTTTTCAGGGAAGCTTCAGAACATGAAATTTTAACCTCCCACTATAGCAGAAAGGGTCTTTCTAGTAGTTGCACATCAAATCTAAACTGTCTGAAGTGTTTTTCCAAAGTTATCAACACTTTTATGTTTGGCGTTCCGAAACCCACCTTATCTCAGGCTGAAAAGCGTTTTTACGCATTGTGCCATAACTTTTCAGGGAAGCTTCAGAACATGAAATTTTGACCTCCCACTATAGCAGAAAGGGTCTTTCTAGTAGGTGCACATCAAATCTAAGCTGTCTGAAGTGTTTTTCGAAAGTTATCAACACTTTTATGTTTGGCGTTCCGAAACCCACCTTATCTCAGGCTGAAAAGCGTTTTTGTGCATTGTGCCATAACTTTTCAGGGAAGCTTCAGAACATGAAATTTTAACCTCCCACTGTAGTAGAAAGGGTCTTTCTAGTAGTTGCACATCAAATCTAAACTGTCTGAAGTGTTTTTCCAAAGTTATCAACACTTTTATGTTTGGCGTTCCGAAACCCAACTTATCTCAGGCTGAAAAGCGTTTTTACGCATTGTGCCACAACTTTTCAGGGAAGCTTCAGAACATGAAATTTTAACCTCCCACTATAGCAGAAAGGGTCTTTCTAGTAGTTGCACATCAAATCTAAACTGTCTGAAGTGTTTTTCCAAAGTTATTAACACTTTTATGTTTGGCGTTCCGAAACCCACCTTATCTCAGGCTGAAAAGCGTTTTTGTGCATTGTGCCATAACTTTTCAGGGAAGCTTCAGAACATGAAATTTTAACCTCCCACTATAGCAGAAAGGGTCTTTCTAGTAGTTGCACATCAAATCTAAACTGTCTGAAGTGTTTTTCCAATGTTAACAACACTTTTATGTTTGGCGTTCCGAAAACCACCTTATCTCAGGCTGAAAAGCGTTTTTGTGCATTGTGCCATAACTTTTCAGGGAAGCTTCAGAACATAAAATTTTAACCTCCCACTATAGCAGAAAGGGTCTTTCTAGTAGTTGCACATCAAATCTAAACTGTCTGAAGTGTTTTTCCAAAGTTATTAACACTTTTATGTTTGGCGTTCCGAAACCCACCTTATCTCAGGCTGAAAAGCGTTTTTGTGCATTGTGCCATAACTTTTCAGGGAAGCTTCAGAACATGAAATTTTCACCTCCCACTATAGCAGAAAGGGTCTTTCTCGTACTTGCACATCAAATCGAAGCTGTCTGAAGTGTTTTTCAAAAGTTATCAACATTTTTACGTTTGGCGTTCGGGAACCCACCTTATGTCAGACTGAAAACGCGGTTTCTGCATTGTAGCATGACTTTGCAGGGAAGCTTCAGAATATGACATTTTCACATCCCACAATAGCAAAAAGGGTTTTTCTCAGAGTTGCACATCAAATCTAGGCTGTCTGAAGCGCTTTTCCAAAGTTATCAACACTTTTATGTTTGGCGTTCCGAAACCCACCTTATCTCAGGCTGAAAAGCGTTTTTGTGCATTGTGCCATAACTTTTCATGGAAGCTTCAGAACATGAAATTTTAACCTCCCACTATAGCAGAAAGGGTCTTTCTCGTAGTTGCACATCAAATCTAAGCTGCCTTAAGTGCTTCTCCAAAGTTATCAAGTTTTTATGTTCAGCGTTCCGGAACCCACCTTATCTCAGGCTGAAAAAGCGTTTTCATCATTGTGCCATAACTTTGCAGGGAAACTTCAGAACATGAAATTTTCACCTCCCACTGTAGCAGAAAGGGTCTTTCTAGTAGTTGCACATCAAATCTAAGCTGTCTGAAGTGTTTTTCCAAAGTTATCAACATTTGTATGTTTGGCGTTCCGGAACCCACCTTATCTCAGGCTGAAAACGTTTTTTCTCCTTTGTGCCATAACTTTGCAGGGAAGCTTCAGAACATAAAATTTTCACCTCCCACTATAGCAAAAATGGTCTTTCTCCTACTTGTACATCAAATCTAAGCTGTCTGAAGTGTTTTACCAAAGTTATCAACATTTTTTTGTTTGGCGTTCCGGATTCGACCTTATCTCAAGCTGAAAACGCGTTTTCTGCATTGTGTCATAACTTTGTAGCAAAGCTTCAGAACACGAAATTTTCACCTCCCACTATAGCAGAAAGGGTCTTTCTCGTAGTTGCACATCAAATCCAAGCTGTCTCAAGTGCTTTTGCAAAGTTATCAAGTTTTTATGTTCGGCGTTCCGGAACCCACCTTATCTCAGGCTGTAAACGCGTTATCTGCATTGTGCCATAACTTTGCAGGGAAGCTTCAGAACATGAAATTTTCACCTCCCACTATAGCAGAAAGGGTCTTTCTCGTACTTGCACATCAAATCGAAGCTGTCTGAAGTGTTTTTCAAAAGTTATCAACATTTTTACGTTTGGCCTTCGGGAACCCACCTTATATCAGACTGAAAACGCGGTTTCTGCATTGTGGCATGACTTTGCAGGGAAGCTTCAGAACATGAAATTTTCACATCCCACAATAGCAAAAAGGGTTTTTCTCAGAGTTGCACATCAAATCAAGGCTGTCTGAATCGCTTTTCCAAAGTTATCAACACTTTTATGTTTGGCGTTCCGAAACCCACCTTATCTCAGGCTGAAAAGCGTTTTTGTGCATTGTGCCATAACTTTTCATGGAAGCTTCAGAACATGAAATTTTAACCTCCCACTATAGCAGAAAGGGTCTTTCTGCTACTTGCACATCAGATCTAAGCTGTCTGAAGTGTTTTACCAAAGTTATCAACATTTTTATGTTTGGCGTTCCGGATTCGACCTTATCTCAAGCGGAAAACGCGTTTTCTGCATTGTGTCATAACTTTGCAGGAAAGCTTCAGAACACGAAATTTTCACCTCCCACTATAGCAGAAAGGGTCTTTCTCGTAGTTGCAAATCAAATCTAAGCTGTCTCAAATGCTTTTCCAAAGTTATCAAGTTTTTATGTTCGGCGTTCCGGAACCCACCTTATCTCAGGCTGAAAAAGCGTTTTCATCATTGTGCCATAACTTTGCAGGGAAGCTTCAGAACATGAAATTTTCACCTCCCACTATAGCAGAAAGGGTCTTTCTCGTACTTGCACATCAAATCGAAGCTGTCTGAAGTGTTTTTCAAAAGTAATCAACATTTTTACGTTTGGCGTTCGGGAACCCACCTTATGTCAGACTGAAAATGCGGTTTCTCCATTGTGGCATGACTTTGCAGGGAAGCTTCAGAACATGAAATTTTCACATCCCACAATAGCAAAAAGGGTTTTTCTCAGAGTTGCACATCAAATCTAGGCTGTCTGAAGCGCTTTTCCAAAGTTATCAACACTTTTATGTTTGGCGTTCCGAAACCCACCTTATCTCAGGCTGAAAAGCGTTTTTGTGCATTGTGCCATAACTTTTCATGGAAGCTTCAGAACATGAAATTTTAACCTCCCACTATAGCAGAAAGGGTCTTTCTCGTAGTTGCACATCAAATCTAAGCTGCCTTAAGTGCTTCTCCAAAGTTATCAAGTTTTTATGTTCAGCGTTCCGGAACCCACCTTATCTCAGGCTGAAAAAGCGTTTTCATCATTGTGCCATAACTTTGCAGGGAAACTTCAGAACATGAAATTTTCACCTCCCACTGTAGCAGAAAGGGTCTTTCTAGTAGTTGCACATCAAATCTAAGCTGTCTGAAGTGTTTTTCCAAAGTTATCAACATTTGTATGTTTGGCGTTCCGGATCCCACCTTATCTCAGGCTGAAAACTGTTTTTTTGCTTTGTGGCATAACTTTGCAGGGAATCTTCAGAACATCAAATTTCCACCTCCCATTATAGCAAAAATGGTCTTTCTCCTACTTGCACATCAAATCTAAGCTGTCTGAAGTGTTTTACCAAAGTTATCAACATTTTTATGTTTGGCGTTCCGGATTCGACCTTATCTCAAGCTGAAAACGCGTTTTCTGCATTGTGTCATAACGTTGCAGGAAAGCTTCAGAACATGAAATTTTCTCCTCCCACTATAGCAGAAAGGGTCTTTCTCGTAGTTGCACATCAAATCTAAGCTGTCTGAAGTGTTTTTCCAAAGTTATCAACATTTTTATGTTTGGCGTTCCGGAACCCACCTTATCTCAGGCTGAAAACGCGTTTTTTGCATTGTGGCATAACTTTGTAGGAAATCTTCAGAACATCAAATTTTCACCTCCCATTATAGCAGAAATGGTCTTTCGAGTAGTTGCACAGCAAATCTAGGCTGCCTGAAGTGCTTTTCCAAAGTTATCAACATTTTTATGTTTGGCGTTCCGGAATCAACCTTATCTCAGGCTGAAAACGTGTGTTCTGAAATGTGCCATAACTTTGCAGGGGAGCTTCAGAACATGAAATTTTCACCTCCCACTATAGCAGAAAGGGTCTCTCTAGTAGTTGCACATCAAATCTAAGCTGTCTGAACGGTTTTTCCAAAGATATTAACTTTTTCATGTTTGGCGTTCCGGAACCCACCTTATCTCAGGCTGAAAACGCTTTTTCTCCATTGTGCTATAACTTTGCAGGGAAGCTTCAGAACATGAAATTTTCACATCCCACTATAGCAAAAAGGGTCTTTCTAGTAGTTGCACATCAAATCTAAGCTGTCTGAGGTGTTTTTCCAAAGTTATCAACATTTTTATGTTTGGCGTTCCGGAACCCACCTTATCTCATGCTGAAAATGCGTTTTCTGCATTGTGCCATAACTTTGCAGGGAAGCTTCAGAACATGAAATTTTCACATCCCACTATAGCAAAAAGGGTCTTTCTAGTAGTTGCACATCAAATCTAAGCTGTCTGAGGTGTTTTTCCAAAGTTATCAACATTTTTATGTTTGGCGTTCCGGAACCCACCTTATCTCAGTCTGAAAACGCGTTTTCTCCATTGTGCCATAACTTTGCAGGGAAGCTTCACAACATCAAATTTTCACATCCCACTGTAGCAAAAAGGGTCTTTCTAACAGTTGCACATCAAATCTAAGCTGTCTGAAGTGTTTTTCGAAAGTTATCAACATTTTTATGTTTGGCGTTCCGGAACCCACCTTATCTCAGGCTGAAAACGCGTTTTCTGCTTTGTGGCATAACTTTGCAGGGAAGCTTCAGAACATGAAATTTTCACATGCCACTATAGCAAAAAGGGTCTTTCTCGTAGTTGCACATCAAATCTAAGCTGTCTGAAGTGTTTTTCCAAAGTTATCAACATTTTTATGTTTGGCGTTCCGGAACCCACCTGATCTCAGGCTGAAAACGCGTTTTCTGCATTTTTCATAACTTTGCAAGGAAGCTTCAGAACATGAAATTTTCACATCCCACTATAGCAAAGAAGGTCTTTCTAGTAGTTGCACATCAAATATTAGCTGTCTGACGTGTTTTACCAAAGTTATCAACATTTTTATGTTTGGTGTTCCGGAACCCACCTTATCTCAAGCTGAAAACGCGTTTTCTGCTTTGTGCCATAACTTTGCAGGGAAGCTTCAGAACATTAAATTTTCCCCTCCCACTATAGCAGAAAGGGTCTTTCTAGTAGTTTCACATCAAATCTAAGCTGTCTGAAGTGTTTTTCGAAAGTTATCAACATTTTTATGTTTGTCAGTCTCAAAACCACCGTCACTCTGGCTGAAAACGCGTTTTCTGTACTGTTCACTCATTGCTCAACGAGGCCTCTGAACATGAAAATTTTACCTGCCAAAATAGTTGAAACGGTCTTTCTCGTAGCTGCAGTACGGTTTTAACCTGTCTATAGTGGTTTCAGAGATTTAGCAACATTTTTATTTTTGTCGGTCTGTGAACCACCTTTTCTTGGGCTGAATACAGGTTCTCTTAAGGTACGTTCTCACCGAATGCGACTTTTTAGTTGCCGTAGCGCCAGTCGTCAGTAGCAGGTAGCTTGCTCAGGTAGTGATTAGTTGCCTCCTGCCTATCTTTTGGAAAAAAAAAGGAAAAAACTACGAGTGTGGGTGCTCGGATTTCCCATGAGGAAACCAACTACTGCCGCTCAATCCCTGAACGGCTGTCCATTTGCCTTCGGTAAGGTAGTCAATGTGTCGTGTTGTGATGTGCAGAAGTCAATCTCTTCACAATTACTGTATGCATGACGTCATTTGCAAGATACACAGACTGCAAACCTCGAATATATTATGACAAGTGGATGTTTAAAATAAAAACTTTGTGAAAATTGTCAGTGGGTGCCAGTGGCGAAAACTTAATTCAACAGTTAGAAAGTCAATATGTTTTGTGCGAAGGTACTGTTTTAAGATTAATGTTTTTGTATTCACGAGTATTTATTCAATTTTGCAGGTATCTTGCAACTGGAAGTTCCCTCAGGACCATCGCCAACAGCTTCCATGTTGGTGTGTCAACTGTCCAAGGATTTGTCCCAGAAGTTGCAGCTGCCATTTGGGATTGCCTTGTGGGTGAGTTCATGGCTGTGCCCTCCACAGCCGAGTGGCAGTCCGTTGTTCAACAATTTGAAGAGCGATGGAACTTTCCGCTTTGCTGTGGGGCCCTGGACGGGAAACACATCATCATGAAATCCCCACCAAACTCAGGATCTCTTTTTTACAACTACAAGGGAACGTTTTCTCTAGTTCTCCTTGCAGTTGTAGACTCCAGATAATGCTTCCGAGTGATTGATGTTGGTGGGTACGGTAGAAGTAGCGATGGTGGGATCGTGGGAAATTCAGCCTTTGGTCAGGCTCTAAGATCCGGTTCTCTCTCCCTGCCTGCTGACCGTCCACTTCCCGGAGATGGCCGCAGAGGACTTTTACATACGGATGTCAACAGGGGATACATCAGCAAGACAGTGCGTGCCATTTGTTGCAGGCAAGGTACTTCCAGGTCTGGGTTGTGTTGCAGCCACCAACCAAAGCAGGGAAGCTCTCGGGTGAGGGAAACCTTTGTGGAGTACTTCTCTACAGAGGGGGCAGTTCCATGGCAGCCACAAACCTCTTGTAAGAGCCACACACCTATTTCAAAAGATGAAATGTCTGCAATAAAATGAAACTGTGTCCCTTTTGTTTAACTTGAGTCATTGAGTTATGCACTGTTTTTCAGTTTCTTACTTGAAACTAAGCATTTCTACAACAAAACCAAGGTTCCCATTCAACACATTTATTCACAAAAAGACACATTTCTGTACATACAAAACTTAAATAGACTTTCTTTATGAAAGGAGCTTGCCTGGAGGAATGAGGGACTTGAGAGAGAAGAGGAAGGACAGGGAGACTGGTTCCTATGATCCAGAAATTGGAAATGAAAAATACATAAATAAATAAAGAAATTAAACAAGAACAGAATTTAATAACCTAATCAGCTGCTTGTTTCTCTAGTACGTTCATAAACTAAATTGTGTATGTCCAAAAGAAGAGCTTCTTTTTTTTCTAAAGACAATCTCTGGATCATAGGAACCAGGCTCAGCAAAAATGACTCCTCTGCTGAGGGAGGTGGAGCAGTGGGTTTGGACAGAGAGGCGATGAGAACCTCGCAACTCTCTGTCCTCCTCTTCCACGGATGATGTGGATGACGCTTCCTTTTTTGTTCCATAAATAAGGCATATATTGATATCAATTATACAAGTCAATGATGACTAAAAACAATAACCTCTATATCATAAATCACATATAAAGGATAAGTAAAATGACGTTGCTATGACATTTTATGTTATGGAGTTTAAACATTTTAATTTAATATTGTATGCATAAAAATTGTTTTTATACATACTTCGGGGACCAGCAGAGGATGTGGATGGGCCAGTGGCAGGTGAAGGTGGAGGAGGTGACGCAGCAGCATCAGCACCAGATGAGGAAGCAGGAGGTTCCACCTCTGTACCTTCATCAAGGGTTTCTTCAAATTCCTCCTCTTCCTCATCATCAACATGATGGCATGTTTCTGTAAAATGAGAACATAGTGTGATTATGTCTCCTATTCAGAAAGCAGATTACACTGTAATATAGCAAGTATTTAGATTCTCAACAACAACTATTACCTGCTGATGGTGGTGGTGGTGGTGCTGCTGCTGCAGTCATGTTCCCCGACGTCTCCCTCGGGGTGATGAAGGGGTCCAGGAAGGAGAGGACGGCGAACCTCCTCCACTTTAACTGGCTGGATGCTGCTGACCCATTCTTTTTCTCCATGGCCTTCCTCTTCTGTCTCATGTATATATCCCTGAGTCCCTTCCATTTTTTTGCAGATCTCCACTGAAGGAAAAGGTAAATATTTATGTTTAATATCCCAACGATACAGCCACTATAGCGCGTGCACTACGTATATTCAGCAAAATGATAAATATCACAACTCACTAGGGACGTCAATGGTACAGCGACTGGTCGCAGTAGTTCAAAAAAATTGAACTACTGCAACTGTCACAGTAGCTCAGTTGTGTCATCTTGAGGAGCCGGAATCGCAGTATGTAGCTCAAATCGCGTAGCGTCGCGCACCCCAGTCGTGTCGCGGCCATGTTGGTCGCTGCTGATCGCCGTCAATCGCCATTCCAATGACTTTGGATGCAAATCAGTTGTGTTGCTCGCCGAAGTCCAAGTACCTTTATCTGTTCAATCACTGCTTAGGGGGGACTCAGAACATGAAAATTTCACCTGCAACGAAAGGAAAAACACTCTTTCTAGTGTATTCAGCACTAAATCTACCATTCTGAACTGTATTTCAGGGGATTATCAACGACTCTTTTCCTGGTCAGAAACCGAGCTTCTCTCGGGCTGAAAACGCGTTATCAGCACTGTTCACTCCCTGATCAGAATAGCCTCAGAACATGAAAACATGACCTAAATTTACATCATCTAACATTACTTATTACCTGTCATAGGAAAAAACACTCTTTCTAGTATATTCAACAGTAAAACTCTAAGAACAGGGCGCTGCGACTGGCCTACAATCAGCCAAACCTTTCCACATTTCCTGCTTCTGAGCCATGGGATGAGTTTGAGTGTTGTGTTCAAGTTCCAAGCCATGGGATGAGTTTGACGAGAGCCAGGCGCTGCTATGAGGTGGACCCGGAGAATCTGTTCGCAGAGTTGGCTGAGTTCCGTGTGGTGGAGTCAGGCAGGTTCCGGCATGATCTTCACCCGTGCCTCATGGCATCCGCTGTCCGTTGTATCGAAGTTGAGCTCTCTCTCCACCGCCAGCTCAAGAATCATCCCACTTCACTAACGGCCTGCTGGCGTTGGATGGCGAGAGCACGACCGCATGTTGTGTGCCCACAAGTAGCCGTTATGTGCGATGTGCTCGCTACAGGTACTGGACCTCACCCCTGAGGAGTGACCATGCCACCCGGCACTGACAGAGCCACCCTCGCGCAGTGGAATGGTGTCTACACCATCGGCAACCAACTCATAGCGCTTGAGAACATCATCGCGCTCTTTATGAGCTCCGTGGAGAGGCTCAACCATCGCAGAACCTCTCTCACTCCACCAGAGATTTTGGAGATTCAACAGTCCGTCGACGTGGTGCCCTGCTCGCGGCGCCTCCTCCACACACAGCCGCCTCCCACGGGGAACACCGTCGCTGATCAAATGGGCGGAATGAGCCCAGCTGTCCGGATCATAGCCGCGTTGGTCAATGATGCTCCTCTTGGAGAGAACAATTGGCTGCTCTCACCTCAGCTCCCTCCAAAAGTGTAGGAAGAAAACTTTGTGTCTAAATGTATGCATCTAAACCAAAGTCGATGCCTTACTTTGGAATCGGGTCTGTTTCTTCTCTGCCCAAAATTAGGGTTTATCACCAGTCTAGTTCTCTTCCGGTTCCAGTCAGTGCGAACTCCGGCTACAAATATTTGTTTGTGTTTGACATCGTCTCAGGAGACCGATCAGTATAGTAACGGTCTCTCTGCCTCCTTGTCCCTGACGCCAGAACTGTCCCTCTCCACAATAAGAAGCATAGTCGTCACTCTTTCCCGGTTCTCAACAGATCCCGGTTCCAGCCAAAATTCAGAAGAGTTTCAATTCTGCCATTCACTCTTCTTATTCCTCAGACTCGCAAGTTTCCAGTAGGGGTCACCACAGGACCGCGAAAGTCACCTCTTCAGAGTATCACACAGTAGGCGCTGTGTACCAGACCAGCTCTGTTCTCAGCTCCCTCGCACGATGTCTGATGCAATGTCTGTCTGCGATTCTCTTCTCTGCAGCCCTCCAAACCTGTCAGAGGCAAGTAGGACATCATCATCTACAGAGTCATCTCTTTCTGAGGATGATTGGGCCGGTCCCTTGGGACTCCATCTTAGGAGAATTGCAGTTTTAGATCAAGATACACTGCAAGTTTCGGTGCCCTGTTTGTTTTTGAAGAACCATCGGGACTTGATGTCCCCAGAGGAGTGGGCGGTGAGCACCGACAGCCCCTTCGTCCTGGACCCGCCCCGGTGGACCGCTCCTGTGCTCCTGTCTCCTCACATGACCATATGGATCGAGACGATACTCGCTCATTGACACACCCTTCAGTTTCACAGTCAACCCCTAGGTTCTGCGACACCACGTGGACCTGGGTGAACTAAGAGAACCAGCGGTCATGTCTGATGGAGGAGGTCCACGCTCCCCTGTCAACGGAAGTAATCAAGCTAGTGATAAAGCGTTCCTCCGACACTGGATTTTACTCCAGGTACTTTCTGGAACCCAAGAAGACAGGAGAGTGGAGACCTGTTGTGGACCTCAGTCTGAACCAATTCATGACCAAATAGCGGTTTGATGGAGAGTGGATGACCTCCATCGATCTTGCAGACGCCTACTTCCACAACACCGTTTGGCAGTGTCAAAAGAAGTTTTTCCGGTTTGGGCTAGAGTCAGGTGTACATCCAGCTCTCTTGTGCATCGCACCTTCGCCAAGTGTGTGGAGGCGGGGCTCGAACCACTAAGGAGACAGGGTCTGAGGATTCTGACGTACTTGGACTACTGGTTGATTCTAGCCAGGTCCAAACAGGAGTCATGAGCGCACACCAGCTTGGTGTTGGAGCACATCGCGATATTGAGGTTCAGAGTAAACCTCAAAAGCGTGCTGAGTACCAGTCAGAGCACAACCTTCCTGGGGGTCATGCTGGACTCAGTCTCGGGTCAGGACCGCCTTCCACCGGCCAGCGTTCTCCCCGTCACACAGCTGACATTGTTGGTTTTGTGGCCCTAGCCTTATGGATTATGAGGCTCCTGGGCATGATGTCAGCAGCCCACTACGTCATCCGCCTGGGTCTCCTCTCCTGGGGAACTCTGCTTCAAACCTCCATCGCACTGTATCCTTGGATTGTCAAAACACTTCTTTACAAGTCTTTGCAGATGCATCTCTGTCAGGCTGGGGAGGCCACCTGGATCAGATCTGCGTCAGCGGGATCTGGAGTTGTTCCGAAGGTCGTCCCATTGAAAAGGCTTAGACCAACCTCAAGACCTTTATGTCACTAATGGGACCTGCAGCTGGTACTCAATTCACTCTCCGAAGCCCCTTTTGAGCCACTTGGAGCTAGCAGCTTACAAGGAGGCTCTTATAGCCTTAGCTTCAGCAAAGAGAGTGGGAGAGCTGAGTTCTTTTTCCATCTGCCCTGATAGCATCTCTTTTGGTGACAATGACTCAGTGGTGTCACTTAGACCCAACCCTGACTTTGCACTGAATGTCTCTCTTTTTCTTCACAGGTCAGCACCTTGTCAGTAAAGACTTTCTGCCCTCCTCCCCATTTAGACGAGGAGCATGAGCGTTTACACAAAATGTGTCCGGTTAGAGCGCTAATAGCTTAACTGGATCGAGTCCCACCATTCAGAAAGACGGACAGTCTGTGGGTGGCTCTCGCAGATGGTAAGAAGGGGCAGGCACTGTCCCCTCACAGGTTGTCATATTGGCTTAGAATTGCCATCATGAAAGCCGATGAGACAGGGGGAAAACAGGCACCAGAATCCCTGAGAGCACACTCGACCAGAGGGCTGGCAACATCTGTGGCTGCTTTCAAGGGAGTATCTCGGAAAGCAGCTTCTTGGTCATCAATCTCAACTTTTGCTGACCACTATTTGTCTAATGTGTCTGCATCCTCCTTCCCTCATGTCTTTCTGTCTTCAGGAGCAGCCGATCCCTGCGACCAGTAGGCCCTCATTCACAGCACTGGCTCTGGGACACCAGTATCTGCTTCATTACAGTGCTGTGGACTGTGCAGCGTCCTGAGATCCACCGGATTCCTGCATAACTGTTTATTCATTTGTCAATAAACTCCTTCTTTCTTGCTCAGCTCAGACTAAAACCCTGACTGTAGCTGCTCACTGAATGTTTTCTCTCCATGTTTGGAGGATTATAAATGCCACTATCTAGTGACGTTGCAACCCAATATAGAATATATTTGTCATAGAAATGTGATCAAAAGTCAACAAAAGCTTTTGTTTTCAAATCTCACAATTTAGAGCAAAATAGGACTGATGTCCAGCATGTTTTGTGTTCAGACAGGAGAGCAAGCTGTCAGTCACGTGACCAGAGGCTCACCATTCACATAGCCATTGGGAAATGAAACGTACGAGGGCAACGATTTTTGAGGCAAATTCGTAAAATTATTACGGTATGCCAAGTGGACAAACGTCGTTATTGCATTTTTTTCAGTCCGCGCAGATAACAATGTCACAATGCTACATTTTAATGGGGAATCACAAAACAATCTCGGTCCAAACGAAAGAAACTCAGCGTCATTTACAAAAAACGAGGATATTATATGACAATCTAGGATATATTTGTCGCTAGAAATGTGATCAAAACTCAACAAAAGGATTTAATTGTTTTAAAATCTCACAATTTATCAAATCAAATTGATTCAAATCCAATCAGATTTCCATTCACATTTTGTAATAGCTCTGTAATTACAGTACTGACAGACACCATATTCCTGTCACTTATAAAGGACCTCGACATGGTGTTACTACAACAGGTAGTTTTTCAATTATCTGTCCTCAATATTTTTCACAAATACTTATATCACATATAAGTTCATATTATATAATAGCTCTGTAATTACAATGCTGACAGACACCATATTCATGTCACATATAAAGGACCTCCACATGGTGTTACAGCAATAAGTAGTTCCTCAAATTTCTGTTCTCAATAGTTTTCACAAATATTTGTATCACATATATTTTCATATTTTGTAATAGCTCTGTAATTACAGCACTGACAGACACCATATTCATGTCACATATAAAGGACATACACATGGTGTTACTCAAAGTATTTTCTCAAATATCTGTCCTCAATATTTTTCACAAATCTTTGTATCAAATTTTCATTCAAATTTTGTCATAACTCTGTAATTACAGGACTGACAGACACCATATCACACATTCATATCATTGATAAAGGACCTCCACATGGTTTTACTACAACAGGTAGTTTCTCACATGTCTGTCCTCACAAACATTTTTATCACATTTTCATTCATGTTTTGTAATAGTTCTGTAATTACATGGTTGACGGTCACCGTATTCATGTCACTTATCAAGGACCTCTGCATGGTGTAACTACAACAAGTAGGTTCTCCAATTTCTGTTCTCAATATTTTTCAGATATATTTGTATCATATTTTCATTCATATTTTGTAAAAGCTCTGTCATTACAGGACTGACAGACACCATATTCATGTCACATATAAAGGACCTCCACATGGTGTTGATAAAACAGGTAGTTTCTCAAATGTCTGTCCTCAATATTTTTCAAAAATATTTGAATCAAATTTTCATTCATATTTTGTAATAGCTCTGTAATTACTAGGCTGACAGGCACCATATTCATGTAACACATGAAGGACATCCACCTGGAGTTACTACAAGTAGTTTCTTAAATTTCTATTCTCAATATTTTTCAGATATATCTATATCATATTTTCATTCATATTTTGTAATAGCTCTGTAATTACAAGGCTGAAGGACACCATATTCACGTCACATATAAAGAACATCCCCATAGTGGTTACTACTGGAAGTAGTTTCTCAAATGTCTGTCTTCAATATTTTTCACAAACATTTTTATCACATGTATTTTCTGCACCATGAGGCGCACCACAATAGTTGTGATGCTTCATTCTGAGACCATTTGTGATGTGCATTCACCTTCCGTTACATTGAAGGATTTTATGTGTGGCTTTTAGTCGGGAAAATACATATATATGTCATGTTTGCCTAAAGTTCGACCCAGGTGCAGATGATTGTGGGCTGACAGAAGACACGGACAACGAGATTAAATTAAGAAATTTAATAAATGACGATATACAATACAATAGAAGACGGAGACAGGAACCGAGGACGTCGGAGCCAGAACGGGAACTGGGAAAAACACAGAGGGACTGGGGAAAAATCTGCAAAACAAGAGAGGTGAATTAATATCAACCTACAAAAGGGGAGAACAACCTCACGAGGTCCAATTAACCTAAAGCGCTGCGTGGAGGAGAAACACTCAAACTGACATGCAGGAAAAAAAAAAAAAAGACAGACCACAATCATTAAATGAAAAGGTGAGTATAATAAGACTCACACGCGGACTAACTATTAAATTTAGAAGAGCAGAACGAAAGCGGAGCGCAAAAGAGAAAGCGAAACTGATGTAGCAGATGGAAAGGCAGTTCATGCGCCCGCTGCGTTTAGTAGCACCAACCAATCACCAGGGGACGCCGTTACTATTTAAGTGACTCTGGGCAGCGTCAGGTCTCTCTCTCTCTCCGCTTCCGGACTGCTGGTTTTGGTCCTGTAAGCCGGCTGTCAGCACAGAAAAGTGGCTGGAGTTTGTTGGTGCGTAAGTTTGATTGTGGCGATGCTGGTGTGATCGCTGTCGCAGGTATGGCTGGTAAGCTGTCGTTGTCGCCCATCCTCCTGATTTGGACTTTAGTGAAGCTCATGGCGGGTTTTACATGTATAGATGCGTTGCCGGTAGCTGCGCTGCGTCCTCTATCGCCCTGCGTTTGGGCAGGTGCATCGTCGTCTGCCAAAGTCTGGTAAGAGACGAACAATATAGGGACGCAGCACTTGGATTGTTTTGTTCTGTTTTGTACCCCGTTGTTTTCTTCTGTTTCGTGACGCACTGTTTTGTACAGTTCTGTGTTGAACAGTTCTTGAACGGTTTTGTATAGTTTTGTTTGTTTGTCTTTTCCTCTTCCCTTTTTGGTCGAGTCCGTTCTGTTTTTGATTTTGTTTCTTTTCTTTTGTGATTCGTTAACTCTGGGTGGTGTCTGATATTCGTTTTCTTGTGAGTTCATTATTGAGTTAGTCTGTTATTTTCTTTCACGTATTTTATTTTCTTTGTGTCTCTGACCCGGTCTGCCAATGACACTCTTCTTGTAGCTGCTGGGCCCGGTGGTGTAGGTGACCTGGTGGCAGTTAATTTTATCGTGTGCTGTGCTGTTGGGGACACGTTGCGTTTGTTCGGGTTCATCAGTTTGTTGTGTGGTTGGACCCGCCGTACAGGGTGTCCCCCATCCCAGTAAGTCCCAGATCTACTATATTCTTGTTACTTTTATTTTTGATTGTTGGATTTTAGAATCATTTGTATTAATAAAGTATCTATACTTATTAATATGCAATTGGAACCCTGTCTCATGTCTCCCGAGTAAGCGGACCTGCGTGTCCTTAGTTATTATTCTTTGGGTGAAATTCCCAAGGTGGTGTAGCTGGACTCCAAATTTGGGCTGCATTTCATATACACTTGCACACACACACACACACACACACACACACACACACACTCACCCACCGTAGGGCAGCACACCACTATAGTAGAAGGGATCTTTCTAATAGGTGCGGATCTAATTCAACTTGTCTGAAGTGTTTTCAGATCAGTTTTTTCAGTTTGTCGGTCTGTAAACCACCGTCACTCGACCTGAAAACGCGTTTTCTGCACTGTTCACACACTGATCAGAATAGGCTAAGAACAATGAAAATATCAACTGTACCTATAGGGAAAAGACTATTTCTCGTATATTGAGCACTAAATTAAACTTTCTGAACTGTTTTCAAAGAGACATTTTTATTTTCGCTCGTTTTCTGCACTGTTCGCTGACTGCTCAGGGATGCCTCAGAACATGAAAATTTCACCTGCAACTATAGGAAAAACACTATTTCTATTATATTCAACTCTAAACCTCTTTGAATAGGGTGCTGCGACTGGCCTTCAAGCAGCCGAACCGTTCCACATTTCCTGCTTCCAAGCCATGGGATGAGTTTGACAAGAGCCAGGCCCTGCTACGAGGTGGATCCGGAGACTCTGTTCCCAGCTGCTGGAGTTGGATAGCGAGACTACACAAAAGTCACGACAGCATGTTGTCTGCCCACAACTGGAAGAAATCCATTCTATTCCCGGCGCGGTTCTGACACTCCACTAGAACTAGGACAGCACTTGGTCAGGTACGGAGCTTACTGCCTGGTGGAGGGTTTGGATTGGCGGCGCGACGTTCCCGCTCAGTCAGCCGTCATGCGCGATGCGCGATGCTCGACCTCCCCCTTGAGGAGTAACCAATCATCCCAGCTGGCTTTAACAGAGTCACCATAGCACAGTGGACTGGTGTCTACGCCATCAGCAACCAGTTCATAGCGCTTGAGAACATCATCGCACTCTTTATGAGCTCCGTTGACAGGCTCATCCATCGCAGAACCTCTGTCACTCCACCAGAGATTTTGGAGATTCAACAGTCCGTCAGCGTGGTGCTGTGCTTGCGGCGCCTCCTCCACACACAGCCGCTGCCGGGGTGGAACACTGTCGCTGTTCGAAGGGGCGGGGTGAGCCCAGCCGTCTGGATCATAGCCGCACTGATCATCGCTGCTCCTCTTGGAGAGACCAGCCGGCTGCTCTCACCTCTGCTCCCTCCAAAAAAACGAAGAAAACTTTGTATCTAAAAGTATGCATCTGAACCAAAGCCTAACTTGAATAAAAAACAAGATGCATTACTTTGGTATCGGGTCTGTTTCTTCTCTTCCGGTTCCAGTCAGTGCGAACTCAGGCTTCAAAAATGTGTTTTGGTTTGACATCGTCTCAGGAGACAGGGAAGTTCCTGGAGCCAAGAAGTTATGTTTTTCCTCAGCTTCGCCACAATAAGAAGCAGATGCGTCAAATAACTCTTTCCCGTCTCTCAACAGATCCCGGTTCTAGCCAAAAGTCAGGAGAGTCTCAATTCTGCCATTAACTCTTCTTATTCCTCAGACTCGCCAGTTTCCAGCAGGGGTCGCCACAGGACCGCGATAGCCGCGTCTTCAGAGGATCACAAAGTAGGCGCTGCGTGGCAGACCTGCTCTGTTCTCAGCTCCCTCCTGCGATGTCTGATGCGATGTCTGTCTGTGATTCTGTTCTCTGCAGCCCTCCAAACCTCTCAGAGGCAAGTAGGACATCATCATCTACAGAGTCATCTCTTTCTGAGGATGATTGGGCCGGTCCCTCGGGTCTCCATCTTTGGAGAATTGCAGAGTCAGATCAAGGTACACTGCAAGTTTGGGGGCCCTACTTCCTCTGAAGGCTCAACTGACAAAAGCGAGTCTGTTTTTGAAGAACCTGCGGGACTTGAAGTGCCCAGAGGAGTGTGCGCTGAGTACCGACGACCCTTTTGTCCTGGACCCGCCCCTGAGGCCGGGTCCGCTCCAGTGCTCAGTTCGCCGAATTTAAAGCGCCTGTCTCCTCACCTGCCCATATGGATCGAGATGATACTCGTCATTGACACGCCCTTCAGTTTCACAGTCAACCCCGAGGTTCTGCGACACCACGTGGATCTGGGTGAACTCAGAGAACCAGCGGTCATGTCTGATGGAGGAGGACCGCGCTCTCCTGTCAAAGGAAGTAATCGAGCTAGTGCCAAAGCGATCCACCTACGCTGGGTTTTACTCCAGGTACTTTCTGGACAGGAGAGTGGAGACCTGTTCTGGACCTCAGTCTCCTAAATCAATTCATGACCAGACAGCGGATCCGGACTACCAGGAGACTCCTGGAGTGTGTCAGAGTATGAGAGGCGATGACTTCCATAGATCTTGCAGACTCCTACTTCCACAACACGGTCTGTAGTGTCTTGTGCCTCGCACCTTCGCCAAGTGCGTGGAGGCGGTTCTCAAACCACTAAGGAGACAGGGTCTGCGGATTCTGACGTACTTGGAGTACTGGTTGATTCTAGCCAGGTCCAAACAGGAGTCATGAGCGCACACCAGCTTGGTGTTGGACCACATCGCGCTATTGAGGCAGCATCCCACGCCTTTGTCCGGCTGGGTCTGCTCAACATGCGAGGCCTTCAGAAGTGGTTTGGTTGCCTGCACCCTCACCTGACTCGAGACCAGAGATCAGAACACAAATCTCGAGTCTCGGGTCTCGGGCCTGACCCGAGACTGAGTCCAGCATGACCACCAGGAAGGTCGTGCTCTTACTGGGACTCAGCGCGCTTTTCAGGATCCAGCAAGTCCTACAAGTCTTTACAGATGCACCTCAGTCAGGCGGGGGAGGCCACCTGGATCAGATCTGCACTCGACCCTCCACTGGGAGTGGGCGCCCTGGCTCATCCAAGGTGGCCAAAAGGCCTCCTGTACGCCTTTCCTTCTCCTTGCCTTATTCTATGTCTGATGAGGGGAATTCAACTGCGGAGAGTGAGAATGATTCTCGTAGCTCTAGACAGCCCCAGCTCCATCTGGTATCCGGAGATGAGTCAGATGCGGATCAAAGGCCTGCATGAGCGTTTACACAAAATGTGTCCGGTTAGAGCGCTAAAAGCTTAACTGGATCGAGTCCCACCCTTCAGAAAGACGGACAGTTTGTGGGTGTCTGTCGCAGGTGGTAAGAAGGGGCAAGCGCTGTCCCCTCACAGGTTGTCACATTGGCTTGGAATTGCCATCATGAAAGCCTATGAGACAGCAGGAAAACAGGCACCCGAATCCCTGAGAGCACACTTGACCAGAGGCCTGGAAACATCTGTTGCTGCTTCAAGGGAGTATGTCTGGCAGAAATCTGCCAGGCGGTGTTTTTGGTCATCAATCTCTACTTTTGCTGACCACTATTTGTCTAATGTGTCAGCATCCTCCTTCCCTCATGTCATTCTGTCTTCAGGAGCAGCCGAACCCTGCGACCAGTAGGCCCTCATTCACAGCACTGGCTCTGGGACACCAGTATCTGCTTCATTAAAGTGTTGTGGAGTGTGCAGCGTCCTGAGATCCACCAGATTCCTGCATAACTGTCTGTTCATTTGTGAATAAACTCTCTCTATCTGTATGGAGGATTGTTAATGCCACTTTCTATTTCAGCCGTAAGGTGGCTAAAAGAGGGCAACACAGTTCCTGCTGATCCACAGTGTAAGTTACACACCACATATGAGGGGTTGTTAACGCCACCTTGTATATCAGCTTAAGGTGGCAAAGGCGAGGCGGCAGCTCCTGCCACCCAGAGTGTATGAATGAGGGGCTGTTCACAACCCATTCATTCATTCATTCAGGCTGGATAGACCCCGGGCGTGGCGGTGGTGTATGAAGTCTCATAGGCCGGTCCGGTGTGACGCCCTGGCCATCCGATATATCGACAGCACCACCTTCCGTCATACCAAAGCAACATCACCGGTGACATTGCAGGTGGTTTAGTGCAGCAAAACGTTCATCTCCTTGACGGCCGTCTGGCAAAGGAGCAGGCAGTGCCAGTCAGACGTCCAGTATGGACCGCCATGGTAATTGCCGATGGTTCTCAAGTCAGGCCACGTTGCAAGGCTGGGGGTTAAGCTTTGTGCTCAAGATGACCTCATAGGTGTTCTGGACTGCGCAACTCTGCCACCTGTGCTCACACACACACTCACACAAGGGTGTGCTGCAACCTGTTCAAGTCCTGCAAACATTCCTGCAGCAGGGGGCAGAAATTATGAGGGGACCGCCTATCCTGGGGCGTCTCCTCAAAGCACGGCTACATCAAGGCTAGCAGGCAGTCCTCTGCCCCCCGAGGTGCAGTTCACTTGTCGAAATGCTAAAGCACCCGCAACACTCAAAGCATATAATGCTCAGTGGGTGTGGACTGCTGTCCATTGGGTAAACATCCACTGCTAGTCCAGTTCATGCAGGGATCTCGAAGACTCAGTCCCTCCTCCAGACGCATCTGCCCCATTGGGATCTTCAATTGGCATTAAAGGCTCTCTCTGAAGCTCCCTTCGAGCCACTTGATCAGGCTCCTTTGGAGCTGGTGGCTTACAAAGCAGCTCTCCTCCTGGTCCTGGCCTCCATCAGGAGGGTTTGGACAACTATGTACCTTCTCGATTAGTCTTTTTTTCCCAATTTTCTTTGTGCTTCTTCTGAGGTGAGCAATTTTTCAGTAGACGCTTTCTGTTCTACCCCCCCACCCGGATGAGAACCACTGGCGCTTGCAAAAGGTGTGTCCCGTGAGGGCACTGAGAGCTTGTCTGAATGGAGTCAAGGCCCTCAGGAAAAAAGATAAGCTGTGGGTGGCTCTGGCAGGTGGTATAAAAGGCAACATGCATAGCAGCCTTCAGAGGAGTTTCTTTGGCAGAAATCTGCCAAACAGCCTCCTGGGCTTCTGACTCAACATTTGCAGATCTCTATTTGTCGGACGTAGCTGCTCCTTCTTTGCCTAACGTTGTCCTGTCTGCAGGTGCTTCCAGCAGCTCTGGCAAATAGATCAGAGAATCGTTCGCGGACCGAGGGGAGGGTCTCTTCATCTGAATCCAACTTTTTCCTTCGATCAAGTGGACCAGGCCCCACCCTCCAGAGCTGAGCGAACTTCAGGAGCGCTGATGCTTTTGTATTGTTGGTGCAATAAAGTGTTTCTCTTCCGCAGTGCTTCGTCATGGGCTAAACTTGTCTCCGCTGGTGAGTTCTCCGTCCAAATATGGACGGTTATCAGTGCCGATTGTGTTCTTCCACGTTGGGCTCAAACTCGTGCTGTGGCTATGGGATGGTGTCTGGTTCCCCTGTGTAATCGCCGGTGCAGGGAAGCATCTGATTTGGCAACGAGAGAGCCCAAGGGGGACGCCAAGACCCACTGTATGGAAGGTTATTCGTGCCACTTCACAACATTTTTATGTTTGGCGTTCCGTAAACCACCTTATCTGAAAACGCGTATTCTGCATTGCGCCATAACTTCTCAGGGAAGCTTCAGAACATGATGTTTTCAGCTCCCACTGTAGCAGAAAGGGTCTTTGTAGTAGTTGCACATCAAATCTAAGCTGTCTGAAGTGTTTTTTAAAAGTTATCAACATTTTTATGTTTGGCGTTCCGAAACCCACCTTTTCTCAGGCTGAAAACACCTTTTCTCCAATGTGACATAACTTCTCGGGGAAGCCACAGGTCTTGAAATTTTCACCTCCCACTATAGCAGAAATGGTCTTTCTAGTAGATGTACATTATATGCAAGCTGTCTGAAGTGTTTTTCAAAAGTTATCAACATTTTTATGTTTGGCGTTCCGAATTCCACCTTATCTCAGGCTGAAAACGCGCTTTCTGCATTGTGCCACAACTTCTCAGGGAAGCTTCAGAACATGAAAATTTCACCTCCCACGATAGCAGAAAGGGTCTTTCTAGTAGTTGCACATCAAATCTAAGCTGTCTGAAGTGTTTTTCCAAAGTTATCAACATTTTTATGTTTGGCGTACGCGAACCCACCTTCTCTCAGGCTGAAAACGCCTTTACTGCAATGTGTCAAAACTTTGCAGGGAAGCTTCAGAACAAGAAATTCACACCTCCCACTATAGCAGAATGGGTCTTTCTCGTAGTTGCACTTCAAATCTAAGCTGTCTGAAGTGTTTTTCGAAAGGTATCAACATTTTTATGATTGGCGTTCCGGAACCCACCTAATCTCAGGCTGAAAACGCGTTTTCCGCATTGTGCCATAACTTTGCAGGGAAGCTTCAGAACATGAAATTTTCAACTCCCACTATCGCAGAAAGGGTCTTTCTAGTAGTTGCATATCAAATCTAAGCTGTCTGAAGTGTTTTTCCAAAGTTATCAACATTTTTATATTTGGCTTTCCGAAACACTCCTTATCTCAGGCTGAAAACGTGTTTTCTTCATTGTGCCATAACTTTGCAGGGAAACTTCAGTACTTGAGATTTTCACCACACACTATAGCAGAAAGGGTCTTTGTAGTAGTTGCAAAACAAATCTAAGTTGTCTGAAGTGTTTTTCGAAAGTTATCAACATTTTTATGTTTGGCGTTCCGGAACCGACCGTATCTCAGGCTTGAAACGCATTTTGTGCATTGTCCCATAACTTCTCAGGGAAGCTTCAGAACAAGACATTTTCACCACCCATTATAGCAGAAAGGGTCTTTCTAGTAGTTAGACATCAAATCGAAGCAGTCTGAAGTGTTTTTCTAAAGTTATCAACATTTTCATGTTTGGCGTTCCGAAACCCACCCTGTCTTAGGCTGAAAATGCCTTTCGTGCTTTGTGCCATAACTTCTCAGGGAAGCTTGAGAACATGAAATTTTCACCTCCCACTATAGCAGAAAAGGTCTTTCTAGTAGTTGCACATAAAATCGAAGCAGTCTGAAGTGTTTTTCGAAAGTTATCAACATTTTTATGTTTGGCGTTCCGAAACCCATCTTATCTCAGGCTGAAAACGTGCTTTCTGCATTGTGCCACAACTTCTCAGGGAAGCTTCAGAACATGAAAATTTCACCTCCCACTATAGGTGAAAGGGTCTTTCTAGCAGTTGCACATCAAATCTAAGCTGTCTGAAGTGTTTTTCCAAAGTTATCAACATTTTTATGTTTGGCGTTCCGGAACCCACCTTATCTCAGGCTGAAAACGCCTTTACTGCAATGTCTCAAAAATTTGCAGGGAAGCTTCAGAACATGAAATTTACACCTCCCACTATAGCAGAATGGGTCTTTCTTGTAGTTGCACATCAAATCTAAGCTGTCTGAAGTGTTTTTCGAAAGGTATCAACATTTTTATGTTTGGCGTTCTGGAACCCACCTAATCTCAGGCGGAAAACGCGTTTTCCGCATTGTGCCATAACTTTGCAGGGAAGCTTCAGAATAAGAAATGTTCACCTCCAACAAGAGCAGAAAGGGTCTTTCTAGTAGTTGCACATTAAAATCTAACCTGTCTGAAGTGTTTTTCCAAAGCTATCAACATTTTAATGTTTGGCATTCCGGAACCCACCTTATCTCATGCTGAAAATGTGTTTTCTACAAGGCGCCATTACTTTGCAGGGAAGCTTCAGAACAAGAAGTTATCACCTCCCACTGTAGCAGAAAGGGTCTTTCTAGTAGTTGCACATCAAATCTGAGATGTCTGAAGTGTTTTTCCAAAGTTATCAACATTTTTATGTTTGGCGTTCCGGAATCGACCTTATCTCAGGCTGAAAACGCTTTTTCTGCATTGTGCCATCAGTTTTCTGGGAAGCTTCAGAACAAGAAATTTTCATTACCACTATAGCAGAAAGGGTCATTCTAGTAGTTGCACTTCAAATCTAAGCTGTCTGAAGTGTTTTCCGAAAGTTATCAAAATTTTTATGTTTGGCGTTCCGGAACCCGCCTTACCTCAGACTGAAAACGCCTTTTCTGCATTGTGCCATAACTTCTCAGGGAAGATTTAGAACATGAAATTTTCACCTCCCACTATAGCAGAAAGGGTCTTTCACATAGTTGCATATTAAAATCTAAGCTGTCTTAAGTGTTTTTACAAAGTTATGAACGTTTTTATGTTTGGCGTTCCGAAACCCAGCTTATCTCAGGCTGAAAACGTGTTTTCTGCATAGCGCCATAACTTTGCAGGGAAGCTTCAGAACATGAAATTTTCACGTCCCACTATAGCAGAAAGGGTCTTTCTCGTAGTTGCATATTAAAATCTAAGCTGACAGAAGCGTTTTTCCAAAGTTGTCAACATTTTTATGTTTGGCATTCCGGAACCCACCTTATCTCAAGCTGAAAACGTGTTTTCTGCATAGCGCCATAACTTTGCAGGGAAGCTTCAGAACATGAAATTTTCACGTCCCACTATAGCAGAAAGGGTCTTTCTATTAGTTGCACATCAAATCTAAGCTGCCTGAAGTGTTTTTCGAAAGTTATATACATTTTTATGTTTGCCGTTCCAGAACCCACCTTATCTCAGGCTAAAAACACATTTTCCGCATTGTGCCATAACTTTGCAGGGAAGCTTCAGAACATGAAATTTTCAACTCCCAGTATCGCAGAAAGGGTCTTTCTAGTAGTTGCACATCAAATCTAAGCTGTCTGAAGTGTTTTTCCAAAGTTATCAACATTTTTATATTTGGCTTTCCGAAACACTCCTTATCTCAGGCTGAAAACGTGTTTTCTTCATTGTGCCATAACTTTGCAGGGAAACTTCAGAACTTGAAATTTTCACCACACACTATAGCAGAAAGGGTCTTTGTAGTAGTTGCAAAACAAATCTAAGTTGTCTGAAGTGTTTTTCGAAAGTTATCAACATTTTTATGTTTGGCGTTCCGGAACCGACCGTATCTCAGGCTTGAAACGCATTTTGTGCATTGTCCCATAACTTCTCAGGGAAGCTTCAGAACAAGAAATTTTCACCACCCATTATAGCAGAAAGGGTCTTTCTAGTAGTTAGACATCAAATCGAAGCAGTCTGAAGTGTTTTTCTAAAGTTATCAACATTTTCATGTTTGGCGTTCCGAAACCCACCCTGTCTTAGGCTGAAAATGCCTTTCGTGCTCTGTGCCATAACTTCTCAGGGAAGCTTGAGAACATGAAATTTTCACCTCCCACTATAGCAGAAAAGGTCTTTCTAGTAGTTGCACATAAAATCGAAGCAGTCTGAAGTGTTTTTCGAAAGTTATCAACATTTTTATGTTTGGCGTTCCGAAACCCACCTTATCTCAGGCTGAAAACGTGTTTTGTGCATTGTGCCATAACTTCTAAGGGAAGCTTCAGAACATGAAAATTTCACCTCCCACTATAGCAGAAAGGTTCTTTCTCGTCGTCGCACATCAAATATAAGCTGTCTGAAGTGTTTTTCTAAACTTATCAACATTTTTATGTTTGGAGTTCCGCAACCCACCTTATCTCATTCTGAAAACGCGTTCTCTGCATTGTGCTATAACTTTGCAGGGAAGCTTTAGAACATGAAATTTTCACCTCCCACTATAGCAGAAAGGGTCTTTCCATTAGTTGCATATCAAATCTAAGTTGTCTGAAGTGTTTTTCGAATGTCATCAACGTTTTTATTTTTGGTGTTCCGCAACCCACCTTATCTCAGGCTGAAAACGCGTTTTCTGCATTGTGCCTTAACTTTTCAGGGGAGCTACAGAACATGAAATTTTCACCGCCCACTTTATTAGAAAGGGTCTTTCTAGTAGTTGCACATCAAATCTAAGCTGTCTGAAGTGTTTTTCCAAAGTTAACATTTATATGTCTGGTGTTCCGGAACCCACCTTATCTCAGGCTGAAAACGCATTTGGTGCAATGTGCCATAACTTCTCAGCAAAACATCAGAACATGAAATTTTCACATCCCACTATCGCAGAAAGGGTCTTTCTCATCGTTGCACATCAAATCTACGCTGTGGGAAGTGTTTTTCAAATGTTATCAACATTTTTATGTTTGGCGTTCCGAAACCCACCTGAAACGCAATTTTTGCATTGTGCCATAACTTCTCAGGGAAGCTTCAGAACATGAAATTTTAACCTCCCACTATAGCAGAAAGGGTCTTTCTCGTAGTTGCACATAAAATCGAAGCTGTCTGAAGTGTTTTTCGACAGTTATCAAAATTTTTATGGTTGCCGTTCCGAATGCCACCATATCTCAGGCTGAAAACGTTTTTCGTGCATTGTGCCATAACTTCTCAGGGAAGCTTCAGAGCATTAGATTTTCACCTACCACTGTAGCAGAAAGGCTCTTCCTAGTAGTTGCACATCAAATCTAAGGAGTCTGAAGTTTTTTTGGAAAGTTATCAGCATTTTTATGTTTGGCGTTCCGAAACCCACTTTATCAAAGGGTGAAAACGCATTTTGTGCATAGTGCCATCAGTTCTAAGGGAAGATTCAGAAAATGAAATTTTCACCTCCCACTATAGCAGAAAGGGTCTTTCTAGTAGTTGCACATGAAATCGATGTAGTCTGAAGTGTTTTTCGAAAGTTATCAACATTTTTATGTTTGGCGTTCTAAAACCCAACGCTTCTCACGCTTAAAACGCGTTTTGTCCATTGTGCCATCACTTCTCAGAGAAGCTATAGAACATGAAATTTTCACCACCCACTATAGCAGAAAGGGTGTTTTTACTAATTGCACATCAAATCTAAGCAGTCTGAAGTGGTTTTCGAAAGTTATCAACATTTGTATGTTTGACTTTCCGAAACCCACCTTATCTCAGGCTGAAAACGTGTTTTGTGCATTGTGCCATAACTTCTCAGGGAAGCTTCAGAACATGAAAATTTCACCTCCCACTATAGCAGAAAGGGGTTTTCTAGTAGTTGCACATCAAATCTAAGCATTCTGAAGTGTTTTTCAAGAGTTATCAACATTTTTGTGTTTGGCATTCCAAAACCCACCTTATCTCAGGCTGAAAACGTGTTTTGTGTATTTGCCATAACTTCTCAGGGAAGCTTGAGATCATGAAATTTTCACCTCCCACTATAGCAGAAAGGCTCTTCCGAGTAGTTGCACATCAAATCTAAGCAGTCTGAAGTTTTTTTTGAAAGTTATCAACATTTTTATGTTTGGCGATCCGAAACCCACTTTATCAAAGGGTGAAAACGCATTTTGTGCATAGAGCCATAACTTCTAAGGGAAGATTCAGAAAATGAAATTTTCACCTCCCACTATTGCAGAAAGGGTTTTACTAGTAGTTGCACATAAAATCGAAGCAGTCTGAAGTGTTTTTCGAAAGTTATCAACATTTTTATGTTTGGCGTTCCAAAACCCAATGCTTCTCAGGCTTATAACCCGTTTTGTCCATTGTGCCATCACGTCTCAGGGAAGTTTCAGAACATGAAATTTTCACCACCCACTATAGCAGATAGGGTCTTTTTACTAATTGCACATCAAATCGAAGCAGTCTCAAGTGTTTTTCGAAAGTTATCAACATTTGTATGTTTGGCTTTCCGAAACCCACCTTATCTCAGGCTGAAAATGCTTTTTATGCATTGTGCCATAACTTCTCAGGGAAGCTTCAGAACATGAAAATTTCACCTCCCACTATAGCGGAAAGGGTCTTTCTAGTAGTAGCAGATCAAATCTAAGCAGTCTGAAGTGTTTTTTGAAAGTTATCAACATTTTTATGTTTGGCGTTCCAAAACCCACCTTATCTCAGGCTTAAAACGCGTTTTGTGCTTTGTGCCATAACTTCTCTGGGAAGCTTCAGAAATGGAAAATTTCACCTCCCACTATAGCCGAAAGGCTCTTTCTCGTCGTTGCACATCAAATATAAGCTGTCTGAAGTGTTTTTCGAAAGTTATCAAAATATATTGGTTTGGCATTCCGAAACCCACCAATTCTCAGGCTGAAAACGCTTTTTTTGCAATGTGCCATAACTGCTTAGCCAAACTTCAGAACATGAAATTTTCACCTCCCACTAAAGCAGAAAGGGTCTTTCTCGTAGTCGCACATCAAGTTTACGCTGTCTGAAGTGTTTTTCGAAAGTTATCAACGTTTTTATGTTTGGCGTTCTGAAACCCACCTTGTCTCACGCTTAAAACGCGTATTGTGCATTGTGCCACAACTTCTCAGTGAAGCTTCAGAACATGAAATTTTCACCACCCACTATCGCAGAAAGGGTCTTTCTACTAGTTGCAAATCAAATCTAAGGAGTGTGAAGTGTTTTTCGAAAGTTATCTTCATTTTTATGTTTGGCGTTCCGAAACCCACCTCATCTCAGGCTGAAAACGCGTTTTGTGCATTTTGCCATAACTTCTCATGGAAGCTTCAGAACATGAAATATTCACATCCCACTATCGAAGAAATGGTCTTTCTAGTAGTTGCACATCAAATCTAAGCTGTCTGAAGTGTTTTTTGAAAGTTATCAACATTTTTATGTTTGCCTTTCCGAAACCCACCTTATCTCAGGCTGAAAACGCATTTTGTGCAATGTACCATAACTTCTCAGCGAAACTTCAGAACATAAAATTTTCAAATGCCACTATTGCAGAAAGTGTCTTTCTCGTAGTTGCACATCAAATCTAAGCTGTCTGAATTGTTTTTCGAAAGTTATCAACATTTCTGAAATCGCGTTTTCTGCATTGTGCCATAACTTTTCAGGGACGCTTCAGAACATGGAATTTTCACCTTACAACCGGTAACTTACTCCAAAGTTTTTGTGTATTTTCTTCATCATAGCGAGAATCATGGCGGCTACTGTGGGTACAGTGACGCCTTTCGATGCCGGTACGCATTCATTGGAAGACTATTGTGAAATTTTGGAACATTTTTTCATCGCGAACGGCATTGAAGATGACGATAAACAGCGCGTGGTGTTGCTCAGCAGTGACAGCGACCCGGCATATGCGGTGATGAGGAACCTGTTGTGTCCGGAAAAAACAGGGGATCGTTCGTATGCTGATCTGGTCATCCTTTTGAGGAATCATTTCCATCCGAAACCGAGTGAGATTATGCAACGATGGAAGTTTAACTCTCGGAATGGAAGGACTGAAGAGACCGTTTTTGACTACGTGGCGGAGCTAAGGAAATGGCTCAGGATTGTAACTATGGTGAGACACTGACAGTGATGCTGAGAGACCGCTTGGTGTGTGGGATTAACGACGACAGGATAAAGAGGAAGCTGCTGTCGGAGGATGGACTAACATTTGACATAGCATTCAAAGTGGCCTTGGTGATGGACGCTGCAGATAGAGACTTGGTGAACCTACGAGGTGTGAAGGACTCACTCCAAGGAAGTGGATCATCACCGGTCAACAAAGTGGAAGAGACGCGGGCAATGTCCATGGAGTCGAGAAGGTGCTACATATGTGGTGGAGAGACTCACTTGGCCAAAGGTTGCCGGTTTGCGGAGGTCAGATGTCATAACTGTGGAAAAGTGGGTCACTTAAAGACAGTCTGTAAAAGTATGACAGAGGTGAGGGAGACAAAACAAACAAGAAAAAGGGGGAAAGGTACAACGCATCGAACAAATTTCATGCAGGAGAAGGATGACAGTGAAAATGAAGAGATGTTTACAGTGACAGATAAAAGAAGACGCAGCAGGGACTGAACTGGAACTGGAGTAGAGCCGATTAAAAAAGTGTTGAGGGTAAATGGAAAGAAGGTGGTTTTTGTGGTAGACCGGCTGCACTTACACTATTAAGGCTCAACAGATGGTTGACATGTTAGTGAAAAACAGAACTAACACTAAACTAGTGGATTGCAAGATAAAGTTAAAAACATATGGAGGTCATCAGGTTCCAGTGGTGGGGGCAATTAAGGTCAAGGTTGAACACGATGATAAGATCAAATGGCTGCCTGTCATTGTTGTGAATGGTTCAGGAGCAAGTCTTCTGGCCAGAGGCTGGATGAAAGCATTCCGGATAGAGGGGCAGTTTGTCCACAAAACAGATGAGGTGGACAGTTCCCTGCCGATTTCTCCCGACATGAGAAGGTATTCAAAGAAGAGTTAGGGTCATTAAGGGGGACGACAGCCAAGATTCATGTGGTTCAGAATGCCACGCCCTTTACAAACCCATGTCGGTTCCATTTGCCATTAAAAGAAAATCAGAATCAGAATCAGAATCAGAATCAGAATCAGAATCAGAATCAAATTTATTGCCATGGTCAGTGGGGAGCCCACTGACTAGGAAAGTGCCTTGGAATAAAGTGCAACAAAAAAATAAATAAAAATAAAATAAAATAAAATAAAATAAAATAAAATAAAATAAATAGAATAACATTACACAAGGCTGTTCATGAATTTAACAGTCTGACGGCCGAGGGAAAGAAGCTGTTCCTGTGACGGGAGGTTCTGGTCTGGATGGACCGTAGCCTCCTGCCAGAGGGAAGAGGAACAAACAGTCTATGTCCAGGGTGAGAAGGGTCGGCTCTGATCCGACCTGCATGTCTCTGGGTCTTAGAGGCATACAGGTCATGAAGAGGTGGCAGGCTCCAACCGATCACCTTCTCAGCAGAACCTACGATGCGCTGCAGTCTGCTCTTGTCCCTGGAGGTGGCACTGTTGTACCAGACGGTGATAGAGGAGGTGAGGATGGACTGGATGATGGCCGTGTAGAACTCCACCAGCAACTTCGTCGGCAGTCGTAGTTTACGTAGCTGCCTCAGAAAGAACATTCTCTGCTGGGCCTTCCTGATGAGGGACCTGATGGTTGGCTCCCATTTGAGGTCCTCAGTGATGGTGGTAGGAAGCAGATCCTGGCATAGGTTCCTGGGCAGTCCTGATGCTCCAGAACGAAATGAAGGGCCTGGTTCACTGCATCGTCCACAGATCTGTTGGCTCTGTAGGCAAACTGCAATGAGTCCATGTGAGAAGCAGTGATGGACTTCAGGTGAGAGAGAACCAGGCGCTCAAAGGACTTCATGACCACAGACGTCAGTGCCACCGGTCTGTAGTCATTCAGTCCTGTGATCCTGGCCTTCTTGGGAACAGGGATGATAGTGGAGGACTTAAAGCAGGCAGGTACATGACAGGACACCAAGGAAGCATTGAAGATGTCAGTGAACACTGGAGCCAGCTCAGCAGCACAATGATTCAGGATGGCAGGGGAAACTCTGTCCGGACCTGCCGCCTTCCGAAGGTTCAGCCTCCTGAACTGAGTGCGCACGTCTTGCTCCATGATGTCAAGAGAAAGAGGGGGGAGGTGAGGGGGTGGCTCATCAAAAGTGACTGTGATCTTTGCTGTCTCACTGACATCATTGGTCTTAGTTGTGTCACTAAGAGACAGCACAGTCCTTTGTTTGAAAGTGGAACATGGGGCTGGAGAGACCACAGAGGTGTTGGTGCAAAATGGCTGCTCAAAGCGACAATAGAAGTTGTTCAGGTCCTGTGCAAGAGCGAGGTTGTTCAGACTGTGGGGGGCACGTGGCTTGTAGTTAGTGATCACCTTGAGCCCTCTCCACACCGCAGCCGAGTCATTGGCTGAGAACTGCTGCGTGAGTTTGTCAGAGTATACGGCCTTAGCTTTCTTCAGCTCCCTCTGAAACCGATACTTCAGCTCTTTGTAGCAGTTCCTGTCCCCACTCTTGCGAGCTGCCTCCTTCTCCCGTCTAATCTGGCTGAGTTTAGTTGTGAACCAAGGTTTGTCATTTGCATAACTCACCTTCGTGCGCGTTGGAACTATGCACTCTTCACAGTAGCTGATCCATGAAGTCACAGTGTCTGTATACTCATCCAGATTATTGGTCGCAGCCCTGAACACCTCCCAGTCTGTGGTCTCCATGCAAGACTGCAGCTCCTCTTTAGCTTCACTTGTCCAGATCTTCATGCTCCTCACAACAGGCTTTGCCAGCTTCAGCTTCTGCTTGTATGTAGGAACAAGATGAACCATCAAGTGGTCAGAGAGTCCCAGTGCAGCTCGAGGGAGGGCGGTATAGGAGTTGCGGAGCGATGAGTAACAGTGATCCAGCACGCTCTGCTCTCTGGTGGGACATTTTACAACCTGCCTGTACCTGGGAAGCTCCTCACTCAGATTTGCCTTGTTGAAGTCACCAAGCACAATCACAGGAGAGTTCGGGAAAGTTCGCTCCACATGCAGGACCTGATCCGCGAGCGCACTCTGAGCCTCACGTACATCCGCGCTGGGCGGGATATATACGGCAGCCAGAATGAATGAAGCGAACTCACGTGGGGAGTAAAACGGCTTACAGTTTACGATCAGACATTCCAGAGAGGGAGAGCAGTGCTGGAAGATCACCGTCACGTCCGTACACCAGCGATTGTTGATGTAGAAACACAGTCCTCCGCCTTTGGTTTTGCCGGTGAGCTCCGGAACCCGGTCCGCGCGGTGAAGCTGGAAACCCTCCAGATGAAGCGCAGTGTCCGGGATGAGATCGCTCAACCACGTCTCCGTGAAACACAAAACACAAGAGGAGGAGAAGTCTCTGTTCCGTCTCAACATCAGCGCCAGCTCATCCATCTTATTGCTGAGCGAGCGGACGTTGGAGAGGATTATCCCGGGAAGTGGAGTGCGCGATCCTCTTCGACGAAGGCGAACGAGCGCACCGGCACGTTTCCCTCTCCTCCTCAGTTTCTTCCGCCCCGCCAAAAGATGAACTAACTCCGCAACTGACACCAAAAATACTGGTAGTAAGTCAGACGGAGTCATAGCCCTGATGTTCATCAACTGATCTCGTGTGTAAGAACACGCAGATGCTCCATCAAAACCCAAAAATAAACAAAATAACATGCACGGTAATTCCAGGCCAGCCTTCGTCGGCGCCATCTTGAATTAATTAATTATTTAATTTAATTTTTAATTTCCATTTAATTAATTAAATGGAAATGGAACTTCAGAGACTAGTAGAGGAAAGAATATTGGAACCTGTGAAGTTCTCTGAATGGGCAGCACCTATTGTGCCTGTGTTCAAACCTGATGGTAGCGCGAGGATTTGTGGAGTTTATAAATTAACAGTGAACAAAGTCTCCACGACCAAACAGTATCCGATTCCAACAATGGAGGATATGATGGCAAGCCTGGCAGGGCGGCAGAAGTTCACAAAACTCGATATGAGCCATGCATATCAGCAAATAGTCATTGAAGAGAAATCAAGGACGTTTGTGAGCGTCAACACTCACAGAGGTCTTTTTACATATAAACGTCTGCCTTTTGGACTAAGCTCCAGTCCTGCTATTTTGTGTATATACTTTTTATTTAATTTTTAGTGCATGCTTGATTGTTTTTTTTGTTTTTTTTTTATATATATTCTTTTGTACATTGTTTGCACCAAGGGAGTAGCGCTCAAATTTCGTTGTACACTGTACAAGGACAATAAAGGCTATTCTATTCTATAACGCACCATGGAGAATGTACTCCAAGGTATGGCAAATGTGGCAGTGTATTTAGACGACATTATATTGAGAGGAAGAGATGACAGCTCTCATCTGCAAACACTCAACGAAGTGCTGCAGAGGTTGGAGGATAAAGGGCTGCGGTTGAAACGGAGCAAATGTCAGTTCATGGAAAACAAATTAACATTCTTGGGTCATCAGGTGGACAGGACAGGCCTGCATCCAATGTCAGCGAAGGTCAAAGCAGTCCAAGAAGCTCTGGTAGCACGTTCTGTGAGCGAACTTAACCCTCGTATTATGTTGAAAAAAAATTACATTGATTCTGTTGCGGGTCATTTTGACACACACTGTGTAAATCCACTCAAAACAGTCAAAAAAAAAAGATTGAACCAATAACATCTTCATTTTAGAATATATAAACATTTGTAAAAGAGACATAGAACACATTTTCAATTTCAACACTATATTTAAGAGCAATTTAAGTTTTTCCCTCCTCACGAACACTTTTATTTTCATTTAACTTGCCCCATTTTTTAATGTTCAACATGTTCAATGCTCTCCACATGATGGACAGAATGTAACTGTGTGCGTTTTAAAGATGTAATTATTGCATTTCACAAAACAGGTACTTGTTTTTCTCTCATCTCGGGACGCACAGATCTGGCATCTTTTCCGTTTCTTCACACCTGTATCCAATGCATCCATTGCAGATTGGTTGGGTGATGTGAGCTTGACCTTTTCGATGACAGCGGCAGCTGCTGGGCATCGAGGTGGCCTTGCTCGACTCTGCATCTTGGGAGTGACAAGTGCTTTGCCAAGTTCTTCCAGGAAAAGCCGACGTTGGTACAGTTTGCTGGCATTCACCTGCTGGTTGATTTCAGTCCATGGGACATAGGCATTGTATGCAGACACATCCACGATGTTGTAGAAAATCACCAAGGGCCAATGGGCAGTCTTGCGCTGGCAGCTGTATGTTGCTGTGACTTTGTCCAGATTGTCAACTCCTTTTTTGGTGGAGTTGTTGTCCAGGATCATTTGTTGCTTCATGTCTTCTCTTATGCTGAGAGATGCATCTCTGTGCATTTTGCTCATTACAAGAACATTCTTGTTTGTCTTTGGGCAGTGTGAAACAACTGTTGCTTTGTCACTGAAAGCAAATATTGAGGAATGCAGAGGTCTGCCCTGCACCTTCAGAATTTCTTTGGGAAGGTCTGGCTTATTTCTTCTGACTGTTCCCACTGTTCAGCTTTCTCCTCTGAAGTTAATTTCCAAGGAGATAGGATGTAAATGTAAATGTGACGTCACATGTGATGTTATGACCTTCCACTCATCACCACACGCATCCCCTGATTCTTCTCGGGTGCTTCTTCAGGTAGCTTTACAGTGTATACTTGCATTTTCCAGACATAGCCAGATTTTGCATCACAGGGCCACCCATATTTTGATGCCATACTTGGCGGGCTTGTTGGGCATGTACTGTAAACCCTCTGTAGCTCATTTTTGGTGTGTTTGTCAAAAAGAATACATGAGAACACTGACAAGAAGAAGGGAGAGAAAGTTTCTCCTCTACACACAGCTGGGTCCAAATGGCTATTCAGAGGCAATCAAAATACACATAGCTGGGCAGTCTAAATAGGTATATCATAAAGACGTGTTTATTTTTGATCTGAACAGCCACTTACCCACATTAAAGAATCCGGGTCAAAATGACCCGCAATATCATCTTTGTATACAAACTCTGTACAGACATGTCACTAGACATCAAAGTGTCCAGATTTTACACACCTGTTCATGACCCTTGATGAGGAAAAGTCACAAAATTTAATGAAGAAAAAGTAAGGATAACCACTACTTTTTTTTAACACAAAAACGGATATGGGTCAAATTGACCCTTAGCATAATACGAGGGTGAAAGCTTTTTTAGGTCTGCTAAACTTTTATAACAAATTCTTGCCGAACTTGTCTACTGTGCTGGCTCCATTACACAAGTTACTGAGGAAAGATGAGAAATGGAGGTGGGAGATTGAGCAAGAAAAGGCTTTTTAACAGGCAAAGAAGTTACGACAAAGCAGTCAAGTGTTGGTTCATTACGATGAACAAAAACAACTGGTACTGTCATGTGATACCTCACCTTATGGGGTGGGGGCAGTCTTGGCACACAGGCTGGAAGGGGGAGCAGAAAGGCCTATGGGTTATGCCTCGCGCACACCCACAGCAGCAGAAAAAAACTATTCGCAGTTGGATAAAGAGGGCTTAGAAGTCATTTTTGGGGTGCAGTACTTAACGTAAATTTGTGATTTGTACACAGACCGTAAGCCCTTAATCAGTCTGTTTCATGAAGGAAAAGCTGTGCCACACATTAGTTCTCAGAGGATTATGAGACGGGCTATTATTTTAAGAACATATAAATATGCCATGGTGTACCGACGTGGACAGGACAATGCAAACGCAGATGCTCTGAGTAGACTTCCACTTCCAGAGAAACCTGGGGATCCAGACTCGGAAGACCAGGAATTGATGGTAGAGCAGGATCAGAGTTCAGTGGTCAACTCGGAAGAGCTTCGTAAGTGAACCAGTAAAGACCTCGTACTTGCCCACTATGAAGCAACAGGAGCCGAGTGAACAAGATGGGTGTGTACTGTGGGCGTGTCGTGTGGTGATTCCGGAAAAAGGATGTGGTCTGATGTTGAAGCAGCATCAATTGCACCCTGAAATGAGTCAAATGAAGGGTTTGGCTCGTAGCTACATGTGGTGGCCTAATATAGACAGTGATATGAAAGTCTGGTCAAATCGTGTTCCACTTGTCAGGAACACCAGAACGCTTCGGCCTGTGCACCGCTGCACCCGTGGGAGTGGCCTGAAAACCGTGACGACGACTTCATGTTGATTATGCTGGGGCGTCCATGGGAAAGATGTTCTTGGTGGTGATTGATGCACATTCAAAGTGGTTGGAGGTCTACCCTGTTTCGTCAGCATCTGCAGTGGCTACTATGAACTGCTTGAGGGCCACTTTCAGCACTAATGGTATCCCAAAAATGATAGTGTCAGATAATGCCCAGTGTTTTGTGAGTGAACACACTAAAGAGTTTTTGGCACGCAATGGGATCACTCATGTCACATCTGCACCGCATCATCCTTCTTCTATTGGGATGGCAGAGAGAGTGATACAAACGTTCAAACAGTTGATGAAAAAAACATCGGGTGATTCTCTGGAAACCAAACTGAGTAGAGCTTTATTCAGTTATTGGATTACTTCACAGTCAACCACAGGACTGTCTCCTGCAGAAATGTTTATGGGGAGGAAATTGAGGTGCATGTTGTATCTGATACACCCAAATATGAAGAAGAAAATGGAACCGAAACAGGCAAACCAGAAAGTTCAGCATGATCAACATGCTCAGTTCAGAAGTTTTCAGACAGGTGACCGGGTGTTCACGATTAACTATGGTTATGGGCCTAAGTGGATTCCAGGGTTAATACAGGAATGCACAGGACCAGTCGCCTACACAGTGGCGCTGGGAAATGGGAAAACTGTAAGAAGACACGTAGACCAGGTTTTCAGTCGGTCCATTTTAAAAGGACAGAGACCCGCACCCACTGTGGAGGATGTCGAAGTGGAGAATCCACTTGGGGTTGGGATCTCACTGGAGACTGAGACAAGTGAAGGGAACAGTGAAGAAGTCAGTTTTAAACAAAAAAAAAGCAGACAGACAGTGACATGGTAGGCTCACCGTCTCAAGGAAGAGTACGACCAAAAAGGACCAGGAATCCCCCAGTGTATCTGAAAGACTATGTTCAAAAAGTGGAAGAGGAGTTTTGGACCAAGGTGCTTGCTATTTTCTTATTCTTTCTATGTTTTTGTTTAGTTTTGTTTAGGGTTAGTCGTTTAAGTTCCATTCTGTTTTATGACTATTTTTTTGTTTTATTAAGTTTTAGACTCGAAGTGTTTATGGTGGTTTTGGGGACATGGACTTTGGGAGAGAAGTTGGAAGACGTGAATAATTTGAGGGGCAGGAGATGTTATCATGTGTCATGGGCATATTTGGGGTCACAACTTGGGGGCGCTCTTGTTATGTTGCCGTGTCATCATCCGATTTGTTGGAAGTTGGAACCGTGAAAAAAACCTGCGGTGCTGATACCTCCTGTGTGTTTTCCTTTCAGCTTTGGCTATCAGAGGGCGTGTCTCTTCAACCCACTTGGGAGAACGAATCAAATGTCCCGACCATCATTGAGCAGTGTTGCCAGGTTCGCGGACAGGAGCGCTCGAGGCCGAGGCGCTGGAAGGAGCAAATTCAATCAGAAAAAAAAAAAAAAAAAAAACGCAAATACTATGCTTCAAGCAATGGTTTTATTTAAAACACATTTTCCACACAAACAGAAATTTCCTCCAGTCAGCCGACTGCCCCGGGAGAAGCTGCTGCCCGACGTCCACGCACGGAGCGCGACAAGCGCTGAGTTTCCTGCGATTAAATCCGTTCCTGCGCGGATGCGACAAGTCTCTGCCGTGACTGCAACGAGACCTCAGTCCTACCTGAAGTTTCCGTCGTCCAGATGAGCCGCTCCGCACCTCTTCAAGTCTCAAGCTTCTTCGCTTGGTGTGCCAGATTCGCCGACTCCGGCGGCGCATGTGACAGGTAAGAATTTACAGGCAGACGGCGCCACTGCAGTTTACCGGATAAAGTCTGACATGCCTCGGTGCTCGACTGAAGCTAAACGGCGTTGCTCCCGTGAATAGGAGGATGTCGGCATCACTAGCTATGAAAGACCGGTGCGTCAGGACGGGCAACACTCGTTCTCCCCTGACTGCGATGAGACCTCAGTCCTGCCTGAAGTTTTCATGGTCCAGACGAGGCGCTCCGCTCGTCTTCAGGTCTCAAGCTTCATCTCTTGATGTGCCAGATGCCCCAGCTCCGGCTGTAATTTCACAATTACAGAGTCACTCACTCACGCCTTTGTAATTTCACAATTACAGAGTCACTCACTCACGCCTCTGTAATTTCACAATCACATTTTGCGGAGTGCCCTGGCACTTCCAGTGAAGTAGAAAGGCTTGTGTAACATTCCTAGAATATGTTTGTGTCCAGCTGTCCCTGGAGCCTGCCTCCCTCCCAAACAGTCCTGCAGCAGGGGGAAGAAATTATGAGCGGACCTCCGATCCTGGGGCGTCTCCTCAAAGCGTGGCTACTTCAAGGCTAGCAGGCAGTCCTCTGCCCCCCGAAGTGCAGTTCACTATTCGAAATGCTAAAGCAACCGCAACATTCAAAGCATATAATGCCAAAAGGGTGTGGACCGTCGTCTGTTGGGTAAACATCCACTGCTCGTCCAATTCATTCCGGACTATTCCTGGCGCAGTTCTGACACTCCACTGGCACTAGGACCGCACGTGGTCAGGTACAGAGCTTACTGCCAGGTGGAAGGTTTGGATTTGCAGCGTCGCTGGTCAAAAGGGCCGGGTTGAGCTCAGCCGTCCGGATCACAGCCGCGCTGATCATCGCTGCACCTCTTGGAGAGACCAGTCGGCTGCTCTCACCTCTGCTCCCTCCAAAACCGTAGGAAGAAAACTTTGTATCTAAAAGTATGCATCTAAACCAAAGTCTAACTTGAATAAAAATAAGATGCATTATTTTGGTATCGGGTCCTGCCAAGTTGTCTTCCGGTTCCAGTTCCAGTCAGTGCGAACTCGAGTGGCAGCTCTCCGGCTTCAAAAATGTGTTTTTGGTTGACATCAGGAGACCAAGCAGTATAGTAACGGTCTCTCTGCCTCCTTATCCCTCAGGCCAGAACTGTGCCTGGGGAAGTTTCTGGAGCCAGTGAGTTTAGTTTTTCCTCAATTTTGCCACAATAAGAAGCATAGGCGTCAAAGAACTCTTTCCTGTCTCTCAACAGATCCCGGTTCCAGCCAAAGGTCAGGAGAGTTTCAAGTCTGGCATTAACTCTTATTATTCCGCAGACTCACCAGTTTCCAACAGATTTTGGAGATTCAACAGTCCGTCGGCATGGTGCTCTGCTCGCACCGCCTCCTCCACACAAAGGCGCCGCCCGGAGGCAGCAGCCGTATAATAGCTGCGCTGATCATTGCTGCTCCTCTTGGAGAGACCAGTTAGCTGCTCTCACCTCTGCTCTCTCCAAAAGCGTAGGAAGAACTTTGTATCTAAAACTATGCATCGAAACCAAAGTCTAACTTGAATAAAAAATAAGATCCATTACTTTGGTATCGGGTCTGTTTCTTCTCTGCCCAAAATTAGGGTTTATCACCCGTCAAGTTTTCTCCTGGTTCCAGTCAGTGTGAACTCCCGCTTCAAAAATTCGTTTTTTTTTTACATGATCTCAGGAGACAGAGCATTATAGTAACGGTCTCTATCCCTGACGACAGAACTGTCCCTGGGGAAGTTTCTGGAGCCAAGAAGTTATGTTTTTCTTCAGCTTCGCCACAATAAGAAGCATAGGCGTCAAATAACTCTTTCCCGTCTCTCAACAGATCCCGGTTCCAGCCGAAAGTTGGGAGAGTTTCTATTCTGCCATTAACTCTTTTTATTCCTCAGACTCGGCAGTTTCCAGCAGGGGTCGCCACAGGACCATGAAAGCCACCACTTCAGAGGATCACACAGTAGGAGCTGCATGCCAGACATGTTCTGTTCTCAGCTCCCTTGTATGATGTCTTATGCGATGTCTGTCTGTGATTCTGTTCTCTGCAGCCCTCCAAACCTCACAGAGCCAGGCAGGACATCATCATCTACAGAGTCATCTCTTTCTGAGGATGAGTGGGCCGGTCCCTCGGCTCTCAATCTTAGGAGAGTTGCAGTGTCAGATAAAGGTACACTGCAAGTTTGGGACCCTACTTCCCCAGCTGACAAAAGCGAGTCTGTTTTTGAAGAACATTGGGCGCTGAGCACCGATGGCCCTTTCGACCAGGACCTGCCCCGGAGGCCGGGTCCGCTCCTGTGCTCAGGGCGCCTGTCTTGACAGAGTATCTTCCGAATTGAACGTGCCTGTCTCCTCATCTGCCCATTTGGATCGAGAAGATACTCGGTTATTGACACGCCCTTCAGTTTCACAGTCAAACCCCAGGTTCTGCGAGACCACGTGGACGTGGGTGAACTCAGAGAACCAGCGGTCATTTCTGATGGAGGAGGTCCGCGCTCTCCTGTCAAAGGAAGTAATCGAGCTAGTGCCAAAGCGATCTTCTTACACTGGGTTTTACTCCTGGTACTTTCTGAAACCCAAGAAGACAGGAGAGTGGAGAACTGTTCTGGACCTCAGTGGATCTTGATCTTGCAGACGCCTACCTCCACAACACGGTTTGGCAGAGTCAGAGGAAGTTTTTCCGGTTTGGGCTCGAGGGTCAGGTATAATACAGCACTCTAGTGCCTCGCACCTTCGCAAAGTGCGTGGAGGCGGGGCTCGATCCATTAAGAAGACAAGGTCTGCGAATTCTGACGTACTTGGACTACTTGTTGATTCTAGCCAGGTCGAAACAGGAGTCATGAGTACACCAGCTTGGTGTTGGAGCACATCGTGCTATTGAGGCTCAGAGTAAACCTCCTGAAAAGCGCACTCCCAGTCAGAGTCCCAGTCCCAGACAGAGCATGACGTTTGTGGGGGTCATGCTGGACTCAGTCTGGACTCAGAAGGCCTCCTGTTTGCCCTTCCTCCTCCTTGCCTTCTTCTTTCTCTGATGAGGAGAATTCAGCTGCCGAGAGTGAGAATGATTGTCGTAGCTCCAGACAGCTCCAGCTGGTATCCAGAGATGTGTCAAATCCGGATCAAAGGGCCCTGGGAGTTCCCTCCATCGATGTCAGCGCTTCTGCAAGCATCAGGAACCCCGAGGGCTCCCCCAATACTCGGACGACCCCTCAAGGTTTGGCTTCACCAGGGTTAACAATCAGTCACACGTCCCCTGATGTCCAATAGACTGTTCAGAACGTTAAAGCTCCGTCAACCCTCAGAGCATACAATACTAATTCGACAATTTTTTTTCCCGGTGGTGTGGTACCCAGTCAGCCTCCCCAGAATCGGCCCCTTAATTTTCTCCTTCATCTGGTTAACAATGGTCTGAGCAGAGCTACATTACGGGTTCATGTAGCAGCCCTTTCCATGCCAGACAATGGTCCGGACGGCCACCCCATCGGCGAGCATCGTCTAGTGAGCCGTTTCATGAGAGGTGTGAAAAGGCTTAGACCTACCTCAAGACCTTTATGTCACTACTGGTACCTGCAGCTGGTACTCAATTCACTGTCTGAAGCCCCTTTTGAGCCACTTGGTCAGGCCTCCCAGGAGCTAGCATGAGTTAGCAGCACGAGGAGCATGAGCGTTTACACAAAATGTGTCCGGTTAGAGCGCAAAAAGCTAAACTGGATTGAGTCCCACCCTTCAGAAAGACGGACAGTCTGTGGGTGGCTCTCGCAGGTGGTAATAAGGGGCAGGCACTGTCCCCTCACAGGTTGTCACATTGGCTTAGAATTGCCATGATGAAAGCCTATGAGACAGCGGGAAAACAGTCACAGGAATCCCTGAGAGCACAGTCGATCTGAGGCCAGGCAACATCTGTGGCTGCTTTCAAGGCAGTATCTCTGTCAGAAATCTGCCAGGCAGCTTCTTGGTCATCAATCTCTACTTTTGCTGACCACTATTTTTCTGATGTGTCTGCATCCTCCTTCCCTCTTTTCTTTCTGTCTTCAGGAGCAGCCGAACCCAGCGACCAGTAGGCCCTCTTTCACAGCACTGGCTCGGGGACACCAGTATCTGCTTCATTCCAGTGCTGTGGAGTGTGCAGCGTGCCGAGATCCACAGGATTCCTGCATCACTATCTGTTCATTTGTGAATAAACTCCCTCTTTCTTGCTCACCTCAGACTAGAACCCTGACTGTAGCTGCTCAGTAAATATTTTTTTCTCTCTGTATGGAGGATTGTTAATGCCACTATCTATTTCAGCCGTATAGTGGCTAAAAGAGGGCAACGCAGTTCCTGCTGATCCAGAGTGTAAGTTACACTCCATATATGAGGGGTTGTTAATGCCACTTTTATTTCAGCTTAAGGTGGCAAAGGCGAGGCAGCAGCTCCTGCCACCCAGAGTGTAAAATTAGACCCCATGTATGAGGGGTTGTTAATGCTCCATCTCCACAACCCATTCATTCTGGCTGGATAGACCCTGGGCGTGGCGGTGGCGCAGCAACTCTCATAGACAGGTCCGGTGTGAGGCCCTGGCCATCCGAGATATCGACAATACCCTGGGCACACCACCTTCCGTCATACCAAAGCAACATTCGTTTCGTGCAGCAAAATGTGGATCTCCTTGACGGCCGTCTGGCAAAGGAGCTGGCGGTGCCAGTCAGACGTCCGGTATGGACGGCCATGGTAATTGCCCATGGTTCTCAGGTCAGGCCACATTGCAAGGCTGGCGGTTAAGCCTTGTGGTCAAGATGACCTCATAGGTGTTCCAGAGTCCCGGGAGGTGTTCTGGAGTACTCACACGAGGGTGTGCTGCAACCTGTTCAAGTCCTGCAAACAGTCCTGCATCAGTGGGCAGAAATTATGAGGGGACCGCCGATCCTGGGCCGTCCCCTCAAAGCATGGCTACTTCAAGGCTAGCAGGCAGTCCTCTGCCCCCGAGGTGCAGTTCACTATTCGAAATGCTAAATCACCCGCAACACTCAAAGCATATAATGCTCAATGGGTGTGGACTGCTATCCGTTGGGTAAACATCCACTGCTAGTCCAGTTCTTGCAGGGATCTTGAAGACTCAGACCCACTTCCAGATGCATCTGGCCCTATTGGGATCTTCAATTGGCATTAAAGTCTCTCTCTGAAGCTCCCTTCGAGCCACTTGATCAGACAGCTTTGGAGCTGGTGGCTGACAAAGCAGCTCTCCTCCTGGTCCTGGCCTCCATCAGGATGGTTTGGACAACTATGGGCCTCCTCGATTAGTCGTTTTTCCCAAATTTCTTTGTGCGTCTTCTGAGGTAACAAATGAATGATGAGAACCACTGGAGCTTGTACAAGGTGTGGCCCGTGAGTGCACTGAGAGCTAGTCTGAATGGAGTCAAGGCCTTCAGGAAAACAAATCAGCTATGGGTGACTCTGACAGGTGGTGAAAAGGGGCAACATCGATAGCAGCCTTCAGAGGAGTTTCTTTGGCAGAAACCTACCAAGCAGCCTCCGGGACTTCCGCCTCAACTTTTGCAGATTTCTATTTGTCTGACGTAGCAGCTTCTTCTTTGCCTCACGTTGTCCTGTTAACAGGTGCTTCCAGCAGCTCTGGCCAATAGATGAAAGAATCATTCTCTTCCGCAGCGCTTCGTCATGGGCCAAACGTTTCTCCACTGGCGGTTTCTCCCTCCAAATATGGACGGTTATTAGTGCCTAGTTCTTCCACGTTGGGCTCAAACTAGTGCTGTGGCTGTGGGATGGCGTCAGGTTCCCCTGTGTAGTTGCCGGAGAAGGGAAGCACCTGATTTGGCAACGAGAGGGCCCCAGGGGGATGTCCAGACCCACTGTATGGAGGGTTATTGGTGCCACTTCACTACATTCGGACTAACAACATTTTGCGCGACCTTGGGGGTGAGGTCGTTGGTGCAAGACATTGAGTAGGCCGGACTGGCGTGAGACCTGGCGTTTGGAGATAGCAGCAGGTCTCTTGGCACGCCACCACTCTGTGATTAGAGACAGGCCACTCAATCTTCACCTACGGTCAATCTTCACCTACTTTCGTGACGCTTCTCTAGTCAAGTTGACCTGCCTGGCGAACCTGGAGTTACGGGCGGAGTCCCGACTAGCTCATCTCTACGTTAGCCTCAGGTTCTCCCATCTCTGCTACACCCGAACTTTGGTCATTGAGGGATGGGACAGGCGACGGAGCCCTCCAGCTGGGTCATGCGAGGTGCCTGGCGGAGGTGCATCCATCACCATGTGGCCTCCTCTTCTACTACTTCTACTGCTCGGTCAAGTTCTTGGTCCGTGTGAGAGACCAGCAGGTGAAGCGAGGGCTTTGCCCTCTGACCACAATATTCCTCCCATCTCTGCTGCACTCGGACTATGGTCAAAGAGAGATGGAAAAAAGGAACGATTGAAAACTTCCAGGATAGGTCATAGGGAGTGGACCTGTGGGGGTATATCCATCACCATCACATCATTGGCTTCATTGGTCAGTTGTTCCCAGATCTCTACAACTGTCTTGGTAACAAGTTAAGCGTGGAGGCAACATTTGGAAATATGGGAAGCACTCACACTACTAAGGTCTTCCAGAGTCCCGATGTCTGCAATAGCATGCAGCAAGGGTTTGACATTGGACAGATAAAGCTCTGTCACTGGTCAAATGCAGCATCTGTACCAGGCCAAACATGACTATCATTTGGACATTCTGGAAGTGACAACGCTTCCTCAAGACTGTTAATATGATATGAGCTTGCATGGTCAAGGGACATGTGCAACCAGTGCTTGGGCACAGTCTGTTATTTGTTCTTGTGCTGATACATCAGATGTCAACATGCCAGTGAGTTATAATTAAGGACCAAAAATAGAGTTTGGAAACAGGTGGTTTTCAAACCTGCTTCACTGACATAAGTACATACAACTTGAAAATTAATCAAATCATACTGGAAGCAAAGTGAACAAAGAATTTTACTGAAGTCATGAGGGCGTTGCGACCCAAAAAACGTTTTTGACAACTTAATAACAATAAAACCTTGACTTTTACCAAAATGATATGCAGTAAAAAGTCCTATTCTGTATAAACACAACACTGAAAGACAGAACTGCTTCACAGAAAAGTGAACTATTTACAAAACTATGACAAAACTAAACAACTGTAGTCACCAAAGATACACAAAATGTACATCTGCATACGTCTCCATCAGCCTGGACTTGTATCCTGGTGAAGAAGAGGGCTGCAGGCAGAGTGGTGAGGTTGTGAATGCTGTAGGTGTGGCCTGGTGGAGAAAAGACAAGTGAGCGCTGAGAAAATGATGGGTCATCTGTTCGTGTTGCACATATGTATCGAGATGTCTGTGAGCGTGAGGGCATGCGTACGGTCCACAGTCTTTATCTTCCATGAGAGTGGACCGAACCTCTTGAGAAAAGCGTTTGTTGCATTTTGTATGAAAAGTGACATAAAAAAAAAGTTGAATTTATTGATGCTGTTGAAAAAAGTCAATCCCTCTCAGGAAAACGTTCAGCAGAGAAGTGAAGGAGTTTACAGTGCAATCCCAGGACTCATTCATTATCTACAGTTCTTTCCTTCGAGGGTCTCAGTGGGGCTGCAGCTGGTCCCAGCCACATCAGAGAACCACTTTCCCACATGGCTGCCACAACTCTTCTGTATTAGTATAATATATTTTATCAGCAGTGGGAAAAACTCTTCAAGTCAATACAGATCATTTTGACTTTTCACCAGAATGTATTTTGTGGCAGAGGTCCTTACCACATGGCACGATGAAGGAGTGACCCGGTATGAAGCAAGACTCTTGTAGATTGATGGTCACCTTCAAAGTACTTGTTGACAAGTGGAACACCTTTACAGTGATGAAATAAAACGAAACTTTTTTTGTTATTTGAAACAAAAAATCAAACATTTTGGAAAAACAGGAGGTAGAAGAGTGACTGACTGTGGTGGCGCTGTGATCCACACAGACAGGTTTCTTCATGTAGGAGCCGAGAATGAACATCCCACTTGAAACCGTTCCATTGTTGCTGTCCTCCATGATGCCCAACGCTCTGAGGGAGTGGATTCATAAAGACAACTGCAGAGTTCAGCTTCACACTTGAGTGTCTCGACACCAGCAACTGAAAAGAACATTGTGTTTGCCATTTGTCTATTGCTATTGAGACGGATGAGCTAGGACTTTGATTTTGGGAAGTTCAGAACCTTTCTTAATGGAAACTGGGAGAAAAGAGATAAATCACTTGTCAAAGGGATCAAATGGTGCTATTCATCACTCACAGAACAGCCAAACTTTACATTTCAATTAGCAAAAGACACATTTGTGTGATTGATTACTATTGCAGTGAAGGAGCCACAACGGCGTGCGTGTCTTGCCAAAATATGACGACGACGGTTCCAGTCACACCAGTGAAGTCAAGGCTTTCACTCTGGTTAAAGCAGATCTGGGACTGGGGTCGACGCCCAACACTGGAACTGGATGATGTTTAATGCTGTGTTTTCTAGTTTCTGTTCCTAACGTTAATTATTTAAAAGCATAGAGCAATAAATGTCTGACAATGAATTTTCTCCAGCTTCCCAAATTTATGAAGTGTCAGTTTGAAATACTTAATTATTAAATATTAAATCATACGACTATAATAGTAATGTTCTTATTATGAAAATGGCCTTTTTGATTACCTCTCATACTAACACTTCCTTTTCTTCTGCTATTTAAAAAGAACCATATACAAAATAACCTTTCGAGACTTTTTAGAAACTTGTGAAAGAAACAACGCTGTGCACACAGCACTGAACCAAACAAAAACAGACACAAAAGAATCATACCAACAGCAGGAGAGGACCAAAGACTCATCATGCAGCGGGTCAGGTTAGTTCTGTTCACGGGCTGGAGCGCCATAGGTTTGAGAGGGGGAGCACACAGGTCAGACATCGACAGCTCAGCGGGAGGCATTTGGGATGATGACAAATCTAGAGCACAGGAAGTAAAAATTAAAATCCCTGAGAAGGGATAAAAGAATTTACAAGTTCCTGAAATTTGAACTTCTCAACTATAATTGAGGCACTTCAGACGAGGCAACGCTTAGCCGTGAAACAGTAAATAAATTGAATTCATCCAAGGCTGCAACCCAGTTTGACCAATTGGTTCAGTGGGAAAGGGGAAGAGTGAGGTAGAGAGAATGGACTGTGTTTAGCAAGTGTAAAGGGTGTGCAGGGCCTGAGAGAACGCTCAGGTTTATAAACAAGCTTTAACAACATACCCGAGTCCTCACACACGTCCAGATCAATCCTGGATGATGGTCCACTCAGACAGACATCAAACCTGGAAGCAAATGAATTGTTAAAAAAAATAAGATAAAATGAAAAGCATGAGTTAGTAATGGAGACTGAGCGCTTGCTTACGTGCTGTTCAGCCCCTCATGGCCTGAGCTCTCATCCTGCATAATGACTTTGCATGCACTCCAGCCATTCTTCTGTATGAGTGTAACTTTGGAGCCTGAAGCAGGCAACTCAGCTTCATCTTGGTATCTGCTGTAAAACAATGACTAATATTGGCTAAATGAAGAAACAAACAAAAGAGGATGTTTTGCTCCTACTGTCTCTGATGTGCTCCACTGGGGGTCTTCGTGGTTGATTTGGGGATTGATTTAAGGGTTTTCCTGCTTTGGTTCAAGCGAGACACAAGAGCTCCCCCAACAGGCTTTGATGCTCTTCTACGACTCTTAACAGTCAGATGTCCAGATCCTCCAATTTTTTTGGGATGAGCTTCTCTTTCTTTTGAAGCTTTAATTGTAGTGGACGACGGCAGATCAGGTGGCAACGTCTCTGCTTCCTCTAAGGCGTCAACTTTCCACCATTCACCCAGAGGTTTCCTTCTGCGTTTATCTCTGCTTGGTGATAAAAGCTGATGAGAGTTGGCTTCTTGGTGTCCTGTGAAAATGAACAAATGTTACCGTCTTGTTTTGAAAAATACAAAAATACCCAGGCACAAAGTGTGAAACCTCCATCATCCTTTGTGGCCCACAGGTTAAAGGAGCGCTTAATGCTGAACATGCATTTCCTCCCATGTACATACAATCAAAAACTTGCTTCCTCAGCAACCAAAATCTAACTGCAGATCACCGTCTCTCTGCCGAGCTAATGGTAAATACAAATACAAACTAAACACAACTAAATGAAACAACAGGTGCAGGACAAAGCCAGTTCTAAGAAGAACAAAATGAATATGCTAAAAAGCTAGAAAAAAATGAATAAGCAATTATTTTAATGAAAATGTACTGTGTGTGTGATAATAATAATACAAATACAACAAATTATTCGACTACAACTACGACTAAAAATAATAATGCGTTTAACTTACCCAAGTGTGTGCTGTGGTCAGATGGCTGTGAGGGGCTTGGTAGTACGAGATATTTTTGTTCCTGGACTCGATCCTGAATCAGTGAATTCTTGATTCTTTTGTTTTTACTTCTTTTATTATCCTTTTTATCACAACTCAGATTCTCTGAAACGGTTCCATTTTTCCCCCTCTTCAAGACAGCTTGAGATTTTTTCACAGGTGAACTAGGTTTGGCTGTGTTTTGTTTAGACATTGCAACCGGCGATTCATCTTTGGATTCTGGCTCTGGGGTATCCTGAGGTGAAGCCAACCAAAACTCTTTCCTTTCCTCTTCCCAAGGATTTGACAACTCTCAATGTGATTTCCATCTGGAGCAGATGATGACTTGGTTGGTCTTCCACCTTTGTTTGTCGGGGATATCATGAGCTCCTCCTCTGTTTAAAATAAAAAGGTAAACAAAAGAATTACATCAACAACAAAGTACTGCATTTGTACCTTTTAGAATGGTTTCTCCTTTATTGTTTTTATCACCGATTTGGTGACTGAGTTGTTAAGTGGTACGATTCAAGTTAAAAGTAGGGCTGAACGATTAATTGGATTTGCGATTATACCGCAGTATGATAAAACGTGATTTTCTAACCGTAAGGCTGCAATTTGACTGGTCATGTGACTTTCACGTTGGTGGTGCAGCGCAACGGTGAGCTTTAGCCATTGAGCTGTAAATTACGGCTTTAGCCTATGAAGGTAAAATGGGTGCAAAAGTGGCACATACCCGTAACACAAGACTCGTATCCATGTGTCAGAGGCACATACGCGTAACTGCCGTTTTGCATCTGTAAACCCCGTGGCACGTGCGTGTAAAAAGAGTTACATTCATACAAACACGAAAAGTAATTTCGCCTTCATTTTCTAAGTGCACAGATACAAGTAGCTAAACACGAGCTCTTGCAACTGCAATTGTGACACATTGCCAAGTTTTCCACCTCAACAACAGCCAAAACGGGTGCATAAGTTCCACATACTCGTAAAACACGATTCATATGAGCGTGTACCCTTTTGCACCTCTTCTCGCACCTGTAAATAAAACTGATGCGCTCTCGTAGAAGTGGCGGCAATACGTGCCTGTTACTCCATGCGCATTTCCGGTAGTCATGTGACGTCTATTGTCCAATCGGCTATTTTTTTATTACTAATTATGTTTATGTTCAGACAGTGCTTAAAACGTGCAATCTACGTTTACATGAAGAGTTGGACGTGTTAGAGTGGTAAAGCCACATATTGGTTTCCGTTATTGTTGTAATATGCACTTTAGTTTGTGTGATTTATCAGTTTAGTAAGTCTACAGTTGAAACTGAAGTAGACAAATAAACCATCTTTCATTTTAATTCATGCTTCATTTGCCTTTATCTTAACATAAGAATAGCCTATAAGGAAGAACAATTATATATACTGAATCACATATGGTTTATAACAATACAGATTGATTTATTAGTTGTGTTTGCTGTAAAATACATGAGAAGAGGACCTCAAACAATCGCACATTTAATCGCAATCGCAATATTGAGAGAAAAAAAACGCAATTAGATTATTTTCCAAAATCGTTCAGCCCTAGTTAAAAGTGCTTATGTGTTTTACAAATATATTTACAAGTAAGATCCGACTTACAACCTGCTCGACTTACGTCCACCCACACGCATGACCACAGCCAGCAGATGCTTATTTAATTTTTTTATTCAATGTCTGGCACCGCAACCTGTTGCAGCCCGGCATCGTGTACGACAGTTACGGCAGCACAGTATCCCAGCATAGCGTTGGCCATTTTGAATGGCATTCGACTTACGTCCAATCTGACTTACAACCGGTTGGTCGGAACCGATCCCGGTCATAAGTCGGATGTTACTTGTATTACATTTTGGTGGTTGTAAAAATGACTTTAAACTAACACTTTAAAGCAGATGGTGAATGGCGGGTAAAACATTTCAATTCTGTCATACGTGCTCTGCCGTCTAACGGGATTCGCTATTGGTTGCATCGCTTGTATTCATAGAACTGAAGTTACAATAGGTAACTCAGCATGTCTTTTACCAGAATGACACAAAATAACATTCTTACCCGAACAGAATCCAGGTCTTCTCGATGCATGCCACTCTGTGGATCATGATTGTTTTCCACAGCGTCGTCAGAGACATTTTTTTCTCCTTCAAATGTGTGTTTTTCTTTCCGTGTCTTTGTCAATGACTCATTTGTGTGTGTCACTTTCATTTTAGCTAATTTCTTGGTCTCTGGGGAGTGCACTTTGTCTCGCTTGCCACCAACGGGATCTTCCACTGTTTTAGTCTCTTTAGAGGACGTCTTCATGAGGGGTTGTTTTTGCTTCTTATTTGGTTTGTCATTGTTAACAATAACATCATCAACACTTTCCACTGGAGTAGATTGCCTCTGACAATTTTTCCTTCCTTTTCAGACTATGCATGACCGCCTTAGGGGCCTCTTCCTTTGGTGCAGTCTCTGGCGAACTCCTTCTTTCAACTGTGCTGTGTTTTTCTTTGGGATGGTAATCCAAAGTGGATCATCTAGATCCAGAATCAAAAAATCATCATCAGGCTCAGGTCTGGGCTGTGGTGGTATTTTCACAGGTGTCAACTGCTTCCTCGACCTGAGAAAAAAATACATGCTTAAAACCCAAAGCATCTATATTAAATACAAATGCTTATATTTCATGCGCAAATATTTTGGGACTTGAACATTTCCAAGGAAATAAATTGCATGACATCATATAGATTATAATCTTCTCCAAATCCGGACAACTCACCCCTACTCTGAAAGACAATGTCTGAATAAGGTCACATGTTTTAAGCCCTGCAAGTCTACGATGTATATGTTCAAGAACACACCTTTGATACGTTCATACAACACTACCTTCAAATGTCACAACAGCAATCAATTTAAGTTGCTCTAACTCAAACGTACCTTGTCATTTTGGTCTGTCCAACTTCTTTGAGTTTCTGTAGAAAGGGAGTTGTTTCTCTTCCTAGATGCGATGTCTTCACAGGTGTTTTCTCGATGCTCAGGCTCTTGGACTCTTCTGAACTTGGCCCACTGAAAAAAAAAATGAGTACAATAATTTGTTTTTATGGTCATTACAGAATCTGTTAGAATATCACCTCATAGACGGACACAGATTTAAAATAAATATAACTTGTAAAGCAACCACAATGACAACGATATTTGGTATTAGACAGTCATTTACCTTTCTGTTTTTGTTGATAGGGACTTTTATTGATTTTCGGATGTTTCTTGTTGGACCACGGGAGTTTCAGTCCTGCAGAGGAATACACACAAATGTCCAGAACACAACCTCAGATAACAAAAAAACACTATCACTGAAATAGAAAACAAAGAGATTGCTGCCTTGTTCTTTTGACATAAAAGCATAAAAGCGTGATATGAGTAAGAGCAATTTACCATTTTATATACCACTCAACCTGCTAAATTGAAGAGCAGTCTCCTTAAAAGTTTACTACAAGATGTCCACATTTGGGTGATGGTGTTGTAATAATTGAAATTCAATTGATGGATTTGACAGTGTGCACTAAATCATGAAAAATACCACTTTTCCACGTTCCACAGTTTACTTCTTGGCCTTTTCTGGAAAGAGTTTGAAATAATTAGAACCCACACACCGACGCATTTCCGCAGGAAATAAACGGAATGAAGAGAATGAAGACAGTAAAGTAATCTGCAAATACTCTTTAATTTAATACGCTTTAATTTAAATGAGTGAAATATGCATACAATGTGAAAACAGCAGGCACCGGAAATACAAAAACATATAGGGGAGCATAAAATATACCACTATATCAAGAATTGAAAAATAATAAATGCTACATATTACAGTAAGAAGTACAAGAGAATGTATCTGATATCAGCTCGTACATAAACATACTGACCACACTGTAAAAAACGGCCTTCCATTCTCGTAGAAGCCACAAAACACACAAAAGCAAACTGTACTTAAGCTGTAAGCAAGGGACTGGATGACGATGACTTTTTTCCTTCTTGTTGACATTTTCATCGTCGCGCAGTCGGACACGGTCACTGTATTTACTCGTTTATGCACATAACACCAACTCGAAACAGTCACTTACCACTGAGGGGTATTTCTGTGCCATTTTATGATCCTTTAAACAAAGCTGGTGTTTGTCTGTGACGCCTGTTCCTTTACTACGTAAATGCAGCCAGCTAATAGTAGCTTAGCCCGCTACATCTCTCGAAATGAAAAGAAGCTTACACTTACTACAAAGCAGTAGTAGTTTTATTTGCTTTAGAAAAGAGTGAATGGAACGAAGCTTTGAATTACATGCCAGGCGCAGAGGTCAGCGTTGTTGAATTTACGCTTTCTTGCGTAAAATCAACCAGAAAACAAAACAACACTGCTGTAAAAAAACAAAAAAAAAACAAAACGCACTCTTTGACCGGGCCTCTTACTCCCAGTGTTTTGCTTGTAAGGAACAGCGCACACTCTGGGCATTTGCATATTGTTCTCTTCAATAGTCCCGATTCTTATTTAGCTTTCACAATATGTTAAACTGTCAATTCGAAAATTGTAATCGGATGGAAGTTTTAATTCCTCGTCAAGTCTACTTGCCTGGAAGACTATTTATCGGCCAAAAAAAGATTCGATAATCGAAGAAGTGCGATGACTAAATTCCTACAGCTCCCTCTCTCGGTAGTGTGTAGACTTGCGTAAAACGCATCTGCACGCGTCATACGCAGCTTTGCTCCGCGCAGTCGCAAAAAAAAAGTCCTGGCTTGAGGTCAGAGGGGCTCCAATGACGCGATCAGGACTCCTCACACTATGCTGCTGAATGATTCTGTCCTGAACAGTGGTTATAGGTGACTGTGTGCGATATTCGTGTGTGCGCGTTATGTCCACTATTTTGCATTGTGTGTTACTGTCAGGCAGCTGCTATTGGTCTTTGAAGTCTGTTCTCTACCAGAGAGTAGTGTTGCAGTTTCTGTGTCAGATACTTTGTATTTAAAACCTTGCTGTTTGGGTTCCACATTTTCACTCCCACTGTTGCAGTGTTCGTTTACATCATTGTGGTTCGGTCATATAGTTGATAGAGGTTCCCTCTTCTTCTTTGGTCCTCCTCATCACGAGTTAGTTGAAGCAGTCTTTGGAGATCACCTGGTCGCTGTCCATTTCTGGCTCTAAATAGGACCAGCAATGTCTCTCTTACCGTAATACGAATACATGGACCAATAGCTCCATATAGGTTTTAGATGTGTATATTATTTGTATATATTATATACAATATATATATATATATATATATATATATATATATATATATATATATATATATTATTAAGTATACAGAATGTTATTTCGCCTCATGCCAAGCATCAATATTTGTGTGTCAGTTTTGCCTTTTATTCAACCATAACCAGGTGGATTCCTGCAATCATAATAAATAATACTATAATGCATATATACAAAGAAGTTTTTCAATTTTTTAAACTGTCAGAATTACTTCCAAGCATTTACTATACTTTAATACCCTGTTTCACAAGTAACTGGCTTGATTGGAGCCCATTAACAGGTGAGCGAAGTTAATAATTTTAAAGGTCACTATAAGGGTCACATATACTGGTACAGTGATACAGATGATAATTGTCCGACCAAATAAATCTGTCCATGTAAAAATAACACAACGCAAAAAGATGACATGAGATCAACTCAACACATATCCAGGTGAATGACAAAATGTTTAGCGAAATATCTTTTTCTGCCTCTCATTGATGTCAATTGGCTACAAGTCCCCCACCTTAGCATGCGCGTACAGAGGCCGCTTCAATTGTCTCCAAATCACCAAAACAATCCGAAGGACACACAGGGTTACAGATGAACAAACATGTATGACTGGAGGGATGGAAATGGAAAAAAAATATTCTGTGCAACTCTTACGAATGAAAATGCCATTCTGCTTTGGTGATATGTTATCATAGTTTTTGTCCATATTGCCAGCCAGTGCAAAGATCACAGCAGGGTATATGATGAGGACGTATCTCATGTGTTTTTCAAGTACTATGTTCTCCAAAAGAAACCTGGTCAAGTTACAAGAATAGTACGAAATAATTAACACATTTTAAATATAATACCCTTCCAAGATACTCAAAGTCAATGGTCAATGAACACAACAGTGGAAATAACGGCATGCAGACAAATCACCTTATACTGTAGATGAAAGGCAATGGGTCGAAGAGACAACGCAGTTATAGTAGGCTAGCTCGTGCTCATGAATGAGCATGTACATTTTAAGTTGACATTACTTACCACACAAGTAACACACAGGCCAGGATTGAGTATGACACGGTTGCAGACAGGTTGAAGACAATTCAGCTTCATATTGGAGAACAATAGCCAGGTTGATGAGGGTTGCAAGCGTTGTCCAGGTTGTGTAAATCGTAATTCCATTCTGAACCTGTGAAAAATCGAGAATTTGTTGTTTAAGCTTATGTTCCCAATGTTGAAACATGGCAATCATCACCTCAACCTATACATTTCTAAAACGTTGTATCAGTATCATCCTTATCATAAGCCATCATACTCACAATGATACGCAGAAGCCACAGGTCCACCTTGTGGTATTTGTTGAGCCATGCTCCATAGGTTTTAAGTCCATGGCAGATGAAGAAGACCATTGAGTAGTTTGTGAGGATGACCAGGATGAGAAACACCAGGGCAGCATTCATTATTCTGTTGCGTTGAAGAAAACAACACAAACTATTGTGATGCCTTTAATGTGTTGAAACGTATCACTTTTTAGAAAAAGATGAGCTCATCACCCTCGGTCCCAGACCAGCAGCTAGCCGATGTTAAAACAGATATTGAAGCACCAACTGATGATGACGCCATATGGCAGGACAGGAGGGCTGCAGTAGAATCAGAATCAGAATCAGAATCAGAATGAGATTTATTGCCATGGTCAGTGGGGAGCCCACTGACTAGGAAAGTGTCTTGAAATAAAGTGCAACAAAAAACAAATAAAATAAAATAAAATAAAATAAATAGAATAACATAACAACAAGGCTGTTCACAAATTTAACAGTCTGATGGCCGAGGGGAAGAAGCTGTTCCTGTGACGGGAGGTTCTGGTCTGGATGGACCGTAGCCTCCTGCCAGAGGGAAGAGGAACAAACAGTCCATATCCAGGGTGAGAGGGGTCGGCTCTGATCCGACCTGCACATCTCTGGGTCCTAGAGGCATACAGGTCCTGAAGAGGTGGCAGGCTGCAACCGATCACCTTCTCAGCAGAACGTACGATGCGCTGCAGTCGGCTCTTGTCCCTGGAGGTGGCGCTGTTGTACCAGACGGTGATAGAGGAGGTGAGGATGGACTGGATGATGGCCGTGTAGAACTCCACCAGCAACTTCGTCGGCAGTCGTAGTTTCCGTAGCTGCCTCAGAAAGAACATTCTCTGCTGGGCCTTCCTGATGAGGGACCTGATGGTTGGCTCCCATTTGAGGTCCTCAGTGATGGTGGTTCCCAGGAAGCAGAAGGAGTCCACAATAGGAATGGCTAAACCAGCCAACATGAGAGGGGACAGAGAAACTGTTACTCTCCTGAAGTCTATGACGATCTCCACTGTCTTCTGGGCCTTGAGCTCCAGGTTGTTGTGGCTGCACCAGGACACTAGCCGCTCCACCTCCCTCCTGTAAGCCGACTCATCTCCATCTGAGATGAGCCCGATGATGGTGGTGTCATCCGCAAACTTGATCAGCTTCACGGACTCGTGGCTGGAGGTGCAGCAGTTAGTGTACAGAGAGAATAGCCATGGAGAGAGAACACAGCCCTGAGGAGACCCAATTTTGAGGGTCCGAGTGTCAGAGACAGTCGTCCCCAGCCGCACACGCTGACTTCGGCTGGTCAGGAAGTCTGTAATCCATCTACAGAGGGAGTCAGGCACGTCGAGCTGGCCAAGCTTGTCTTCAAGCAGAGCTGGAAGAATTGTGTTAAAGGCAGAGCTTAAGTCCACAAACAGGATCCTGGCATAGGTTCCTGGCCAGTCCAGATGGTCCAGAACGAAATGAAGGGCCTGGTTCACTGCATCGTCCACAGATCTGTTGGCTCTGTAGGCAAACTGCAATGAGTCCAGGAGAGAAGCAGTGATAGATTTCAGGTGAGAGAGAACCAGGCGCTCAAAGGACTTCATGACCACAGACGTCAGTGCCACCGGTCTGTAGTCATTCAGTCCTGTGATCCTGGCCTTCTTGGGAACAGGGATGATAGTGGAGGACTTAAAGCAGGCAGGTACATGACAGGACACCAAGGAAGCATTGAAGATGTCCGTGAACACTGGAGCCAGCTCTGCAGCACAATGCTTTAGGATGGCAGGGGAAACTCTGTCCGGACCCGCCGCCTTCCGAAGGTTCAGCCTCCTGAACTGAGTGACCACGTCCTGCTCCATGATGTCAAGAGAAAGAGGAAGAGGGGGGAGGTAAGAGGGTGCCTCATCAAAAGTGACTGTGATCTTTGCTGTCTCAGTGACATCGTTGGTCTTAGTTGTGTCACTAAGAGACAGCATAGTCCTTTGTTGTAAAGTGGAACATGGGGCTGGAGAGACCACAGAGGTGTTGGTGCAAAATGGCTGCTCAAAGCGACAATAGAAGTTGTTCAGGTCCTGTGCAAGAGCGAGGTTGTTCAGAGTGTGGGGGGCACGTGGCTTGTAGTTAGTGAGCACCTTGAGCCCTCTCCACACCGCAGCCGAGTCATTGGCTGAGAACTGCTGCGTGAGTTTGTCAGAGTATGCGGCCTTAGCTTTCTTCAGCTCCCTCTGAAACCGATACTTCAGCTCTTTGTAGCAGTTCCTGTCCCCACTCTTGCGAGCTGCCTCCTTCTCCCGTCTGATCTGGCTGAGTTTAGTTGTGAACCAAGGTTTGTCAGTTGCATAACTCACCTTGGTGCGCGTTGGAACTATGCACTCTTCACAGTAGCTGATCCATGAAGTCACAGTGTCTGTATACTCTTCCAGATTGTTGGTGGCAGCCCTGAACACCTCCCAGTCTGTGGTCTCCATGCAAGACTGCAGCTCCTCTTTAGCTTCACTTGTCCAGATCTTCATGCTCCTCACAACAGGCTTTGCCAGCTTCAGCTTCTGCTTGTATGTGGGAACAAGATGAACCATCAAGTGTTCAGAGAGACCCAGTGCAGCTCGAGGGAGGGCGGTATAAGAGTTGCGGAGCGATGAGTAACAGTGATCCAGCACGCTCTGCTCTCTGGTGGGACATTTTACAACCTGCCTGTATCTGGGAAGCTCCTCACTCAGATTTGCCTTGTTGAAGTCACCAAGCACAATCACAGGACAGTCCGGGAAAGTTCGCTCCACATGCAGAACCTGATCCGCGAGCGCACTCTGAGCCTCACATACATCCGCGCTGGGCGGGATATATACGGCAGCCAGAATGAATGAAGCGAACTCACGTGGGGAGTAAAACGGCTTACAGTTGACGATCAGACATTCCAGAGAGGGAGAGCAGTGCTGAAAGATCATCGTCACGTCCGTACACCAGCGACTGTTGATGTAGAAACACAGTCCTCCGCCTCTGGTCTTGCCGGTGAGCTCCGGAACCCGGTCCGCGCGGTGAAGCTGGAAACCCTCCAGATGAAGCACAGTGTCCGGGATGAGATCGCTCAACCACGTCTCCATGAAACACAAAACACAAGAGGAGGAGAAGTCTCTGTTCCGTCTCAACATCAGCGCCAGTTCATCCATCTTATTGCTGAGCGAGCGGACGTTGGGGAGGGTTATCCTGGGAAGCGGAGTGCGCGATCCTCTTCGACGAAGGCGAACGAGCGCACCGGCACGTTTCCCTCTACTCCTCAGTTTCTTCCGCCCAGCCAAAAGATGAACTAACTCCGCAACTGACACCAAAAATACTGGTAGTAAGTCAGACGGAGTCATAGCCCTGATGTTCATCAATTGATCTCGTGTGTAAGAACACGCAGATGCTCCATCAAAACACAAAAATAAACAAAATAACATGCACGATAATTCCAGGCCAGCCTTCCTCGGCGCCATCTTTGATACAATAGTAGACGTAGCCATAGCCGGTCCTGATTGAATGGAAAAAAAAGTCAAGAAAATTGACTGTTAACTATTTACACCTTTTTAATACATTGGTTACCATTGTACAAATTACTACACAAAATAAAATGAAACAAAAATGATGAAAGACCTGAATTAATGCCTCTCTATTTTTAACTGCTCATACATAGGTGGGCACTTGAATAAATCTCTCATGGATCGAATGTGGAAGGATATCAGCTTGCAGGAAACCATTTGACCAACTGCAGAAGAACTTACGACTGTTTCGCTGTCTATGAAGCAAATCATGCTATCATGCTGTCATAACAATGGTATATAAGGGATGCTGATCTCTCTCTGTGCAACCAGTGGACCAGCAATCTGCTCCCTGCTTCTTGCTGGGATGGGCTTTTTGGAACTATAATCTTAATTGGATAGGAAATTCTTTCTTTTCCTTTAGTCCAAAAACATTGACATAAAGTTATATCATCAGTACTGATGTGAAATCATATTATCTATTTATGAAAGCAAGAAAACAACAGTGCAAGGCATCCATATTTTGGGAGTGGCTTGTGCACTGTTCTGCTATTCAACAAGGGGAGAAAATAACTTGCTTTCTGCAAAGGCCTGCTACGATGTAGATAAACATCAGCAGAAGTCAGACGTAGATGACGCTCCAGATGTTAAAGGCCCAACCTGAAGGAGTGATCTCGGTGTGGAACACCTCCGACACGTTGGCAGTGGTTGTTGTGTACGGACCTATAGCAATTCATCTTAATAATGGTGTCGTAATTTCATCCATCGCCTCTTCTTTATTTGAATGGTTAGTTTGACGTATCTGTTCCCACCGCAGCCAGGGCGTTGAACACCAAACTTACTGCAAAGAAGATGACAGACACCACGATTGCTGCCAGTCGGCCAGGATCATGACTCGCCATTCTTGATAACTGTGAAAACAGTCATTCTTAAAATGTGTATATAATAATTTGTTTTGTGATATAAACAGCTATGATATTGGCTTTTAAAGTTAGTTCCACCTAAAAACAGCAATCTTTTCCTTAATGTCAACTAAAAACATGAGTAGTTGAAAACAACATACAAGAAAAAAACAGCACGAAGTAGCACTGATACAAATAGTCATATGTGCCAATAAAGATTAAACCTTATGTAATTAAAGAGTGAAATTCATGAGATTGAGGTGAACATGGTTGAATAAAACACAGCATATAATGAGTACTACAAGCAAACACTTTGTAAGCAGTTAAAAATGCATACTAATGTTAGAAACAAATAATAATCGAACACATTGAACGGGATATTAGGAATGACACAATACACAGTTGGAAGGTTCTTCACAAGAGCGTGATTCATATATTTCACCTTCATGTCAGTCAGACACCCAAGACCTTCACACTGATTCTAGTCCGACACTCAGGAAATCAGGACGTGACAGAAAGCCAGCTGTGAGGTTAACGTAGGATTCTATGGGTGAGCCTTCCTACCAATCGAAAAAGGAAGTAAATGCAGTAAGTGTCTTTAGTGTGTCACATAGGACAGTGTGGGAAATACAGCACAACCCAAACCACCTATCTTACTTGTCGATGTACCAGTGGTTTCCCTGCTGTGTGTTTACACCTAGCGGTTATATTACACAGGTCTTTTGAATAGTATTTAAGTTCATATTTCATCAACTTAATGACGTCAGGAGTCATTTGTTTGTTGGGGAGTGTGTGACGCCCACTTATGTGTGGTCACAGAGTGTGTGTTAGATGTCATTTAATTGTTCAACATGGAGTTGATTAAGTAAGTAGAGGGCAGGGTAGGACAGAGGCTGGGCATTGAAGATGTGTGGGTAAAAAGGAAGTGAAGTTTTTTTCATTACTTTTCTCACCACCGACAAATGTGGAAGCCTCGTGTGACTCTGTCCACATTTTGTTTCAGGTTAGTCAAATAAATTTGTTCATAACTACTTACTTGTTTGTTCCACTTGGGGTTGACTGATTTGGGATCTAAGTGTGTGGATGGTGACGCGTTTTTTAAGTATACTGTGTTTCCTTTGTACGTTGAGTTCGCTCTGTGTGGATGTGCCGCTTGTAAGCTAATACTGACAACCTACGATGACATGGCACGGGTGATTGAGTTGTGTGGACTTGGGTTTGCTTGTGGTGAATAACGATGTTTGGTGAAAAGTAAAGTTTTATTATTTCTCAACACTAGCCAAAAGGTTTAATGGCAGAATTATACATTCAGATGAAAAGGAATTATGCATGTGGTTCATGATGTCTGACAGTTGTTGTATGACAAAGTGAGATGTTTGTGAGTGATGTTTCAGTAAGACATCGAATTATGGCGTGGGTTACCGCAATGAAAAAACAGAATGTCAAATAAAGATTACTTTTCTCACCATCGACAAATGTGGAAGCCTCATGTGACTCCACGTATTGTTTCAGACGGCGTTCTACTGACCACATTAAGACACCACTTTTTAACTGTAGACAAGGCCACAGTATTCAGACCTGTTACAGATGCATAGTTTTAGATACAAAGTTTTCATCCTACGCTTAGGGAGCAGAGGTCAGAGCAGCTGACTGGTCTCTCCAAGATGAGCAGCGATGATCAGCACGGCTATGATTTGACGGCTGGGATCACCCCGCCCCTTCGACCAGTGACGGTGTTCCCCCCAGGCAGCGGCTGTGTGTGGAAGAGGCGCCACGAGCGGGGCACCACGCTGACGGACTGTTGAAACTCCAAAATCTCTGATGGAGTGAGCGAGGTTCTGCAATGGATGAGCCTGTCCACGGAGCTCATAAAGAGCGCGATGATGTTCTCAAGCGCTGTGAGCTGGTTGCCAACGGCATAAACACGAATCCACTGCACGATGGTGGCTCTGTCAGCGGCGGGTGGGATGGTCACTCCTCGGGGTGAGGTTGAGCTCCCGGGGCGAGCGCATCACGTATCGCCCATGACGGCTGAAATTTTCTTCTGAGGCATCGCTGAGCAGTGAGTGAACAGTGCAGAAAACCCGTTTTCGGCCAAAGGGAAAGTGGGTTTCGGACTGGCAAAAATTAAATTGTTGATAACCCCCTGAAAAACGGTTCAGATAGGTAGATTTAGTGCCGAATATACTAGAAAGAACGTTTTGCCAGTAGTTGCAGGTGATATTTTCATGAGGCTATTCTGATCAATGACTAAATGCGTTTTCAGCCCAAGAAAAGTTGGTTTACAGACCGACAAATATAAAAATGTTGATAACTCTCTTAAAGCACTTAAGACAGATTGAATTAGTTCTGCACCTTCTAGAAAGACCTTGACTGCTGTTCTGGCAGGTCAAATTTTCAGGCATCCCTGAGCACTGAATGAACAGTGCAGAAAACGCGTTTTCAGCCCGAGGGACTGTGGTTTTCAGACCAACAAGCATTAAAATGTTAACTACCTCAAACCACTTCAGAGATGTTGAATTAGTTCGGCACTTACGAGAAACACCCCTTCTGCTATAGTTCCAGGTGATATTGTCATGTTCTGAGGCATCGGTGAGCAGTGAATGAACAGTGCGGATAACATGTTTTCAACCAGAGAGAAAGTGGGTTTCGAACCTGCAAAAATAAAATTGTTGACAACCTTCTAAAAACAGTTCAGAAATGTATGTTTAGTGTTGAATGTGCTTTTGCACATTTTCATGTTGAATAACACCTTCCCAAGTGTCCGTATTTGATTGTGAAGAAAGATCGGTTGGATTAGTATTTGTTTTCGTGTTCTGCAATCATAATGAAGCTCATTAAGAGCTTCTCCCCATCCCTCCAGAACCTCTTGATAGTATTCCGATATATCTTCCATGAGACTTCGTCTAAAAATCATAAAAATTCCTGTATTTTCATTCGCTGCATATTTACTTATTGCTTTTCCCAAAAACATTTTCCATATTTGATCATTCTTGTTATTTAAGTAATTCGACATAGTTTTAACTCTTAGTGCATTTTTTTAATCCTTAGATTGACTAGTTTTAAACCCCCATCCTCATATCTATTTTCTGATATATCTTTACTAATTCTTACTCCTTTGTCTTCCCAAATAAAATCTCTTATTAAAATGTCAATTTGCTTTAACACTCTTTCATTAATGGGAACAACATTCCTAATATAAATAATTTTACTTATTAATAGTGCGTTAGTCACAAATATTTTTCCTTTTATTCCTAGTTTCCGTATTTTCCAGCTATTTAGGTATTTAGGTAACTTTATTGTCAAATATGCTACAGTACAAGACATACAGCATGGATGAAATATCTGTTCTCTCAGACCTGGACGCATGGCATAAAAATCACAGACAGGAACAAATATAAAGAATTGATAAATACACAGCAGGATACATGGCAACAAAAATCATCCTCACATCAGTCCATCAACCACCGGGGGGAGCACATGGCTCATGACAGCATGGGCAGCATTGCATATCCTTTACCCTAAACCCTCGCATTGGCTAAGGAAACACTCAGAAACAGAAAAAAACCCTATCGGGAGGAAAACTGAGAAACCTCAGGGTGAGCGTCAGAGGAGGGGTCCCCCACCCAGGACGGGCAGACGTGCAATGGATGGAGCCAAAAGTGCCTGGTGCAGACCCGGGGGCAGAGCAGGAAGGGAGTTCAGCATCATGACAGCCTGGTGGACGAAGTTGTCTTTCAGTCTTCTAGTTCATGCACGGTGACTCTGGAACCTTCGCCCTGATGGCAGCAGCGTGAAGAGGCGGTGTGACGGGTAGGTGGGGTCTCTTGTAATCCTCAGGGCTCTCCGAGTGAGGCGAGTCTTGTTGATGTCCAAGAGGGAGTTCATCCAGTGTTCATTTCTTCAACCATCTGATTTTTTTCTTCCATTTCATCGAAAACTCTTTTTAGAATTATTGGGACATTTAATCTTTAAAAACAACAAATTCTATTCCTAGTCCATTTATTCCTGGACCCTTATTTTTATATAGGTCACTTATTGCGATTTCTATCCCTTCCATAGTTACGTTTTCATTACAGTTTTCCTTCTCTTCTTGGTTTAATTCACATTCTATATGTTTCAAGACTTTATTCATATCTTCCTCTTTCTCTTCTGCCTTTTGAAATAAATTTGCATAGTATTCTTGTACATGCAGTCTAATTTTTTTGCTGTTTTTTTTTACCCGTTCTTATCGTGGATTTGCCTCATTATCTTTTCAATTTTCAAAAAATATCCTGTACATTTTCCCCACCCACAAGACATCTTGCTCTGCTCCTTAATATTGCTCCTTGACATTTACTCTCTTCCATTTTATCTAATTGATCTTTTAATTTCTAAATATCTTTCTATTTCATTTGTTTTATTTTCTTCAATTAGCTTACTCTCTTCATTTAGTCTTTTTCTTAAGTCATCTTTTTTTCTTTCATGGTTCTTTTTTTTACTATATTCTATTGATGTTTACTTTATCAATTCTTTACATTTCTTCCACCAGCTCAACACGTCAGTTTTAAAATCCATAGCAATTACAATTACATTTTGGGTAATTGGGTTTCGATAATTTTCATCCTTTAAAATGTCCTCATTCATACACCATATCCCACCTTCTTTGATTATTTCCTTTTTACCCCATACACATTTGAAAATCACATGGTCACTTAATTTGGTTTGAATATATTTAAAATTTCTAAAATCTTTTGCCATTTCCTCTTTACATAAAATAAAGTCAATTCTACTTTGTTTTAATGCTCCATTTACTATTTGATGCCTTGAATATTTCCTTTCAATTTTGATCTCCATACATCAATCAATCCTTTTTTTTCATTACATTCATTAAGACTTTACTTGATATATCATTTTTAAAAGCCATATTCGCAGCAACATCTATTGTTCCACACCATACATTAAAATCAGCCATCACAATACAATTTCCATGACATTTCTTATCCAGTTTTTCAAAAAATAATACCTTTTCTTCTTTATCATTTCGCGCATATATCGAAAAGATTTTCCATTCTGTATTATCATTCATGATTTTGATGCCTACAATTCTTACTTCATCTTTTTCACATTCCTGCACCCTTGGAAATATCCTTTTGTTCTCGTGTCTCCATTACTACAAAAAACATTAAAAAACAAACAAAAAACACATTATTTTCTAAAACATTCCATTTTCTCTGAATCCCAATGTGTTTCTCGTAAACAAATAATTTCCGCATTTAGTAATTGTATAGCTTTCTCCATTCTTTTACTACTTTCTAGGCCATTTACGTGAAAGGATATTATGGTAGTCATTGTACCGAAATTTAAAAAGGAGGATTCATAAGACCAAATAACAAAAAATAAATAAATCCCAAAATCAATCGCCAAAATGATAAAAAATAAAAGTTTTAATCACTTGAATGTATTTGATGACTAAACATTTCAAACAAAAGCATTCTTTCTATCATCTTCTTGATGTCTTTGTTGGTATTTTAGAAATTATTTTTCTCTCCTCATCTTTCTCTCTTCTATTTTTCACAGTAGGTTTTTTAATATTTATTGAGATTTTCCTCGTCAATATCTACCATCAATTCATCACCAGAGATCTCACTCATCTCACTTTCTTCTTCACTCGTTTATAGCCATTTCCTATTTTTCCACTCATTACTTCCTCATGCATTTTGTCATGTATTTTGTCCATGTCCATCTCAGATCTTGCTTTTTCTTGATCAGACATATTCTTTTCATGTTTTTCTTCTGGCATGTTTTTTTTCTTGTCTTTGGTTGTACATCTTTTTATTTTTTTTTTTCGTTTTTCCATCAATATCAATATCTTTTTTCCGCTCCAGTTCTTTCTTCATCTTCACTTTCATCACATTTGCTCTCCACTGGTGGTTCTCAATAGGCATCTTTATCTTGGCTTTTGTTATCTTCATTGCATACATCTGCTGGATATCTTCAGAAACCCCCCTTTGCTGTGTCAGTTCCGTTTTCTCTCCAATCTCCTTTCAGCTAGTTGTTTGCTCTGGCATGTCTTCCTGTTTCTGTCTCTTCTCCATTGTTTGTCCCGCCTCTTCCGTTTGTCTTTCCTCTTCGCTGGAGTCAGTATGTATAGCACTATCTTGGTCCTGCATTTCTATATTATTCATCGCTCCTTTCTTCCTTTCCTTAAGTCTTCTTAATACTATGTTTTTGTTGCAGTCTCTTTTATAATGTCCCTTTTTGCCACATTGAAAGCAAGACAGCTCTGGACAATTGCGGTAAACGTGCCCCAGCTTAATGCATGACATGCAGACCCTGACCTGTCAGTCATGTAATACTCGTATATATTGGGGACCTGTTTCTGTCTCGAACTTGGTCGAATAAGGTAAAGAAATTGTCTCTTTGTTGAATATAACCTGTAGAAATCTAGTTCCATCGGCGACATCTGTTCCAGGCCAAAGTCGTCTCTTGATGGGGGAGAGTGGTTCCACTCCCCATGATTCCAATTTCTGCAGGATTATCTCGTCGGGTATATAAGATGCCATATAAAGGAAGGAAACAACCATTTCCCTGCAGACCAAGTCTTTTGTCGCCAGTATCTACAGGTAAATCCTTCCTTAGTTTGCTCCATTCCTTCAATAGTTTTCATGGTCATTTCATATTTATTTTCCCCAATAGGACGCAGAGACGCCAGCTTTCCACATTGCTTGGTAATCTCCCTAATGATATCCATGGCTTCAATGCTTTCTTCCACCTCCAGCATGACAGTATAGTCTTTTCCATTGCTTCCCAGATCCGCGAGTGAGGCAAAAAGGGCCTCAGCTCTACAAAAGAGCAAAAAAGCAAAAGAAAATAAAGTACTCCAGCACCTTTGTGTTCAGTCGTTTTTTTTTATAAAGATCTGAGGGAGAAAAGTCAACTCTATCTCAGGAGCTCCGCACACACACGTCCACATTCGGCAAACGCCTTTTCGGCCCGGGATAAGCTGGGTTTCAAACCAGGTAAAAGAAATGTTGATAACCCCCTGAAATACAGTTAAGAAAGGTAAGTTTAGTGCTGAATATACTAGAAAGAGTGATTTTCCTATAGTTGTAGGTGATATTTTCATGTTCAGAGGCTATTCTGATCAGTGAGTGAACAGTGCAGAAAACGCGTTTTCAGCCCAAGAAAAGGTGGTTACAAACCGACAAAAATAAAAATGTTGATAACTCTCTTAAATCACTTTAGACAGGTTGAATTAGTTCTGAACCAATGAGGAATACCTTTTCTGCTATAGTGGGAGGTGAAATTTGAATCTTCTGTGGCATCGCTGAGCAGTGAGTGAACAGCACAGAAAACGCGTTTTCGGCCACAGAGAAAGTGGGTTTCGGACCGTATAGGAATAATGATATATTACTAAATAAATATATTAAAAAAAGATATATCATTGAATTGAATTACTTTAGAATGTTTTGTTAAATAATAATAAAAAGATTGCATTCAACAGATGCGGTGAGTAAGGGTAAGGTATCATCAAGTTGACCCTGTATCCATGGAAGAATATGTGGACTAAAAATGGTGTGTGTTAAATGGCAGGAATGGCAATTGTCATGGGACTTGATCATCCATGGGGGTCGTAAACCAAATGACCAGATGGAGAACGGATGAGATGACAGAAGCAAGCCAATCAGAAGAATGGATCGGGTTCTCAGCTACCACCTATTATAGGCAACATTTGGGAGGATTCATCAACATCGCTCCAGACTGAGTGGAGTCAATACAACATGTTGAATTTGACCCATGACGACTAGGACCATAAGAAGACCAGGACCAATCAGTGGAGACTACACCCCAAGATGGGCTGAAAGCATATAAAAAGGGTCAGGCCCAGATAAGTTTTGTCACAGTATTCTACTTGAGCTGAGGCTAAGGCAGAGATAGTTGATGACCCAGGGCCCTGAGTAGGTGAATAGACTCCGCTGGCATGGAATAAATTCTTTTTGATTTTAACTTGTAGGTTTTTGGTAGTCATTGTCACGAGTAAATGAAAACGCGGAAGATACATTAAAGGTGTATTTCCCAACAATCGGCAAAAATTAGATCGTTGATAACCCTCTTAGGAAAGTTCAGAAATGTAGGTTTAGTGTTGAATGTACCAGAAAGAGTGTTTTTCCTATAGTGGCAGGTGATATTTTCATGTTCTGAGGCTATTCTGATTAGTGAGTGAACAGTGCAGTAAACCGTTTTTCAGCCCGAGTGACGGTGGTGTTCAGACCGACAAACATAAAAATGTTATCACTCTGAAACCACTTCAGACATGTTGAACTTGTTTGGCACCTACTAGAAAGATCCCTTCTGCTTTTAGTGGGAGGTGAAATTTTCATGTTCTGTGGTATGCCTGAGAGAAGAGAAAGTGGGTTTGGGACCGTCAAAAATAAAATTCTTGATAACCCTCTAAAAACATTTCAGAAATGTAGGTTTAGTGTTAAATATATTAGAAAGAGTGTTTTTCCTATACATGCAGGAGAAATTTTCATGTTCTCAGGCAACCCTGAGCAGTGACTGAACAGTGCAGATATTGCGTTTCCAGCAGGAGTGACAGTGGTTTTCAGAATTGACAAACATAAAAATGTTATCGCTCTGAAACCACTTCAGATATGTTGAATTAATTCTGCAGCTACTAGAAAGACCGCTTCTGCTGTAAATTCAGGTGAGATTTTCATGTTCTGAGGCATTCGCTGAGCAGAGAATGTACAGTACAGAAAATGCGTTTTCAGCCCGAGACAAGCTCGGTTTCTGACCAGGAAAAAAAAAAAAAAATGTTGATAACCCTTTGAAATACAGTTCAGAAATATAGGTTTAGTATTATTTTTTTTTAGAAAGACTGTTTTTCCAATATTTGCAGGTGAAATTTTCATGTTCTCAGGCATCCCAGAGCAGTGAGTGAACGGTGCATGAAACACATTTTCAGGAGGTGGCGCTGTTGTACCAGACGGTGATAGAGTAGGTGAGGATGGACTGGATGATGGCTGTGTAGAACTCCACCAGCAACTTCGTCGGCAGTTGTAGTTTCCGTCGCTGCCTCAGAAAGAACATTCTCTGCTGGGCCTTCCTGATGAGGGACCTGATGGTTGGCTCCCATTTGAGGTCCTCAGTGATGGTGGTTCCCAGGAAGCAGAAGGAGTCCACAATAGGAATAGGTAAACCAGCCAACATGAGAGGGGACAGAGAAACTGTTACTCTCCTGAAGTCTATGAACATCTCCACTGTCTTCTGGGCGTTGAGCTCCAGGTTGTTGTAGCTGCACCAGGACATTAGCCGCTCCACCTCCCTCCTGTAAGCCGACTCATCTCCATCTGAGATGAGCCTGATGATGGTGGTGTCATCCGCAAACTTGATCAGCTTCATGGACTCGTGGCTGGAGGTGCAGCAGTTAGTGTACATAGAGAAGAGCCATGGAGAGAGAACACAGCCCTGAGGAGACCCGATGATGAGGGTCCGAGTGTCGGAGACAGTCGTCCCCAGCCGCACACACTGACTTCGGCTGGTCAGGAAGTCTGTAATCCATCTACAGAGGGAGTCAGGCACGTCAAGCTGGCGAAGCTTGTATTCAAGCAGAGCTGGAAGAATTTTGTTAAAGGCAGAGCTTAAGTCCATAAACAGGATCCTGCCATAGGTTCCTGGGCAGTCCAGATGCTCCATAACAAAATGAAGGGCCTGGTTCACTGCATCGTCCACAGATCTGTTGGCTCTGTAGGCAAACTGCAATGAGTCCAGGTGAGAAGCAGTGAAAGATTTCAGGTGAGAGAGAACCAGGCGCTCAAAGGACTTCATGACCACAGACGTCAGTGCCACCGGTCTGTAGTCATTCAGTCCTGTGATCCTGGCCTTCTTGGGAACAGGGATGGTATTGGAGGACTCAAAGCTGGCAGGTACATGACAGGACACCAAGGAAGCATTGAAGATGTCAGTGAACACTGGAGCCAGCTCAGCAGCACAATGCTTCAGGATGGCAGGGGAAACTCTGTCCGGACCTGCCGCCTTCCGAAGGTTCAGCCTCCTGAGCTGAGTGCGCACGTCCTGCTCCATGATGTCAAGAGAAAGAGGAAGAGGGGGGAGGTGAGGGGGTGGCTCATCAAAAGTGTCTTTGATCGACGTTGCTGTCTCAGTGACATCGTTCATCTTAGTTGTGTCACTAAGAGACAGCATAGTCCTTTGTTGTAAAGTGGAACATGGGGCTGGAGAGACCACAGAGGTGTTGGTGCAAAATGGCTGCTCAAAGCGACAATAGAAGTTGTTCTGGTCCTGTGCAAGAGCAAGGTTGTTCAGAGTGTGGGGGGCACGTGGCTTGTAGTTAGTGAAAAGTAAAGATGGTTTACAGACCGACAAAAATAAAAAAATGTTACTAACTCTCAACTCTCACTCTCACTTCAGACAGGTTGAATTAGTTCTTCACCCAGTATATATATATATATATATATATATATATATATATATATATATATATATATATATATATATATATATATATATATATATATATATTAATATAAATAAACTGGCACTAGCACCGCACGTGGTCAGGTACAGAGCTTACTGCCAGGTGGAGGGTTTGGATATGCGGCGCCGCGTTTCATCTCGCTTAGCCGTCATGCGCGATGTGCGATGCGCGATACCCTCGCCCCTGGAGCTCGACTACTCCCCTGAGGAGTGACCTTCCCACCCGGCGCTGACAGAGCCACTATTGCGCAGTGGAATGGTGTCTACGCCGTCTGCAACCGGCTCATAGCGCTTGAGATCTGGCTCTTCATGAGCTCTGTGGACAGGCTCATCCATCGCAGAACCTCTCTCACTCCACCAGAGATTTTGGAGATTCAACAGTCCGTCGGTGCTCTGCTCGCAGCGCCTCCTCACACAGCCGCCGCCCAGGGGGAACACCGTCGCTGGTCGAAGGGGAGGGGTGAGCCCAGCCGTCCGGATCATCGCCGCGCTGATCATCGCTGCTCCTCTTGGAGAGACCAGTCGGTCTCTCAGCTCTGCACCCTCCAAATGCGAAGGAAGAAAACTTTGTATCTAAAAGTATGCATCTGAACCAAAGTCTAACTCAAAAAAAAAAAAAAAAAGATGCATGACTTTGGTATTTGGTCTGTTTCTTCTCCGCCCAAAATTAGGGTTTATCACCCTCCAAGTTCTCTTCCGGTTCCAGTCAATGCGGAATCCTGCTTCAAAATGTGTTTTTGTTTGATATCGTCTCTAGAGACGGGGAAGTTTCTGGAGCCAAGAAGTTATGTTTTTTTTCAGCTTCGCCACAATAAAAAGCATAGGCGTCAAATAACTCTTTCCAGTCTCTCAACAGATCCCGGTTCTTGCCAAAAGTCGGGAGAGTTTCAATTTTGCCATTAACTCTTCTTATTATTCAGACTTGCCAGTTTCCAGCAGGGGTCGCCACAGGACCGCGAAAGCCACCACTTCATCACACAGTAGGCGCTGCATGCCAGACCGGTTCTGTTCTCAGCTCCCTCGTGCGATGTCTGATCCGATGTCTGTCTGTGATTCTTTTCTCTGCAGCACTCCAAACCTCTCGTAGGCAAGCAAGACATCGTCATCGAGAGAGTCATCTCTTTCTGAGGATGATTGGGCCGGTCCCTCGGGTGTCCATCTTAGGAGAATTGCAGTGTCAGATCAAGGTACACTGCAAGTTTGGGACCCTACTTCCCCAGCTGACAAAAGCGAGTCTGTTTTTGAAGAACATTGGGCGCTGAGTACCGATGGCCTTTTCGACCTGGACCTGCCCCGGAGGCCGGGTACGTTCCTGTGCTCAGGGCGCCTGTCTTGACAGAGTATCTTCCGAATTGAAAGCGCATGTCTCCCCACCTGCCCATATGGATCGAGAAGACACTCGGTCATTGACACGCCCTTCAGTTTCACAGTCAAATCCCAGGTTCCGCGACTTCAAGTGGACCTGGGTCAACTCAGAGAACCAGCGGTCATTTCTGATGAAGTAATCGAGCTAGTGCCAAAGCGATCCTCTTACACTGGGTTTTACTCCTGGTACTTTCTGGAACCCAAGAAGACAGGAGAGTGGAGAACTGTTCTGGACCTCAGTGTCCTCAACCAATTCGTGACCAGACAGCGGTTCTGGACTACCACGAGACTCCTGGAGTGCATCAGAGTGTGAGAGTGGATCTTGATCTTGCACACTCCAACTTCCACAACACGGTTTGGCCGAGTCACAGAAAGTTTTTCCGGTTTGGGCTCGAGGGTCAGGTTTAATACAGCACTCTAGTGCCTCGCACCTTCGCAAAGTGCGTGGAGGTGGGGCTCGATCCATTAAGGAGACAAGGTCTGCGAATTCTGACGTACTTGGAGTACTGGTTGATTCTAGCCAGGTCGAAACAGGAGTCATGAGCGCACACCAGCTTGGTGTTGGAGCACATCGTGCTATTGAGACACAGAGTAAACCTCCTGAAAAGCGCACTCCCAGTCAGAGTCCCAGTCCCAGACAGAGCACGACGTTCGTGGGGTCATGCTGGACTCAGTCTGGACTCAGAAGGCCTCCTGTTTGCCCTTCCTCCTCCTTGCCTTCTTCTTTCTCTGATGAGGAGAATTCAGCTGCCGACTGTGAGAATGATTCTCGTGGCTCCAGACAGCTCCAGCTGGTATCTGGAGATGTGTCAGATGCGGATCAAAGGCCCCTGGGAGTTCCCTCCATCGAGGTCAGCGCTTCTGCAAGCATCAGGAACCCCGAGGGCTCCCCCAATACAAGGACGACCCTTCAAGATTTGACTTCTCCAGGCTTAACAATCAGTCACATGCCGGATGTCCCATTGATTCTTCAGAACGCTAAAGCTCTGTCAACCCTCAGAGCATACAATGCTAAATGGACATTGTTTCCCCAGTGGTGTGGAACCCTGTCAGCCTCCCCAAAATCGGCACCTATTCTCTAATCCTCTCTTTTCTCCAACATCTGGTTAATGAACATCGGTGCAGTGCTACATTATGGGTATATGTAGCAGCCCTTTCCATGCTACACAATGGTCTGGACGGTCACCCCGTCGGCGAGCATCGTCTAGTGAGCCGTTTCATGAGGAGTGAAAAGCCGGTGACATTGCAGGCGGTTTAGTGCAGCAAAACGTGCATCTCCTTGACAGCCGTCTGACAAAGGAGCCGGCGGTGCCAGTCAGACGTCCGGTATGGACGGCCATGGTAATTGCCCATGGTTCTCAGGTCAGGCCACACTGCAAGGCTGGGGGTTAAGCTTTGTGGTCAAGATGACCTCATAGGAGTTCCAGAGTCCTGGGAGATGTTCTGGAGTACTCACACGAGGGTGTGCTGCAACCTGTTCAAGTCCTGCAAACAGTCCAGCAGCAGGGGGCAGAAATTATGAGGGGTCCGCCGATCCAGGGGTGTCCCCAACAAAGCATGGCTACTTCAAGGCTAGCAGGCAGTCCTCTGCCCCCCTGAGGTGCAGTTCACTATTCGAAATGCTGAAGCACCCGCAACACTCAAAGTATATAATGCTCAATGGGTGTGGACTGCTGTCCGTTGGGTAAACATCCACTGTTAGTCCAGTTAAGACCCACCTCCAGACACATCTGCCCCTATTGGGATCTTGAATTGGTATTAAAGTCTCTCTTTGAAGCTCCCTTCGAGCCACTTGATCAGGCTCCTTTGGAGCTGGTGGCTTACAAAGCAGCTCTCCTACTTGTCCTGCCCTCCATCAGGAGGGTTTGGAGAACTACGTGTCTTCTCGATTAGTCTTTTTTCCCAAATTTCTTTGTGCCTCTTCTGAGGTCAGCAATTTTTCGGTGAAGGCTTTCTGTCCTACCCCCCACCCGGATGAGAACCACTGGCACTTGCACAAGGTGTGTCCCGTGAGGTCGAGAGCTAGTCTGAATGGAGTCAAGGCCGTCGGGAAAACAGATAAGATGTGGGTGGCTCTGGCAGGTGGTAAAAAGGGGCAACATCCATAGCTGCCTTCTGAGGAGTTTCTTTGGCAGAAACCGGCCGAGCAGCCTCCTCGGGTTCCGCCTCAACTTTTGCAGATTTCTATTTGTCTGACGTAGCAGCTTCTTCTTTGCCTCATGTTGTCCTGTTTACAGGTACTTCCAGCAGCTCTGGTCAATAGATGAAAGAATCATTCTCTTCCGCAGCGCTTCGTCATGGGCCAAACGTTTCTCCACTGGCGAGTTTTCCCTTCAAATGTGGACGTTTAATTTGTGCCAATTGTGTTCATCCACGTTGGTCTCAAACAAGTGCTGTGGCTATGGGATGGCTTTAGGTTCCCCTGTGTAGTTGCCAGAGCAGGGACCTTGGGGGTGAGGTCGTTGGCGCAAGACGTCTAGTAGGCAGGACTGGCGTGAGACCTGGCGTGTGGAGATAGCAGCAGGTCTCTTGGCACGCCACCCCTCTTTGATATGAGACAGGCCACCGGTCAATCTTCACCTACTTTGGCGACGCTTCTCCTGCGCACTTATCCGCAGTGGTGGCCACCACGGTTCGGCTGCAATCTTTAAGGCGTGAGGTCTGGACGTTGAAGTTCTGTCCTGTTTGCACTCCACATGGTTTATCTCGGGTCAGACTATGTGGTGAGGATACTCTCTCCACCTACTCAAGTTGACCTGCATGGCGGACCTGGAGTTAAGGGCGGAGCCCCGGCGAGTTCATCTCCACATTAGCCCAAGGTTCTCCCATCTCCGCTACGCTCGGACTACAGTCAAAGAGAAATAATAAGGATAATAATAATAAGGAACGATTGAAAACTCTCAGGATAAGTCATAGGGAGTGGAGCTGTGGGGGTATATCCATCATCAGAGAGAAGAAGGAAACCACAAAATGTCAAACCTGTATTGATTTATGGCCCCCGGAGGTAATAAACCCTTCCCCTTCCGGAGGTAATAAAACCCCTCCCCCTTTGTTTCTATCAACAAGAAGTTAAAATAATAACCCTCCCCCTTTTTTATATCAACAGGAAATTAAAATAATAACCATTCCCCTTGTTTTATGACAGGAAGGAAAATAATGAAGGTCGAGGGCGGATGCTACATCCTGTGTGATGCATGGGAGGGGTCAGCTGCATCCTCACAGTGTTAGTAGCTACAATATTATTTCTGGTTTAAACATTTTAGAAGTTATTTAACATCTTATGAAACAGTTTTTCATTCTTGAAATATTTCTTAAAGATAACACAGGAGAAACAAAACACTTTTTTAGTCTTCACTAATAGTTCAAATGACACAGCTACCCAACTCATGCACCATTTTTTCAAAATGTGTTTAAAACAGATAATTTCTACTTGTTTGAGAAATACTTTTAGTTTTTCAGAAAATAACATTCAGTGAACAAGGATAAAACAAAAGGGAGGAATACTTTTAGTTTTCAGAAACTAGGGTCAAGCAATGAAAGGATAAAACAAATGAAAGAAATACTTTTAGTTTTCAAAAAAATAAGGTTGAGTGAACAAGGATAAAACAAAAGAGAGAAAAACTTTTAGATTTCAGAAACTAGGGTAAAGCGATGAAAGGATAAAACAAAAGAAAGAAATATTTTTAGTTTTTCAGAAAATAAGGTTGAGTGAACAGGGATAAAACAAAAGAAAGAAATACTTTTAGTTTTCAGCATTAGTTCAAATGACACAGCTATCCGACTCATATGAGTTTCTGTTGAATCGGTCTATTTAATTTTATACCCTGTGTGAGTGATTTTTTACTTACTCAGGAAATACTTTCAAAAATGAGGTCAAACAGTGGGGGAACAACAGTCACTAGGCCTGACTCTTTCTCAGACACTGAAACAGAGTCCATGATACGGGTTAATTTGCTGAGGAGATGTGAGTTCTTTCCCGGCCGGTTGAATCTTCAAAAGAGACAATCTGAAGACAGAGAGGTCTGTCTGAAGGCAAACCTCGCTGTCTTCAGACAACACACACACACACACACACACACACACACACACACACACACACACACACACACACACACACACACCCTCCTTTCCAAATAGCATCATTTGACAGGGGAAAAAGTTCACACCTCTGAGCTATCTAGCAAATGCTGAGCTCTTCCAACATTGTTTTATCCAAAATCAACAAAAGACCTAACACAAATGGAGTATTTCGATGACCCTGATTCTGACCACATTTTACATCAGTTCAGGGGTAACCTTTGCTGTTGACCAGGCCTGCCAGAACTTCATCGGACTCCTTTTCAAACGGACTCCAGTCTCGCTATGGATGCCTCTTCCTCTGCACGCCATAGGTGAATATATCTATATATATATACAGTATATCTGTGTATCTACATATACAAGTATTATAAGTATTATATAAAACGTTATGTCATGTTTATCACATCTCTTTTCATTCACAGATGTCGTCACCCATCTGTGTGACATTCATTTAACGCAGAGTGATACAAGTAAAAAGATTTCATTATTCGAGCAATAATGCGACCAACTTTTGAAGACGGTGGCGTACACGCGGATCCGACTGCAGTGCTCCCTTCAATAGATACCAGTCTAGCCACGGATGCTTTATAGGTGAATATAAAAAACTATTATAGAAACTTTGTCATGTTGGTTTATCATATTCATCTCTTCTTTTATAGGAATTATTACCCCTCTGGGTAATAATTAACGCAGAGTGATACAGGTAAATATATTTAATCATTTATAAGCTTCTGTTAATATCTCATGATATTATGTACTAGATGCATTGTCACTTCTAATATTAGATTCGAGTCAGCCGATAACCTTCTGGTGGCGATGGAAGGACCTCTGGAGCTGGAACAAAGAGAGATTTTATTATTTTAAAGTTACATGATGCTGTTTCAAGTCAGACGATAAAATATAGAAACATTCTATTTTCATCAGTCGTTGCTTGACTGAGTCATGCTTTTCAAAAAAAATCTAGTCACACTAAAGGTAAAAAAAAAAAATGGACTACTTTTAGTTTGCACTGTACCCTGTAATTTAAGGGTAAAACGATCAAACGTGCGAGCAGTACAAAATTACTTCATCATTAGCTGTGACATTTAGATCAGACCAGACTGAGCAACACAACGTTTGAGCCTTCGAGAGCGCAAAATAGACCTTAACACACAACAAACTTAACACTCACACAGCGACACGCAAACACTGTGGCAAAAATGAGGGAAAGTGAGAATAAGTTACAAGAACTGTTCTTCACTCTGCTTCTTTTCAGTCCCTATATCATGCAAGATGAAATGACTGAATGTGTTCCTGCAATGTAACAATTGTGAAGCAATGCGATACAATAGCTATACAAACGTCCTATAACTTGTCATGTAACACATCTACAATGTAGGAGGGACAGAACATTCATTGAATGAACATTCATTTATACTTGATGCTATCGCTAGTAAGACAAGTAGTGTAGAAATATCCAAAGTATGTTAACCCTTAATTTTATTTTATTTTATTTTTTTGCCTTACAAGTGGCTAAAATGTGTATATTACAAGCCATGCTTTTCATTGATTTAAATGTGTCTTCATTCTTTATTTTCAGGTGAAAATAGCCAAATGCGGGAGCAGTACGGTGCGACATGTTAGTTTTGTAGTGTGCATTTTGTGTTTAGCATTTTTAAAAATGCTAATAAAAAAAAAAAAAATTAAAAAATCTATTCAAAACCAGGCAACAAGTGTAGAAGTAATTGAATGTTTTAACTCTTTAAAAGTTGCACCAAAGGATAAAAACAAATATCATAGTTTATATTATCAGGATGAATCAACCAATTATGCATGCATTACACAATTACCTTCACCTTCACCTTCTTCTACCGCTTATCGGGGTCGGGTCGTGGAGGCAGCATTTGGAGCAGGGAAGCCCAAACTTCCCGGTCCGCACAAACCTCCTCCAGCTCCTCCCGGGGGATCCTAGGCGTTCCCAGGCCAGACCGGAGACATAATCTCTCCAGCGAGACCTGGGTCTTCCCCGGGGTCTCCTCAAGGTAGGACATGTCCGGAACACCTCCCCAGGGAGGCGTCCAGGGGGCATCCGGATCAGATGCCCGAGCCACCTCAACTGGTTCTTCTAGACGTGGAGGAGCAGCGGCTGCACCCCGAGCTCCTCCCGGATGACCGAACTCCTCACCCTATCTCTAAGGGTGCACTCAGCCACCCTGCGGAGGAAACTCAATGGCGCAATTACTCCAACATCATATGTGATAGTTAGATCAGATCCAGAGACTAACCTGCTTCGAGCTGAGGTGAAACTTTGAATGTATGAATTGAGAATTATAAAAAAGTAACCCGAGTGTTTAGATTAAATCTTTCCATTTTAAAAAATAGTGTTTCTGTTGTTCATTTTCACAAAATTTTAATGCTGAAGTAAAGCTTGTGAACAAATTCAGATGTTGTATTTTCATATTTTTTTCACAAGTTACAGGTGTATTCTCAGTTATTATTTATCACCTGTGTCTCAAATATTAAAACTTTTTTTTCAGTGTTTTAAAAACAAACAACTTTGCCAGTTGTTTGTTAAACTGGTTGACATTGTAGGTTTGTGAAACTGGTTTTGTCTTGTCTGTTTTGTCTGTGTTCTCAAGTAACCATAAAAGAATAGTTTTGGTAGGCTGGCTGTTCATCTTATAAAATATAATCGCAGCACCGAAGTCTGTAAGTACATTTTTCCTTTTACTTCAAGCTTTTCTCCATCCATTAGATTCTCAACACACACACACACACACACACGTGCATCAAATTTAAGACATTCCATTCTCACTATAAGACAACAAGCCATTTTAGTATGTACAAACGTGTTGGCATGTTCCCAATCTTCTTAATCTTTTCATGTACCTGAAACTGTCTGTTTACACAAATTGTATTAGTAATCCTGAATTAAAGCCTGACGTTTTTGTACAACCATCTACGATAGGATAAATAGATGAATATTATTAGAAATATTATTAGAAACTAGATATACTTTATTTAAAAATTTTGACAAACTTTTTTCATTTGTTCAGCCATTTGTCAAATTTGAAAAACATAAAAGATGTATAACTTTTGAGATGTCAAGAACATTTTATTTTCGCTACCAGTCACAAACCCCCGCTTTTTTCACGAAATAGTATGAAATAAATATATATATATATATATATTTTTTTTTTTTTTACAAGTAAAACTTTTTACTAATCACTGCCAATTTTAACTGACAAACAACAAATCACAGGGTTGACATTGTAGTTTCTGACATACGTTCAGTTTTTTCATTTTTAATCGTCCTAGACTTACATTTTCTTTACATATCTTCAAGCTGGATAGTATTTTATCTTCTATCTGTTTACATTCACAAGGTGTACGAATTGCGTGGAAGCATTTTTTTTTTTTTTTTTTTTACGCTAGTAGTCTCTCAATGAGGCACTGAATCCTGCAGAAGGCTTTTATTCCTTTTTATGAACTTGCATCTACCTATCCATCCATCAGTCAGTTAAGTTTTAAAGTGTAACTGCATACGACGAAATATGAACATAGAAAATATCATTTCAAATGAGAGGACCCAAAATGTCGAGGGTGACCACGGTGATTAATACAATCTTGAATCTTGAGCACAGAGTGCCCCTTATTTGTCCCACAGCGGGGAAATGTTGGACTTGTTGGATCTACGCATCCGTAGGTAAATGCGGAATTGATGAACATATCACTTACAACTCCTAGACAATGCTTGTCATTGGTTTGGGTGTGTTCTTCTTGGTAGAATTTGTATGAACATCTCATAAACATCTCATCAACATCTTTAAGAACTTTAAACAGAAGGAAGGAACACATATTGGATATGAAGTTCTATGAGGCTTTTCCACTGGATCTTTGGAGTCAAAGTGTAGACTGACGTTCATGTTTGCATGTTACTACAGTACTTTTTGGGTTATATTTTGTAATGATGTAGTGTTTCTGTTGGTTGTGGAGAAACTCTTGAAGGTGCTGCAATTTCTAGGACCATGTTACGATTTTCAAACGTTACTGTCAACATTTGCGTCAATAGGATACTTTTGCAAGGAATCTCAATTAATTCCAAAGGCAAATGGATATCGACAATATCCTTGAACAAAATCTGAAATTTTGAAAGAGCTAAATCTAATGCTGTTGGAATATATTCTCACTATGATGTGGTTTAAACATAAGTGATGGAATAGTTATCTCCTGCAAAAGATAGAAATGATAAAAATTGAAAATTAAAAGTTGAATGCAGGCAAATATTTATGTTGAATGTTTGTGAGTAGCTTGCAAAATCTTCAATGTATGACATTTTATCTGTTCCTCACTAGTAGCCATCACAAATCGGCGACCTCCATCTTGATCTTAGATGCTCACTCCGCCTATGAAAACCAGGCCATCAATTCAGACACATGTGACTCTGCTTGTCTGCATGTGTAGCAGTCTCTCAACCATACATCATGGCAGGTCCCTTGTATTGTATTGTTTCTAAATAACAAGTACAACAATATGTGGTATCCTCAGTTTAGACCTAGAACCTGGGCGATTCAACAAGTTACACATGTGTTCAAAGGTGCTCATTCAGAGAAACAATGATTGAGTTCTGGACCAGCAGGAGACCTTACAGATATTTCTTGTTGATGCCAGTGAGGAGAGAGTAACTGTACGTCTCGCAGAAGAATATTAACACATTAATTGATAATCTGAGGATCAAAAAACTTGAACAATGATCCCTCTTTCAGGATGGCCTCAAACCTTTCATCCACAATCTAACAGTCATGTGTAAAGGGTTCCCCGTTGTTTGTGGTGACACTGGATGACTTGTTTTTAGAGTATTCTCCTGACGGCGTGCTTGAGACCCGTCAACACATCATTGTGAGGGATAAAAAGAACATCACTTTAAAAAACAGATCAGTTACGAAAAAACTCCGGGTCGTGTACGATAAGAGGCGATTGTTATCGGACGGCACAACCAAACCTTTTGGGTTCTGAGTTTTGAGTGGATGAGGGGTCATTATGGAATAAATTAATTTCGATCCACGTTGGGGTGGGACCATCAGGGTCAGGAAAGACCCATTTTGTAAAATGTATACTTGAAAATTGTGAACATGTCATGGATGATGTCAATGTAAATATTGTATGGATTTATACTTCTTTTCAACCTATGTACAGTGAATTGCAAAAGATGAATAAAAATGTCAAATTCATTGAAGGTTTACATGAATCTTTTGAAAATGAAGATGTATTTCCTTCTGATAGAAAACATTTGATTATTCTTGACAATGTTTTTTTGAAGCTTCTGAAAACCCTGAGGTTGTTCGAATTTTTACCCAGTACAGACAACATAAAAATACGAGTGTTATAATGCTGACGCAAAACTTATTTCATCGTGGTCAATATAGTCGTACTATTAGTCTGAATGGCAATTACTTTGTATTGTTTAAGAATAGCAATAAAATGCAGATGAAAGTTCTTGCTCAACAGGTTTAACCGTCTCAAAGAGCTTTCTTTCTAGAAAGCATTGAAGACACTACAGCTGGCGCTCACAGGCACTTAATTGTTGATCTAACACCCTCATGTCCAGAACGCTACAGACTAAGGACTGGGATACTTCCTCATCAACGTCACACTGTGTACATACCAAAAACGTCTGCTTAAGTTATGTCAGCGCGTAAAAAAAGAAACGCAGGTTTACTGAAGGAACAATACCATGCTCCATCAAAGAAACGTAAAGACATTTTGATGCATAGTTCTCCTTAACTTTAGACTTTATTCAAGCTCTCGGTGAGATCACCCTGAATGTTTTGAAAAAAAAGTTTCACTTTACCGTCATCGGTCTGCCCTCAGCAGTCATTAGTTTGAACACGACCGGTTCAGCCTCTTCACTTACCTGTTGCCTGAGCCAACAAGGAGTGAGGTCATTGCTTTTCATGAATATGACTCAGAGGTAAATAGGGGCTGATGAATAGGCTTCTCACTTTGTTCTGTCTTTCATTCAAAATACTTTGGATTCATAAACTTCTCCGCTGTTTTAAATAATGGGGTGGTGAGTGACTTATCCCACTACTATCCCAAGGTTCTGATGCTGAAATGGAAGAGTATGGACGAGTGATTGATTACTTTATTTTGATTGAGTCTTGAGACCTGGTTCTCTCTTTACTCAAATATCTCCTCAAGACTTAAACACATCACAAAGTCCTGGTGACATGAGAGTATTTAGACTTAAAGTGCCACCCCATGGCATAGCCTCAACCTCCATCTTCCTCCACATGACACAGTGCTCAGGACATCAGGATGTGCCACGGGACATGCTGACTTCAGTGTCACCTCGAGCTGCATGGTTACTATTTAATGCCTTCAGAGTGTGTTTTGATTCCCAAGCTTCAAGCTCAGCTGCTCCCTCTTGCACTTCTTAATTTTTGAATGAAATTCTGGGCTAAACAGAAACATACGCCAAAGATCAAAGGCAGCAGGATTTGCTGTAGCTGTGTACCTTAGTTACTGCAAAATGACACGCAGGACACAGGTAGACTGACAAGCAATCGCGTACATTCCTGTTGTACCTTCTGATGTTTCAGCTTTTTGCTTAGATTTTCAGCGACTCAAAGTGTAGAATAACAAGCAAACCCTAATTTAAGTTGTCAGAACTTGTCAGAAGCCAACATGAGGGTAAAAAGTTGACGCATTCCATCATGTTGCCTTTGAATAATGACGCAAGGCGCCAGTACAGTGTGGCTGCTTCATGGTTCTCGCGAGCGAGGAGAAGCCGAGTGCAGGAACTCATTCGTCATGTTTGTCAGAATCCTCTCTGTTGTCGGTCCTCACAGCTACAGGACTGATAGCATGATTTTGCCCACTGCCTCAGCTCCAGTGTGAATGAAGAAAGCTTAACTGAGTCACGTTTGAGGGAGACTCCAGGTTATTTCCTCAGAATAATGGAGGTTTATGCCTTCTTCTAAACATCGTCTCCAGCTCTACTATGCATCAGCAAAATGAAACGCTGACTACTTGGCACCGGTTTCCAGTGCCACATTTGGGTCCGTTTAAAATGATGTTTTCCAGCCGTCAGCAGCTGCTTTCCATCCAGCGGCTTTTTCCTTGTCTCCCCACTTTTCCTCTTCCCCACCAGCGCCGTCCCCTCCTTCTTCACGTCAAACTTGGCAGGCAAGTTTACACTCAATTTTCAAAGCCACCCTGTTCTCCATCAAATGTTGAGTGGCAACATCAAATGCTCGGCTGGACTAAGGCTGCCTGGGATTCCAGCGTGGTGGGCGGATAATTGGAGGCAGGCCTCGGCAGATTTGACAGATTTTTTTTTTTTTTTTTTCTTTTTTACCGTTGTCGCAGGCTCAGTTCAAAAAACTGAAAAAAACAGAAGAAAAACATCAGACTCTTGGCTAATAAAAAGGCGTGCGTGAAGCGTAAATGAAGGATTCTTAAAAAGCAATCGGGAGGATCCCTGTTGCCGTTGCTATCGGCTGCCGTTCCAATCATTGGGAATCTAATAGGAGGACTTGTAAAGAAGTAAAACACTATGAAGACTATCCAGAAAATGTATCTCGTCTCTCCTCAGCAAATTAACCAGTTATCACCAACCTCCAACCTCCCACATCCGTGAAACTGCCGAAGACGAACTGAATGAGAAGATGAGGACCATTCTAAATGATTCTCAGTTAAACTCGTATGAGAAGATTAAAAAGTATGATGCTCTATTGCAGAGATATTTAACCTTTACAAAACAGGATCAGAGAGACCAAAGGAGAGTAACTCTGACTTTAAAACGAGACGGAGTCAGCGATCATCCCCACGACTCTGACAGTCGTGTCGAAAGTGTTCTAAAAACACCCTCTGTTACAGATGACTTGGGTAAGGATATTCTAAATAGCCTTCCGTCAAAAGTATATATGCATTATCATATACATTACATTATCCTGAGGATATCCAAAAACGGTGATGGTTGGAATATGAATGGCCAATTTATGTATGAAGGAAATGCTGTAAAAGGGTCTCGTGTGATATATTCAAGTACCTTTCCCAACCGTATAAGAAAACAAGTTCATCATTACCTGAGGGATGGTCCAAGTTTCTCATCTCATTATTAAAGCTAAACATCCCTCTCACACTGCTGTCCAATCCTGAAGCGAGGGCTCAATATCAGAGACTTAAATCGAAGTCTATCTCGCGAAAGAAAAGTATAGCTGAGAGCTGGTCTCCCGACCCAAAGGACCCTAAAGTGACACCTCAACGACGCTTGATGCGAGTAATGACCAAAGGGAAGAAATTGTCTCTAACACATCGATGGGTTTCCTGAATAATTGTCTTGTACACAGTTATTGTCTTTTCATCAATAAAATGTTTTATTGAATTACTATGAGATTACAGATTTTTTTTTAAACACATGCACAAACAAAATAAGATTAGTCACACGTTACAATAGTCTTTAAAATACAGAAGAGAACAGTTTTGTTGTTTCCACGGAAAGTGTGCACATCTTTTTAGACATTGTTGATGTCCTTTCACAAAGTTGTTTACCAAGAGGTCATTTTGGTATCGTCACTGTAAAGACATAATACTTCTTCGATAGACAGCCCTCAAGCACGATAACAGAGGTAGAAGACGCAATGATGACCACATACAAACGATAGAGGGTGCTGTAGTTGACCATTGTTGTACTTGATGTCGCCTGAATGTTTCTTGAGAAACTTTAAAATATTTTCAGGGTAATGTGCAAAGTAGGGTCCCATTCCAAATGAGTCAAAGAAAGTTGTTCTACCGTCTTCTTCGAGACTTAAAGCCAGCCACTGCTCTCCTGGTTTATGTGCCGGATGTGTGTTGACAATGAAATATGCAGGCAGTCTGAGGGGGTGTGTCAATTGAGGCAACTTATCCGACGGTCATACACCATAAAATGTGTTGCCCAAAAGACCTCTCAGCAGCCTCTGTAACTGGAGACTATCCATAATTTTTTAATAGTAGTCCACCAGCACTTGTCTTTTCGCATCAATCTCCAGAATGGAATCATAACAAGCGTACACATTTTGTGTTAGGGTGTTTGGTAAGGGTACTCTGAATCTCATCTCCAGTATTAAATTCCCATTTGACACAGGGGAGAGAGCGTCGTTGCCGTCGGCTGGATTGAGATTAAATGCAAACAGTGAATAACCACCGTTAAAACCTTCGCGGTCAATGCTTAAGGGTAGATCCTTCAAATTTCTTCCTGTAGCTACAATCATGTTATAAAACTCTCTGACCGCTATACTGTTATTAAACTGAGGTTGAAAAGCTTTTGCGGGGATCAGTCGGCCATCCTGACAGAGTGCTAGATATTCAGTATCGTAATGATGAAAAACGGGGAGAGATCTTCCTACCGTTAAATGCCTCATGATGCACCATCCCTAAAACCATGTATTTAGGTATTGAACCCAGAAATAAATTCTCCTGGGTGCATATTCTTGAGTTTTCTGGAATGGAGTATGTTTTTACATTGACTCGTGAGAGAAGGTAGAGAGCATTTCCTTTTAACAAACCCGCTGCATGACCTATTCCCACAGCTGGTGAAACAGTGACTTTCTTCACAAACAGAGAGGCGCCGAGGATTTTCAGAAGAAAGTTGGAATCGCGGGGTCCGGTCAGGCAGAAGGCATCATTCGCCCTGGTGAGTTTAATTCTTAAATCGACCGAGTTTAATAACAGTCTCTCACAGAAAAATATGTCGCTGTGGAGAGGACCGAGAAGATGTACTTCTCTGGATCTTCTCGTGAATTCTGGCCCTTTATTAAGGCCAGTGTTGGGACCGTTTACAGTGATGATCAAGTCAACTGACCCAAGTGTGTCTTGGTAAAAAAGACCGGCGCTAAACTGTGTTTTAAGAGTATCGCCTGAAAAGTTGACTGTTTCGATCATAGCTCTGTATGAGTGAGTGGAACTGGACTGCGAAATCATTCGCACTGCTCAAAGATTGTGTTTAGAGGGTAATTGATGAGACTGACTGCTGCGTCATTAGCCAGCGGTGTGCCATCGGCGTTAGTAAATCTTGCACGCACGTGCAGAAGGGTGTCATTTAGGTCTAGATACTTTTCGCCGTCTCCCGATATAAAAAACTCAATCGGTCCTCCATCGCTGATAGCGGCTACTGGAGCAATTTCAGTGTAAACTTTGTCCTCGATGGAAAGCTGCGTCACCGGCGGCGTGAATAAATCCAGTTCTGCCAATGTGCATTCAGCAGATTTCTGGTGTATGAGTGCCATGTTACTGTATATAAGGTTTTTTAAAATATATCAGAGCTCCCTCTGGACTTCCTCTTGGCCCGTTTGCTTCTGTCAACTGACTTCTTTCTTTTTTTGTTTGTACGTTTATTAGAGCTCTGTGTTACACGTCGTCCTGGAGGGCGTCTCTTTACAACGTCGCTGTAACAGAAGAGATGGTAAAACCCCGCTTTTAAATCAACTGGACGGGGCGCTCTGAACTCGCAAAAATGGATCCAGTTACCAGGCTCTACACCTAGCATGTAAGCCAAAGGAGAGTTAAAAAGCACTAGGTTCTGACCGAGCTGTAATATCCACCCTTGAACTTCAGTTTGGAAATATCTGTTCCCGCAGTTTTGAAATGTCAATCAACCCCTCGCGATTTGTCTTTTTTCCTCTGAGCTGAGGCGCTGGCGTCAGGATCCGGAGCCCTAAGTCTCGCCATGGCTGTATGAAATTCATCTTTATGCCGCGGCGACGTGTTAGCATCTAAATCTGAACCTCTCGTGGGAACCGTGTTTGTGTTGGAATCAGGTCCTCCAGGGTTCGGTGTCCAGTAAAATGACGCCGCATCCTCTGGAATATTATGCCATGTGTGAGGGCATGTAATCTCCGTCAAAGCAACCTCCCATTTTCCGTTTAAATCGATATGTTATGCTAAATCAACACGGAAAGTACCAATCGAGTTGTCTTTAAAAACTCTTGCACTGGCGTTTGATGGTAAAGTCACATAGAAGCCAGCGTTCTTTGAGCCGTACATAATGATATGATGCCTGGTGTAAAGAACGATCGTCTTATATATTTTTTATATCTGAAGCTTTTACCCAGCTGTTGAATTTTTCAGGCCAGTTCTGTCACCTCCTTTAACGACGGGTTCCTTGAGAATCTTTTCAACGTGAAATACTTGGATGGGTTTGTGATCGAAATCTTTCAATTTATACACAGGCGGGTTGCAGTGAATATGTTCAGTTATCGTAAATATCTCGTCTGTAAAAATCTGCTCATACTTTTTGTCAAATACACCTCGTAGTTTTGATATCCTAACATGATCGCCCTCCTTAAATTTTGGCTTGTAAAGATTGTCAAACAGAGTATTTTCTTTAGTTACTTCCATCGGTGTCATTTTTATACTACTGTGATAGCTGTGATTATAACTCTTTGCTATATCCTGTAAAACCTTGATGTAACGTAGGGTGTTTTTAACTGTAAAATATCTCCACATCCGATTTTTTAGAGTGCGGTTAAATCTCTCAACCACAGAGGCCGTAACGTCACTCGCTGTTGAAAAATGATTAATACCCATCCTTTCCATCAAAGCCCGGAAACTCTTGTTGAAAAATTATTTCCCGTCATCCTCTGTAGCTTTGCAGGCGTCCAGCTCTCCTCCAGCACTGATTCAAACGCCTTCACTGTCTCAATCTCAATCGAAGTAATTTTGATCGACGTTATATCTAGCCAATGCCTGCATGTCGCATAGGTCGGCCTGGAATTGTTGAAGAGGCCTGTGAACAAATACTCTGTTTCTCGGAAAGTTTACTCTCGCTGGTTTATGCAAGGTGTTATGCAAAGCATCCTGTTTTGATAAAAAACTTTAATAGATTTAGAACTGACTGGTTTTCCAGTCTCAACCTGCACCCCTCCACGAAGGCGATCCACACCTCCATAGCTCCCGGGGTGAAGAGGATTGTAAGAAACTCTTTAATGATGTGTTTCACCGACATGTTAAACGAGAAATGAAAGAGCTGAGATCCGAATATGCCTCTTAATGTTTTTTATTAAACAGGTTATGTCAGGATTCAAACGTAATGTTATACAAAGAGAAAAAAAAAAAGTATCACATACGAGGGAATCTCGTGTTTGTGACATGGACCAGGACCGGCGTTCTATTCCAGATTCTACTTGTTGATTCCAGACGTTCAATTAGAGGATCCTCTGGCTCATGTTTGATGTATTCATTCCAGACACTTGACTTTGGAGACCTCATTTCGAGCATGACTGTCTCAGCCGTAGCCTTGGTTCTCATTTTCTCCGGTTGTATGTCATTCAGGGTCAAGTAGTGTTGTATAGCAGGCAGAAAGTTCTTGTTACAGAGTCTCTTCATCAACGGGTGGAAGTTAAGACTGTAGAAAACATCCTCCACCTCTTCAAGACAGCTGTGTTGTAGTTGGCTGGGATGATCTACTTGGCAACCGCAGCAGATCTCCCTCCAATACCTGCGCATGGTTTTACCTAGTAGATGAAATACAACTGTCTTTACAGCTTTCAGGAAGAAACCGCTTTTCCAGCCATCCGTTTCATCATGAGCTGCTGGTTCTTGGTCTTGAGAAGCTGAGGATGAAGCAGGCGGATACACGCCGACAGTTTCGTTCTTGGGGTAGGAGGTTGTTGCTCTCCCTACAGGTTCCTCCTCATCACCCACTTCATCCATTTCAGTTGCATCAGAGTCGTCTGTGTCGTCTTCGATGGTCAACGAAGGTCAGGCTCCGGCTGTCGTGTCGTTGTTAGAACCGACGTACTCATGACCATCACCCGTAACGTGTTCCACAGTAAATAGAGGGGTCGTCGAGGAGTTGTTCATTCCGTACCCAGTGCCGCCTGTAGCAGCTCCGAGGAAGATATTGGCGATACGTCTCATAATACCTTCTGTCCTCATTGTTGTCTTGGACGTGCTTGTTCCAAAGGGTACATCTGCAGGGTGTCGCTCTGGAAAAAATCCTCTTTATAGCAGCCATCAGCGAGTAGGCGGTCCAAAGGGGGCAGGACTAAAAGGTCAGTGCTTTTTTCAGCACAAGGGCATCATTCCATAAGCGGCTATGGTCGAAGAGGCCGTCGATTTTCGGAGAAATCTCCTGAATTTTATTACTCCAAGCATCCATCGGTGTTGCTAACGGAGTACGAAATACACCGCAATCAGAATTAAAATACTCCAGGACGAAATCTTCTTCTTCACCCGTGACTCCTGTTGATACTTTATGGATGGCCCTGAAGGACCATCATCCTGATCCTGAGATTTTAGCCAGCCATATAGCCATGAAGGACGGCTTGCTCTCCATTCGATCAGGTTTGTTAGTCACGGCTCCAGGCTTCTGACGTTGTTGTTGTTGTTCTTCTTCAGCCCTTGGAAGATTTTCCGGCTCAGCACACCCCAGTCGTTAGACGATAACAGCCATCTCCGTATAGGCATTCAAGGTTTCGTCATCGCCCAACTGATAAATGTACATTTCAGCTGTTTCATACTTGAACGTGTACCCCCATCTCCCTCGGCGTCTGTAAGGCTCTAGAGACCACTCATTCTGCAATGATTCCCCGGGTGGTGCCTGCGTACGCCGTAGGTACATTATAGATTTACAGGGAGCCCCAGCACCCATCCACGGGTCCTTGATAACAGTCACAGCCGTGTCGCTGATCACTGGTGATCCACGCTTCAGTGTCGGGACAAACATTGCAAGTTGCTTGTGTTCGACGGTTCCTTGCTGCTTGCAACAGTCTGAAGGGTACATATATATACACACAGGGTGATGTTTATACAGCTATCCGAACCCCTCCCTTCGTTATTTTCCTTCCTGTTATAAAACAAGGGAGGATAAGGTTAATTATTTCCCTTCCTATCATAAAACAAGGGGGATGGTTATTATTTTAATTTCCTGTTGATATAAAAAAAAGGGGAGGGTTATTATTTTAATTTCTTGTTCACATAAAAAAGGGGGCAAGGGGGTTTTATTACCTCCGGAAGGGGAGGGGGTTTTATTACCTCCAGGGGGCCATAAATCAATACAGGTTTGACATTTTGGAGTTTCCTTCTTCTCTCTCTCTCGTCACCCTTTCATCCAGCAGCTTAAGAGGAATGTTACGAGTCTGGACAGTCACATCGGCCAGTGCGCAGTGATATGTGAGAAGCAGTGGCAAGAGGTAAATGGCGTGATGTCAAAATCTCGATTTTATTTTTATTTTTTTAAAGTGATTTCTTGTGCTAATTCCTGATGTTGTTTCCCAAGCTTTTACTGGGCTACTTCTCTGTAATTTTTCACGAGTGTTAATAGTTTCACGTATTAATACGGTTCAAAAATGTTTTATTACTCTCTTTATCTAGTGAAACTCACAGATGCATTTGTCACAAATGTCTCGCATGTCTATTCTTTTAACTTTGAATTTGGTCTTCCAGATTGTGCAATTAAAGCAGAAACTTAAACAGTATGAAGAGAGGGGAACTGTGCCTTGCACCGCCAACACCCTCCCATCTCAGCAACAAGCAGAGATAAAACGGTGAGACGTACCAGAAGTCAGTAGACGTGTGAATAGCTTGCTTTTTTTAGATCTTGGCGGTTGCTCCAAATAACTATCCAAATGGTCCCCAGTTGCAGCCCTAATACAGTATGAGTGGTGGTGTGGATTGTGATGACGCAAGTGTGTTGCTTCAGGCTCCGCTCACCTTTGCGCTGTCCTGATTTTAGTCCTCAAATGCAGGATCAGTTTGATTTGCTTTGAGGAAATGACATCACAAGTCCTTTCAAGCTACCAATAGCAATGTTAAGTGCAAATGTCTTGTCTCTGAATGCATATTTAACAATGATTTTAAAACAGAGTCAGGTTGCACAGAATCTGACTGAAAGCTACGCCATCCCCACCACCACCACCAGCAAGTGAAACATGGCTCGTGTTCTCTAGTGGTCAGTTGTTAAACGCATTTTGTTTGTCTCAGTTTTGCCGTCATATCCTTTTTGGATATTAACCGTGTGATGTTACCGCTGCAGAGGCTCTGCATGAAATATTCTCATGCCGTGCCCAAATCAGGAGAGAGCATCTGCAACTAGAGAGACAGCTGAAGGAGACGGAGCTGTGCCAGCGCTACTGCGAGGACGACAGAATGCACATCCAATATTTGTGTGCCAACGAAAATACTGGAAAGGCAGTTAACACATTTTCCATTATCCAAAAAGAACAGAATTCTACTTTTTAATGACACATGACTTTCCTCTGATTGGCTCACAATAAGATACTATTTATATTCTTTATATTGAGCCTTTGAATTGAACCATGGATTAATTTTGGGCAGTCAGTGAGTTTCAGTTTCCCAACCCATCCACGATCCGACCCACCACGCTGCAGGACCAGGAGAACAAGCGCAAGCAAAAGTGTGTTGTCTTGAGGATTTCACATTCTGCTGTGCGGTCGTGTGTGTGTGTGTGTGTGTGTGTGTGTGTGTGTGTGTGTGTGTGTGTGTGTGTGTGTGTGTGTGTGTGTGTGTGTGTTGATTCAACGAACCGCCCTTTGCCCCACCAGAATGGTCAACATCTTGCTGCATACTTACACTCAGCGATTCACATCAGAGCATGATGCCGGGTCCCTGAGAGCAGTGGAGGAGCTGGAGCACCAGGAGCTGAAGAAAATGGTCCTGCACATGACAGAGGTGGCTGGCGCCGACCAGTGGGAGGAACGGGATGCTGACATGACATGTGACAGACCAAGGAACTTGGATGACAGTAGAGGAGGTGGGAGTGTCATGGATCTGGCACCGCTCCTATCTTTTTCTCGTCTCATGGACCACGAGAATTTGCCCTGCAGTGACTGTGCACTTATTTGGACATTTTGGTGTTGTGTTTTTGTTTTGCTAATCCACTGTCCATAGGTGCAAATGGCAAAGCAAAGAAAAGGTCATGTAGCAACAGCACTCCGTCGCCCAGAGGTATGGCGTGATGTTACTTCCGCTCGACTTACTGCCGAGCACGCCAGACAACAGCATGTCTTCACGTGGCGTCACTCTCCTCATCCTAAACGTCCCAAACACGCCTAGAAAACTTAAATGTCCAAGAAACCCTGAAATAGGGCCTTGCCTAGGGCCGCCTTCCTTGACAACACAACTTGGCCTTTTATTCCAGGATATTCTACCCTGGAGATTTTTTCAAGAAAAACAACATCATAGGAAGTTCTCACTGAGCTTTAGAGTGATGACACCTCGTGCTATTCCCATTTACAAGTTGGATGCGGTTGTCAAAAGAGCCACATCCGGCTCGCGAGCCATCGTTTCCTGATATCGAGTAAGAAACTGATGTTTCACTTGTTAGTTTGAAGAAAAATTCCAACTGAAACTTTTCAGTCAGAATGGTCGGCTATTAACCAGCGTTATACTTATTCAATCCCATTTCCGCTATCATAATGTATTAAGATTATACATATAATATATTACTTAAAATAAATGTTGAAAATAAAAAAAATCCAATGGTGTTTTCTATTGAAATGGATGCTAACTTGTCCTTGACAATTCATGGAAAGAGATCAGATCGAGGGTCAGAGGTGAAATTTCAGTATAGATGAGCAGCTCTCATGGAAACAGCACAGTGTATTTGTGTTTTAAAACCATTTAATGCACAGCTGGATTCATATGATAAACGAAGATATTTAACCTATTTTGAAATTACTAAAAAAATCTTCCACAATGAATATGTATCAACATATACTTAAAGCTATATGTCAATGGAAGACAAAATCCATCAGAGTACCACGGTTGACTAAGAGTCATTTAACTACCTGTGCAGTTGAAGCCGTTCATCACACCATCTAGAACACCTTTGGCAGTATTCTCAAAATGATCTTGTTGTGTCGAGTACTCATCAAAAATATTGTCAAAAACAAACTTGAGGTCTTTGTTAGCCCTCTTGTTAATATTCCTGTTTCGGACTCTTTGTGTGCCAAAGCATGACTGGTACTCTTCTTTGGGGTCAAATACGAGCATGTGGTTATCGACGACCTGGATCACGTTCCGGCGTTTCTCATTTTCAGTGGCAGGCCTTACTCGTACCACCACCTTGACGTGGCTACACACGTCAGCTGCCATCATGTTCATAACTGCAATTCCAAAAAAACTATGATGATGATGAATGAAAGATCTGGAAAGTATTCACGATCATTTCTTTTTTCACAAAATGTTATGCAACTGCAATATTCCTATATTGCCAACAAATACAACTCACAATACCCCCATAATTAACAATAATGCGTACTAGTGGGATATAAATTGTTCAGTCGTACAATGTATCCCGTCAATGTGGCATCCCTAAATGGATGACCACAATCTGCCAAAAATGTAATATGTTATTTATGTTGATCATTTGGCTATTGTGTTCTCTTGGAGTTTTGCGAGTGTTTTTTTTTTTAATTACTGATATAAGACGGTGAAACGGAACTATTATCTGGGGTCGGAGTTGCGAGGGGGACAAAAAGTGTTACTGCGCTCTGGGAACACGTTTCATCAGACGCTACTTGGACTCCATACGAGACACCTGTTTATATCGTGTTGTCTTCTTTCATCTGCACACAGTATTTGCGACGGTTGACCGTCCTGGGACCCGTAACAAATCTTGGGGGCTCGTCCGGAATCTAGCGCCATCTCCTAACCAGAGGCGGTATTGCGGATCCATTCATCATACCTGGGAGCAAGACAAGACACTGCCAGAAAATTGCTGTGGTTGGAGCGGTGAGCTGTTGTGGGCTGTTGAGTTGTCATTGCTGAAGCTGTGACCCATTTCAAGAGTGGAAGAGTTGCTATGATGTCGCAGAACGAGAGGAAGAGCCTATTGTGGGACACTGGGAAAAGTCTTCTCACCCTCTCGGCACAGGAGCTGTTCCATATTGCCAAGGACGTCAGTACGGAGGTGGGACAGGACCAACCCGAAATCTCGTCGACTGATCATGAAGGGTGTTTGGACTTCATCAGTTCATATTTGCACAGTAAGCAATTACTTGACTTAGAAGATAGCGGGATGGTCAAATTGTTGATACTCAATGATACTATTGATGCCCTTAAGAGTGGAAGGAATGATTCTGAGACATCTTGTGTGACTCTTACTCAGAACCAAGGAAATGTTATTGTAAATGTAAATGCGAAGGAATCTCATATGATGCTGGCTACAGACAATACTATACCAACTAGCTTGACCATGTCCAGCATTCACAGTGGTGTTGCCGGAGCTAGTCCTGTCACAGTGGGTGTGCCTGATGGTACGAGTTGGTGAACATGATAAATAATTATGAGCAACTGGGACAGAGGTTGAGAGAGACTATTATGTCATCAGCACAGACTTGTGAGCCTGGCTTTAATGGGCCACAAACCCCATCTGCTCCTCAACCAGGGTGTGAGGGAAGCTTCTCCCTTCGAGACATGGCATACTTTCAAAGAAAAGAGTTCAAGATTCAAGGTGGTCAATTTGGAGACCATTCCTCTGATATTAGTTACAATAACATTTGTAAACAGATTGAGGAAGGAGTAAAAGAAGGGTTTTCTGATACAGAGAAACGTTCGCGGGGTACTGCGAATAGTGAAACCAGGGATTTTCAAAGACATGCTTATTGATAAGGATGAGTTGACTGTAGTGGAGCTGAAGGGGTTCCTGCAAGCACACCTGAGGGAGGAAAACAGTACTGAATTATTTCAAGAGTTAATGTGTGCTAAACAAGAAGATGGTGAAGCGCCTCAACAATTTCTCTATAGAGTCATTGGGTTGAAACAGAGGGTCTTATTTACGTCCAAGTTGTCAGATGCAGGCATTAAATACACCGCTGCCACAGTTCAGGATGTGTTCCTACACACGGTTTATCAGGGTCTAGGAGCGAAACACAGCAGCCTACATTCTGAGTTGAAACCCCTCCTGACAAACTGTGATGTCAGTGATGAGGCAATTTTGCGCCTAGTAACACAGATCACCAGTGAAGAAAGTGAACGACAGAGGAGAATAGGGTCTTCTCGCAGTAACACAGCCAAGCTGACAAGAAGTCAAAACAAAACCACATCCTGTTAAAGAGCTAACGGCTAAGGTGGAAGAACTGACGAACCTGGTAAAGTCTCAACAACCACAAGCATTATCCCAGCCGACCACTGTGAATCGCCAACCCCAGAACAACGCCAGAGAGAGAGAGAGAGAGAGAGAGGTCGACTGCCAGACATGTCGTGAACGTAACAGACGGGACTGTAATCACTGCTTTGTGTGTGGAGAGGAGGGTCACAGAGCCGTTGGTTGTCTCAAAAGGCAAAAGAACCAGGGAAACGAGAGCCGGACACTGCAACAGGGGAACCAGTGATCGGAAGTCAAGGAATGCCCCAGACGGATCACCATCAACCAGGATGTCAATCACCTCCTCCGCTAACTGACTCCTTTGTTGAGAAGCAAACCAAAAGCTATGAACAGCCTGACATGTCAATTTGTGCCAAGCGCAGAGCAGTTGCTAAACTGATTCAAAGAAAAGCTGTGTTGACCCATATACGTGCCCCCATGAGCAACTCACCATTGGAACTAATTTATATAGATTACCTACACCTTGAGAAGAGCAAGGGGGGTTATGAGTACATATTAGTCATAGTCGATCATTTCACAAGATTTGCACAAGCGTACCCGACGAAAAATAAGGCTGGTCGCACTGCAGCGGAAAGGATATACAAAAATTCCCCATTTTGGATTCCCTAACAAACTCCATCATGATCAGGGGCAGGAGTTTGAAAACGAGCTGTTTAGGACCCTGGGACAGCTGACTGGAGTGGGACATTCCCGAACATCTCCCTACCACCCACAAGGGAACCCTGCTGAGCGATTGAACCGAACGCTTATTCAGATGCTTCGTACATTGACAGACAAAGAGAAAGAATCATGGAAAGAACACCTTGCAAAGGTAGTACATGCATATAACTGTACGCGCCACGAAGCCACAGGTTACTCTCCACATTTTCTCTTATATCATTTGGATCTATTGTTTCAATTATCAGAAAAGACAGAAAATGAGACTCAAAACGGGTATGTTGAAAAATGGAAGAGAAGAATGACTGAAGCATACCATATTGCTAGCAAAAACAGTTTTGCTTCGAGTGCTAAGGGAAAGTCCTATTATGATCAGAAAATGAGAGGGGTTGTACTAAAACCAGGTGACAGAGTTTTAGTTAAGAATGTCGGAGAACGTGGAGGGCCTGGAAAACTGCGCTCTTATTGGGAAAAGACAATTTATATGGTGAAGAGAAAACTGACAGATAACCCAGTATATGTGATACAACCAGAGAATAATGCCTCAGGAAAAACCAAGACGCTGCACAGGAACTTGCTTTTACTAGTGAATGATCTTCCAATTGCAGTTCAGCCACCGACACAGCAAAGACATCACAAGCGAAAACATGGTGACAGAGAAACAGACTCTGTCATAACGCAAGTGGATAACGCTGACACATCTGAGTCAAATGATGAGAGACCAAGGGGATATTGGTTAAAGAGGTCAATAAGTGTACCTACTTCTATAACCCCTGTGTTATTCCAGACTTCAAATGGATTGAATCAACAGCGACATCAAGCAGGCAGGATAGGCCAAGTGGAGGAAAGATCCTGTCCAAGTTTAGGAGCCGCTGTAGGGGTACAACACCAAGCCAGACAATCCTATTTCAATCCAGATGCTCCGAAAGCGAGACTATTACCAGTTGAAATACAGTCAGAGTTAGATCTTGGAGAGTCTGAGCAAATGGAGTTTGATGAAAATGTTGGGCGAGGCAATGGTCAAAACGAGTTGGAAGGGGAAAACATTGGGAATGTGGTTGGAAAGGAGTTAGAAGTGTCATGCCCACAAGAAAGTGGTGGTACTTTAGACAACTGACAACTCACTGCGAAGGTCCACTAGAGAGAAAAGGCCGGCTGAGACATTCACCTAATCCCTCGCTTGGCACACCGATGTATCAGCCTTACCCCTCTGTAAATGCTGTTAGTGCTCATCTCAGCCCATACTGTGATCCCAGATTCCCACTGTCATACCATACATCATTCCCTTACACACCACATACACTCTATTCTTACTTTCCATAGTCCCTTTGCTGAGTTAAGGGATGCCTAAAATACAGTTATTGTAGTTTGTGTCTTGTGTTGAGTCCAGTGTTTCCCTGAAGTTTAGATATTTCACTTTTGTTGTTGGGGCGTGTGTGGCACCCCTAAATGGATGACCACAATTAGCCAAAAATGTTATATGTTATTAATGTTGATCATTTGGCTGTTTAGTGTTCTTTTGGAGTTTTGTGAGTGTTTTTTTTTTTTTATTACTGATGTGAGGTGAGGCGGAACTATTGTCTGGGGTCGGAGTTGCGAGGGGGACACAAAGTGTAACAGAGCTCTGGGAACACGTTTCATCAGACGCCACTTGGACTCCAGACGAGACACCTGTTGATATTGTGTTGTCTTCTTTCGTCTGCACGCAGTATTTGCTACGGTTGACCGTCCTGGGACCTGTAACATCAACATATAACAAAATTATTGCTGTATAAAAGTATGTCAAAGTAAATTCGCTCACTCACAGAAGTCAGTCCAACCGAGATGCTTCAACGACTGATGCAGAAACATCTCCATAATCACAAGGCGCTATTTCAAGGCGTTATTGTGTTCCGAAATTAAAATCGGACCATCCCTAATGTACCATCTGATGACTGGACCAGGTCGTGAACACTTGTTACTGACCGAAAACAGGCGATGCAAATCACGTTTCAAATCAAGTGGATTTTCTTTGTTGATGCTGACACGGCTTAAATTCAAGATCAAATCATTTAAAAGTCTTCTCTGAACTGAGTGTTTTGCAGTTTAGCGCTGTATATAGAGCCTGGTAACGACTGGAGCTAAGGTTAACTAGCGTGAGCTGCTAACGGCTACCGGGTGCGTCGTGTTCTGATCTTCGTTTAGTCATTTGATGTCATAACTTACCCCTCAGTGAGATATAATGAAACGCTGCTTCAGCAAGTAGTACTGTTCATCAAAACTCTTCACTTACACTCGCTTTGTGAGTAGAGCAGCACTGTGCAACACAACCAGCGGCAATGGGAAGTGACGGGTCCTGAGACAGCGATGCGTCGGCGCGTGTGCCGAGCTCACAGATCTGAGACCGTCACGTGACTGTGCCGACTCGGAACTGTGTTTCTAAGGAAGCGCACCTGTCAACAGGATGTAACTGCTGAAACAGTCGAATCTCACAGTTCTATGTGATTGTCTTTGTGGATCTACGGGGCAGCTCCAAGGGAAACGCAAGCTGTCTGCCGTGCACGACCATTTTGATCTCCTGTCGGAAAATAATGTAGTTCTATTTCATATGTGCTCCGCCCTCTAACGGACTTCGCTATTGGTTAATCCACATCGAGGCAATGGCCTCGGCCTGAGACTTCGATTGATTGGCTCTCCGCCCAGGAAGGCAAAACCCACCATGTATTACTCTCCCCTGCTCCCGCCACTCTGATCCTTTTGGAACTCAGCCTGTGACTACAACCATCGGGTTAACATGGAGCGTTCCTGTTCGTCCTGCGCTGATTCTCTCGGTGAGTCCGACAAGCATGACTCCTGCGTCGTCTGCTTGGGGCCTGAACACCTGAGACTGCTGGACTCGTGTCCCGCCTGCGTGGCTCTTCCAGGAGAGGAGCGGCACAGGCGGGCGGGTCTAGCATGCTGGAAGGGAGTCGACCAGGAGTCGGCCTCTCTTCCAGCTACTCAGCCTCCTCAGTCCGCTCCTAAACCACCTCCAGCGAAGATGGTTTGGGCGGACGTTACAGAGGAGGGTGAGTGTCGTTTTTAAGAGGAGGAGGTCCACCTCAAGATTTTGCCCAACGACGACGACGACTTGGGGGTGGTGGATGAGGGCGAGAGTACTCCAGCGGGGCCTAGCCAGAGCAGGTACCCGATGGACGAAATGCCCCAATTATTCCGTGAGGCAGCGGAGACACTAGGAGTGTCCCTCCCTGTCCAGGCGGAACCAGAAGAAGAGGACTTCTCAGTACCTTTGTACGCAAAGGTTGTGAAGAAGGCATCCAGACTCTCAGCCACGGTCCCTAAAATGACCAGGCTTTGGGCCCACTCGGCTAAACACCGCCTTGATCGTCAATGGCGCCGCCTAGGGGATATGCCGTGTATTCACTGTGGAAGGCGTCGATCCCACCAGGGGGCTGCCACCTCTGGGGGACACGCTTGGGTTTTGTCTGGCACCCAACTCTTCTCTCTGGACTGGCGGTAAGCAATGGCACCCAGAGGAGAAAGACCGTACTACCGCCACCTTCCTGGACCGAGCTTATGCATGCGGTATGCACGTTCGGACCCTGGCGAACGACATGGCCTTCGTGGCAGCTTCCATGGACAGGCTGTTGTTCGAGAAGGAATACATTTCAGGGGACGAGCTCCGGAGGATCCAGGCCTCTACGGCGGCCTTTCAGAAGATGCCGCGTCTCGTGCAACGTCTCGGGTCTCATGGAGCTGATGGAGACGCAGAAGTCGTCGGCCAAGGTTCGTGTTCGCTAGCTAAAAAGGCTAGGCTAACACTAGCTTCCTCGGCCACCGGCCATCGTTCACCGCCCGTGTCAAGTCGGCCTGGTTCGAACTCTTCAAACGCACAGGTGAGTGCTGGCCGGCTTAAGGGACTTAGTTTCCCAGCGGCCTCTGAAGCTGTCGTCTCTGGCAGCAATGTTGCACCGCCTGCCTCTGGGAGGTCCCGTCGATGTTCTCCAAGCGCTTGGGTGAGTGTCGTCACTGGAGGCCATTTTGCTTCGTCTGAGTCAAATGAACCCAGTGCGGCTGCACCGAGCGTCACCGTGTCGAGCAGTGGACTACATCTCCCGGTTCCCATGCTGATGACGAAATTCACGACCCACGGTGTCTTCAGCGAACCCGGACGGCGGCACCCGGCCCTTTCGGAGGGTGCCCCCCGCACATACCAGATGAGGTGGGCGGGCATTTTCTGTCTCTGGCTCAACCCCTTACAGACTTTCACTCTGTGTGGGTGGATTTGTGCGGCCCCCTCGCCCCTTGGTTAAACAGATCATTAAGCAGGGGCTACGCACTCCAGTTCTGTCGCCGTCCCCCCGAGTTCATGGGAGTCCGTCTCACGTCTCCTCGCTCCCCAGCAGAGCGTCTGTGTCTGGAGCAGGAGGTGGAGTCGCTCCTTCGGAAACGAGCTCTCTCTGGTGCCTCAGGAGGACCGCGAGAGAGGGTTCTACTCTGTGTACTTTCTGGTCCCCAAGAGATCGGGAGGTCTCAGACCAATTCTGCATCTGCGACGGCTGAATGCCTTCATCTCCTCGCGCTCGTTCAGGATGCCGACAATAAAGCAACTGCTCGAGTGTGTCAGGCCAGGGGACTGGATGACCTCCGTGGATCTGATGGATGCGTACTTCCACGATCCCATCCTACAGCGCCACAGGCGCTACCTGAGGTTTACAGTGGGGGACAACTGTTACCAGTTCGACCAGCTGCCCTTCGGGTACTCCACGGCTCTTCTTTGAAGGTGGTGGATGCTGCGTTGGAGCCGCTCAGATCTGTGGAAATAAGAATCCTGACATATCTGAATGACTGCCTCATTCTAGCGGCTTCGGAGAACAAAGCACGACGTCACACGGAGATGGTGCTGCGGCACATCACACGTCTGGGCTTTGCGGTCAACCTCCAGAAGAGTGTGCTGCAGCCCAGCACTTGCACTCAGTATCTGGGGTTGCTTCTCGACTCTCGGTCCATGATAGCGCGGCTGTCAGACGAGAGGTTGTCGAGACTTCTCCATGCTGTGACGGTGGCGAGAAGTGCCAGAGACTGAGAGTGAGCGAGGTGATGACCTTATTAGGTCTCATGTCGGCGGCTCACTCGGTAGTCAAACTGGGTCTTTTGCACATGAGACGCCTTCAACGTTGGTTCGCGCGTCTCAGGCTCGACCCAGTCATGACAGATCGAAGTTTGTGGTCCTTCCGGCCCAAGTTCATCTGGATCTGATCTTTTCGGCCTCCAGCAGTCGTCTCCACGCTGTACATAAACCTGTTGGAGTTGCTAGCGATGGAGAAAGTGCTGGAACACTTTGCGCCGCGTCTGGAAGGTCATCACGTGATGGTCAGGTCAGACAACTCCAAGGACGGTTACCTACATCAACCGCCAGGGGGGAGTGAGAGCTCCCTCTTTGCACAGAGTGGCAGCTTACATTCTTCTGTGGGCGGCCTCTCATCTTTTATCTCTGAGAGCGCGTCACGTTCCAGGTGTGCTGAACGTGGACACAGACAGAATGTCCAGAGGAGGCGTGTCAGCGGAAGAGTGGGGTCTCGCGCCACACATGACAGAGGCGGTCTGGGCTCGCTTTGCGGCTCCGGTCGCGGACTTGTTCGCATCAAGGATGAACTACAAAGGCCCTCTGTGGTTCTCCTTCAGGGCGTCGGACAACCCCACCCTGGGGGTGGATGCTCTGGCGCACGCGACGTGGCCGCAGGGACTTCTGTATGCGTTTCCTCCACTGAGACTGTTGATGCTGTGCCTTCTTCGTGTGAGGACGCAGAAGTTGACGGTGATCACGGTGGTCCCCGACAGTCCCGGCACCAGGTGGTTTCCAGACCTGGTCAGCTTGGTGGCGGGTCCACCCTGGACGATTCCAGACTCTCACGGTTTTCTGGTGCAGGATCAGGGCCGGCTTTGGTTCCGTCCTGTCCTGGGTCGACCTCTCAAGGTCTGGTTGCTGAAAGGGTGAGACTGCTGGACATTGGGCTGTCGGACGCAGTCATCCAGATGGTGCAGAGCGCCAGCGACTAACAAACTTTACACTTCCAAGTGGCGGGTGTTTGCTAGCTGGTGCGCAGCGAGACAGCTTTCGCCGTCTGCTTGCTCTGTGGCGGAGATCTTGTCCTTCATGCAGGAGCTGTTGGACAAGGGCCGGGCGGCGTCTACACTCAATGTGTTTGCGGCCGCCATTTCGGCTGGGCACCAAGGTTTTGACCGGGTCTCCGTGAGGAGTCACCCGGTCATTTAGAGATTTCTGCTTGGCGCTCGGCGCATTAGGCCTCCTGTGAGGAACCTAATTCCGCCCTGGAGTTTGCAGGTGGTTCTAGAAGGGCTCTGGAGACCTCCGTTCGAACCACTGGCTGCCGCTTCGCTGGACATTTTGTCCTTGAAGACGGCTCTTCTTCTGGCCTTAGCTTCAGCTAAGAGAGTGGGCGATCTGAAAGCCTTGTCTGTGAGCCCACGGTGTATGTCTTTTGGTGAGGGTTTGACCTCTGTGACCCTTCATCCAAACCCGGCTTTTAGACCGAAGGTCATCACGGCTTCGTATCGGTCTCAAATCATGATGTTGAGGGCCTTTTATTCCCCACCTCATCAGTCTGATCAGGAGGCTAGGATGCACCGGTTGTGCCCAGTGCGGGCCCTAGCTTGCTACGTGGACAGGACAAAGGACTTTCGTCTGACCGATAGTCTGTTTGTCTGCTATGGAGGGAACCTGGGAGGCAAAGCTGTCACATCGCAGCGCCTTGCCCACTGGGTGTGTATGGCCATGTCTGCTGCATACAAAGCTGAAGGCTCTGTGGCCCCAGAGGGCCTCAGGGCTCATTCAACTACGGCCATCTCCTCATCTGCTGCGCTTTTCGGAGGTGCTTCTATGGAAGACATCTGTCAAGCTGCTTCTTGGTCTTCTGCTTCGTCCTTTGCACAGAACAATCTGAGAGACATGACGGACACTTCAGTAGCTCACACTGTGTTGTCTGTTCAGGGATCGTCGTCCATGGCTGGACCCTCTGGTCGTTGATTTGGTTCTTTTCTCTCTGGTCTTCTGTAAGGCCATGCTGGGAGTGAACTAATCCCTACAGCCTTCACCGGGGTTTTTAACCAATAGCGAAGGCCGTTAGAGGGCGGAGCACATATGACATAGAAATGATGGTTACTCACGTAACCCAGGTTCTATCAATATGTGCGTAGCACTCTAACTGGCTGCCCAGCAGGCCTGTTTCCACTGAGTTCCAAAGGGAGCAGAACGGCGGGCGCAGGGGAGAGTTATACATAGTGGGTGGTGCCTTCCTGGGCGGAGAGCCAATCAATCAAAGTCTCAGGCCGAGGCCAGTGCCTCGATGTGGATTAACCAATAGCGAAGGCCGTTAGAGGGCTACGCACATATTCATAGAATAGACTAACCATCATTTTCTAAGGAAGTGCACCTGTCAACAGGATGTAACTGGTGAAACAGTTGAATCTCACAGTTCTTTGTGAATGTCTTTGTGGATCTAGGGGGCAGCTCCAAGGGAAACGCAAGCTGTCTGCCGTGTAGGACCATTTTGATCTCCTGTTGGAGAATAATGTAGTTATTTCGATCTGTGTGTTTGTCTCAGATTTCCGACTTGTCTTGTTCCATTCTAATTCAAATGATTTTACAAGGTATCATTTAATTTAGGAAATTTAAAAACGTTGGATTTTTCACATGATGGCACATTTTCACATTATTTAAAAATATGGAATAATAATGAATGCAAAGAATTATTTGATATTAATATATATAGTAGGTCATCAAATCAGTGTAAATGTAGAACTCGGTTGCCTGCAGGGATTCTTAATGTCCAGCAGATGTCACTATTCAGTGACACAGTATCAACACAGTATCAGCACAATGTGTCACTGTGTCGAAACGCTTTTTCAGGAACAGCCAGGCAGCAGCAGCACCAATGGGCTTGTGAGACCAGGCGGCGGCTGCGTGGGGTGCTTCCCAGATGATGACGAAGGGGGCGGATACATCGGGAAATCTCGGATTGTTGTAGTCGGATTGCACTTGGTACGAAGAACGTGATGGAGAGAATCACTTTTTTTCGATTTATTGGCTGATGAATTGGAGGCGGGGGAACACTTCTTTATCAGAATGCGCTCAGAGAAGGTAAGTAGTTTTGTCGAATCAAGAAAAGGCAAGAAACTGCCAGCATCAAGTCAAATTACCATAACATTTTGAATGTGATGACATTTCCTTCATTCTAAAAATAACACTGTTTATATATATATATTTGTCGCCATGAAACAATCCGTAGGTTGTAACGGACTCTCCATAATTTTCCCAGGTCAGTTGATAAAGTAATTTCTTTTGAGGAGGATGTAGTCTCCTTATTCAGTCCGTCAGACTTCAAGAGCCATTTCAGACTAAGAAGAGAACAAGTGGAGGTTGGTGACAGAAGTTTTCTGTTTGACTTTATTGCCTGTCATTTCCTCTTTCCCCTCGTTTCGACCTGTCCTTTGCCCGTTTGTAGGTGGTCATCAGGTTTCCTAGCTTTTTTGGACCTTGCATTTCTTTATATAAAGCCAACTTGTTTTTGTGGTGGAGACCAAGGAGACTGCGTGTGAAGTCCCGCAGCAGAAAGGTGGCATCATGTGTGGACTCTGTAACATGAATGTTGTTCAGAATTACAGTGTGTCATCCCCTATAACTCTGATTCAAACAGTAACTCTACGTTTCTATTTTGATGAGGTGGAAGTGGAGGGGACCTGAGTGAGGTCAGGAGGACCTTCATGAGCTGAGGTCTCTTCAGGTGACTGAGGAGTCAGCTCCATGACACTGGGACCTGGGGGCACTATGGAGAACGTGTCATCCAAAGCACACTATACACTGATATTGTCCGCTATTGAATGTACTTCACCTAAATGACGACGTGCATCTCTGATATGTGCCAAAACCCCAGAGGCCAAATTATTGTCAGTGCAGAAACACATGAAGATGAACATGTGTCCAGCTCTAAGGCTGTTCTTCATCTTTACTTCGTGAAAGAGTCTAAATTATTGTAACAGCTGTATTCCATTCTCTTTCATGCATGTCGACTACTTTATGACCAAACATGATTCACAACTTCTTGTACATGTCTAGAATTATCTGTTGCACATTTATGCACTTCTACTCAGTAAATGTGCAACATGGTATTCCATAGTCCATGTTTTACCTTGCCATCTTCAGTCTTTCAGCAGTCTCCTGTGTCCAGACCTGCATCTGGACACAGCATCACCAATAGTGACCTTCTCCATCACGTGTAATCAAAATAACCCAGGTTTGGTCAGTTCCTTATATAGCTAGTCAATACGCACACGCTGCACACCTGCCTGGTGTAAAACCAACATGCTATGGAAAACCTCAAGCAAATGAAGTTCATTATTGTAGTTTCTTTTTCTAACAAATGGTTTTAATTGCTGATTAATACTCTGCAATGATCCAATGAAACAGCAGCTTCAGGCAGCAGCGCAACTTGAAATGTCTCACCTTTTTAATGTGTTTCTAAGCAAATGGCAGAGGTCAAATTGTATTTCAAACTTCAAACTGTCATTTAAACTAGAACTCAAGCTGACATTCCATGGGAATTTTGCAATTGCTTTCCAATGCACTTCCAGGCGGAAGTCACACTGGCGCAGTGGTTCAGAAGCAACTGCGGGGTGCCTGGATCCCACCCCTGTTCTCGGGGCTCTCTCTCGAGATTTGGTGGTGATGACGTCGGAGCCCAACAGAGCGATTCTGGACACCCCAACTTCCCACAATGTGTGCATGTGGCATACCATGGACCAAACCCCTCCGAACACATACTATCTATAAACCATATAAACCATAAACCATATAACCAGCATAGCTCACCGGAGGAGCGGGGTCACTCAGTGGTGCTGCATGGTGTCGAGACCTAGCTAGATTAACAACAAAGAGATAAATTGGGGTACTGTGTGAGCCAATGTAAAAACGACATCTAACAATCCAAACCACCAATTACACTATAACTTTATTCAAAAAAATGCAGCTCACACCCACAAAGCGCTTCACCAATAAATTAGCTAAGTCACCACGTGTGACCATTATTCATTAAATACAGCGTGTCTACATCCTGGGAACTAGTTGCTGCCTCCATAAGTGATTTTATTGTTAATGTTCAAATCCCACATTCAGCAAAAATTCTGTTTTTAATTAACGACTGCATGTTTTGCTTGACAAATCTTTCAGTAAATCATTTAATATAAAAAATAGGTGGCCGACCATACGAATACTTAGTATTCAAGATGTTAACACAAGCAACAACCGAGGACACAGAAAGAGAAAAACAAGATATTTTCTATATATCTTATGAACCACAAGTTGAAGGAGGGAGCGGCGAGAGAGGGAGCCGGGCAACTGCAGTAACTACCCCTGGCTCACCGGTCTGTGCTGGTCAATGGTCCGGGCTTCCATATCTCCCAGCTGGACCTTGAATCAGGTGTTGTTTTTCATGTGCACATGGGAGACCCAAAGAAACACTCGCCGGAGATCTGGAGTTCCAAGAGCCTCGGCGACTCTCTCCCGTGCATCAGCTCAAACGTTCATCTTCCCTGCCAACATCCACCCAAGACAGTCTTGGCAAGGAAGATGATGGTCCAGGTCTTGGACACCACACCCCTTAACTTTATGAACCCTATGAAGGAGTTGATCGTCAGTGTTCATCCTGCCATCTCTCTGTCCACCAGCACTTATTAAGTGCTATTTTGGGTTTAAGTCCTGGGACCCCTTTCAGTCATTGCAACACCTTGAGACAGTGTCCTTGAGACCCCAAGTATGTTTACCTGTCATGATAAGCGAGAAGCTGCTATTTAAAGCAGCAAGTTCACGTCCCCCTTGACATCCAGTGTTAAAATCAGTTAAACACTGATTGAATTTGTATGACAGTATCTATAATACACTTATTTAGCACATAATGCTGACACGTGAATAATGCATCCTCTGAGACAAAGAAAACAATGCTTTTCCATGTTTTTAATCTCTGTGCTAAAGTAACAAAAATGTCAGGTTTCGTGTTCGTTTGTGCTTTTATTGTTGTACTTCCTGTCTCCCCGCTTCCGTGTCTTCGTCTGTCCTGCTCCAGCTTAATGGTGACAAACAGCTGGGACCCATTCCGCCGATGATATCTACCCTTCTGCCCACTGTGTTGTCGCTAGATGGTCTGCTGCTGATACGTGGTATGATCTCTTGTTGCTACTCTGATTCTCTTGTCCCTGGTTTGTCTTTCCTTGTTCTTGCTCCGCGTCTCTCTTGTTTCTCTTCATCTATACCACTGTCTGTTTGCTCTTTCCTCAGCTCCGCATTTGCTTCTTTGAGTGTTTGTTTACTCTTTCTGTGAGCTTTTCTGCTAGTTTTTCCTTGCCTAGAGTGTTTGTTTTTCGCTTCTGCCAAGCGTCCTTTGTTATATTCAGCCTCGTGAGTGTATTTACCGAGCGCATAGTTTTCTGCTGTCCCCGTTTTACAGTGCAGTGTAACTCACGCCTGTTTTCTGTTGTAGGTTATTCCCCCACCGTTGGTGTTGTGTCCACCGCGCTCCACTTTGGTGTCGCCGCCCTCAGTTCATTGTTTTTGTTCGTGTATTATTTTTGTATTAAACTTCTTGATTAACAGAAACCTTGCTTGTCTCAAGTCATCTGCGAATTTAAAACCATATGAATTGAGTCACCTTACAACTACACTATGACAGAACCGTCTAGCCACTGAACTGACTCAGCAATGGTTTTGAATTTGCAGAAGGCTGTAGGCTCCCAGAGCACTAGAATCTCTAATTTAGAGAGAGTGACTCAGGGTTTCCTGGAGCAGCTGCAGAATATTTCAGCCCATTGTGAGCGATCTTCGCCTCCTCCTACTGGAGCAGACTCAACCTTACCTGCTCCAGTCGCTGCTTCTGCTCCTGCCCCAGTACAACAACTATTCAATGTTCGAGAGCTGACCATTCCTACGCCAGAGGTTTATGCAGGTAAACCAGGCTTCTGTAAGAACTTCTTTTTTCAATATTCGCCTGTCTTTGACTCTCAACCCTCACTTTTCCAGACAGACAGAGCCCGGATTGTATACTGTATAAACCTTCTCCGCGACAAGGCCAGCCAGTGGGCAGCTTCTCTTTGCGAGTCAAGACTCTCCCATTCTGAATGATTTCCACACATTCTCCTCAGAGAGGCGTCGAGTTTTTGATGCTCCCTTCAAAAGTGGCTCTTGCGCTTCCAAGCACTTAGTATCTGTCACTCAAGACATCCCTAAGGAATCGGTATCCGAATATTCGATCCGCTTCAGGATCCTAGCAGCCCAGACTGGATGGAATGAACCAGCACTCATGTCCATATTTATTAATGGGCTAGCCTCCAACATACAGGACCAACTCTCTCTCCGCGACGAACCCAACTCTCTGGAGGAGCTCATCCTCCTAGCTATTGGAATAGATAACAGGATCAGAGAGCATTCCAGAGAGAAACGTCCCACTCACCACATGGTGTTGCCGGTTCCGTTTTCTCCACCTACAACTAACCCTCAGCCCGAAGTCTCCTCCTGACTTGAAGACTCTGAGCCCATGCAGGTGGGGAGAATGAGACTGACACTGGAAGAACGCCAACTCCGGATCTCTCGGGGCCTTTGTTTATATTGTGGTCAACCGGGTCACATCATCCGTGTTTGTCCGGTCCGTCCTAGAGGCTGCCGTCTTCCACTCGTCTCCCAAAATAAGGTCAGTAAAACACCTATTAGAGTGGGAAGAATAATTTTTTCTGCCTCCCTGCGCAAGGGAGAGACGAACTCTCCGGTCGAGGTGTTCATAGATTCAGGTGCTCATGATAACTTTATCGACGCCTCTTTTGCTGACTCATTATCCGTTCCTCTTGTCAGGTTGGACTCCCCTCGCTCTCTTTCGGCAATTGACGGCAGTCTGCTCCCACAAGTCACCCACCGCACCTCCCTCCTGACCCTCACACTGTCTGGAAACCACTCTGAGGTGATCTCGTTTCTGGTTCTCCCTGCTTCTTCTTCTCCACTCGTTCTCGGTTTTCCCTGGCTCTCCACACACAATCTGCAGATAGACTGGAGACGGTCCAAGATTGCTGGCTGGAGCACCCACTGTCATGCTCATTGCCTTAGGTCTGCTCCTGGTTCCCTTCAGACCACCCCTTCCTCCCCACCCTCACCTCCGGATCTCTCAAAGGTTCCTACTTGTTACCACGATCTTGGGGAGGTATTTAATAAGGACCAAGCTCTCTCTTTTCCCCCTCACCGCCCTTATGATTGCGCCATCGATCTAATTCCTGTGGCTCCTTTCCCCTCGAGTAGACTATATAATGTCTGCCCAGAGAGAGAGTCAATGGAAAGATATATAAATGAGTCCCTAGCAGCTGGTTTGATTCGCCCTTCCTCCTCCCCTCTGGGTGCGGGGTTTTTCTTTGTCAGCAAAAAGGACAACTCTCTTCGTCCATGCAATGACTATCGCGGCTTGAACCAGATCCATGTTAAAAATAAATACCCACTTCTGCTCATCGACCCTGCTTTAGAGCCCCTAAACCAGGCAACTATTTTTTCGAAACTTGACTTACACAATGCTTTTCATCTAGTTCGCATCAGAGAGGGAGACGAGTGGAAGACCGCTTTTAAGATGCCTCTGGGTCATTTCGAATATTGTGTCATGCCATTCGGGTTAACTAACGCTCCTGCCGTATTCCAAGCACTTGTAAATGACATCCTCAGAGATATGATTAATCATTTTCTATACGTCTACTTGGACGACATACTGATCTTCTCAAGGGTGGAGGAGGAACACAAGGAGCATGTGCGGCTGGTCCTACAAAGACTTCTGGAAAATAGACTCTATTGCAAAGCCGAGAAGTCTGAGTTTCACATGAAACAGGTCAGCTTCCGGGGATTCATATTGGGAGAGGGACGCCTTCTTCCTGATCCTGCAAAAATCGAAGCTGTGGTAATCTGGAAGACACCGAACAACCGTAAGCAACTCCAACAGTTCTTGGGCTTCGCTAACTTTTACAGACGCATCATCCGAGATTACAGCAAGGTTGCTGCTCTACTGACGGCGCTCACCTCCACTGAGATGATTTTCGTCTGGACTCCTGAGGCTGAGGAGTCTTTCAACAAGCTCCGGACTCTGTTTTCCTCTGCTCCGATCCTGCGTCATTCTTACCCTTCCCGGCAGTTTATCCTGGAGGTAGACGCTTCAGATTCAGGAATCGGCGCTATCCTGTCACAAAGGGATCCGTCTGACCAAAAGGTACACCCATGTGCTTTCTTTTCCCGAGGATTGTCAAGTGCGGAAAGAAATTATGATATTGGCAACCCTGAGCTCTTGGCCGTTGTGGCTGCACTACAGGAGTGGAGGCACTGGTTAGAGGGGGCTCAAACCCCTTTTTTGGTATTCACAGACCATAAAAACCTTCTGTACCTCCAGTCCGCCAGACGGCTCAACTCTCGTCAGGCTCGTTGGGCTCTTTTTCTGGGAAGATTTAGGTTTTCCATAACCTACCGCCCAGGCAGCCAGAATGCTAAACCCGATGCTCTGTCCAGACTCCATGAGAATCCTCTCTCCCAAGAGAAAATGGAGACCATTGTTCCTGAGACCTGTATCGTTGGATCGTTCCAAATCCTCACATCGTCCTCCAGCTGGTCTCTTACAACCTCTGCCTCTGCCTCTTCCTGGCCGACCTTGGTCACACATTGCCGTCGATTTTGTCAAGCGCTTGCCCCCGTCTGCAGGTATGACAACGGTTATGACCATTGTGGATAGATTTTCTAAGATGGCACACTTTGTTTCCCTTGTTCCTGAATCTGGTGGTTCTGCATCGGATGCTGCGGAACCGTCTGCCAGATGGCAGGAGGGAGAACAGTGCATAGTTTGCATGAGTAGAGTCCGCGATGATCCTTTGTGCCCTGGATAAGCAGCGAACATCTGCTATATCCTTGATGGCAGGGAGCGGGGTCCCGGTGATTTTCTCCGCTGTCCTCACCACCCTCTGCAGAGACTTCCAGTCTGATGCACTGCAGCTCCCAGACCAGACGGAGATGCAGCTGGTCAGCAGGCTCTCGATTGTCCCTCTGTAGAAGGTGGTCAGGAAGTGCAGACGCTGCTGTGCCTTCTTTGCCAGGGAGGAGGTGTGGAGTGACCAGCTAAGATCGTCTGTGATGTGCACACCCAGGTATTTGGTTGTACTCACCATTTCCACAGCCCTGTCGTTGATGTAAAGAGGGGCATGGCTGTGTCTTGATCTCCCGAAGTCCACGACAATCTCCTTCGTCTTGTCGAGATTCAGGGCCAGATTGTTCGTCTCACACCAGTCCACCAGATGTTGCACCTCCTCCCTGTAGACCAGTTCATCATTGTCCTGGATGAGACCCACAACCATTGTGTCGTCCGCGTACTTCAGGATGTGGTTGCTGCTATACTTGGGGCGACAGTCGTGGGTCAGCAGAGTGAACAGCAGTGGGCTGAGGACACATCCCTGAGGGGAGCCGATGTTCTGGGAGATAACACTTGACGTGTTACCTCCTACTCGGACAGACTGGGTTCTGTTGGTGAGAAAGTCCAGCAGCCAGTTGCACATGGAGGTCTCCACTCCTAGTTGCTCCAATTTATGTACCAGGTCCTGTGGGATGATGGTATTAAAAGCTGAGCTGAAGTCCAGGAACAGCATCCGAACCAGAGTGTTCTTCTTCTCTAGGTGCTCCAGGCTCAGGTGGAGAGCAGTGGAGATGGCGTCCTCCGTGGAGCGGTTCGGCTGGTACGCAAACTGGAACGGGTCGAATGATGCGGGGAGTATGGAGACGACGTGGTCCTCAACCACCCTCTTGAAGCACTTCATGATGGTGGATGTTAGTGCAACGGGGCGAAAGTCGTTCAGACACGTGGTGGTCGGTTTCTTGGGCACAGGAATAATTATGGCCGACTTGAAACATGGAGGGACGACCGCCTGGGTCAGAGAGGTGTTGAAGATGTCCGTGAGCACTTGGGACAGCTGGTCAGCACATTCCTTAATCAGTCGTCCAGGAATGTTGTCAGGGCCTGCAGCTTTACTTGCGTTCACCTTCCTCAGAGTTCTCTGCACCGTAGCGGTGTCCAGTCTGAGCGTCTGTTCGTCAGAGTGGGGGGCAGCTTTCCTCGCAGGGTTGGTATTGAGAGCTTCAAACCTTCCAAAGAAGTTATTCAGCTCATTGAGGAAGCTGATGTCGTCACGGCAAGGAGGGGGAGAGGCTTTATAGCCTGTGACCGTCTGGATGCCCTGCCACAGTTGTCTGGTGTTGCTGGCATTCTGAAAGAAGCCTTGGACCTTCCGACTGTGGGTGCGCTTCGCTGCCCGGATTTCACGGTTCAGATTCGCCCTGGCTGATCTGAGTGCCGTTCCATCTCCAGATTTGAACGCAGCATTTCGCTCCCTCAGTCTATCACGCACCTCTTTCGTCATCCAAGGCTTCTGATTGGCCCGAGTGACGATGGTCGCATACTCCCCCACGTCTGTTTGCTGATTGCAGTCCGTAGCAGCATCCTTGAACATGCTCCAGTCAGTACGCTCGAAACAGTCCTGAAGGGCTGATATGGTTCCCTCTGGCCACACTCTCACTGTCCTCACTGCTGGTTTCTCTCTCATGAGCAGGGGCTGGTATGCAGGGACCAGCAACACAGAGAGATGATCTGAGGAGCCGAGGTGAGGACGAGGGACAGCTCTGTACGCCTTCTTGATGTTGGTGTAGACCAGGTCCAGGGTGTTCTCCCCACGAGTAGCGAAGTCCACATGCTGGTGAAAGGCTGGAAGCACAGTCTTCATATTGGCCTGGTTAAAGTCCCCTGCCACAATGAAGACACTCTCTGGGTGTGTGGACTGCACGTCGCTGATGGCTTGATGGAGGACACTCAGGGCCTGTTTGCAGTCAGCGCTTGGAGGGATGTACAGGGCCACCACTGTGACGCTGGTGAACTCACGTGGCAAGTAGAAGGGTCTACATTTCACAATCAGAAACTCTATGTCCACACAGCAGTGACTGGAGACCGGAGTTGTGTTGATACACCAGTTGTTGTTGATGTAGATGCAGACACCCCCTCCCCGGGTTTTACCTGTGAGCACGTTGTTCCTGTCCGCCCTGAACGCTGTTAGCCCTTCCAGGCTAATGGCGGTGTCCGGGACAGAAGAGTTGAGCCACGTCTCCGTGAGGATCAGCACGCAACAGTTCCGTGTCTCCCTTCGGGTGTTCAAGTCCAGTTTCAAATAGTCCAGTTTGTTTTCTCGCGAGCGCACATTAGAGAGCAGGACCGACGGGAGCGGCGAGCGGAACGGGTTAGCATTTATCTTAGCCTTAATTCCGCCACGGCAACCGCGCTTCTGCTTCCTCTCGCACCGCCTCCGATGTCCCCCGTGATGATGATCCCTGCTGCTGGGGAGGGGCTTCGCTGTGCTGTAGGACTCTGAATCTGACTGGCGGGGCTTCGCTATGCTGTAGATCCTTGGATCCGACCGGTGGAACAGACCGAGGTCGTGTAGGGTCGTCCGTGTCTCCGCCCTAACGGGATAAAAGCCGTTGAAATCCCTCAGATTAATGATCGTTTGCCGGTCATATCCTAATAAACGCATTGCGCCGTTTCCACTGTTTGTTCGTTCGTTCGTTGATTGTTTCATTTTCATTGTATTATACATACATTTGGCTTTGTTACCGGGAGCCTCAGTAGCCACTGCCTGACAAGGCGCCGCCATCAAAGCGATACGCAATTGACTGGCCCTGAGGAGCAATACTGGATCTCCCGCTCCCTCATCCTCGACCAAGACTTAATCTCAAGTTTCACGGCACCCACCCAGACAAGGCTGGAAAAGTGCCTAGAGGCCCTCCTCGAAGGGGGTGTACTGTTAGGTTTCGTGTTCGTTTGTGCTTTTATTGTTTTACTTCCTGTCTCCCCGCTTCCGCGTCTTCATCTGTCCTTCTTCAGCTTAATGGCGACACACAGCTGGGACCCATTCCGCTGATGATTAAATGGAGCCCGTATCGAGGCCCGTCTCGTTTTTTCCTCATATCACAAGACCGAAGGCAAATGAGGCCCCATTTTCAGCGATCACGTAACTGGCTCGCGTCATGATTCGCGCTCCTTAAATAGGCACAGAAAAACCAGGAAGAGTCTTTGATCACTGCTGTGCTACTTCGACTGACAGAGAGTGACGATGGAGCCACCCAAGAAGCGAAGAACATATCTCCCACAAAGGTATAACAGACAGGTATAATGAAGCACAGGTCTCTATGTGGTGAGGAGGAAGGAAGATTATGATGCTGGTTCGGATATTATATAGCTCATTCTTCAGGACACTGGCTAGTTGAGCCGCTACAAGTGCTGCACAAAGCTCCAAGCGCGGGATGGACTGAAGGCGCTTTGGGGCCACGCGTGAGCAGGCTAGGATGAAGGACAGGTGCCGTTGGCCTTGGCTATCCTCAGTTCTCAAATACGCCACAGCGCCATAGGCTCGATCAGAAGCGTCAGCGAATATATGGACTTCATATGTCACACCCTTGTGACTGACATCCTTCGGAAGGTATGGCCTAGGAAAGGTGATGTGGCACAGTAGGTCCAGTTCCGCTTCCCAGCTACACCACTCTTGTAGGAGTTCTGCAGGAAGTTCAAAGGAGGAGTTCAAAGCCCCCAGAAGAAAGGAGTTCACTCTGTTGTCTGTTGTTGAGCAAGCGCACTTGGTGGAACATCCCTTTGATGTCCCCGCTGATGGCCACAGGGTGCTCTCGGAACCTCAGTAAAACCCCAAGGAGCGAAGCACCAAGGGTTGGACCAGACAGCAGATGTTGGTTCAGTGTCTGTCCGAGGTAGGAATGGGAGCAGTTGAAGACCAAACGATTGTTCCCATTATGGTGCACAAGGTGGTGGGGAATGTACCAGCACTCCTCTGGCGGTTTCGCTTCTTTCACTTCTTGCACGGCGCCAGACGTGATGAGCTTCTGCATTTCTGCACAGTAATCTTTGGCTTTCTGAGGTTCTCTGAGGAGCCGACGTTCCGTACTGCGCAACAATGGCATGACGGACTCCTTTGGGGCATGTAGCAGTGGCATTTTCTCATGACGCAGTAATGGAGTTGCATATCTGAAAATACCATCCACCTCTACCCTGGCAGTTCTGGACTTAAGCAGTGCAACAGTATGATTATCAAGCTTGGAGCGAGTCACTTCTCTCTCAGGGTGTTGGGGTACGACATCCAGTTTCCAGAGTCTCTCAACATGCTGGAAAATCTCATCCAGGTGTGGTGGGGAGGTGGTCAAGAGGCACTGCGTACTGTGAGATAGCCCCCCCGTATCTCGAACGGGACCTTCAAGAGTCCAGCCCAGCCTTGTATGTACAGCAGCTGGCCCCCCGGGGGGGCCCAGCCTGACTGGCTCAACCAGTGTTATAAGGTGAGGTTGATCAGAACCAATCAGCAGGAAGGGGGTAGCATTCTTAAAGGCCGGGATCGGAAGACCATGCATGTGCTTAAACTTCCGTTGGAGACGTTCCATTGGATAGGTGTATGGGGCAAGGCTGAGGTTGTTAGCTGTATGGATGGACGATCCACTGAGGAAACTTGGAATGACACAGTTGCATGGACACATGCAATACCTGGACATCGTGGCGAACTGTTCGGAGAGGGAGGTTTTCTGGACTGCCGTTCATGTTCAGACATTTTGCTGCTTCTGCGAGCAGCATTGTCCTTTCATTGTCCTTTTCGTGTAAAACAGTTACTGTCTGCCTTCCTGCACGACCCTCCCCTTTGGTGGTGAACCTCTCCTTACCACTACGCACAGCGACATGACTATCATATCCCTGACACCAGGATTCATACCGAAGCCACTCAGCTAAGTCAGTCAAGGTGTGACTAGTTATGGAATTGTAATGGTGGCGGCGAAAGTCTGCCCGCAGTTCTGGGGGAAGCTTACTCAACAGCCTAGCAACGTGAGAACCACACTTGAGTTCAACTTCCCCTTCTGTACCTAGTGTCTGTAGAAGACCCACCAAGGACTGAATCTGGAGGGAAAACTTCTGAAAGGCTGTGCTATCTCCACACCTGACTTCTGGAGCTTCAAGAACTGTGGCTATTGTCCGAAGTGCCAGCTGGTGAGGTTGTCCAAACTTGTCATGGAGAGCTGCCATGATCTCAGTGTAGGGGTTTGGGGAATTCAAGTAGGCGTCCGCAATCAGCTTGGCTTCTTCCAGCTTCAGATGGTCGAGCAGAACTTGATAGTTGAAGAGCTCAGAGGCTGTTGGAGGAAGTAGGTTCTCCAGAGCAATATGTAGTCGAGAGAACTCACTGGGGTCTGGTTGGATGAATTTTGGAATTGTTGGGGGGGGGGTCCTCTGTAGACCTGATCTACTGGAGGAGGAGGGGCAAAACTGTGGACGGGCTGCTGAGACTGGTGTTGAACATAGGTGCTGGATGCACAGTCATTTGCGGGTGGAGCTGGGAGGGGCCGAATCTGATGTGCATCAATATTCAGGTTTTGCATGCTGTGACGAAGGTCTACAGTTGGTTTCAGGCCAGGGTGGAGGTTCAGGCCAGTCTCCTTCATCCTCCTCTACTGATAGTTCAAAGCTGTTACTCTTCCCTGCATGCTTTCCAGGTTGACCCATAACGGCATGCAAGGAACGGGTTACATCCAGTAGTTCTTTCATCTCCTTTTGTGTCTCATGTAGCTCCTTCAGACCTGATTCGAAGGCTCTTTGGGTATGATATAGTCGGGAGCTCTCGTCATAGCTACTTCTTCCTTCGTAATGTGGGTCCCAGTCTGGAGGTCCTGGAGAAGCTGACAAATCGCTGTAAAGCTCACTGTCCTGGAAGCGAACTGAAGCAAGCGGAGGCATCTCATAATGAGCCGCATCCTCATGGTAGCGTCCGTAGTAAGGCGGTGATACTTGTCTCCTCTGGGTTGGGGTCTCCCATGATTGAGGTGTAGGCTTGCCTGGTGGAGGACGGTCTTCTTGCCGACTGCCAATGTAGTCCACTTGGAAGTCCTGGAATCTCGCTGGACGTTGTGGTCTTCGCTTTGGCCGCACGTCCGGGTACATCTCTCTAGGGTCCATCGTAGATTCTTTATCCGGCTCGAAGGACCACTTAATGTTGAGGAGGAAGGACGATGATGATGCTGGTTCGGATAACTGATAAAGAATCCACGATGGTTGGCCGGTCAGAGCACAGGAGTTCAAGAGATGTGTAAACTGTGTGGTTTATTTGTCCAAGTTCTTGATATATATATATATATATATATATATGTATATATATATATAGTTTCTGTGAAATAACACACAGAAGACAATTATACAAAATTATACAAATTACAATACAATGGTCACACCTTAATGGACAAAACATGTCAAAGAAACCGATTCTCATTCCGTGGGAACGGGCACCATCGTGTGGTGGACAAACGCCACTACCCGCACACGGTCCATTGGATCACGTGACCACTTAACACGCCGCAAAGGGCGGTGGCTAATTGCTGGAGCGTCCTTCGTCGACGACGGACTACTACTACTATATCAAATGCACACAAGGCAACGCACACAACTACGGACTAACCAAACACTGAAAGGCAACTATGGTGAAAACAAACACTTACTTAACTTAAGACAAAAAACCCAGGAGGACGAGCGGCAGCCAACTACTCTCAGAGCGAACTTCAACCACTACTGCGCATGTCAAAACTGCCACGCAACGTGTGACGTCATCTTAAAGGGAGCCTTCTGTACACTATGTTTGTGACACATGATATAATAATAATACATTATAACATATATGTAGATAGAAATTTTAACCCCCACACCCCCAACACTCATTCTTCAAACAATCTTTTGGTTTCAGGTGAAGTGCTTGCTCTTCTCGAAGGAGCTGAGTTACACAAACAACACCACATGCATGTTGAGGCAGTACCGAGCCTTGAATGAAAATGAACGTGCACAACCCGCGCCAAGTAATAACCCACAATCATTTAAAATGCCATGTCCCTCACTGTGGCCGAAACATAACAACATGATCGAATGTAATGTGTCTGTGTAGGTACCAGGAAACATGCTGTGGATCAGGCTTCGGTTGCCATGGTTGTGAAGGATTCCCAGCCTTTCACACTGGTGGAAGATCAGGGATTTAGGAGCCTCCTGGATCTCCTCGAGCCTACCTATATTATTCCAACTAGACAGGTGAGTATTGTATATCCATAATTTATGCTGTTTGTTGTATGGTAAATGACAGGTGCCATAGTAGTGGGCAGCAGTAGATCAGGTGGTTGAGCAGGTTGTCCAATGACTGCAGGGTTGGCGGTTCAAATCCCACTCCCACCAAGTTGCTTTCATAGTGTCATTGGGTTAGACCTAATCTCCCTCGCCTCGTGTGAATGAACTCTGAGGTGCTTTGAGTGTCATGAAAAGCGCTATATAAATCTGAGGCATTATTGTTTATTTTATTTTCCAGGCTCTAAAGGCAATGGTCGAGGAGAGATTCCATGCCGAAATGCAGAAGGCAAAAGAAGAGGTCCAGAAAGCTAAAGCTTGCAGTCTGACTGCAGACATGTGGACCTCTATGGACATGGAGGCCTATCTTGGTGTGACGTGTCACTTTATTACTGAGGAGGACACTCTGAACACCATCCTGCTGGGAGTGGAACACTTTCCACAGAGCCACACAGCAGAGAACTTAGCCCAGGCAAAGACAAAAATTATGGCAGAATGGGGAATAAAAGATTAGGTCAAATGCCTGGTCACAGATGCGGCATCCAATATGATAGCCTGTGCACACACTCTTGGTGTAAGGCAAAGCATATGTGTTGCACATTCCCTTAATTTGATTGTGCGAAAGTCATTTGACCAGGTCCCCATATTGTCTGAAATAAGAGCAAAAACCAGAAAAATTGTGGCCTACTTCCGGACCTCCACAACTGCTAAAGAACGCCTTGGCCACATGCAAGAGTCCATGGGAAGACCAAAACATAAGTTGCTAATGGAGGTAGAAACACGCTGGAACAGCACACTGCTTATGCTCCAGCGTGTCTTTGAGCAGCGGGAAGCCATGGGGGCTGCCCTTGCTTTACTGTCACAACTCACATCCAGTGACTTCAAAACAATTGAAGAAATCATTAAAGTGCTTGGCCCATTCCACCAGGCCACTGTTAAGCTGTTAGAGGAGAAACGGGTGTCGGGTCTAAAGTGATACCACAGATGAAAATGCTTCTGCATGCAGTGAACTGCGAAGCTTCTAATGTGACCACAGAAACACCAAAAATGTTGACAGACATTTTAAAAGTAAGGCTGAGGGATCATCTGGCCAAACTAGAGACTGCCAGTGTAATGACACTGGCAACACTGCTGGATCCACGGTTGAAAGTACTTGGATTCCACAGTGAGTTGAGAGCAAATGAGGCCGTAGAAAGACTGAAAACGGAGTGCGCCAACATAATCTCTCTGCCATCAATTCCTCCACAAAGGCCTCAAGTGAAGGATGAAAATGCGGCAGCACAATCAACATTTTATATCTGTTTTCATGTTTACTATAATACTATCATGAAGTGCTGTCTTTTTTTTAGGTGGTGGGAACCTGTGGAGTCTATTTGACACGTCGGTAAATGAGAGTCGGGGCGTGTCCAATGCTGAAGCTGAGGCTATTGTGGAAGTGCAACGGTACCTCATCCAAAAATACATTTCAAGAAATGAGGACCCACTGTTGTTTTGGAAGGACCACAAAACCACATATCCACACCTTTACCAGTTGGCAATTTGGTTCCTTTGCACGCCTGCTTCTCTCCCTGCGAGAAGATTTTCTCAAAGGCATGGGAAATCATATCCGAAAAAAGGAATCGACTGAGCCCCAACACAGTGAAAATGATTGAATATGTCCAAGTTACACAAGCACATCAAGTAACTGAACATACAACTGACAAATCAACGGACAGTTAACCACATAACATCTGGGTTACATCCAATGACCAGCAGATGTCAGCAATGAGCTATTAAATGAGGCCTCGACTGATCAACTGACACAAGCCAAATCTATCAATCACATAGGAAAGCAATGGCACAAGAGGAAGATCATTACCTGTGGATGTGAAGTGACCTTCTGCCAACACAGTCTGGAGCCAAGGTGTTGAAATCAGCGAGGTTTGATTGCAAAATTGGTCCCAGCTGTGTAGCTGTGAAGCTGCAGGAAAGCAGGAGAGGAAACAGAAAAACACACAACTGGGGAACAACAAAATAAAAGTGCTGAACATGGACATGACAAAAAGCTCAAGTAAAGTCAGGTCTGTGTTCCAAAGTTGATAGCAGAAGCAGGAGTTCAGGAACAGTGTCCTGGTTAAAGGTAGAGGGAGGTTGGTGTTTGGCAAACTGAAACAAATGGAAGAAGTGAAAATCGGAAAATACTGTATCACAGATGCCAGTGTCTGTGATGTGGATATTATAAAATAATTTTGGGTGGGATTCGATTTAAAAAAGAATCTTATTATTTGGATAATTTCTGATTAATTAGTCCCAACTAATCGCAGTTTAATCATACAAGAATATTTGCCACAAGAAGCCACATCCTTCAATTGGACCCATATGGACCGATACATACATTTAAACAACAAAATATTGTTTATTTTACATCAGTTTGACAATAGCACAATAAATCACGATGGTGGCGATATTCAAGTTTTTATACCACCTTATTTAAACTAAAGCTCTTTTAATGTCATGAAAATATTTGTATAAAAATTTCAATTTTATAAGAATTTCAAGTACATCCAGAGTAGTGGAAACCCTGGCCATTGTTAGAGAAAAACATTCCTCAACAAAAGCAATCAGATGCTTTTGTTTGCTTTTGGTTCCCTGTTGTCTGGAGAGCAAACTGTTCAATTCAATTCAATTTAATTATGTTTTTGTTGTAATTAGTTAATCATAATAATAAGTTGTAATTAATTAATTGTAATTAACTCGTTAAAGTCCCACGCCTAATTAAAATAGATTCTGTATAAAATTATGGCATGCTGCTGATGTTTAGTGCATTTTTAAACAATGCCTACTGTCTCATGGAATATTGAATAGTTACTTTTTCTTGTCATGTGTCATTGTAGGCCATCAAAACAAGGTTTGCACGTGTCCTCGGAAGTGAGGATTCTGTCCTGGTGCTGTGACGCTACCAAAATTCAAGCTTCGTTGGCTGCATGATCCGAAGCGGAGGGATCTGGTGAAGGCAAGTCTGCTGCCACCACCACCACACAGCAACTGTCTACCAGCAGAGAGGAGGAGTTCTTTGGCTTTGCAGAGAACAAAGAAGCTTCATACCTCAAATCAAAGAAGAAACAGGTTGAGGCTTTCTGAATCAATTTCCATTGATAAAAAAATGTCTCTCAAACTTAATGCAGCCACTCCCTCCGTTGCCCCAGTATAAGGTCTATTTAGCCTTGGGAGAACTGATTCTCCCTCCAAAGAGAAACACGCCGTCAGAGCTCAAGTTTGAGAAGCTTCTCCACATGAGGTACAGTCATTGGTTTGTGGGATAGCAATGTTGATGAGTGAAATTCCTAAATGTCTTACTACCACTACTGAAGCACTTTATGCAGCATTTTTTATTTAATTTGTTATTTTATTTATCATAATATCTAGAGTTACGAAAATAATTTATTTTGTTTGTGTGGCTGAAAATATTTGTGTTACCAAACCATTGTCACTGCAGTTAATTTCCCAGTTTGGTATAGTTGTGTTTCTGTTTTATGATTCTCAGCATTGCACTATTTGCACTATTGTTTGTTCTTGCTGCTGTTTGTTCTGTAAAAGACTTGATTTTTGTTTTCACTGCTAAAAGTATAGGTTATACTCTAAATAATTACAATAAATATGACTATCAAAAGTTTCAATATTGTCATTCATTCAGCTGCTCTCACTGTCATGGCCCCTCACACCATGCTTTTATTTTGTCAGCTACTTCCTGCTCCTGTGTGTGTGTCTTTAACTCTCTTGACAGTGTCGGGCGCGATCAGCAGCTGCAATCAATTTCTCACTGATGAACCTCCACCTCTAAAGGAGAAGCTGGAGGTTGATGCAGCTCCACATTCTGAATGTTTCTACATGGTGGTTTGCTTTTGGACTCCTGTTCTGAACATTTTGGCCTTTTACTTCCACATATTTTTTTTCTTCCTGGATTGACTTTTTTTTTTTTGCCTTTGTGCCTGAGAATTTTTGTAAGTTTATTCTATTTGATGTTTTCTTGTTTCTTAGTTCCTTGTCACTCGTGCCCGACCTGTTGTCAGTGTGTTTCTGGACTCTTTTGATGCTCCCTGGATTTCGGTTGAGCTTGCTCCGTTGGAGTTCCTCTTAGTTATTTGTTTGGACTCGGGCCAGGCCCCATTTGTGTTGGCTCTTGTCTTGGACTCTTTGTGGGCATATTGGTATCAGCCTTTCTATACTTCCTGCGCTTGGCTTCTCCACATTGTCTGAGCCGTGACACTCGCACTGCCATTGCACCTTTAGCTCACTCTAAATACGTTTAGGAAATCACAAATGACTAATTGTACAGCTATAACCGATATGTAACTTTACTCTAAGCACAGAATTTTAGGTACACTCACCAGCGAACAAACACACAAGGTGTAGTGATCATTGTGTGGAAACGCATCAAGCGTTTCCACACAATGACACACTGTGTTGATACTGTCACTGAATGCCAACATCTGCTGGACATAAAAAAAATCCCTGCAGCCACCTACCTGACAGACTGAATTGACACTGATTTGGTGAACTACTGTATACAATGACATCATTTTTCCAATGTTTTTAAATTTTCTCAATTAAATTATACCTTGAAATTCATTTGAATTAGAATGGAAGGAGACAAGGCTTGGAAATGATTATATATATATATATATATATATATATATATATATATATATATATATATATATATATTAAAAATACCACAAGGGGTTAGTGAAAGGATGCTCTTGATTATTATGCTAGTGAGTTTTCAGTTTGGAATTGGCCAGCGTCCACTTCATAGTACTTTTGTAAAAGTTCTTGTAATGCCATCCCACAGGAGATGAATGAGATGGAATACAGTGAAACAAGAGAGCCATCACAAATGAACATGACAGGCCTCCTCACTGCTTGAGTTACATACAGCCTTAGGAAAACTGTTTGGAATGCCTGCAGGAAATATGGCACACCTCACCACATCAGCTTTCAGGGTGTGCTCATCTTTTATGTCGATGGTGAAGGTGACAGGGCAATCCTCAGAAATCCTCAAATCGGCAATAACCAAAGCATTTAAAAAGTGAACTGGTTTTAGGGGAATGTAATGTTTTTGATGAGTGCTGTTTAAATGTAAAGCTGCAGTGTGGATGGACTGTTATAATTCCTTTCGAAACGACATCAGTCCATTGCAGCCCAGTAAAGCCTCGTCCTTTTTGAGTTTTCCTTAAGTCAAGCCATTCCTTTTTGTTGACAAAAAAAAAACAAAAAAACGGGGCAGACGTGGCATTTGACATATGAAATATGGTTCTTTATCACTGGGATCTGATGATGTGGTCAGAGGTTCCATGTCATTACCCTATAAATATAATTATGAATAATTTAATTTCCACCAATGCCATATGAATTTGGGGAAACATACATCTACATAAACATAAAATCTAGATAATAAACAAATCTAGAAATACTTTTACCATTAAGGCTAGACATTCAGGCTCCTCCATGGCGAAGACAATATATATATATATATATATATATATATATATATATAAATGGTGGGACTTTGACGAATCAATTACGATTAATTAATTACAACATCATTACAATTAATTACAACTTTATTTATTTATTTATTTTTTTTAATTTAACAGTTTGCTCTCCAGACAACAGGGAACCTTTGTAAGTGCAGGAGTTCCTGGTCCACTGATCACATTGATGGACAAGACACGTGGCAGCTAGGATGATAACAACAACAACAACAACAACAACAACAACAACAACAACAACAACAACAACAACAACAAACATGGAGGAATCCCTGAACAAAAGCAAACAAAAGCACGTGTTTGCTTTTGTTCAGGGAGGTTTTTCACTACACAATGGCCAGGGTTTCCACTACTACACTACAAATATTTTCAAGACATTAAAAGAGCTTTTTTTTCAAAAAGGTGATATAAAAACTTATTGACACCATCATGATTTATTGTGCTATTGTCAAACTGAAAATAAACAATATTTTGTTGTTTAAATGTATGTATGGCTCCATCATTCGTTTCAGTAATATACCAAATTCATCCAAATTGAAAAATGTGGCTTCTTGTGGCAAATATTCTTATACCATTAAACAGTGATTAATTGAGATTAATTCATCACAAATTCTGTCATTAACTCAATTTTTTTAATCGAATCCCACCACTTTACTTCAGAATTCTATTAAAAAAACAAAACAAAAAAACATGTATATTAGCCAGGCATCCTGAATGTGAATCCAATGAAAGATTCCACTAACCCCTTGTGGTACTTTTTATATATTTTTTAAAATATGCATGTTATTATATGACAATGTGTGTATTTATTTGTAAAAGACGTTGAAGCCATATTCTTACAATACATAAAGTCTATTTATTTCAGTACACAGCACATTGTTATCGGTCATCTCAGAAAACACAACAAACATTTCGACACATTCAACACTTCACTGGAGCTTTCGGTGTCGCTACTGTAACTGCACAAATACACACACTTTTTTTTGTTGTGAAAAGGCGGGATGGGTATATGTAGATTGCAGGCTTGCGTGATGCCAGTGTCTTTATTCATGTCACAACAATCAGCTTACCAGTGTGCTTCGCGTTCTTGCCTTAACACGCCTTGCTAGTGATGAGGGTTAGGTTAGGCTAACCCTAACGCCAACTCTACACCGGTTAAGCACAACGTGAAGCCATGCCTCGTCGCCATTAAGTTATATCCTTTCACATATATATGGACAACAGGAAAGCACAGTCGTACTGTATCTCATGTCTGCCATTATTCACTCTATCACTCACTGGATGCTCAAAATCATGCAATGGCAAATGAGGGAAGTTGCATTTATATGAATAAGTGTTTTTTTTTAACATTTGTTATCCCAATGTTGTCAAAATATTTGTTTTCATTTGTTATACCGTTACAGGTGCCGATATACTTTGTAGGGCAGCCTCTTCTGAAGACTGAGAGTCTCCTTTCTTGGTGGAAGGCAAATGAACGCCTGTTCTCAGCAACTGGATATATCATCTCAAAGAAGAGAACCAGCTCAACATACCAGCCTTAATTTTCAGATGGCACACTTCTTCTGATTTGAACAAACATGTCAGTGAAGCCTCATGTCAATTTTTAGAGTGCCACCTACTGAGCTGTGAAAATAATGGCAGTATTTCATGAAGCCTTGGCAGAACTTCACTTCTGCTGTTGCAGAGAGTGTAGGACCACCATAACTCAATTAAAAACTGATTTGATTCAGATTTTGAACCACACATCAACTCAAGACATTGTCATCAAGGGTTTGTGAGACTTTTTCGTTTGTTCGGCACTTTTTATCAGAGGTTTCAATCCGAGTTCCAGAGGGGTGGATAATACGGTGGAAATCACAGGCAAGTTGTCAGGGTTCCCCTCTGTAAGAAGCCAAAGTGGTTTGTGCTTGGTTTCAAGCCGAGGACCTTCCACACGTTGGGCAGATGTGTTAACCACCACACTGCAGATACATGACAAGCCTTTTTTTCAAATGATGGCATGAAAGACACCGAACCATCGAGTGCCATGAACAGTTCAAGTATTTTTTAATGAACGCACTGATGAACGGAACATGACAGGTAGTAGTGAGCATTGTTGAGATGAACTGTGATAACTCAAAGTTTCAAATCACATCCCAAACTGATCGTTGTTCTTGAACCAAAGGCATTAACCCTGTGGTGGGAAAACTGGTCCTCAAAGGGTCGGGTTGGGAAGGTCACGTCTCTGACAACCCAGTCTCACTGAAAAACATGCAATAATGAAGTTTGTCAATCCATTTGACAGAAATGTTTCAAAAAACGTCACCTTGGTATATTTTACTTCTCAATAGCTTTCAGGTTTCTCCGCTGTCTGAACACAAAATATGGCGAACATCCGTTCTATTTTTCATTTTATTTTTTTAGTGTGGGTCTCGATGAACTACTTGTATTGTGACGTTTGCTCATCTCGCGTGCAATTCTTATGTAAATTCATCATTACCAAATTTGGTCGTGTGACGCACCACCCACGTTGTTCATTACCATATTTGGTTGTGTGACGCACCGCCTACTTTGTTCATTACAATATTTGGTCGCGTGACGCGCTACCAACTTTGCTCATTACCATATTTGTTGGTGTGACGCGCGGCCCACTTTGTTCATTATCATATTTGGTTGTGTGACGCACCGCCTACTTTGCTCATTACAACATTTGGTTGCGTGACGCGCCGCCCACTTTGCTCATAACCATATTTGTTGGCGTGACGCGCCGCCCACTTTGCTCATTACCTTATTTGGTTGTGTGACGCGTCTCCCATGTTATTTATTACCAAATTCGGTGGTGTGACGCGCCGTCCACGTTGTCCATTCCCATATTTGGTTGTGTGACGCACCTCCCACTTTTCTCATTACCATATTTGGTGGCGTGACGCTCCGCCCACTTTGCTCATTACCATATTTGGTGGCGTGACGCCCGGCCCACTTTATTCATTACCCTATTTGGTTGTGTGACGCGCCGGCCATGTTCATCATTACCAAATTTGGTCGTGTGACGCACCACCCATGTTGTTCATTACCATATTTGGTTGTGTGACGCACCGCCTACTTTGTTCATTACAATATTTGGTCGCGTGACGCGCTACCAACTTTGCTCATTACCATATTTGTTGGTGTGACGCGCGGCCCACTTTGTTCATTATCATATTTGGTTGTGTGACGCACCGCCTACTTTGCTCATTACAACATTTGGTCGCGTGACGCGCCGCCCACTTTGCTCATAACCATATTTGTTGGCGTGACGCGCCGCCCACTTTGCTCATTACCTTATTTGGTTGTGTGACGCGTCTCCCATGTTATTTATTACCAAATTCGGTGGTGTGACGCGCCGTCCACGTTGGCCATTACCATATTTGGTTGTGTGACGCACCGCCCACTTTTCTCATTACCATATTTGGTGGCGTGACGCGCGGCCCACTTTGTTCATTACCCTATTTGGTCGTGTGACGCGCCGGCCATGTTGATCATTACCAAATTTGGTCGTGTGACGCACCACCCACGTTGTTCATTACCATATTTGGTTGTGTGACGCACCGCCTACTTTGTTCATTACAATATTTGGTCGCGTGACGCGCTACCAGCTTTGCTCATTACCATATTTGTTGGTGTGACGCGCCGCCCACTTTGCTCATTACAATATTTGGTCGCGTGACGCGCCACCCACTTTGTTCAATATCATATTTGGTTGTGTGACGCGCCACCCATGTTATTCATTACCAAATTTGGTCGTGTGACGCGCCGCCCACTTTGTACATCACCATATTTGGTCACGTGACCCGCCGCCCTCTTTGTTCATTACTATATTTGGGTGTGTGACGCACCGCCCACTTTGTTCTTTATCATATTTGGTGGCGTGACGCGCCGCCCACTTTGCGAATAACCTTAATTGGTCGTTCAACGCACCGTTCACTTTGCTCATAACCATATCTGGTTGCGTGAGGCGACTCCGACTTTGTTCATTACCATATTTGGTCGTGTGACGCGCCGTCCACGTTGTTCATTACCATATTTGGTTGTGTGACGCTCCGCCTACTTTGCTCATTACAATAATTGGTTGCGTGACGCGCCGCCCACTATGCCCATTACCATATTTGGTCGCGTGACGCGACACCCACTTTGCCGCCATCTATTCTCACTACCATATTTGGTCGCGTGACGCGCAACCCACTTTGTTCATTACCATATTTGGTCACATGACGCGTTGCCCTCTTTGATCATAACTATATTTGGTTGTGTGACGCGCCGCCCATGTTCATTACCAAATTTGGTCGTGTGACGCGGTGCCCACGTTGTTCAACACCATATTTGGTTGTGTGACGCTCCGCCCACTTTACTCATTACAATATTAGGTCACGTGACGCGCGACACACTTTGTACATCACCATATTTGATCATGTGACGCGCCGCCCTCTTTGTTCATTACTATATTTGGTTGTGTGACTCGCCGCCCATGTTGTTCATTACCATATTTGGTCGTGTGACGCGCCGTCCACGTTGTTCATTACCATATTTGGTTGTGTGACGCTCCGCCTACTTTGCTCATTACAATAATTGGTTGCGTGACGCGCCGCCCACTATGCCCATTACCATATTTGGTCGCGTGATGCGACACCCACTTTGCCGCCATCTATTCTCACTACCATATTTGGTCGCGTGACGCGCAACCCACTTTGTTCATTACCATATTTGGTCACATGACGCGTTGCCCTCTTTGATCATAACTATATTTGGTTGTGTGACGCGCCGCCCATGTTCATTACCAAATTTGGTCGTGTGACGCGGTGCCCACGTTGTTCAACACCATATTTGGTTGTGTGACGCTCCGCCCACTTTACTCATTACAATATTAGGTCACGTGACGCGCGACACACTTTGTACATCACCATATTTGATCATGTGACGCGCCGCCCTCTTTGTTCATTACTATATTTGGTTGTGTGACTCGCCGCCCATGTTGTTCATTACCAAATTTGGTCGTGTGACGTGCCGCACACGTTGTTCATTACCATATTTGGTTGAGTGACGCACTGCCTACATTGCTCATTACAATATTTGTTGGCGTGACGCCCCGCCCACTTTGTTCATTAACATATTTGTTGGCGTGACGCGCCGCCCACTTTGTTTATCACCATATTTGGTCGCGTGACGTGCCGCCTACTGTGTTCATTGGCATATTTGGTTGTCACGCTCCCCCCCCTTTTCTCATTTCCATATTTGGTCGCATGACGCCCGACCCTCTTTGTACATTGCCATATTTCGTCGTGTGAAGCTCCGCCCACTTTGCCGCCATCTTTTCTCACGAGCATATTTGGTTGTATGACTCACCGCCCATGTTGATCATTACCAAATTTGGTCGTGTGACGCGCGACCCACTTTGTTCATTACCATATTTGGTCGCGTGACGCGTGGCCCATTTTGTTCATTACCCTATTTGGTTGTGTGACGCGCCGACCATGTTGATCATTACCAAATTTGGTCGTGTGACGCACCGCCCACGTTGTTCATTACCATATTTGGTTGTGTGACGCACTGCCTACTTTGCTCATTACAATATTTGGTCGCATGACGCGCCGCCCACTTTGTTCTTTACCATATTTGGTTGTTTGACGCGCCGCCCATGTTGTTCATTGCCAAATTTGGTCGTGTGACGCGCCACCCACGTTGTCCATTACCATATTTGGTTGTGTGACGCTCCGCCAGCTTTACTCATTACAATATTTGGTCGCGTGACGCGCCGCCCACTATGCTCATTACCATATTTGGTCGCGTGACGCGCCGGCCACTTTGCCGCCATCTATTCTCACTACCATATTTGGTCGCGTGACTCGGCGCCCACTTTGTTCTTTACCATATTTAGTGGCGTGACGCGCCGCCCACTTTGTTTGTCACCATATTTGGTCACGTGACGCCCCGCCCACTGTGTTCATTGCCATATTTGGTTTAGTCACGCTCCGCCCCCTTTACCCATTTCCATATTTGGTCGCGGGACGCCCCACCCTCTTCGTTCATTGCCATGTTTCGTCGTGTAAAGCTCCGACCACTTCGCCGCCATCTTTTCTCACGTCCATATTTGGTCGTGTTATGCTCAGCCCACTTTATTCATTACCATATTTGGTTGAGTGACGCTCCGCCTACTTTGCTCATTACAACATTTGGTCACGTGACGTGCCGCCCTCTTTGTTCATTACTATATTTGGTTGTGTGACTCGCCGCCCATGTTGTTCATTACCAAATTTGATCGTGTGACGCGGCGCCCTCGTTGTTCATTACCATATTTGGTTGTGTGACGCTCCGCCCCCTTTACTCATTTCCATATTTGGTCGCGTGACGCTCCGCCCTCTTTGTTCATTGCCATATTTCATCGTGTGAAGCTCTGCCCACTAGGCCGCCATGTTTTCTCACGACCATATTTGGTCGTGCAATGCGACGCCCACTTTGCTCATTACAATATTTGGTCGCCTGACGCGCCGCCCACTTAGCTCATTACCATATTTGGTCACGTGACGCACCGTCCACTTTGTTCATTACAATATTACGTCACGTGATGCGCCGCCCACTTTGCTCATTACCTTATTTGGTTGCGTGACGGGCGTCTCGCTTTGTTCATTACCATATTTGGTTGTTTGACGCTCCGCTTACTTTGCTGATTACAATATTTGGTGGCGTGGCGCTCCGCCCACTTTGTTCATTACCATATTTGGTCACGTGACGCGCTGCCCACTCTTCCGCCCACTTTGCCGCCCACATAGCGCATAGCCATATTTGGTTGTTCAACGGACGGTTCACTTTGCTCATAACCATATTACTGGTTGCGTGAGCCGACGCCCTCTTTGTTCATTACCATATTTGGTCACGTGACGACCGCCCACTTTGCTTATTACCTTATTTGGTTGTGTGACCCGCCGCCCACTTTGTTCATTACGATATTTGGTCACGTGACGGTCGCCCACTTTGTTCATTGCCATATTTGGTCGGGTGATGCGCCGACCACTTTGCCACCCACTTTGCCGCCCACTTTGACTCCCACTCTTCGGCCCACTTTGTGCATTATCATTTTTCGTCGTTCAACGCGCCGTTCACTTTGCTCATAATCATATCTCGTTGCTTGAACCGACGCCGACTTTGTTCATTGCCATATTTGGTCCAGTGACGCGGCGCCAACTTTGCTCATTATAATATTTGATAGCGTGACGCGCCGCCCACTTCGCTCATTACCATATCTGGTTGCGAGATGCGACGCCAACTTTGTTCATTACTATATTTGGTCACGCAACGTGCCGCCCTCTTTGCTCATTACGGTTTTTGGTCGAGTGACACGCCGCCCACTTTGCCGCCCACTTTGCCGGCCACTTTGCCGCCCACTTTGCCGCCCACTTTGCCGCCCTCTTTGCTCATTACCGTTTTTGGTCGAGTGACACGCCGCCCACTTTGCCGCCCACTTTGCCGCCCACTTTGCCGCCCACTTTGCTCATAACCATATTTAGTCAAGTGATGCGCCGCCCACTTTGTTAATTAAGATATTTGGTCCTGTGACGCGCCGCCCGCCTTGCTTATTACCATATTCGGTCGCGTGACGTGCTGTCCACTTTGCTCATTACCATATTTGGTCTCATGACGGACCGACGCACTTTGTTCATTGCCATATTTGGTTGTGTGACGCGCCGCCCACTTTGCAGCCCATATTGCCGCCCACTTTGCCGCCCACTTTGCCGCCCTCTTTGCTCATTACCGTTTTTGGTCGAGTGACACGCCACTCACTTTGCCGCCCACTTTGCCGCCCACTTTGCCGCCAACTTTGCTCATAACCATATTTAGTCAAGTGACGCACCGCCTACTTTGCTCATTACAATATTTGGTCGCGTGACGCGCCGCCCACTTTGCTCATTACCATATTTGTTGGCGTGACGCGCCGCCCACTTTGCTCATTACCATATTTGGTCGCGTGACGCGGGACCGACTTTGTTCATTACCATATTTGGTGGCGTGACGCGCCGCCCACTTTCTTTATCACCATATTTGGTCGCGTGACGTGCCGCCCACTGTGTTCATTGGCATATTTGGTTGTGTCACGCTCCGCCCCCTTTACTCATTTCCATATTTGGTCACATGACGCCCCACCCTCTTGGTTCATTGCCATATTTCGTCGTGTGAAGCTCCGCCCACTTTGCCGCCATCGTTTCTCACGAGCATATTTGGTTGTGTGACTCACCGCCCATGTTGATCATTACCAAATTTGGTCGCGTGACCCGCCGACCACTTTGCCTGCATCTATTCTCACTACCATATTTGGTCGAGTGACTCGCCGCCCACTATGTTATTTACCATATTTGGTGGCGTGACGCACCGCCCACTGTGTTCATTGCCATAATTGGTTGTGTCACGCTCCGCCCCCTTTAGTCATTTCCATATTTGGTCGCGTGACGCCCCACCCTCTTTGTTCATTGCCATATTTCGTCGTGTAAAGCTCCGCCCACTTTGCCGCCAACTTTTCTCACAAACATATTTGGTCGTGTGATGCTCCGCCCACTTTATTCATGACCATATTTGGTTGTGTGACGCTCCGCCTACTTTGCTCATTACAATATTTGGTCACGTGACGCGCCGCCCTCTTTGTTCATTACTATATTTGGTTGTGTGACTCGCCGCCCATGTTGTTCTTTACCAAATTTCGTCGTGTGACGCGCCGCCGCGTTGTTCATTACCATATTTGGTTGTGTGACGCTCCGCCTACTTTAGTCATTACAATATTTGGTCGCATGACGCGCCGCCCATTTCGTTCAATACCATATTTGGTTGTGTAACGCGCCGCCCATGTTGATCATTACCAAATTTGGTCGTGTGACGCGCCACCCACGTTGTTCATTACGATATTTCTTTGTGTCACGCTCCGCCCCCTTTACTCATTTCCATATTTGGCCAAGTGACGCCCCACCCTCTTTGTTCATTGCCATACTTCGTCGTGTGAAGCTCCGCCCACTTTGCCGCCATCTTTTCACACGACCATATTTGGCCGCATGACGCCCCACCCTCTTTGTTCATTGCCATATTTTGTCGTGTGAAGCTCCGCCCACTTTGCCGCCATCTTTTCTCACGAGCATATTTGGTTGTTTGACGCGCCGCCCATGTTGTTCATTGCCAAATTTGGTCGTGTGACGCGCCACCCACGTTGTCCATTACCATATTTGGTTGTGTGACGCTCTGCCTACTTTACTCATTACAATATTTGGTCGCGTGACGCGCCGCCCACTATGCTCATTACCGTATTTGGTCGCGTGACCCGCTGCCCACTTTGCGGCCATGAATTCTCACTACCATATTTAGTCGCGTGACTCGCCGCCCACTTTATTCTTTACCACATTTGGAGGCGTGACGCGCCGCCCACTTTGTTTATCACCATATTTGGTCGCGTGACGCACCGCCCACTGTGTTCATTGTCATATTTGGTTGTGTCACGCTCCGCCCCCTTTACTCATTTCCATATTTGGTCGCGTGACTCCCCACCCTCTTTGTTCATTGCCATATTTCGTCCGGTAAAGCTCCGCCCACTTTGCCGCCATCTTTTCTCACTGCATATTTGGTCGCGTGATGCTCCGCCCACTTTATTCATTACCATATTTGGTTGTGTGACGCTCCGCCTACTTTGCTCATTACAATATTTGGTCGCGTGACGCGCCGCCCATTTTGTTCAATACCATATTTGGTTGTGTGACGCGCCGCCCATGTTGATCATTACCAAATTTGGTCGTGTGACGCGCCGCCCACTTTGCTCATTACCTTATTTGGTTGTGTGACGCGTCTCCCATGTTATTTATTACCAAATTCGGTGGTGTGACGCGCCGTCCACGTTGTCCATTCCCATATTTGGTTGTGTGACGCACCTCCCACTTTTCTCATTACCATATTTGGTGGCGTGACGCTCCGCCCACTTTGCTCATTACCATATTTGGTGGCGTGACGCGCGGCCCACTTTGTTCATTACCCTATTTGGTTGTGTGACGCGCCGGCCATGTTCATCATTACCAAATTTGGTCGTGTGACGCACCACCCATGTTGTTCATTACCATATTTGGTTGTGTGACGCACCGCCTACTTTGTTCATTACAATATTTGGTCGCGTGACGCGCTACCAACTTTGCTCATTACCATATTTGTTGGTGTGACGCGCGGCCCACTTTGTTCATTATCATATTTGGTTGTGTGACGCACCGCCTACTTTGCTCATTACAACATTTGGTCGCGTGACGCGCCGCCCACTTTGCTCATAACCATATTTGTTGGCGTGACGCGCCGCCCACTTTGCTCATTACCTTATTTGGTTGTGTGACGCGTCTCCCATGTTATTTATTACCAAATTCGGTGGTGTGACGCGCCGTCCACGTTGGCCATTACCATATTTGGTTGTGTGACGCACCGCCCACTTTTCTCATTACCATATTTGGTGGCGTGACGCGCGGCCCACTTTGTTCATTACCCTATTTGGTTGTGTGACGCGCCGGCCATGTTGATCATTACCAAATTTGGTCGTGTGACGCACCACCCACGTTGTTCATTACCATATTTGGTTGTGTGACGCACCGCCTACTTTGTTCATTACAATATTTGGTCGCGTGACGCGCTACCAGCTTTGCTCATTACCATATTTGTTGGTGTGACGCGCCGCCCACTTTGCTCATTACAATATTTGGTCGCGTGACGCGCCACCCACTTTGTTCAATATCATATTTGGTTGTGTGACGCGCCACCCATGTTATTCATTACCAAATTTGGTCGTGTGACGCGCCGCCCACTTTGTACATCACCATATTTGGTCACGTGACCCGCCGCCCTCTTTGTTCATTACTATATTTGGGTGTGTGACGCACCGCCCACTTTGTTCTTTATCATATTTGGTGGCGTGACGCGCCGCCCACTTTGCGAATAACCTTAATTGGTCGTTCAACGCACCGTTCACTTTGCTCATAACCATATCTGGTTGCGTGAGGCGACTCCGACTTTGTTCATTACCATATTTGGTCGCGTGACGCGGCGTCCACTTTGTTCATTACCATATTTGGTTGTGTGACGCTCTGCCTAATTTGCTCATTACAATATTTGGTCGCGTGACGCACCGCCCACTTTTCTCATTACCATATTTGGTGGCGTGACGCTCCGCCCACTTTGCTCATTACCATATTTGGTGGCGTGACGCGCGGCCCACTTTGTTCATTACCCTATTTGGTTGTGTGACGCGCCGCCCATGTTGATCATTACCAAATTTGGTCGAGTGACGCACCGCCTACTTTGTTCATTACAATATTTGGTCGCGTGACGCGCCACCAACTTTGCTCATTACCACATTTGTTGGTGTGACGCGCCGCCCACTTTGCTCATTACCATATTGGGTCGCGTGACGCGCCACCCACTTTGTTCAATACCATATTTGGTTGTGTGACGCGCCTCCCATGTTATTCATTACAAAATTTGGTCGTGTGACGCGCCGTCCACGTTGTTCATTACCATATTTGGTTGTGTGACGCTCCGCCTACTTTGCTCATTACAATAATTGGTTGCGTGACGCGCCGCCCACTATGCCCATTACCATATTTGGTCGCGTGACGCGACACCCACTTTGCCGCCATCTATTCTCACTACCATATTTGGTCGCGTGACGCGCAACCCACTTTGTTCATTACCATATTTGGTCACATGACGCGTTGCCCTCTTTGATCATAACTATATTTGGTTGTGTGACGCGCCGCCCATGTTCATTACCAAATTTGGTCGTGTGACGCGGTGCCCACGTTGTTCAACACCATATTTGGTTGTGTGACGCTCCGCCCACTTTACTCATTACAATATTAGGTCACGTGACGCGCGACACACTTTGTACATCACCATATTTGATCATGTGACGCGCCGCCCTCTTTGTTCATTACTATATTTGGTTGTGTGACTCGCCGCCCATGTTGTTCATTACCAAATTTGGTCGTGTGACGTGCCGCACACGTTGTTCATTACCATATTTGGTTGAGTGACGCACTGCCTACATTGCTCATTACAATATTTGTTGGCGTGACGCCCCGCCCACTTTGTTCATTAACATATTTGTTGGCGTGACGCGCCGCCCACTTTGTTTATCACCATATTTGGTCGCGTGACGTGCCGCCTACTGTGTTCATTGGCATATTTGGTTGTCACGCTCCACCCCCTTTTCTCATTTCCATATTTGGTCGCATGACGCCCGACCCTCTTTGTACATTGCCATATTTGTGTGGCCTAATACAACGGTTCCTGCTTGTCGACGCGTTTTCCGAGTAGGAGTTAGGACGTCACCATCTTCACGGACCACCGGTTCTGATGTGGGGAAGATGACGACCGACCATTTTGTGCGACCCCTAGCGGACGAGTGTGGCTCACGCGGGAGGTTCGGGCATTTTGTCTCTCCACCCTGCACAGTGCAGGAGAGAGAATGTCTCGACCAGGAAGTCTCGTCTTTATTAAAAAAAAAGGGGCGAGAGTGGATCAGGAAGACACGGAGATGGGTTTTTTTGATGATGAGGTAGCGACAGCCAGAGACAACGCCCGTGTGAGAGCCTGCAATGTCATGTCGCGGCTCATGTCTGCAGCGCACCCAGTTCAGCCGCTTGAAGCTGGACCCAGTGAAGGACAAGAATCGCTGTCTGGTGCTGTCCGGACAGGCACGTCGGGATCTGATGTTCTGGGACTCTCGCGCACGTCTGATAAGGGGCATGCCGATCAGTTGTGTCCCTCGATATCTTCACATGTTCACAGACGCGTCCCTGTCGGGCTGGGGCAGGGCGCTGGACGGAGACAGCGTGGGTGGAGTCTGGTCAGGTCCGCCACATAAATGTTTTAGAGTTGATGGCGGTGGACCTAGTTCTTCGCCACTTTGCTCCTCGCGTGGAAAGGCACCATGTCATGATCAGGTCGGACAACTCGACTGCTGTAGCGTACCTGAACAGACAAGGGGGTGTCAGGTCACCCGCTCTCCACAAGGTGGCAGCATCCATCTTAGAATAGGCGGACAGTCATCTGCTGTCACTGAGAGCACGTCACGTCCCGGTGTTGCTCAATGTGGGAGCAGACGGTATGTCCCGAGGGGGTGCCCTGATGCAGGAGTGGGAGCTGTCGCCTCGAATTATAACATCTGTTTGGAGCCGGTTCGGATTACTGATCTGTTCGCTACAAAAGCGAATGCAAAATGTCCCCTCTGGTTCTCTTTGAGGGCGTCGGACTGCACAGACCTAAACCTAACCAGAACCCTTAATCTAGACTGTAGAAGTAAAAATTTTAAGTAGTTAAAAAAGAAACTTTCATCACCTGTACGTGATATAACCATGGATGGATGCGCTTACCAGTAAACGTCAGTTGGTAAAACATGCGCAATTTCCGGTTCCAGTCCCAGAATTTCCAGCTGACCGCATCAGGCAGTGACAGTCTAATAGACAGCATAGTAGCGGATGACAATGCCTGTTTAAAAATTTGTTGACCGTACGTTCGTGCGCCCGCATGCATGCACGGTGAATATGTTTCATTTAATTCCACGAAAATGTGGCACATTCACTAAACTGATTCAGACTAATTTAAACCAAAAAAATGCATTTCCATATTATGATTCTGCGCTGGTTTTTCTCTGTGAATTTGTCGGGAAACATAACAGAGAGCACAGGGGAACAAAAACCGGAGAATGAATAAGAACCAAGCTTTTTTCCTGTCTAGCTTTATTACATCATGACTCAGCGTGTTTCAATAAGGAGCATACATACATACCTATTATTCTGAGGAGAAGGCACTTGATCAGAGTGTTAAAAGTGGAGAGATTTTGCCGTCTGCAATATTCTGACTAGCAGACAATGAATGACAGTTCGCTTTCGAGGTTGCTCTACCCTTCTGCCTTAAAGTGTAGCGGTCGGGTTGGAGTTGGGGCAGTGACACCACTCTCAGAATACGCATCTGGGCGGCTCGCCCAGAGAATTTACACAGTCGTAGGGATTGTTTAACAGAGAGTTGGAGAGTCTGACTCCGGGATTTGTGACCGTTCATACTGAAACCTGTCTTCTCAGAAAACATGAAAATAATGTATTTATGTCTAAATGTTACGCATTGTTGCTTTCCCAATTGCAATATGATAAAATCGACTAAACACATCCACAGTGAAGGTGTATATTTGCATTAAATATCCACATGACGTAATGACAAAACAGGACCCTTGGACTCTTGGTATTAACTGTTGTGACTGGCTGATAACCACCTTGTCCAACCATCTGACTGTATTCTGAAAGAGCAAAAAGTGTGCATTTAAATGTTTTACAAAACATCAAGGCACATTCATGAACAGCATTATCATTCAAAAAACATATCATAAGTGTTTCGTCTTGCTTCACCAAATTATACAATGGGTTCTGCAAAAGTAAGCAAGGTGTGGTGTTTGTAGTGAGAATTGCATCATTACCATATTAGGTCACGTGATGTGCCAGCCCACTTTGCTCATTACCATATTTGTCATGTGATGCTGCGCCCACTTTGACGCCTACTTGGCAACCAACTTTGCTCAACACCATATTTGGTCGCGTGACACGCCGCCCACTTAGTTCATTACCATATTTGGTCGCATGACGCCCCGCCATCTTTGCTCATTACCATATTTAGTCGTGTAACGCCCCGCCATCTTTGTTCAGTAACATATATGGTCGCGTGACACGCCGCCCACTTTGCCGGCCACTTTGACGCTCACTTTGCTCATGACCATATCTGGTTGCGTCAAGCGACGCCCACTTTGCTTATTAAAATATTTGGTCACGTGATGCGGCACTTACTATGCGCATTACCATATTTGGTCGTGTAACGCGCCGCACACATTGCTTATAACCATATCTGGTTGCGTGACGGGACACCCACTTTGCTTATTACTTTATTTGGTCACGTGATGCGGCCCTCACTTTGGGCATTACCATTTTTGGTCGCGCAACGCGCAGCCCACTTTGATCATTACAATATTTGGTCCAATGACGCACTGCGCACTTAGCTAATTACCATATTTGGTGGCGTGACGCGTGACCCACTTTGTTCATTACCATATTTGGTCGCATGACGCGCCGCCCTCTTTGTTCATTACTATATTTGGGTGTGTGACGCGCCTCCCACTTTGTTCTTTACCATATTTGGTGGCGTGACGCGCCGCCCACTTTGCGAATAACCTTATTTGGTCGTTCAACGCACCGTTCACTTTGCTCATAACCATATCTGGTTGCGTGAGGCGACTCCCACTTTGTTCATTACCATATTTGATCATGTGACGCGCCGCCGACTTTGTTCTTCATCATATTTGGTCACGTGACACGCCTCCCACTTTGTTCATTAACATATTTGGTCGCGTGACGCGGCGTCCGCTTTGTTCATTACCATATTTGGTTGTGTGACGCTCTGCCTAATTTGCTCATTACAATATTTGGTCGCGTGACGCACCGCCCACTTTTCTCATTACCATATTTGGTGGCGTGACGCTCCGCCCACTTTGCTCATTACCATATTTGGTGGCGTGACGCGCGGCCCACTTTGTTCATTATCATATTTGGCTGTGTGACGCACCGCCTACTTTGCTCATTACAACATTTGGTCGCGTGACGCGCCGCCCACTTTGCTCATAACCATATTTGTTGGCGTGACGCGCCGGCCACTTTGCTCATTACCTTATTTGGTTGTGTGACGCGCCTCCCATGTTATTTATTACCAAATTCGGTGGTGTGACGCGCCGTCCACGTTGTCCATTCCCATATTTGGTTGTGTGACGCACCGCCCACTTTTCTCATTACCATATTTGGTGGCGTGACGCTCCGCCCACTTTGCTCATTACCATATTTGGTGGCGTGACGCGCGGCCCACTTTGTTCATTACCCTATTTGGTTGTGTGACGCGCCGGCCATGTTCATCATTACCAAATTTGGTCGTGTGACGCACCACCCACGTTGTTCATTACCATATTTGGTTGTGTGACGCACCGCCTACTTTGTTCATTACAATATTTGGTCGCGTGACGCGCTACCAACTTTGCTCATTACCATATTTGTTGGTGTGACGCGCGGCCCACTTTGTTCATTATCATATTTGGTTGTGTGACGCACCGCCTACTTTGCTCATTACAACATTTGGTTGCGTGACGCGCCGCCCACTTTGCTCATAACCATATTTGTTGGCGTGACGCGCCGCCCACTTTGCTCATTACCTTATTTGGTTGTGTGACGCGTCTCCCATGTTATTTATTACCAAATTCGGTGGTGTGACGCGCCGTCCACGTTGTCCATTCCCATATTTGGTTGTGTGACGCACCTCCCACTTTTCTCATTACCATATTTGGTGGCGTGACGCTCCGCCCACTTTGCTCATTACCATATTTGGTGGCGTGACGCGCGGCCCACTTTGTTCATTACCCTATTTGGTTGTGTGACGCGCCGGCCATGTTCATCATTACCAAATTTGGTCGTGTGACGCACCACCCATGTTGTTCATTACCATATTTGGTTGTGTGACGCACCGCCTACTTTGTTCATTACAATATTTGGTCGCGTGACGCGCTACCAACTTTGCTCATTACCATATTTGTTGGTGTGACGCGCGGCCCACTTTGTTCATTATCATATTTGGTTGTGTGACGCACCGCCTACTTTGCTCATTACAACATTTGGTCGCGTGACGCGCCGCCCACTTTGCTCATAACCATATTTGTTGGCGTGACGCGCCGCCCACTTTGCTCATTACCTTATTTGGTTGTGTGACGCGTCTCCCATGTTATTTATTACCAAATTCGGTGGTGTGACGCGCCGTCCACGTTGGCCATTACCATATTTGGTTGTGTGACGCACCGCCCACTTTTCTCATTACCATATTTGGTGGCGTGACGCGCGGCCCACTTTGTTCATTACCCTATTTGGTTGTGTGACGCGCCGGCCATGTTGATCATTACCAAATTTGGTCGTGTGACGCACCACCCACGTTGTTCATTACCATATTTGGTTGTGTGACGCACCGCCTACTTTGTTCATTACAATATTTGGTCGCGTGACGCGCTACCAGCTTTGCTCATTACCATATTTGTTGGTGTGACGCGCCGCCCACTTTGCTCATTACAATATTTGGTCGCGTGACGCGCCACCCACTTTGTTCAATATCATATTTGGTTGTGTGACGCGCCACCCATGTTATTCATTACCAAATTTGGTCGTGTGACGCGCCGCCCACTTTGTACATCACCATATTTGGTCACGTGACCCGCCGCCCTCTTTGTTCATTACTATATTTGGGTGTGTGACGCACCGCCCACTTTGTTCTTTATCATATTTGGTGGCGTGACGCGCCGCCCACTTTGCGAATAACCTTAATTGGTCGTTCAACGCACCGTTCACTTTGCTCATAACCATATCTGGTTGCGTGAGGCGACTCCGACTTTGTTCATTACCATATTTGGTCGCGTGACGCGGCGTCCACTTTGTTCATTACCATATTTGGTTGTGTGACGCTCTGCCTAATTTGCTCATTACAATATTTGGTCGCGTGACGCACCGCCCACTTTTCTCATTACCATATTTGGTGGCGTGACGCTCCGCCCACTTTGCTCATTACCATATTTGGTGGCGTGACGCGCGGCCCACTTTGTTCATTACCCTATTTGGTTGTGTGACGCGCCGCCCATGTTGATCATTACCAAATTTGGTCGAGTGACGCACCGCCTACTTTGTTCATTACAATATTTGGTCGCGTGACGCGCCACCAACTTTGCTCATTACCACATTTGTTGGTGTGACGCGCCGCCCACTTTGCTCATTACCATATTGGGTCGCGTGACGCGCCACCCACTTTGTTCAATACCATATTTGGTTGTGTGACGCGCCTCCCATGTTATTCATTACAAAATTTGGTCGTGTGACGCGCCGTCCACGTTGTTCATTACCATATTTGGTTGTGTGACGCTCCGCCTACTTTGCTCATTACAATAATTGGTTGCGTGACGCGCCGCCCACTATGCCCATTACCATATTTGGTCGCGTGACGCGACACCCACTTTGCCGCCATCTATTCTCACTACCATATTTGGTCGCGTGACGCGCAACCCACTTTGTTCATTACCATATTTGGTCACATGACGCGTTGCCCTCTTTGATCATAACTATATTTGGTTGTGTGACGCGCCGCCCATGTTCATTACCAAATTTGGTCGTGTGACGCGGTGCCCACGTTGTTCAACACCATATTTGGTTGTGTGACGCTCCGCCCACTTTACTCATTACAATATTAGGTCACGTGACGCGCGACACACTTTGTACATCACCATATTTGATCATGTGACGCGCCGCCCTCTTTGTTCATTACTATATTTGGTTGTGTGACTCGCCGCCCATGTTGTTCATTACCAAATTTGGTCGTGTGACGTGCCGCACACGTTGTTCATTACCATATTTGGTTGAGTGACGCACTGCCTACATTGCTCATTACAATATTTGTTGGCGTGACGCCCCGCCCACTTTGTTCATTAACATATTTGTTGGCGTGACGCGCCGCCCACTTTGTTTATCACCATATTTGGTCGCGTGACGTGCCGCCTACTGTGTTCATTGGCATATTTGGTTGTCACGCTCCACCCCCTTTTCTCATTTCCATATTTGGTCGCATGACGCCCGACCCTCTTTGTACATTGCCATATTTGTGTGGCCTAATACAACGGTTCCTGCTTGTCGACGCGTTTTCCGAGTAGGAGTTAGGACGTCACCATCTTCACGGACCACCGGTTCTGATGTGGGGAAGATGACGACCGACCATTTTGTGCGACCCCTAGCGGACGAGTGTGGCTCACGCGGGAGGTTCGGGCATTTTGTCTCTCCACCCTGCACAGTGCAGGAGAGAGAATGTCTCGACCAGGAAGTCTCGTCTTTATTAAAAAAAAAGGGGCGAGAGTGGATCAGGAAGACACGGAGATGGGTTTTTTTGATGATGAGGTAGCGACAGCCAGAGACAACGCCCGTGTGAGAGCCTGCAATGTCATGTCGCGGCTCATGTCTGCAGCGCACCCAGTTCAGCCGCTTGAAGCTGGACCCAGTGAAGGACAAGAATCGCTGTCTGGTGCTGTCCGGACAGGCACGTCGGGATCTGATGTTCTGGGACTCTCGCGCACGTCTGATAAGGGGCATGCCGATCAGTTGTGTCCCTCGATATCTTCACATGTTCACAGACGCGTCCCTGTCGGGCTGGGGCAGGGCGCTGGACGGAGACAGCGTGGGTGGAGTCTGGTCAGGTCCGCCACATAAATGTTTTAGAGTTGATGGCGGTGGACCTAGTTCTTCGCCACTTTGCTCCTCGCGTGGAAAGGCACCATGTCATGATCAGGTCGGACAACTCGACTGCTGTAGCGTACCTGAACAGACAAGGGGGTGTCAGGTCACCCGCTCTCCACAAGGTGGCAGCATCCATCTTAGAATAGGCGGACAGTCATCTGCTGTCACTGAGAGCACGTCACGTCCCGGTGTTGCTCAATGTGGGAGCAGACGGTATGTCCCGAGGGGGTGCCCTGATGCAGGAGTGGGAGCTGTCGCCTCGAATTATAACATCTGTTTGGAGCCGGTTCGGATTACTGATCTGTTCGCTACAAAAGTGAATGCAAAATGTCCCCTCTGGTTCTCTTTGAGGGCGTCGGACTGCACAGACCTAAACCTAACCAGAACCCTTAATCTAGACTGTAGAAGTAAAAATTTTAAGTAGTTAAAAAAGAAACTTTCATCACCTGTACGTGATATAACCATGGATGGATGCGCTTACCAGTAAACGTCAGTTGGTAAAACATGCGCAATTTCCGGTTCCAGTCCCAGAATTTCCAGCTGACCGCATCAGGCAGTGACAGTCTAATAGACAGCATAGTAGCGGATGACAATGCCTGTTTAAAAATTTGTTGACCGTACGTTCGTGCGCCCGCATGCATGCACGGTGAATATGTTTCATTTAATTCCACGAAAATGTGGCACATTCACTAAACTGATTCAGACTAATTTAAACCAAAAAAATGCATTTCCATATTATGATTCTGCGCTGGTTTTTCTCTGTGAATTTGTCGGGAAACATAACAGAGAGCACAGGGGAACAAAAACCGGAGAATGAATAAGAACCAAGCTTTTTTCCTGTCTAGCTTTATTACATCATGACTCAGCGTGTTTCAATAAGGAGCATACATACATACCTATTATTCTGAGGAGAAGGCACTTGATCAGAGTGTTAAAAGTGGAGAGATTTTGCCGTCTGCAATATTCTGACTAGCAGACAATGAATGACAGTTCGCTTTCGAGGTTGCTCTACCCTTCTGCCTTAAAGTGTAGCGGTCGGGTTGGAGTTGGGGCAGTGACACCACTCTCAGAATACGCATCTGGGCGGCTCGCCCAGAGAATTTACACAGTCGTAGGGATTGTTTAACAGAGAGTTGGAGAGTCTGACTCCGGGATTTGTGACCGTTCATACTGAAACCTGTCTTCTCAGAAAACATGAAAATAATGTATTTATGTCTAAATGTTACGCATTGTTGCTTTCCCAATTGCAATATGATAAAATCGACTAAACACATCCACAGTGAAGGTGTATATTTGCATTAAATATCCACATGACGTAATGACAAAACAGGACCCTTGGACTCTTGGTATTAACTGTTGTGACTGGCTGATAACCACCTTGTCCAACCATCTGACTGTATTCTGAAAGAGCAAAAAGTGTGCATTTAAATGTTTTACAAAACATCAAGGCACATTCATGAACAGCATTATCATTCAAAAAACATATCATAAGTGTTTCGTCTTGCTTCACCAAATTATACAATGGGTTCTGCAAAAGTAAGCAAGGTGTGGTGTTTGTAGTGAGAATTGCATCATTACCATATTAGGTCACGTGATGTGCCAGCCCACTTTGCTCATTACCATATTTGTCATGTGATGCTGCGCCCACTTTGACGCCTACTTGGCAACCAACTTTGCTCAACACCATATTTGGTCGCGTGACACGCCGCCCACTTAGTTCATTACCATATTTGGTCGCATGACGCCCCGCCATCTTTGCTCATTACCATATTTAGTCGTGTAACGCCCCGCCATCTTTGTTCAGTAACATATATGGTCGCGTGACACGCCGCCCACTTTGCCGGCCACTTTGACGCTCACTTTGCTCATGACCATATCTGGTTGCGTCAAGCGACGCCCACTTTGCTTATTAAAATATTTGGTCACGTGATGCGGCACTTACTATGCGCATTACCATATTTGGTCGTGTAACGCGCCGCACACATTGCTTATAACCATATCTGGTTGCGTGACGGGACACCCACTTTGCTTATTACTTTATTTGGTCACGTGATGCGGCCCTCACTTTGGGCATTACCATTTTTGGTCGCGCAACGCGCAGCCCACTTTGATCATTACAATATTTGGTCCAATGACGCACTGCGCACTTAGCTAATTACCATATTTGGTGGCGTGACGCGTGACCCACTTTGTTCATTACCATATTTGGTCGCATGACGCGCCGCCCTCTTTGTTCATTACTATATTTGGGTGTGTGACGCGCCTCCCACTTTGTTCTTTACCATATTTGGTGGCGTGACGCGCCGCCCACTTTGCGAATAACCTTATTTGGTCGTTCAACGCACCGTTCACTTTGCTCATAACCATATCTGGTTGCGTGAGGCGACTCCCACTTTGTTCATTACCATATTTGATCATGTGACGCGCCGCCGACTTTGTTCTTCATCATATTTGGTCACGTGACACGCCTCCCACTTTGTTCATTAACATATTTGGTCGCGTGACGCGGCGTCCGCTTTGTTCATTACCATATTTGGTTGTGTGACGCTCTGCCTAATTTGCTCATTACAATATTTGGTCGCGTGACGCACCGCCCACTTTTCTCATTACCATATTTGGTGGCGTGACGCTCCGCCCACTTTGCTCATTACCATATTTGGTGGCGTGACGCGCGGCCCACTTTGTTCATTATCATATTTGGCTGTGTGACGCACCGCCCACTTTTCTCATTACCATATTTGGTGGCGTGACGCTCCGCCCACTTTGCTCATTACCATATTTGGTGGCGTGACGCGCGGCCCACTTTGTTCATTACCCTATTTGGTTGTGTGACGCGCCGGCCATGTTCATCATTACCAAATTTGGTCGTGTGACGCACCACCCACGTTGTTCATTACCATATTTGGTTGTGTGACGCACCGCCTACTTTGTTCATTACAATATTTGGTCGCGTGACGCGCTACCAACTTTGCTCATTACCATATTTGTTGGTGTGACGCGCGGCCCACTTTGTTCATTATCATATTTGGTTGTGTGACGCACCGCCTACTTTGCTCATTACAACATTTGGTTGCGTGACGCGCCGCCCACTTTGCTCATAACCATATTTGTTGGCGTGACGCGCCGCCCACTTTGCTCATTACCTTATTTGGTTGTGTGACGCGTCTCCCATGTTATTTATTACCAAATTCGGTGGTGTGACGCGCCGTCCACGTTGTCCATTCCCATATTTGGTTGTGTGACGCACCTCCCACTTTTCTCATTACCATATTTGGTGGCGTGACGCTCCGCCCACTTTGCTCATTACCATATTTGGTGGCGTGACGCGCGGCCCACTTTGTTCATTACCCTATTTGGTTGTGTGACGCGCCGGCCATGTTCATCATTACCAAATTTGGTCGTGTGACGCACCACCCATGTTGTTCATTACCATATTTGGTTGTGTGACGCACCGCCTACTTTGTTCATTACAATATTTGGTCGCGTGACGCGCTACCAACTTTGCTCATTACCATATTTGTTGGTGTGACGCGCGGCCCACTTTGTTCATTATCATATTTGGTTGTGTGACGCACCGCCTACTTTGCTCATTACAACATTTGGTCGCGTGACGCGCCGCCCACTTTGCTCATAACCATATTTGTTGGCGTGACGCGCCGCCCACTTTGCTCATTACCTTATTTGGTTGTGTGACGCGTCTCCCATGTTATTTATTACCAAATTCGGTGGTGTGACGCGCCGTCCACGTTGGCCATTACCATATTTGGTTGTGTGACGCACCGCCCACTTTTCTCATTACCATATTTGGTGGCGTGACGCGCGGCCCACTTTGTTCATTACCCTATTTGGTTGTGTGACGCGCCGGCCATGTTGATCATTACCAAATTTGGTCGTGTGACGCACCACCCACGTTGTTCATTACCATATTTGGTTGTGTGACGCACCGCCTACTTTGTTCATTACAATATTTGGTCGCGTGACGCGCTACCAGCTTTGCTCATTACCATATTTGTTGGTGTGACGCGCCGCCCACTTTGCTCATTACAATATTTGGTCGCGTGACGCGCCACCCACTTTGTTCAATATCATATTTGGTTGTGTGACGCGCCACCCATGTTATTCATTACCAAATTTGGTCGTGTGACGCGCCGCCCACTTTGTACATCACCATATTTGGTCACGTGACCCGCCGCCCTCTTTGTTCATTACTATATTTGGGTGTGTGACGCACCGCCCACTTTGTTCTTTATCATATTTGGTGGCGTGACGCGCCGCCCACTTTGCGAATAACCTTAATTGGTCGTTCAACGCACCGTTCACTTTGCTCATAACCATATCTGGTTGCGTGAGGCGACTCCGACTTTGTTCATTACCATATTTGGTCGCGTGACGCGGCGTCCACTTTGTTCATTACCATATTTGGTTGTGTGACGCTCTGCCTAATTTGCTCATTACAATATTTGGTCGCGTGACGCACCGCCCACTTTCCTCATTACCATATTTGGTGGCGTGACGCTCCGCCCACTTTGCTCATTACCATATTTGGTGGCGTGACGCGCGGCCCACTTTGTTCATTACCCTATTTGGTTGTGTGACGCGCCGCCCATGTTGATCATTACCAAATTTGGTCGAGTGACGCACCGCCTACTTTGTTCATTACAATATTTGGTCGCGTGACGCGCCACCAACTTTGCTCATTACCACATTTGTTGGTGTGACGCGCCGCCCACTTTGCTCATTACCATATTGGGTCGCGTGACGCGCCACCCACTTTGTTCAATACCATATTTGGTTGTGTGACGCGCCTCCCATGTTATTCATTACAAAATTTGGTCGTGTGACGCGCCGTCCACGTTGTTCATTACCATATTTGGTTGTGTGACGCTCCGCCTACTTTGCTCATTACAATAATTGGTTGCGTGACGCGCCGCCCACTATGCCCATTACCATATTTGGTCGCGTGACGCGACACCCACTTTGCCGCCATCTATTCTCACTACCATATTTGGTCGCGTGACGCGCAACCCACTTTGTTCATTACCATATTTGGTCACATGACGCGTTGCCCTCTTTGATCATAACTATATTTGGTTGTGTGACGCGCCGCCCATGTTCATTACCAAATTTGGTCGTGTGACGCGGTGCCCACGTTGTTCAACACCATATTTGGTTGTGTGACGCTCCGCCCACTTTACTCATTACAATATTAGGTCACGTGACGCGCGACACACTTTGTACATCACCATATTTGATCATGTGACGCGCCGCCCTCTTTGTTCATTACTATATTTGGTTGTGTGACTCGCCGCCCATGTTGTTCATTACCAAATTTGGTCGTGTGACGTGCCGCACACGTTGTTCATTACCATATTTGGTTGAGTGACGCACTGCCTACATTGCTCATTACAATATTTGTTGGCGTGACGCCCCGCCCACTTTGTTCATTAACATATTTGTTGGCGTGACGCGCCGCCCACTTTGTTTATCACCATATTTGGTCGCGTGACGTGCCGTCTACTGTGTTCATTGGCATATTTGGTTGTCACGCTCCACCCCCTTTTCTCATTTCCATATTTGGTCGCATGACGCCCGACCCTCTTTGTACATTGCCATATTTCGTCGTGTGAAGCTCCGCCCACTTTGCCGCCATCTTTTCTCACGAGCATATTTGGTTGTATGACTCACCGCCCATGTTGATCATTACCAAATTTGGTCGTGTGACGCGCGACCCACTTTGTTCATTACCATATTTGGTCGGGTGACGCGTGGCCCACTTTGTTCATTACCCTATTTGGTTGTGTGACGCGCCGACCATGTTGATCATTACCAAATTTGGTCGTGTGACGCACCGCCCACGTTGTTCATTACCATATTTGGTTGTGTGACGCACTGCCTACTTTGCTCATTACAATATTTGGTCGCATGACGCGCCGCCCACTTTGTTCTTTACCATATTTGGTTGTTTGACGCGCCGCCCATGTTGTTCATTGCCAAATTTGGTCGTGTGACGCGCCACCCACGTTGTCCATTACCATATTTGGTTGTGTGACGCTCCGCCAGCTTTACTCATTACAATATTTGGTCGCGTGACGCGCCGCCCACTATGCTCATTACCATATTTGGTCGCGTGACGCGCCGGCCACTTTGCCGCCATCTATTCTCACTACCATATTTGGTCGCGTGACTCGGCGCCCACTTTGTTCTTTACCATATTTAGTGGCGTGACGCGCCGCCCACTTTGTTTGTCACCATATTTGGTCACGTGACGCCCCGCCCACTGTGTTCATTGCCATATTTGGTTTAGTCACGCTCCGCCCCCTTTACTCATTTCCATATTTGGTCGCGGGACGCCCCACCCTCTTCGTTCATTGCCATGTTTCGTTGTGTAAAGCTCCGACCACTTCGCCGCCATCTTTTCTCACGTCCATATTTGGTCGCGTTATGCTCAGCCCACTTTATTCATTACCATATTTGGTTGAGTGACGCTCCGCCTACTTTGCTCATTACAACATTTGGTCACGTGACGTGCCGCCCTCTTTGTTCATTACTATATTTGGTTGTGTGACTCGCCGCCCATGTTGTTCATTACCAAATTTGATCGTGTGACGCGGCGCCCTCGTTGTTCATTACCATATTTGGTTGTGTGACGCTCCGCCCCCTTTACTCATTTCCATATTTGGTCGCGTGACGCTCCGCCCTCTTTGTTCATTGCCATATTTCATCGTGTGAAGCTCTGCCCACTAGGCCGCCATGTTTTCTCACGACCATATTTGGTCGTGCAATGCGACGCCCACTTTGCTCATTACAATATTTGGTCGCCTGACGCGCCGCCCACTTAGCTCATTACCATATTTGGTCACGTGACGCACCGTCCACTTTGTTCATTACAATATTACGTCACGTGATGCGCCGCCCACTTTGCTCATTACCTTATTTGGTTGCGTGACGGGCGTCTCGCTTTGTTCATTACCATATTTGGTTGTTTGACGCTCCGCTTACTTTGCTGATTACAATATTTGGTGGCGTGGCGCGCCGCCCACTTTGTTCATTACCATATTTGGTCACGTGACGCGCTGCCCACTCTTCCGCCCACTTTGCCGCCCACATAGCGCATAGCCATATTTGGTTGTTCAACGGACGGTTCACTTTGCTCATAACCATATTACTGGTTGCGTGAGCCGACGCCCTCTTTGTTCATTACCATATTTGGTCACGTGACGACCGCCCACTTTGCTTATTACCTTATTTGGTTGTGTGACCCGCCGCCCACTTTGTTCATTACGATATTTGGTCACGTGACGGTCGCCCACTTTGTTCATTGCCATATTTGGTCGGGTGATGCGCCGACCACTTTGCCACCCACTTTGCCGCCCACTTTGACTCCCACTCTTCGGCCCACTTTGTGCATTATCATTTTTCGTCGTTCAACGCGCCGTTCACTTTGCTCATAATCATATCTCGTTGCTTGAACCGACGCCGACTTTGTTCATTGCCATATTTGGTCCAGTGACGCGGCGCCAACTTTGCTCATTATAATATTTGATAGCGTGACGCGCCGCCCACTTCGCTCATTACCATATCTGGTTGCGAGATGCGACGCCAACTTTGTTCATTACTATATTTGGTCACGCAACGTGCCGCCCTCTTTGCTCATTACGGTTTTTGGTCGAGTGACACGCCGCCCACTTTGCCGCCCACTTTGCCGGCCACTTTGACGCCCACTTTGACGCCCACTTTGCCGCCCTCTTTGCTCATTACCGTTTTTGGTCGAGTGACACGCCGCCCACTTTGCCGCCCACTTTGCCGCCCACTTTGCCGCCCACTTTGCTCATAACCATATTTAGGCAAGTGATGCGCCGCCCACTTTGTTAATTAAGATATTTGGTCCTGTGACGCGCCGCCCGCCTTGCTTATTACCATATTCGGTCGCGTGACGTGCCGTCCACTTTGCTCATTACCATATTTGGTCTCATGACGGACCGACGCACTTTGTTCATTGCCATATTTGGTTGTGTGACGCGCCGCCCACTTTGCAGCCCATATTGCCGCCCACTTTGCCGCCCACTTTGCCGCCCTCTTTGCTCATTACCGTTTTTGGTCGAGTGACACGCCACTCACTTTGCCGCCCACTTTGCCGCCCACTTTGCCGCCAACTTTGCTCATAACCATATTTAGTCAAGTGACGCACCGCCTACTTTGCTCATTACAATATTTGGTCGCGTGACGCGCCGCCCACTTTGCTCATTACCATATTTGTTGGCGTGACGCGCCGCCCACTTTGCTCATTACCATATTTGGTCACGTGACGCGCTGCCCACTCTTCCGCCCACTTTGCCGCCCATATAGCGCATAGCCATATTTGGTTGTTCAACGGACGGTTCACTTTGCTCATAACCATATTACTGGTTGCGTGAGCCGACGCCCTCTTTGTTCATTACCATATTTGGTCACGTGACGACCGCCCACTTTGCTTATTACCTTATTTGGTTGTGTGACCCGCCGCCCACTTTGTTCATTACGATATTTGGTCACGTGACGGTCGCCCACTTTGTTCTTTATCATATTTGGTCCCGTGATGCGCCGCCCACGTTATCCATTACCATATATGGTCGATTGACGCCGCCCACTTTGTTCTTTACCATATTTGGTCGCGTGATGCACCGCCCACTTTGCCACCCACTTTGCCGCCCACTTTGACTCCCACTCTTCCGCCCACTTTGTGCATGACCATTTTTCGTCGTTCAACGCGCCGTTCACTTTGCTCATAATCATATCTGGTTGCTTTAGGCGACGCTTACTTTGTTCATTGCCATATTTGGTCGGGTGATGCGCCGACCACTTTGCCACCCACTTTGCCGCCCACTTTGACTCCCACTCTTCGGCCCACTTTGTGCATTATTATTTTTCGTCGGCCCTCGCGCCGTTCACTTTGCTCATAATCATATCTCGTTGCTTGAACCGACGCCGACTTTGTTCATTTGGTCCAGTGACGCGGCGCCAACTTTGCTCATTATAATATTTGATAGCGTGACGCGCCGCCCACTTCGCTCATTACCATATCTGGTTGCGAGATGCGCCGCCTACTTTGTTCATTACCATATTTGGTCACGCAACGTGCCGCCCTCTTTGCTCATTACCGTTTTTGGTCGAGTGACACGCCGCCCACTTTGCCGCCCACTTTGCAGCCCACTTTGCCGCCCTTTTTGCTCATTACCGTTTTTGGTTGAGTGACACGCCGCCCACTTTGCCGCCCACTTTGCCGCCCACTTTGCCGCCCACTTTGCCGCCCACTTTGCCGCCCACTTTGCCGCCCACTTTGCTCATAACCATATTTAGTCAAGTGATGCGCCGCCCACTTTGTTAATTAAGATATTTGGTCGTGTGACGCGCCGCCCGCCTTGCTTATTACCATATTCGGTCGCGTGACGTGCCGTCCACTTTGCTCATTACCATATTTGGTCTCATGACGCACCGACGCACTTTGTTCATTGCCATATTTGGTTGTATGACGCGCCGCCCACTTTGCAGCCCATATTGCCGCCCACTTTGCCGCCCACTTTGCCGCCCACTTTGCCGCCCACTTTGCCGCCCTCTTTGCTCATTACCGTTTTTGGTCGAGTGACACCCCGCCCACTTTGCCGACCACTTTGCCGCCCACTTTGCCGCCCACTTTGCTCATAACCATATTTAGTCAAGTGATGCGCCGCCCACTTTGTTATTTAAGATATTTGGTCGTGTGACGCGCCGCCCGCCTTGCTTATTACCATATTCGGTCGCGTGACGTGCCGTACACTTTGCTCATTACCATATTTGGTCTCATGACGCACCGACGCACTTTGTTCATTGCCATATTTGGTTGTGTGACGCGGTGCCCACTTTGCCGCCCATATTGCGTATTAACATATTTGGTCGTTCAACGCGCCATTCCCTTTGCTCATAACCATATCTGGTTGCGTGAGGCGCCGCCCGATTTTGATCTTCATCACATTTGTTGGTGTGACGCGCCGCCCACTTTGTTCATTACCATATTTGGTTGTGTGACGCTCAGCCTTATTCTCTACTTACAATATTTGGTCGCGTGACGCACCGCCCACTTTCCTCATTACCATGTTTGGTCATGTGACGCGCCGCCCACTTTGCTCATTACCATAATTGGTCGCGTGACGCGCCGCCCACTTTGCCGCCCACTTTGCCGCCCACTTTGCCGCCCACTTTGCCGCCCACTTTGTGCATTACCATATTTGGTTGTGTGTCGCGCCGACCATGTTGATCATTACCATATTTGGTCGTGTGACGCGCCGCCCACGTTGTTCAATACCATATTTGGTTTTGTGACGCACCGCCTACTTTGCTCATTACAATATTTGGTCGCGTGACGCGCCGCCCACTTTGCTCATTACTATATTTTTTGGCGTGACGCGCCGCCCACTTTGCTCATTACCATATTTGGTCGCGTGACGCGGGACCGACTTTGTTCATTACCATATTTGGTGGCGTGACGCGCCGCCCACTTTCTTTATCACCATATTTGGTCGCGTGACGTGCCGCCCACTGTGTTCATTGGCATATTTGGTTGTGTCACGCTCCGCCCGCTTTACTCATTTCCATATTTGGTCGCATGACGCCCCACCCTCTTTGTTCATTGCCATATTTCGTCGTGTGAAGCTCCGCCCACTTTGCCGCCATCGTTTCTCACGAGCATATTTGGTTGTGTGACTCACCGCCCATGTTGATCATTACCAAATTTGGTCGCGTGACCCGCCGACCACTTTGCCTGCATTTATTCTCACTACCATATTTGGTCGAGTGACTCGCCGCCCACTTTGTTATTTACCATATTTGGTGGCGTGACGCGCCGCCCACTTTGTTTATCACCATATTTGGTCGCGTGACGCACCGCCCACTGTGTCATTGCCATAATTGGTTGTGTCACGCTCCGCCCCCTTTACTCATTTCCATATTTGGTCGCGTGACGCCCCACCCTCTTTGTTCATTGCCATATTTCGTCGTGTAAAGCTCCGCCCACTTTGCCGCCATCTTTTCTCACGAACATATTTGGTCGCGTGATGCTCCGCCCACTTTATTCATTACCATATTTGGTTGTGTGAAGCTCCGCCTACTTTGCTCATTACAATATTTGGTCACGTGACGCGCCGCCCTCTTTGTTCATTACTATATTTGGTTGTGTGACTCGCCGCCCATGTTGTTCTTTACCAAATTTGGTCATGTGACGCGCCGCCCATGTTGTTCATGACCATATTTGGTTGTGTGACGCTCCGCCTACTTTAGCCATTACAATATTTGGTCGCGTGACGCGCCGCCCATTTTGTTCAATACCATATTTGGTTGTGTAACGCGCCGCCCATGTTGATCATTACCAAATTTGGTCGTGTGACGCGCAGCCCACGTTGTTCATTACGATATTTCTTTTTTCTCTCTTTTCTCACGAGCATATTTGGTTGTTTGACTCGCCGCCCATGTTGTTCATTGCCAAATTTGGTCGTGTGACGCGCCACCCACGTTGTCCATTACCATATTTGGTTGTGTGACGCTCTGCCTACTTTACTCATTACAATATTTGGTCGCGTGACGCGCCGCCCACTATGCTCATTACCATATTTGGTCGCGTGACGCGCTGCCCACTTTGCGGCCATGAATTCTCACTACCATATTTGGTCGCGTGACTCGCCGCCCACTTTATTCTTTACCACATTTGGAGGCGTGACGCGCCGCCAACTTTGTTTATCACCATATTTGGTCGCGTGACGCCCCACCCTCTTTGTTCATTGCCATATTTCGGCGTGTAAAGCTCCGCCCACTTTGCCGCCATCTTTTCTCACGAACATATTTGGTCGCGTGATGCTCCGCCCACTTTATTCATTACCATATTTGGTTGTGTGAAGCTCCGCCTACTTTGCTCATTACAATATTTGGTCACGTGACGCGCCGCCCTCTTTGTTCATTACTATATTTGGTTGTGTGACTCGCCGCCCATGTTGTTCTTTACCAAATTTGGTCGTGTGACGCGCCGCCCATGTTGTTCATTACCATATTTGGTTGTGTGACGCTCCGCCTACTTTAGTCATTAAAATATTTGGTCGCGTGACGCCCCGCCCATTTTGTTCAATACCATATTTGGTTGTGTAACGCGCCGCCCATGTTGATCATTACCAAATTTGGTCGTGTGACGCGCAGCCCACGTTGTTCATTACGATATTTCTTTGTGTCACGCTCCGCCCCCTTTACTCATTTCCATATTTGGCCATGTGACGCCCCACCCTCTTTGTTCATTGCCATACTTCGTCGTGTGAAGCTCCGCCCACTTTGTCGCCATCTTTTCACTCGACCATATTTGGCCGCATGACGCCCCACGCTCTTTGTTCATTGCCATATTTTGTCGTGTGAAGCTCCGCCCACTTTGCCGCCATCTTTTCTCACGAGCATATTTGGTTGTTTGACGCGCCGCCCATGTTGTTCATTGCCAAATTTGGTCGTGTGACACGCCACCCACGTTGTCCATTACCATATTTGGTTGTGTGACGCTCTGCCTACTTTACTCATTACAATATTTGGTCGCGTGACGCGCCGCCCACTATGCTCATTACCATATTTGGTGGCGTGACGCGCTGCCCACTTTGCGGCCATGAATTCTCACTACCATATTTGGTCGGGTGACTCGCCGCCCACTTTATTCTTTACCACATTTGGAGGCGTGACGCGCCGCCCACTTTGTTTATCACCATATTTGGTCGCGTGACGCACCGCCCACTGTGTTCATTGTCATATTTGGTTGTGTCACGCTCCGCCCCCTTTGCTCATTTCCATATTTGGTCGCGTGACGCCCCACCCTCTTTGTTCATTGCCATATTTGGTCGGGTGAAGTTCCGCCCACTTTGCCGCCATCTTTTCTCACTGCATATTTGGTCGCGTGATGCTCCGCCCACTTTATTCATTACCATATTTGGTTGTGTGACGCTCCGCCTACTTTGCTCATTACAATATTTGGTCGCGTGACGCGCCGCCCATTTTGTTCAATACCATATTTGGTTGTGTGACGCGCCGCCCATGTTGATCATTACCAAATTTCGTCGTGTGACGCGCCGCCCACGTTGTTCATTACCATATTTCGTTGTGTCACTCTCCGCCCCCTTTACTCATTTCCATATTTGGCCGTGTGACGCCCCGCCCTCTTTGTTCATTGCCATACTTCGTCGTGTGAAACTCCGCCCACTTTGCCGCCATCTTCTGTCGCGACCATATTTGGCCGCGTGACGCGCCGCCCACTTTGTTCGTTACCACATTTGGTTGTGTGACGCTCTGCCCACTTTGCTCATTACCATATTTGGCCGCGTGACGCGCCGCCCACTTTGTTCATTATCATATTTGTTTGTGTGACGCTCCGACCACTTTGCTCATTACCATATTTGGTCGCGTGATGCGGGACCTACTTTGTTCATCACCATATTTGGTCACGTGACGCGCCGCCCTCTTTGTTCATTAATATATTTGGTTGTTTGACTCGCCGCCCATGTTTATCATTACCAAATTTGGTCGTGTGACGCGCCGCCCACGTTGTTCATTACCATATTTGGTTGTGTGACGCACTGCCTACTTTGCTCATTACAATATTTGGTCGCGTGACGCGCCGCCCACTATGCTCATTACCATATCTGGTCGCGTGACGCACCACCCACTTTGCGGCCATCTATTCTCACGACCATATTTGTTCGCGTGACTCGCCGCCCACTTTGTTCTTTACCATATTTGGTGTCGTGACGCGCCATCCACTTTGTTTATCACAATATTTGGTCGCGTGACGCGCCGGCCACTGTTTTCATTGCCATATTTGGTTATGTGACGCTCCGCCCCCTTTACACATTTCCATATTTCGTCGCGTGACGCCCCGCCCTCTTTGTTCATTGCCATATTTCATCGTGTGAAGCTCTGCCCACGAGGCGGCCATGTTTTCTCACGACCATATTTCGTCGCGTGACGCGCCGCCCACTTTGTTGCTTACCATATTTGGTTGTGTGACGCTCCGCCTACTTTGCTCATTACAATATATGGCCACGTGACATGTTGCCCACTTTGCTCAAAACCATTTTTGGTCGCGTGACGCGACGCCCACTTTGCCGCCATCTATTCTCACAACCATATTTGGTCACATGACTCGCCGTCCACTTTGTTCTTTACCATATTTGGTGGCGAGACGCACCGCCCACTTTGTTTATCACCATATTTGGTCGCGTGACGCGCCGCCCACTTTGTTCATTGCCATATTTGGTTGTGTGACGCTCCGCCCCCATTGCTCATTTCCATATTTGGTCGCATGACGCCCCACCGTCGTTGTTGATTGCCATATTTGGTAGTGTGAAGCTCCGCCCACTTTGCAACCATCTTTTCTCAGGACCATATTTGGTCACGTGATGCGGCCCTCACTTTGTTCATTACCATATTTGGTTGTTTGACGCTACGCTTACTTTGCTCATTACAATATGTGGTCACGTGATGCGCCGCCCACTTTGCTCATTACCATATTTGGTCGAGTGACCCCCCGCCCTCTTTGTTCATTACCAAATTTGCTCGTTTGACACGCCGCCCACGTTGTCCATCACCATATTTGGTTGTGTGACGCTCCGGCTACTTTGCTCATCACAATATTTGGTCGCGTGACGCGCCGCCCACTATGCTCATTACCATATTTGGTCGTGTGATGCGCCGCCCACTTTGTTCTTTACCATATTTGGTGGCGTGACGCGCCCCCCACTTTGTTTATCACCATATGTGGTCGCGTGACGCTCCACCCACGTTGTTCATTACCATATTTGGTCGCTTGACGCGGCGCCCACTTTTCTCATTATCATATTTGGTGGCGTGACGCGCGGCCCACTTTGCTCATTACCATATTTGGTTGTGTGAAGCTCCGTCCACTTTGCCGCCATCTTTTCTCGCTACCATATTTGGCCACGGTACCCGCCGCCCGATTTTGATCTTCGTCATATTTGGTCGTGAGACGCGCCGCCCACTTTGATCATTACCATATTTGGTTGAGTGACGCTCCGCCTACTTCGCTACTTACTGTATTTGGTCGCGTGACGCGCCACCCACTTTGCTCATTACCATATTACCATATTTGGTCGCGTGACGCACCGCCCACTTTGCTCATTACCATATTTTGTCGTGTGACGCGCCGCCCACTTTGCCGCCCACTTTGTGCATGACCATATTTGGTCGTTCAATGCGCCGTACACTTTGCTCATCATCTTATCTGGTTGCTTGAGGGGACGCCCACTTTGTTCATTGCCATATTTGGTCGTGTGACACGCCGCCCACTTTGCTCATTATAATTTTTGATAGAGTGACGCGGCGCCCACTTTGCCCATGACCATATCTGGTTGCGTCATGCGCTGCCTACTTTGTCCATTGCCATATTTGGTCACGCAATGTGCCGCCCACTTTGCTCATTACCATATTTAGTCAAGTGACTCGGTGCCCACTTTGTTCATTAAGTTATTTGGTCGCGTGACCCGCCGCCCACATTGCTCATTACCATATTTTGTCGCATGACGCACCGCCCACTTTGTTCATTGCCATGTTTTGTTGCGTGACGCGCCGCCCACTTTGCCGCCCACATTGTGCATGACCATATTTGGTCGTTCAATGCGCCGTACACTTTGCTCATCATCTTATCTGGTTGCTTGAGGGGACGCCCACTTTGTTCATTGCCATATTTGGTCGTGTGACACGCCGCCCACTTTGCTCATTATAATTTTTGATAGAGTGACGCGGCGCCCACTTTGCCCATGACCATATCTGGTTGCGTCATGCGCCGCCCACTTTGCTCATTACCATATTTAGTCAAGTGACGCGCCGGCCACTTTGGTCATTAATATATTGGGTTGCGTGACGCGCGGCCCACTTTGCCGCACATTTTGCCGCACATTTTGCCGCACACTTTGCGCATTGCCATATTTGGTCGATCAACGTGACGTTCACTTTGTTCAAAACCATATCTGATTGCGTCAGCAGACGCCCACTTTGTTCTTTGACATATTTGGTAACGGGACGCGCTAACCACTTTGTTCTTTAGCGTATTTGGTCAAGTGACGCGCCACCCACTTTGTTCATTGCCATATTTAGTCACGTGGCAGCCGCCCACGTTGTTCATGACCATATTTGGTCGCGTGACAGGCAGCACACTTTGTTCATTACCATAGTTGGTCGCGTGATGTGCCGCCCACTTTTTTCATTACAATATTTGGTTGCTTGACACGCACCCCACTTTGCTGTCCAATTTGCTCATTCCCATTTTTGGTCAAGTGACCTGCCGCCCACTTTGCCCATTACCATATTTGGTCATTCAGCACACCGTTCACTTGGTCATAACCATATCAGGTTGCGTGAGGCGACGCCCACTTTGTTCATTATCATATTTGGACAAGTGACGGCCGCCGACTTTGTTCACTACCATATTTGGTCGCGTGACGCGCGGCCCACTTTGTTCATTACCATATTTTGTCACGTGACGGCCGCCCACTTTGGTCATTACCATATTTGGTCGCGTGATGCGCCACCCACTTTGATCATTACTATATTTGGTTGCGTGATTTTCCGCCCTCTTTGTTCATTACCAAATTTGGTCATGTGACGCGCGAACCACTTTGCCGCCCACTTTGCCGCCCACTCTGGGCATTACCATATTTGGTCGTTCAACGGGCCGTTCACTTTGCTCATAACCATATCTGATTGCGTGAAGCAACGCCCACTTTGTTATTTACCATATTTGGTCACGTGACGCGCCACCCACTTTCCTCATTATCATCTTCGGTCGCTTGACGTGCCGCCCACTTTGCTCATTACCATATTTGGTCGCATGACTCACCGCCCACTTTGTTCATTGCCATATTTGGTTGTGTGACGAGCCGCCCACTTTGCCGACCACTTTGCCGGCCACTTTGCCGACCACTTTGGCCCCCACTTTGCGCATTACAATATTTGGTCGATCAACGCGCCGTTCACTTTGCTCATAACCATATCTGGTTGGGTGACACGCCGCCCGATTTTGATCTTCATCATATATGGTCGTGTGACGCGCCGCCCACTTTGTTCATTACCATGTTTGGTTGTGTGACGCTCCGACTACTTCGCTACTTACAATATTTGGTTGCGTAACGCGCCCCACACTTTCCTCATTACCATATTTGGTCGCGTGACGCGCCGCACACTTTGCTCATTACCATATTTGGTCGCGTGACGCGCCGCCCACTTTGCCGCCCACTTTGCCGCCCACTTTGTGTAATACCATATTTGGTCGTTCAACGGGCGGTTCACTTTGCTCATAATCATATCTGGTTGCTTAAGGCGAGGCCCACTTTGTTCATTGCCATATTTGGTCGCGTGACACGCCGCCCACTTTGCTCATTATAATATGTTATAGCGTGACGCGCCGCCCACTTTGCTCATTACCATATCTGGTTGCGTGATGCGCCGCCTATTTTGTTCATTACCATATTTGGTCAGGCAACGTGTAGTCCACTTTGCTCATTACCGTTTTTGGTCGCATGACGCGCCACCCACTTTGCCGCCCACTTTGCCGCCCACTTTGCTAATTACCATATTTAGTCAAGTGACGCGCCACCCACTTTGTTCATTAAGATATTTGGTCGCGTGACACGCCGCCCACTTTGCTCATTACCATATTCGGTCACGTGACGTGCCGCCCACTTTGGTCATTACCATATTTGGTCGCATGACGCACCGCCCACTTTGTTCATTGCCATATTTGGTTGTGTGACGCGCCGCCCACTTTGCCGCCCACTTTGCCGCCCACTTTGCCGCCCACTTTGCCGCCCACTTTGCCGCCCACTTTGCCGCCCACTTTGTGCATTACCATATTTGGTCATTCAACGCCCCGTTCACTTGGTCATAACCATATCTCGTTGCGTGAGGCGACGCCCGCTTTGTTCTTTACCATATTTGGTCACGTGACACGCCGCCCACTTTATTCATTAACATATTTGGTCAAGTGACGGCCGCCCACTTTGTTCATTGTCACATCTGGTCCCGTAACGCGCCGCCCACTTTGTTCATTTCCAAATTTGGTCACGTGACACGCGACCCACTTTGCCGCCAACTTTGGGCATTACCATATTTGGTCGTTCAACGGACCGTTCACTTTGCTCATAACCAAATCTGATTGCCTGAGGCGATGCCCACTTTGTTCATTGACATATTTGATCACGTGACGCACCGCCCACTTTGTTCTTTACCATATTTAGTCACGTGACGGCAGCCCGCGTTGTTCATTACCATATTTGGTCGCTTGACTCACCGCCCACTTTGCTCTTTACCATAATTGGCCCCGTGACGCGCGGCCCACTTTGTTCATTGCCATATTTGGTTGTGTGACACGCCGCCCACTTTGCTCATTACCATATTTGGTCGCATGACGCGCCGTCCACTTTTCTCATTACCATATTTGGTCGTGTGACCTGTCGCCCATGTTGTTCATTACCATATTTGGTCGCGTGACGCGCCATCCTCGTTGTTCATTACAAAATTTCGTTGTGTAATGTTCCGCCTACTTTGCTCATTACAATATGTGGTCGCGTGACACGCCGTCCACTTTGCTCATTACCATATTTGGTGGCGTCATGCGCTGCCCATGTTGTTCATGACCATATTTGGTCGTTCTACGCGCCGTTCCCTTTGTTCATAACCATATCTGGTTGCGTGAGGCGCCGCCCGATTTTGATCTTCATCATATTTGTTGGTGTGACGCGCCGCCCCCTTTGTTCATTACCATATTTGGTTGTGTGACGCTCCGCCTAATTCGCTACTTACAATATTTGGTCGTGTGAAGGGCCTCCCACTTTCCTCATTACCGTATTTGGTCACGTGACGCGCCGCCCACTTTGCCGCCCACTTTTTGCATTACCATATTTGGTCGTTCAACGCGCCGTTCACTTTGTTCATAATCAATTCTAGTTGCTTGAGGCGACGCTCACTTTGTTCATTGCCATATTTGGTGGCGTGACACGGTGCCCACTTTGCTCATTATAATATTTGATAGGGTGACGCGCCGCCCACTTTGCTCATTACCATATCTGGTTGCGTGATGCGCTGCCTACTTTGTTCATTACCATATTTGGTCATGCAACGTGCCGCCCACTTTGCTCATTACCGTTTTTGGTTGCGTGACGCGCCACCCACTTTATCGCCCACTTTGCCGCCCACTTTGCTCATATCCATATTTAGTCAAATGACGCACGGCCCACTTTGTTCATTAAGATATTTGGTCGGGTGACACGCCGCCCACTTTGCTCATTACCATATTCGGTCTCGTGACGTGCCGCCCACTTTGCTCATTACCATATTTGGTCGCATGACGCACCACCCACTTTGTTCATTGCCATATTTGGTTGTGTGACGCGCCGGCCACTTTGCCGTCCACTTTGCCCATTACCATATTTGGTCGTTCAACGCACCGTTCACTTGGTCATAACCATATCTGGTTGCGTGAGGCGACGCCCACTTTGTTCACTACCATATTTGGTCACGTGACTGCCGCCCACTTTGGTCATTACCATATTTGCTCAGGTGACGCTCCGCCCACCCGTTTTTTTTTACCGTTTTTTTGCGTGTAACGTGCCAGCCACTTTTCTCATAACCATATATGGTCCCATGACGCGTCGCCCACTTTGTTCATTACCATATTTCGTCGCGTGACGGGCCGCCCACTTTGCTCATTATATTTGGTGGCGTCACGCGCCGCCCATTTTGCCGCCCACTTTGCCGCCCACTTTACTCATTACCATATTTGGTCGCATGACGTGCGAACCACCTTGTCGCCTACTTTGCGCATCACCATATTTGGACAAGTGACCCGTCGCCCACTTTATACATTGCCATATTTCGTAGCGTGACGGGCCGCCATCTTTGCTCATTACCATATTTGGTCACGTAACGCGCCGCCCACTTTGCTCATTACCATATTTGGGCCCGTGACGTGACGCCCACTTTGTTCATGAGCATATTTGGTGGCATGACGCACCGCCCACTTTGCCATAACTTGTCAGGGAAGCTTCAGAACATGACATTTTCACCTCCCACTATAGAAGAAAAGGTCTTTCTAGTAGTTGCACATTAAATCAAAGCTGTCTGAAGTGTTTTCGAAAGTTATCAACATTTTTATGTTTGGCGTTCCGAAACCCACCTTATCTCAGGCTGAAAACCCGTTTTGTGCTTTGTGCGATGCCCTCTCAGGGAATCTTCAGAACATTAAATTTTCAATTACCACTCTTGCAGAAAGGGTCTTTCTAGTAGTTGTTCATCAAATCTAAGCTGCCTGAAGTGTTTTTCGAAAGTTATCAACATTTTTATGTTTGGTGTTCCGGATCGCACCTTATTGAAAACGCCTTTTCTGCATTGTGCCATAACTTTGCAAGGAATCTTCAGAACATGAAAATTTCGCTCCACACTATAGTAGAAAGGGTCTTTCTAGTAGTTGCACATCAAATCTAAGCTGTCTGAAGTGTTTTTCCAAAGTTATCAACATTTTTATCTTTGGCGTTCCGGAATCAACCTTACCTCGGGCTGAAAACGTGTTTTCTGCATTGTGCCATAACTTTGCAGGGAAGCTTCAGAATATGAAATTTTCAAATCCCACTATAGCAGAAAGGGTCTTTCTAGTAGTTGCACATCAAATCTACGCTGTCTGACGTGTTTTTTCAAACTTATCAACATTTTTATGTTTGGCGTTCCGGAACCCACCTTATCTCAGGCTGAAAATGCGTTTTCTGCAATGTGCCATAACTTTGCAGGGAAGCTTCAGAAAATGAAATTTTCACCTCCAACTATAGCAGAAAGGGTCTTTCTAGTAGTTGCACATCAAATCTAAGCTGTCTGAAGTGTTTTTCCAAAGTTATCAACATTTTATTGTTTGGCGTTCCGGAATCGAACTTATCTCAGGCTGAAAACGCGTTTCACGCATTGTCCCATAACTTTGCAGCGAAGCTTCAGAACATTAAATTTTCACCTGCCAATATATCAGAAAGGGTCTTTCTAGCAGTTGCACATCAAATCTAAGCTGTCTGAAGTGTTTTTCCAAAGTTTTCAACATTTTTATGTTTGGCGTTCCGGAACACACCTTATCTCCGGCTGAAAACGTGTTTTCAGCATTGTGCCAAAACTTTGCAGGGAAGCTTCAGAACATCAAATTTTCACCTCCCACTATAGCTGAAAGGGTCATTCTAGTAGTTGCATATCAAATCTAAGCTATCTGAAGTGTGTATCCAAAGTTATCAACATTTTTATGTTTGGCGTTCCGGAATCGACCTTACCTCAGGCTGAAAACGTCTTTTCTGCATTGTGCCATAACTTGGCAGGGAAGCTTCAGAACATGAAATTTTCATATCCCACTATAGCAGCAAGGGTCTTTCTCGTAGTTGCACATCAAAGTGTTTTTCCAAAGTTATCAACATTTTTATGTTTGCCGTTCCGGAACCCACCTTATCTCAGGCTGAAAACGCGTTTTCTGCATTGTGCCATAACTTTGCAGGGAAGCTTCAGAACATGAAATTTTCACCTCCCACTATAGCAGAAAAGGTCTTTCTAGCAGTTGCACATCAAATCTAACCTGTCTGAAGTGTTTTTCCAAAGTTTTCAACATTTTTATGTTTGGTGTTCCGGAACACACCATATCTCAGGCTGAAAACGTGTTTTCTGGATTGTGCCAAAACTTTGCAGTGAAGCTTCAGAACATCAAATTTTCACCTCCCACTATAGCTGAAAGGGTCTTTCTAGTAGTTGCACATCAAATCTAGGCTGTCTGAAGTGTCTTTCCAAAGTTATCAACATTTTTATGTTTGGCGTTCCGGAACACACCTTATCTCAGGCTGAAAACGGGTTTTCTGCATTGTGCCAAAACTTTGCAGGGAAGCTTCAGAACATCAAATTTTCACCTCCCACTATAGCTGAAAGGGTCTTTCTCGTAGTTGCACATCAAATCTCAGCTGTCTGAAGTGTGTTTCCAAAGTTATCAACATTTTTTATGTTTGGCGTTCCAAAATCGACCTTATCTCAAGCTGAAAACGCGTTTCACTCATTGTGCCATAACTTTGCAGGGAAGCTTCAGAACATGGAATTTTCATCACCCACTATAGAAGAAAGGGTCTTTCTAGTAGTTGCACATCAAATCTAAGCTGTCTGAAGTGTTTTTCCAAAGTTATCAACATTTTTATGTTTGGCGTTCCGGAATCGACCTTACCTCAGGCTGAAAACGTGTTTTCTGCATTGTGCCATAACTTAGCAGGCAAGTTTCAGAACATGAAATTTTCACATCCCACGTTAGCAGCAAGGGTCTTTTTCATAGTTGCAGATCAAATCTAAGCTGTCTGAACTGTTTTTCCGAAGTTATCAATATCTTTATGTTTGGCGTTAGGGAACCCACCTTTTCTCAGGCTGAAAACGCGTGCGTTATCTCCATTCTGCCATAACTTTGCAGGGAAGCTTCAGAACATGGAATTTTCATCACCCACTATAGAAGAAAGGGTCTTTCTAGTAGTTGCACATCAAATCTAAGCTGTCTGAAGTGTTTTTCCAAAGTTATCAACATTTTTATGTTTGGCGTTCCGGATTCGACCTTACCTCAGGCTGAAAACGTCTTTTCTGCATTGTGCCATAACTTGGCAGGGAAGCTTCAGAACATGAAATTTTCACCTCCCACTATAGCAGAAAGGGTCTTTCTAGTAGTTGCACATCAAAGTGTTTTTCCAAAGTTATCAACATTTTTATGTTTGGCGTTCCGGAATCGACCTTATCTGAGGATGAAAACGCGTTTTCTGCTGTGTGGCATAACTTTGCAGGGAAGCTTCAGAACATGAAATTTTCACACCCCACTCTAGCAGAAAGGGTCTTTCTCGCAGTTGCATATCAAATCTAAGCTGTCTGAAGTGTTTTTCCAAAGTTATCAAAATTTTTATGTTTGGCGTTTCGGAATCGACCTTATCTCAATCTGAAAACGCGTTTTCTGCATTGTGCCATAACTTTGCAGGGAAACTTCAGAACATGAAATTTTCACCTCCCACTATAGCAGAAAGGGTCTTTCTCGTAGTTGCACCTCATATCTAACCTGTCTGAAGTGTGTTTCCAAAGTTATCAACATTTTTATATTTGGCGTTTGTCGCCGGGTTTAGGTTTTCAAGGTTTTGTGTACAAGGCGATTGGCTATAACATAAGCCGTCCCTAGTTCCGAGCACACTACCTCCCTTTGCCTCTCTGGGAAAGGGCCCCTCGGGTGGTCAACTCAGTCAGCCTCTTGTTGCGGACACGGTTCTAAGACTATAATAAGGGTATCAACCTCACCTTATTATATTAGTGAGTAGTGTCGGCGCTTCACTGAGCGGGTTATTTAATTAGCCCGACCTGTTAAGAAACAGGTTCTTGACCTTACAATGCTACACCTCTTACCGTAGTCTCTTTACTTAACTTCGTTTAGGGACTCATGATGGGATCCTCAATCCTTTCCTTTTAAATAACATATTTCCCCGTAACTGTCTAAAACTACCACCTTATCATTGACACAATAATTCAGGATGGAATAATGCTACTTTTTGAGACATTCACTACATGTGCAACAGGAGGAAATCAAACAGTAACTCACCTACAACCCAATTGATGGTAGTACAGGAGCCAGTTGATTCTTTAGCAGTCAGGGATCAACGCCCTTGTGCCTTTTCAGTACATAATTCGTACTCAATTTTATTATGTTTTTGTTACAAAAGTATTTCTTCAAAAAATTGATAAAAGAATAATAAAAACAATAAAATCAATAATGAACAATAAACTCCATAAACTCAAGGGTATTGCCAGACGCTGATACCCACCAACATCAAAAGTACCGCGAGACGCTGGTATTAACACATATACTTCAAAAATCATATAATCAAAATAAATACAATAAAAAGAAATAAATCAAAAAAATAATAAGAGAACGATAAAAATTAATTAAATCAAATAGTCTGAGAGCAATAGCAAGAGCACCGTCATAAGTTAAGATACAAGACCATACTGCAAACGGATGAAGCCAAAAAGCAAAAAGGGACCTCTGTGTCACATTTCCGAGCGTTTTTATAGCAACACAGCTGGTTTTGATGACATGCCCATAAATGGATCGCGTGTTCCGGCGGTTAATCACATCCAGTTTCATTTGCGTCAGCAGTGCCTAGCGGTTCACCACATCCGGTCAGCACATCCTGTTTCTTCTGCGTCAGCACACGTCAGCACATCCTGTTTACAAGTTCAATCTAAGTTCAAAGCACACACTTGTTCATGAGTTCAAAAGTTCACGTTCAAAGGCATGTAAGTTCACTAAAGTTCAAACATCAAAATCAATGATAAAAATCACAAATAATATCAAATATCAGTTAGCAAGTTTTGATTATAATATTTTCGATTTTCCAGTATATACAACAACCCCCTCCGAAAATATCCTCCTTCACCATTTGTCTAAATCACCAAGGTTCAGTGGTTCGAATTCTCCTTCTTCGTCTTCTTGTTGTCCCAGCTGTGACTCAAGCTCATCCAATTCCTTCAGCATTTTCACGTAGTAGCTGATCCACATCTGCGCTGACGCCGATCTAGGTCTGGCAGACGTTATAGGGTCGGGCATCAAAGGGGCAGTGTGGTCACCATCTTCTCTGCTCCGGTGCTCAGGCGCTGAGAGACCTGGAACCTCATCTTGGGGGGTGCTGGGTGAATGTTCATCTCGTGGAGCAGAAGTCGTGTGGCTCCCAGATTTCGGAGTTATGGGGCCTAGACCACCAGAGTATTCAGCTAGCGGAGTAGGTGACTGACGTCTCGGTGGTTTCGGGGGTACAGGGTTTAGCATGTCTAGGTGTTCATCCCCACAGGGTCGTCTGTCCCTATGTGAGTGACGTTAACTGGGACTTCTACGAACTGTCCTGAATCTGGGAAGATAAATCTGGTGCCTCTCATGTTTAACCCACACAGGTGACAATTTCCCAGGATATGGCCATCGTGTTTACAATCACGGAGGCCCTCCGACACTTGGGTGCCCTTGGGGCTGGAGTAGCTCCCGACTCCGAGTTAGCAGGTGCTTCCTCAGTGGGCGGAAAATTAGTTCTCCTTCCAGAGGTCACCCCTGTGCTACTGGATGTCGCAGCTCTCCTTACCCAGCGTCTCGCCTGGTTTGGTCTCCGGGGAGCGGGCCTCCATTTGCGCCAGTGTTGCCGTTTGTACTGCTGGAGCATGGCAGGGCGCTTCCAGTCGCGATCTCCCTCCAACACAGCCATTGCTTCTACCTTATCTCCACTCATCACCAGTCGGGCAAAATTTTCCCATGAGACTGGTCCTTGCATGTGCCAACCCAATGTAGTGGGCACCACTGGTCTGTCTTTCTTCAACCTTTTGATCCACTCATAGTATCCACAAGGACAATATCCTCCTTGGTAATGTTGCATATCAAACCCCCCATGCCACAAGTCACCGTGTTCCCTAGTAACACACTCTTCCCGGTCCTCATACACACTCACGACGTCTTTCTGCCATTGAGTCACCATCAGTAAGTTTGGGTCATAGAGGTAAATCCCCTGGAGGTTGATAGCCTGGCTGTATTTTTCCTGGCCCCCAAGGTCTGGCAGGGCATACATTTCCCAAGTCTTTGTTGTATATTTCTCCCACCTGTTCGGTTTTCAGTACTATTCCCTCCAACATGTATGGAGGATGGAATGCTCCATGTTCAATCCAGGATGTCTGCCCAGGTCCTATTTTACAATGGTACGCCCTAAAGGCGTGCGTGGTCAATGGGGGCAGCTTATCATCCCCTGGGAACGTGAACTCCCAGTGTTCAGCACATACAACTGGGAGCCAATGGTTCAATCGCTCATTCTCCTGGCACATTACCACAAAACGTGGCGATGCCTGGAGGATGAACGGGGTCTCTTTTTCGAATGACCACACGACCTGTTCCCTCGCTTTGATTTCATGTGTATCCATAGCTTTTGGACCTTCTTTCTGTGATCTTGTCTAACTACACCGCGTGATACCTTTGCTGTAAATCTCATGCGGGGCTCATCCCTCCAGTATTCAACCATTTTGGTAGAATTGAGGGTCCCCAACTAAAAATCCTACGTCTTCCTCTGTCTACAGGGCGGACTTTGGTTTCGGGATCAAGGGGCTCCATGATCACATCTCGGGCTAACAGGACTCTCGTTTTTTGTGTGTGCCATGGATCCCATTGATCTGCTTTGTCGTTCCCGTCCGTAACCACAATTGAGCCCTGTAGAAACATTACAAAATGTTAATTTTGAGAAGGTCTACAAACAGTAGACGCCATTTCATACAATCTTATGCTGTTCGAAGTTTTCCATATCTTCATGGGGTAACAAGTCCGCATCAGATAACCTATATAAAACACAGAGACATACAAGGAAGCTCCTCGAGCTAATTTTTTAAACAGAATCCATATCATCAGGATTACCTTGAGTCTCCTGTTGACGAAGACGAAACGTCAGTACATCTGTTCCAATATATGCCCATGTCAGTGTCATCCAGAAGATAGACCAAACTAGTTCCTTGCTCTGTGCAGTGTTCAAACACTATTGGGTGTTTAATGTAACGTGGGTAATAAGCCATGGAGCGTAATACATTGCTCTGCAGGGTTGTATCATTTTGTCATTTAGTCAGTCCCGAGGTGATATCGTAAACCAAAGCTTTGGTACTGATTAAGATGTATTTTTCTGTTATTACGGTGGTAGTTTCGACCCCTCTCTCTCCACCCCAGGAGAGTTTTAAGAGAACTCTAAGTAACTATGGATTTACAGAGTGTAATGTCCGTCTTCTGACACCAATCTTCTCCGTAGGAGAACTGGGTAATTTTAAAGTTAAGTAATACAAATATTATTAAAATGGTGGCTAACACTCATGTTAAAATCATGATTTTTATCCTGAGATTTTCCTTATTCACTTCCCCCTCAGGTACTTTTGTAACCAGTACCTTAATCCTTATATCCGTAAGACACAAGCAGGGTTCCTAATTCAAACCTCGCTATACCCTTTGTCCATTGACTTTTTTCCATTTTTCTTGTTTCCTTTTCTTTATGTCTTCTTTGACATCTCGAAGAGCCTTTTTCAAGAACTCTTCCTCTTGTTTTTCTTTTCGTCTTTTGGCTGCACGGCACGGATAGCAGCATATACTATTAAGGCACCGACATAAGGTGACTACTTTGGAGATTACGGCGAGAGCTATGAGGATCGCCAATACAATTAGTATCCATTTTAGGTACCACCATATTAATCCGATAATTTCCCACACAGCTGCTGCTGTATCTACGACTCCCTGTCCTATTCCATACATCATAACTTCTGTCATTATTCCCAAAAATCCCAACCATCCTGCCGTCGGTACTTTCTTCTGAAAGTCACGTACAACATGCCAATAATCGTTTAATTTTTCACAGGCATATGGGTCCCTGGTTATATTAATCTTAGGGGCGCTATATTCCTCATAGACACAGCTTCTCTCCCCTTTTGGAATATACCAGGGGGATGAATTACTGTATTTCATCTTTGAGAGGATTCTTTCATTCAGTTCAAAAACATGTGTCTGTGAATTTGCATCCACATTGTCCTTATCACATAATTGGTCTCGATATGTTTCGTATCGATTATACATGAGGAACCCTGGATTTATACTTTCCAAAAGCCCAATCGGAGCTGCTACTTTCGCCCGTGTGGTATGGCTACATGTATCCCAAGCCGTCCACACATTTTCTCCCTATTTTTCAACAATATGCCATGTGTTCCCCACATAGTAGTAAAATAGGACTCATGTTCTCTTTTTAGTTGCTAGGCTACTTGGGACCGATTAAAACATCCAGATGTATTACACGGGATATAACCCCACTGATGCGGGTAACATGGATTAGAGTCGTGATTATAATCTGATTCAGGTTTTAGTTTGGTGTGCGAAAACACCCTTGATATCCTGTCACGTTTAAACTAAAATGCTCGGGGTTTTGGGGTTGCCATCTGAGCTGTGGATATTGAACGCTACTTATAACGGGGAACCAAGTGTTCTTAAATTGAGTTTTATCAATCTCCTGACTCTTTGTTTGTTTTGTATTATTGACCTCAAAGAGGTCTAGCCCTGCTATCAGAAATCTTTCCGTAGTCATCAGAGTAGTATGGACAAACGGGAATGATGACTGAATTGTTCTTACGTGGCGCCATTCCGAGTGTTGTTTAAAAGATTGTTTGACTGTTTGCAGATGATAGGGCAACAGAAACGTCGCTGTGTACCTTGTAGAGATATCTGCAACCTTTCCCTTTTTCTGACCTCTATCTTTTGATGAGGCTTCTACTAGGAATGGTTTCATTGCGCAATGAGGCCAGGCTCGAATAGACACTTCCCCATTGGAAGCGTTCCAGGAGACTTCTTTCCTTCTTAAGAACTTTTGATAATTAGTTAATTGATCCTGGAGGGCCATTCCCGCGGTCCTTTTACCTCCTTTTATCTGAGTAATGTCTCCCAATAATTGGCTCGGGTTAAACAATAATGTTGCTTCTTTAAGAGCGGTGTACCACGTCTTTTGGTCATCATTTTGGAGTCCCTCCGTAGATGGTTTATTCCATTCAGTGATATTCTCCTGGTATACTGAATCATATCCCCATACTTCTTGCTCAGTCCGAACTTTTACTTCATAGTTTTTAACCTTTCCCCTCAGAGTGTTGAGTGGATTTACTGAATTCGGCAATCCTGGGCTTGCAAGGAACCTGTGTATCACAGTGATATTTTTTCCTTCATCACTAGGGGTTCGTAGTTCTTCATATGATACTAGGTGTGGCCATATCAGCATTTCTAAACTTTCCGTGTCAAACGAATTCCATCCTAATCCTTGCCCCAAAATGAGACCAGCTAACTGTGACCATTCCCATGCCATAAAGAAGACCGTCGGATCATCTTTAGCCTTATTGTTCAGACATGTGGGAGAAATAGTGTGTTCATGACTATTCGGTTGTTGACCTATTGATTGGCTACTTGGGCAGCATAGATTAACTCGTAAGTCCGTTGTAAAATTCTCCATTGCTTCTGCCCAGTCTTTTCCTCTCATTGGATAAAATATCTTATTTTCTGTATTGTTAGGCTTCTCATTAATGAGCTGATATGCATATTTAACATGGGTAATGTTTATTCCAAGCTTTTGAGACAAACATTCCTTAGCCTCAGCCCACCAGATTGACTGATTATTTCTGACCCAGTTTCTCCAAGGCTGCTGCGTCATCATAGGGATTGCGAGGCCTATTTGATCCCTTCGGCACTCGCATGGTTCTTTGTGACAATCATTTCCTTCTTCCATTCCTTTACCGTCAAACTGTTTATTATGGCATAATATACCATCTTCTTGCAATGCCCCTAATTTGTACCACATAACTCTTCTTTGCACCACAGGGTATTTGAGCCAAAGTTTCCAGAAATTACTACCCGGATGCTGATCTGCAATGTACTCTCTTCCCGATCCATTAATCTTGCCCCTATTTTGTTCACTCATAGTGGTCAACAGATGCCACTTCCAATAAACATTACGTAAGCCAGAGTCTCGTGGGCTAGTGTCATACTCATCATTCTTAGGCCCTTTGTTTGTGCAATCTTTCTCTGGTTGACACCTGGGATAAACCTCCTCTTCCCTGAAATGAGTGTCCCGGGGAGACTTGCCGTCCAACCATGGTGTATAACCATTTGTCATCAAATAAAGAGAATTGTTAAATTGTTTTTCTTCTGGTGTGGAGAGAAAAAACTTAACTTGTTGTTCCTTCTCTCCTTCATGTTTAGCTTGATTCGCTGCTGCTACAGTGGTATGAATAGGTTCCGATAATAACAGCATGGTTTTTGTCTCTACCTTTTGGAACATTTCCCAAGAACGTGTGTACTCCAGCCCTCTTCCAATTCTTCTAGGAGCAGGGTCAGTCGAATCAGTGTTTAACACTTCGGGGTCAGAGTTAGCCCAAAAAGGTAGGGGGACTATATCTAGCAGGAGTTGTCCTATTTGATTACTTTTGTCCCATTCTTCATTTCCATAAGCTTCTATGGTTGTCCACAGTTCTTGTTCCCATGTTTTATTATTAAAGCTAGCTTGTTCTACCCTTTTGAAAAGTGGGGCATTCCACACATGGGTGCTATTGATTGTCTGACATGTTTTCATCTGATAGTATCTATCTTCTCCCATCGTCCAGCCCTGTCTCGTTTGTTGGGCAAAAACTTTATAATAACAGGTTTTAACAGAGCTAAGACCGATGGACAATCCGGAAAGTCTCATCTCTTCATGATTTATTAACTTTACTTTTACTGTTACAAATTCCTTGGATGCATGTCCATAACGAGTTATTATATCTTCCCAGGTGTCGTATTCATATTGAGTTTGATTCTTCCGTTTACACTGGGCCTTATATTCACACAGCCTCTCATACGCTGCCAGCTCATGAGTCCTTCATCACAATTTGACACATTAACACTCTTAAATGGGATATCACATTCTCCCATGCCTTCCTTATGGGAATCTGCGGGCTCTGAGCTGTTATTCTTGATCTCGGTAGGGCCTGATGTGAACATTGTGGCCGTCGTATCTATGTCGACTATTTTGCCATCAGTTGTTGGGATTATGCTAGTCTCCATTTGATCAGGGGTCATAGTTGGGGTATGCATGGTTATGGAATCAATAGGAGATGTGGCCATGACTGTCGTCTTTTCAGTTATTGCTGTACCTAGATTCCCTTCATTTTCTCTAATAGATAAGGTGACCTGAGTATTCATTTCTGTTGTGGTATTATTTCCGGGTTCGGAAACGACCATGCTACTGACCATTTGGTTTTGGGACACGTCAATAGTTCCTTGTTGATTAATCGGACTGGGGGTGATTGACATGGTAGTAGCTGTCCAAGTGGCAGTTGCGGCAGTTTTGTTCACGGGGTTTTCCGCGCTTCGGCGACGTCTTCGTTTGAGTGTCTTGGTGGTCACCTGACTCTTCACTTCCTGACTATCAACTTTTGGTTTCTCATACTCACAAGTGCCACTTATAGCTCCATGGATATTTAGATAAACAATTGCTTGTTTTATCCATAGGGCTTGATCAAATTGAGTGCCATTTATATCTGTTGCAATTGGCAAAGATATCTCTCTAGTATTCGGGGTCAAAACGGTGCAGTTTTTACTGTGTACTGTTTTTGATTTCCAACGTCGGGTGACACTGCTGGTATGGGTCTTATATTCATAGACTATATTTGACCATGAGGCTATTACTAATCTTAATATGAAGAGCAGCATTCCAATTATAAAGAGACTCAAGGGAGACATCTTTTCTTGGTCATTTTGTCACGTTTCATTTGTTTCCTATAAATTGTAGCTGGCGTCTGGTGCTGTATATCTTTGGCCTGATCTTTATATGCCAATTGTTGTCTCGCCTTAAATTGCCACCAGCACCTAGCTTTCCAATACCAGAATTTATTCCATAAATTCATTATTCCTTCTTTCCCTTTCTTCTTTTGAGAAGGAGGGCTATTCGCGATTGCTTACCATTAGCTGGTCGCTTGCCTTTATCGCGTACTTTAGGCACCTCCTCGTCTTCTGACCCAGGACTATCGAGATCCTGTGGGTGAGAAGAAGGTGGTGGCATTAGTTCTTGCGACCCCGTCTTTTTGATCTCTCCTGATTGGTTCATAATAGCCGGGATGTTTTTGGGATTATTCCTCTCCCCCTCTGGACCAATCACACTTCCTAGGCGTGGCCCCAGGTGCTGCTGGAAAAACGTGCTGCCTGGCATTTCCTGATCCAGGACAGCTTCAGTAAATCCAGTACGGCTGAGCTTAGATTTCCTCTTCAGCCAAGCTGACCTCCATCCAGTCACCTTTGTCCTTGTTACAGGTCTAACCGGGATCGAGACATTGGTCAGTATCATCAAGTCCTTTGTGTCAACTTCTATGAAGACCCCCAACGGGTACCATGTGAAGCCAGTGAGCGTGATAAGGACACGGGCTGCCCCGGACACTACTCGTGGGCCGCATTCAGTGACAAGAATAAGGTTACGTTTAATAGTTGAGACCCTGGCTTCCTGTGTCTCTTTAGCATGTCTGGGCAAGGTTCCAGAAGTTGTAAAAATCCTCTTATTGTTGGTTAAATGGGGATAGTTGTACACGTCAGGGTAGAATATTTTTCCCTTAGCCACCCTATCTTGGGGCCATATTTGCTCGGTCCACCACCTTCCCATGGAGGTGGATTCCCAATCTCTCTGGCTATAGCCTTGCAAGGATAGGCTTCCATCTCCAGACAGATGTAAGCCATCCTCCCATCTCCATGGGCGAAAAGTCTTCCCACTTCATGGTGGTATCCCTGGGGATAACTGAGAGTTTCCTTTCCTGCTTAGATGAGAGTTTCTCATCGCCAATAGACATCATAGTCTGGTATATCAGAATAGGGCAGTTCCAAGAATCTATGATACTGGCCCGTAAAGCAATCGGTGGCTGTGGAAGGTGATCGTCTGAGTGCAAACGATACCGTCGTGCCAAGAACTGTGCTGGGTTTATCTGCCAGGGGGTGCATGTATCGCACACATTCCAAACCCCGTCACGTTGGCCACAGGTGCATGGCCTGCAATGGGTGTCTTTGCGTAATATTTGATATCGACATCCCCACGATTCCCAGCAGCATTTGCAGAACGTGAAGGGGGCAGACCCCATTAATTCGATCCCGCACATCAGATGTTCAGCTCCTACCTCTATTCGCTTAGGACGGTGCTCATGCTTGTACTTGATGAGGACGAAAACGGGCGCAGCACAAAGGAAACAATCACCAGGTTCATAATTAGACCATCTAACACTGGTGGTGGGGTGAGTATAAGGCATAACAATCCCTTTTTTCCAGGAATGATTAATACCATCCCAGGTCATAACAAGGAGGCCATTATTTGGGAAGACTCGATCGGAGAGCATCTTAACATAGTCATCCCCTACCCCCTGAACCCATCCTGGCACATGGTCTCGGTCAGCTTCCATCCTGAGTTTTACACTTAAGTCTAAGTTGCTTGGGGTGGTACCTGTGGCCATCTTTTCCCGTAAGTACGTTCCCTTCGACTTTCACTATTGTGGTAGATTTTCCAGTGGCGAGTATCCACACCTCACTGCCCACCTGTAACGATACAGAGCGCTCGTGAGAGTGGGCAGGGGTAGAACCCTGTAAATTACGTAGACTGAGCTGTCGGTTAATGGCAAAGAGGTTTTCAGGTAAGTGCCATCTGTGCTTATATAATAGTATTTGCGATTTTGTCGCACGCACTGCATGTTCCGTGACTCCGTTTGTGTTGGATTGGTGCGGGATGGATAAGACATGTCGTATCCCCACCTGTTCCAGCCATGAACGAAAGTGCTTCGAAGTAAACATGGCGGCATTATCCGATCTGAGGGTTTTGACTGGATCCCCCTGAATGAATGACGTTACACACTCTTTTGCTGTCCTTGTGGTTTCTTTCTTAATGGGGTAAACTCGTGTGTGTCCTCCCCCATTATCAGCTTTACCAGGAATTTTTTATATTGACCGAAGTGACTCCCCAGGACTCCTACATCCATAGACGCGGAAATGCCTGGGAATTCTTCAGCAATTTTACCTTCTTGATAAGCAATAGCAGGTAACAATCCTTTCTCCATGCATATCTCGCAGTTATGTCTAACCAGTGATATTGTTTCTTTGAGAGGGCCGGCCTCAATCCCGTTATCATCTCCGCGTTCTCTCGTTTCCGACATGTAGCAAAGCACGATGAATATGCCGGACATAATCCAGCTATTCTTCCTGTGGGATGACAAGCTTCCCTTGGTCATTCTTCCATTTATCAGGAAAAATCAAAGTGCCTACGGCAACTGCTCTAGTCTGCACTAGTTTGTCGACCACATCATTTCCCATGTGATCAAAATCCTGGATTCCCGTGTGATTATTGACATGGGTCACCCAAAGTTTTATGTGTTGTAGCAGTTGGTTCACCACTATCCATAAGTCACGATGTTCCAACTCTTTACCTTTGTATTTCTGGAAGTCTCGCTGCTGCCAGTATTTAAAGTTATCTTTCAGCCCTTCCGACACATACCAACTGTCAGTCACAATTCGTCAGGATTTTATTCCCTTCTTTTTCACATATTGCAGTCCGCTGACAACTTCCTGTAACTCGGCCTCCTGTGCTGTTTTGCCCATTCTTCCTTTCTCTTTATACAGGGGTTTATCTCGTTTGTATAGCACAAATCCCCAATATCCCTCGGGATCTTGTGCTGTTTTACTACCATCAGTAAAGAGGGTGTATATCCCTGTATAATCTGGTTGAGACATAGCAGGGATTTTAGGCTGCTGTTTAGACTTAGACATTACAAATGACCAATTTGGATCCAAGAGCATCTGCTTCCACTTTCCCCATCTAGAGGCATAAGCTTTAGCAAATTGCACCGTATCCTTCACCATTTCTTTAGTGAGGTCATTCTTTACTGTACATTTTACATAAACCTGGCCTAAGTTGGAAGCCAGTTCCGTGTAAACTTTCCATAACAACCTGAGTTCCCTCTCTGCTGGGGCAAATCGACTTTCAGTGGGTGAATATCTGATGGATACGTAACAAATGGGTGTGTCATTGCTTTCCTCGTAGACTGCCGCGCATCCTGCATTTTCCTTTTCCTCTAACTATCACAGAGATATTTTGTCCATCTCGGTACGGACCGAGTTTCACCCCATCCGTGACAATTTGTTGGATAAGGCAGTTCCAGGTTTCAATTTCTTCTGGCGTTAGCATTCTATTGTGTTCTATTAACTTTAGGGATCGTTTGTCAAATGTCCTGACCTTATTTTTAATAATCTCGACAGGTCTCGCTAAGGTGGAATAATAAGGAATCATACTTCGTAGCCACCCCAATTTTCCTAAACATTTCTCTAGCTCTTTAAGCGTAGTAGGGTGCAGATTTTGGAGGTAATCGTCAGTGGAAGTTATCGCATGCTTTGTAACTAAGACACCCAGATATTTGACTTGTGGTACTCCTATCTCACATTTAGCAATGCCAATCTTCATTCCATGGTCTTTCAGTCTCCGGATTACCTCCTCCAACAGTTCGAGGTGTTCTTCTTCTGTCTCCGTGGAGATGAATATATCGTCTATATAACACGTGACTGGCAAGTCATGCAACAGTTTCTCCATTCTTTCCTGAAATGCGTTTGGGGAATTCACAAATCCTTGGGGCAGCCTGGTCCACAAGTAGCCTTGTCCTTTTATCATAAAACAGGTTTTCGGCCTGCTCTCCTCGGCCAGTGGGACTGACCAAAATCCATTCGCTAGGTCAATACTGGAGTTATATTCTCCCGGGCGTATTTTTAGCATGGTCTGTCGGGGATTGATGATTTATCTAGTGTCTTTCACTGTCACGTCATTTAACATTTTTAGGTTATGGACAGGCCTAACGGTACCATCCTTTTTTGGTACTGCTTGTACTGGCATTAAGCAGGGTGGTTCATTAATTTTTTCGATGACCCCTAATTGTTCCAATTCTTTAAACACTGCCAGCAATTGATCCTCGTATTTCCCTAATGGGTACTGCTTTTGTTTGCCTGGGAGGCCACCCCTAATAACGTATGGTTCTGTTTTCATTAATCCTACATCATTTTTAAGTCCGGCCACTTCGGCCGGATAAAGGATCCTTTTTAGGCGTGCCCTGTCGTTAATGTGAGAGGCACATACTAATTTTTCTATGGCCGTAATCCTATTAACTTCTCTCATCCAATTTGAAGAAGGGGCATCAATAATCCATTCTGAGTCATTTGGAGATAATAAAGGGTTAGGCCCTATCACCACAGTTTTTCCATTAAATCTGCCTAGGGCCATCATAACGACGTCTCCATTAGCCAATTTTACGAGTGTCTTCTGATCGAGTTCTTCATCAACCATTCCTTTGGTAATATGGATATGTCCGATCCAGTGTCACAGTAGCAATCTCTTTTATGATCTTTAGCCCAAATCTGCACTTTATAGGGCCTCATTGTTGGGTTTTGGGTTCGAGTTTTTGCAACACTTTCCTCTGGGCTGCGGTCAAATCTCTTCCCAGATCCTGGTTTCGTCGAGCCGCTGCAAGTATTACCGCTTCCTTCTGCTCCTGGGTCATCGCTTTCCAGTCTTCGTCGGACACTGGTTTCGGATGGGGACGATCCTGCCCCTTTGCTTGGGGTCGATTGTCTCTACTTGGCTAGTAAATAGAGTAGCCATATCGGAGGTTAGCAAATCCATCAATGTCTGCCCTTGGACTAAATCTAATCCATTCCCTTTGGAGACATATTTACTAATAACTGGGTCAGCCATTTGAGATGGAGACAATTCCTTATTCAATCTTCTAACATACTCGCAGTTGGATTCCTTATCTTTCCTTTTCGGGAGTGCCTTGCACAGGTCTGCTACGGTAATTTTATTTGACACTCTAACATCAGTGTCTTGTCTGGGCTCCGATGGGGGGCCCCCTGCAAGGAATGAGACTGCCAGCTGGGTACGCTGTCGTCCCATCCCTCCTGTGGAGGCTATCCTGCCACCCTGTCTTGAGGGTGTTGGGGGGTCTGGCTGCGGACCCAGTGGCGGGTCACTATCACTGCCAGAATCATCGCTACTCTGATCGTCGGAATCAGAGGGGCATGGAGACCGTCTCTCCCAGGAGTCTGTCGGCAAGCAAGTGGCCCTGGACATATGGGAGTAAATATCCGTTAAGGAATCGCGGTGGGCATCATATCCTCGTGCAAGATATGCTTGTTTAAAGGATTTTGACACTCCTTGCCATTGGCTATCCCTTGTAACGCAGTGTCCAATGGTCCCTTATTTGTCAGGGGTAACGGATCAGTTGCTTGGTACATCGTTTGAGCTTCTTGGAGTTCACCACGGGGATAAACCCCCGGCTTAGCAGGGCTAGGGTAGCGCTGGTATTGACTCACGAAACTTTCAGTAACATTCCCTATGGCATGGTCATGGATAGACTCCTTATATAACTTGCTCACTACGGGCCTCCTCATTAGACCAGCAACCAAGGTCGCGTCAAGCGGACAACCGCGAGACGCTGCATATTCCTGAATTTTCACTGGATTCACCTCGATCCGCTCTCTCAGTTGTTGGATAATTTCCTGCCGTAGCCTAGCCTCGGGGGCCAAGAGGACCACCATTCGGACCTGCGACTCATCAGCCCCCTCATCTGCCAGTATGGAATAAGCTTGCAGAAGAGACATCTCTCCTTTATTCACTTTATCAACCAGATCTCGAATGGTTGCCTCTACTTGGCTAGTAAATAGAGTAGCCATATCGGAGGTTAGCAAACCCATCAATGTCTGCCCTTGGACTAAATCTAATCCATTCCCTTTGGAGACATATTTACTAATAACTGGGTCAGCCATTTGAGATGGAGACAATTCCTTATTCAATCTTCTAACATACTCGCAGTTGGATTCCTTATCTTTCCTTTTCGGGAGTGCCTTGCACAGGTCTGCTACAGTAATTTTATTTGACACTCTAACATCAGTGTCTTGTCTGGGCTCCGATGGGGGGCCCCCTGCAAGGAATGAGACTGCCAGCTGGGTACGCTGTCGTCCCATCCCTCCTGTGGAGGCTATCCTGCCACCCTGTCTTGAGGGTGTTGGGGGGTCTGGCTGCGGACCCAGTGGCGGGTCACTATCACTGCCAGAATCATCGCTACTCTGATCGTCGGAATCAGAGGGGCATGGAGACCATCATATCCTCGTGCAACATATGCTTGTTTAAAGGATTTTGACACTCCTTGCCATCCACCTATTTCCTCAGATGAGGGAGATGGCATTCTCCGGGCCATTTCTTTCCTATCATGAGGAAACCATTGGGGGATGATTATTTCTTTGTTCCAACCTGGCTCCGGAGGTTGCTGGTGTACAACTGGATCATAAGCATGAGCCATAGGGCGTTCTCTTAATCCTTCCTCATCGGGGTCGCACGGCCATTTGGTGGCATCATACTCTCCCCACGTTATCTTTCGCCCTCTAGAATTTTTTGCTTGTACCATTCGGGTGGGTTGGCGGTCAATGGGGGTAAGGGTGATCGTTCGACCCCCGGGGATCTAGGTAGGGGGGTTGAGGGACGTGGTGTAGACGCAGAGGAGGGTCGGAAGGGGACCCGAGGCTCCTCTGCCTCTCTGTGCTCCTCATCCTCTAGGCCACGTTGCAGCTGAGGAGAATTTTCCAGATACTTTATAAATGTATCCTGTTTTAAAAGTAACACTGTATCATATAGTGTCTTTGCTAGTTGTCGGTTCCCAATCAGACACGTAACTGTTTCAAAGTACCCTAATGAGGTCAGCGTCGCATAGGTGGCCGTCACCCATCGTGGTAGCTGCGTATTTGTGAGGACCCCCAATGATTCAGGGGGATTAAGGTCAAGGATCACCTTAGACAACTCAAGCCGAGCAATTTTACTGGCTCCAGCGTGTATCTGACCTTCTACTGAACGCGAATGCACCAGTGGCGTCAAACAGACGGTGGCTACGGGGGAATCTTCGCACTCAGTGAAATCCAATTGATGGACGTGCTCTAGGGCTCGGTAATTTCGGTTACAAACCTCTTCACTCAAAAGTGAGACACGGTGATCGAAGTCCTTTTTACCAATTTTCTTTTTTCACGGAGTGAATGGCCTGACTTCATCCAGTCCATTCCACTTTCTTATGGGGATCACTACATTGTCCCCAGTTGGCTTGTATTTGGCCGTTGAAGTGTGTAAGATAACAAACATGGATCCATTATCCATTCTAATGACTGGGACATCACCCAAGGTTGGCTCACTCGACCCTAGGTCTCTGACATCAGGGTTTTCTGAGGTGTTGAGATCCGAGGCCCCTATTGAGCCATTAGAAGGATTGAGTGGTTGTATAGGTTGCGGGCGATTTTCCTGGGAACCTGAAATGCATTCTAATCCTCCCTGACTCAAACTCCTGTTGAGCTGATCCTGTTGACTTTCTATTTGTTGCGTTATCGCACTAAGTAGCTCTGCCATTTTCTCCAGACTCCTTGTAATGACTTCTTTGTCGGTTTCACTCAGGCTCAGGGATTCTCCTTCATCGGGGTCATTTTCTGACAGCTCAGAAAAGCGGACCCTCGCTGGCGTAGCATAGCCATGGTCCCTAAGAGCTGTGTCAGCTTCATTGGCGGGTGGCGCAGTCGGAAGATTGGCTATCCCTTGTAACGCAGTGTCCAATGGTCCCTTATTTGTCAGTGGTAACGGACCAGTTGCTTTGTACATCATTTGAGCTTCTTGGAGTTCACCACGGGGATAAACCCCCGGCTTAGCAGGGCTAGGGTAGCGCTGGTATTGAATCACAAAACTTTCAGTAATATTCCCTGTGGCATGGTCATGGATAGACTCCTTATATAACTTGCTCACTACGGGCCTCCTCATTAGACCAGCAACCAAGGTCGCGTCAAGCGGACAACCGCGAGACGCTGCATATTCCTGAATTTTCACTGGATTCACCTCGATCCGCTCTCTCAGTTGTTGGATAATTTCCTGCCGTAGCCCAGCCTCGGGGGCCAAGAGGACCACCATTCGGTCAAGTTCAGAGTCACGTTTTACCCAGTCTTGAGTATGATCGAGACAAATTTCCACTGCCTTTTCGAGAGGGAAATTAAACACTCCGGTCCCAAAGACGGGAACTATGACAACCCACGTTTTAGCATGGGCCAGGGAGTTATAATAAGTGCTCGAAAGCCTCTTAAAGGAGCCCTCGGGGTTCTTGACATCGTAGGGCAAGTAATGGGCCATTGATATCGTTTGTAATTTCAGCTCCCCTGTGTGCAAAGGAAGCGCCTCACCTGGGGCCCAGTCCTCAGGGTGCTTTTGATCAAACTCCTTTACTTTTTTATTAAAAACTTCTTTTACCCATCAAGCTACACCCGCACTATCGGTAGGTCTCGGACACCTTCGTGGGTTCAGAAGTGTATACGAACCGAAGGGCAGGATATCCCATAATTCCTGATTTTCTAATGGCGTATCGATTATCAGAAAGGACCCGATTACCCACATATCAGGGGGAGCAGTCAGATTCGGCTATGGAAGCTCTTCTCGTAAGAGCTCCACCACTTTCAGGCACAACCTCTTTGCTCATTTCCATTTTACAATCTCAGTTAAATTATTTTTAAGGAATTCACTTTACCGGCTATGAACAGTTTCCCGAACTATGCCGCTGCTTCCTGCTGCAGTTCCCCAGTTGTCCTTAGCGGACTCCTTCCTATGGGGTGCCCGTTATAAGGCCTCACAGGACTTTTTGCTGTACTTCTGTATTCCAGCTATATTATATAGTTGTACTACAATTACCTGAATACAATGACTATCCTGCTTAGGGTGATCAGTCCCAAGGGACAGTTCCTTGGTAAGTTGTAGAATCAACAAAATCGTACGTTGTCGAGTGATAGAGCCTGAATCTATATCATTGATTCAAGACTTAGAGATAGTAGGATCCATCTATTTACTACCGAACTTTTCCCATCAGAGTTTTAATCTATGGTCCAGTTACTCACAAATAGATTGTACGTTTTTCAATCATGTCCCTGTTCGGGCGCCATGTCGTCGGGTTTAGGTTTTCAAGGTTTTGTGTACAAGGCGATTGGCTATAACATAATCCGTCCCTAGTTCCGAGCACACTACCTCCCTTTGCCTCTCTGGTAAAGGGCCCCTCGGTGGTCAACTCAGTCAGCCTCTTGTTGCGGACACGGTTCTAAGACTATAATAAGGGTATCAACCTCACCTCATTATATTAGTGAGTAGTGTCGGCGCTTCACTGAGCGGGTTATTTAATTAGCCCGACCTGTTAAAAAACAGGTTCCTGACCTTACAATGCTACACCTCTTACCGTAGTCTCTTTACTTAACTTCGTTTAGGGACTCATGATTAGATCCTCAATCCATTCCTTTCAAATAACATTTTCCCCATATATGCCTAAAACTACCACCTAATCATTGACACAATAATTCAGGATGGAATAATGCTACCATGTGAGACACTCATTAAATGTGCAACAGGAGGTAATCAAACAATAACTCACCTATAACCCAATTGATGGTAGTAGGTAGGAGCCAGTTGATTCTTAAGTAGTCAGGGATCAACGCCGTTGTGCCTTTTCAGTACTTAATTCGTACTCAATTTTATTATGTTTTTGTTACAAAAGTATTTCTTCAAAAAATTGATAAAAGAATAATAAAAACAATAAAATCAATAATGAACAATAAACTCCATAAACTCAAGGGTATTGCCAGACGCTGATACCCAATAATATCAAAAGTACCGCGAGACGCTGGTATTAATACATATACTTCGAAAATCATATAATCAAAATACATACAATAAAAAGAAATAACTCAAAAAATAATAAGAGAACGATAAAAATTAATTAAATCAAATAGTCTGAGAGCAATAGCAAGAGCACCGTCATAAGTTAAGATACAAGACCTTACTGCAAACGGATGAAGCCAAAAATCAAAAAGGGACCTCTGTGTCACATTTCCGAGCGTTTTTATAGCAACACAGCTGGTTTAGATGACATGCCCATAAATGGATCGCGTGTTCCGGCGGTTAATCACATCCAGTTTCATTTGCGTCAGCAGTGCCTAGCGGTTCACCACATCCGGTCAATACATCCTGTTTCTTCTGCGTCAGCACACGTCAGCACACGTCAGCACATCCTGTTTACAAGTTCAATCTAAGTTCAAAGCACACACTTGTGCCATAAATTTGCAGGGAAGCTTCAGAACATGAAATGTTCACCTCCCACTATAGCAGAAAGGGTCTTCCTAGTAGTTGCACATCAAATCTAAGCTGTCTGAAGTGTCTTTCGAAAGTTATCACCATTTTTATGTTTGGCGTTCCAGAATCGACCTTATCTCAGGCTGAAAACGCGTTGTCTACATTGTGCCATAACTTTGCATGGAAGCTTCCGAACATGAAATTGTAAGCTCCAACTATAGCAGAAAGGGTCTTTCTAGTAGTTGCAGATCAAATCTAAGCTGTCTGAAATGTTTTTCCAAAGTTATCAACATTTTTACGTTTGGCGTTCCGGAACCCACCTTATCTCAGGCTGAAAACGCGTTTTCGGCATTGTGCCATAACTTTGCAGGGAAGCTTCAGAACATGAAATTTTCAGGTCCCACTAAAGCAGAAAGGGTCTTTCTAGTAGTTGCACATGAAATCTAAGCTGTCTGAAGTGTTTTTCGAAAGTTATCAACATTTTTATGTTTGGCGTTCCGGAATCGACCTTATCTCAGGATGAAAAATCGTTTTCTGCATTGTCCCATAACTTTGCAGGGAAGCTTCAGAACATGAAATTTTCACCTCCCACTATACCAGAAAGGGTCTTTCTAGTAGTTGCACATCAAATCTAAGCTGTCTGAAGTGTTTTTCGAAAGTTTTCAACATTTTTATGTTTGGTGTTCCTGAATCGACCTTATCTCAGGCTGAAAACGCGTTTCCTGCATTGTGCCATAACTTTGCAAGGAATCTTCAGAACATGAAATTTTCACCTCCCACTACAGCAGAAAGGGTCTTTCTAGTAGTTGCACATCAAATCTAAGCTGTTTGAAATGTTTTTCCAAAGTTATCAACATTTTTACGTTTGGCGTTCCAGAATCGACCTTATCTCAGGCTGAAAACGCGTTGTCTGCATTGTGCCATAACTTTGCAGGGAAGCTTCAGAACATGAAATGTTCACCTCCCACTATAGCAGAAAGGGTCTTTCTAGTAGTTGCACATCAAATCTAAGCTGTCTGAAGTGTTTTCCCAAAGTTATCAACATTTTTATGATTGGTGTTCCGGAATCGACCTTATCTCAGGCTGAAAACGCGTTTTCTGCATTGTGCAATAACCTTGCAGGGAAGCTTCAGAACATGAAACTTTAACTTCCCACTATAGCAGAAATGGTCTTTCCAGTAGTTGCACATCAAATCTAAGCTGTCGAAAGTGTTTTTCCAAAGTTATCAACATTTTTATGTTTGGCGTTTCGGAATCGACCTTATCTCCGGCTGAAAATGCGTTTTCTGCATTGTGCCATAACTTTGCAGGGAAGCTTCAGAACATGAAATTTTCAGGTCCCACCATAGCAGAAAGGGTCTTTCTGGTAGTTGCACATGAAATCTAAGCTGTCTGAAGTGTTTTTCGAAAGTTATCAACATTTTTATGTTTGGCGTTCCGGAATCGACCTTATCTCAGGATGAAAAATCGTTTTCTGCATTGTCCCATAACTTTGCAGGGAAGCTTCAGAACATGAAATTTTCACCTCCCACTATACCAGATAGGGTCTTTCTAGTAGTTGCACATCAAATCTAAGCTGTCTGAAGTGTTTTTCGAAAGTTTTCAACATTTTTATGTTTGGTGTTCTTGAATCGACCTTATCTCAGGCTGAAAACGCGTTTCCTGCATTGTGCCATAACTTTGCAGGGAAGCTTCAGAACATGAAATTTTCACCTCCCACTATAGCAGAAAGGGTCTTTCTAGTAGTTGCACATCAAATCTAAGCTGTCTGAAGTGTATTTCCAAAGTTATCAACATTTTTATGATTGGTGTTCCGGAATCGACCTTATCTCAGGCTGAAAACGCGTTTTCTGCATTGTGCCATGACCTTGCAGGGAAGCTTCAGAACATGAAACTTTAACCTCCCACTAAAGCAGAAAGGGTCTTTCTAGTAGTTGCACATCAAATCTAAGCTGTCGAAAGTGTTTTTCCAAAGTTATCAACATTTTTATGTTTGGCGTTTCGGAATCGACCTTATCTCCGGCTGAAAACGCGTTTTCTGCATTGTGCCATAACTTTGCAGGGAAGCTTCAGAACATGAAATTTTCACCTCCCACTATAGCAGAAAAGGTCATTCTAGTAGTTGCACATCAAATCTAAGCTGTCTTGAAGTGTTTTTCTAAAGTTATCAACATTTTTATGTTTGGCGTTCCGGAACCCACCTTATCTCAGGCTGAAAACGCGTTTTCTGCATTGTGCCATAACTTTGCAGGGAAGCTTCAGAACATGAAATTTTCACCTCCCACTACAGCAGAAAGGGTCTTTCTAGTAGTTGCAGAGCAAATCTAAGCTGTCTGAAGTGTTTTTCCAAAGTTATCAACATTTTTATGTTTGGCGTTCTGGAACCCACCTTATCTCAGCCTGAAAACGCGTTTTCTGCATTGTGCCATAACTTTGCAGGGAGACTTCAGAACATGAAATTTTCTCCTCCCACTATAGCAGAAAGGGTATTTCTAGTAGTTGCACATCAAATCTAAGTTGTCTGAAGTGTTTTGCCAAAGTTATCAACATTCTTATGTTTGGCGTTCCGGAACCCACCTTATTTCAGCCTGAAAACACGTTTTACATATTTTGCCATAACTTTGAGGGAAGCTTCAGAACATGAAATTTTAACATCCCACTATAGCAGAAAGGGTCTTTCTAGTAGTTGCACATCAAATCTAAGCTGTCTGAAGTGTTTTTCCAAAGTTATCAACATTCTTATGTTTGGCGTTCCGGAATCGACCTTATCTCAGGCTGAAAACGCGTTTCCTGCATTGTGGCATAACTTTGCAGGGAAGCTTTAGGACATGAAATTTTCACCTCCCACTGCAGCAGAAAGGGTCTTTCTAGTAGTTGCACATCAAATCTAAGCTGTCTGAAGTGTTTTTCCAAAGTTATCAACATTTTTATGTTTGGCGTTCTGGAACCCACCTTATCTCAGGCTGAAAACGCGTTTTCTGCATTGTGCCATAACTTTGCAGGGAGACTTCAGAACATGAAATTTTCTCCTCCCACTACAGCAGAAAGGGTATTTCTAGTAGTTGCTCATCAAATCTAAGCTGTCTGAAGTGTATTTCCAAAGTTATCAACATTTTTATGTTTGGCGTTCTGGTACCCACCTTATCTCTGGCTGAAAACGCGTTTTCTTCATTGTGCCATAACTTTGCAGGGAAGCTTCAGAACATGAAATTTTCACTTCCCACTAAAGCAGAAAGGGTATTTCTAGTAGTTGCACATCAAATCTAAGCTGTCTGTAGAGTTTTTCCTGAGTTATCAACATTTTTATGTTTGGCGTTCTGAAATCAACCTCATCTCAGGCTGAAAACGCTTTTAACGCATTGTGCCATAACTTTGCAGGGAAGCTTCAGAACATGATATTTTCACCTCCCACTATAGCAGAAAGGGTCTTTCTCGTAGTTGCACATCAAATCTAAGCTGTCTGAAGTGTTTTTCGAAGGTTTTCAACATTTTTATGTTTGGTGTTCCTGAATCGACCTTATCTCTGGCCGAAAACGCGTTTTCTGTATTGTGCCATAACTTCTCAGGGAAGCTTCAGAACATGAAATATTCACGTCCCACTATAGCAGAAAGGGTCTTTCTTGCAGTTGCACATCAAATCTAAACTGTCTGAAGTGTTTTTCCAAAGTTATCAACATTTTATGTATGGCGTTCCGGAACCCACCTTATCTCAGATTGAAAACAGGTTTTCTGCATTGTGCCATAACTTTGCAGGGAAGCTTCAGAACATGACATTTTCACGTCCCACTATAGCAGAAAGGGTCTTTCTAGTAGTTGCACATCAAATCTAAGCTGTCTGAAGTGTTTTTCGAAAGTTATCAACATTTTTATGTTTGGCGTTCCGGAATCGACCTTATCTCAGGATGAAAAATCGTTTTCTGCATTGTCCCATAACTTTGCAGGGAAGCTTCAGAACATGAAATGTTCACCTCCCACTATAGCAGAAAGGGTCTTTCTAGCAGTTGCACATCAAATCTAAGTTGTCTGAAGTGTTTTTCCAAAGTTATCAACATTTTTATGTTTGGCATTCCAGAATCGATCTTATCTCAGGCTGAAAACGAGTTGTCTGCATTGTGCCATAACTTTGCAGGGAAGCTTCAGGACATGAAATTTTAACCTCCCACAATAGCCGAAAGGGTCTTTCTAGTAGTTGCACACCAAATCTAAGCTGTCTGAAGTTTTTTTCCAAGGTTATCAACATTTTTATGTTTGGCGTTCCGGAATCGACCTCATCTCAAGCTGAAAATGCGTTTTTTACATTGTGCCATAACTTTGCAGGGAAGCTTCAGAACATGAAATGTTCACCTCCCACTATAGCAGAAAGGGTCTTTCTAGTAGTTGCACATCAAATCTAAGCTGTCTGAAGTGTTTTTCGAAAGTTATCAACATTTTTATGTTTGGCCTTCAAGAATCGACCTTATCTCAGGCAGAAAACGCATTGTCTGCATTGTGCCATAACTTTGCAGGGAAGCTTCAGAACATGAAATGTTCACCTCCCACTATAGCAGAAAGGGTCTTTTTAGTAGTTGCAGATCAAATCTAAGCTGTCTGATGTGTTTTTCCAAAGTTATCAACATTTTTATGTTTGGCGTTCCAGAATCGACCTTATCTCAGGCTGAAAACGCGTTGTCTGCATTGTGCCATAACTTTGCATGTAAGCTTCCGAACATGAAATTTTAAGCTCCCACTATAGCAGAAAGGCTCTTTCTAGTAGTTGCAGATCAAATCTAAGCTGTCTGAAATGTTTTTCCAAAGTCATCAACATTTTTACGTTTGGCGTTTCGGAAACCACCTTATCTCAGGCTGAAAACGCGTTTTCTGCATTGTGCCATAACTTCTCAGGGAAGCTTCAGAACATGAAATGTTCACCTCCCACTATAGCAGAAAGGGTCTTTCTAGTAGTTGCACATCAAATCTAAGCTGTCTGAAGTGTTTTTCCAAAGTTATCAACATTTTTACGCTTGGCGTTCCGGAACCCACCATATCTCAGGCAGAAAACGCGTTTTCTGTATTGTGCCATAACTTCTCAGGGAAGCTTCAGAACATGAAATGTTCACGTCCCACTGTAGCAGAAAGGGTCTTTCAAGTAGATGCAAATCAAATCTAAGCTGTCTGAAGTGTTTTTCGAAAGTTTTCAACATTTTTATGTTTGGTGTTCCTGAATCGACCTTATCTCAGGCTGAAAACGCGTTTCCTGCATTGTGTCATAACTTTGCAGGGAATCTTCAGAACATGAAATTTTCACCTCCCACTACAGCAGAAAGGGTCTTTCTAGTAGTTGCACATCAAATCTAAGCTGTGAGAAGTGTTTTTCCAAAATTATCAACATTTTTATGTTTGGCATTCCGGAACCCACCTTATCTCAGGCTGAAAACGCGTTTTCGGCATTGTGCCATAACTTTGCAGGGAAGCTTCAGAACATGAAATTTTAGGTCCCACTATAGCAGAAAGGGTCTTTCTAGTAGTTGCACATGAAATCTAAGCTGTCTGAAGTGGTTTTCGAAAGTTATCAACATTTTTATGTTTGGCGTTCCGGAACCCACCTTATCTCAGGCAGAAAACGCGTTTTCTGTATTGTGCCATAACTTCTCAGGGAAGCTTCAGAACATGAAATGTTCACGTCCCACTGTAGCAGAAAGGGTCTTTCTAGTAGATGCAAATCAAATCTAAGCTGTCTGAAGTGTTTTTCGAAAGTTTTCAACATTTTTATGTTTGGTGTTCCTGAATCGACCTTATCTCAGGCTGAAAACGCGTTTCCTACATTGTGTCATAACTTTGCAGGGAATCTTCAGAACATGAAATTTTCACCTCCCACTACAGCAGAAAGGGTCTTTCTAGTAGTTGCACATCAAATCTAAGCTGTCTGAAGTGTTTTTCCAAAATTATCAACATTTTTATGTTTGGCATTCCGGAACCCACCTTATCTCAGGCTGAAAACGCGTTTTCGGCATTGTGCCATAACTTTGCAGGGAAGCTTCAGAACATGAAATTTTCAGGTCCCACTATAGCAGAAAGGGTCTTTCTAGTAGTTGCACATGAAATCTAAGCTGTCTGAAGTGGTTTTCGAAAGTTATCAACATTTTTATGTTTGGCGTTCCGGAACCCACCTTATCTCAGGCTGAAAACGCGTTTTCGGCATTGTGCCATAACTTTGCAGGGAAGCTTCAGAACATGAAATTTTCAGGTCCCACTATAGCAGAAAGGGTCTTTCTAGTAGTTGCACATGAAATCTAAGCTGTCTGAAGTGTTTTTCGAAAGTTATCAACATTTTTATGTTTGGCGTTCCGGAATCGACCTTATCTCAGGATGAAAAATCGTTTTCTGCATTGTGCCATAACTTTGCAGGGAAGCTTCAGAACATGCAATTTTCACCTCCCACTATACCAGAAAGGGTCTTTCTAGTAGTTGCACATCAAATCTAAGCTGTCTGAAGTGTTTTTCGAAAGTTTTCAACATTTTTATGTTTGGTGTTCCTGAATCGACCTTATCTCTGGCTGAAAACGCGTTTCCTGCATTGTGCCATAACTTTGCAAGGAATCGTCAGAACTTGAAATTTTCACCTCCCACTACAGCAGAAAGGGTCTTTCTCGTAGTTGCACATCAAATCTAAGCTGTTTGAAATGTTTTTCCAAACTTATCAATATTTTTACGTTTGGCGTTCCAGAATCGACCTTATCTCAGGCTGAAAACGCGTTGTCTGCATTGTGACATAACTTTGCAGGGAAGCTTCAGAACATGAAATGTTCACCTCCCACTATAGCAGAAAGGGTCTTTCTAGTAGTTGCACATCAAATGTAAGCTCTCTGAAGTGTTTTTCCAAAGTTATGAACATTTTCATGTTTGGCGTTCGGGAATCAACCTTATCTCAGGCTGAAAAGGCGTTTTCTGCATTGTGTCATAACTTTGCAGGGAAGCTTCAGAACATGAAATTTTCACCTCCCGCTATAGCAGAAAGGGTCTTTCTAGTAGTTGCACATCAAATCTAAGCTGTTTGAAGTGTTTTTCCAAAGTTAACACCATTTTTATGTTTGGCGTTCCAGAAACAACCTTATCTCAGGTTGAAAACGCGTTTTACGCAATTTGCCCTAACTTTGCAGGAAAGCTTCAGAACATGAAATTTTCATCTCCCACTATAGCAGAAAGTGTCTTTCTAGTAGTTGCACATCAAATCTAAGCTGTGTGAAGTGTTTTTCCAAAGTTATCAACATTTTTATGTTTGGCGTTCTGGAACCCACCTTATCTCTGGCTGAAAACGTGTTTTCTGCATTGTGCCATAACTTTGGAGGGAAACTTCAGATCATGAAATTTTCACCTCCAACTATAGCAGAAAGGTTCTTTCTAGTAGTTGCACATCAAATCTAAGCTGTCTGAAGTGTTTTTCCAAAGTTGTCAACATTTTTATGTTTGGTTTTCCGGAATCGACCTTATCTCAGGCTGAAAACGCGTTTCCTGCATTGTGGCATAACTTTGCAGGGATGCTTCAGAACATGAAATTTTCACCTCCCACTGTAGCAGAAAGGGTCTTTCTAGTAGTTGCACATCAAATCTAAGCTGTCTGAAGTGTTTCTCCAAAGTTATCAACATTTTTATGTTTGGCGTCCTGGAACCCTCCTAATCTCAGGCTGAAACCGCGTTTTCTGCATTGTGCCATAACTTTTCAGGGAAGCTTCAGAACATGAAATGTTGACCTACCACTATAGCGGATAGGGTCTTTCTAGTAGTTGCACATCAAATCTAAGCTGTCTGAAGTGTTTTTCCAAAGTTATCAACATTTTTATGTTTGGCGTTCCGGAATCAACCTTATCTCAGACTGAAAACGTGTTTTCTGCATTGTGCCATAACTTTCCAGGGAAGCTTCAGAACATGAAATTTTGACCTAACACTATAGCAGAAAGGGTCTTTCCAGTAGTTGCACATCAAATCTAAGCTGTCTGAACTGTTGTTGCAAAGTTATCAACATTTTTACGTTTGGCGTTCCAGAATCGACCTTATCTCAGGCTGAAAACACGTTTTACGCATTGTGCCATAACTTTGCAGGGAAGCTTCAGAACATGAAATTTTCACCTCCCACTATAGCAGAAAGGGTCTTTCTAGTACTTGTACATCAAATCCTAGCTGTCTGAAGTGTTTTTCCGAAGTTATGAACATTTTTATGTTTGGCGTTCCGGAATTGACCTTATGTGAGGCTGAAAACGCGTTTTCTGCATTGTGACATAACTTTGCAGGGAATCATCAGAACATGAAATTTTAACCTCCCACTATAGCAGAAAGGGTCTTTCTAGTAGTTGCACATCAAATCTAAGCTGTCTAAAGAGTTTTTCCAAAGTTATCAATATTTTTATGTTTGGCGTTTTGGAACCCACCTTATCTCTGGCTGAATACGTGTTTTCTGCATTGTCCCATAACTTTCCATGGAAGATTGAGAACATGAAATTTTGACCTCCCACTGTAGCAGAAAGGGTCTTTCTAATAGTTGCACATCAAATCTAAGCTGTCTGAGGTGTTTTTCCAAAGTTATCAACATTGTTATGTTTGGCGTTCCGGAAACGACATTATCTCGGGCTGAAAACGCGTTTTCTGCATTGTGCCATAACTTTGCAGGGAAGGTTCAGAACATGAAATTTTCACCTCCGACTATAGCAGAAAGGGTTTTTATAGTAGTTGCTCATCAAATCTAAGCTGTCTGAAGTGTTTTTCCAAAGTTATCAACATTTTTATGTTTGGCGTTCCGGAACTCACCTTATCTCAGGCTGAAAACGCGTTTTCTGCATTGTTCCTTAACTTTGCAGAGAAGCTTCAGAACATGAAATTTTCAACTCCCACTATAACAGACAGGGTCTATCGAGTAGTTGCACATCAAATATAAGTTGTCTGAAGTGTTTCTCGAAAGCTATCAACATTTTTATGTTTGGCGTTCCCGAAACGACCTTATCTCGGGCTGAAAACGCGTTTTCTGCATTGTGCCATAACTTTGCAGGGAAGCTTCAGAACATGAAATTTTCACCTCCCACTATAACAGACAGGGTCTTTCTAGTAGTTGCACATCAAATCTAAGCTGTCTGAAGTGGTTTTCCAAAGTTATCAACATTTTTATGTTTGGCGTTCCGGAATCCACCTTATCTCAGGCTGAAAACGCGTTTTCTGCATTGTTCCTTAACTTTGCAGAGAAGCTTCAGAACATGAAATTTTCAACTCCGACTATAACAGACAGGGTCTTTCGAGTAGTTGCACATCAAATATAAGTGGTCTGAAGTGTTTCTCGAAAGCTATCAACATTTTTATGTTTGGCGTTCCGGAAACGACCTTATCTCGGGCTGAAAACGCGTTTTCTGCATTGTGCCATAACTTTGCAGGGAAGCTTCAGAACATGAAATTTTCACCTCCCACTATAACAGACAGGGTCTTTCTAGTAGTTGCACATCAAATCTAAGCTGTCTGAAGTGGTTTTCCAAAGTTATCAACATTTTTATGTTTGGCGTTCCGGAATCCACCTTATCTCAGGCTGAAAACGCGTTTTCTGCATTGTGCGATAACTTTGCAGGGAAGCTTCAGAACATGAAATTTTCACCTTCCACTACAACAGACAGGGTCTTTGTAGTAGTTGCACATCAAATCTAAGCTGTCTGAAGTGTTTTTCGAAAGTTATCAACATTTTTATGTTTGGCGTTCCGGAACCAACCTTATCTCAGGCTGAAAACGCGATTTCTGCATTGTGCCATAACTTTGCAGGGAAGCTTCAGAACATGAAATTTTCACCTCCCACTATAGCAGAAAGGGTCTTTCTAGTAGTTGCACATCAAATCTAAGCTGTCTGAAGTGTTTTTCGAAAGTTATCAACATTTTTATGTTTGGCGTTCCGGAATCGACCTTATCTCAGGCTGAAAACGCGTTTCACGCATTGTCCCATAGCTTTCCAGGGAAGCTTCAGAACATGAAATTTTGACCTCCCAATATAGCAGAAAGGGTCTTTCTAGTAGTTGCACATCAAATCTAAGCTGTCTGAAGTGTTTTTCCAAAGATATCAACATTTTTGTGTTTGGCGTTCCGGGAACCCACCTTATCTCAGGCTGAAAATGCGTTTTCTGCATTGTGCCATAACTTTGCAGGGAGGCTTAAGAACATGAAATGTTCACCTCCCACTGTAGCAGAAAGGGTCTTTCTAGTAGTTGCACATCAAATCTAAGCTGTCTGAAGTGTTTTTCCAAAGTTATCAACATTTTTCTGTTTGGCGTTCCAGAACCCACCTTGTCTAAGGCTGAAAACGTGTTTTCTGCATTGTGCCATAACTTTGACGGAAAGCTTCAGAACATGAAAGTTTCACCTCCCACTATAGCAGAAAGAGTCTTTTTAGTAGTTACACATCAAATCTAAACTGTCTGAAGTGTTTTTCCAAAGTTATCAACATTTTTATGTTTGGCGTTCCTGAACCCACCTTATCTCTGGCTGAAAACGCGTTTTCTGCTTTATGCCATAACTTTGCTAGGAATCTTCAGAACATGAAATTTTGACATCCCACTATAGCAGAAAGGGTCTTTCTAGTAGTTGCACATCAAATCTAAGCTGTCTGAAGCGTTTTTCGAAAATTATCAACATTTTTATGTTTGGCGTTCCGGAACACACCTTATCTCAAACTGAAAACGCGTTTTCTGCATTGTGCCATTACTTTGCAGGGAAGCTTCGGAACATGAAATGTTCACCTCCCACTATAGCAGAAAGGGTCTTTCGAGTAGTTGCACAACAAATCTAAGCTGTCTGAAGTGTTTTTCCAAAGTTAACAACATTTTTATGTATGGCGTTCCGGAATCGACCATATCTCAGGCTGAAAACGCGTTTTACGCATTGTGCCATAACTTTGCAGGGAAGCTTCAGAAAATGAAATTTCCACGTCCCACTATAGCAGAAAGGGTCTTTCTAGTAGTTGCACATCAAATCTAAGCTGTATGAAGTTTTTTTCCAAAGTTATCAACATTTTTATGTTTGGCGTTCCGGAATCAACCTTATCTCAGGCTGAAAACGTGTTTTCTGCATTTTGCCATAACTTTGCAAGGAAGTTTCAGAACATGAAATTTTCACCTCCCACTATAGCAGAAAGGGTCTTTCTAGTAGTTGCACATCAAATCTAAGCTGTCTGAAGTGTTGTTCCAAAGTTATCAACATTTTTACGTTTGGCGTTCCGGAATCGACCTTATCTCAGGCTGAAAACGCGTTTCACGCATTGTCCCATAACTTTCCAGGGAAGCTTCAGAACATGAAATTTTGACCTCCCACTATAGCAGAAAGGGTCTTTCTAGTAGTTGCACATCAAATCTAAGCTGTCTGAAGCGTTTTTCGAAAATTATTAACATTTTTATGTTTGGCGTTCCGGAACCCACCTTATCTCAGGCTGAAAACGTGTTTTCTGCAATGTGCCATAACTTCTCAGGGAAGCTTCAGAACATGAAATGTTCACCTCCCACTATCGCAGAAAGGGTCTTTCTAGTAGTTGCACATCAAATCTAAGCTGTCTGAAATGTTTTTTCCAAAGTTATCAACATTTTTGTGTTTGGCGTTCCGGAACCAACCTTATCTCAGGCTGAAAACGCGATTTCTGCATTGTGCCATAACTTTGCAGGGAAGCTTCAGAACATGAAATTTTCACCTCCCACTATAGCAGAAAGGGTCTTTCTAGTAGTTGCACATCAAATCTAAGCTGTCTGAAATGTTTTTTCCAAAGTTATCAACATTTTTATGTTTGGCGTTCCGGAACCAACCTTATCTCAGGCTGAAAACGCGATTTCTGCATTGTGCCATAACTTTGCAGGGAAGCTTCAGAACATGAAATTTTCACCTCCCACTATAGCAGAAAGGGTCTTTCTAGTAGATGCACATCAAATCTAAGCTGTCTGAAGTGTTTTTGGAAAGTTATCAACATTTTTATGTTTGGCGTTCCGGAATTGACCTTATCTCAGGCTGAAAACCCGTTTCACGCATTGTCCCATAACTTTCCAGGGAAGCTTCAGAACATGAAATTTTGACCTCACACTGTAGCAGAAAGGGTCTTTCTAATAGTTGCACATCAAATCTAAGCTGTCTGAAGTGTTTTTCCAAAGATATCAACATTTTTGTGTTTGGCGTTCCGGAACCCACCTTATCTCAGGCTGAAAACGCGTTTTCTGCATTGTGCCATAACTTTGCAGGGAAGCTTTAGAACATGAAATGTTCACCTCCCACTATAGCAGAAAGGGTCTTTCTAGTAGTTGCACATCAAATCTAAGCTGTCTGAAATGTTTTTTCCAAAGTTATCAACATTTTTATGTTTGGCTTTCCGGAACCCACCTTATGTCAGGCTGAAAACGCGATTTCTGCATTGTGCCATAACTTTGCAGGGAAGCTTCAGAACATGACATTTTGACCTCCCACTATAGCAGAAAGGGTCTTTCTAGTAGTTGCACATCAAATCTAAGCTGTCTGAAGTGTTTTTGGAAAGTTGTCAACATTTTTATGTTTGGCGTTCCGGAACCCACCTTATCTCAGGCTGAAAACGTGTTTTCTGCATTGTGCCATTACTTTGCAGGGAAGCTTCGGAACATGAAATGTTCACCTCCCACTATAGCAGAAAGGGTCTTTCGAGTAGTTGCACATCAAATCTAAGCTGTATGAAGTGTTTTTCCAAAGTTATAAACATTTTTATGTTTGGCGTTCCGGAATCAACCTTATCTCAGGCTGAAAACGCGTTTTCTGCATTTTGCCATAACTTTGCAAGGAAGTTTCAGAACATGAAATTTTCATCTCCCACTATAGCAGAAAGGGTCTTTCTAGTAGTTGCACATCAAATCTAAGCTGTCTGAAGTGTTGTTCCAAAGTTATCAACATTTTTACGTTTGGCGTTCCGGAACCCACCTTATCTCAGGCTGAAAACGCGTTTTCTGCTTTATGCCATAACTTTGCTGGGAATCTTCAGAACATGAAATTTTCACCTCCCACTATAGCAGAAAGGGTCTTTCTTGTAGTTGCACATCAAATCTAAGCTGTCTGAAGTGTTTTTCCAAAGTTATCAACATTTTTATGTTTGGCGTTCCGGAATCGACCTTATCTCAGGCTGAAAACGCGTTTCACGCATTGTCCCATAACTTTCCAGGGAAGCTTAAGAACATGAAATTTTGACTTCCCACTATAGCAGAAAGGGTCTTTCTAGTAGTTGCACATCAAATCTAAGCTGTCTGAAGCGTTTTTCGAAAATTATTAACATTTTTATGTTTGGCGTTCCGGAACCCACCTTATCTCAGGCTGAAAACGTGTTTTCTGCAATGTGCCATAACTTCTCAGGGAAGCTTCAGAACATGAAATGTTCACCTCCCACTATCGCAGAAAGGGTCTTTCTAGTAGTTGCACATCAAATCTAAGCTGTCTGAAGTGTTTTTCCAAAGATATCAACATTTTTGTGTTTGGCGTTCCGGAACCCACCTTATCTCTGGCTGAAAACGCGTTTTCTGCTTTATGCCATAACTTTGCTGGGAATCTTCAGAACATGAAATTTTCACCTCCCACTATAGCAGAAAGGGTCTTTCTAGTAGTTGCACATCAAATCTAAGCTGTCTGAAGTGTTTTTGGAAAGTTATCAACATTTTTATGTTTGGCGTTCCGGAATCGACCTTATCTCAGGCTGAAAACGCGTTTCACGCATTGTCCCATAACTTTCCAGGGAAGCTTCAGAACATGAAATTTTGACCTCCCACTATAGCAGAAAGGGTCTTTCTAGTAGTTGCACATCAAATCTAAGCTGTCTGAAGCGTTTTTCGAAAATTATTAACATTTTTATGTTTGGCGTTCCGGAACACACCTTATCTCAAACTGAAAACGCGTTTTCTGCATTGTGCCATAACTTTGCAGGGAAGCTTCAGAAAATGAAATTTTCACCTCCCACTATAGCAGAAAGGGTCTTTCTAGTAGTTGCACATCAAATCTAAGCTGTCTGAAATGTTTTTTCCAAAGTTATCAACATTTTTATGTTTGGCGTTCCGGAACCAACCTTATCTCAGGCTGAAAACGCGATTTCTGCATTGTGCCATAACTTTGCAGGGAAGCTTCAGAACATGAAATTTTCACCTCCCACTATAGCAGAAAGGGTCTTTCTAGTAGATGCACATCAAATCTAAGCTGTCTGAAGTGTTTTTGGAAAGTTATCAACATTTTTATGTTTGGCGTTCCGGAATTGACCTTATCTCAGGCTGAAAACCCGTTTCACGCATTGTCCCATAACTTTCCAGGGAAGCTTCAGAACATGAAATTTTGACCTCACACTATAGCAGAAAGGGTCTTTCTAATAGTTGCACATCAAATCTAAGCTGTCTGAAGTGTTGTTCCAAAGTTATCAACATTTTTACGTTTGGCGTTCCGGAACCCACCTTATCTCAGGCTGAAAACGTGTTTTCTGCAATGTGCCATAACTTCTCAGGGAAGCTTCAGAACATGAAATGTTCACCTCCCACTATCGCAGAAAGGGTCTTTCTAGTAGTTGCACATCAAATCTAAGCTGTCTGAAGTGTTTTTCCAAAGATATCAACATTTTTGTGTTTGGCGTTCCGGAACCCACCTTATCTCAGGCTGAAAACGCGTTTTCTGCATTGTGCCATAACTTTGCAGGGAAGCTTTAGAACATGAAATGTTCACCTCCCACTATAGCAGAAAGGGTCTTTCTAGTAGTTGCACATCAAATCTAAGCTGTCTGAAATGTTTTTTCCAAAGTTATCAACATTTTTATGTTTGGCTTTCCGGAACCCACCTTATGTCAGGCTGAAAACGCGATTTCTGCATTGTGCCATAACTTTGCAGGGAAGCTTCAGAACATGAAATTTTGACCTCCCACTATAGCAGAAAGGGTCTTTCTAGTAGTTGCACATCAAATCTAAGCTGTCTGAAGTGTTTTTGGAAAGTTGTCAACATTTTGATGTTTGGCGTTCCGGAACCCACCTTATCTCAGGCTGAAAACGTGTTTTCTGCATTGTGCCATTACTTTGCAGGGAAGCTTCGGAACATGAAATGTTCACCTCCCACTATAGCAGAAAGGGTCTTTCGAGTAGTTGCACATCAAATCTAAGCTGTATGAAGTGTTTTTCCAAAGTTATAAACATTTTTATGTTTGGCGTTCCGGAATCAACCTTATCTCAGGCTGAAAACGCGTTTTCTGCATTTTGCCATAACTTTGCAAGGAAGTTTCAGAACATGAAATTTTCATCTCCCACTATAGCAGAAAGGGTCTTTCTAGTAGTTGCACATCAAATCTAAGCTGTCTGAAGTGTTGTTCCAAAGTTATCAACATTTTTACGTTTGGCGTTCCGGAACCCACCTTATCTCAGGCTGAAAACGTGTTTTCTGCATTGTGCCATAACTTCTCAGGGAAGCTTCAGAACATGAAATGTTCACCTCCCACTATCGCAGAAAGGGTCTTTCTAGTAGTTGCACATCAAATCTAAGCTGTCTGAAGTGTTTTTCGTAAGATATCAACATTTTTGTGTTTGGCGTTCCGGAACCCACCTTATCTCAGGCTGAAAACGCGTTTTCTGCATTGTGCCATAACTTTGCAGGGAAGCTTCAGAACATGAAATGTTCACCTCCCACTATAGCAGAAAGGGTCTTTCTAGTAGTTGCACATCAAATCTAAGCTGTCTGATGTGTTTTTCCAAAGTTATCAACATTTTTATGTTTGGCGTTCCGGAATCAACCTTATCTCAGGCTGAAAACGCGTTTTCTGCATTGTGCCATAACTTTGCAGGGAAGCTTCAGATCATGAAAGTTTCACCTCCCACAATAGCAGAAAGGGTCTTTCTAGTAGTTGCGCATCAAATCTAAGCTGTCTGAAGTGTTTTTCGAAAGTTATCAACATTTTTATGTTTGGCGTTCTGGAATCAATCTTATCTCAGGCTGAAAACGCGTTTTCTGCATTGTGCCATAACTTTGCAGGGAAGCTTCAGATCATGAAAGTTTCACCTCCCACAATAGCAGAAAGGGTCTTTCTAGTAGTTACACATCAAATCTCAGCTGTTTGAAGTGTTTTCCCAAAGTTATCAACATTTTTATGTTTGCCGTTCCGGAACCCACCTTATCTCAGGCTGAAAACGCGTTTTCTGCTTCATGCCATAACTTTGCTGGGAATCTTCAGAACAAGAAATTTTAACCTCCCACAATAGCATTAAGGGTCTTTCTAGTAGTTGCACATCAAATCTAAGCTGTCTGAAGTGTTTTTCCAAAGTTATCAACATTTTTATGTTTGGCGTTCCGGAACCCACCTTATCTCAGGCTGAAAACGCGTTTTCTGCATTGTGCCACAACTTTGCAGGGAAGCTTCAGAACATGAAATTTTAACCACCCACTGTAGCAGAAAGGCTCTTTCTAGTAGTTGCACATCAAATCTAAGCTGTCTGAAGTGTTTTTCTGAAGTTATCAACATTTTTATGTTTGGCGTTCCGGAACCCACCTTATCTCAGGCTGAAAACGCGTTTTGTGCATTGAGCCATTAATTCTCAGGGAAGATTCAGAAAATGAAATTTTCACCTCCCACTATAGCAGAAAGGATCTTTCGAGTAGTTGCACATCAAATCTAAGCTGTCTGAAGTGTTTTTCCAAAGTTATCAACATTTTTATGTTTGGCGTTCTGGAATCGACCTTATCTCAGGCTGAAAACGCATTTTCTGCATTGTGCCATAACTTTGCAGGGAAGCTTCAGAACATGAAATTTTAACCTCCCACTATTGCAGAAAGGGTCTTTCGAGTAGTTGCACATCAAATCTAAGCTGTCTGAAATGTTTTTCCAAAGTTATCAACATTTTTATGTTTGGCGTTCCGGAATCAACCTTATCTCAGGCTGAAAACGCGTTTTCTGCATTGTGCCATAACTTTGCAGGGAAGCTTCAGAACATGAAATTTTCACCTCCCACTATAGCAGAAAGGGTCTTTCTAGTAGTTGCACATCAAATCTAAGCTGTCTGAAGTGTTGTTCCAAAGTTATCAACATTTTTACGTTTGGCGTTCCGGAACCCACCTTATCTCAGGCTGAAAACGCGTTTTGTGCATGTGCCATTAATTCTCAGGGAAGATTCAGTAAATGAAATTTACACCTCCCACTATAGCAGAAAGGGTTTTTCTAGTAGTTGCACATCAAATCTAAGCTGTCTGAAGTGTTTTTCGAAAGTTATCAACATTTTTATGTTTGGCGTCCCGGAATCGGCCTTATGTCAGGTTGAAAAATTGTTTTCTGCATTGTCCCATAATTTTCCAGGGAAGCTTCAGAACATGAAATTTTGACCTCCCACTATAGCAGAAAGGGTCTTTCTAGTAGTTGCACATCAAATCTAAGCTGTCTAAAGTGCTTTTCGAAAAATATCAACATTTTTATGTTTGGCGTTCCGGAATCGACCTTATCTCAGGCTGAAAACGCGTTTTACGCATTGTGCCATAACTTTGCAGGGAAGCTTCAGAAAATGAAATTTTCACCTCCCACTATAGCAGAAAGGCAAGTAGTTGCACATCAAATCTAAGCTGTCTGAAGTGGTTTTCCAAAGTTATCAACATTTTTATGTTTGGCGTTCCGGAACCCACCTTGTCTCAGGCTGAAAACGCGTTTTCTGCTTTATGCCATAACTTTGCTGGGAATCTTCAGAACATGAAATTTTCACCTCCCACTATAGCAGAAAGGGTCTTTCTAGTAGTTGCACATCAAATCTAAGCTGTCTGAAATGTTTTTTCCAAAGTTATCAACATTTTCATGTTTGGCGTTCCGGAACCAACCTTGTCTCAGGCTGAAAACGCGTTTTCTGCTTTATGCCATAACTTTGCTGGGAATCTTCAGAACAAGAAATTTTAACCTCCCACAATAGCATTAAGGGTCTTTCTAGTAGTTGCACATCAAATCTAATCTGTCTGAAGTGTTTTTCCAAAGTTATCAACATTTTTATGTTTGGAGTTCCGGAACCCACGTTATCTCAGGCTGAAAACGCGTTTTCTGCATTGTGCCACAACTTTGCAGGGAAGCTTCAGAACATGAAATTTTAACCACCCACTGTAGCAGAAAGGCTCTTTCTAGTAGTTGCACATCAAATCTAAGCTGTCTGAAGTGTTTTTCTGAAGTTATCAACATTTTTATGTTTGGCGTTCCGGAACCCACCTTATCTCAGGCTGAAAACGCGTTTTGTGCATTGAGCCATTAATTCTCAGGGAAGATTCAGAAAATGAAATTTTCACCTCCCACTATAGCAGAAAGGATCTTTCGAGTAGTTGCACATCAAATCTAAGCTGTCTGAAGTGTTTTTCCAAAGTTATCAACATTTTTATGTTTGGCGTTCCGGAATCAACCTTATCTCAGGCTGAAAACGCGTTTTCTGCATTGTGCCATAACTTTGCAGGGAAGCTTCAGAACATGAAATTTTCACCTCCCACTATAGCAGAAAGGGTCTTTCTAGTAGTTGCACATCAAATCTAAGCTGTCTGAAATGTTGTTCCAAAGTTATCAACATTTTTACGTTTGGCGTTCCGGAACCCACCTTATCTCAGGCTGAAAACGCGTTTTGTGCATGTGCCATTAATTCTCAGGGAAGATTCAGTAAATGAAATTTACACCTCCCACTACAGCAGAAAGGGTTTTTCTAGTAGTTGCACATCAAATCTAAGCTGTCTGAAGTGTTTTTCGAAAGTTATCAACATTTTTATGTTTGGCGTCCCGGAATCGGCCTTATGTCAGGTTGAAAAATTGTTTTCTGCATTGTCCCATAATTTTCCAGGGAAGCTTCAGAACATGAAATTTTGACCTCCCACTATAGCAGAAAGGGTCTTTCTAGTAGTTGCACATCAAATCTAAGCTGTCTAAAGTGCTTTTCGAAAAATATCAACATTTTTATGTTTGGCGTTCCGGAATCGACCTTATCTCAGGCTGAAAACGCGTTTTACGCATTGTGCCATAACTTTGCAGGGAAGCTTCAGAAAATGAAATTTTCACCTCCCACTATAGCAGAAAGGCTAGTAGTTGCACATCAAATCTAAGCTGTCTGAAGTGGTTTTCCAAAGTTTTCAACATTTTTATGTTTGGCGTTCCGGAACCCACCTTGTCTCAGGCTGAAAACGCGTTTTCTGCTTTATGCCATAACTTTGCTGGGAATCTTCAGAACATGAAATTTTCACCTCCCACTATAGCAGAAAGGGTCTTTCTAGTAGTTGCACATCAAATCTAAGCTGTCTGAAATGTTTTTTCCAAAGTTATCAACATTTTCATGTTTGGCGTTCCGGAATCAACCTTGTCTCAGGCTGAAAACGTGTTTTCTGCTTTATGCCATAACTTTGCAAGGAAGCTTCAGAACATGAAATTTTAACCACCCACTGTAGCAGAAAGGCTCTTCCTAGTAGTTGCACATCAAATCTAAGCTGTCTGAAGTGTTTTTACAAAGTTATCAACAGTTTTATGTTTGGCATTCCGGAACCCACCTTATCTCAGGCTGAAAACGCGTTTTCTGCATTGTTCCTTAACTTTGCAGGGAAGCATCAGAACATAAAATTTTCAGCTCCCACTATGACAAACAGGGTCTTTCTAATAGTGGCACATCAAATCTAATCAGTCTGAAGTGTTTTTCGAAAGTTATCCACATTTTTATGTTTGGCGTTACGGAACCCACCTTATCTCAGGCTGAAAATGCGTTTTCTGCATTGTCCCATAACTTTGAAGGAAAGCTTCAGAACATGAAAGTTTCACCTCCCACTATAGCAGAAAGGGTCTTTCTAGTAGTTGCACATCAAATATAAGCTGTCTGAAATGTTTTTTCAAAGTTATCAACATTTTTATGTTTGGCGTTCCGGAATCGACCTTATCTCAGGCTGAAGACGCGTTTTACGCATTGTGCCATAACTTTGCACGGAAGTTCCAGAAAATGAAATTTTCACCTCCAACTATAGCAGAAGGGGTTTTCCTAGCAGTTGCACATCAAATCTAAGCTGTCTGAAGTGTTTTTCGAAAGTTATCAACATTTTTATGTTTGGCGTTCCGGAATCGACCTTATCTCAGGCTGAAAACGCGTTTTACGCATTGTCCCATAACTTTCCAGGGAAGCTTCAGAACATGAAATTTTTACCTCCCACTATGGCAGAAAGAGTCTTTCTAGTAGTTGGACATGAAATCTAAGCTGTCTGAAGTGTTGTTCCAAAGTTATCAACATTTTTACGTTTGGCGTTCCGGAACCCACCTTATCTCAGGCTGAAAACGCGTTTTGTGCATTGAGCCATTAATTCTCAGGGAAGATTCAGAAAATGAAATTTTCACCTCCCACTATAGCAGAAAGGGTCTTTCTAGTAGTTGCACATCAAATCTAAGCTGTCTGCAGTGTTTTTCCAAAGTTATCAACATTTTTATGTTTGGCGTTCTGGAATCGACCTTATCTCAGGCTGAAAACGCATTTTCTGCATTGTGCCATAACTTTTTAGGGAAGCTTCAGAACATGAAATTTTAACCTCCCTCTATTGCAGAAAGGGTCTTTCGAGTAGTTGCACATCAAATCTAAGCTGTCTGAAATGTTTTTCCAAAGTTATCAACATTTTTATGTTTGGCGTTCCGGAATCAACCTTATCTCAGGCTGAAGACGCGTTTTACGCATTGTGCCATAACTTTGCAGGGAAGTTCCAGAAAATGAAATTTTCACCTCCCACTATAGCAGAAAGGGTTTTTCTAGTAGTTGCACATCAAATCTAAGCTGTCTGAAGTGTTTTTCGAAAGTTATCAACATTTTTATGTTTGGCGTTCCGGAACCCACCTTATCTCAGGCTGAATACGCGTTTTCTGCATTGTGCCATAACTTTGCAGGGAAGCTTCAGAACATGAAATTTTCAACTCCCACTATAGCAGAAAGGGTCTTTCTAGTAGTTGCACATCAAATCTAAGCTGTCTGAAGTGTTGTTCCAAAGTTCTCAACATTTTTACGTTTGGCGTTCCGGAACCCACCTTATCTCAGGCTGAAAACGCGTTTTGTGCATGTGCCATTAATTCTTAGGGAAGATTCAGTAAATGAAATTTTCACCTCCCACTATAGCAGAAAGGGTTTTTCTAGTAGTTTCACATCAAATCTAAGCTGTCTGAAGTGTTTTTCGGAAGTTATCAACATTTTTATGTTTGGCGTCCCGGAATCGACCTTATGTCAGGTTGAAAAATTGTTTTCTGCATTGTCCCATAACTTTCCAGGGAAGCTTCAGAACATGAAATTTTGACCTCCCACTATAGCAGAAAGGGTCTTTCTAGTAGTTGCACATCAAATCTAAGCTGTCTGAAGTGCTTTTCGAAAATTATCAACATTTTTATGTTTGGCGTTCCGGAATCGACCTTATCTCAGGCTGAAAACGCGTTTTACGCATTGTGCCATAACTTTGCAGGGAAGCTTCAGAAAATGAAATTTTCACCTCCCACTATAGCAGAAAGGCTAGTAGTTGCACATCAAATCTAAGTTGTCTGAAGTGTTTTTCGAAAGCTATCAACATTTTTTAGGTTAGCGTTCCGGAAACGACCTTATCTCGGGCTGAAAACGCGTTTTCTGCATTGTGCCATAACTTTGAAGGAAAGCTTCAGAACATGAAAGTTTCACCTCCCACTATAGCAGAAAGGATCTTTCTAACAGTTACACATCAAATCTAAGCTGTCTGAATTGTTGTTCCAAAGTTATCAACATTTTTACGTTTGGCGCTCCGGAACCCTCCTTATCTCAGGCTGAAAACGCGTTTTGTGCATTGTGCCATAACTTTGCAGGGAAGCTTCAGAACATGAAATTTTAACCTCCCACTGTAGCAGAAAGGGTCTTTCTAGTAGTTGCACATCAAATCTAAGCTGTCTGAAGTGTTTTTCTAAAGTTATCAACATTTTTTTGTTTGGCGTTCCGGAACCCACCTTACCTCAGGCTGAAAACGCGTTTTCTGCGTTGTTCCTTAACTTTGCAGGGAAGCTTCAGAACATGAAAGTTTGAACTCCCACTATAATAGACAGGGTCTTTCTAGTAGTTGCACATCAAATCTAAGTTGTCTGAAGTGTTTTTCGAAAGCAATCAACATTTTTATGTTTGGCGTTCCGGAAACGACCTTATCTCGGGCTGAAAACGCGTTTTCCGCATTGTGCCATAACATTGCAGGGAAGCTTCAGAACATGAAATTTTCACCTCCCACTATAGCAGAAAGGGTCTTTCTAGTCGTTGTACATCACATCTAAGCTGTCTGAAATGTTTTTTCCAAAGTTATCAACATTTTTACGTTTGGCGTTCCGGAACCCTCCTTATCTCAGGCTGAAAACGCGTTTTCTGCATTGTGCCATAACTTTGCAGGGAAGCTTCAGAACATGAAATTTTAACCTCCCACTGTAGCAGAAAGGGTCTTTCTAGTAGTTGCACATCAAATCCAAGCTGTCTGAAATGTTTTCCGAAAGTTATTAACATTTTTATGTTTGGCGTTCCGGAATTGACCTTATCTCAGCCTGAAAACGCGTTTTACGCATTGTGCCATAACTTCTCAGGGAAGCTTCAGAACATGAAATGTTCACCTCCCACGATAGCAGAAAGGGTCTTTCTAGTAGTTGCACATCAAATCTAAGCATTCTTAAGTGTTTTTCCATAGTTATCAACATTTTTATGTTTGGCGTTCCGGAATTGACCTTATCTCAGGCTGAAAACGCGTTTTCTGCATTGTGCCATAACTTTGCAGGGAAGCTTCAGAAAATGAAATTTTCACCTCCCCCCTATCGCAGAAAGGGTTTTTCTAGTAGTTGCACATCAAATCTAAGCTGTTTGAAGGGTTTTTCCAAAGTTATCAACATTTTTATGTTTGGCGTTCCGGAATCAACCTTATCTCAGGCTGAAAACGCATTTTCTGCATTGTGCCATAACATCTCAGGGAAGCTTCAGAACATGAAATGTTCACCTCCCACGATAGCAGAAAGGGTCTTTCTAGTAGTTGCACATCAAATCTAAGCTGTCTGATGTGTTTTTCCAAAGTTATCAACATTTTTATGTTTGGCGTTCCGGAATCAACCTTATCTCAGGCTGAAAACGAGATTTCTGCATTGTGCCATAACTTTGCAGGGAAGCTTCAGATCATGAAAGTTTCACCTCCCACAATAGCAGAAAGGGTCTTTCTAGTAGTTGCGCATCAAATCTAAGCTGTCTGAAGTGTTTTTCGAACGTTATCAACATTTTTATGTTTGGCGTTCTGGAATCAATCTTATCTCAGGCTGAAAATGCGTTTTCTGCATTGTGCCATAACTTTGCAGGGAAGCTTCAGATCACGAAAGTTTCACCTCCCACAATAGCAGAAAGGGTCTTTCTAGTAGTTACACATCAAATCTCAGCTGTTTGAAGTGTTTTTCCAAAGTTATCAACATTTTTATGTTTGGCGTTCCGGAACCCACCTTATCTCAGGCTGAAAACGCGTTTTCTGCTTCATGCCATAACTTTGCTGGGAATCTTCAGAACAAGAAATTTTAACCTCCCACAATAGCATAAAGGGTCTTTCTCGTAGTTGCACATCAAATCTAAGCTGTCTGAAGTGTTTTTCCAAAGTTATCAACATTTTTATGTTTGGCGTTCCGGAACCCACCTTATCTCAGGCTGAAAACGCGTTTTCTGCATTGTGCCACAACTTTGCAGGGAAGCTTCAGAACATGAAATTTTAACCACCCATTGTAGCAGAAAGGCTCTTTCTAGTAGTTGCACATCAAATCTAAGCTGTCTGAAGTGTTTTTCTGAAGTTATCAACATTTTTATGTTTGGCGTTCCGGAACCCACCTCATCTCAGGCTGAAAACGCGTTTTACGCATTGTGCCATTAATTCTCAGGGAAGATTCAGAAAATGAAATTTTCACCTCCCACTATAGCAGAAAGGGTCTTTCTAGTAGTTGCACATCAAATCTAAGCTGTCTGCAGTGTTTTTCCAAAGTTATCTACATTTTTATGTTTGGCGTTCTGGAATCGACCTTATCTCAGGCTGAAAACGCATTTTCTGCATTGTGCCATAACTTTTTAGGGAAGCTTGAGAACATGAAATTTTCACCTCCCACTATAGCAGAAAGGGTTTTTCTAGTAGTTGCACATCAAATCTAAGCTGTCTGAAGTGTTTTTCGAAAGTTATCAACATTTTTATGTTTGGCGTTCCGGAACCCACCTTATCTCAGGCTGAATACGCGTTTTCTGCATTGTGCCATAACTTTGCAGGGAAGCTTCAGAACATGAAATTTTCAACTCCCACTATAGCAGAAAGGGTCTTTCTAGTAGTTGCACATCAAATCTAAGCTGTCTGAAGTGTTGTTCCAAAGTTCTCAACATTTTTACGTTTGGCGTTCCGGAACCCACCTTATCTCAGGCTGAAAACGCGTTTTGTGCATGTGCCATTAATTCTCAGGGAAGATTCAGTAAATGAAATTTTCACCTCCCACTATAGCAGAAAGGGTTTTTCTAGTAGTTGCACATCAAATCTAAGCTGTCTGAAGTGTTTTTCGAAAGTTATCAACATTTTTATGTTTGGCGTCCCGGAATCGACCTTATGTCAGGTTGAAAAATTGTTTTCTGCATTGTCCCATAACTTTCCAGGGAAGCTTCAGAACATGAAATGTTCACCTCCCACGATAGCAGAAAGGGTCTTTCTAGTAGTTGCACATCAAATCTAAGCATTCTTAAGTGTTTTTCCATAGTTATCAACATTTTTATGTTTGGCGTTCCGGAATCGACCTTATCTCAGGCTGAAAACGCGTTTTACGCATTGTGCCATAACTTTGCAGGGAAGCTTCAGAAAATGAAATTTTCACCTCCCACTATAGCAGAAAGGCTAGTAGTTGCACATCAAATCTAAGTTGTCTGAAGTGTTTTTCGAAAGCTATCAACATTTTTTAGGTTAGCGTTCCGGAAACGACCTTATCTCGGGCTGAAAACGCATTTTCTGCATTGTGCCATAACTTTGAAGGAAAGCTTCAGAACATGAAAGTTTCACCTCCCACTATAGCAGAAAGGATCTTTCTAATAGTTACACATCAAATCTAAGCTGTCTGAATTGTTGTTCCAAAGTTATCAACATTTTTACGTTTGGCGCTCCGGAACCCTCCTTATCTCAGGCTGAAAACGCGTTTTGTGCATTGTGCCATAACTTTGCAGGGAAGCTTCAGAACATGAAATTTTAACCTCCCACTGTAGCAGAAAGGGTCTTTCTAGTAGTTGCACATCAAATCTAAGCTGTCTGAAGTGTTTTTCTAAAGTTATCAACATTTTTATGTTTGGCGTTCCGGAACCCACCTTACCTCAGGCTGAAAACGCGTTTTCTGCGTTGTTCCTTAACTTTGCAGGGAAGCTTCAGAACATGAAAGTTTGAACTCCCACTATAATAGACAGGGTCTTTCTAGTAGTTGCACATCAAATCTAAGTTGTCTGAAGTGTTTTTCGAAAGCTATCAACATTTTTATGTTTGGCGTTCCGGAAACGACCTTATCTCGGGCTGAAAACGCGTTTTCCGCATTGTGCCATAACATTGCAGGGAAGCTTCAGAACATGAAATTTTCAGCTCCCACTATAGCAGAAAGGGTCTTTCTAGTCGTTGTACATCACATCTAAGCTGTCTGAAATGTTTTTTCCAAAGTTATCAACATTTTTATGTTTGGCGTTCCGGAACCCTCCTTATCTCAGGCTGAAAACACGTTTTCTGCATTGTGCCATAACTTTGCAGGGAAGCTTCAGAACATGAAATTTTAACCTCCCACTGTAGCAGAAAGGGTCTTTCTAGTAGTTGCACATCAAATCCAAGCTGTCTGAAATGTTTTCCGAAAGTTATTAACATTTTTATGTTTGGCGTTCCGGAATTGACCTTATCTCAGCCTGAAAACGCGTTTTACGCATTGTGCCATAACTTCTCAGGGAAGCTTCAGAACATGAAATGTTCACCTCCCACGATAGCAGAAAGGGTCTTTCTAGTAGTTGCACATCAAATCTAAGCATTCTTAAGTGTTTTTCCATAGTTATCAACATTTTTATGTTTGGCGTTCCGGAATCGACCTTATCTCAGGCTGAAAACGCGTTTTCTGCATTGTGCCATAACTTCTCAGGGAAGCTTCAGAACATGAAATGTTCACCTCCCACTATAGCAGAAACGGTCTTTCTAGTAGCTGCACATCAAATCTAAGCTGTCTGAAGTGTTTTTCGAAAGTTATCAACATTTTTATGTTTGGCGTTCCAGAATCGACCTTATCTCATGCTGAAAACGCGTTTTCTGCATTGTGCCATAACTTCTCAGGGAAGCTTCAGAACATGAAATGTTCACCTCCCACTATAGCAGAAAGGGTCTTTCTAGTAGTTGCACATCAAATCTAAGCTGTCTGAAGTGTTTTTCCAAAGTTATCAACATTTTTATGTTTGGCGTTCCGGAACCCACCTTATCTCAGGCTGAAAACGCGTTTTCTGCATTGTGCCACAACTTTGCAGGGAAGCTTCAGAACATGAAATTTTAACCACCCACTGTAGCAGAAAGGCTCTTTCTAGTAGTTGCACATCAAATCTAAGCTGTCTGAAGTGTTTTTCTGAAGTTATCAACATTTTTATGTTTGGCGTTCCGGAACCCACCTTATCTCAGGCTGAAAACGCGTTTTGTGCATTGAGCCATTAATTCTCAGGTAAGATTCAGAAAATGAAATGTTCACCTCCCACTATAGCAGAAAGGGTCTTTCTAGTAGTTGCACATCAAATCTAAGCTGTCTGAAGTGCTTTTCGAAAGTTATCAACATTTTTATGTTTGGCGTTCCAGAATCGACCTTATCTCAGGCTGAAAACGCGTTGTCTGCATTGTGCCATAACTTTGCATGGAAGCTTCCGAACATGAAATTTTAACCTACCACTATAGCAGAAATGGTCTTTCTAGTAGTTGCACATCAAATCTAAGCTGTCTGATGTGTTTTTCCAAAGTTATCAACATTGTTATGTATGGCGTTCCGGAATCAACCTTATCTCAGGCTGAAAACGCGTTTTACGCATTGTGCCATAACTTTGCAGGGAAGCTTCAGAACATGAAATGTTCACCTCCCACTACAGCAGAAAGGGTCTTTCTAGTAGTTGCACATCAAATCTAAGCTGTCTGAAGTGTTTTTCCAAAGTTATCAACATTTTTATGTTTGGCGTTCCGGAACCCACCTTATCTCAGGCTGAAAACGCGTTTTCTGCATTGTGCCATATCTTTGCAGGGAAGCTTCAGAACATGAAATTTTAACCTCCCACTATAGCAGAAAGGGTCCTTCAAGTAGTTGCACATCAAATCTAAGCTGTCTGAAGTGTTTTTCCAAAGTTATCAACATTTTTATGTTTGGCGTTCCGGAATCGACCTTATCTCAGGCTGAAAACGCTTTTTACGCTTTGTGCCATAACTTTGCAGGGAAGCTTCAGAAAATGAAATTTTAAACTTGCGCTATAGCAGAAAAGGTCTTTCTAGTAGTTGGACATCAAATATAAGCTGTCTGAAGTGTTTTTCCAAAGTTATCAACATTTTTTTGTTTGGCGTTCTGGTACCCACCTTATCTCAGGCTGAAAACGCGTTTTCTGCATTGTGCCATAACTTTGCAGGGAAGCTTTAGAACATGAAATTTTCACCTCCCACTATAGCAGAAAGGGTCTTTCTAGTAGTTGCACATCAAATCTAAGCTGTCTGAAGTGTTTTTCCGAAGTTATCAACATTTTTATGTTTGGCGTTCCGGAATCGACCTTATCTCAGGCTGAAAACGCGTTTTACGCATTGTGCCATAACTTTGGTGGGAAGCTTCAGATCATCAAATATTCACCACCCACTATTGCAGAAAGGGTCTGTCTTGTAGTTGCACATCAAATCTTAGCTGTCTGAAGTGTTTTTCCAAACTTTTCAACATTTTTATGTTTGGCGTTCGGGAACCCACCTTATCTCAAGCTGAAAACGCGTTTTCTGCATTGTGCCATAACTTTGCAGGAAACTTCAGAATATGAAATTTTAACCTCCCACTATTGCAGAAAGGGTCTGTCTTGTTGTTGCACATCAAATCTAAGCTGTCTGAAGTGTTTTTCCAAAGTTATCAACATTTTCATGTTTGGCGTTCCGGAATCGACCTTATCTCAGGCTGAAAACGCCTTTTACACATTGTTTCATAACTTTGCAGAGAAGCTTCAGAACATCAAATTTTCACCTCCCACTATAGTAGAAAGGGTTTTTCTAGTAGTTGCACATCAAATCTAAGCTGTCTGAAGTGTTCTTCCAAAGTTATCAACATTATTATGTTTGGCGTTCCGGAACCCACCTTATCTCAGGCTGTGAACGCGTTTTCTGCATTGTGCCATATCTTTGCAGGGAAGCTTCAGAACATGAAATTTTAACCTCCCACTATAGCAGAAAGGGTCCTTCAAGTAGTTGCACATCAAATCTAAGCTGTCTGAAGTGTTTTTCCAAAGTTATCAACATTTTTATGTTTGGCGTTCCGGAATCGACCTTATCTCAGGCTGAAAACGCTTTTTACGCTTTGTGCCATAACTTTGCAGGGAAGCTTCAGAAAATGAAATTTTAAACTTGCGCTATAGCAGAAAAGGTCTTTCTAGTAGTTGGACATCAAATATAAGCTGTCTGAAGTGTTTTTCCAAAGTTATCAACATTTTTATGTTTGGCGTTCTGGTACCCACCTTATCTCAGGCTGAAAACGCGTTTTCTGCATTGTGCCATAACTTTGCAGGGAAGCTTTAGAACATGAAATTTTCACCTCCCACTATAGCAGAAAGGGTCTTTCTAGTAGTTGCACATCAAATCTAAGCTGTCTGAAGTGTTTTTCCGAAGTTATCAACATTTTTATGTTTGGCGTTCCGGAATCGACCTTATCTCAGGCTGAAAACGCGTTTTACGCATTGTGCCATAACTTTGGTGGGAAGCTTCAGATCATCAAATATTCACCACCCACTATTGCAGAAAGGGTCTGTCTTGTAGTTGCACATCAAATCTTAGCTGTCTGAAGTGTTTTTCCAAACTTTTCAACATTTTTATGTTTGGCGTTCGGGAACCCACCTTATCTCAAGCTGAAAACGCGTTTTCTGCATTGTGCCATAACTTTGCAGGAAACTTCAGAATATGAAATTTTAACCTCCCACTATTGCAGAAAGGGTCTGTCTTGTTGTTGCACATCAAATCTAAGCTGTCTGAAGTGTTTTTCCAAAGTTATCAACATTTTCATGTTTGGCGTTCCGGAATCGACCTTATCTCAGGCTGAAAACGCCTTTTACACATTGTTTCATAACTTTGCAGAGAAGCTTCAGAACATCAAATTTTCACCTCCCACTATAGTAGAAAGGGTTTTTCTAGTAGTTGCACATCAAATCTAAGCTGTCTGAAGTGTTCTTCCAAAGTTATCAACATTATTATGTTTGGCGTTCCGGAACCCACCTTATCTCAGGCTGTGAACGCGTTTTCTGCATTGTGGCATAACTTTGGAGGAAAGCTTCAGAACATGAAATTTTCAATTCCCATTATAGCAGAAACGGTCTTTCTAGTAGTTGCACATCAAATCTAAGCTGTCTAAAGAGTTTTTCCAAAGTTATCAACACTTTCATGTTTGGTGTTCCGGAATCAACCTTATCTCAGGCTGAAAAACGCGTTTTACGCATTGTGCCATAACTTTGCAGGAAAGCTTCAGAACATGAAATTTTCAACTCCCCCTATAGCAGAAAGGGTCTTTCGAGTAGTTGCACATCAAATCTAAGCTGTCTAAAGAGTTTTTCCAAAGTTATCAATATTTTTATGTTTGGCGTTCCGGAATCGACCTTATCTCAGGCTGAAAACGTGTTTTACGCATGGTGCCATAACTTTGCAGGGAAGCTTCAGAACATCGAATTTTCACCTCCCACTATAGCAGAAACGGTCTTTCCAGTAGTTGCACATCAAATCTAAGCAGTATGAAGTGTTTTTCCAAAGTTATCAACACTTTTATGTTTGGCGTACCAGAATCTATCTTATCTCAGGCTGAAGACGTGTTTTCTGCATTGTGCCATAACTTTGCAGGGAAGCTTCAGAACATGAAATTTTAAACTTGCGCTATAGCAGAAAAGGTCTTTCTAGTAGTTGCACATCAAATCTAAGCTGTCTGAAGTGTCTTTTCAAAGTTATCAACACTTTTATGTTTGGCGTTCCGGAATCGACCTCATCTCAGGCTGAAAACGCGTTTTCGGCATTGTGCCATAACTTTGCAAGGAAGCTTCAGACCATGAAATTTTAAACTTCCACTATAGCAGAAAGGGTCTTTCTCGGAGTTGCACATCAAATCTAAGCTGTCTGAAGTGTTTTTCGAAAGTTTTCAACATTTTTATGTTTGGCGTTCCGGAACCCAACTTATCTCAGGCTGTAAACGCGTTTTCTGCAATGTGCCATAACTTTGCAGGGAAGCTTCAGAACATGAAATTTTCAACTTCCACTATAGCAGATAGGCTCTTTCCAGCAGTTGCACATCAAATCTAAGCTGTCTGAAGTGTTTTTCCAAAGTTATCAACATTTTTATGTTTGGCTTTCCGGAATCGACCTTATCTCAGGCTGTAAACGCGTTTTCTGCATTGTGCCATAACTTTGGAGGGATGCTTCAGAACATGAAATTTTAACCTGCCACTATTGCAGAAAGGGTCCTTCTAGTAGTTGCACATCAAATCTAACCTGTCTGAAGTCTTTTTCCAAAGTTATCAACATTCTTATGTGTGGCGTTCCGGAATCAACCTTATCTCAGGCTGAAAACGCGTTTTCTGCATGGTGTCATCACTTTGCAGGAAAGCTGCAGAATATGAAATTTTCACCTCCCACTATAGCAGAAAGGGTCTTTCTAGTAGTTGCACAACAAATCTAAGCTGTCTGAAGTGCTTTTCGAAAGTTATCAACATTTTTATGTTTGGCGTTCCGGATCGCACCTTATTGAAAACGCATTTTCTGCATTGTGCCATAACTTTGCAGGGAAACTTCAGAACATGAAATTTTCACCTCCCACTATAGCAGAAAGGGTCTTTCTAGTAGTTGCACATCAAATCTAAGCTGTTTGAAGTGTTTTTCGAAAGTTATCAACATTTTTATGTTTGGCGTTCTGAAATCAACCTTATGTCAGGCTGAAAACGCGTTTTCTGCATTGTGCCATAACTTTGCAGGGAAGCTTCAGAACAAGAAATTTTCACCTCCCACTATATCAGAAAGGGTCTTTCTAGTAGTTGCACATCAAATCTAAGCTGTTTGAAGTGTTTTTTGGAAGTTATCAACATTTTTATGTTTGGCGTTCCGGAATGGACCTTATCTCAGGCTGAAAACGAGTTTTACGCATTGTGCCATAACTTTGCAGCGAAGCTTCAGAACATGAAATTTTAACTTCCCACTATAGCAGAAAGGGTCTTTCTAGTAGTTGCACATCAAATCGAAGCTTTCTGAAGTGTTTTTCCAAAGTTATCAACACTTTTATGTTTGGCGTTCCGGAATCGACCTTATCTCAGGCTGAAAACGCGTTTCCTGCATTGTGACATGACATTGCAGGGAAGCTTCAGAACATGAAATTTTAACCTCCCACGATAGCATAAAGGGTCTTTCTAGTAGTTGCACATCAAATCGAAGCTGTTTGAATTGTTTTTCCAAAGTTATCAACGCTTTTATGTTTGGTTTTCCGGAATCAACCTTATCTCAGGCTGAAAACGCGTTTTACACATTGTGCCATAACTTTGCAGGAAAGCTTCAGAACATGAAATTTTCAACTCCCACTATAGCAGAAAGGGTCTTTCTAGTAGTTGCACATCAAATCTAAGCTGTCTAAAGAGTTTTTCCAAAGTTATCAATATTTTTATTTTTGGCGTTCCGGAATCGACCTTATCTCAGGCTGAAAACGCGTTTTACACATGGTGCCATAACTTTGCAGGGAAACTTCAGAACATCGAATTTTCACCTCCCACTAAAGCAGAAACGGTCTTTCTAGTAGTTGCACATCAAATCTAAGCTGTCTGAAGTGTTTTTCCAAAGTTATCAACATTTTTATGTTTGGCGTTCCGGAATCGACCTTATCTCAGGCTGAAAACGCGTTTTACGCATTGTGCTATAACTTTGGTGGGAAGCTTCAGATCATCAAATATTCACCACCCACTATTGCAGAAAGGGCCTGTCTTGTAGTTGCACATCAAATCTTAGCTGTCTGAAGTGTTTTTCCAAACTTTTCAACATTTTTATGTTTGGCGTTCGGGAACCCACCTTATCTCAAGCTAAAAACGCGTTTTCTGCATTGTGCCATAACTTTGCAGGAAACTTCAGAATATGAAATTTTAACCTCCCACTATTGCAGAAAGGGTCTGTCTTGTTGTTGCACATCAAATCTAAGCTGTCTGAAGTGTTTTTCCAAAGTTATCAACATTTTCATGTTTGGCGTTCCGTAATCGACCTTATCTCAGGCTGAAAACGCCTTTTACACATTGTTTCATAACTTTGCAGAGAAGCTTCAGAACATCAAATTTTCACCTCCCACTATAGTAGAAAGGGTTTTTCTAGTAGTTGCACATCAAATCTAAGCTGTCTGAAGTGTTCTTCCAAAGTTATCAACATTTTTATGTTTGGCGTTCCGGAACCCACCTTATCTCAGGCTGTGAGCGCGTTTTGTGCATTGTGGCATAACTTTGGAGGAAAGCTTCAGAACATGAAATTTTCAATTCCCATTATAGCAGAAACGGTCTTTCTAGTAGTTGCACATCAAATCTAAGCTGTCTAAAGAGTTTTTCCAAAGTTATCAACACTTTCATGTTTGGTGTTCCGGAATCAACCTTATCTCAGGCTGAAAACGCGTTTTACGCATTGTGCCATAACTTTGCAGGAAAGCTTCAGAACATGAAATTTTCAACTCCCACTATAGCAGAAAGGGTCTTTCGAGTAGTTGCACATCAAATCTAAGCTGTCTAAAGAGTTTTTCCAAAGTTATCAATATTTTTATGTTTGGCGTTCCGGAATCGACCTTATCTCAGGCTGAAAACGTGTTTTACGCATGGTGCCATAACTTTGCAGGGAAGCTTCAGAACATCGAATTTTCACCTCCCACTAAAGCAGAAACGGTCTTTCTAGTAGTTGCACATCAAATCTAAGCAGTATGAAGTGTTTTTCCAAAGTTATCAACACTTTTATGTTTGGCGTACCAGAATCTATCTTATCTCAGGCTGAAGACGTGTTTTCTGCATTGTGCCATAACTTTGCAGGTAAGCTTCAGAACATGAAATTTTAAACTTGCGCTATAGCAGTAACGGTCTTTCTAATAGTTGCACATCAAATCTAAGCTGTCTGAAGTGTCTTTTCAAAGTTATCAACACTTTTATGTTTGGCGTTCCGGTATCGACCTTATCTCAGGCTGAAAACGCGTTTTCGGCATTGTGCCATAACTTTGCAGGGAAGCTTCAGACCATGAAATTTTAAACTTCCACTATAGCAGAAAGGGTCTTTCTCGGAGTTGCACATCAAATCTAAGCTGTCTGAAGTGTTTTTCGAAAGTTTTCAACATTTTTATGTTTGGCGTTCCGAAACCCACCTTATCTCAGGCTGTAAACGCGTTTTCTGCAATGTGCCATAACTTTGCAGGGAAGCTTCAGAACATGAAATTTTCAACTTCCACAAGAGCTGATAGGCTCTTTCCAGCAGTTGCACATCAAATCTAAGCTGTCTGAAGTGTTTTTCTAAAGTTATCAACATTTTTATGTTTGGCTTTCCGGAATCGACCTTATCTCAGGCTGTAAACGCGTTTTCTGCATTGTGCCATAACTTTGGAGGGATGATTCAGAACATGAAATTTTAACCTGCCACTATTGCAGAAAGGGTCCTTCTAGTAGTTGCACATCAAATCTAACCTGTCTGAAATCTTTTTCCAAAGTTATCAACATTCTTATGTGTGGCGTTCCGGAATCAACCTTATCTCAGGCTGAAAACGCGTTTTCTGCATGGTGTCACCACTTTGCAGGAAAGCTGCAGAATATGAAATTTTCACCTCCCACTATAGCAGAAAGGGTCTTTCTAGTAGTTGCACAACAAATCTAAGCTGTCTGAAGTGCTTTTCGAAAGTTATCAACATTTTTATGTTTGGCGTTCCGGATCGCACCTTATTGAAAACGCATTTTCTGCATTGTGCCATAACTTCGCAGGGAAACTTCAGAACATGAAATTTTCACCTCCCACTATAGCAGAAAGGGTCTTTCTAGTAGTTGCACATCAAATCTAAGCTGTTTGAAGTGTTTTTCGAAAGTTATCAACATTTTTATGTTTGGCGTTCTGAAATCAACCTTATGTCAGGCTGAAAACGCGTTTTCTGCATTGTGCCATAACTTTGCAGGGAAGCTTCAGAACAAGAAATTTTCACCTCCCACTATATCAGAAAGGGTCTTTTTTGTAGTTGCACATCAAATCTAAGCTGTTTGAAGTGTTTTTCGAAAGTTATCAACATTTTTATGTTTGGCGTTCTGAAATCAACCTTATCTCAGGCTGAAAACACGATTTACGCATTCTGCCATAACTTTGCAGGAAAGCTTCAGAACATGAAATTTTCACCTCCCACTATAGCAGAAAGGGTCTTTCTAGTAGGTGCACATCAAATCGAAGCTTTCTGAAGTGTTTTTCCAACGTTATCAACACTTTTATGTTTGGCGTTCTGAAATCAACCTCATCTCAGGCTGAAAACGAGTTTTACGCATTGTGCCATAACTTTGCAGCGAAGCTTCAGAACATGAAATTTTAACTTCCCACTATAGCAGAAAGAGTCATTCTAGTAGTTGCAAATCAAATCTAAGCTGTCGAAATTGTTTTTCCAAAGTTATCAACATTTTTATGTTTGGCGTTCTGGAACCCACCTTATCTCAAGCTAAAAACGCGTTTTCTGGATAGTGCCATAACTTTGCAGGGAGACTTCAGAACATGAAATTTTAACATCCCACTATAGCAGAAAGGGTCTTTCTAGTAGTTGCACATCAAATCTAAGCTGTTTGAAGTGTTTTTCGAAAGTTATCAACATTTTTATGTTTGGCGTTCTGAAATCAACCTTATGTCAGGCTGAAAACGCGTTTTCTGCATTGTGCCATAACTTTGCAGGGAAGCTTCAGAACAAGAAATTTTCGCCTCCCACTATATCAGAAAGGGTCTTTCTAGTAGTTGCACATCAAATCTAAGCTGTTTGAAGTGTTTTTTGAAAGTTATCAACATTTTTATGTTTGGCGTTCCGGAATGGACCTTTTCTCAGGCTGAAAACACGATTTACGCATTCTGCCATAACTTTGCAGGAAATCTTCAGAACATGAATTTTCACCACCCACTATAGCAGAAAGGGTCTTTCTAGTAGTTGCACATCAAATCTAATCTGTTTGAAGTGTTTTTCCAAAGTTATCAACATTTTTATGTTTGGCGTTCTGGAACCCACCTTATCTCAGGCTGAAAACGCGTTTTCTGCATTGTGCCAAAACTTTGTAGGTAAGCTCCAGAACATGAAATTTTCACCTCCCACTATAGCAGAAAGGGTCTTTCTAGTAGGTGCACATCAAATCGAAGCTTTCTGAAGTGTTTTTCCAAAGTTATCAACACTTTTATGTTTGGCGTTCCGGAATCGACCTTATCTCAGGCTGAAAACGCGTTTCCTGCATTGTGGCATAACTTTGCAGTGAAGCTTCAGTACATGAAATTTTCTCCTCCCACGATAGCAGAAAGGGTCTTTCTAGTAGTTGCACATCAAATCTAAGCTGTCTGAAGTGTTTTTCCAAAGTTATCAACACTTTTATGTTTGGCGTTCCGGAATCGACCTTATCTCAGGCTGAAAACGCGTTTCCTGCATTGTGGCATAACTTTGCAGTGAAGCTTCAGTACATGAAATTTTCTCCTCCCACGATAGCAGAAAGGGTCTTTCTAGTAGTTGCACATCAAATCTAAGCTGTCTGAAGTGTTTTTCCAAAGTTATCAACATTTTTATGTTTGGCTTTCCGGAATCGACCTTATCTCAGGCTGTAAACGTGTTTTCTGCATTGTGCCATAACTTTGGAGGGATGCTTCAGAACATGAAATTTTAACCTGCCACTATTGCAGAAAGGGTCCTTCTAGTAGTTGCACATCAAATCTAACCTGTCTGAAGTCTTTTTCCAAAGTTATCAACATTCTTATGTGTGGCGTTCCGGAATCAACCTTATCTCAGGCTGAAAACGCGTTTTCTACATGGTGTCATCACTTAGCAGGAAAGCTGCAGAATATGAAATTTTCACCTCCCACTATAGCAGAAAGGGTCTTTCTAGTAGTTGCACAACAAATCTAAGGTGTCTGAAGTGCTTTTCGAAAGTTATCAACATTTTTATGTTTGGCGTTCCGGATCGCACCTTATTGAAAACGCATTTTCTGCATTGTGCCATAACTTTGCAGGGAAACTTCAGAACATGAAATTTTCACCTCCCACTATAGCAGAAAGGGTCTTTCTAGTAGTTGCACATCAAATCTAAGCTGTATGAAGTGTTTTTCGAAAGTTATCAACATTTTTATGTTTGGCGTTCTGAAATCAACCTTATGTCAGGCTGAAAACGCGTTTTCTGCATTGTGCCATACCTTTGCAGGGAAGCTTCAGAACAAGAAATTTTCACCTCCCACTATATCAGAAAGGGTCTTTCTAGTAGTTGCAGATCAAATGTAAGCTGTTTGAAGTGTTTTTGGAAAGTTATCAACATTTTTATGTTTGGCGTTCCGGAATGGACCTTATCTCAGGCTGAAAACACGATTTACGCATTCTGCCATAACTTTGCAGGAAAGCTTCAGAACATGAATTTTCACCTCCCACTATAGCAGAAAGGGTCTTTCTAGTAGTTGCACATCAAATCTAATCTGTTTGAAGTGTTTTTCCAAAGTTATCAACATTTTTATGTTTGGCGTTCTGATATCAACCTCATCTCAGGCTGAAAACGAGTTTTACGCATTGTGCCATAACTTTGCAGCGAAGCTTCAGAACATGAAATTTTAACTTCCCACTATAGCAGAAAGGGTCATTCTAGTAGTTGCACATCAAATCTAAGCTGTCGAAATTGTTTTTCCAAAGTTATCAACATTTTTATGTTTGGCGTTCTGGAACCCACCTTATCTCAAGCTAAAAACGCGTTTTCTGGATAGTGCCATAACTTTGCAGGGAGACTTCAGAACATGAAATTTTAACATCCCACTATAGCAGAAAGGGTCTTTCTAGTAGTTGCACATCAAATCTAAGCTGTCGAAATTGTTTTTCCAAAGTTATCAACATTCTTTTGTTTTGCGTTCCGGAATCAACCTTATCTCAGGCTGAAAACGCGTTTTACGCATTGTGCCATAACTTTGCTGGAAAGCTTCAGAACATGAAATTTTCTACTCCCACTATAGCAGAAAGGGTCTTTCCAGTGGTTGCACATCAAATCAAAGCTGTCTGAAGTGTTTTTCCAAAGTTATCAATATTTTTATGTTTGGCGTTCCGGAATCGACCTTATCTCAGGCTGAAAACGCGTTTCTTGCATTGTGGCATAACTTTGCAGGGAAGCTTCAGAACATGAAATTTTCACCTCCCACTGTAGCAGAAAGGGTCTTTCTAGTAGTTGCACATCAAATCTAAGCTGTCTCAAGTGTTTTTCCAAAGTTATCAACACTTTTATGTTTGGCGTTCCTGAATCAACCTTATCTCAGGCTGAAAACGCGTTTTACGCATTGTGCCATAACTTTGCTGGAAAGCTTCAGAACATGAAATTTTCTACTCCCACTATAGCAGAAAGGGTCTTTCCAGTGGTTGCACATCAAATCAAAGCTGTCTGAAGTGTTTTTCCAAAGTTATCAACACTTTTATGTTTGGCGTTCCTGAATCAACCTTATCTCAGGCTGTAAACGCGTTTTCTGCATTGTGCCATAACTTTGGAGGGATGCTTCAGAACATGAAATTTTAACCTGCCACTATTGCAGAAAGGGTCCTTCTAGTAGTTGCACATCAAATCTAACCTGTCTGAAGTCTTTTTCCAAAGTTATCAACATTCTTATGTGTGGCGTTCCGGAATCAACCTTATCTCAGGCTGAAAACGCGTTTTCTGCATGGTGTCATCACTTTGCAGGAAAGCTGCAGAATATGAAATTTTCACCTCCCACTATAGCAGAAAGGGTCTTTCTAGTAGTTGCACAACAAATCTAAGGTGTCTGAAGTGCTTTTCGAAAGTTATCAACATTTTTATGTTTGGCGTTCCGGATCGCACCTTATTGAAAACGCATTTTCTGCATTGTGCCATAACTTTGCAGGGAAACTACAGAACATGAAATTTTCACCTCCCACTATAGCAGAAAGGGTCTTTCTAGTAGTTGCACATCAAATCTAAGCTGTTTGAAGTGTTTTTCGAAAGTTATCAACATTTTTATGTTTGGCGTTCTGAAATCAACCTTATGTCAGGCTGAAAACGCGTTTTCTGCATTGTGCCATACCTTTGCAGGGAAGCTTCAGAACAAGAAATTTTCACCTCCCACTATATCAGAAAGGGTCTTTCTAGTAGTTGCAGATCAAATGTAAGCTGTTTGAAGTGTTTTTGGAAAGTTATCAACATTTTTATGTTTGGCGTTCCGGAATGGACCTTATCTCAGGCTGAAAACACGATTTACGCATTCTGCCATAACTTTGCAGGAAAGCTTCAGAACATGAATTTTCACCTCCCACTATAGCAGAAAGGGTCTTTCTAGTAGTTGCACATCAAATCTAATCTGTTTGAAGTGTTTTTCCAAAGTTATCAACATTTTTATGTTTGGCGTTCTGAAATCAACCTCATCTCAGGCTGAAAACGAGTTTTACGCATTGTGCCATAACTTTGCAGCGAAGCTTCAGAACATGAAATTTTAACTTCCCACTATAGCAGAAAGGGTCATTCTAGTAGTTGCACATCAAATCTAAGCTGTCGAAATTGTTTTTCCAAAGTTATCAACATTCTTATGTTTTGCGTTCCGGAATCAACCTTATCTCAGGCTGAAAACGCGTTTTACGCATTGTGCCATAACTTTGCTGGAAAGCTTCAGAACATGAAATGTTCTACTCCCACTATAGCAGAAAGGGTCTTTCCAGTGGTTGCACATCAAATCAAAGCTGTCTGAAGTGTTTTTCCAAAGTTATCAATATTTTTATGTTTGGCGTTCCGGAATCGACCTTATCTCAGGCTGAAAACGCGTTTCTTGCATTGTGGCATAACTTTGCAGGGAAGCTTCAGAACATGAAATTTTCACCTCCCACTGTAGCAGAAAGGGTCTTTCTAGTAGTTGCACATCAAATCTAAGCTGTCTGAAGTGTTTTTCCAAAGTTATCAACACTTTTATGTTTGGCGTTCCTGAATCAACCTTATCTCAGGCTGAAAACACGTTTTCTGCATTGTGCCAAAACTTTGTAGGTAAGCTCCAGAACATGAAATTTTCACCTCCCTCTATAGCAGAAAGGGTCTTTCTAGTAGGTGCACATCAAATCGAAGCTTTCTGAAGTGTTTTTCCAAAGTTATCAACACTTTTATGTTTGGCGTTCCGGAATCGACCTTATCTCAGGCTGAAAACGCGTTTCCTGCATTGTGGCATAACTTTGCAGTGAAGCTTCAGAACATGAAATTTTCTCCTCCCACGATAGCAGAAAGGGTCTTTCTAGTAGTTGCACATCAAATCTAAGCTGTCTGAAGTGTTTTTCCAAAGTTATCAATATTTTTATGTTTGGCGTTCCGGAATCGACCTTATCTCAGGTTGAAAACGCGTTTCCTGCATTGTGGCATAACTTTGCAGTGAAGCTTCAGAACATGAAATTTTCACCTCCCACTGTAGCAGAAAGGGTCTTTCTAGTAGTTGCACATCAAATCTAAGCTGTCTGTAGAGTTTTTCCTGAGTTATCAACATTCTTATGTTTGGCGTTCCGGAATCAACCTTATCTCAGGCTGAAAACGCGTTTTACGCATTGTGCCATAACTTTGCAGGAAAGCTTCAGAACATGAAATTTTCAACTCCCACTATAGCAGAAAGGGTCTTTCTAGTAGGTGCACATCAAATCTAAGCTGTCTGAAGTGTTTTTCCAAAGTTATCAATATTTTTATGTTTGGCGTTCCGGAATCGACCTTATCTCAGGCTGAAAACGCGTTTCCTGCATTGTGGCATAACTTTGCAGTGAAGCTTCAGAACATGAAATTTTCACCTCCCACTGTAGCAGAAAGGGTCTTTCTAGTAGTTGCACATCAAATCTAAGCTGTCTGTAGAGTTTTTCCTGAGTTATCAACATTTTTATGTTTGGCGTTCCAGAATCAACCTTATCTCAGGCTGAAAACGCGTTTTACGCATTGTGCCATAACTTTGCAGGAAAGCTTCAGAACATGAAATTTTCAACTCCCACTATAGCAGAAAGGGTCTTTCTAGTAGGTGCACATCAAATCAAAGCTGTTTGAAGTGTTTTTCCAAAGTTATCAACACTTTTATGTTTGGCGTTCCGGAATCGACCTTATCTCAGGCTGAAAACACGATTTACGCATTCTGCCATAACTTTGCAGGGAAGCTTCAGAACATGAAATTTTCACCTCCCACTATAGCAGAAAGGGTCTTTCTAGTAGTTGTACATCAAATCTAAGCTGTCTGAAGTGTTTTTCCAAAGTTATCAACATTCTTATGTTTGGCGTTCCGGAATCAACCTTATCTCAGGCTGAAAACGCGTTTTACGCATTGTGCCATGACTTTGCAGGAATGCTTCAGAACATGAAATTTTCAACTCCAACTATAGCAGAAATGGTCTTTCTAGCACTTGCATATCAAATCTAAGCTGTCTGAAGTGTTTTTCCGAAGTTATTAACATTTTAATGTTTGGCGTTCCGGAATCGACCTTATCTCAGGCTGAAAACGCGTTTCCTGCATTGTGGCATAACTTTGCTGGGAAGCTTCAGAACATCGAATTTTCACCTCCCACAATGGCAGAAATGGTCTTTCTAGTAGTTGCGCATCAAATCTAAGCTGTCTGAAGTGTTTTTCGAAAGTTATCAACATTTTTATGTTTGGCGTTCTGGAATCAATCTTATCTCAGGCTGAAAATGCGTTTTCTGCATTGTGCCATAACTTTGCAGGGAAGCTTCAGATCACGAAAGTTTCACCTCCCACAATAGCAGAAAGGGTCTTTCTAGTAGTTACACATCAAATCTCAGCTGTTTGAAGTGTTTTTCCAAAGTTATCAACATTTTTATGTTTGGCGTTCCGGAACCCACCTTATCTCAGGCTGAAAACGCGTTTTCTGCTTCATGCCATAACTTTGCTGGGAATCTTCAGAACAAGAAATTTTAACCTCCCACAATAGCATAAAGGGTCTTTCTCGTAGTTGCACATCAAATCTAAGCTGTCTGAAGTGTTTTTCCAAAGTTATCAACATTTTTATGTTTGGCGTTCCGGAACCCACCTTATCTCAGGCTGAAAACGCGTTTTCTGCATTGTGCCACAACTTTGCAGGGAAGCTTCAGAACATGAAATTTTAACCACCCACTGTAGCAGAAAGGCTCTTTCTAGTAGTTGCACATCAAATCTAAGCTGTCTGAAGTGTTTTTCTGAAGTTATCAACATTTTTATGTTTGGCGTTCCGGAACCCACCTCATCTCAGGCTGAAAACGCGTTTTACGCATTGTGCCATTAATTCTCAGGGAAGATTCAGAAAATGAAATTTTCACCTCCCACTATAGCAGAAAGGGTCTTTCTAGTAGTTGCACATCAAATCTAAGCTGTCTGCAGTGTTTTTCCAAAGTTATCTACATTTTTATGTTTGGCGTTCTGGAATCGACCTTATCTCAGGCTGAAAACGCATTTTCTGCATTGTGCCATAACTTTTTAGGGAAGCTTGAGAACATGAAATTTTCACCTCCCACTATAGCAGAAAGGGTTTTTCTAGTAGTTGCACATCAAATCTAAGCTGTCTGAAGTGTTTTTCGAAAGTTATCAACATTTTTATGTTTGGCGTTCCGGAACCCACCTTATCTCAGGCTGAATACGCGTTTTCTGCATTGTGCCATAACTTTGCAGGGAAGCTTCAGAACATGAAATTTTCAACTCCCACTATAGCAGAAAGGGTCTTTCTAGTAGTTGCACATCAAATCTAAGCTGTCTGAAGTGTTGTTCCAAAGTTCTCAACATTTTTACGTTTGGCGTTCCGGAACCCACCTTATCTCAGGCTGAAAACGCGTTTTGTGCATGTGCCATTAATTCTCAGGGAAGATTCAGAAAATGAAATTTTCACCTCCCACTATAGCAGAAAGGGTTTTTCTAGTAGTTGCACATCAAATCTAAGCTGTCTGAAGTGTTTTTCGAAAGTTATCAACATTTTTATGTTTGGCGTCCCGGAATCGACCTTATGTCAGGTTGAAAAATTGTTTTCTGCATTGTCCCATAACTTTCCAGGGAAGCTTCAGAACATGAAATGTTCACCTCCCACGATAGCAGAAAGGGTCTTTCTAGTAGTTGCACATCAAATCTAAGCATTCTTAAGTGTTTTTCCATAGTTATCAACATTTTTATGTTTGGCGTTCCGGAATCGACCTTATCTCAGGCTGAAAACGCGTTTTACGCATTGTGCCATAACTTTGCAGGGAAGCTTCAGAAAATGAAATTTTCACCTCCCACTATAGCAGAAAGGCTAGTAGTTGCACATCAAATCTAAGTTGTCTGAAGTGTTTTTCGAAAGCTATCAACATTTTTTAGGTTAGCGTTCCGGAAACGACCTTATCTCGGGCTGAAAACGCATTTTCTGCATTGTGCCATAACTTTGAAGGAAAGCTTCAGAACATGAAAGTTTCACCTCCCACTATAGCAGAAAGGATCTTTCTAATAGTTACACATCAAATCTAAGCTGTCTGAATTGTTGTTCCAAAGTTATCAACATTTTTACGTTTGGCGCTCCGGAACCCTCCTTATCTCAGGCTGAAAACGCGTTTTGTGCATTGTGCCATAACTTTGCAGGGAAGCTTCAGAACATGAAATTTTAACCTCCCACTGTAGCAGAAAGGGTCTTTCTAGTAGTTGCACATCAAATCTAAGCTGTCTGAAGTGTTTTACTAAAGTTATCAACATTTTTATGTTTGGCGTTCCGGAACCCACCTTACCTCAGGCTGAAAACGCGTTTTCTGCGTTGTTCCTTAACTTTGCAGGGAAGCTTCAGAACATGAAAGTTTGAACTCCCACTATAATAGACAGGGTCTTTCTAGTAGTTGCACATCAAATCTAAGTTGTCTGAAGTGTTTTTCGAAAGCTATCAACATTTTTATGTTTGGCGTTCCGGAAACGACCTTATCTCGGGCTGAAAACGCGTTTTCCGCATTGTGCCATAACATTGCAGGGAAGCTTCAGAACATGAAATTTTCACCTCTATAGCAGAAAGGGTCTTTCTAGTCGTTGTACATCACATCTAAGCTGTCTGAAATGTTTTTTCCAAAGTTATCAACATTTTTATGTTTGGCGTTCCGGAACCCTCCTTATCTCAGGCTGAAAACGCGTTTTCTGCATTGTGCCATAACTTTGCAGGGAAGCTTCAGAACATGAAATTTTAACCTCCCACTGTAGCAGAAAGGGTCTTTCTAGTAGTTGCACATCAAATCCAAGCTGTCTGAAATGTTTTCCGAAAGTTATTAACATTTTTATGTTTGGCGTTCCGGAATTGACCTTATCTCAGCCTGAAAACGCGTTTTACGCATTGTGCCATAACTTCTCAGGGAAGCTTCAGAACATGAAATGTTCACCTCCCACGATAGCAGAAAGGGTCTTTCTAGTAGTTGCACATCAAATCTAAGCATTCTTAAGTGTTTTTCCATAGTTATCAACATTTTTATGTTTGGCGTTCCGGAATCGACCTTATCTCAGACTGAAAACGCGTTTTCTGCATTGTGCCATAACTTCTCAGGGAAGCTTCAGAACATGAAATGTTCACCTCCCACTATAGCAGAAACGGTCTTTCTAGTAGCTGCACATCAAATCTAAGCTGTCTGAAGTGTTTTTCGAAAGTTATCAACATTTTTATGTTTGGCGTTCCAGAATCGACCTTATCTCATGCTGAAAACGCGTTTTCTGCATTGTGCCATAACTTCTCAGGGAAGCTTCAGAACATGAAATGTTCACCTCCCACTATAGCAGAAAGGGTCTTTCTAGTAGTTGCACATCAAATCTAAGCTGTCTGAAGTGTTTTTCCAAAGTTATCAACATTTTTATGTTTGGCGTTCCGGAACCCACCTTATCTCAGGCTGAAAACGCGTTTTCTGCATTGTGCCACAACTTTGCAGGGAAGCTTCAGAACATGAAATTTTAACCACCCACTGTAGCAGAAAGGCTCTTTCTAGTAGTTGCACATCAAATCTAAGCTGTCTGAAGTGTTTTTCTGAAGTTATCAACATTTTTATGTTTGGCGTTCCGGAACCCACCTTATCTCAGGCTGAAAACGCGTTTTGTGCATTGAGCCATTAATTCTCAGGTAAGATTCAGAAAATGAAATGTTCACCTCCCACTATAGCAGAAAGGGTCTTTCTAGTAGTTGCACATCAAATCTAAGCTGTCTGAAGTGCTTTTCGAAAGTTATCAACATTTTTATGTTTGGCGTTCCAGAATCGACCTTATCTCAGGCTGAAAACGCGTTGTCTGCATTGTGCCATAACTTTGCATGGAAGCTTCCGAACATGAAATTTTAACGTACCACTATAGCAGAAATGGTCTTTCTAGTAGTTGCACATCAAATCTAAGCTGTCTGATGTGTTTTTCCAAAGTTATCAACATTGTTATGTATGGCGTTCCGGAATCAACCTTATCTCAGGCTGAAAACGCGTTTTACGCATTGTGCCATAACTTTGCAGGGAAGCTTCAGAACATGAAATGTTCACCTCCCACTACAGCAGAAAGGGTCTTTCTAGTAGTTGCACATCAAATCTAAGCTGTCTGAAGTGTTTTTCCAAAGTTATCAACATTTTTATGTTTGGCGTTCCGGAACCCACCTTATCTCAGGCTGAAAACGCGTTTTCTGCATTGTGCCATATCTTTGCAGGGAAGCTTCAGAACATGAAATTTTAACCTCCCACTATAGCAGAAAGGGTCCTTCAAGTAGTTGCACATCAAATCTAAGCTGTCTGAAGTGTTTTTCCAAAGTTATCAACATTTTTATGTTTGGCGTTCCGGAATCGACCTTATCTCAGGCTGAAAACGCTTTTTACGCTTTGTGCCATAACTTTGCAGGGAAGCTTCAGAAAATGAAATTTTAAACTTGCGCTATAGCAGAAAAGGTCTTTCTAGTAGTTGGACATCAAATATAAGCTGTCTGAAGTGTTTTTCCAAAGTTATCAACATTTTTATGTTTGGCGTTCTGGTACCCACCTTATCTCAGGCTGAAAACGCGTTTTCTGCATTGTGCCATAACTTTGCAGGGAAGCTTTAGAACATGAAATTTTCACCTCCCACTATAGCAGAAAGGGTCTTTCTAGTAGTTGCACATCAAATCTAAGCTGTCTGAAGTGTTTTTCCGAAGTTATCAACATTTTTATGTTTGGCGTTCCGGAATCGACCTTATCTCAGGCTGAAAACGCGTTTTACGCATTGTGCCATAACTTTGGTGGGAAGCTTCAGATCATCAAATATTCACCACCCACTATTGCAGAAAGGGTCTGTCTTGTAGTTGCACATCAAATCTTAGCTGTCTGAAGTGTTTTTCCAAACTTTTCAACATTTTTATGTTTGGCGTTCGGGAACCCACCTTATCTCAAGCTGAAAACGCGTTTTCTGCATTGTGCCATAACTTTGCAGGAAACTTCAGAATATGAAATTTTAACCTCCCACTATTGCAGAAAGGGTCTGTCTTGTTGTTGCACATCAAATCTAAGCTGTCTGAAGTGTTTTTCCAAAGTTATCAACATTTTCATGTTTGGCGTTCCGGAATCGACCTTATCTCAGGCTGAAAACGCCTTTTACACATTGTTTCATAACTTTGCAGAGAAGCTTCAGAACATCAAATTTTCACCTCCCACTATAGTAGAAAGGGTTTTTCTAGTAGTTGCACATCAAATCTAAGCTGTCTGAAGTGTTCTTCCAAAGTTATCAACATTTTTATGTTTGGCGTTCCGGAACCCACCTTATCTCAGGCTGTGAACGCGTTTTCTGCATTGTGGCATAACTTTGGAGGAAAGCTTCAGAACATGAAATTTTCAATTCCCATTATAGCAGAAACGGTCTTTCTAGTAGTTGCACATAAAATCTAAGCTGTCTGAAGTGTCTTTTCAAAGTTATCAACACTTTTATGTTTGGCGTTCCGGAATCGACCTCATCTCAGGCTGAAAACGCGTTTTCGGCATTGTGCCATAACTTTGCAAGGAAGCTTCAGACCATGAAATTTTAAACTTCCACTATAGCAGAAAGGGTCTTTCTCGGAGTTGCACATCAAATCTAAGCTGTCTGAAGTGTTTTTCGAAAGTTTTCAACATTTTTATGTTTGGCGTTCCGGAACCCAACTTATCTCAGGCTGTAAACGCGTTTTCTGCAATGTGCCATAACTTTGCAGGGAAGCTTCAGAACATGAAATTTTCAACTTCCACTATAGCAGATAGGCTCTTTCCAGCAGTTGCACATCAAATCTAAGCTGTCTGAAGTGTTTTTCCAAAGTTATCAACATTTTTATGTTTGGCTTTCCGGAATCGACCTTATCTCAGGCTGTAAACGCGTTTTCTGCATTGTGCCATAACTTTGGAGGGATGCTTCAGAACATGAAATTTTAACCTGCCACTATTGCAGAAAGGGTCCTTCTAGTAGTTGCACATCAAATCTAACCTGTCTGAAGTCTTTTTCCAAAGTTATCAACATTCTTATGTGTGGCGTTCCGGAATCAACCTTATCTCAGGCTGAAAACGCGTTTTCTGCATGGTGTCATCACTTTGCAGGAAAGCTGCAGAATATGAAATTTTCACCTCCCACTATAGCAGAAAGGGTCTTTCTAGTAGTTGCACAACAAATCTAAGGTGTCTGAAGTGCTTTTCGAAAGTTATCAACATTTTTATGTTTGGCGTTCCGGATCGCACCTTATTGAAAACGCATTTTCTGCATTGTGCCATAACTTTGCAGGGAAACTACAGAACATGAAATTTTCACCTCCCACTATAGCAGAAAGGGTCTTTCTAGTAGTTGCACATCAAATCTAAGCTGTTTGAAGTGTTTTTCGAAAGTTATCAACATTTTTATGTTTGGCGTTCTGAAATCAACCTTATGTCAGGCTGAAAACGCGTTTTCTGCATTGTGCCATACCTTTGCAGGGAAGCTTCAGAACAAGAAATTTTCACCTCCCACTATATCAGAAAGGGTCTTTCTAGTAGTTGCAGATCAAATGTAAGCTGTTTGAAGTGTTTTTGGAAAGTTATCAACATTTTTATGTTTGGCGTTTCGGAATGGACCTTATCTCAGGCTGAAAACACGATTTACGCATTCTGCCATAACTTTGCAGGAAAGCTTCAGAACATGAATTTTCACCTCCCACTATAGCAGAAAGGGTCTTTCTAGTAGTTGCACATCAAATCTAATCTGTTTGAAGTGTTTTTCCAAAGTTATCAACATTTTTATGTTTGGCGTTCTGAAATCAACCTCATCTCAGGCTGAAAACGAGTTTTACGCATTGTGCCATAACTTTGCAGCGAAGCTTCAGAACATGAAATTTTAACTTCCCACTATAGCAGAAAGGGTCATTCTAGTAGTTGCACATCAAATCTAAGCTGTCGAAATTGTTTTTCCAAAGTTATCAACATTCTTATGTTTTGCGTTCCGGAATCAACCTTATCTCAGGCTGAAAACGCGTTTTACGCATTGTGCCATAACTTTGCTGGAAAGCTTCAGAACATGAAATGTTCTACTCCCACTATAGCAGAAAGGGTCTTTCCAGTGGTTGCACATCAAATCAAAGCTGTCTGAAGTGTTTTTCCAAAGTTATCAATATTTTTATGTTTGGCGTTCCGGAATCGACCTTATCTCAGGCTGAAAACGCGTTTCTTGCATTGTGGCATAACTTTGCAGGGAAGCTTCAGAACATGAAATTTTCACCTCCCACTGTAGCAGAAAGGGTCTTTCTAGTAGTTGCACATCAAATCTAAGCTGTCTGAAGTGTTTTTCCAAAGTTATCAACACTTTTATGTTTGGCGTTCCTGAATCGACCTTATCTCAGGCTGAAAACACGTTTTCTGCATTGTGCCAAAACTTTGTAGGTAAGCTCCAGAACATGAAATTTTCACCTCCCACTATAGCAGAAAGGGTCTTTCTAGTAGGTGCACATCAAATCGAAGCTTTCTGAAGTGTTTTTCCAAAGTTATCAACACTTTTATGTTTGGCGTTCCGGAATCGACCTTATCTCAGGCTGAAAACGCGTTTCCTGCATTGTGGCATAACTTTGCAGTGAAGCTTCAGAACATGAAATTTTCTCCTCCCACGATAGCAGAAAGGGTCTTTCTAGTAGTTGCACATCAAATCTAAGCTGTCTGAAGTGTTTTTCCAAAGTTATCAATATTTTTATGTTTGGCGTTCCGGAATCGACCTTATCTCAGGCTGAAAACGCGTTTCCTGCATTGTGGCATAACTTTGCAGTGAAGCTTCAGAACATGAAATTTTCACCTCCCACTGTAGCAGAAAGGGTCTTTCTAGTAGTTGCACATCAAATCTAAGCTGTCTGTAGAGTTTTTCCTGAGTTATCAACATTCTTATGTTTGGCGTTCCGGAATCAACCTTATCTCAGGCTGAAAACGCGTTTTACGCATTGTGCCATAACTTTGCAGGAAAGCTTCAGAACATGAAATTTTCAACTCCCACTATAGCAGAAAGGGTCTTTCTAGTAGGTGCACATCAAATCTAAGCTGTCTGAAGTGTTTTTCCAAAGTTATCAATATTTTTATGTTTGGCGTTCCGGAATCGACCTTATCTCAGGCTGAAAACGCGTTTCCTGCATTGTGGCATAACTTTGCAGTGAAGCTTCAGAACATGAAATTTTCACCTCCCACTATAGCAGAAAGGGTCTTTCTAGTAGTTGTACATCAAATCTAAGCTGTCTGAAGTGTTTTTCCAAAGTTATCAACATTCTTATGTTTGGCGTTCCGGAATCAACCTTATCTCAGGCTGAAAACGCGTTTTACGCATTGTGCCATGACTTTGCAGGAAAGCTTCAGAACATGAAATTTTCAACTCCAACTATAGCAGAAAGGGTCTTTCCAGTAGTTGCACATCAAATCTAAGCTGTCTGAAGTGTTTTTCCAAAGTTATCAATATTTTTATGTTTGGCGTTCCGGAATCGACCTTATCTCAGGCTGAAAACGCGTTTCCTGCATTGTCGCATAACTTTGCATAAAGCTTCAGAACATTAAATTTTCACCTCCCACTATAGCAGAAATGGTCTTTCTAGCACTTGCATATCAAATCTAAGCTGTCTGAAGTGTTTTTCCGAAGTTATTAACATTTTAATGTTTGGCGTTCCGGAATCGACCTTATCTCAGGCTGAAAACGCGTTTCCTGCATTGTGGCATAACTTTGCTGGGAAGCTTCAGAACATCGAATTTTCACCTCCCACAATGGCAGAAATGGTCTTTCTAGTAGTTGCACATCAAATCTAATCTGTCTGTAGAGTTTTTCCTGAGTTATCAACATTTTTATGTTTGGGGTTCTGAAATCAACCTCATCTCAGGCTGAAAACGCGTTTTACGCATTGTGCCATAACTTTGCAGGGAAGCTTCAGAACATGATATTTTCAACTCCCACTATAGCAGAAAGGGTCTTTCGAGTAGTTGCACATCAAATCTAAGCTGTCTGAAGTGTTTTCCCAAAGTTATCATATTTTTTTATTTGGCGTTCCGGAACCCACCTTATCTCAGGCTGAAAACTCGTTTTCTGCATTGTGCCATAACTTTGCAGGGAAGCTTCAAAACATTAAAATTTCAACTCCCACTATAGCAGAAAGGGTCTTTCTTGTAGTTGCACGTCAAATCTAAGCTGTCTGAAGTGTTTTTCCAAAGTTATCTACATTTTTATGTTTGGCATTCCAGAATCGACCTTATCTCTGGCTGAAAACGCGTTTTCTGCATTGTGATATAACTTTGCAGGGAAGCTTCAGAACATGAAATTTTAACCTGCCACTATAGCAGAAAGGGTTCTTCTCGTAGTTGCACATCAAATCTGAGCTGTTTGAAGTGTTTATCCAAAGTTATTAACATTTTTATGTTTGGCGTTCTGAAATCAACCTCATCTCAGGCTGAAAATGCGTTTTCTGCATTGTGCCACAACTTTGCAGGGAAGCTTCAGAACATGAAATTTTCATCTACCACTATAGCAGAAATTGTCTTTCTAGTAGGTGCACATCAAATCTAAGCTGTCTGAAGTGTTTTTCCAAAGTTATCAATATTTTTATGTTTGGCGTTCCGGAATTGACCTTATCTCAGGCTGAAAACGCGTTTCCTGCATTGTGGCATAACTTTGCAGTGAAGCTTCAGAACATGAAATTTTCACCTCCCACTGTAGCAGAAAGGGTTATTCTCGTAGTTGCACATCAAATCTGAGCTGTTTGAAGTGTTTATCCAAAGTTATTAACATTTTTATGTTTGGCGTTCTGAAATCAACCTCATCTCAGGCTGAAAATGCGTTTTCTGCATTGTGCCACAACTTTGCAGGGAAGCTTCAGAACATGAAATTTTCATCTCCCACTATAGCAGAAATTGTCTTTCTAGTAGGTGCACATCAAATCTAAGCTGTCTGAAGTGTTTTTCCAAAGTTATCAATATTTTTATGTTTGGCGTTCCGGAATTGACCTTATCTCAGGCTGAAAACGCGTTTCCTGCATTGTGGCATAACTTTGCAGTGAAGCTTCAGAACATGAAATTTTCACCTCCCACTGTAGCAGAAAGGGTCTTTCTAGTAGTTGCACATCAAATCTAAGCTGTCTGTAGAGTTTTTCCTGAGTTATCAACATTTTTATGTTTGGCGTTCCGGAATCAACCTTATCTCAGGCTGAAAACGCGTTTTACGCATTGTGCCATAACTTTGCAGGAAAGCTTCAGAACATGAAATTTTCAACTCCCACTATAGCAGAAAGGGTCTTTCTAGTAGGTGCACATCAAATCAAAGCTGTTTGAAGTGTTTTTCCAAAGTTATCAACACTTTTATGTTTGGCGTTCCGGAATCGACCTTATCTCACGCTGAAAACACGATTTACGCATTCTGCCATAACTTTGCAGGAAAGCTTCAGAACATGAAATTTTCAACTCCCACTATAGCAGAAAGGGTCTTTCCAGTAGTTGCACATCAAATCTAAGCTGTCTGAAGTGTTTTTCCAAAGTTATCAATATTTTTATGTTTGGCGTTCCGGAATCGACCTTATCTCAGGCTGAAAACGCGTTTCCTGCATTGTCGCATAACTTTGCATAAAGCTTCAGAACATTAAATTTTCACCTCCCACTATAGCAGAAATGGTCTTTCTAGCACTTGCATATCAAATCTAAGCTGTCTGAAGTGTTTTTCCGAAGTTATTAACATTTTAATGTTTGGCGTTCCGGAATCGACCTTATCTCAGGCTGAAAACGCGTTTCCTGCATTGTGGCATAACTTTGCTGGGAAGCTTCAGAACATCGAATTTTCACCTCCCACAATGGCAGAAATGGTCTTTCTAGTAGTTGCACATCAAATCTAATCTGTCTGTCGAGTTTTTCCTGAGTTATCAACATTTTTATGTTTGGGGTTCTGAAATCAACCTCATCTCAGGCTGAAAACGCGTTTTACGCATTGTGCCATAACTTTGCAGGGAAGCTTCAGAACATGATATTTTCAACTCCCACTATAGCAGAAAGGGTCTTTCGAGTAGTTGCACATCAAATCTAAGCTGTCTGAAGTGTTTTCCCAAAGTTATCATATTTTTTTATTTGGCGTTCCGGAACCCACCTTATCTCAGGCTGAAAACTCGTTTTCTGCATTGTGCCATAACTTTGCAGGGAAGCTTCAAAACATTAAATTTTCAACTCCCACTATAGCAGAAAGGGTCTTTCTTGTAGTTGCACGTCAAATCTAAGCTGTCTGAAGTGTTTTTCCAAAGTTATCTACATTTTTATGTTTGGCATTCCAGAATCGACCTTATCTCTGGCTGAAAACGCATTTTCTGCATTGTGATATAACTTTGCAGGGAAGCTTCAGAACATGAAATTTTAACCTGCCACTATAGCAGAAAGGGTTCTTCTCGTAGTTGCACATCAAATCTGAGCTGTTTGAAGTGTTTATCCAAAGTTATTAACATTTTTATGTTTGGCGTTCTGAAATCAACCTCATCTCAGGCTGAAAATGCGTTTTCTGCATTGTGCCACAACTTTGCAGGGAAGCTTCAGAACATGAAATTTTCATCTACCACTATAGCAGAAATTGTCTTTCTAGTAGTTGCACATCAAATCTAAGCTGTCTGAAGTGTTTTTCCAAAGTTAGCAACATTTTTATGTTTGCCGTTCTGAAATCAACCTCATCTCAGGCTGAAAACGAGTTTCACGCATTGTGCCAGAACTTTGCGGCGAAGCTTCAGAACATGAAATATTCACCTCCCACTATAGCAGAAAGGGTCTTTCTCGTAGTTGCACATCAAATCTAAGCTGTCTGAAGTGTTTTTCGAAAGTTTTCAACATTTTTATGTTTGGTGTTCCTGAATCGACCTTATCTCAGGCTGAAAACGCATTTTCCGCATTGTGCCATAACTTTGCAAGAAAGCTTCAGAACATGAAAATTTCACCTCCCACTATAGCAGAAAGGGTCTTTCTAGTAGTTGCACATCAAATCTAAGCTGTCTGAAGTGTTTTTACTAAGTTATCAACATTTTCATGTTTGGCGTTCCGGAATCGACCTTATGTGAGGCTGAAAACGCGTTTTACGCATTGTGCCATAACTTTGCAGGAAAGCTTCAGAACATGAAATTTTCAACTCCCACAATAGCAGAAAGGGTCTTTCTAGTAGTTGCACATCAAATCTAAGCTGTCTGAAGTGTTTTTCCAAAGTTGTCAACATTTTTATGTTTGGCTTTCCGGAATCGACCTTATCTCAGGCTGAAAACGCGTTTCCTGCATTGTGGCATAACTTTGCAGGGATGCTTCAGAACATGAAATTTTCACCTCCCACTGTAGCAGAAAGGGTCTTTCTAGTAGTTGCACATCAAATCTAAGCTGTCTGAAGTGTTTTTCCAAAGTTATCAACATTTTTATGTTTGGCGTCCTGGAACCCTCCTAATCTCAGGCTGAAAACGCGTTTTCTGCATTGTGCCATAACTTTTCAGGGAAGCTTCAGAACATGAAACGTTCGCCTACCACTATAGCGGATAGGGTCCTTCTAGTAGTTGCACATCAAATCTAAGCTGTCTGAAGTGTTTTTCCAAAGTTATCAACATTTTTATGTTTGGCATTCTGGAACCCACCTTATCGGAGGCTGAAAACGCGCTTTCTGCATTGTGCCGTAACTTTGCAGGGAGACATCAGAACATGAAATTTTTTCCTCCCACTATAGCAGAAAGGGTATTTCCAATAGTTGCACATCAAATATAAGTTGTCTGAAGTGTTTTTCCATAGTTATCAACATTCTTATGTTTGGCTTTCCGGAAACAACCCTATCTCAGACGGAAAACGTGTTTTCTGCATTGTGCCATAACTTTGCAGGAAAGCTTCAGAACATGAAATTTTCCACTCCCACAATAGCAGAAAGGGTCTTTTCTAGTAGTTGCACATCAAATCTAAGCTGTTTGAAGTGTTTTTCCAAAGTTGTCAACATTTTTATGTTTGGCTTTCCGGAATCGACCTTATCTTAGGCTGAAAACGCGTTTTCTGCATTGTGCCATAACTTTGCAGGGAAGGTTCAGAAAATGAAATTTTCACCTCCCACTATAGCAGAAAGGGTCTTTCTAGTAGTTGCAGATCAAATCTAAGCTGTCTGATGTGTTTTTCCAAAGTTATCAACATTTTTATGTTTGGCGTTCCGGAATCGACCTTATCTTAGGCTGAAAATGTGTTTTACGCATTGTGCCATAACTTTTCAGGGAAGCTTCAGAACATGAAATGTTCACCTCCCACTATAGCAGAAAGGGTCTTTCTAGTAGTTGCACATCAAATGTAAGCTGTCTGAAGTGTTTTTCCAAAGTTATGAACATTTTTATGTTTGGCGTTCCGGAACCCACCTTATCTCAAGCTGAAAACGCTTTTTCTGCATTGTGCCATAACTTTGCAGGGAAGCTTCAGAACATGAAATGTTCACCTCCCACTATAGCAGAAAGGGTATTTCTAGTAGTTGCACATTAAATCTAAGCTGTCTGAAGTGTTGTTTCAAAGTTATCAACATTTTTACGTTTGGCGTTTCGGAAACCACCTTGTCTCAGGCTGAAAACGCGTTTTCTGCATTGTGCCATAACTTCTCAGGGAAGCTTCAGAACATGAAATATTCACCTCCCACTATAGCAGAAAGGGTATTTCTAGTAGTTGCAGATCAAATCTAAGCTGTCTGATGTGTTTGTCCAAAGTTATCAACATTTTTATGTTTGGCGTTCCGGAATCGACCTTTTCTTAGGCTGAAAACGCGTTTCCTGCATTGTGCCATAACTTTGCAGGGAATCTTCAGAACATGAAATTTTCACCTCCCACTTCAGCAGAAAGGGTCTTTCTAGTAGTTGCACATCAAATCTAAGCTATCTGAAATGTTTTTCCAAAGTTATCAACATTTTTACGTTTGGCGTTTCAGAATCGACTTTATCTCAGGCTGAAAACGCGTTGTCTGCATTGTGCCATAAATTTGCAGGGAAGGTTCAGAAAATGAATTTTTCACCTCCCACTATAGCAGAAAGGGTATTTCTAGTAGTTGCACATTAAATCTAAGCTGTCTGAAGTGTTGTTCCAAAGTTATCAACATTTTTACGTTTGGCGTTTCGGAAACCACCTTGTCTCAGGCTGAAAACGCGTTTTCTGCATTGTGCCATAACTTCTCAGGGAAGCTTCAGAACATGAAATGTTCACCTCCCACTATAGCAGAAAGGGTATTTCTAGTAGTTGCACATTAAATCTAAGCTGTCTGAAGTGTTGTTCCAAAGTTATCAACATTTTTACGTTTGGCGTTTCGGAAACCACCTTGTCTCAGGCTGCAAATGCGTTTCCTGCATTGTGCCATAACTTTGCAAGGAATCTTCAGAACATGAAATTTTCACCTCCCACTACAGCAGAAAGGGTCTTTCTAGTAGTTGCACATCAAATCTAAGCTGTCTGAAGTGTTTTTCGAAAGTTTTCAACAGTTTTATGTTTGGTGTTCCTCAATCGACCTTATCTCAGGCTGAAAACGCGTTTCCTGCATTGTGCCATAACTTTGCAGGGAATCTTCAGAACATGAAATTTTCACCTCCCACTACAGCAGAAAGGGTCTTTCTAGTAGTTGCACATCAAATCTAAGCTATCTGAAATGTTTTTCCAAAGTTATCAACATTTTTACGTTTGGCGTTTCAGAATCGACTTTATCTCAGGCTGAAAACGCGTTGTCTGCATTGTGCCATAAATTTGCAGGGAAGGTTCAGAAAATGAATTTTTCACCTCCCACTATAGCAGAAAGGGTATTTCTAGTAGTTGCACATTAAATCTAAGCTGTCTGAAGTGTTGTTCCAAAGTTATCAACATTTTTACGTTTGGCGTTTCGGAAACCACCTTGTCTCAGGCTGAAAACGCGTTTTCTGCATTGTGCCATAACTTTTCAGGGAAGCTTCAGAACATGAAATGTTCACCTCCCACTATAGCAGAAAGGGTCTTTCTAGTAGTTGCACATCAAATCTAAGCTGTATGAAGTGTTTTTCCAAAATTATCAACATTTTTATGTTTGGCGTTCCGGAACCCACCTTATCTCAGGCTGAAAACGCGTTTTCGGCATTGTGCCATAACTTTGCAGGGAAGCTTCAGAAAATGAAATTTTCACCTCCCACTACAGCAGAAAGGGTCTTTCTAGTAGTTGCACATCAAATCTAAGCTGTCTGAAATGTTTTTCCAAAGTTATCAACATTTTTATGTTTGGCGTTCCGGAACCCACCTTATCTCAGGCTGAAAACGCGTTGTCTGCATTGTGCCATAAATTTGCATGGAAGCTTCTGAACATGAAAATTTAACCTCCCAATATAGCAGAAAGGGTCTTTCTAGTAGTTGCAGATCAAATCTAAGCTGTCTGATGTGTTTGTCCAAAGTTATCAACATTTTTATGTTTGGCGTTCCGGAATCGACCTTTTCTTAGGCTGAAAACGCGTTTCCTGCATTGTGCCATAACTTTGCAGGGAATCTTCAGAACATGAAATTTTCACCTCCCACTACAGCAGAAAGGGTCTTTCTAGTAGTTGCACATCAAATCTAAGCTATCTGAAATGTTTTTCCAAAGTTATCAACATTTTTACGTTTGGCGTTTCAGAATCGACTTTATCTCAGGCTGAAAACGCGTTGTCTGCATTGTGCCATAAATTTGCAGGGAAGGTTCAGAAAATGAATTTTTCACCTCCCACTATAGCAGAAAGGGTATTTCAAGTAGTTGCACATTAAATCTAAGCTGTCTGAAGTGTTGTTCCAAAGTTATCAACATTTTTACGTTTGGCGTTTCGGAAACCACCTTGTCTCAGGCTGAAAACGCGTTTTCTGCATTGTGCCATAACTTCTAAGGGAAGCTTCAGAACATGAAATGTTCACCTCCCACTATAGCAGAAAGGGTCTTTCTAGTAGTTGCACATCAAATCTAAGCTGTCTGAAGTGTTTTTCCAAAATTATCAACATTTTTATGTTTGGCGTTCCGGAACCCACCTTATCTCAGGCTGAAAACGTGTTTTCGGCATTGTGCCATAACTTTGCAGGGAAGCTTCAGAAAATGAAATTTTCACCTCCCACTACAGCAGAAAGGGTCTTTCTATTAGTTGCACATCAAATCTAAGCTGTCTGAAATGTTTTTCCAAAGTTATCAACACTTTTATGTTTGCCGTTCCGGAACCCACCTTATCTCAGGCTGAAAACGCGTTTCCTGCATTGTGCCATAACTTTGCAAGGAATCTTCAGAACATGAAATTTTCACCTCCCACTACAGCAGAAAGGGTCTTTCTAGTAGTTGCACATCAAATCTAAGCTGTCTGAAATGTTTTTCCAAATTTATCAACATTTTTACGTTTGGCGTTCCAGAATCGACCCTATCTCAGGCTGAAAACGCGTTGTCTGCATTTTGCCATAACTTTGCATGGAAGCTTCAGAACATGAAATTTTCACGTCCCACTATAGCAGAAAGGGTCTTTCTAGTATTTGCACATCAAATCTAAGCTGTCTGAAGTGTTTTTCCAAAGTTATCAACATTTTTATGTTTGGCGTTCCGGAACCCACCTTATCTCAGGTTGAAAACGCGTTTTCTGCATTGTGCCATAACTTTGCAGGGAAGCTTCAGAACATGAAATTTTAACCTCCCAGTATCGCAGAAAGGGTCTTTCTAGTAGTTGCACATCAAATCTAAGCTGTCTGAAGTATTTTTTGAAAGTTATCAACATTTTTATGTGTGGCGTTCTGGAATCTACCTTATCTCTGGATGAAAATGCATTTTCTGCATTGTCCCATAACTTTCCAGGGAAGCTTCAGAACATGAAATTTTGACCTCCCTCTATAGCAGAAAGGTTCTTTCTAGTAGTTGCGCATCAAATCTAAGCTGTCTGAAGTGTTTTTCCAAAGTTATCAACATTTTTATGTTTGGCGTTCCGGAATCGAACATATCTCAGGCTGAAAACGCGTTTCCTGCATTGTGCCATAACTTTGCAGGGAATCTTCAGAACATGAAATTTTCACCTCCCACTACAGCAGAAAGGGTCTTTCTAGTAGTTGCACATCAAATCTAAGCTATCTGAAATGTTTTTCCAAAGTTATCAACATTTTTACGTTTGGCGTTTCAGAATCGACTTTATCTCAGGCTGAAAACGCATTGTCTGCATTGTGCCATAAATTTGCAGGGAAGGTTCAGAAAATGAATTTTTCACCTCCCACTATAGCAGAAAGGGTATTTCTAGTAGTTGCACATTAAATCTAAGCTGTCTGAAGTGTTGTTCCAAAGTTATCAACATTTTTACGTTTGGCGTTTCGGAAACCACCTTGTCTCAGGCTGAAAACGCGTTTTCTGCATTGTGCCATAACTTCTCAGGGAAGCTTCAGAACATGAAATGTTCACCTCCCACTATAGCAGAAAGGGTCTTTCTAGTAGTTGCACATCAAATCTAAGCTGTCTGAAGTGTTTTTCCAAAATTATCAACATTTTTATGTTTGGCGTTCCGGAACCCACCTTATCTCAGGCTGAAAACGCGTTTTCGGCATTGTGCCATAACTTTACAGGGAAGCTTCAGAAAATGAAATTTTCACCTCCCACTACAGCAGAAAGGGTCTTTCTATTAGTTGCACATCAAATCTAAGCTGTCTGAAATGTTTTTCCAAAGTTATCAACATTTTTACGTTTGGCGTTTCAGAATCGACCTTATCTCAGGCTGAAAACGCGTTGTCTGCATTGTGCCATAACTTTGCATGGAAGCTTCTGAACATGAAAATTTAACCTCCCAATATAGCAGAAAGGTCCTTTCTAGTAGTTGCAGATCAAATCTAAGCTGTCTGATTTTTTTGTCCAAAGTTATCAACATTTTTATGTTTGGCATTCCGGAATCGACCTTATCTTAGGCTGAAAACGCGTTTTACGCATTGTGCCATAACTTTGCAGGGAAGCTTCAGAACATGAAATGTTCACCTCCCACTATAGCAGAAAGGGTCTTTCTAGTAGTTGCACATCAAATGTAAGCTGTCTGAAGTGTTTTTCCAAAGTTATCAACATTTTTATGTTTGGCGTTCCGGAATCGACCTTATCTCAGGCTGAAAACGCGTTTCACGCATTGTGCCATAACTTTGCAGGGAAGGTTCAGAAAATGACATTTTCACCTCCCACTATAGCAGAAAGGGTATTTCTAGTAGTTGCACATTAAATCTAAGCTATCTGAAGTGTTGTTCCAAAGTTAGCAACATTTTTACGTTTGGCGTTTCGGAAACCACCTTGTCTCAGGCTGAAAACGCGTTTTCTGCATTGTGCCATAACTTCTCAGGGAAGCTTCAGAACATGAAATGTTCACCTCCTACTATAGCAGAAAGGGTCTTTCTAGTAGTTGCACATCAAATCTAAGCTGTCTGAAGTGTTTTTCCAAAATTATTAACATTTTTATGTTTGGCGTTCCGGAACCCACCTTATCTCAGGCTGAAAACGCGTTTTCGGCATTGTGCCATAACTTTGCAGGGAATCTTCAGAACATGAAATTTTCACCTCCCACTATAGCAGAAAGCGTCTTTCTAGTAGTTGCACTTCAAATCTAAGCTGTCTGAAGTGTTTTTCCAAAGTTATCAACATTTTTATGTTTGGCGTTCCGGAACCCACCTTATCTCAGGCTGAAAACGCGTTTCCTGCATTGTGCCATAACTTTGCAGGGAATCTTCAGAACATGAAATTTTCACCTCCCACTACAGCAGAAAGGGTCTTTCTAGTAGTTGCACATCAAATCTAAGCTGTCTGAAATGTTTTTCCAAATTTATCAACATTTTTACGTTTGGCGTTCCAGAATCGACCTTATCTCAGGCTGAAAACGCGTTGTCTGCATTGTGCCATAACTTTGCATGGAAGCTTCAGAACATGAAATTTTCACGTCCCACTATAGCAGAAAGGGTCTTTCTAGTATTTGCACATCAAATCTAAGCTGTCTGAAGTGTTTTTCGAAAGTTATCAACATTTTTATGTTTGGCGTTCCGGAACCCACGTTATCACAAGCTGAAAACGCGTTTTCTGCATTGTGCCATAACTTTGCAGGGAAGCTTCAGAACATGAAATTTTCAGGTCCCACTATAGCAGAATGGGTCTTTCTAGTAGATGCACATGAAATCTAAGCTGTCTGAAGTGTTTTTCGAAAGTTATCAACATTTTTATGTTTGGCGTCCCGGAATCGACCTTATCTCAGACTGAAAATGCGTTTTCGGCATTGTGCCATAACTTTCCATGGAAGCTTTCGAACATGAAATTTTAACCTCCCACTATAGCAGAAAGGGTCTTTCTAGTAGTTGCACATCAAATCTAAGCTGTCTGAAGTGTTTTTCCAAAGTTATCAACATTTTTATGTTTGGCGTTCCGGAATCGACCTTATCTCAGGCTGAAAACGCGTTTTACGGATTGTGCCATAACTTTGCAGGGAAGCTTCAGGACCTTGAATTTTCACCATCCACTATATCAGAAAGGGTCTTTCTAGTAGTTGCACCTCAAATCTAAGCTGTCTGAAGTGTTTTTCCAAAGTTATCAACATTTTTATGTTTGGCGTTCCGGAATCGACCTTATGTCAGGCTGAAAACGCGTTGTCTGCATTGTGCCATAACTTTGCATGGAAGCTTCCGAACATGAAATTTTAACCTCCCACTATAGCAGAAAGGCTCTTTCTAGTAGTTGCACATCAAATCTAAGCTATCTGAAATGTTTTTTCCAAATTTATCAACATTTTTACGTTTGGCGTTCCTGAATCGACCTTATCTCAGGCTAAAAACGCGTTTTCTGCATTGTGCCATAACTTTGCAGGGAAGCTTCAGAACATGAAATTTTAACCTCCCACTGTAGCAGAAAGGGTCTTTCTAGTAGTTGCACATCAAATCTAAGGTGTCTGAAGTGTTTTTCAAAGTTTTCAACATTTTTATGTTTGGTGCTCCTGAATCGACCTTATCTCAGGCTGAAAACGCATTTTCTGCATTGTGCCATAACTTTGCAGGGAAGCTTCAGGACATGAAATTGTCACCTCCCACAATAGCAGAAAGGGTCTTTCTAGTAGTTTCACATCAAATCTAAGCTGTCTGAAGTGTTTTTCCAAAGTTATCAACGTTTTTTTGTTTGGCGTTTCAGAATTGACCTTATCTCAGGCTGAAAACGCGTTGTCTGCATGGTGCCATAACTTTGCATGGAAGCTTCCGAACATGAAAATTTAACCTCCCACTATAGCAGAAAGGGTCTTTCTAGTAGTTGCAGATCAAATCTAAGCTGTCTGATGTGTTTTTCCAAAGTTATCAACATTTTTATGTTTGGCGTTCCGGAATCGACCTTATCTTAGGCTGAAAACGTGTTTTACGCATTGTGCCATAACTTTGCAGGGAAGGTTCAGAAAATGAAATGTTCACCTCCCACTATAGCAGAAAGGGTATTTCTAGTAGTTGCACATTAAATCTAAGCTGTCTGAAGTGTTGTTCCAAAGTTATCAACATTTTTACGTTTGGCGTTTCGGAAACCACCTTGTCTCAGGCTGAAAACGCGTTTTCTGCATTGTGCCATAACTTCTCAGGGAAGCTTCAGAACATGAAATGTTCACCTCCCACTATAGCAGAAAGGGTCTTTCTAGTAGTTGCACATCAAATCTAAGCTGTCTGAAGTGTTTTTCGAAAGTTTTCAACATTTTTGTGTTTGGCGTTCCGGAATCGACATTATCTCAGTCTGAAAACGCATTTTCTGCATTGTGCCATAACTTTGCAAGGAAGCTTCAGAACATCAAATTTTGACCTCCCACTATAGCAGAAAGGGTCTTTCTAGTAGTTGCACATCAAATCTAAGGTGTCTGAAGTGTTGTTCCAAAGTTATCAACACTTTTACGTTTGGCGTTTCGGAAACCACCTTGTCTCAGGCTGAAAACGCGTTGTCTGCATTGTGCCATAACTTTGCATGGAAGCTTCTGAACATGAAAATTTAACCTCCCACTATATCAGAAAGGGTCTTTCTAGTAGTTGCAGATCAAATCTAAGCTGTCTGATGTGTTTTTCCAAAGTTATCAACATTTTTATGTTTGGCGTTCCGGAATCGACCTTATCTTAGGCTGAAAACGCGTTTTACGCATTGTGCCATAACTTTGCAGGGAAGCTTCAGAACATGAAATGTTCACCTCCCACTATAGCAGAAAGGGTCTTTCTAGTAGTTGCACATCAAATGTAAGCTGTCTGAAGTGTTTTTCCAAAGTTATCAACATTTTTATGTTTGGCGTTCCGGAATCGACCTTATCTCAGGCTGAAAACGCGTTTCACGCATTGTGCCATAACTTTGCAGGGAAGGTTCAGAAAATGAAATTTTCACCTCCCACTATAGCAGAAAGGGTATTTCTAGTAGTTGCACATTAAATCTAAGCTGTCTGAAGTGTTGTTCCAAAGTTATCAACATTTTTACGTTTGGCGTTTCGGAAACCACCTTGTCTCTTGTCACCTTGTCAAACAGTGGAAACGGCGCAATGCGTTTATTAGGATATGACCGGCAAACGATTATTAATCTGAGGGATTTCAACGGCTTTTATCCCGTTAGCGCGGAGACACGGACGACGCTACACGACCTCGGTCTGTTCCACCGGTCGGATCCAAGGATCTACAGCATAGCGAAGCCCCGCCAGTCAGATTCAGAGACCTACAGCACAGCGAAGCCCCTCCCCAGCAGCAGGGATCATCATCACGGGGGACATCGGAGGCGGTGCGAGAGGAAGCAGAAGCGCGGTTGCCGCGGCGGAATTAAGGCTAAGCTAAATGCTAACCCGTTCCGCTCGCCGCTCCCGTCGGTCCTGCTCTCTAACGTGCGCTCGCTAGAAAACAAACTGGACTATTTGAAACTGGACTTGAACACCCGAAGGGAGACACGGAACTGTTGCGTGCTGATCCTCACGGAGACGTGGCTCAACTCTTCTGTCCCGGACACCGCTATTAGCCTGGAAGGGCTAACAGCGTTCAGGGCGGACAGGAACCACGTGCTCACAGGTAAAACCCGGGGAGGGGGTGTCTGCATCTACATCAACAACAACTGGTGTATCAACACAACTCTGGTCTCCAGTCACTGCTGTGTGGACATAGAGTTTCTGATTGTGAAATGCAGACCCTTCTACTTGCCACGTGAGTTCACCAGCGTCACAGTGGTGGCCCTGTACATCCCTCCAAGCGCTGACTGCAAACAGGCCCTGAGTGTCCTCCATCAAGCCATCAGCGACGTGCAGTCCACACACCCGGAGAGTGTCTTCATTGTGGCAGGGGACTTTAACCAGGCCAATATGAAGACTGTGCTTCCAGCCTTTCACCAGCATGTGGACTTCGCTACTCGTGGGGAGAACACCCTGGACCTGGTCTACACCAACATCAAGAAGGCGTACAGAGCTGTCCCTCGTCCTCACCTCGGCTCCTCAGATCATCTCTCTGTGTTGCTGGTCCCTGCATACCAGCCGCTGCTCATCAGAGAGAAACCAGCAGTGAGGACAGTGAGAGTGTGGCCAGAGGGAACCATGTCAGCCCTTCAGGACTGTTTTGAGCGTACTGACTGGAGCATGTTCAAGGATGCTGCTACGGACTGCAGTCAGCAAACAGACGTAGAGGAGTATGCGTCAGTGGTGACTGGCTACATCCACTGGTGCATGGAGAGGGTCACAGTCAACAAGACCATCGTCACTCGGGCCAATCAGAAGCCTTGGATGACGAAAGAGGTGCGTGATAGACTGAGGGAGCGAAATGCTGCGTTCAAATCTGGAGATGGAGCGGCACTCAGATCAGCGAGGGCGAATCTGAACCATGAAATCCGGGCAGCGAAGCGCGCCCACAGTCGGAAGGTCCAAGGCTTCTTTCAGAATGCCAGCAACACCAGGCAACTGTGGCAGGGCATCCAGACGGTCACAGGCTATAAAGCCTCTCCCCCTCCCTGCCGTGACGACATCAGCTTCCTCAATGAGCTGAATAACTTCTTTGGAAGGTTTGAAGCTCTCAATACCAACCCTGCGAGGAAAGCTGCCACCCACTCTGACGAACAGACGCTCAGACTGGACACCGCTACGGTGCAGAGAACTCTGAGGAAGGTGAACGCAAGTAAGGCTGCAGGCCCTGACAACATTCCTGGACGACTGATTAAGGAATGTGCTGACCAGCTGTCCCAAGTGCTCACGGACATCTTCAACACCTCTCTGACCCAGGCGGTCGTCCCTCCATGTTTCAAGTCGGCCATAATTATTCCTGTGCCCAAGAAACCGACCACCACGTGTCTGAACGACTTTCGCCCCGTTGCACTAACATCCACCATCATGAAGTGCTTCGAGAGGGTGGTGAAGGACCACATCGTCTCCATACTCCCCGCATCATTCGACCCGTTCCAGTTTGCGTACCAGCCGAACCGCTCCACTGAGGACGCCATCTCCACTGCTCTCCACCTGAGCCTGGAGCACCTAGAGAAGAAGAACGCTCTGGTTCGGATGCTGTTCCTGGACTTCAGCTCAGCTTTTAATACCATCATCCCACAGGACCTGGTACATAAATTGGAGCAACTAGGAGTGGAGACCTCCATGTGCAACTGGCTGCTGGACTTTCTCACCAACAGAACCCAGTCTGTCCGAGTAGGAAGTAACACGTCAAGTGTTATCTCCCAGAACATCGGCTCCCCCCAGGGATGTGTCCTCAGCCCACTGCTGTTCACTCTGCTGACCCACGACTGTCGCCCCAAGTATAGCAGCAACCACATCCTGAAGTACGCGGACGACACAATGGTTGTGGGTCTCATCCAGGACAATGATGAACTGGCCTACAGGGAGGAGGTGCAACATCTGGTGGACTGGTGTGAGACAAACAATCTGGCCCTGAATCTCGACAAGACGAAGGAGATTGTCGTGGACTTCGGGAGATCAAGACACAGCCATGCCCCTCTTTACATCAACGACAGGGCTGTGGAAGTGGTGAGTACAACCAAATACCTGGGTGTGCACATCACAGACGATCTTAGCTGGTCACTCCACACCTCCTCCCTGGCAAAGAAGGCACAGCAGCGTCTGCACTTCCTGAGGCGGATGAGAAGAGCTTCCCTGCCCCCCCCCATCCTGACCACCTTCTACAGAGGGACAATCGAGAGCCTGCTGACCAGCTGCATCTCCGTCTGGTCTGGGAGCTGCAGTGCATCAGACTGGAAGTCTCTGCAGAGGGTGGTGAGGACAGCGGAGAAAATCACCGGGACCCCGCTCCCTGCCATCAAGGATATAGCAGATATTCGCTGCTTATCCAGGGCACAAAGGATCATCGCGGACTCTACTCATCCAAACTATGCACTGTTCTCCCTCCTGCCATCTGGCAGACGGTTCCGTAGCATCCGATGCAGAACCACCAGATTCAGGAACAGTTTTGTTCCTGGTGCTGTCAGGTTGCTGAACATGGGACAATAGCGGCAATACTGTTTATTTGTTCAATTGTACATCCTCTGGACTGGCACTTATCTGTTTTATGTTATTATTATTTATCTATCTATTTATTTTTGGACATCTCGTTTGTTTTTGGAAACTGGAGGCCTCAGACCGAAATTTCGTTGCCATCATATAGAAATATGTTTTGTGCAATGACAATAAAGAAAGTCTAAGTCTAAGTCTAAGTCTAAGTCTAAGTCTCATGCTGAAAAGGCGTTTTCTGCATTGTGCCATAACTTCTCAGGGAAGCTTCAGAACATGAAATTTTCACCTCCCACCATAGCAGAAAGGGTCTTTCCAGTAGTTGCACATGAAATCTAAGCTGTCTGAAGTGTTTTTCGAAAGTTATCAACATTTTTATGTTTGGCGTTCCGGAATCGACCTTATCTCAGGATGAAAAATCGTTTTCTGCATTATCCCATAACTTTGCAGGGAAGCTTCAGAACATGAAATTTCCACCTCCCACTATACCAGAAAGGGTCTTTCTAGTAGTTGCACCTCAAATCTAAGCTGTCTGATGTGTTTTTCGAAAGTTTTCAACATTTTTATGTTTGGTGTTCCTGAATCGACCTTATCTCAGGCTGAAAATGTGTTTCCTGCATTGTGCCATAACTTTGCAAGGAATCTTCAGAACATGAAATTTTCACCTCCCACTACAGCAGAAAGGGTCTTTCTAGTAGTTGCACATCAAATCTAAGCTGTCTGAAATGTTTTTCCAAAGTTATCAACATTTTTACGTTTGGCGTTCCAGAACCCACCTTATCTCAGGCTGAAAACGCGTTTCCTGCATTGTGCCATAACTTTGCAGGGAATCTTCAGAACATGAAATTTTCACCTCCCACTACAGCAGAAAGGGTCTTTCTAGTAGTTGCACATCAAATCTAAGCTGTCTGAAATGTTTTTCCAAAGTTATCAACATTTTTACGTTTGGCGTTTCAGAATCGACCTTATCTCAGGCTGAAAACGCGTTGTCTGCATTGTGCCATAAATTTGCAGGGAAGGTTCAGAAAATGAATTTTTCACCTCCCACTATAGCAGAAAGGGTATTTCTAGTAGTTGCACATTAAATCTAAGCTGTCTGAAGTGTTGTTCCAAAGTTATCAACATTTTTACGTTTGGCGTTTCGGAAACCACCTTGTCTCAGGCTGAAAACGCGTTTTCTGCATTGTGCCATAACTTCTCAGGGAAGCTTCAGAACATGAAATGTTCACCTCCCACTATAGCAGAAAGGGTCTTTCTAGTAGTTGCACATCAAATCTAAGCTGTCTGAAGTGTTTTTCCAAAATTATCAACATTTTTATGTTTGGCGTTCCGGAACCCACCTTATCTCAGGCTGAAAACGCGTTTTCGGCATTGTGCCATAACTTTGCAGGGAAGCTTCAGAAAATGAAATTTTCCCCTCCCACTACAGCAGAAAGGGTCTTTCTAGTAGTTGCACATCAAATCTAAGCTGTCTGAAATGTTTTTCCAAAGTTATCAACATTTTTACGTTTGGCGTTTCAGAATCGACCTTATCTCAGGCTGAAAACGCGTTGTCTGCATTGTGCCATAACTTTGCATGGAAGTTTCTGAACATGAAATTTTCAGCTCCCACTATAGCAGAAAGGGTCTTTCTAGTAGTTGCACATGAAATCTAAGCTGTCTGAAGTGTTTTTCGAAAGTTATCAACATTTTTATGTTTGGCGTTCCGGAATCGACCTTATCTCAGGATGAAAAATCGTTTTCTGCATTGTCCCATAACTTTGCAGGGAAGCTTCCGAACATGAAATTTTCACCTCCCACTATACCAGAAAGGGTCTTTCTAGTAGTTGCACCTCAAATCTAAGCTGTCTGATGTGTTTTTCGAAAGTTTTCAACATTTTTATGTTTGGTGTTCCTGAATCGACCTTATCTCAGGCTGAAAACGCGTTTCCTGCATTGTGCCATAACTTTGCAAGGAATCTTCAGAACATGAAATTTTCACCTCCCACTACAGCAGAAAGGGTCTTTCTAGTAGTTGCACATCAAATCTAAGCTGTCTGAAATGTTTTTCCAAATTTATCAACATTTTTACGTTTGCCGTTCCAGAATCGACCTTATCTCAAGATGAAAACGCGTTGTCTGCATTGTGCCATAACTTTGCATGGAAGCTTCAGAACATGAAATTTTCAGTCCCACTATAGCAGAAAGGGTCTTTCTAGTATTTGCACATCAAATCTAAGCTGTCTGAAGTGTTTTTCGAAAGTTATCAACATTTTTATGTTTGGCGTTCCGGAACCCACGTTATCACAAGCTGAAAAAGCGTTTTCTGCATTGTGCCATAACTTTGCAGGGAAGCTTCAGAACATGAAATTTTCAGGTCCCACTATAGCAGAATGGTTCTTTCTAGTAGATGCACATCAAATCTAAGCTGTCTGAAGTGTTTTTCGAAAGTTATCAACATTTTTATGTTTGGCGTCCCGGAATCGACCTTATCTCAGACTGAAAATGCGTTTTCGGCATTGTGCCATAACTTTGCATGGAAGCTTTCGAACATGAAATTTTAACCTCCCACTATAGCAGAAAGGGTCTTTCTAGTATTTGAACATCAAATCTAAGCTGTCTAAAATGTTATTCGAAAGTTATCAACATTTTTATGTTTGGCGTTCTGGAACCCATCTTATCACAAGCTGAAAACGCGTTTTCTGCATTGTGGCATAACTTTGCAGGGAAGCTTCAGCACATGAAATTTTCACGTCCCACTATACAAGAAAGGGTCTTTCTAGTAGTTGCACATCAAATCTAAGCTGTCTGAAGTGTTTTTCGAAAGTTATGAACATTTTTATGTTTCGCGTTCTGTAATCGACCTTATCTGAGGATGAAAAATCGTTTTCTGAATTGTCCCATAACTTTCCATGGGAAGCTTCAGAACATGAAATTTTGACCTCCCACTATAGCAGAAAGGGTCTTTCTAGTAGTTGCACATCAAATCTAAGCTGTCTGAAGTGTTTTTCCAAAGTTATCAACATTTTTATGTTTGGCGTTCCTGAATCGACCTTATCTCAATCTGAAAACGCGTTTTACGCATTGTGCCATAACTTTGCAGGGAACCTTTAGAACATGAAATTTTGACCTCCCACAATAGCAGAAAGGGTCTTTCCAGTAGTTGCACATCATATCTAAGCTGTCTGAAGTGTTGTTCCAAAGTAATCAACATTTTTACGATTGGCGTTCCGGAACCCACCTTATCTCAGGCTGAAAGCGCTTTTTCTGCATTGTGCCATAGCTTCTCAGGGAAAGTTCAGAACATGAAATTTTCACCTCCCACTATAGCAGAAAGGGTCTTTCTAGTAGTTGCACATCAAATCTAAGCTGTCTGATGTGTTTTTCCAAAGTTATCAACATTTTTATGTATGGCGTTCCGGAATCGACCTTATCTCAGGCTGAAAACGCGTTTTCTGCATTGTGCCATAACTTCTCAGGGAAGCTTCAGAACATGAAATGTTCACCTCCCACTGTAGCAGAAAGGGTCTTTCTAGTAGTTGCACATCAAATCTAAGCTGTCTGAAGTGTTTTTCCAAATTTATCAACATTTTTATGTGTGGCGTTCCGGAACCCACCTTATCTCTGGTTGAAAACGCGGTTTCTGCATTGTGCCATAACTTTGCAGGGAAGCTTCAGAACATGAAATTTTAACCTCCCAGTATAGCAGAAAGGGTCTTTCTAGTAGTTGCACATCAAATCTAAGCTGTCTGAAGTGTTTTTTGAAAGTTATCAACATTTTTATGTGTGGCGTTCTGGAATCTACCTTATCTCTGGATGAAAATGCATTTTCTGCATTGTCCCATAACTTTCCAGGGAAGCTTCAGAACATGAAATTTTCACCTCCCACTATAGTAGAAAGGTTCTTTCTAGTAGTTGCGCATCAAATCTAAGCTGTCTGAAGTGTTTTTCCAAAGTTATCAACATTTTTATGTTTGGCGTTCCGGAATCGACCTTATCTCAGGCTGAAAAGCGTTTTTGTGCATTGTGCCATAACTTTGCAGGGAACCTTTAGAACATGAAATTTTCACCTCCCACTATAGCAGAAAGGGTCTTTCTAGTAGTTGCACATCAAATCTAAGCTGCCTGAAGTGTTTTTCGAAAGTTATCAACATTTTTATGTTTGGCGTTCCGGAACCCACCTTATCTCAAGCTGAAAACGCGTTGTCTGCATTCTGCCATAACTTTGCAGGGAAGCTTCAGAACATGAAATGTTCACCTCCCACTGAGGCAGAAAGGGTATTTCTAGTAGTTGCACATCAAATCTAAGCTGTCTGAAGTGTTTTTCGAAAGTTATCAACATTTTAATGTTTGGCGTTACAGAATCGACCGTATCTCAGGATGAAAAATTGTTTTCTGCATTGTCCCATAACTTTCCAGGGAAGCTTCAGAACATGAAATTTAGACCTAACACTATAGCAGAAAGGGTCTTTCTAGTAGTTGCACATCAAATCTAAGGTGTCTGAAGTGTTTTTCGAAAGTTATCAACATTTTTATGTTTGTCGTTCCGGAATCGACTTTATCTCAGGCTGAAAATGCTTTTTACGCTTTGTGCCATAACTTGGCATGGAAGCTTCCGAACATGAAAGGTTCACCTCCCACTATAGCAGAAAGGGTCTTTCTAGTAGTTGCACATCAAATCTAAGCTGTCTGAAGTGTTTTTCCAAAGTTATCAACATTTTTATGTTTGGCGTTCCGGAATCGACCTTATCTCTGGCTGAAAACGCGTTTTACGCATTGTGCCATAACTTTTCAGGGAAGATTCAGAACATGAAATGTTCACCTAACATTATAGCAGAAAAGGTCTTTCTAGTAGTTGCACATCAAATCTAAGCTGTCTGAAGTGTTTTTCCAAAGTCATGAACATTTTTATGTTTGGCGTTCCGGAATCGACCTTATCTCAGGCTGAAAACGCGTTTTACGTATTGTGCCATAACTTTGCAGGGAAGCTTCAGGACCTTGAATTTTCACCATCCACTATATCAGAAAAGGTCTTTCTAGTAGTTGCACCTCAAATCTAAGCTGTCTGAAGTGTTTTTCCAAAGTTATCAACATTTTTATGTTTGGCGTTCCGGAATCGACCTTATGTCAGGCTGAAAACGCGATGTCTGCATTGTGCCATAACTTTGCATGGAAGGTTCCGAACATGAAATTTTAACCTCCCACTATAGCAGAAAGGCTCTTTCTAGTAGTTGCACATCAAATCTAAGCTGTCTGAAATGTTTTTCCAAATTTATCAACATTTTTACGTTTGGCGTTCCTGAATCGACCTTATCTCAGGCTGAAAACGCGTTTTCTGCATTGTGCCATAACTTTGCTGGGAAGCTTCAGAACATGAAATTGTCACCTCCCACTATAGCAGAAAGGGTCTTTCTAGTAGTTTCACATCAAATCTAAGCTGTCTGAAGTGTTTTTCCAAAGTTATCAACGTTTTTTTGTTTGGCGTTTCAGAATCGACCTTATCTCAGGCTGAAAACGCGTTGTCTGCATTGTGCCATAACTTTGCATGGAAGCTTCCGAACATGAAAATTTAACCTCCCACTATAGCAGAAAGGCTCTTTCTAGTAGTTGCAGATCAAATCTAAGCTGTCTGATGTGTTTTTCTAAAGTTATCAACATTTTTATGTTTGGCGTTCCGGAATCGACCTTATCTTAGGTTGAAAACGTGTTTTACGCATTGTGCCATAACTTTGCAGGGAAGGTTCAGAAAATGAAATGTTCACCTCCCACTATAGCAGAAAGGGCATTTCTAGTAGTTGCACATTAAATCAAAGCTGTCTGAAGTGTTGTTCCAAAGTTATCAACATTTTTACGTTTGGCGTTTCGGAAACCACCTTGTCTCAGGCTGAAAACGCGTTTTCTGCATTGTGCCATAACTTCTCAGGGAAGCTTCAGAACATGAAATGTTCACCTCCCACTATAGCAGAAAGGGTCTTTCTAGTAGTTGCACATCAAATCTAAGCTGTCTGAAGTGTTTTTCGAAAGTTTTCAACATTTTTATGTTTGGTGTTCCTGAATCGACCTTATCTCAGGCTGAAAACGCGTTTCCTGCATTGTGCTATAACTTTGCAGGGAATCTTCAGAACATGAAATTTTCACCTCCCACTACTGCAGAAAGGGTCTTTCTAGTAGTTGCACATCAAATCTAAGCTGTCTGAAATGTTTTTCCAAAGTTATCAACATTTTTACGTTTGGCGTTTCAGAATCGACCTTATCTCAGGCTGAAAACACGTTGTCTGCATTGTGCCATAACTTTGCAGGGAAGGTTCAGAAAATGAAATTTTCACCTCCCACTATAGCAGAAAGGGTCTTTCTAGTAGTTGCACATCAAATCTAAGCTGTCTGAAGTGTTTTTCCAAAATTATCAACATTTTTATGTTTGGCGTTCCGGAACCCACCTTATCTCAGGCTGAAAACGCGTTTTCGGCATTGTGCCATAACTTTGCAGGGAAGCTTCAGAACATGAAATTTTCACCTCCCACTACAGCAGAAAGGGTCTTTCTAGTAGTTGCACATCAAATCTAAGCTGTCTGATGTGTTTTTCCAAATTTATCAACATTTTTATGTTTGGTGTTCCGGAATCGACCTTATCTTAGGCTGAAAACGCGTTTTACGCATTGTGCCATAACTTTGCAGGGAAGCTTCAGAACATGAAATGTTCACCTCCCACTATAGCAGAAAGGGTCTTTCTAGTAGTTGCACATCAAATGTAAGCTGTCTGAAGTGTTTTTCCAAAGTTATTAACATTTTTATGTTTGGCGTTCTGGAATCGACCTTATCTCAGGCTGAAAACGCGTTTCACGCATTGTGCCATAACTTTGCAGGGAAGGTTCAGAAAATGAAATTTTCACCTCCCACTATAGCAGAAAGGGTCTTTCTAGTAGTTGCACATTAAATCTAAGCTGTCTGAAGTGTTGTTCCAAAGTTATCAACATTTTTACGTTTGGCGTTCGGAAACCACCTTGTCTCAGGCTGAAAACGCGTTTTCTGCATTGTGCCATAACTTCTCAGGGAAGCTTCAGAACATGAAATGTTCACCTCCTACTATAGCAGAAAGGGTCTTTCTAGTAGTTGCACATCAAATCTAAGCTGTCTGAAGTGTTTTTCCTAAATTATCAACATTTTTATGTTTGGCGTTCCGGAACCCACCTTATCTCAGGCTGAAAACGCGTTTCCTGCATTGTGCCATAACTTTGCAAGGAATCTTCAGAACATGAAATTTTCACCTCCCACTACAGCAGAATGGGTCTTTCTAGTAGTTGCACGTCAAATCTAAGCTGTCTGTAGAGTTTTTCCTGAGTTATCAACATTTTTATCTTTGGCGTTCCGGAATCGACCTTATCTCAGGCTGAAAACACGATTTACGCATTCTGCCATAACTTTGCAGGGAAGCTTCAGAACATGAAATTTTCACCTCCCACTATAGCAGAAAGGGTATTTCTAGTAGTTGCACATCAAATCTAAGCTGTCTGATGTGTTTTTCCAAAGTTATCAACATTCTTATGTTTGGCGTTCCGGAATCAACCTTATCTCAGGCTGAAAACGCGTTTTACGCATTGTGCCATAACTTTGCAGGAAAGCTTCAGAACATGAAATTTTCAACTCCCACTATAGCAGAAAGGGTCTTTCTAGTAGTTGCACATCAAATCTAAGCTGTCTGAAGTGTTTTTCCAAAGTTATCAATATTTTTATGTTTGGTGTTCCGGAATCGACCTTATCTTAATCTGAAAACGCGTTTTACGCATTGTGCCATAACTTTGCAGGGAAGCTTCAGAACATGAAATGTTCACCTCCCACTATAGCAGAAAGGGTCTTTCTCTTAGCTGCACATCAAATGTAAGCTGTCTGAAGTGTTTTTCCAAAGTTATCAACATTTTTATGTTTGGCGTTCCGGAATCGACCTTATCTCAGGCTGAAAACGCGTTTCACGCATTGTGCCATAACTTTGCAGGGAAGGTTCAGAAAATGAAATTTTCACCTCCCACTACAGCAGAATGGGTCTTTCTAGTAGTTGCACGTCAAATCTAAGCTGTCTGTAGAGTTTTTCCTGAGTTATCAACATTTTTATCTTTGGCGTTCCGGAATCGACCTTATCTCAGGCTGAAAACACGATTTACGCATTCTGCCATAACTTTGCAGGGAAGCTTCAGAACATGAAATTTTCACCTCCCACTATAGCAGAAAGGGTATTTCTAGTAGTTGCACATCAAATCTAAGCTGTCTGATGTGTTTTTCCAAAGTTATCAACATTCTTATGTTTGGCGTTCCGGAATCAACCTTATCTCAGGCTGAAAACGCGTTTTACGCATTGTGCCATAACTTTGCAGGAAAGCTTCAGAACATGAAATTTTCAACTCCCACTATAGCAGAAAGGGTCTTTCTAGTAGTTGCACATCAAATCTAAGCTGTCTGAAGTGTTTTTCCAAAGTTATCAATATTTTTATGTTTGGTGTTCCGGAATCGACCTTATCTTAATCTGAAAACGCGTTTTACGCATTGTGCCATAACTTTGCAGGGAAGCTTCAGAACATGAAATGTTCACCTCCCACTATAGCAGAAAGGGTCTTTCTCTTAGCTGCACATCAAATGTAAGCTGTCTGAAGTGTTTTTCCAAAGTTATCAACATTTTTATGTTTGGCGTTCCGGAATCGACCTTATCTCAGGCTGAAAACGCGTTTCACGCATTGTGCCATAACTTTGCAGGGAAGGTTCAGAAAATGAAATTTTCACCTCCCACTATAGCAGAAAGGGTCTTTCTAGTAGTTGCACATTAAATCTAAGCTGTCTGAAGTGTTGTTCCAAAGTTATCAACATTTTTACGTTTGGCGTTCGGAAACCACCTTGTCTCAGGCTGAAAACGCGTTTTCTGCATTGTGCCATAACTTCTCAGGGAAGCTTCAGAACATGAAATGTTCACCTCCTACTATAGCAGAAAGGGTCTTTCTAGTAGTTGCACGTCAAATCTAAGCTGTCTGTAGAGTTTTTCCTGAGTTATCAACATTTTTATCTTTGGCGTTCCGGAATCGACCTTATCTCAGGCTGAAAACACGATTTACGCATTCTGCCATAACTTTGCAGGGAAGCTTCAGAACATGAAATTTTCACCTCCCACTATAGCAGAAAGGGTATTTCTAGTAGTTGCACATCAAATCTAAGCTGTCTGATGTGTTTTTCCAAAGTTATCAACATTCTTATGTTTGGCGTTCCGGAATCAACCTTATCTCAGGCTGAAAACGCGTTTTACGCATTGTGCCATAACTTTGCAGGAAAGCTTCAGAACATGAAATTTTCAACTCCCACTATAGCAGAAAGGGTCTTTCTAGTAGTTGCACATCAAATCTAAGCTGTCTGAAGTGTTTTTCCAAAGTTATCAATATTTTTATGTTTGGTGTTCCGGAATCGACCTTATCTTAGGCTGAAAACGCGTTTTACGCATTGTGCCATAACTTTGCAGGGAAGCTTCAGAACATGAAATGTTCACCTCCCACTATAGCAGAAAGGGTCTTTCTCTTAGCTGCACATCAAATGTAAGCTGTCTGAAGTGTTTTTCCAAAGTTATCAACATTTTTATGTTTGGCGTTCCGGAATCGACCTTATCTCAGGCTGAAAACGCGTTTCACGCATTGTGCCATAACTTTGCAGGGAAGGTTCAGAAAATGAAATTTTCACCTCCCACTATAGCAGAAAGGGTCTTTCTAGTAGTTGCACATTAAATCTAAGCTGTCTGAAGTGTTGTTCCACAGTTATCAACATTTTTACGTTTGGCGTTGGGAAACCACCTTGTCTCAGGCTGAAAACGCGTTTTCTGCATTGTGCCATAACTTCTCAGGGAAGCTTCAGAACATGAAATGTTCACCTCCTACTATAGCAGAAAGGGTCTTTCTAGTAGTTGCACATCAAATCTAAGCTGTCTGAAGTGTTTTTCCTAAATTATCAACATTTTTATGTTTGGCGTTCCGGAACCCACCTTATCTCAGGCTGAAAACGCGTTTTCTGCATTGTGCCATAACTTTGCAGGGAAGCTTCAGAACATGAAATTTTCAGCTCCCACTATAGCAGAAAGGGTCTTTCTAGTAGTTGCACATGAAATCTAAGCTGTCTGATGTGTTTTTCCAAAGTTATCAACATTCTTATGTTTGGCGTTCCGGAATCAACCTTATCTCAGGCTGAAAACACGTTTTACGCATTGTGCCATAACTTTGCAGGAAAGCTTCAGAACATGAAATTTTCAACTCTCACTATAGCAGAAAGGGTCTTTCTAGTAGTTGCACATCAAATCTAAGCTGTCTGAAGTGTTTTTCCAAAGTTATCAATATTTTTATGTTTGGTGTTCCGGAATCGACCTTATCTTAGGCTGAAAACGCGTTTTACGCATTGTGCCATAACTTTGCAGGGAAGCTTCAGAACATGAAATGTTCACCTCCCACTATAGCAGAAAGGGTCTTTCTAGTAGTTGCACATCAAATGTAAGCTGTCTGAAGTGTTTTTCCAAAGTTATCAACATTTTTATGTTTGGCGTTCCGGAATCGACCTTATCTCAGGCTGAAAACGCGTTTCACGCATTGTGCCATAACTTTGCAGGGAAGGTTCAGAAAATGAAATTTTCACCTCCCACTATAGCAGAAAGGGTCTTTCTAGTAGTTGCACATCAAATCTAAGCTGTCTGAAGTGTTTTTCCAAAGTTATCAATATTTTTATGCTTGGTGTTCCGGAATCGACCTTATCTTAGGCTGAAAACGCGTTTTACGCATTGTGCCATAACTTTGCAGGGAAGCTTCAGAACATGAAATGTTCACCTCCCACTATAGCAGAAAGGGTCTTTCTAGTAGTTGCACATCAAATGTAAGCTGTCTGAAGTGTTTTTCCAAAGTTATCAACATTTTTATGTTTGGCGTTCCGGAATCGACCTTAACTCAGGCTGAAAACGCGTTTCACGCATTGTGCCATAACTTTGCAGGGAAGGTTCAGAAAATGAAATTTTCACCTTCCACTATAGCAGAAAGGGTCTTTCGAGTAGTTGCACATTAAATCTAAGCTGTCTGAAGTGTTGTTCCAAAGTTATCAACATTTTTACGTTTGGCGTTCGGAAACCACCTTGTCTCAGGCTGAAAACGCGTTTTCTGCATTGTGCCATAACTTCTCAGGGAAGCTTCAGAACATGAAATGTTCACCTCCTACTATAGCAGAAAGGGTCTTTCTAGTAGTTGCACATCAAATCTAAGCTGTCTGAAGTGTTTTTCCTAAATTATCAACATTTTTATGTTGGGCGTTCCGGAACCCACCTTATCTCAGGCTGAAAACGCGTTTTCTGCATTGTGCCATAACTTTGCAGGGAAGCTTCATAACATGAAATTTTCAGCTCCCACTATAGCAGAAAGGGTCTTTCTAGTAGTTGCACATGAAATCTAAGCTGTCTGAAGTGTTTTTCGAAAGTTATCAACATTTTTATGTTTGGCGTTCCGGAATCGACCTTATCTCAGGATGAAAAATCGTTTTCTGCATTGTCCCATAACTTTGCAGGGAAGCTTCAGAACATGAAATTTTCACCTCCCACTATACCAGAAAGGGTCTTTCTAGTAGTTGCACCTCAAATCTAAGCTGTCTGATGTGTTTTTCGAAAGTTTTCAACATTTTTATGTTTGGTGTTCCTGAATCGACCTTATCTCAGGCTGAAAACGCGTTTCCTGCATTGAGCCATAACTTTGCAAGGAATCTTCAGAACATGAAATTTTCACCTCCCACTAAAGCAGAATGGGTCTTTCTAGTAGTTGCACGTCAAATCTAAGCTGTCTGTAGAGTTTTTCCTGAGTTATCAACATTTTTATGTTTGGCGTACCGGAACCCTCCTTATCTCAGGCTGAAAACGTGTTTTCTGCATTGTGCCATAACTTTGCAGGGAAGCTTCAGAACATGAAATTATCACCACCCACTATAGCAGAAAGGGTCTTTCTAGTAGTTGCTCAACAAATCTAAGCTGTCTGAAGTGTTTTTCCAAAGTTATCAACATTTTTATGTTTGGCGTTCTGGAACCCACCTTATCTCAGGCTGAAAACGCGTTTTCTGGATAGTGCCATAACTTTGCAGGGAGACTTCAGAACATGAAATTTTCAAATCCCACTATAGCAGAAAGGGTCTTTCTAGTAGTTGCACAACATATCTAAACTGTCTGAAGTGTTTTTCCAAAGTCATCAACATTTTTATGTTTGGCGTTCTGGAACCCACCTTATCTCAGGCTGAAAACGCGTTTTCTGGATAGTGCCATAACTTTGCAGGGAGACTTCAGAACATGAAATTTTCTCCTCCCACTATAGCAGAAAGGGACTTTCTAGTAGTTGCACATCAAATCTAAGCTGTCTGTAGAGTTTTTCCTGAGTTATCAACATTTTTATGTTTGGGGTTCAGAAATCAACCTCATCTCAGGCTGAAAACGCGTTTTACGCATTGTGCCATAACTTTGCAGGGAAGCTTCAGAACATGAAATTTTCAACTCCCACTGTTGCGGAAATGGTCTTTCTAGTAGTTGCACATCAAATCTAAGCTGTGTGAAGTGTTTTTCCAAAGTTATCAATATTTTTATGTTTGGCGTTCCGGAATCGACCTTATCTCAGGCTGAAAACACGTTTCCTGCATTGTGGCATAACTTTGCAGTGCAGCTTCAGAACATGAAATTTTCACCTCCCACTGTAGCAGAAAGGGTCTTTCTAGTAGTTTCTCAACAAATCTAAGCTGTCTGAAGTGTTTTTCCAAAGTTATCAACATTTTTATGTTTGGCGTTCTGGAACCCACCTTATCTCAGGCTGAAAACGCGTTTTCTGGATAGTGCCATAACTTTGCAGGGAGACTTCAGAACATGAAATTTTCTCCTCCCACTATAGCAGAAAGGGACTTTCTAGTAGTTGCACATCAAATCTAAGCTGTCTGTAGAGTTTTTCCTGAGTTATCAACATTTTTATGTTTGGGGTTCTGAAATCAACCTCATCTCAGGCTGAAAACGCGTTTTACGCATTGTGCCATAACTTTGCAGGGAAGCTTCAGAACATGAAATTTTCTCCTCCCACAATAGCAGAAAGGGTATTTCAAGTAGTTGCACATCAAATCTAAGTTGTCTGTAGTGTTTTTCCAAAGTTATCAACATTCTTATGTTTGGCGTTCCGGAATCAACCTTATCTCAGGCTGAAAACGCGTTTTACGCATTGTGCCATAACGTTGCAGGGAAGCTTCAGAACATGAAATTTTCAACTCCCACTGTTGCGGAAATGGTCTTTCTAGTAGTTGCACATCAAATCTAAGCTGTCTGAAGTGTTTTTCCAAAGTTATCAACATTTTTATGTTTGGCGTTCTGGAACCCACCTTATCTCAGGCTGAAAACGCGTTTTCTGGATAGTGCCATAACTTTGCAGGGAGACTTCAGAACATGAAATTTTCTCCTCCCACTATAGCAGAAAGGGACTTTCTAGTAGTTGCACATCAAATCTAAGCTGTCTGTAGAGTTTTTCCTGAGTTATCAACATTTTTATGTTTGGGGTTCTGAAATCAACCTCATCTCAGGCTGAAAACGCGTTTTACGCATTGTGCCATAACTTTGCAGGAAAGCTTCAGAACATGAAATTTTCAACTCCCACTGTAGCAGAAAGGGTCTTTCTAGTAGTTGCACATCAAATCTAAGCTGTCTGTAGAGTTTTTCCTGAGTTATCAACATTTTTATGTTTGGGGTTCTGAAATCAACCTCATCTCAGGCTGAAAACGCGTTTTCTGCATTGTGCCATAACTTTGCAGGGAGACTTCAGAACATGAAATTTTCTCCTCCCACTATACCAGAAACGGTTTTACTAATGGTTTCACGTAACATCTAAGCTGTTTGAAGTGTTTTTCCAAAGTTATCAACATTTTTATGTTTGGTGTTCCGGAATGGACCTTATCTCAGGCTGAAAACGCGATTTACGCATTCTGCCATAACTTTGCAGGGAAGCTTCTGAACATGAAATTTTCAAATAACACTATAGCAGAAAGGGTCTTTCTAGTAGTTGCACAACAAATCTAAGCTGTCTGAAGTGTTTTTCCAAAGTTATCAACATTTTTATGTTTGGCGTTCTGGAACCCACCTTATCTCAGGCTGAAAACGCGTTTTCTGGATAGTGCCATAACTTTGCAGGGAGACTTCAGAACATGAAATTTTCTCCTCCCACTATAGCAGAAAGGGACTTTCTAGTAGTTGCACATCAAATCTAAGCTGTCTGTAGAGTTTTTCCTGAGTTATCAACATTTTTATGTTTGGGGTTCTGAAATCAACCTCATCTCAGGCTGAAAACGCGTTTTACGCATTGTGCCATAACTTTGCAGGAAAGCTTCAGAACATGAAATTTTCAACTCCCACTGTAGCAGAAAGGGTCTTTCTAGTAGTTGCACATCAAATCTAAGCTGTCTGTAGAGTTTTTCCTGAGTTATCAACATTTTTATGTTTGGGGTTCTGAAATCAACCTCATCTCAGGCTGAAAACGCGTTTTCTGCATTGTGCCATAACTTTGCAGGGAGACTTCAGAACATGAAATTTTCTCCTCCCACTATACCAGAAACGGTTTTACTAATGGTTTCACGTAACATCTAAGCTGTTTGAAGTGTTTTTCCAAAGTTATCAACATTTTTATGTTTGGTGTTCCGGAATGGACCTTATCTCTGGCTGAAAACGCGATTTACGCATTCTGCCATAACTTTGCAGGGAAGCTTCTGAACATGAAATTTTCAAATAACACTATAGCAGAAAGGGTCTTTCTAGTAGTTGCACAACAAATCTAAGCTGTCTGAAGTGTTTTTCCAAAGTTATCAACATTTTTATGTTTGGCGTTCTGGAACCCACCTTATCTCAGGCTGAAAACGCGTTTTCTGGATAGTGCCATAACTTTGCAGGGAGACTTCAGAACATGAAATTTTCTCCTCCCACTATAGCAGAAAGGGACTTTCTAGTAGTTGCACATCAAATCTAAGGTGTCTGTAGAGTTTTTCCTGAGTTATCAACATTTTTATGTTTGGGGTTCTGAAATCAACCTAATCTCAGGCTGAAAACGCGTTTTACGCATTGTGCCATAACTTTGCAGGGAAGCTTCAGAACATGTAATTTTCAACTCCCACTGTAGCAGAAATGGTCTTTCTAGTAGTTGCACATCAAATCTAAGCTGTCTGAAGTGTTTTTCCAAAGTTATCAATATTTTTATGTTTGGGGTTCTGAAATCAACCTAATCTCAGGCTGAAAACGCGTTTTACGCATTGTGCCATAACTTTGCAGGGAAGCTTCAGAACATGTAATTTTCAACTCCCACTGTAGCAGAAATGGTCTTTCTAGTAGTTGCACATCAAATCTAAGCTGTCTGAAGTGTTTTTCCTGAGTTATCAACATTTTTATGTTTGGGGTTCTGAAATCAACCTCATCTCAGGCTGAAAACGCGTTTTCTGCATTGTGCCATAACTTTGCAGGGAGACTTCAGAACATGAAATTTTCTCCTCCCACTATACCAGAAACGGTTTTTCTAATGGTTGCACGTAAAATCTAAGCTGTTTGAAGTGTTTTTCCAAAGTTATCAACATTTTTATGTTTGGTGTTCCGGAATGGACCTTATCTCAGGCTGAAAACGCGATTTACGCATTTTGCCATAACTTTGCAGGGAAGCTTCTGAACATGAAATTTTCAAATCCCACTATAGCAGAAAGGGTCTTTCTAGCAGTTGCACAACAAATCTAAGCTGTCTGAAGTGTTTTTCCAAAGTTATCAACATTTTTATGTTTGGCGTTCTGGAACCCACCTTATCTCAGGCTAAAAAAGCGTTTTCTGGATAGTGCCATAACTTTGCAGGGAGACTTCAGAACATGAAATTTTCTCCTCCCACTATAGCAGAAAGGGTATTTCTCGTAGTTGCACATCAAATCTAAGCTGTCTGTAGAGTTTTTCCTGAGTTATCAACATTTTTATGTTTGGGGTTCTGAAATCAACCTCATCTCAGGCTGAAAACGCGTTTTACGCATTGTGCCATAACTTTGCAGGAAAGCTTCAGAACATGAAATTTTCAACTCCCACTATAGCAGAAAGGGTCTTTCTAGTAGTTGCACATCAAATCTAAGCTGTCTGTAGAGTTTTTCCTGAGTTATCAACATTTTTATGTTTGGGGTTCTGAAATCAACCTCATCTCAGGCTGAAAACGCGTTTTCTGCATTGTGCCATAACTTTGCAGGGAGACTTCAGAACATGAAATTTTCTCCTCCCACTATACCAGAAACGGTTTTACCAATGGTTTCACGTAACATCTAAGCTGTTTGAAGTGTTTTTCCAAAGTTATCAACATTTTTATGTTTGGTGTTCCGGAATGGACCTTATCTCAGTCTGAAAACGCGATTTACGCATTCTGCCATAACTTTGCAGGGAAGCTTCTGAACATGAAATTTTCAAATAACACTATAGCAGAAAGGGTCTTTCTAGTAGTTGCACAACAAATCTAAGCTGTCTGAAGTGTTTTTCCAAAGTTATCAACATTTTTATGTTTGGGGTTCTGAAATCAACCTCACCTCAGGCTGAAAACGCGTTTTACGCATTGTGCCATAACTTTGCCGGGAAGCTTCAGAACATGATATTTTCAACTCCCGCTATAGCAGAAAGGGTATTTCTCGTAGTTGCACATCAAATCTAAGCTGTCTGAAGTGTTTTTCGAAAGTTTTCAACATTTTTATGTTTGGTGTTCCTGAATCGACCTTATCTCAGGCCGAAAACGCGTTTTCTGCATAGTGCCATAACTTTTCAGGGAAGCTTCAGAACAAGAAATATTCGCCTCCCACTATAGCAGATAGGGTCTTTCTAGTAGTTGCACATCAAATCTAAGCTGTCTGAAGTGTTTTTCCAAAGTTATCAACATTTTTATGTTTGGCGTTCTGGAACCCACCTTATCACAGGCTGAAAACGCGTTTTCTGCATTGTGCCATAACTTTGCAGGGAAGCTTCAGAACATGAAATTTTCACCTCCCACTATAGCAGAAAGGGTCTTTCTAGTTGTTGCACATCAAATCTAAGCTGTCTGAAGTGTTTTTCCAAAGTTATCAATATTTTTATGTTTGGCGTTCCGGAATCGACCTTATTTCAGGCTGAAAACGCGTTTCCTGCATTGTGGCATAACTTTGTAGGGAAGCTTCAGAACATGAAATTTTCACCTCCCACTGTAGCAGAAAGGGTCTTTCTAGTAGTTGCACATCAAATCTAAGCTGTCTGAAGTGTTTTTCGAAAGTTTTCAACATTTTTATGTTTGGTGTTCCTGAATCGACCTTATCTAAGGCCGAAAACGCGTTTTCTGCATTGTGCCATAACTTTGAAGGGAAGCTTCAGAACATGAAATTTTCACCTCCCACTATAGCAGAAAGGGTCTTTCGAGTAGTTGCACATCAAATCATAGCTGTCTGAAGTGTTTTTCGGAAGTTATCAACATTTTTATGTTTGGCGTTCCGGAATCGACCTTATGTGAGGCTGAAAACGCGTTTTCTGCATTGTGCCATAACTTTGCAGGGAAGCTTCAGAACAAAAAAAATTCACCTCCCACTATAGCAGAAAGGGTCTTTCTAGTAGTTGCACATCAAATCTAAGCTGTCTGAAGTGTTTTTCCGAAGTTATTAACATTTTTATGTTTGGCGTTCCGGAATTGACCTTATGTGAGGCTCAAAACGCGTTTTCTGCATTGTGGCATAACTTTGCAGGGAAGCTTCAGAACATCGAATTTTCACTTCCACAATGGCAGAAATGGTCTTTCTAGTAGTTGCACATCAAATCTAAGCTGTCTGAAGTGTTTTTCCAGAATTATGAACCTTTTTATGTTTGGCGTTCCGGAATCGACCTTATCTCAGGCTGAAAACGCATTTTACGCATTGTGGCATAACTTTGCAGGAAAGCTTCAGAACATGAAATTTTCACCTCCCACTGTAGCAGAAAGGGTCTTTCTAGTAGTTGCACATCAAATCTAAGCTGTCTGAAGTGTTTTTCCATAGTTATCAACATTTTTATGTTTGGCGTTCCGTTACCGACTTTATCTCAGGCTGAAAACCTTTTTTTCCGCATTGTGCCATAACTTTGCAAGGAAGCTTCAGAACATGAAATTTTAAACTTCCAATATAGCAGAAAGGGTCTTTCTAAGAGTTAGTCATCAAGTCTAAGCTGTCTGAAGTGTTTTTCCAAAGTTTTCAACATTTTTATGTTTGGCGTTCTGGAAACCACCTTATCTCAAGCTGAAAACGCTTTTTCTACATTGTGCCATAACTTTGCAGGAAACTTCAGAATAAGAAATTTTAACCACCCCCTGTTGCAGAAAGGGTCTGTCTTGGTGTTGCACATCAAATCGAAGCTGTCTGAAGTGTTTTTCCAAAGTTATCAACATTTTCATGTTTTGCGTTCCGGAATCGACCTTATCTCAGGCTGAAAACACGTTTTACGCATTGTGCCATAACTTTGCATAAAGCTTCAGAACATGAAATTTTCACCTCCCACTATCGCAGAAAGGGTCTTTCTAGTAGTTGCAGATCAAATCTAAGCTGTCTGAAATGTTTTTCCAAAGTTATCAACATTTTTATGTTTGCCGTTCTGGAACCCACAACATCTCAGGCTGAAAACGTGTTTTCTGCTTTGTGCCATAACTTTGCAGGGAAGCTTCAGAACATGACATTTTCACCTCCCACTATAACAGACAGGGTCTATCTAGTAATTGCACATCAAATCTAAGCTGTCTGAAGTGTTTTTCCAAAGTTATCAACATTTTTAAGTTTGACGTTCCGGAACCCACCTTATCTCAGGCTGAAAACGTGTTTTCTGCATTGTGCCATAACTTTGCAGGGAAGCTTCAGAACATGAAATTTTAACCTCCCACTGTAGCAGAAAGGGTCTTTCTAGTAGTTGCACATCAAATCTAAGCTGTCTGAAATGTTTTTTCCAAAGTTATCAACATTTTTATGTTTGGCGTTCCGGAACCCACCTTATCTCAGTCTGAAAACGCGTTTTCTGCATTGTGCCATAACTTTGCAGGGAAGCTTCAGAACATGAAATTTTCAACTCCCACTATGACAGACAGGGTCTTTGTAGTAGTTGCACATCAAATCTAAGCTGTCTGAAGTGTTTTTCGAAAGTTATCAACATTTTTATGTTTGGCGTTCCGGAACCCACCTTGTCTCAGCCTGAAAACGCGTTTTTTGCATTGTGCCATAACTTTGAAGGAAAGCTTCAGAACATGAACGTTTCACCTCCCACTATAGCAGAAAGGGTCTTTCGAGTAGTTGCACATCAAATATAAGCTGTCTGATGTGTTTTTCCGAAGTTATCAACATTTTTATTTTTGGCGTTCCGGAAAACATCTTATCTCAGGCTGAAAACGCGTTTTCTGCATTGTGCCATAACTTTGAAGGAAAGCTTCAGAACTCGAAAGTTTCACCTACCACTATAGCAGAAATTGTCTTTCTAGTAGTTGCACATCAAATCTAAGCTGTCTGAAGTGGTTTTCCAAAGTTATCAACATTTTTAAGTTTGGCGTTCCGGAACCCACCTTTTTTCAGGCTGAAAACGCGTTTTCTGCATTGTGCCATAACTTTGCAGGGAAGCTTCAGAACATCAAATTTTCACCTCCCACTATAGCAGAAAGGGTCTTTGTAGTAGTTGCACATCAAATCTAAGCTGTCTGGTGTTTTTCCAAAGTTATCAACATTTTGATGTTTCTCCTTCCTGAACCCACCTTATATCAGGCTGAAAATGCGTTTTCGGCATTGTGCCATAACTTTGCAGGGAAGCATCAGAACATGAAATTTTCACCTCCCACTATAGCAGAAAGGGTCTTTCTAGTAGTTACACTTCAAATCTAAGCTGTCTGAAGTGTTTTTCGAAAGTTATCAACATTTTTATGTTTGGCGTTCCGGAATCGACCTTATCTCTGGCTGAAAACGCGTTTTCTGCATTGTGCCATAACTTTGCAGGGAAGCTTCAGAACATGAAATTTTCACCTCCCACTATAGCAGAAAGGGTCTTTCTAGTAGTTGCAAGTCAAATCTAAGCTGTCTGACGTGTTTTTCCAAAGTTAACAACATTTTTATGTTTGGCGTTCCGGAATCGACCTTATCTCAGGCTGAAAATGAGTTTAACGCACTGTTCCATAACTTTGCCGGGAAGCGTCCGAACATCGAATTTTCACAAACCACTATAGCAGAAAGGGTCTTTCTCGTAGTTGCAAATGAAATCTAAGCTGTCTGATGTGTTTTTCCGAAGTTATCAACATTTTTATGTTTTTCGTTCCGGAATCGACCTTATCTCAGGCTGAAAACGCGTTTTCGGAATTGTGTCATAGCTTTGCAGGGAAGCTTCAGAACATGAAGTTTTCACCTCCCACTATAGCAGAAAGGGTCTTTCTAGTATTTACACATCAAATCTTAGCTGTCTGAAGTGTTTTTCCAAAGTTATCAACATTTTTATGTTTGGCGTTACGGAACCCACCTTATCTCAGGCTGTGAGCGCGTTTTCTGCATTGTGCCATAACTTTGGAGGAAAGCTTCAGAACATGAAATTTTCAATTCCCATTATAGCAGAAAGGGTCTTTCTCGTACTTGCACTTCAAATCTAAACTGTCTGAAGTGTTTTTTGAAAGTTTTCAACATTTTTGTGTTTGGCGTTCCTGAATCTAACTTATTTCAGGCTGAAAACGCGTTTTCTGCAATGTGCCATAACTTTGCAGGGAAGCTTCTGAACATGAAATTTTCAACTCCCACTATAGCAGAATGGGTCTTTCTAGTAGTTGCACATCAAATCTAAGCTGTCTGAAGTGTTTTTCCAAAGTTATCAACATTTTTACGTTTGGCATTCCGGAATCGACCTTATCTCAGGCTGAAAACGCATTTTCTGCATTGTGCCATAACTTTGCAGTATAGCGTCAGAACATGAAATTTTCACCTCCCACTATAGCAGAAAGGGTCTTTCTAGTAGTTGCACATCAAATCTAAGCTGTCTGAAGTGTTTTTCCAAAGTTATCAACATTTTTATGTTTGGCGTTCAGGAATCGACCTTATCTCAGGCTGAAAACACGATTTACGCATTCTGCCATAACTTTGCAGGGAATCTTCAGAACATGAAATTTACACCTCCCACTATAGCAGAAATGGTCCTTCTAGTAGTTGCACATCAAATCTAAGCTGTCTGAAGTGTTTTTCCAAAGTTAGCAACATTTTTATGTTTGTCGTTCTGAAATCAACCTCATCTCAGGCTGAAAACGAGTTTTACGCATTGTGCCAGAACTTTGCAGCGAAGCTTCAGAACATGAAATTTTCACCTCCCACTATAGCAGAAAGGGTCTTTCTCGTAGGTGCACATCAAATCTAAGCTGTCTGAAGTGTTTTTCGAAAGTTTTCAACATTTTTATGTTTGGTGTTCCTGAATCGACCTTATCTCAGGCTGAAAACGCGTTTTCTGCATTGTGCCATAACTTTGCAGGGAAGCTTCAGATCATGAAATGTTCATTTCCCACTATAGCAGAAAGGGTCTTTCTAGTAGTTGCACATCAAATCTAAGCTGTCTGAAGTGTTTTTCGAAAGTTTTCTACAGTTTTATGTTTGGTGTTCCTGAATCGACCTTTTCTCAGGTTGAATACGTGTTTTCTTCATTGTGCCATAACTTTGCAGGGAATTTTCAGAACATGAAATTTTCACCTTCCACTATAGCATAAAGGGTCTCTCAAGTAGTTGCACATCAAATCTAAGCTGTCTAAAGAGTTTTTCCAAAGTTATCAACATTTTTATGTTTGGCGTTCCGTAATCAACCTTATCTCAGGCTGAAAACGCGTTTTCTGCATTGTGCCATCACTTTGCAGGAAAGCTGCAGAATATGAAATTTTCACCTCCCACTATAGCAGAAAGGGTCTTTCGAGTAGTTGCACAACAAATCTAAGCTGTCTGAAGTGTTTTTCGAAAGTTATCAACATTTTTATGTTTGGCGTTCCGGAACACACCTTATTGAAAACGCCTTTTCTGCATTGTGCCATACCTTTGCAGGGAAACTTCAGAACATGAAATTTTCTCCTCCCACTATAGCAGAAAGGGTCTTTCTAGTAGTTGCACATCAAATCTAAGCTGTTTGAAGTGTTTTTCCAAAGTTAGCAACATTTTTATGTTTTGCCGTTCTGAAATCGACCTTATCTCAGGCTGAAAACGTGTTTTACGCATTGTGCCATAACTTTGCAGGGAAGCTTCAGAACATGAAATTTTCACTACCCACTATAGCAGAAAGGGTCTTTCTTGTAGTTACACATCAAATCTAAGCTGTCTGAAGTGTTTTTCAAAAGTTATCAACATTTTTATGTTTGGCGTTCCGGAATCGATCTTATCTCGGGCTGAATACGCGTTTTCTTCATTGTGCCATAACTTTGCCGGGAATTTTCAGAATATGAAATTTTCACCTTCCACTATAGCATAAAGGGTCTCTCGAGTAGTTGCACATCAAATCTTAGCTGTCTGAAGTGTTTTTCGGAAGTTATCAACATTTTTATGTTTGGCGTTCCGGAATCGACCTTATGTGAGGCTGAAAACGCGTTTTCTGCATTGTGCCATAACTTTGCAGGGAAGCTTCAGAACAAACAAATTTCACCTCCCACTATAGCAGAAAGGGTCTTTCTAGTAGTTGCACATCAAATCTAAGCTGTCTGAAGTGTTTTTCCGAAGTTATTAAGATTTTTATGTTTGGCGTTCCGGAATTGACCTTATGTGAGGCTGAAAACGCGTTTTCTGCATTGTGACATAACTTTGCAGGGAAGCTTCAGAACATGAAATTTTCACCTCCCACGATAGCAGAAAGGGTCTTTCTAGTAGTTGCACATCAAATCTAAGCTGTCTAAAGAGTTTTTCCAAAGTTATCAATATTTTTATGTTTGGCGTTCCGGAATCGACCTTATCTCAGGCTGAAAACGCGTTTCCTGCATTGTGGCATAACTTTGCAGGGAAGCTTCAGAACATCGAATTTTCACTTCCACAATGGCAGAAATGGTCTTTCTAGTAGTTGCACATCAAATCTAAGCTGTCTGAAGTGTTTTTCCAGAATTATGAACCTTTTTATGTTTGGCGTTCCGGTATCGACCTTATCTCAGGCTGAAAACGCATTTTACGCATTGTGCCATAACTTTGCAGGAAAGCTTCAGAACATGAAATTTTCACCTCCCACTGTAGCAGAAAGGGTCTTTCTAGTAGTTGCACATCAAATCTAAGCTGTCTGAAGTGTTTTTCCATAGTTATCATCATTTTTATGTTTGGCGTTCCGGAACCGACTTTATCTCAGGCTGAAAACCTTTTTTTCTGCATTGTGCCATAACTTTGCAAGGAAGCTTCAGAACATGAAATTTTAAACTTCCACTATAGCAGAAAGGGTCTTTCTAAGAGTTGCTCATCAAGTCTAAGCTGTCTGAAGTGTTTTTCCAAAGTTTTCAACATTTTTATGATTGGCGTTCGGGAAACCACCTTATCTCAAGCTGAAAACGCTTTTTCTGCATTGTGCCATAACTTTGCAGGAAACTTCAGAATAAGAAATTTTAACCACCCCCTGTTGCAGAAAGGGTCTGTCTTGGTGTTGCACATCAAATCGAAGCTGTCTGAAGTGTTTTTCCAAAGTTATCAACATTTTTATGTTTGGCGTTCCGGAATCGACCTTATCTCAGGCTAAAAACGTGTTTTCTGCTTTGTGCCAAAACTTTGCAGGGAAGCTTCAGAACATGACATTTTCACCTCCCACTATAACAGACAGGGTCTATCTAGTAATTGCACATCAAATCTAAGTTGTCTGAAGTGTTTTTCGAAAGCTATCAACATTTTTATGTTTGACGTTCCGGAATCGACCTTATCTCAGGCTGAAAACGGATTTTACGCATTGTGCCATAACTTTGCAGGAAAGCTTCAGAACATGAAATTTTCACCTCCCACTGTAGCAGAAAGGGTCTTTCTAGTACTTGTACATCAAATCTAAGCTGTCTGAAGTGTCTTTCCGAAGTTATCAACATTTTTACGTTTGGCGTTCCGGAATTGACCTTATGTGAGGCTGAAAACGCGTTTTCTGTATTGTGACATAACTTTGCAGGGAAGCTTCAGAACATGAAATTTTAACCTCCCACTATAGCAGAAAGGGTCTTTCTAGTAGTTGAACATCAAATCGAAGCTGTTTGAATTGCTTTTCCAAAGTTATCAACACTTTCATGTTTGGTGTTCCGGAATCAACCTTATCTCAGGCTGAAAACGCGTTTTACGCATTGTGCCATAACTTTGCAGGAAAGCTTCTGAACATGAAAATTTCAACTCCCACTATAGCAGAAAGGGTCTTTCTAGTAGTTGTACATCAAATCTAAGCTGTCTAAAGAGTTTTTCCAAAGTCATCAACATTTTTATGTTTGCCGTTCTGAAATCGACCTTATCTCAGTCTGAAAACGTGTTTTTTGCATTGTGCCATAACTTTGCAGGGATGCCACAGAACATGAAATTTTCACTACCCACTATAGCAGAAAGGGTCTTTCCTATAGTTGCACATCAAATCTAAGCTGTCTGAAGTGTTTTTCGAAAGTTTTCAACATTTTTATGTTTGGCGTTCCGGAACCCATCTTATCTCAGGTTGAATACGTGTTTTCTTCATTGTGCCATAACTTTGCAGGGAATTTTCAGAACATGAAATTTTCACCTTCCACTATAGCATAAAGGGTCTCTCAAGTAGTTGCACATCAAATCTAAGCTGTCTAAAGAGTTTTTCCAAAGTTATCAACATTTTTATGTTTGGCGTTCCGTAATCAACCTTATATCAGGCTCAAAACGCGTTTTCTGCATTGTGCCATCACTTTGCAGGAAAGCTGCAGAATATGAAATTTTCACCTCCCACTATAGCAGAAAGGGTCTTTCGAGTAGTTGCACAACAAATCTAAGCTGTCTGAAGTGTTTTTCGAAAGTTATCAACATTTTTATGTTTGGCGTTCCGGAACCCACCTTATCTCAGGCTGAAAACGCGTTTTCTGCATTGTGCCATAACTTTGCAGGGAAGCTTCAGAACATGAAATTTTCAACTCCCACTATGACAGACAGGGTCTTTGTAGTAGTTGCACATCAAATCTAAGCTGTCTGAAGTGTTTTTCGAAAGTTATCAACATTTTTATGTTTGGCGTTCCGGAACCCACCTTGTCTCAGGCTGAAAACGCGTTTTTTGCATTGTGCCATAACTTTGAAGGAAAGCTTCAGAACATGAAAGTTTCACCTCCCACTATAGCAGTAAGGGTCTTTCCAGTAGTTACACATCAAATGTAAGCTCTCTGAAGTGTTCTTCCAAAGTTATCAACATTTTTATGTTTGGCGTTCCGAAACCCACATTATCTCAGGCTGTAAACGCGTTTTCTGCTTTGTGCCATAACTTTGATGGGAATCTTCAGAACATGAAATTTCCACCTCCCACTATAGCAGAAAGGGTCTTTCTAGTAGTTGCACATCAAATCTAAGCTGTCTGAAATGTTTTTTCCAAAGTTATCAACATTTTTATGTTTGACGTTTCGGAACCCACCTTATCTCAGGCTGAAAACGCGTTTTCTGCATTGTTCCTCAACTTTGCAGGGAAGCTTAAAAACATGAAATTTTCAACTCCCACTATAACAGACAGGGTCCTTGTAGTAGTTGCACATCAAATCCAAGCTGTCTCAAGTGTTTTTCCAAAGTTATCAACATTTTTATGTTTGGCGTTCCGGAACCCACCTTATCTCAGGCTGAAAACGCATTTTCTGCATTGTGCCATAACTTTGAAGGAAAGCTTCAGAACATGAACGTTTCACCTCCCACTATAGCAGAAAGGGTCTTTCGAGTAGTTGCACATCAAATATAAGCTGTCTGATGTGTTTTTCCAAAGTTATCAACATTTTTATTTTTGGCGTTCCGGAAAACATCTTATCTCGGGCTGAAAACGCGTTTTCTGCATTGTGCCATAACTTTGAAGGAAAGCTTCAGAACTCGAAAGTTTCACCTACCACTATAGCAGAAATTGTCTTTCTAGTAGTTGCACATCAAATCTAAGCTGTCTGGTGTTTTTCCAAAGTTATCAACATTTTGATGTTTCTCCTTCCTGAACCCACCTTATATCAGGCTGAAAATGCGTTTTCTGCATTGTGCCATAACTTTGCAGGGAAGCATCAGAACATGAAATTTTCGCCTCCCACTATAGCAGAAAGGGTCTTTCTAGTAGTTACACTTCAAATCTAAGCTGTCTGAAGTGTTTTTCGAAAGTTATCAACATTTTTATGTTTGGCGTTCCGGAATCGACCTTATCTCAGGCTGAAAACGCGTTTTCTGCATTGTGTCATAACTTTGCAGGGAAGCTTCAGAACATGAAATTTTCACCTCCCACTATAGCAGAAAGGGTCTTTCTAGTAGTTACAAGTCAAATCTAAGCTGTCTGACGTGTTTTTCCAAAGTTAACAACATTTTTATGTTTGGCGTTCCGGAATCGACCTTATCTCAGGCTGAAAATGCGTTTAACGCACTGTTCCATAACTTTGCCGGGAAGCGTCCGAACATCGAATTTTCACAAAACACTATAGCAGAAAGGGTCTTTCTCGTAGTTGCAAAGGAAATCTAAGCTGTCTGATGTGTTTTTCCGAAGTTATCAACATTTTTATGTTTTTCGTTCCGGAATCGACCTTATCTCAGGCTGAAAACGCGTTTTCGGAATTGTGTCATAGCTTTGCAGGGAAGCTTCAGAACATGAAGTTTTCACCTCCCACTATAGCAGAAAGGGTCTTTCTCGTATTTACACATCAAATCTTAGCTGTCTGAAGTGTTTTTCCAAAGTTATCAACATTTTTATGTTTGGCGTTACGGAACCCACCTTATCTCAGGCTGTGAGCGCGTTTTCTGCATTGTGCCATAACTTTGGAGGAAAGCTTCAGAACATGAAATTTTCAATTCCCATTATAGCAGAAAGGGTCTTTCTCGTACTTGCACTTCAAATCTAAACTGTCTGAAGTGTTTTTTGAAAGTTTTCAACATTTTTGTGTTTGGCGTTCCTGAATCTAACTTATTTCAGGCTGAAAACGCGTTTTCTGCAATGTGCCATAACTTTGCAGGGAAGCATCTGAACATGAAATTTTCAACTCCCACTATAGCAGAATGGGTCTTTCTAGTAGTTGCACATCAAATCTAAGCTGTCTGAAGTGTTTTTCCAAAGTTATCAACATTTTTACGTTTGGCATTCCGGAATCGACCTTATCTCAGGCTGAAAACGCATTTTCTGCATTGTGCCATAACTTTGCAATATAGCGTCAGAACATGAAATTTTCACCTCCCACTATAGCAGAATGGGTCTTTCTAGTAGTTGCACATCAAATCTAAGCTGTCTGAAGTGTTTTTCCAAAGTAATCAACATTTTTACGTTTGGCATTCCGGAATCGACCTTATCTCAGGCTGAAAACGCATTTTCTGCATTGTGCCATAACTTTGCAGTATAGCGTCAGAACATGAAATTTTCACCTCCCACTATAGCAGAAAGGGTCTTTCTAGTAGTTGCACATCAAATCTAAGCTGTCTGAAGTGTTTTTCCAAAGTTATCAACATTTTTATGTTTGGCGTTCAGGAATCGACCTTATCTCAGGCTGAAAACACGATTTACGCATTCTGCCATAACTTTGCAGGGAATCTTCAGAACATGAAATTTACACCTCCCACTATAGCAGAAATGGTCCTTCTTGTAGTTGCACATCAAATCTAAGCTGTCTGAAGTGTTTTTCCAAAGTTGGCAACATTTTTATGTTTGTCGTTCTGAAATCAACCTCATCTCAGGCTGAAAACGAGTTTTACGCATTGTGCCAGAACTTTGCAGCGAAGCTTCAGAACATGAAATTTTCACCTCCCACTATAGCAGAAAGGGTCTTTCTCGTAGTTGCAAATCAAATCTAAGCTGTCTGAAGTGTTTTTCGAAAGTTTTCAACATTTTTATGTTTGGTGTTCCTGAATCGACCTTATCTCAGGCTGAAAACGCGTTTTCTGCATTGTGCCATAACTTTGCAGGGAAGCTTCAGATCATGAAATGTTCATTTCCCACTACAGCAGAAAGGGTCTTTCTAGTAGTTGCACATCAAATCTAAGCTGTCTGAAGTGTTTTTCGAAAGTTTTCAACAGTTTTATATTTGGTGTTCCTGAATCGACCTTTTCTCAGGCTGAAAACGCCTTTTCTGAATTGTGCCATAACTTTGCAGGGAAGCTTCAGAACATGACATTTTCACCTCCCACTATAGCATAACGGGTCTCTCTGGTAGTTGCAAATCAAATCTAAGCTGTCTGAAGTGTTTTTCCAGAATTATGAACCTTTTTATGTTTGGCGTTCCGGAATCGACCTTATCTCTGGCTGAAAACGCGTTTTGCGCATTGTGCCATAACTTTGCAGGAAAGCTTCAGAACATGATATTTTCACCTCCCACTATAGCAGAAAGGGTCTTTCTAGTACTTGTACATCAAATCCTAGCTGTCTGAAGTGTTTTTCCGAAGTTATGAACATTTTTATGTTTGGCGTTCCGGAATTGACCTTATGTGAGGCTGAAAACGCGTTTTCTGCATTGTGACATAACTTTGCAGGGAAGCTTCAGAACATGAACTTTTAACCTCCCACTATAGCAGAAAGGGTCTTTCTAGTAGTTGCACATCAAATCTAAGCAGTACGAAGTGTTTTTCCAAAGTTATCAACATTTTTATGTTTGGCGTTCCGGAATCGACCTTATCTCAGGCTGAAAACGCGTTTCCTGCATTGTCGCATAACTTTGCAGGGAAGCTTCAGAACATCGAATTTTCACCTCCCACAATGGCAGAAATGGTCTGTCTAGTAGTTGCACATCAAATCTAAGCTGTCTGAAGTGTTTTTCCAGAATTATGAACCTTTTTATGTTTGGCGTTCCGGAATCGACCTTATCTCTGGCTGAAAACGCGTTTTGCGCATTGTGCCATAACTTTGCAGGAAAGCTTCAGAACATGATATTTTCACCTCCCACTATAGCAGAAAGGGTCTTTCTAGTACTTGTACATCAAATCCTAGCTGTCTGAAGTGTTTTTCCGAAGTTATGAACATTTTTATGTTTGGCGTTCCCGAATTGACCTTATCTCAGGCTGAAAACGCGTTTCCTGCATTGTCGCATAACTTTGCAGGGAAGCTTCAGAACATCGAATTTTCACCTCCCACAATGGCAGAAATGGTCTGTCTAGTAGTTGCACATCAAATCTAAGCTGTCTGAAGTGTTTTTCCAGAATTATGAACATTTTTATGTTTGGCGTTCCGGAATCGACCTTATCACAGGCTGAAAACGCGTTTTACGCATTGTGCCATAACTTTGGTGCGAAGCTTCAGATCATCGAATATTTACCACCCACTATATCAGAAAGGGTCTTTCTAGTAGTTGCACATCAAATCTAAGCTGTCTGAAGTGTTTTTACAAAGTTAGCAACATTTTTATGTTTGTCGTTCTGAAATCAACCTCATCTCAGGCTGAAAACGAGTTTTACGCATTGTGCCAGAACTTTGCAGCGAAGCTTCAGAACATGAAATTTTCACCTACCACTATAGCAGAAAGGGTCTTTCTCGTAGTTGCACATCAAATCTAAGCTGTCTGAAGTGTTTTTCGAAAGTTTTCAACATTTTTATGTTTGGTGTTCCTGAATCGACCTTATCTCAGGCTGAAAACGCGTTTTCTGCATTGTGCCATAACTTTGCAGGGAAGCTTCAGATCATGAAATGTTCATTTCCCACTACAGCAGAAAGGGTCTTTCTAGTAGTTGCACATCAAATCTAAGCTGTCTGAAGTGTTTTTCGAAAGTTTTCAACAGTTTTATGTTTGGTGTTCCTGAATCGACCTTTTCTCAGGCTGAAAACGCGTTTTCTGAATTGTGCCATAACTTTGCAGGGAAGCTTCAGAACATGACATTTTCACCTCCCACTATAGCATAACGGGTCTCTCTGTAGTTGCAAATCAAATCTAAGCTGTCTGAAGTGTTTTTCCAGAATTATGAACCTTTTTATGTTTGGCGTTCCGGAATCGACCTTATCTCTGGCTGAAAACGCGTTTTGCGCATTGTGCCATAACTTTGCAGGAAAGCTTCAGAACATGATATTTTCACCTCCCACTATAGCAGAAAGGGTCTTTCTAGTACTTGTACATCAAATCCTAGCTGTCTGAAGTGTTTTTCCGAAGTTATGAACATTTTTATGTTTGGCGTTCCGGAATTGACCTTATGTGAGGCTGAAAACGCGTTTTCTGCATTGTGACATAACTTTGCAGGGAAGCTTCAGAACATGAACTTTTAACCTCCCACTATAGCAGAAAGGGTCTTTCTAGTAGTTGCACATCAAATCTAAGCGGTACGAAGTGTTTTTCCAAAGTTATCAACATTTTTATGTTTGGCGTTCCGGAATCGACCTTATCTCAGGCTGAAAACGCGTTTCCTGCATTATCGCATAACTTTGCAGGGAAGCTTCAGAACATCGAATTTTCACCTCCCACAATGGCAGAAATGGTCTGTCTAGTAGTTGCACACCAAATCTAAGCTGTCTGAAGTGTTTTTCCAGAATTATGAACATTTTTATGTTTGGCGTTCCGGAATCGACCTTATCACAGGCTGAAAACGCGTTTTACGCATTGTGCCATAACTTTGGTGCGAAGCTTCAGATCATCGAATATTTACCACCCACTATATCAGAAAGGGTCTTTCTAGTAGTTGCACATCAAATCTAAGCTGTTTGAATTGTTTTTCCAAAGTTATCAACATTTTTATGTTTGGCGTTCTGGTACCCACCTTATCTCAGGCTGAAAACGCGTTTTCTGCATTGTGCCATAACTTTGCAGGGAAGCTTCAGAACATGAAATTTCTACATCCCACTATAGCAGAAAGGGTCTTTCTAGTAGTTGCACATCAAATCTAAGCTGTTTGAAGTGTTTTTCCAAAGTTATCAACATTTTTATGTTTGGCGTACCGGAATCGACCTTATCTCAGGCTGAAAACGCGTTTTCTGCATTGTGCCATAACTTTGCAGGGAAGCTTCAGAACATGAAATTTTAAACTTGCGCTATAGCAGAAAAGGTCTTTCTAGTAGTTGTACATCAAATTTATGCTGTCTGAAGTGTTTTTCCAAAGTTATCCACATTTTAATGTTTGGCGTTCCGGAATCGACCTTATCTCAGGCTGAAAACGTGTTTTACGCATTGTGCCTTAAATTTGCATAAAGCTTCAGAACATGAAATTTTCACCTCCCACTATAGCAGAAAGGGTCTTTCTAGTAGTTGCACATTAAATCTAAGCTGTCAGAAGTGTTATTCCAAAGTAATCAACATTTTTACGTTTGGCGTTTTGGAAACCACCTTATCTCAGGCTGAAAACGGGTTTTCTGCATTGTGCCATAACTTCTCAGGGAAGCTTCAGAACATGAAATGTTCACCTCCCACTATAGCAGATAGGGTCTTTCTAGTAGTTGCACATCAAATCTAAGCTGTCTGAAGTGTTTTTCGAAAGCTATCAACATTTTTTAGATTGGCGTTTCGGAAACGACCTTATCTCGGGCTGAAAACGCGTTTTCTGCATTGTGCCATAACTTTGCAGGAAACTTCAAAATATGAAATTCTAACCTCCCACTATTGCAGAAAGGGTCTGTCTTGTAGTTGCACATCAAATCTAAGCTGTCTGAAATGTTTTTCCAAAGTTATCTACATTTTTATGTTTGGCGTTCCGGAATCGACCTTATCTCAGGCGGAAAACGCTTTTTACGCATTGTGCCATAACTTTGTAGGGAAGCTTCAGAACATTAATTTTTCACCTCCCACAATGGCAGAAAGGGTCTTTCTAGTAGTTGCACATCAAATCTAAGCTGTCTGAAGTGTTTTTCCAAAATTATCAACAGTTTTACGTTTGGCGTTCCGGAATCAACATTATCTCAGGCTGAAAACGCATTTTCTGCATTGTGCCATAACTTTGTAAGGAAGCTTCAGAACATGAAATTTTCACCTCCCACTATAGCAGAAAGGGTCTTTCTAGTAGTTGCACATCAAATCGAAGCTGTTTGAATTGTTTTTCCAAAGTTATCAACATTTTAATGTTTGGCGTTCTGTTACCCATCTTATCTCAGGCTGAAAACGCGTTTTCTGCATTGTGCCATAACTTTGCAGGGAAGCTTCAGAACATGAAATTTCTACATCCCACTATAGCAGAAAGGATATTTCTAGTAGTTGCACATCAAATCTAAGCTGTTTGAAGTGTTTTTCCAAAGTAATCAACATTTTTAAGTTTGGCGTTCCGGAATCAACCTTATCTGAGGCTGAAAACGCGTTTTACACATTGTGCCATAACTTTGCAGGAAAGCTTCAGAACATGAAATTTTCAACTCCCACTATAGCAGAAAGGCTCTTTCTAGTAGTTGCACATCAAATCTAAGCTGTCTAATGAGTTTTTCCAAAGTTATCAATATTTTTATGTTTGGCGTTCCGGAATCGACCTTCTCTCAGGCTGAAAATGCGTTTCCTGCATTGTGGCATAACTTTGCAGGGAAGCTTCAGAACATCGAATTTTCACCTCCCACAATGGCAGAAATGGTCTTTCTAGTAGTTGCACATAAAATCTAAGCTGTCTGAAGTGTTTTTCCAGAATTATGAACATGTTTATGTTTGGCGTTCCGGAATCGACCTTATCTCAGACTGAAAACGCATTTTACGCATTACGCCATAACTTTGGAGGGAAGCTTCAGAACATCGAATTTTCAATACCCACTATATCAGAAAGCGTCTTTCTAGTAGTTGCACATCAAATCTAAGCAGTCTGAAGTGTTTTTCCAAAGTTATCAACATTTTTATGTTTGGCGTACCGGAATCGACCTTATCTCAGGCTGAAAACGCGTTTTCTGCATTGTGCCATAACTTTGCAGGGAAGCTTCAGAACATGAAATTTTAAACTTGCGCTATAGCAGAAAAGGTCTTTCTAGTAGTTGTACATCAAATTTATGCTGTCTGAAGTGTTTTTCCAAAGTTATCCACAATTTAATGTTTGGCGTTCCGGAATCGACCTTATCTCAGGCTGAAAACGTGTTTTACGCATTGTGCCTTAAATTTGCATAAAGCTTCAGAACATGAAATTTTCACCTCCCACTATAGCAGAAAGGGTCTTTCTAGTAGTTGCACATTAAATCTAAGCTGTCAGAAGTGTTATTCCAAAGTAATCAACATTTTTACGTTTGGCGTTTTGGAAACCACCTTATCTCAGGCTGAAAACGCGTTTTCTGCATTGTGCCATAACTTCTCAGGGAAGCTTCAGAACATGAAATGTTCACCTCCCACTATAGCAGATAGTGTCTTTCTAGTAGTTGCACATCAAATCTAAGCTGTCTGAAGTGTTTTTCGAAAGCTATCAACATTTTTTAGATTGGCGTTTCGGAAACGACCTTATCTCGGGCTGAAAACGCGTTTTCTGCATTGTGCCATAACTTTGCAGGAAACTTCAAAATATGAAATTCTAACCTCCCACTATAGCAGAAAGGGTCTGTCTTGTAGTTGCACATCAAATCTAAGCTGTCTGAAATGTTTTTCCAAAGTTATCTACATTTTTATGTTTGGCGTTCCGGAATCGACCTTATCTCAGGCTGAAAACGCTTTTTACGCATTGTGCCATAACTTTGCAGGGAAGCTTCAGAACATTAATTTTTCACCTCCCACAATGGCAGAAAGGGTCTTTCTAGTAGTTGCACATCAAATCTAAGCTGTCTGAAGTGTTTTTCCAAAATTATCAACAGTTTTATGTTTGGCATTCCGGAATCGATCTTATCTCAGGCTGTAAACGCGTTTTACGCATGGTGCCATAACTTTGCCGTGAAGCTTCAGAACATGAAATTTGCACCTCCCACAATGGCAGAAAGGGTCTTTCTAGTAGTTGCACGTGAAATCTAAGCTGTCTGAAGTGTTTTTCCAAAGTTGTCAACATTTTCATGTTTGGCGTTCCGGAATCGACCTTATCTCAGGCTGAAAACGCGTTTTACGCATTGTGCCATAACTTAGCATAAAGCTTCAGAACATGAAATTTTCACCTCCCACTATAGCAGAAAGGGTCTTTCTGGTAGTTGCACATCAAATCTAAGCTGTCTGTAGAGTTTTTCCTGAGTTATCAACATTTTTATGTTTGGCGTTCCGGAATCGACCTTATCTCAGGCTTAAAACGCGTTTTCTGCATTGTGCCATAACATTGCAGGGAAGCTTTAGAACATGAAATTTTCACCTCCCACTTCAGCAGAAAGGGTATTTCTAGTAGTTGCACATCAAATCTAAGCTGTCTGTAGAGTTTTTCCTGAGTTATCAAAATTTTTATGTTTGGCGTTCCGGAATCGACCTTATCTCAGGCTGAAAACGCGTTTTCGGCATTGTGCCATAACTTTGCAGGGAAGCTTTAGAACATGAAATTTTCACCTCCCACTTCAGCAGAAAGGGTATTTCTAGTAGTTGCACAACAAATCTAAGCTGTCTGAAGTGTTTTTCGAAAGTTATCAAGATTTTTATGTTTGGCGTTCCGGAATCGACCTTATCTCTGGCTGAAAACGCGTTTTGCGCATTGTGCCATAACTTTGCAGGAAAGCTTCAGAACATGATATTTTCACCTCCCACTATAGCAGAAAGGGTCTTTCTAGTACTTGTACATCATATCCTAGCTGTCTGAAGTGTTTTTCCAAAGTTATGAACATTTTTATGTTTGGCGTTCCGGAATTGACCTTATGTGAGGCTGAAAACGCGTTGTCTGCATTGTGACATAACTTTGCAGGGAAGCTTCAGAACATGAACTTTTAACCTCCCATTATAGCAGAAAGGGTCTTTCTTGTAGTTGCACATCAAATCTAAGCAGTACGAAGTGTTTTTCCAAAGTTATCAACATTTTTATGTTTGGCGTTCCGGAATCGACCTTATCTCAGGCTGAAAACGCGTTTCCTGCATTGTCGCATAACTTTGCAGGGAAGCTTCAGAACATCGAATTTTCACCTCCCACAATGGCAGAAATGGTCTGTCTAGTAGTTGCACATCAAATCTAAGCTGTCTGAAGTGTTTTTCCAGAATTATGAACATTTTTATGTTTGGCGTTCCGGAATCGACCTTATCACAGGCTGAAAACGCGTTTTACGCATTGTGCCATAACTTTGGTGCGAAGCTTCAGATCATCGAATATTTACCACCCACTATATCAGAAAGGGTCTTTCTAGTAGTTGCACATCAAATCTAAGCTGTCTGAAGTGTTTTTCCAAAGTTAGCAACATTTTTATGTTTGTCGTTCTGAAATCAACCTCATCTCAGGCTGAAAACGAGTTTTACGCATTGTGCCAGAACTTTGCAGGGAAGCTTCAGAACATTAATTTTTCACCTCCCACAATGGCAGAAAGGGTCTTTCTAGTAGTTGCACATCAAATCTAAGCTGTCTGAAATGTTTTTCCAAAATTATCAACAGTTTTATGTTTGGCATTCCGGAATCGATCTTATCTCAGGCTGTAAACGCGTTTTACGCATGGTGCCATAACTTTGCCGTGAAGCTTCAGAACATGAAATTTTCACCTCCCACAATGGCAGAAAGGGTCTTTCTAGTAGTTGCACGTGAAATCTAAGCTGTCTGAAGTGTTTTTCCAAAGTTGTCAACATTTTCATGTTTGGCGTTCCGGAATCGACCTTATCTCAGGCTGAAAACGCGTTTTACGCATTGTGCCATAACTTAGCATAAAGCTTCAGAACATGAAATTTTCACCTCCCACTGTAGCAGAAAGGGTCTTTCTCGTAGTTGCACATCAAATCTAAGCTGTTTGAAGTCTTTTTCGAAAGTTTTCAACATTTTTATGTTTGGTGTTCCTGAATCGACCTTATCTCAGGCTGAAAACGCGTTTTCTGCATTGTGCCATAACTTTGCAGGGAAGCTTCAGATCATGAAATGTTCATTTCCCACTACAGCAGAAAGGGTCTTTCTAGTAGTTGCACATCAAATCTAAGCTGTCTGAAGTGTTTTTCGAAAGTTTTCAACAGTTTTATGTTTGGTGTTCCTGAATCGACCTTTTCTCAGGCTGAAAACGCGTTTTCTGAATTGTGCCATAACTTTGCAGGGAAGCTTCAGAACATGACATTTTCACCTCCCACTATAGCATAACGGGTCTCTCTGTAGTTGCAAATCAAATCTAAGCTGTCTGAAGTGTTTTTCCAGAATTATGAACCTTTTTATGTTTGGCGTTCCGGAATCGACCTTATCTCTGGCTGAAAACGCGTTTTGCGCATTGTGCCATAACTTTGCAGGAAAGCTTCAGAACATGATATTTTCACCTCCCACTATAGCAGAAAGGGTCTTTCTAGTACTTGTACATCAAATCCTAGCTGTCTGAAGTGTTTTTCCGAAGTTATGAACATTTTTATGTTTGGCGTTCCGGAATTGACCTTATGTGAGGCTGAAAACGCGTTTTCTGCATTGTGACATAACTTTGCAGGGAAGCTTCAGAACATGAACTTTTAACCTCCCACTATAGCAGAAAGGGTCTTTCTAGTAGTTGCACATCAAATCTAAGCGGTACGAAGTGTTTTTCCAAAGTTATCAACATTTTTATGTTTGGCGTTCCGGAATCGACCTTATCTCAGGCTGAAAACGCGTTTCCTGCATTGTCGCATAACTTTGCAGGGAAGCTTCAGAACATCGAATTTTCACCTCCCACAATGGCAGAAATGGTCTGTCTAGTAGTTGCACACCAAATCTAAGCTGTCTGAAGTGTTTTTCCAGAATTATGAACATTTTTATGTTTGGCGTTCCGGAATCGACCTTATCACAGGCTGAAAACGCGTTTTACGCATTGTGCCATAACTTTGGTGCGAAGCTTCAGATCATCGAATATTTACCACCCACTATATCAGAAAGGGTCTTTCTAGTAGTTGCACATCAAATCTAAGCTGTTTGAATTGTTTTTCCAAAGTTATCAACATTTTTATGTTTGGCGTTCTGGTACCCACCTTATCTCAGGCTGAAAACGCGTTTTCTGCATTGTGCCATAACTTTGCAGGGAAGCTTCAGAACATGAAATTTCTACATCCCACTATAGCAGAAAGGGTCTTTCTAGTAGTTGCACATCAAATCTAAGCTGTTTGAAGTGTTTTTCCAAAGTTATCAACATTTTTATGTTTGGCGTACCGGAATCGACCTTATCTCAGGCTGAAAACGCGTTTTCTGCATTGTGCCATAACTTTGCAGGGAAGCTTCAGAACATGAAATTTTAAACTTGCGCTATAGCAGAAAAGGTCTTTCTAGTAGTTGTACATCAAATTTATGCTGTCTGAAGTGTTTTTCCAAAGTTATCCACATTTTAATGTTTGGCGTTCCGGAATCGACCTTATCTCAGGCTGAAAACGTGTTTTACGCATTGTGCCTTAAATTTGCATAAAGCTTCAGAACATGAAATTTTCACCTCCCACTATAGCAGAAAGGGTCTTTCTAGTAGTTGCACATTAAATCTAAGCTGTCAGAAGTGTTATTCCAAAGTAATCAACATTTTTACGTTTGGCGTTTTGGAAACCACCTTATCTCAGGCTGAAAACGGGTTTTCTGCATTGTGCCATAACTTCTCAGGGAAGCTTCAGAACATGAAATGTTCACCTCCCACTATAGCAGATAGGGTCTTTCTAGTAGTTGCACATCAAATCTAAGCTGTCTGAAGTGTTTTTCGAAAGCTATCAACATTTTTTAGATTGGCGTTTCGGAAACGACCTTATCTCGGGCTGAAAACGCGTTTTCTGCATTGTGCCATAACTTTGCAGGAAACTTCAAAATATGAAATTCTAACCTCCCACTATTGCAGAAAGGGTCTGTCTTGTAGTTGCACATCAAATCTAAGCTGTCTGAAATGTTTTTCCAAAGTTATCTACATTTTTATGTTTGGCGTTCCGGAATCGACCTCATCTCAGGCTGAAAACGCTTTTTACGCATTGTGCCATAACTTTGTAGGGAAGCTTCAGAACATTAATTTTTCACCTCCCACAATGGCAGAAAGGGTCTTTCTAGTAGTTGCACATCAAATCTAAGCTGTCTGAAGTGTTTTTCCAAAATTATCAACAGTTTTACGTTTGGCGTTCCGGAATCAACATTATCTCAGGCTGAAAACGCATTTTCTGCATTGTGCCATAACTTTGTAAGGAAGCTTCAGAACATGAAATTTTCACCTCCCACTATAGCAGAAAGGGTCTTTCTAGTAGTTGCACATCAAATCGAAGCTGTTTGAATTGTTTTTCCAAAGTTATCAACATTTTAATGTTTGGCGTTCTGTTACCCATCTTATCTCAGGCTGAAAACGCGTTTTCTGCATTGTGCCATAACTTTGCAGGGAAGCTTCAGAACATGAAATTTCTACATCCCACTATAGCAGAAAGGATATTTCTAGTAGTTGCACATCAAATCTAAGCTGTTTGAAGTGTTTTTCCAAAGTAATCAACATTTTTAAGTTTGGCGTTCCGGAATCAACCTTATCTGAGGCTGAAAACGCGTTTTACACATTGTGCCATAACTTTGCAGGAAAGCTTCAGAACATGAAATTTTCAACTCCCACTATAGCAGAAAGGCTCTTTCTAGTAGTTGCACATCAAATCTAAGCTGTCTGAAGTGTTTTTCCAGAATTATGAACATGTTTATGTTTGGCGTTCCGGAATCGACCTTATCTCAGACTGAAAACGCATTTTACGCATTACGCCATAACTTTGGAGGGAAGCTTCAGAACATCGAATTTTCAATACCCACTATATCAGAAAGCGTCTTTCTAGTAGTTGCACATCAAATCTAAGCAGTCTGAAGTGTTTTTCCAAAGTTATCAACATTTTTATGTTTGGCGTACCGGAATCGACCTTATCTCAGGCTGAAAACGCGTTTTCTGCATTGTGCCATAACTTTGCAGGGAAGCTTCAGAACATGAAATTTTAAACTTGCGCTATAGCAGAAAAGGTCTTTCTAGTAGTTGTACATCAAATTTATGCTGTCTGAAGTGTTTTTCCAAAGTTATCCACAATTTAATGTTTGGCGTTCCGGAATCAACCTTATCTCAGGCTGAAAACGTGTTTTACGCATTGTGCCTTAAATTTGCATACAGCTTCAGAACATGAAATTTTCACCTCCCACTATAGCAGAAAGGGTCTTTCTAGTAGTTGCACATTAAATCTAAGCTGTCAGAAGTGTTATTCCAAAGTAATCAACATTTTTACGTTTGGCGTTTTGGAAACCACCTTATCTCAGGCTGAAAACACGTTTTCTGCATTGTGCCATAACTTCTCAGGGAAGCTTCAGAACATGAAATGTTCACCTCCCACTATAGCAGATAGGGTCTTTCTAGTAGTTGCACATCAAATCTAAGCTGTCTGAAGTGTTTTTCGAAAGCTATCAACATTTTTTAGATTGGCGTTTCGGAAACGACCTTATCTCGGGCTGAAAACGCGTTTTCTGCATTGTGCCATAACTTTGCAGGAAACTTCAAAATATGAAATTCTAACCTCCCACTATAGCAGAAAGGGTCTGTCTTGTAGTTGCACATCAAATCTAAGCTGTCTGAAATGTTTTTCCAAAGTTATCTACATTTTTATGTTTGGCGTTCCGGAATCGACCTTATCTCAGGCTGAAAACGCTTTTTACGCATTGTGCCATAACTTTGCAGGGAAGCTTCAGAACATTAATTTTTCACCTCCCACAATGGCAGAAAGGGTCTTTCTAGTAGTTGCACATCAAATCTAAGCTGTCTGAAGTGTTTTTCCAAAATTATCAACAGTTTTATGTTTGGCATTCCGGAATCGATCTTATCTCAGGCTGTAAACGCGTTTTACGCATGGTGCCATAACTTTGCCGTGAAGCTTCAGAACATGAAATTTGCACCTCCCACAATGGCAGAAAGGGTCTTTCTAGTAGTTGCACGTGAAATCTAAGCTGTCTGAAGTGTTTTTCCAAAGTTGTCAACATTTTCATGTTTGGCGTTCCGGAATCGACCTTATCTCAGGCTGAAAACGCGTTTTACGCATTGTGCCATAACTTAGCATAAAGCTTCAGAACATGAAATTTTCACCTCCCACTATAGCAGAAAGGGTCTTTCTGGTAGTTGCACATCAAATCTAAGCTGTCTGTAGAGTTTTTCCTGAGTTATCAACATTTTTATGTTTGGCGTTCCGGAATCGACCTTATCTCAGGCTTAAAACGCGTTTTCTGCATTGTGCCATAACATTGCAGGGAAGCTTTAGAACATGAAATTTTCACCTCCCACTTCAGCAGAAAGGGTATTTCTAGTAGTTGCACATCAAATCTAAGCTGTCTGTAGAGTTTTTCCTGAGTTATCAAAATTTTTATGTTTGGCGTTCCGGAATCGACCTTATCTCAGGCTGAAAACGCGTTTTCGGCATTGTGCCATAACTTTGCAGGGAAGCTTTAGAACATGAAATTTTCACCTCCCACTTCAGCAGAAAGGGTATTTCTAGTAGTTGCACAACAAATCTAAGCTGTCTGAAGTGTTTTTCGAAAGTTATCAAGATTTTTATGTTTGGCGTTCCGGAATCGACCTTATCTCTGGCTGAAAACGCGTTTTGCGCATTGTGCCATAACTTTGCAGGAAAGCTTCAGAACATGATATTTTCACCTCCCACTATAGCAGAAAGGGTCTTTCTAGTACTTGTACATCATATCCTAGCTGTCTGAAGTGTTTTTCCAAAGTTATGAACATTTTTATGTTTGGCGTTCCGGAATTGACCTTATCTCAGGCTGAAAACGCGTTGTCTGCATTGTGACATAACTTTGCAGGGAAGCTTCAGAACATGAACTTTTAACCTCCCATTATAGCAGAAAGGGTCTTTCTTGTAGTTGCACATCAAATCTAAGCAGTACGAAGTGTTTTTCCAAAGTTATCAACATTTTTATGTTTGGCGTTCCGGAATCGACCTTATCTCAGGCTGAAAACGCGTTTCCTGCATTGTCGCATAACTTTGCAGGGAAGCTTCAGAACATCGAATTTTCACCTCCCACAATGGCAGAAATGGTCTGTCTAGTAGTTGCACATCAAATCTAAGCTGTCTGAAGTGTTTTTCCAGAATTATGAACATTTTTATGTGTGGCGTTCCGGAATCGACCTTATCACAGGCTGAAAACGCGTTTTACGCATTGTGCCATAACTTTGGTGCGAAGCTTCAGATCATCGAATATTTACCACCCACTATATCAGAAAGGGTCTTTCTAGTAGTTGCACATCAAATCTAAGCTGTCTGAAGTGTTTTTCCAAAGTTAGCAACATTTTTATGTTTGTCGTTCTGAAATCAACCTCATCTCAGGCTGAAAACGAGTTTTACGCATTGTGCCAGAACTTTGCAGGGAAGCTTCAGAACATTAATTTTTCACCTCCCACAATGGCAGAAAGGGTCTTTCTAGTAGTTGCACATCAAATCTAAGCTGTCTGAAGTGTTTTTCCAAAATTATCAACAGTTTTATGTTTGGCATTCCGGAATCGATCTTATCTCAGGCTGTAAACGCGTTTTACGCATGGTGCCATAACTTTGCCGTGAAGCTTCAGAACATGAAATTTTCACCTCCCACAATGGCAGAAAGGGTCTTTCTAGTAGTTGCACGTGAAATCTAAGCTGTCTGAAGTGTTTTTCCAAAGTTGTCAACATTTTCATGTTTGGCGTTCCGGAATCGACCTTATCTCAGGCTGAAAACGCGTTTTACGCATTGTGCCATAATTTAGCATAAAGCTTCAGAACATGAAATTTTCACCTCCCACTGTAGCAGAAAGGGTCTTTCTCGTAGTTGCACATCAAATCTAAGCTGTTTGAAGTCTTTTTCGAAAGTTTTCAACATTTTTATGTTTGGTGTTCCTGAATCGACCTTATCTCAGGCTGAAAACGCGTTTTCTGCATTGTGCCATAACTTTGCAGGGAAGCTTCAGATCATGAAATGTTCATTTCCCACTACAGCAGAAAGGGTCTTTCTAGTAGTTGCACATCAAATCTAAGCTGTCTGAAGTGTTTTTCGAAAGTTTTCAACAGTTTTATGTTTGGTGTTCCTGAATCGACCTTTTCTCAGGCTGAAAACGCGTTTTCTGAATTGTGCCATAACTTTGCAGGGAAGCTTCAGAACATGACATTTTCACCTCCCACTATAGCATAACGGGTCTCTCTGTAGTTGCAAATCAAATCTAAGCTGTCTGAAGTGTTTTTCCAGAATTATGAACCTTTTTATGTTTGGCGTTCCGGAATCGACCTTATCTCTGGCTGAAAACGCGTTTTGCGCATTGTGCCATAACTTTGCAGGAAAGCTTCAGAACATGATATTTTCACCTCCCACAATAGCAGAAAGGGTCTTTCTAGTACTTGTACATCAAATCCTAGCTGTCTGAAGTGTTTTTCCGAAGTTATGAACATTTTTAAGTTTGGCGTTCCGGAATCAACCTTATCTGAGGCTGAAAATGCGTTTTACGCATTGTGCCATAACTTTGCAGGAAAGCTTCAGAACATGAAATTTTCAACTCCCAATATAGCAGAAAGGCTCTTTCTAGTAGTTGCACATCAAATCTAAGCTGTCTAAAGAGTTTTTCCAAAGTTATCACTATTTTTATGTTTGGCGTTCCGGAATCGACCTTCTCTCAGGCTGAAAACGCGTTTCCTGCATTGTGGCATAACTTTGCAGGGAAGCTTCAGAACATCGAATTTTCACCTCCCACAATGGCAGAAATGGTCTTTCTAGTAGTTGCACATCAAATCTAAGCTGTCTGAAGTGTTTTTCCAAAGTTATCTACATTTTTATGTTTGGCGTTCCGGAATCGACCTTATCTCAGGCTGAAAACGCTTTTTACGCATTGTGCCATAACTTTGCAGGGAAGCTTCAGAACATTAATTTTTCACCTCCCACAATGGCAGAAAGGGTCTTTCTAGTAGTTGCACATCAAATCTAAGCTGTCTGAAGTGTTTTTCCAAAATTATCAACAGTTTTATGTTTGGCATTCCGGAATCGATCTTATCTCAGGCTGTAAACGCGTTTTACGCATGGTGCCATAACTTTGCCGTGAAGCTTCAGAACATGAAATTTGCACCTCCCACAATGGCAGAAAGGGTCTTTCTAGTAGTTGCACGTGAAATCTAAGCTGTCTGAAGTGTTTTTCCAAAGTTGTCAACATTTTCATGTTTGGCGTTCCGGAATCGACCTTATCTCAGGCTGAAAACGCGTTTTACGCATTGTGCCATAACTTAGCATAAAGCTTCAGAACATGAAATTTTCACCTCCCACTATAGCAGAAAGGGTCTTTCTGGTAGTTGCACATCAAATCTAAGCTGTCTGTAGAGTTTTTCCTGAGTTATCAACATTTTTATGTTTGGCGTTCCGGAATCGACCTTATCTCAGGCTTAAAACGCGTTTTCTGCATTGTGCCATAACATTGCAGGGAAGCTTTAGAACATGAAATTTTCACCTCCCACTTCAGCAGAAAGGGTATTTCTAGTAGTTGCACATCAAATCTAAGCTGTCTGTAGAGTTTTTCCTGAGTTATCAAAATTTTTATGTTTGGCGTTCCGGAATCGACCTTATCTCAGGCTGAAAACGCGTTTTCGGCATTGTGCCATAACTTTGCAGGGAAGCTTTAGAACATGAAATTTTCACCTCCCACTTCAGCAGAAAGGGTATTTCTAGTAGTTGCACAACAAATCTAAGCTGTCTGAAGTGTTTTTCGAAAGTTATCAAGATTTTTATGTTTGGCGTTCCGGAATCGACCTTATCTCTGGCTGAAAACGCGTTTTGCGCATTGTGCCATAACTTTGCAGGAAAGCTTCAGAACATGATATTTTCACCTCCCACTATAGCAGAAAGGGTCTTTCTAGTACTTGTACATCATATCCTAGCTGTCTGAAGTGTTTTTCCAAAGTTATGAACATTTTTATGTTTGGCGTTCCGGAATTGACCTTATGTGAGGCTGAAAACGCGTTGTCTGCATTGTGACATAACTTTGCAGGGAAGCTTCAGAACATGAACTTTTAACCTCCCATTATAGCAGAAAGGGTCTTTCTTGTAGTTGCACATCAAATCTAAGCAGTACGAAGTGTTTTTCCAAAGTTATCAACATTTTTATATTTGGCGTTCCGGAATCGACCTTATCTCAGGCTGAAAACGCGTTTCCTGCATTGTCGCATAACTTTGCAGGGAAGCTTCAGAACATCGAATTTTCACCTCCCACAATGGCAGAAATGGTCTGTCTAGTAGTTGCACATCAAATCTAAGCTGTCTGAAGTGTTTTTCCAGAATTATGAACATTTTTATGTTTGGCGTTCCGGAATCGACCTTATCACAGGCTGAAAACGCGTTTTACGCATTGTGCCATAACTTTGGTGCGAAGCTTCAGATCATCGAATATTTACCACCCACTATATCAGAAAGGGTCTTTCTAGTAGTTGCACATCAAATCTAAGCTGTCTGAAGTGTTTTTCCAAAGTTAGCAACATTTTTATGTTTGTCGTTCTGAAATCAACCTCATCTCAGGCTGAAAACGAGTTTTACGCATTGTGCCAGAACTTTGCAGGGAAGCTTCAGAACATTAATTTTTCACCTCCCACAATGGCAGAAAGGGTCTTTCTAGTAGTTGCACATCAAATCTAAGCTGTCTGAAGTGTTTTTCCAAAATTATCAACAGTTTTATGTTTGGCATTCCGGAATCGATCTTATCTCAGGCTGTAAACGCGTTTTACGCATGGTGCCATAACTTTGCCGTGAAGCTTCAGAACATGAAATTTTCACCTCCCACAATGGCAGAAAGGGTCTTTCTAGTAGTTGCACGTGAAATCTAAGCTGTCTGAAGTGTTTTTCCAAAGTTGTCAACATTTTCATGTTTGGCGTTCCGGAATCGACCTTATCTCAGGCTGAAAACGCGTTTTACGCATTGTGCCATAACTTAGCATAAAGCTTCAGAACATGAAATTTTCACCTCCCACTGTAGCAGAAAGGGTCTTTCTCGTAGTTGCACATCAAATCTAAGCTGTTTGAAGTCTTTTTCGAAAGTTTTCAACATTTTTATGTTTGGTGTTCCTGAATCGACCTTATCTCAGGCTGAAAACGCGTTTTCTGCATTGTGCCATAACTTTGCAGGGAAGCTTCAGATCATGAAATGTTCATTTCCCACTACAGCAGAAAGGGTCTTTCTAGTAGTTGCACATCAAATCTAAGCTGTCTGAAGTGTTTTTCGAAAGTTTTCAACAGTTTTATGTTTGGTGTTCCTGAATCGACCTTTTCTCAGGCTGAAAACGCGTTTTCTGAATTGTGCCATAACTTTGCAGGGAAGCTTCAGAACATGACATTTTCACCTCCCACTATAGCATAACGGGTCTCTCTGTAGTTGCAAATCAAATCTAAGCTGTCTGAAGTGTTTTTCCAGAATTATGAACCTTTTTATGTTTGGCGTTCCAGAATCGACCTTATCTCTGGCTGAAAACGCGTTTTGCGCATTGTGCCATAACTTTGCAGGAAAGCTTCAGAACATGATATTTTCACCTCCCACAATAGCAGAAAGGGTCTTTCTAGTACTTGTACATCAAATCCTAGCTGTCTGAAGTGTTTTTCCGAAGTTATGAACATTTTTAAGTTTGGCGTTCCGGAATCAACCTTATCTGAGGCTGAAAATGCGTTTTACGCATTGTGCCATAACTTTGCAGGAAAGCTTCAGAACATGAAATTTTCAACTCCCAATATAGCAGAAAGGCTCTTTCTAGTAGTTGCACATCAAATCTAAGCTGTCTAAAGAGTTTTTCCAAAGTTATCACTATTTTTATGTTTGGCGTTCCGGAATCGACCTTCTCTCAGGCTGAAAACGCGTTTCCTGCATTGTGGCATAACTTTGCAGGGAAGCTTCAGAACATCGAATTTTCACCTCCCACAATGGCAGAAATGGTCTTTCTAGTAGTTGCACATCAAATCTAAGCTGTCTGAAGTGTTTTTCCAGAATTATGAACATGTTTATGTTTGGCGTTCCGGAATCGACCTTATCTCAGACTGAAAACGCATTTTACGCATTACGCCATAACTTTGGAGGGAAGCTTCAGAACATCGAATTTTCAATACCCACTATATCAGAAAGGGTCTTTCTAGTAGTTGCACATCAAATCTAAGCAGTCTGAAGTGTTTTTCCAAAGTTATCAACATTTTTATGTTTGGCGTACCGGAATCGACCTTATCTCAGGCTGAAAACGCGTTTTCTGCATTGTGCCATAACTCTGCAGGGAAGCTTCAGAACATGAAATTTTAAACTTGCGCTATAGCAGAAAAGGTCTTTCTAGTAGTTGTACATCAAATTTATGCTGTCTGAAGTGTTTTTCCAAAGTTATCCACATTTTAATGTTTGGCGTTCCGGAATCGACCTTATCTCAGGCTGAAAACGTGTTTTACGCATTGTGCCTTAAATTTGCATAAAGCTTCAGAACATGAAATTTTCACCTCCCACTATAGCAGAAAGGGTCTTTCTAGTAGTTGCACATTAAATCTAAGCTGTCAGAAGTGTTTTTCGAAAGCTATCAACATTTTTTACATTGGCGTTTCGGAAACGACCTTATCTCGGGCTGAAAACGCGTTTTCTGCATTGTGCCATAACTTTGCAGGAAACTTCAAAATATGAAATTCTAACCTCCCACTATTGCAGAAAGGGTCTGTCTTGTAGTTGCACATCAAATCTAAGCTGTCTGAAATGTTTTTCCAAAGTTATCTACATTTTTATGTTTGGCTTTCCGGAATCGACCTTATCTCAGGCTGAAAACGCTTTTTACGCATTGTGCCATAACTTTGCAGGGAAGCTTCAGAACATTAATTTTTCACCTCCCACAATGGCAGAAAGGGTCTTTCTAGTAGTTGCACATCAAATCTAAGCTGTCTGAAGTGTTTTTCCAAAATTATCAACAGTTTTATGTTTGGCATTCCGGAATCGACCTTATCTCAGGCTGTAAACGCGTTTTACGCATGGTGCCATAACTTTGCCGTGAAGCTTCAGAACATGAAATTTTCACCTCCCACAATGGCAGAAAGGGTCTTTCTAGTAGTTGCACGTGAAATCTAAGCTGTCTGAAGTGTTTTTCCAAAGTTGTCAACATTTTCATGTTTGGCGTTCCGGAATCGACCTTATCTCAGGCTGAAAACGCGTTTTACGCATTGTGCCATAACTTAGCATAAAGCTTCAGAACATGAAATTTTCACCTCCCACTATAGCAGAAAGGGTCTTTCTGGTAGTTGCACATCAAATCTAAGCTGTCTGTAGAGTTTTTCCTGAGTTATCAACATTTTTATGTTTGGCGTTCCGGAATCGACCTTATCTCAGGCTTAAAACGCGTTTTCTGCATTGTGCCATAACATTGCAGGGAAGCTTTAGAACATGAAATTTTCACCTCCCACTTCAGCAGAAAGGGTATTTCTAGTAGTTGCACATCAAATCTAAGCTGTCTGTAGAGTTTTTCCTGAGTTATCAAAATTTTTATGTTTGGCGTTCCGGAAACGACCTTATCTCAGGCTGAAAACGCGTTTTCGGCATTGTGCCATAACTTTGCAGGGAAGCTTTAGAACATGAAATTTTCACCTCCCACTTCAGCAGAAAGGGTATTTGTAGTAGTTGCACAACAAATCTAAGCTGTCTGAAGTGTTTTTCGAAAGTTATCAACATTTTTATGTTTGGCGTTCCGGAATCGACCTTATCTCAGGATGAAAAATCGTTTTCTGCATTGTCCCATAACTTTGCAGGGAAGCTTCAGAACATGAAATTCTGACCTAACAATATAGCAGAAAGGGTCTTTCTAGTAGTTGCACATCAAATCTTAGCTGTCTGATGTGTTTTTCCAAAGTTATCAACATTTTTATGTTTGGCGTTCCGGAATCGTCCTTATCTCAGGCTGAAAACGAGTTTTACGCATTGTGCAATAACTTTGCAGGGAAGCTTCAGAACATGAAATTTTCACCTCCCACTATAGCAGAAAGGGTCTTTCTCGTACTTGCACATCAAATCTAAGCTGTCTGAAGTGTTTTTCGAAGGTTTTCAACATTTTTATGTTTGGCGTTCCGGAACCCGCCTTATCTCAGGCTGTAAACGCGTTTTCTGCAATGTGCCATAACTTTGCAGGGAAGCTTCAGAACATGAAATTTTCAACTTCCACTATAGCAGAAAGGCTCTTTCCAGCAGTTGCACATCAAATCTAAGCTGTCTGAAGTGTTTTTCCAAAGTTATCAACATTTTTATGTTTGGCGTTCCGGAACCCACCTTATCTCAGGCTGTAAACGCGTTTTCTGCATTGTGCCATAACTTTGGAGGGAAGCTTCAGAACATGAAATTTTAACCTGCCACTATTGCAGAAAGGGTCCTTCTAGTAGTTGCACATCAAATCTAACCTGTCTGAAGTGTTTTTCCAAAGTTATCAACATTCTTATGTTTGGCGTTCCGGAAACAACCTTATCTCAGGCTGAAAACGCGTTTTCTGCATGGTGTCATCACTTTGCAGGAAAGCTGCAGAATATGAAATTTTCACCTCCCACTATAGCAGAAAGGGTCTTTCTAGTAGTTGCACAACAAATCTAAGCTGTCTGATGTGCTTTTCGAAAGTTATCAACATTTTTTTGTTTGGCGTTCCGGATCGCACCTTATTGAAAACGCATTTTCTGCATTGTGCCATAACTTTGCAGGGAAACTTCAGAACATGAAATTTTCACCTCCCACTATAGCAGAAATGGTTTTTCTAGTAGTTGCACATCAAATCTAAGCGGTCTGATGTGTTGTTCCAAAGTTATCAACATTTTTATGTTTGGCCTTCCGGAACTCTCCTTATCTCACGCTTAAAACGTGTTTTCTGCATTGTGCCATAACTTTGCAGGGAAGCTTTAGAACATGAAATATTCACTTGCCGCTATAGTAGAAAGGGTCTTTCTAGTAGTTGCACATCAAATCTAAGCTGTCTGTAGAATTCTTCCTGAGTTATCAACATTTTTATGTTTGGCGTTCCGGAATCGACCTTATCTCAGGCAGAAAACGTGTTTTCTGCATTGTGCCATAACTTTGCAAGGAAGCTTTAGAACATGAAATTTTCACCTCCCACTAGAGCAGAAAGGGTATTTCTAGTAGTTGTACAACAAATCTAAGCTGTCTGAAGTGTTTTTCGAAAGTTATCAGCATTTTTATGTTTGGCGTTCCGGAATCGACCTTATCTCAGGATGAAAACGCGCTTTCTGCATTGTGCCAAAACTTTTCAGGGAAGCTTCAGAATATGAAATTTTCACGCCCCACTATAGCAGAAAGGGTATTTCTAGTAGTTGCACATCAAATCAAAGCTGTCTGTAGAGTTTTTCCTGAGTTATCACCATTTTTATGTTTGGTGTTCCAGAAACAACCTTGTCTCAGGCTGAAAACGCGTTTTACGCAATTTGCCATAACTTTGCAGGAAAGCCTCAGAACATGAAATTTTCACCTCCCACTATAGCAGAAAGGGTCTTTCTAGTAGTTGCACATCAAATCTAAGCTGTCTGAAGTGTATTTCCAAAGTTATCGACATTTTTATGTTTGGCATTCTGGTATCCACCTTATCTCAGGCTGAAAACGCGTTTTCTGCATTGTGCCATAACTTTGCAATGAAGCTTTAGAACATGAAATTTTCACCTCCAACTATAGCAGAAAGGGTCTTCCTAGTAGTTGCACATCAAATCTAAGCTGTCTGAAGTGTTTTTCCAAAGTTATCAACATTTTTATGTTTGGCGTTCTGGAACCCACCTTATCTCAGGCTGAAAACGCGTTTTCTGCATTGTGCCATAACTTTGCAGGTAGACTTCAGAACATGAAATTTTCTCCTCCCACTATATCAGAAAGGGCATTTCTAGTAGTTGCACATCAAACCTCAGCTGTCTGAAGTGTTTTTCCTAAGTTATCAACATTTTTATGTTTGGCGTTCCGGAATCGACCTCATCTCAGGCTGAAAACGCGTTTTACGCATTGTGCCATAACTTTGGTGGGAAGCTTCAGATCATCGAATTTTCACCACCCACTATATCAGAAAGGGTCTTTCTAGTAGTTGCACATAAAATCTAAGCAGTCTGAAGTGTTTTTCCAAAGTTATCAACATTTTTATGTTTGGCGTACCGGAATCTATCTTATCTCAGGCTGAAGACGTGTTTTCTGCATTGTGCCATAACTTTGCAGGCAAGATTCAGAAAACGAAATTTTCACATCCCACAATAGCAGAAATGGTCTTTCTAGGAGTTGCACATCAAATCTAAGCTGTCTGAAGTGTTTATCCAAAGTTATCAACATTTTTATGTTTGGCGTTCCAGAATCGACCTTATCTCAGGCTGAAAACGCGTTTCCTGCATTGTGGCATAACTTTGCAGGGATGCTTCAGAACATGAAATTTTCACCTCCCATTGTAGCAGAAAGGGTCTTTCTAGTAGTTGCACATCAAATCTAAGCTGTCTGAAGTGTTTTTCCAAAGTTATCAACATTTTTATGTTTGGCGTTCTGGAACCCACCTAATCTCAGGCTGAAAACGCGTTTTCTGCATTGTGCCATAACTTTTCAGGGAAGCTTCAGAACATGAAATGTTCGCCTCCCACTATAGCAGATAGGGTCTTTCTAGTAGTTGCACATCAAATCTAAGCTGTCTGAAGTGTTTTTCCAAAGTTATCAACATTGTTATATTTGGCGTACCGGAATCTATCTTATCTCAGGCTGAAGACGTGTTTTCTGCATTGTGCCATAACTTTGCAGGCAAGAGTCAGAACATGAAATTTTCACATCCCACAATAGCAGAAATGGTCTTTCTAGGAGTTGCACATCAAATCTAAGCTGTCTGAAGTGTTTATCCAAAGTTATCAACATTTTTATGTTTGGCGTTCCGGAATCGACCTTATCTCAGGCTGAAAACGCGTTTCCTGCATTGTGGCATAACTTTGCAGGGATGCTTCAGAACATGAAATTTTCACCTCCCATTGTAGCAGAAAGGGTCTTTCTAGTAGTTGCACATCAAATCTAAGCTGTCTGAAGTGTTTTTCCAAAGTTATCAACATTTTTATGTTTGTCGTTCTGGAACCCACCTAATCTCAGGCTGAAAACGCGTTTTCTGCATTGTGCCATAACTTTTCAGGGAATCTTCAGAACATGAAATGTTCGCCTCCCACTATAGCAGATAGGGTCTTTCTAGTAGTTGCACATCAAATCTAAGCTGTCTGAAGTGTTTGTCCAAAGTTATCAACATTGTTATATTTGGTGTTCTGGAACCCACCTTATCTCAGGCTGAAAACGCGTTGTCTGCATTGTGCCATAACTTTGCAGGGAAGCTTCAGAACATGAAATTTTCACCTCCCACTATAGCAGAATGGGTCTTTCTAGTAGTTGCACATCAAATCTAAGCTGTTTGAAGTGTTTTTCCAAAGTTAACACCATTTATATGTTTGGCGTTCTGAAATCAGCCTCATCTCAGGCTGAAAACGCGTTTTACGCATTGTGCCATAACTTTGCAGGAAAGCTTCAGAACATGAAATTTTCACTTCCCACTATAGCAGAAAGTGGCGTTCTAGTAGTTGCACATCAAATCTAAGCTGTCTGAAGTGTTTTTCCAAAGTTATCTACATTTTTATGTTTGGCGTTCTGGAACCCACCTTAACTCAGGCTGAAAACGCGTTTTCTGCATTGTGCCATAACTTTGCAAGGAGACTTCAGAACATGAAATTTTCTCCTCCCACTATGTCAGAAAGGGTATTTCTAGTAGTTGCACATCAAATCTATGCTGTCTGTAGAGTTTTTCCTGAGTTATCAACATTTTTATGTTTGGCGTTCTGAAATCAACCTCATCTCAGGCTGAAAACGCGTTTTACGCATTGTGCCATAACTTTGCAGGGAAGCTTCAGAACATGATATTTTCACCTCCCACTATAGCAGAAAGGGTCTTTCTAGTAGTTGCACATCAAATCTAAGCTGTCTGATGTGTTGTTCCAAAGTTATCAACATTTTTATGTTTGGCGTTCCGGAACGCTCCTTATCTCACGCTTAAAACGCGTTTTCTGCATTGTGCCATAACTTTGCAGGGAAGCTTTAGAACATGAAATTTTCACCTCGCACTAGAGCAGAAAGGGTATTTCTAGTAGTTGCCCAACAAATCTAAGCTGTCTGAAGTGTTTTTCGAAAGTTGTCAACATTTTTATGTTTGGCGTTCCGGAATCAACCTTATCTCAGGCTGAAAACGCGTTTTACGCATTGTGCCATAACTTTTCAGGAAAGCTTCAGAACATGAAATTTTCAACTCCCACTATAGCAGAAAGGGTCTTTCTAGTAGTTGCACATCAAATCTAAGCTGTCTGTAGAGTTTTTCCTGAGTTATCAACATTTTTATGTTTGGCGTTCCGGAATCGACCTTATCTCAGGATGATAAATCGTTTTCTGCATTGTCCCATAACTTTGCAGGGAAGCTTCAGAACATGACATTTTAACCTGCCACTATAGCAGAAAGGGTCCTTCTAGTAGTTGCACATCAAATCTAACCTGTCTGAAGTGTTTTTCCAAAGTTATCAACATTCTTGTGTTTGGCGTTCCAGAATCAACCTTATCTCAGGCTGAAAACGCGTTTTCAGCATTGTGCCATCACTTTGCATTGAAGCTTCAGAACATGAAATTTTAACATCCCACGATAGCAGAAAGGGTCTTTCTAGTAGTTGCACATCAAATCTAAGCTGTTTGAAGTGTTTTTCCAAAGTTATCAATATTTTTATGTTTGGCGTTCCGGAATCGACCTTATCTCAGGCTGAAAACGCCTTTCCTGCATTGTGGCATAACTTTGCAGGGATGCTTCAGAACATGAAATTTTCACCCCCCACTGTAGCAGAAAGGGTCTTTCTAGGAGTTGCACATCAAATCTAAGCTGTCTGAAGTGTTTTTCCAAAGTTATCAACATTCTTATGTTTGGCGTTCCGGAATCAACCTTATCTCAAGCTGAAAACGCGTTTTACGCATTTTGCCATAACTTTGCAGGAAAGCCACAGAACATGAAATTTTCACCTCCCACTATAGCAGAAAGGGTCTTTCTAATAGTTGCACATAAAATCTAAGTTGTCTGAAGTGTTTTTGCAAAGTTATCAACATTCTTATGTTTGGCGTTCCGGAATCAACCTTATCTCAGACTGAAAACGTGTTTTCTGCATTGTGGCATAACTTTGCAGGAAAACTTCAGAACATGAAATTTTCACCTCCAACTATAGCAGAAAGGTTCTTTCTAGTAGTTGCGCATCAAATCTAAGCTGTCTGAAGTGTTTTTTTTCCAAAGTTCTCAACATTCTTATGTTTGGCGTTCCGGAATCAACCTTATCTGAGGCTGAAAACGCGTTTTACGCATTGTGCCATAACTTTGCAGGAAAGCTTCAGAACATGAAATTTTCAACTCCCACTATAGCAGAAAGGGTCTTTCTAGTAGTTGCACATCAAATCTAAGCTGTCTCAAGTGTTTTTCCAAAGTTATCAATATTTTTATGTTTGGCGTTCCGGAATCGACCTTATCTCAGGCTGAAAACGCGTTTCCTGCAATTTGGCATAACTTTGCAAGGATGCTTCAGAACATGAAATTTTCACCTCCCACTGTAGCAGAAAGGGTCTTTCTAGTAGTTGCACATCAAATCTAAGCTGTTTGAAGTGTTTTTCCAAAGTTAACACCATTTTTATGTTTGGCGTTCCAGAAACAACCTTATCTCAGGCTGAAAACGCGTTTTACGCAATTTGCCATAACTTTGCAGGAAAGCTTCAGAACATGAAATTTTCACCTCCCACTATAGCAGAAAGTGGCTTTCTAGTAGTTTCACATCAAATCTAAGCTGTCTGAAGTGTTTTTCCAAAGTTATCTACATTTTTATGTTTAGCGTTCTGGAACCCACCTTATCTCGGGCTGAAAACGGGTTTTCTGCATTGTGCCATAACTTTGCAGGGAGACTTCAGAACATGAAATTTTCACCTCCCACTATATCAGAAAGGTTCTTTCGAGTAGTTGCACATCAAATCTAAGCTGTCTGAAGTGTATTTCCAAAGTTATCAACATTCTTATGTTTGGCGTTCCGGAATCAACCTTATCTCAGACTGAAAACGTGTTTTCTGCATTGTGCCATAACTTTGCAGGGAAACTTCAGAACATGAAATTTTCACCTCCAACTATAGCAGAAAGGGTCTTTCTAGTAGTTGCACGTCAAATCTAAGCTGTTTGAAGTGTTTTTCCAAAGTTATCAACATTTTTATGTTTGGCTTTCTGGTATCCACCTTATCTCAGGCTGAAAACGCGTTTTCTGCATTGTGCCATAACTTTGCAATGAAGCTTTAGAACATGAAATTTTCACATCCAACTATAGCAGAAAGGGTCTTTCTAGTAGTTGCACATCAAATCTAAGCTGTCTGAAGTGTTTTTCCAAAGTTATCAACATTTTTATGTTTGGCGTTCCGGAATCAACCTTATCTCAAGCTGAAAACGCGTTTCCTGCATTGTGGCATAACTTTGCAAGGATCCTTCAGAACATGACATTTTCACCTCCCACTTTAGCAGAAAGGGTCTTTCTAGTAGTTGCACATCAAATCTAAGCTGTTTGAAGTGTTTTTCCAAAGTTAACACCATTTTTATGTTTGGCGTTCCAGAAACAACCTTATCTCAGGCTGAAAACGCGTTTTACGCAATTTGCCATAACTTTGCAGGAAAGCTTCAGAACATGAAATTTTCACCTCCCACTTCAGCAGAAAGGGTCTTTCTAGTAGTTGCACATCAAATCTAAGCTGTCTGAAGTGTTTTTCCAAAGTTATCAACATTTTTATGTTTGGCTTCCCGGAATCGACCTTATCTCAGGATGAAAAATCGTTTTCTGCGTTGTCCCATAACTTTGCAGGGAAGCTTCAGAACATGAAATTCTGACCTCCCAATATAGCAGAAAGGGTCTTTCTAGTAGTTGTGCATCAAATCTAAGCTGTCTGAAGTGTTTTTCCAAAGTAATCAACATTTTTATGTTTGGCGTTCTGGAACCCACCTTATCTCAGGCTGAAAACGCGTTTTCTGCATTGTGCCATAACTTTGCAGGGAGACTTCAGAACATGAAATTTTCTCCTCCCACTATAGCAGAAAGGGTATTTCTAGTAGTTGCATATCAAATCTAAGTTGTCTGAAGTGTTTTTCGAAAGTTTTCTACATTTTTATGTTTGGCGTTCCTGAATCGACCTTATCTCAGGCTGAAAACGCGTTTTCTGCAATGTGCCATAACTTTGCAGGGAAGCTTCAGAACATGAAATTTGAACTTCCACTATAGCAGAAAGGCTCTTTCCAGCAGTTGCACATCAAATCTAAGCTGTCTGAAGTGTATTTCCAAAGTTATCAACATTGTTATGTTTGGCGTTCCGGAATCGACCTTATCTCAGACTGAAAACGTGTTTTCTGCATTGTGCCATAACTTTGCATGGAAACTTCAGAACATGAAATTTTCTCCTCCAACTATAGCAGAAAGGGTCTTTCTAGTAGTTGCACATCAAATCTAAGCTGTTTGAAGTGTTTTTCCAAAGTTAACCCCATTTTTATGTTTGGCGTTCCAGAAACAACCTTATCTCAGGCTGAAAACGCGTTTTACGCAATTTGCCATAACTTTGCAGGAAAGCTTCAGAACATGAAATTTTCACCTCCCACTATAGCAGAAAGGGTCTTTCTAGTAGTTGCACATCAAATCTAAGCTGTTTGAAGTGTTTTTCCAAAGTTATCAACATTCTTATGTTTGGCGTTCCGGAATCGACCTTTTCTCAGTCTGAAAACGCGTTTTCTGCATTGTGCCATAACTTTGCAGGGAAGCTTTAGAACATGAAATTTTGACTTCCCAATATAGCAAAAAGGGTCTTTCTAGTAGTTGCAGATCAAATCTAAGCTGTCTGAAGTGTATTTCCAAAGTTATCAACATTTTTATGTTTGGCGTTCTGGTATCCACCTTATCTCAGGCTGAAAACGCCTTCACCTTCACCTTCACCTTCTTCTGCCGCTTATCCGGGGTCGGGTCGCGGAGGCAGCATTCGGAGCAAGGAAGCCCAAACTTCCCGGTCCGCACAAACCTCCTCCAGCTCCTCCCGGGGGATCCCGAGGCGTTCCCAGGCCAGACCGGAGACATAATCTCTCCAGCGAGTCCTGGGTCTTCCCCGGGGTCTCCTCCCGGTAGGACATGCCCGGAACACCTCCCCAGGGAGGCGTCCAGGGGGCATCCGGATCAGATGCCCGAGCCACCTCAGCTGGTTCCTCTCGATGTGGAGGAGCAGCGGCTCCACCCCGAGCTCCTCCCGGATGACCGAACTCCTCACCCTATCTCTAAGGGTGCGCCCAGCCACCCTGCGGAGGAAACTCATCTCAGCGGCTTGTATCCGCGATCCCATCCTTTCGGTCACTACCCAAAGCTCGTGACCATAGGTGAGGGTGGGAACGTAGATCGATCGGTAAATCGAGAGCTTCGTCTTGTGACTCAGCTCTCTCTTCACCACGACGGTCCGATACAGCGACCGCATCACTGCTGCCGCTGCACCAACCCGTCTATCAATCTCACGCTCCCTTTTTCCCTCACTCGAGAACAAGACCACGAGATACTTAAACTCCGCCACTTGAGGCAAGAACTCTCCACCAACCTGGAGAGAGCAAACCACCGTGTTCCGGTCGAGAACCATGGCCTCAGACTTGGAGGTACTGATCCTCATCCCGGCCGCTTCACACTCGGCTGCAAACCGACCCAGCGCATGCTGAAGGTCCCGGTCCGATGAGGCCAGCAGAACAACATCGTCCGCAAATAGCAGAGATGAAATTCTGTGGTTCCCGAACCGGATCCCCTCCGACCCCTGGCTACGCCTAGAAATTCTGTCCATAAAAGTGATGAACAGAACCGGTGACAAAGGGCAGCCCTGGCGGAGACCAACATGCACCGGGAACAGGTCTGATTTCCTGCCGGCAATGCGAACCATGCTCCTGCTCCGGTCATACAAGGAGCGGACAGCCCCTAGCAGAGGGTCCCGCACCCCATATTCCCGGAGCACCCCCCACAGGACATCGCGAGGGACACGGAGGCTGAAAACGCGTTTTCTGCATTGTGCCATAACTTGCCATAAAATCTTAGCTGTCTGATGAGTTGTTCCAAAGTTATCAACATTTTTATGTTTGGCGTTCCGGAACTCGCCTTATCTCACGCTTAAAACGCGTTTTCTGCATTGTGCCATAACTTTGCAGGGAAGCTTCAGAACATGAAATTTTCACCTCCCACTATAGCAGAAAGTGCCTTTCTAGTAGTTGCACATCAAATCTAAGCTGTCTGAAGTGTTTTTCGAAAGTTATCAACATTTTTATGTTTGGCGTTCCGGAATCGACCTTATCACAGGATGAAAAATCGTTTTCTGCATTGTCCCATAACTTTGCAGGGAAGCTTCAGAACATGAAATTTTGACCTCCCAATATAGCAGAAAGGGTCTTTCCAATAGTTGCACATCTAATCTAATCTGTCTGAAGTGTATTTCGAAAGTTATCAACATTTCTATGTTTGGCGTTCCGGAATCGACCTAATCTCAGGCTTAAAACGCGTTTTACGCATTGTGCCATAACTTTGCAGGGAACCTTTAGAACATGAAATTTTCACCTCCCACTATAACAGAAAGGGTCTTTCTAGTAGTTGCACGTCAAATCTAAGCTGTTTGAAGTGTTTTTCCAAAGTTATCACCATTTTTATATTTGGCGTTCCAGAAACAACCTTGTCTCAGGCTGAAAACGCGTTTTACGCAATTTGCCATAACTTTGCAGGAAAGCCTCAGAACATGAAAGTTTCACCGCCGACTATAGCAGAAAGGGTCTTTCTAGTAGTTGCACATCAAATATAAGCTGTCTGATGTGTTTTTCCAAAGTTATCAACATTTTTATGTTTGGCGTTCCGGAACCCACCTTATCTCAGGCTGAAAACGCGTTTTCTGCATTGTGCCATAACTTTGCAGGAAAGCTTCAAAAATGAAATTGTCACCTCCCACTATAGCAGAAAGGGTCTTTCTAGTAGTTGCACCTCAAATCTAAGCTGTCTGAATTGTTTTTCCAAAGTTATCAACATTTTTATTTTTGGCGTTCCGGAAAACATCTTATCTCAGGCTGAAAACGCGTTTTCTGCATTGTGCCATAACTTTGAAGGAAAGCTTCAGAAGACGAAAGTTTCACCTACCACTATAGTAGAAATTGTCTTTCTAGTAGTTGCACATCAAATCTAAGCTGTCTGAAGTGGTTTTCCAAAGTTATCAACATTTTTATGTTTGGCGTTCCGGAACCCACCTTTTTTCAGGCTGAAAACGCGTTTTCTGCATTGTGCCATAACTTTGCAGGGAAGCTTCAGAACATGAAATTTTCACCTCCCACTATAGCAGAAAGGGTCTTTCTAGTAGTTCCACATCAAATCTAAGCTGTCTGAAATGTTTTCCGAAAGTCATCAACATTTTTATGTTTGGCGTTCCGGAATCGACCTTATCTCAGGATGAAAAATCGTTTTCTGCATTGTCCCATAACTTTGCAGGGAAACTTCAGAACATGAAATTTTAACCTTCCACTAAAGCAGAAAGGGTCTTTCTAGTAGCTGCACATCAAATCTAAGCTGTCTGAAGTGTTTTTCGAAAGTTATCAACATTTTTATGTTTGGCGTTCCAGAATCAACCTTATCTCAGGCTGAAAACGCGTTTTCTGCATTGTGCCATAACTTCTCAGGGAAGCTTCAGAACATGAAATATTCACCTCCCACTATAGCAGAAAGGGTCTTTCTAGTAGTTGCACATCAAATCTAAGCTGTCTAAAGAGTTTTTCCAAAGTTATCAGTATTTTTATGTTTGGCGTTCCGGAATCGACCTTATCTCAGGCTGAAAACGCGTTTCCTGCATTGTGGCATAACTTTGCAGGGAAGCTTCAGAACATCGAATTTTCACCTCCCACAATGGCAGAAATGGTCTTTCTAGTAGTTGCACATCAAATCTAAGCTGTCTGAAGTGTTTTTCCAGAATTATGAACGTGTTTATGTTTGGCGTTCCGGAATCGACCTTATCTCAGGCTGAAAACGCGTTTTACGCATGGTGCCATAACTTTGCAGGGAAGCTTCAGAACATCGAATTTTCACCTCCCACTATAGCAGAAACGGTCTTTCTCGTAGTTGCACGTCAAATCTAAGCTGTCTGAAGTGTTTTTCCAAAGTTTTCAAGATTTTTATGTTTGGCGTTCCGGAATCGACCATATCTCAGGCTGAAAACGCGTATTCTGCATTGTGCCTTAACTTTGCAGGGAAGCTTCAGAACATGAAATTTTCACCTCCCACTATAGCAGAAAGGGTCTTTCTTGTAGTTGCACATCAATTGTAAGCGGTCTGAAGTGTATTTCAAAAGTTTACAACTTTTTTATGTTTGACGTTCCTGAATCGACCTGATCACAGGCTGAAAACGCGTTTCACGCATTGTTCCATAACTTTGCCGTGAAGCTTCAGAACATGAATTTTTCACCACCCACAATCGCAGAAAGGGTCTTTCTAGTAGTTGCACGTGAAATCTAAGCTGTCTGAAGTGTTTTTCCAAAGTTATCAACACTTTTATGTTTGGCGTTCCGGAATCGACCTTATCTCAGGCTGAATACGCGTTTTAAGCATTGTGCCACAACTATGCATAAAGCTTAAGAACATGAAATTTTGACCTCCCACTATAGCAGAAAGGGTCTTTCTAGTAGTTTCACGTGAAATCTATGCTGTCTGAAGTGTTTTTCCAAAGTTATCAACATTTTTATGTTTGGCGTTCCGGAATCGACTTTATCTCAGGCTGAAAACCTTTTTTTCCGCATTGTGCCATAACTTTGCAGGAAACTTCAGAATAAGAAATTTTAACCTCCCACTGTTGCAGAAAGGGTCTGTCTTGTAGTTGCACATCAAATCGAAGCTGTCTGAAGTGTTTTTCCAAAGTTATCAACATTTTCATGTTTGCCGTTCTGGAACCCACCTTATCTCAGGCTGAAAACGCATTTTCTGCATTGTGCCATAACTTTGCAGGCACGCTTCAGAACATGAAATTTTCACATGCCACTATTGCAGAAAGGGTTTTTCTAGTAGTTGCACATCAAATCTAATCTGTCTGAAGTGTTTTTCCAAAGTTTTCAAGATTTTTATGTTTGGCGTTCCGGAATCGACCATATCTCAGGCTGAAAACGCGTATTCTGCATTGTGCCTTAACTTTGCAGGGAAGCTTCAGAACATGAAATTTTCAACTCCCACTATAGCAGAAATGGTCTTTCTAGTAGTTGCTCGTCAAATCTAAGCTGTCTGAAGTGTTTTTCCGAAGTTATCAACATTTTTATGATTGGCGTTCCGGAATCGACCATATCTCAGGCTGAAAACGCGTTTCCTGCATTGTGGCATAACTTTGCAGGGAAGCTTCAGAACATGAAATTTTCATTTCCCACTGTAGCAGAAAGGGTCTTTCTAGTAGCTGCACATCAAATCTAAGCTGTCTGAAATGTTTTTTCCAAAGTTATCAACATTTTTATGTTTGGCGTTCTGGAACCCACCTTATCTCATTCTGAAAAGGTGTTTTTTGCATTGTGCCATAACTTTGCAGGGATGCCACAGAACATGAAATTTTCACCTGCCGCATAGTAGAAAGGGTCGTTCTAATAGTTGCACTTCAAATCTAAGCTCTCTGAAGTGTTTTTCGAAAGTTATCAACATTTTTGTGTTTGACGTTCCGGAACCCACCTTATCTCAGGCTGAAAACGCGTTTTCTCCATTGTGCCATAACTTTGGAGGGAAGCTTCAGAACATGAAATTTTCACCTCCCACTATAGCAGAAAGGGTCTTTCTAGTACTTGCACATCAAATCTAAGCTGTCTGAAGTGTATTTCAAAAGTTATCAACTTTTTTATGTTTGGCGTTCCGGAATCGACCTTATCTCAGGCTGAAAACGCGTTTTCGGAATTGTGCCATAACTTGGCAGGGAAGCTTCAGAACATGAAATTTTAACCTCCCACTATAGCAGAAAGGGTCTTTCTCGTAGTTGCACATCAAATCTAAGCTGTCTGATATGTTTTTCCAAAGTTATCTACTTTTTTCTGTTTGGCGTTCTGGAACCCACCTTATCACAGTCTGAAAACGCGTTTTCTGCATTGTGCCATAACTTTGCAGGGAAGATTCAGAACATTAAATTTTCACATCCCACTATAGCAGAAAGGGTTTTTCTAGTAGTTGCACATCAGAGCTAAGCTGTCTGAAGTGTTTTTCCAAAGTTATCAACATTTTTATGTTTGGCGTTCCGGAATCGACCTTATCTCAGGCTGAAAACGCGTTTTCTGCATTGTGCCATAACTTTGCAGGGAAGCTTCAGAACATGAAATTTCTACATCCCACTATAGCAGAAAGGGTCTTTCTAGTAGTTGCACATTAAATCTAAACTGTTTGAAGTGTTTTTCCAAAGTAATCAACATTTTTAAGTTTGGCGTTCCGGAATCAACCTTATCTCAGGCTGAAAACGCATTTTACGCATTGTGCCATAACTTTGCTGGAAAGCTTCAGAACATTACATTTTCACCTCCCACTATAGCAGAAAGGGTCTTTCTAGTAGTTGCACATCAAATCTAAGCTGTCTGAAGTGTTTTTCCAAAGTTATCAACATTTTTATGTTTGGCGTTCCGGAATTGACCTTATGTCAGGCTGAAAACGCGTTTTCTGCATTGTGACATAACTTTGCAGGGAAGCTTCAGAACATGAAATTTTAACCTCCCACGATAGCAGAAAGGGTCTTTCTAGTAGTTGCACATCAAATCGAAGCTGTTTGAATTGTTTTTCCAAAGTTATCAATATTTTTATGTTTGGCGTTCCGGAATCGACCTTATCTCAGGCTGAAAACGCGTTTCCTGCATTGTGGCATAACTTTGCAGGGAAGCTTCAGAACATCGAATTTTCACCTCCCACAATGGCAGAAATGGTCTTTCTAGTAGTTGCACATCAAATCTAAGCTGTCTGAAGTGTTTTTACAGAATTATGAACATGTTTATGTTTGGCGTTCCGGAATCGACCTTATCTCAGGCTGAAAACGCGTTTTACGCATGGTGCCATAACTTTGCAGGGAAGCTTCAGAACATCGAATTTTCACCTCCCACTATTGCAGAAACGGTCTTTCTCGTAGTTGCACATCAAATCTAAGCTGTCTGAAGTGTTTTTCCAAAGTTATCAACATTTTTATGTTTGGCGTACCAGAATCTATCTTATCTCAGGCTGAAAACTCGTTTTCTGCATTGTGCCTTAACTTTGCAGGGAAGCTTCAGAACATGAAATTTTCACCTCCCACTATAGCAGAAATGGTCTTTTTAGTAGTTGCTCGTCAAATCTAAGCTGTCTGAAGTGTTTTTCCAAAGTTTTCAACATTTTTATGTTTGGCGTTCCGGAACCCACCTCATCTCAGGCTGAAAACGTGTTTTCTGCATTGTGCCATAACTTTGCAGGGAAGCTTCAGAACATGAAATTTTCACCTCCCACTATATCAGAAAGGATCTTTCAAGTAGTTGCACATCACATCTAAGCTGTCTGAAGTGTTTTTCCAAAGTTCTCAACATTCTAATGTTTGGCGTTCTGGAACCCACCTTATCTCAGGCTGAAAACGCGTTATCTGCATTGTGCCATAACTTTGCAGGAAAGCTGCAGAATATGAAATTTTCACCTCCAACTATAGCAGAAAGGGTCTTTCTAGTAGTTACACATCAAATCTAAGCTGTCTGAAGTGTTTTTCCGAAGTTATCAACATTTTTATGTTTGGCGTTCCGGAATCGACCATATCTCAGGCTGAAAACACGTTTCCTGCATTGTGGCATAACTTTGCAGGGAAGCCTCAGAACATGAAATTTTCATTTCCCACTGTAGCAGAAAGGGTCTTTCTAGTAGTTGCTCTTCAAATCTTAGCTGTCTGAAGTGTTCTTCCAAAGTTCTCAACATTTTTATGTTTGGTGTTCTGAAATCAACCTCATCTCAGGCTGAAAACGCGTTTTACGCATTGTGCCATAACTTTGCAGGGAAGCTTCACAACATGATATTTTCACCTCCCACTATAGCAGAAAGGGTCTTTCTCGTAGTTGCATATCAAATCTAAGCTGTCTGAAGTGTTTTTCCAAAGTTTTCAAGATTTTTATGTTTGGTGTTCCTGAATCGACCTTATCTCAGGCCGAAAACGCGTATTCTGCATTGTGCCTTAACTTTGCAGGGAAGCTTTAGAACATGAAATTTTCATCTCCCACTATAGCAGAAAGGGTCTTTCTAGTAGTTGCACATCAAATTTAAGCTGTCTGTTGAGTTTTTCCTGAGTTATCAACATTTTTATGTTTGGTGTTCTGAAATCAACCTCATCTCAGGCTGAAAATGCATTTTACGCATTGTGCCATAACTTTGCAGGGAAGCTTCAGAATATGATATTTTCACCTCCCACTATAGCAGAAAGGGTCTTTCTAGTAGTTGCATATCAAATCTAAGCGGTCTGATGTGTTGTTCCAAAGTTATCAACATTTTTATGTTTGGCGTTCCGGAACTCTCCTTATCTCACGCTTAAAACGCGTTTTCTGCATTGTGCCATAACTTTGCAGGGAAGCTTTAGAACATGAAATTTTCACCTCCCACTTCAGCAGAAATGGTATATCTAGTAGTTGCACATCAAATCTAAGCTGTCTGTAGAGTTTTTCCTGAGTTATCAACATTTTTATGTTTGGCGTTCCGGAATCGACCTTATCTCACGCAGAAAACGTGTTTTCTGCATTGTGCCATAACTTTGGAGGGAAGCTTCAGAACATGAAATTTTAACCTGCCACTATTGCAGAAAGGGTATTTCTAGTAGTTGCACATCAAATCTAACCTGTCTGAAGTGTTTTTCCAAAGTTATCAACATTCTTATGTTTGGCGTTCTGGAATCAACCTTATCTCAGGCTGAAAACGCGTTTTCTGCTTGGTGTCATCACTTTGCAGGAAAGCTGCAGAATATGAAATTTTCACCTCCCACTATAGCAGAAAGGGTCTTTCTAGTAGTTGCACAACAAATCTAAGCTGTCTGAAGTGCTTTTCGAAAGTTACCAACATTTTTATGTTTGGCGTTCCTGAATCGACCTTATCTCAGGCCGAAAACCTGTTTTCTGCATTGTGCCATAACTTTGCAGGGAAGTTTCAGAGCATGAAATTTTAACAAGCCACTATAGCAGAAAAGGTCATTCTAGTAGTTGCACATCAAATCTAAGCTCTCTTGAAGTGTTTTTCAACAGTTATCAACATTTTTATGTTTGGCGTTCCGGAACCCACCTTATCTCAGGCTGAACACCCGTTCTCTGCATTGTGCCATAACTTTGCAGGGAAGCTTCAGAACATGAAATTTTCACCCCCCCACTATAGCAGAAAGGGTCTGTCTTGTAGTTGCACATGAAATCTAAGCTGTCTGAAGTGTTTTTCCAAATTTATCAAAATTTTTATGTTTGGCGTTCCGGAACCCACCTTATCTCAGGCTGAAAACGCGTTTTCTCCATTGTGCCATAACTTTGCAGGGAAGCATCAGAACATGAAATTTTCACCTCCCACTATAGCAGAAAGGGTCTTTCTAGTACTTGCAAATCTAAGCTGTCTGAAGTGTATTTCAAAAGTTATCATATTTTTTATGTTTGGCGTTCCTGAATCGACCTTATCTCAGGCTGAAAACGCGTTTAACGCATTGTTCCATAACTTTGCAGGGAAGCTTCAGAACATGAAATTTTCACCTCCCACAATCGCAGAAATGGTCTTTCTTGTAGTTGCACATCTAATCTAAGCTGTCTGAAGTGTTTATCCAAAGTTATCAACATTTTTATGTTTGGCGTTCCGGAATCGACCTTTTCTCAGGCTGAAAACGCGTTTTCTGCATTGTGCCATAACTTTGCAGGGAAGCTTCAGAACATGAAATTTTAAACTTGCGCTATAGCAGAAAAGGTCTTTCTCGTAGTTGTACATCAAATCTGAGCTGTCTGAAGTGTTTTTCCAAAGTTATCAACATTTTAATGTTTGGCGTTCCGGAATTGACCTTATCTCAGGCTGAAAACGCGTTTTACGCATTGTGCCATAACTTTGCATAAAGCTTCAGAACATTAAATTTTCACCTCCCACTATAGCAGAAAGGGTCTTTCTAGTAGCTGCACATCAAATCTAAGCTGTCTGAAATGTTTTTTCCAAAGTTATCAACATTTTTATGTTTGGCTTCCTGGAACCCACCTTATCTCAGTCTGAAAACGTGTTTTTTGCATTGTGCCATAACTTTGCAGGGATGCCACAGAACATGAAATTTTCACCTGCGGCATAGTAGAAAGGGTCGTTCTAGTAGTTGCACTTCAAATCTAAGCTCTCTGAAGTGTTTTTCGAAAGTTATCAACATTTTTATGTTTGGCGTTCCGGAACCCACCTTATCTCAGGCTGAAAACGCGTTTTCTCCATTGTGCCATAACTTTGGAGGGAAACTTCAGAACATGAAATTTTCACCTCCCACTATAGCAGAAAGGGTCTTTCTAGTACTTGCACATCAAATCTAAGCTGTCTGAAGTGTATTTCAAAAGTTATCAACTTTTTTATGTTTGGCGTTCCGGAATCGACCTTATCTCAGGCTGAAAACGCGTTTTCGGAATTGTGCCATAACTTGGCAGGGAAGCTTCAGAACATGAAATTTCCACCTCCCACTATAGCAGAAAGGGTCTTTCTCGTAGTTGCACATCAAATCTAAGCTGTCTGATATGTTTTTCCAAAGTTATCTGTTGTATACACTGGAAGTTCGAAAATATTATAATCAAAACCTGCTAAATAATATTTGATATTGTTTCTGTTTTTATCATTAATGGACCTGCTAAATAATATTTGATATTGTTTTTGATTTTTTATCATTAATTGTTTAATGTTTCAAACTTTAGTGAACCTGTATGCGTTTGATCATGCGCGTTTGAACTCACGAACAGCTGTGTGCTTGGATCTGAGATTGACCTTGAAGGCGCGCTCATTTGAAGCGGCCATCTTGAACTTAGTTTGAACCTGTGCGCACGTGTTGACAAAATGGAGTGGATGTACTGACCTAATATGGTGAACCGGGCATCAGTGACGTATAAAAAATGATGTAAGTGCTGACGCAATTGACACTAATATGATCTATCACCGAACATGTATCCTTTTGAGGGAGGAACTTCAAAAGGCCACCTGGAGAAAAAACAAGATAAGTTATAGATATGACTAATTGGCTTGGCGTGAGAAAACGGATGTCGGTATGTCTTCAAAGCCGTGTGTCGCTATATAAGCGCTCGGAGATGTGACCCTGAGTTCTTGCTCTTTTTGGATCTTCGCCCGCGTTTGTCCGCCGTAAGTTTTTATCTTATCTTGGGACGGTGCTCTTGCTGTTTGCTCTCGGACCATTTGATTTCAACTCATCTTTTATTTCTCTTTTACTATTTTTGAATTAATCCTTTTTATTGAAGTGTTTTCGATTATATGGTTTTGAAGTATTTTAATTATATGGCTTTTGAAGTGTTTTTGATTATATGGTTTTGAAGTATTTTTAATTATACGGCTTTTGAAGTGTTTTGATTATATGGTTTTGAAGTATTTTTAATTATACGGTTATTGAAGTAATTTTGATTATATGGTTTTGAAGTATTCTTAATTATACGGTTTTTGAAGTGTTTTTGATTATATGGTTATTGAAGTAATTTTGATTATATGGTTTTTGAAGTATATGTACTAGTACCAGCGTCTGGCGGTACTTTTGATATTGTTGGGTATCAGCGTCTGGCAATACCCTTGAGTTTATGGATTTTATTGTTTTTGGTTGACTTTGCTGTTTTTACTATTCTTTTATTAATTTTTTGAAGAAACATTTTTGTGACAAAAAACAAAATAAAATTGAGTACGAATTAAGTACTGAAAAGGCACAACGGCGTGGATCCCTGACTACTAAAGAATCAACTGGCTCCTACCTACTACCATCAATTGGGTTATAGGTGAGTTACTGTTTGATTTCCTCCTGTTGCACATTTAATGAGTGTCTCACATGGCAGCATTATTCCATCCTGAATTATTGTGTCAATGATTAGGTGGTAGTTTTCGGCATTTATGGGGAAAATGTTATTTGAAAGGAATGGATTTAGGATCCGATCATGAGTCCCTAAACGAAGTTAAGTAAAGAGACTACGATAAGGTGTAGCATTGTAAGGTCAAGAACCTGTTTCTTAACAGGTCGGGCTAATTAAATAACCCGCTCAGTGAAGCGCCGACACTACTCACTAATATAATAAGGTATAGTTGATATGCTTATTATAGATTTAGAACCGTGTCCGCAACAAGAGGCTGACTGAGTTGACCAACCGAGGGGCCCTTTACCATAGAGGCAAAGGGAGGTAGTGTGCTTGGAACTAGGGACGGCTTATGTTATAGCTAATCGCCTTGTACACAAGACCTTGAAAACCTAAACCCGACGACATTATCTACTTTTTTCTGTTTGGCGTTCTGGAACCCACCTTATCACAGTCTGAAAACGCGTTTTCTGCATTGTGCCATAACTTTGCAGGGAAGCTTCAGAACATGAAATTTTCACATCCCACTATAGCAGAAAGGGTTTTTCTAGTAGTTGCACATCAGAGCTAAGCTGTCTGAAGTGTTTTTCCAAAGTTATCAACATTTTTATGTTTGGCGTTCCGGAATCGGCGTTATCTCAGACTGAAAACGCGTTTTACGCATTGTGCCATAACTTTGGAGGCAAGCATCAGAACATGAAATTTTCATCTCCCACTATAGCAGAAAGGGTCTTTCTAGTAGTTGCACATCAAATCTAAGCTGTCTGTAGAGTTTTTCCTGAGTTATCAACATTTTTATGTTTGGCATTCTGAAATCAACCTCATCTCAGGCTGAAAATGCATTTTACGCATTGTGCCATAACTTTGCAGGGAAGCTTCAGAATATGATATTTTCACCTCCCACTATAGCAGAAAGGGTCTTTCTAGTAGTTGCATATCAAATCTAAGCGGTCTGATGTGTTGTTCCAAAGTTATCAACATTTTTATGTTTGGCGTTCCGGAACTCTCCTTATCTCACGCTTAAAACGCGTTTTCTGCATTGTGCCATAACTTTGCAGGGAAGCTTTAGAACATGAAATTTTCACCTCCCACTTCAGCAGAAAGGGTATATCTAGTAGTTGCACATCAAATCTAAGCTGTCTGTAGAGTTTTTCCTGAGTTATCTACATTTTTATGTTTGGCGTTCCGGAATCGACCTTATCTCACGCAGAAAACGTGTTTTCTGCATTGTGCCATAACTTTGGAGGGAAGCTTCAGAACATGAAATTTTAACCTGCCACTATTGCAGAAAGGGTATTTCTAGTAGTTGCACATCAAATCTAACCTGTCTGAAGTGTTTTTCCAAAGTTATCAACATTCTTATGTTTGGCGTTCCGGATCGCACCTTATTGAAAACGCATTTTCTGCATTGTGCCATAACTTGGCAGGGAAACTTCAGAACATGAAATTTTCACCTCCTACTATAGCAGAAAGGGTCTTTCTCGTAGTTGCATATCAAATCTAAGCTGTCTGAAGTGTTTTTCCAAAGTTATCAACACTTTTATGTTTGGCGTTCCGGAATCGACCTTATCTCAGGCTGAAAACGCGTTTCTTGCATTGTGGCATAACTTTGCAGGGAAGCTTCAGAACATGAAATTTTCACCTCCCACTGTAGCAGAAAGGGTCTTTCTAGTAGTTGCACATCAAATCTAATCTGTCTGAAGTGTTTTTCCAAAGTTATCAACATTTTTATGTTTGACGTTCTGGAACCCACCTTATCTCAGGCTGAAAACGCGTTTTCTGCATTGTGCCAAAACTTTGAAGGTAAGCTCCAGAACATGAAATTTTCACCTCCCACTATAGCAGAATGGGTCTTTCTAGTAGTTGCACATCAAATCTAAGCTGTCTGAAGTGTTTTTCCAAAGTTCTCAACATTTTTATGTTTGGCGTTCTGAAATCAACCTCATCTCAGGCTGAAAACGCCTTTTACGCATTGTGCCATAACTTTGCAGGGAAGCTTTAGAACATGAAATTTTAACCTCCCACTATAGCAGAAAGGGTCTTTCTAGTAGTTGCACATCAAATCTAAGCTGTCGAAAGTGTTTTTCCAAAGTTATCAACATTTTTATGTTTGGCGTTTCGGAATCGACCTTATCTCAGCCTGAAAACGCGCTTTACATATTTTGCCATAACTTTGCAGGGAAGCTTCAGAACATGACATTTTCACCTCCCACTATAGCAGAAAGGGTCTTTCTAGTAGTTGCACATCAAATCTAAGCTGTCTGAAGTGTTTTTCCAAAGTAATCAACATTTTTATGTTTGGCGTTCTGGAACCCACCTTATCTCAGGCTGAAAACGCGTTTTCTGGATAGTGCCATAACTTTGCAGGGAGACTTCAGAACATGAAATTTTCTCCTCCCACTATAGCAGAAAGGGTCTTTCTAGTAGTTGCACATCAAATCTAAGCTGTCTGAAGTGTTTTTCCAAAGTTATCAATATTTTTATGTTTGGCGTTCCGGAATCGACCTTATCTTAGGCTGAAAACGCGTTTCCTGCATTGTGGCATAACTTTGCAGTGAAGCTTCAGAACATGAAATTTTCAACTCCCACTATAGCAGAAAGGGTCTTTCTAGTAGTTGCACATCAAATCCAGGCTGTCTGAAGTGTTTTTCCAAAGTTATCAATATTTTTATGTTTGGCGTTCCGGAATCGACCTTATCTCAGGCTGAAAACGCGTTTCCTGCATTGTGGCATAACTTTGCAGTGAAGCTTCAGAACATGAAATTTTCACCTCCCACTGTAGCAGATAGGGTCTTTCTAGTAGTTGCACATCAAATCTAAGCTGTCTGTAGAGTTTTTCCTGAGTTATCAACATTTTTATGTTTGGCGTTTCGGAATCGACCTTATCTCAGCCTGAAAACGCGCTTTACATATTTTGCCATAACTTTGCAGGGAAGCTTCAGAACATGACATTTTCACCTCCCACTACAGCAGAAAGGGTCTTTCTAGTAGTTGCACATCAAATCTAAGCTGTCTGAAGTGTTTTTCCAAAGTTATCAACATTTTTATATTTGGCGTTCTGGAACCCACCTTATCTCAGGCTGAAAACACGTTTTCTGGATAGTGCCATAACTTTGCAGGGAGACTTCAGAACATGAAATTTTCTCCTCCCACTATAGTAGAAAGGGTCTTTCTAGTAGTTGCACATCAAATCTAAGCTGTCTGTAGAGTTTTTCCTGAGTTATCAACATTTTTATGTTTGGCGTTCCGGAATCGACCTTATCTCACGCAGAAAACGTGTTCTCTGCATTGTGCCATAACTTTGCAGGGAAGCTTTAGAACATGAAATTTTCACCTCCCACTAGAGCAGAAATGGTATTTCTAGTAGTTGCACAACAAATCTAAGCTGTCTGCAGTGTTTTTCGAAAGTTATCAACATTTTTATGTTTGGCCTTCCGGAATCGACCTTATCTCAGGATGAAAACGCATTTTCTGCATTGTGCCAAAACTTTTCAGGGAAGCTTCAGAATATGAAATTTTCACGTCCCACTATAGCAGAAAGGGTATTTCTAGTAGTTGCACATCAAATCTAAGCTGTCTGTAGAGTTTTTCCTGAGTTATCAACATTTTGATGTTTGGCGTTCTGAAATCAACCTCATCTCAGGCTGAAAACGCGTTTTACGCATTGTGCCATAACTTTGCAGGGAAGCTTCAGAACATGATATTTTCACCTCCCACTAGAGCAGAAAGGGTATTTCGAGTAGTTGCACAACAAATCTAAGCTGTCTGAAGTGTTTTTCGAAAGTTATCAACATTTTTATGTTTGGCGTTCCGGAATCGACCTTATCTTAGGATGAAAAATCGTTTTCTGCATTGTCCCATAACTTTGCAGAGAAGCTTCAGAACATGAAATTCTGACAACCCAATATAGCAGAAAGGGTCTTTCTAGTAGTTGCGCATCAAATCTAAGCTGTCTGAAGTGTATTTCCAAAGTTATCAACATTTTCATGTTTGGCGTTGTGGAACCCACCTTATCTCAAGCTGAAAACGCGTTTTACGCAATTTGCCATAACTTTGCAGGAAAGCCTCAGAACATGATATTTTCACCTCCCACTATAGCAGAAAGGGTCATTCTCGTAGTTGCACATCAAATCTAAGCTGTCTGAAGTGTTTTTCCAAGGTTATCAACATTTTTATCTTTGGCGTTCCTGAATCGACCTTATCTCAGGCCGAAAACGCGTTTTCTGCATTGTGCCATAACTTTGCAGGGAAACTTCAGAACATGAAATTTTAACATCCCACTATAGCAGAAAGGGTCTTTCTAGTAGTTGCACATCAAATCTAAGCTGTCTGAAGTGTTTTTCCAAAGTTATCAACATTTTTATGTTTGGCGTTCTGGAACCCACCTTATCTCAGGCTGAAAACGCGTTTTCTGCATTGTGCCAAAACTTTGTAGGTAAGCTCCAGAACATGAAATTTTCACCTCCCACTATAGCAGAAAGGGTCTTTCTCGTAGTTGCATATCAAATCTAAGCTATCTGAAGTGTATTTGCAAAGTTATCAACATTTTTATGTTTGTCGTTCTGGTACCCACCTTATCTCAGGCTGAAAACGCGTTTTCTGCATTGTCCCATAACTTTGCAGGGAAGCTTTAGAACATGAAATTTTCAGCTCCCACTAGAGCAGAAAGGGTATTTCTAGTAGCTGCACATCAAATCTAAGCTGTCTGTAGAGTTTTTCCTGAGTTATCAACATTTTTATGTTTGGCGTTCTGAAATCAACCTCATCTCAGGCTGAAAACGCGTTTTACGCATTGTGCCAAAACTTTGCAGGGAAGCTTCAGAACATGATATTTTCACCTCCCACTACAGCAGAATGGGTCTTTCTAGTAGTCTCACATCAAATCTAAGTTGTCTGAAGTGTTTTTCCAAAGTTATCAACATTTTTATGTTTGGCGTTTCGGAATCGACCTTATCTCAGGCTGAAAACGCGTTTCCTACATTGTGGCATAACTTTGCAGGTAAGCTTCAGTACATGAAATTTTCACCTCCCACTGTAGCAGAAAGGGTCTTTCTAGTAGTTGCACATCAAATCTAAGCTGTCTGAAGTGTTTTTCCAATGTTATCAACATTTTTATGTTTGGCGTTCTGGAACCCACCTTATCTCAGGCTGAAAACGTGTTTTCTGCATTGTGCCATAACTTTGCAGGGAAGCTTCAGAACATGAAATTTTCACCTCCCACTATAGCAGAAAGGGTCTTTCTAGTAGTTGCACATCAAATCTAAGCTGTCTGAAGTGTTTTTCCAATGTTATCAACATTTTTATGTTTGGCGTTCTGGAACCCACCTTATCTCAGGCTGAAAACGCGTTTTCTGCATTGTGCCAAAACTTTGTAGGTAAGCTCCAGAACATGAAATTTTCACCTCCCACTATAGCAGAAAGGGTCTTTCTCGTAGTTGCATATCAAATCTAAGCTGTCTGAAGTGTTTTTCCAAAGTTATCAACACTTTTATGTTTGGCGTTCCTGAATCGACCTTATCTCAGGCTGAAAACGCGTTTCTTGCATTGTGGCATAACTTTGCAGGGAAGCTTCAGAACATGAAATTTTCACCTCCCACTGTAGCAGAAAGGGTCTTTCTAGTAGTTGCACATCAAATCTAAGCTGTCTGAAGTGTTTTTCCAAAGTTATCAACATTTTTATGTTTGACGTTCTGGAACCCACCTTATCTCAGGCTGAAAACGCGTTTTCTGCATTGTGCCAAAACTTTGAAGAAAAGCTCCAGAACATGAAATTTTCACCTCCCACTATAGCAGAAAGGGTCTTTCTAGTAGTTGCACATCAAATCTTAGCTGTCTGAAGTGTTTTTCCAAAGTTCTCAACATTTTTATGTTTGGCGTTCTGAAATCAACCTCATCTCAGGCTGAAAACGCGTTTTACGCATTTTGCCATAACTTTGCAGGGAAGCTTCAGAACATGAAATTTTAACCTCCCACTATAGCAGAAAGGGTCTTTCTAGTAGTTGCACATCAAATCTAAGCTGTCTGCAGTGTTTTTCCAAAGTTATCAACATTTTTATGTTTGGCGTTTTGGAATCGACCTTATCTCAGCCTGAAAACGCGCTTTACATATTTTGCCATAACTTTGCAGGGAAGCTTCAGAACATGACATTTTCACCTCCCACTATCGCAGAAAGGGTCTTTCTAGTAGTTGCACATCAAATCTAAGCTGTCTGAAGTGTTTTTCCGAAGTTATCAACATTTTTATGTTTGGCGATCTGGAACCCACCTTATCTCACGCAGAAAACGGGTTTTCTGCATTGTGCCATAACTTTGCAGATAAGCCTTAGAACATGAAATTTTCACCTCCCACTAGAGCAGAAAGGGTATTTCTAGTAGTTGCACAACAAATCTAAGCTGTCTGAAGTGTTTTTCGAAAGTTATCAACATTTTTATTTTTGGCGTTCCGGAATCGACCTTATCTCAGGATGAAAACGCGTTTTCTGCATTGTGCCAAAACTTTTCCGGGAAGCTCCAGAATATGAAATTTTCACGTCCCACTATAGCAGAAAGGGTATTTCTAGTAGTTGCACATCAAATCTAAGCTGTCTGTAGAGTTTTTCCTGAGTTATCAACATTTTTATGTTTGGCGTTCTGAAATCAACCTCATCTCAGGCTGAAAACGCGTTTTACGCATTGTGCCATAATTTTGCAGGGAAGCTTCAGAACATGATATTTTCACCTCCCACTAGAGCAGAAAGGGTATTTCTAGTAGTTGCACAACAAATCTAAGCTGTCTGAAGTGTTTTTTGAAAGTTATCAACATTTTTATGTTTGGCGTTCCGGAATCGACCTTATCTCAGAATGAAAAATCGTTTTCTGCATTTTCCCATAACTTTGCAGGGAAGCTTCAGAACATGAAATTCTGACCTCCCAATATAGCAGAAAGGGTCTTTCTAGTAGTTGCGCATCAAATCTAAGCTGTCTGAAGTGTATTTCCAAAGTTATCAACATTTTCATGTTTGGCGTTGTGGAACCCACCTTATCTCAGGTTGAAAAATGCGTTTTCTGCATTGTGCCATAACTTTGCAGGGAAGCTTCAGAACATGAAATTTTCACCTCCCACTACAGCAGAAAGGGTCTTTCTAGTAGTTGCACATCAAATCTAAGCTGTTTGAAGTGTTTTTCCAAAGTTATCAACATTCTTATGTTTGGCGTTCCGGAATCGACCTTTTCTCAGGCTGAAAACGCGTTTTCTGCATTGTGCCATAACTTTGCAGGGAAGCTTTGGAACATGAAATTTTCACGTCCCACTAGAGCTGAAAGGGTCTTTCTAGTAGTTGCACATCAAATCTAAGCTGTCTGAAGTGTTTTTCCAAAGTTATCAACATTTTTATGTTTGGTGTTCTGGAACCCACCTTATCTCAGGCTGATAACGCGTTTTCTGCATTGTGCCATAACTTTGCAGGGAGACTTCAGAACATGAAATTTTCACCTCCCACTTCAGCAGGAAGGGTATTTCTAGTAGTTGCGCATCAAATCTAAGCTGTTTGAAGTGTTTTTCCAAAGTTATCAACATTCTTATGTTTGGCGTTCCGGAATCGACCTTTTCTCAGGCTGAAAATGCGTTTTCTGCATTGTGCCATAACTTTGCAAGGAAGCTGTAGAACATGAAATTTTCACGTCCCACTAGAGCAGAAAGGGTATTTCTAGTAGTTGTACATCAAATCTAAGCTGTCTGAAGTGTTTTTCCAAAGTTATCAACATTTTTATGTTTGGCGTTCCGGAATCGACCTTATCTCAGGCTGAAAACGCGTTTTACGCAATTTGCCATAACTTTGCAGGAAAGCCTCAGAACATGATATTTTCACCTCCCACTATAGCAGAAAGGGTCTTTCTCGTAGTTGCACATCAAATCTAAGCTGTCTGTAGAGTTTTTCCTGAGTTATCAACATTTTTATGTTTGGCGTTCCGGAATCGACCTTTTCTCAGGCTGTAAACGCGTTTTCTGCATTGTGCCATAACTTTGGAGGGAGGCTTCAGAACATGAAATTTTAACCTGCCACTATTGCAGAAAGGGTCCTTCTAGTAGTTGCACATCAAATCTAACCTGTCTGAAGTGTTTTTCCAAAGTTATCAACATTCTTATGTTTGGCGTTCCGGAATCAACCTTATCTCAGGCTGAAAACGCGTTTTCTGCTTGGTGTCATCACTTTGCAGGAAAGATGCAGAATATGAAATTTTCACCTCCCACTATAGCAGAAAGGATCTTTCTAGTAGTTGCACAACAAATCTAAGCTGTCTGAAGTGCTTTTCGAAAGTTATCAACATTTTTATGTTTGGCGTTCCGGATCGCACCTTATTTAAAACGCATTTTCTGCATTGTGCCATAACTTTGCTGGGAAACTTCAGAACATGAAATTTTAACATCCCACTATAGCAGAATGGGTCTTTCTAGTAGTTGCACATCAAATCTAAGCTGTCTGAAGTGTTTTTCCAAAGTTATCAACATTCTTATATTTGGCGTTCCGGAATCAACCTTATCTCAGGCTGAAAACGCGTTTTACGCATTGTGCCATAACTTTGCAGGAAAGCTTCAGAACATGAAATTTTCTACTCCCACTATAGCTGAAAGGGTCTTTCTAGTGGTTGCACATCAAATCTAAGCTGTCTGAAGTGTTTTTCCAAAGTTATCAATATTTTTATGTTTGGCGTTCCGGAATCGACCTTATCTCAGGCTGAAAACGCGTTTCTTGCATTGTGGCATAACTTTGCAGGGAAGCTTCAGAACATGAAATTTTCACCTCCCACTGTAGCAGAAAGGGTCTTTCTCGTAGTTGCATATCAAATCTAAACTGTCTGAAGTGTTTTTCCAAAGTTATCAACACTTTTATGTTTGGCGTTCCTTAATCGACCTTATCTCAGGCTGAAAACGCGTTTCTTGCATTGTGGCATAACTTTGCAGGGAAGCTTCAGAACATGAAATTTTCACCTCCCACTGTAGCAGAAAGGGTCTTTCTAGTAGTTGCACATCAAATCTAAGCTGTCTGAAGTGTTTTTCGAAAGTTATCAACATTTTTTTGTTTGACGTTCTGGAACCCACCTTATCTCAGGCTGAAAACGCGTTTTCTGCATTGTGCCAAAACTTTGAAGGTAAGCTCCAGAACATGAAATTTTCACCTCCCACTATAGCAGAAAGGGTCTTTCTAGTAGTTGCACATCAAATCTTAGCTGTCTGAAGTGTTTTTCCAAAGTTCTCAACATTTTTATTTTTGGCGTTCTGAAATCAACCTCATCTCAGGCTGAAAACGCGTTTTACGCATTGTGCCATAACTTTGCAGGGAAGCTTCAGAACATGAAATTTTAACCTCCCACTATAGCAGAAAGGGTCTTTCTAGTAGTTGCACATCAAATCTAAGCTGTCGAAAGTGTTTTTCCAAAGTTATCAACATTTTTATGTTTGGCGTTCCGGAATCGACCTTATCTTAGGCTGAAAACGCGTTTCCTGCATTGTGGCATAACTTTGCAGTGAAGCTTCAGAACATGAAATTTTCAACTCCCACTATAGCAGAAAGGGTCTTTCTAGTAGTTGCACATCAAATCTAAGCTGTCTGAAGTGTTTTTCCAAAGTTATCAACATTTTTATGTTTGGTGTTCCTGAATCGACCTTATCTCAGGCCGAAAACGCGTTTTCTGCATTGTGCCATTACTTTACAGGGAAGCTTTAGAACATGAAAATTTCATCTCCCACTATAGCAGAAAGGGTCTTTCTAGTAGGTGCACATCAAATCAAAGCTGTTTGAAGTGTTTTTCCAAAGTTATCAACACTTTTATGTTTGGTGTTCCGGAATCGACCTTATCTCAGGCTGAAAACACGATTTACGCATTCTGCCATAACTTTGCAGGGAAGCTTCAGAACATGAAATATTCGCCTCCCACTATAGCAGAGAGGGTCTTTCTAGTAGTTGCACATAAAATCTAAGCTGTCTGAAGTGTTTTTCCAAAGTTATCAACATTTTTATGTTTGGCGTTCTGGAACCCACCATATCTCAGGCTGAAAACGCGTTTTCTGCATTGTGCCATAACTTTGCAGGGAAGCTTCAGAACATGAAATTTTCACCTCCCACTATAGCAGAAAGGGTCTTTCTAGTAGTTGCACATCAAATCTAACCTGTCTGAAGTGTTTTTCCAAAGTTATCAATATTGTCATGTTTGGCGTTCCGGAATCCACCTTATCTCAGGCTGAAAACGCGTTTCCTGCATTGTGGCACAACTTTGCAGGGAAGCTTCAGAACATGAAATTTTCACCTCCCACTGTAGCAGAAAGGGTCTTTCTAGTACTTGCACATCAAATCTAAGCTGTCTGAAGTGTTTTTCCAAAGTTCTCAACATTTTTATGTTTGGCGTTCTGAAATCAACCTCATCCCAGGCTGAAAACGCGTTTTCTGCATTGTGCCATAACTTTACAGGGAAGCTTCAGAACATGAAATTTTCACCTCCCACGATAGCAGAAAGGGTCTTTCGAGTAGTTGCACATCAAATCTAAGCTGTCTGAAGTGTTTTTCCAAAGTTATCAACATTTTGATGTTTGGCGTTCCGGAATCGACCTTATCTCAGGCTGAAAACACGATTTACGCATTCTGCCATAACTTTGCAGGGAAACTTCAGAACATGAAATTTTCATATCCCACTATAGCAGAAAGGGTCTTTCTAGTAGTCTCACATCAAATCTAAGCTGTCTGAAGTGTTTTTCCAAAGTTATCAACATTTTTATGTTTGGCGTTCTGAAATCAACCTCATCTCAGCCTGAAAACGCGTTTTACGCATTGTGCCATAACTTTGCAGGGAAGCTTCAGAACATGAAATTTTAACCTCCCACTATAGCAAAATGGGTCTTTCTAGTAGTTGCACATCAAATCTTAGCTGTCTGAAGTGTTTTTCCAAAGTTATCAACATTTTTATGTTTGGCGTTCTGAAATCAACCTCATCTCAGGCTGAAAACGCGTTTTACGCATTGTGCCATAACTTTGCAGGGAAGCTTTAGAACATGAAATTTTCACCTCCCACTAGAGCAGAAAGGGTATTTCTAGGAGTTGCACATCAAATCTAAGCTGTCTGTAGAGTTTTTCCTGAGTTATCAACATTTTTATGTTTGGAGTTCTGAAATCAACCTCATCTCAGGCTGAAAACGCGTTTCACGCATTGTGCCATAACTTTTCAGGGAAGCTTCAGAACATGAAATTTTCACCTCCCACTATAGCAGAATGCGTCTTTCTAGTAGTTGCACATCAAATCTAAGCTGTCTGAAGTGTATTTGCAAAGTTATCAACATTTTTATGTTTGGCGTTCTGGTATCCACCTTATCTCAGGCTGAAAACGCGTTTTCTGCATTGTCCCGTAACTTTGCAGGGAAGCTTTAGAACATGAAATTTTCAGCTCCCACTAGAGCAGAAAGGGTATTTCTAGTAGCTGCACATCAAATCTAAGCTGTCTGTAGAGTTTTTCCTGAGTTATCAACATTTTTATGTTTGGCGTTCTGAAATCAACCTCATCTCAGGCTGAAAACGCGTTTCACGCATTGTGCCATAACTTTGCAGGGAAGCTTCCGAACATGAAATTTTTACTTCCCACTATAGCAGAAAGGGTCTTTCTAGTAGTTGCACATCAAATCTAAGCTGTCTGAAGTGTTTTTCTAAAGTTATCAACATTCTTATGTTTGGCGTTCCGGAATCAACCTTATCTCAGGCTGAAAACGCGTTTTACGCATTGTGCCATAACTTTGCAGGAAAGCTTCAGAACATGAAATTTTCACCTCCCACTGTAGCAGAAAGGGTCTTTCTCGTAGTTGCACATCAAATCTAAGCTGTCTGAAGTGTTTTTCCAAAGTTATCAACATTTTTACGTTTGGCGTTCCGGAATCGACCTTATCTCAGGCTGAAAACACGTTTTCTGCATTGTGCCATAACTTTGCAGGGAAGCTTCAGAACATGAAATTTTCACCTCCCACTATAGCAGAATGCGTCTTTCTAGTAGTTGCACATCAAATCTAAGCTGTCTGAAGTGTTTTTCCAAAGTTATCAACATTTTTATGTTTGGCGTTTCGGAATCGACCTTATCTCCGGCTGAAAACGCGTTTTCTGCATTGTGCCATAACTTTGCAGGTAAGCTTTAGAACATGAAATTTTCACCTCCCACTAGAGCAGAATGGGTCTTTCTAGTAGTTGCACATCAAATCTAAGCTGTCTGAAGTGTTTCTCCAAAGTTATCAATATTTTTATGTTTGGCGTTCCGGAATTGACCTTATCTCAGGCTGAAATCGCGTTTCCTACATTGTGGCATAACTTTGCAGGTAAGCTTCAGTACATGAAATTTTCACCTCCCACTGTAGCAGAAAGGGTCTTTCTAGTAGTTGCACATCAAATCTAAGCTGTCTGAAGTGTTTTTCCAAAGTTATCAACATTTTTATGTTTGGCGTTCTGGAACCCACCTTATCTCAGGCTGAAAACGCGTTTTCTGCATTGTGCCAAAACTTTGTAGGTAAGCTCCAGAACATGAAATTTTCACCTCCCACTATAGCAGAAATGATCTTTCTAGTAGATGCACATCAAATCTAAGCGGTCTGAAGTGTTTTTCCAAAGGTATCAACATTTTTATGTTTGCCGTTCCGGAATCGACCTTATCTCAGGCTGAAAATGCGTTTTCTGCATTGTGCCATAAATTTGGAGGGAAGCTTCAGAACATGAAAATTTCACATCCCACTATAGCAGAAAGGATCTTTCTAGTAGTTGCACATCAAATCTAAGCTATCTGAAGTGTTTTTCCAAAGTTATCAACACTTTTATGTTTGGCGTTCCGGAATCGACTGACTGAAAACGCGTTTTCTGCACTGTGCCATAACTTTGCAGGGAAACTTCAGAACATGGAATTTTAACCTCCCAATCTAGCAGAAAGCGTCTTTCTCCTTGTTGCACATCAAATCTAAGCTGTCTGAAGTGTTTTTCCAAAGTTATCAACATTTTTGTGTTTGGCGTTCCGGAACCCTTCTTATCTCAGGCTGAAAACGGGTTTTCCGCATTGTGCCATAACTTTGCTGGGAAGCTTCAGAACATGAAATTTTCACCTCCCACTATAGCAGAAAGGGTCTTTCTCGTAGTTGCACATCAAATCTAAGCTGTCTGAAGAGTTTTTCCAAAGTCATCAACACTTTTATGTTTGGCTTCCGGAATCGACCTTATCTCAGGCTGAAAACGTATTTTCTGCATTGTGCCATAACTTTGCAGGGAAGCTTCAGAACATGAATTTTCCACATCCCACTATAGCAGAAAGGGTTTTTCTTTTAGTTGCACATCAAATCTAAGCTGTCTGAAGAGTTTTTCCAAAGATATCAACATTTCTATGTTTGGCGTTCCGGAACCCACCTTATCTCAGGCTGAAAACGAGTTTTCTGCATTGTGCCTTTACTTTTCTGGGGAGCTTCAGAACATGGAATTTTCACCTCCCACTATAACCGAAAGGGTCTTTCTAGTCGTTGTACATCAAATCTAAGCTGTCTGAAGTGTTTTTCGAAAGTTATCAACATTTTTATGTTTGGCGTTCCGGAATCGACCTTATCTCTGGCTGAAAACGCGTTTTCTGCATTGTGCCTTTACTTTTCTTGGGAGCTTCAGAACATGGAATTTTCACCTCCCACTATAACCGAAAGGGTCTTTCTAGTCGTTGTACATCAAATCTAAGCTGTCTGAAGTGTTTTTCCAAAGTTATCAACATTTTTATGTTTGGCGTTCTGGAACCCACTTTATCTCAGGCTGAAAATGCGTTTTCTGCATTGTTCCATAACTTTGCAGGGAAGCTTCAGAACATGAAATTTTAACCTCCCACTCTAGCAGAAAGGGTCTTTCTCGTAGTTGCACTTCAAATCTAAGCGGTCTGAAGTGTTTTTCCAAAGTTATCAAGATTTTTATGATTGGCGTTCTGGAACCCACCTTATCTCAGGCTGAAAACGCGTTTTCTGCATTGTGCCTTTACTTTTCTGGTGAGCTTCAGAACATGGAATTTTCACCTCCCACTATAGCAGAAAGGGTCTTTCTAGTAGTTGCACATCAAATCTAAGCTGTCTGAAGTGTTTTTCCAAAGTTATCAACATTTTCATGTTTGGCGTTCCGGAACCCACCTTATCTCTGGCTGAAAACGCGTTTTCTGCTTTGTGCCATAACTTTGCATGGATGCTTCCGAACATGAAATTTTCACGTCTCACTATCGCAGAAACGGTCTTTTTAGTAGTTGCGCATCAAATCTAAGCTGTCTGAATTGTTTTTCCAAAGTGATCAACATTTTTATGTTTGGCGTTCGAGAATTGACCTTATCTCAGGCTGAAAACGCGTTTTCTGCATTGTGCCATAACTTTGCAGGGAAGCTTCAGAACATGAAAATTTCACCTCCCACTATAGCAGAAAGGGTCTTTCTAGTAGTTGCACATCAAATCTAAGCTGTCTGAAGTGTTTTTCCAAAGTTATCAACATTTTTATGTTTGGCGTTCTGGAACCCACCTTATCTCAGGCTGAAAACGCGTTTTCTGCATTGTGCCTTAACTTTTCAGGGGAGCTTGAGTACATGGAATTTTCACCTCCCACTATTACAGAAAGGGTCCTTCTAGTAGTTGCACATCAACTATAAGCTGTCTGAAGTGTTTTTCCAAAGTTATCAACATTTTTATGTTTGGCGTTCTGGAACCCACCTTATGTCAGGCTGAAAACGCGTTTTCTGCATTGTGCCTTAACTTTTCAGGGGAGCTTGAGTACATGGAATTTTCACCTGCCACTATAACAGAAAGGGTCTTTCTAGTAGTTGCACATCAAATCTAAGCTGTCTGAAGATTTTTTCCAAAGTTATCAACATTTTAATCTTTGGCGTTCGGGAACTCAACTTATCTTACGCTGAAAACGCGTTTTCTGCATTGTGCCATAACTTTTCAGTGAAGCCTCAGAACATGAAATTTTCACCTCCCACTATAGTAGAAAGGGCCTTTCTAGTAGTTGCACATCAAATCGAAGCTGTCTGAAGTGTTTTTCCAAAGTTATCAACAATTTTATGTTTGGCGTTCCGGAATGGACCTTATCTCAGGCTGATAACGCGTTTTCTGCATTGTGCCATAACTTTGCAGGGAAGCTTCAGAACATCAAATTTTCACCTCCCACTATAGCAGAAAGGGTCTTTCTAGTAGTTGCACATCAAATCTAAGCGGTCTGAAGTGTTTTTCCAACGTTATCAACATTAATATATTGCCGTTCCGTAATCGACCTTATCTCAGGCTGAAAAGCCGTTTTCTGCATTGTGCCATAACTTTGGAGGGAAGCTTAAGAAATTGAAATTTTCAACTCCCACTATAGCAGAAAGGGCCTTTCTAGTAGTTGCACATCAAATCGAAGCTGTCTGAAGTGTTTTTCCAAACTTATCAATATTTTTATGTTTGGCGTTCCGGAACCCACCTTATCTCAGGCTGAAAACAGGTTTTCTGCATTGTGCCATGACTTTGCAGGGAAGCTTCAGAACATTAAATTTTCACCTCCCACTATAGCAGAAAGGGTCTTTCTCGTAGTTGCACATCAAATCTAAGCTATCTGAAGTGTTTTTCGAAAGTTTTCAACATTTTTATGTTTGGTGTTCCTGAATCGACCTTATCTCAGGCTCAAAACGCGTTTTCTGCATTGTGCCATAACTTTGCAGGTAACCTTCAGATCATGAAATGTTCATTTCCCACTATAGCAGAAAGGGTCTTTGTAGTAGTTGCTCATCAAATCTAAGCTGTCTGAAGTGTTTTTCCAAAGTTATCAACATTCTTATGTTAGGCGTTCCGGAATCAACCATATCTCAGGCTGAAAACATGTTTTCTGCATTGTGCCATAACTTTGTAGGCAAGCTTCAGAACATGAAATTTCCACATCCCACTATAGCAGAAAGGGTCTTTCTAGTAGTTGCACATCAAATCTAAGCTGTTTGAAGTCTTTTTCCAAAGTTATCAACATTTTTATGTTTGGCGTTCCGGAATCGACCTTATGTGAGGCTGAAAACGCGTTTTCTGCATTGTGCCATAACTTTGCAGGGAAGCTTCAGAACATGAAATTTTCACCTGCCACGACAGCAGAAATGGTCTTTCGAGTAGTTGCACATCAAATCTAAGCTGTCTGAAGTGTTTTTCCAAAGTTATCAACATTTTGATGTTTGGCGTTCCGGAATCGACCTTATCTCAGGCTGAAAACGCGTTTTACGCATTGTGCCATAACTTTGCAGGAAAGCTTCAGAACATGAAATTTTCGCCTCCCGCTATAGCAGAAAGGGTCTTTCTAGTACTTGCACATCAAATCTAAGCTGTCTGAAGTGTTTTTCCAAAGTTCTCAACATTTTTATGTTTGGCGTTCTGAAATCAACCTCATCTCAGGCTGAAAACGCGTTTTCTGCATTGTGCCATAACTTTACAGGGAAGCTTCAGAACATGAAATTTTCACCTCCCACGATAGCAGAAAGGGTCTTTCGAGTAGTTGCACATCAAATCTAAGCTGTCTGAAGTGTTTTTCCAAAGTTATCAACATTTTGATGTTTGGCGTTCCGGAATCGACCTTATCTCAGGCTGAAAACACGATTTACGCATTCTGCCATAACTTTGCAGGGAAACTTCAGAACATGAAATTTTCATATCCCACTATAGCAGAAAGGGTCTTTCTAGTAGTCTCACATCAAATATAAGCTGTCTGAAGTGTTTTTCCAAAGTTATCAACATTTTTATGTTTGGCGTTCTGAAATCAACCTCATCTCAGGCTGAAAACGCGTTTTACGCATTGTGCCATAACTTTGCAGGGAAGCTTCAGAACATGAAATTTTAACCTCCCACTATAGCAAAATGGGTCTTTCTAGTAGTTGCACATCAAATCTTAGCTGTCTGAAGTGTTTTTCCAAAGTTATCAACATTTTTATGTTTGGCGTTCTGAAATCAACCTCATCTCAGGCTGAAAACGCGTTTTACGCATTGTGCCATAACTTTGCAGGGAAGCTTTAGAACATGAAATTTTCACCTCCCACTAGAGCAGAAAGGGTATTTCTAGGAGTTGCACATCAAATCTAAGCTGTCTGTAGAGTTTTTCCTGAGTTATCAACATTTTTATGTTTGGAGTTCTGAAATCAACCTCATCTCAGGCTGAAAACGCGTTTCACGCATTGTGCCATAACTTTGCAGGGAAGCTTCAGAACATGAAATTTTCACCTCCCACTATAGCAGAATGCGTCTTTCTAGTAGTTGCACATCAAATCTAAGCTGTCTGAAGTGTATTTGCAAAGTTATCAACATTTTTATGTTTGGCGTTCTGGTACCCACCTTATCTCAGGCTGAAAACGCGTTTTCTGCATTGTCCCATAACTTTGCAGGGAAGCTTTAGAACATGAAATTTTCAGCTCCCACTAGAGCAGAAAGGGTATTTCTAGTAGCTGCACATCAAATCTAAGCTGTCTGTAGAGTTTTTCCTGAGTTATCAACATTTTTATGTTTGGCGTTCTGAAATCAACCTCATCTCAGGCTGAAAACGCGTTTCACGCATTGTGCCATAACTTTGCAGGGAAGCTTCCGAACATGAAATTTTTACTTCCCACTATAGCAGAAAGGGTCTTTCTAGTAGTTGCACATCAAATCTAAGCTGTCTGAAGTGTTTTTCTAAAGTTATCAACATTCTTATGTTTGGCGTTCCGGAATCAACCTTATCTCAGGCTGAAAACGCTTTTTACGCATTGTGCCATAACTTTGCAGGAAAGCTTCAGAACATGAAATTTTCACCTCCCACTGTAGCAGAAAGGGTCTTTCTCGTAGTTGCACATCAAATCTAAGCTGTCTGAAGTGTTTTTCCAAAGTTATCAACATTTTTACGTTTGGCGTTCCGGAATCGACCTTATCTCAGGCTGAAAACACGTTTTCTGCATTGTGCCATAACTTTGCAGGGAAGCTTCAGAACATGAAATTTTCACCTCCCACTATAGCAGAATGCGTCTTTCTAGTAGTTGCACATCAAATCTAAGCTGTCTGAAGTGTTTTTCCAAAGTTATCAACATTTTTATGTTTGGCGTTTCGGAATCGACCTTATCTCCGGCTGAAAACGCGTTTTCTGCATTGTGCCATAACTTTGCAGGTAAGCTTTAGAACATGAAATTTTCACCTCCCACTAGAGCAGAATGGGTCTTTCTAGTAGTTGCACATCAAATCTAAGCTGTCTGAAGTGTTTCTCCAAAGTTATCAATATTTTTATGTTTGGCGTTCCGGAATTGACCTTATCTCAGGCTGAAATCGCGTTTCCTACATTGTGGCATAACTTTGCAGCTAAGCTTCAGTACATGAAATTTTCACCTCCCACTGTAGCAGAAAGGGTCTTTCTAGTAGTTGCACATCAAATCTAAGCTGTCTGAAGTGTTTTTCCAAAGTTATCAACATTTTTATGTTTGGCGTTCTGGAACCCACCTTATCTCAGGCTGAAAACGCGTTTTCTGCATTGTGCCAAAACTTTGTAGGTAAGCTCCAGAACATGAAATTTTCACCTCCCACTATAGCAGAAATGATCTTTCTAGTAGTTGCACATCAAATCTAAGCGGTCTGAAGTGTTTTTCCAAAGGTATCAACATTTTTATGTTTGCCGTTCCGGAATCGACCTTATCTCAGGCTGAAAATGCGTTTTCTGCATTGTGCCATAAATTTGGAGGGAAGCTTCAGAACATGAAAATTTCACATCCCACTATAGCAGAAAGGATCTTTCTAGTAGTTGCACATCAAATCTAAGCTATCTGAAGTGTTTTTCCAAAGTTATCAACACTTTTATGTTTGGCGTTCCGGAATTGACTGACAGAAAACGCGTTTTCTGCACTGTGCCATAACTTTGCAGGGAAACTTCAGAACATGGAATTTTAACCTCCCAATCTAGCAGAAAGGGTCTTTCTCCTTGTTGCACATCAAATCTAAGCTGTCTGAAGTGTTTTTCCAAAGTTATCAACATTTTTGTGTTTGGCGTTCCGGAACCCTTCTTATCTCAGGCTGAAAACGGGTTTTCCGCATTGTGCCATAACTTTGCTGGGAAGCTTCAGAACATGAAATTTTCACCTCCCACTATAGCAGAAAGGGTCTTTCTCGTAGTTGCACATCAAATCTAAGCTGTCTGAAGAGTTTTTCCAAAGTCATCAACACTTTTATGTTTGGCTTCCGGAATCGACCTTATCTCAGGCTGAAAACGTATTTTCTGCATTGTGCCATAACTTTGCAGGGAAGCTTCAGAACATGAATTTTCCACATCCCACTATAGCAGAAAGGGTTTTTCTTTTAGTTGCACATCAAATCTAAGCTGTCTGAAGAGTTTTTCCAAAGATATCAACATTTCTATGTTTGGCGTTCCGGAACCCACCTTATCTCAGGCTGAAAACGAGTTTTCTGCATTGTGCCTTTACTTTTCTGGGGAGCTTCAGAACATGGAATTTTCACCTCCCACTATAACCGAAAGGGTCTTTCTAGTCGTTGTACATCAAATCTAAGCTGTCTGAAGTGTTTTTCGAAAGTTATCAACATTTTTATGTTTGGCGTTCCGGAATCGACCTTATCTCTGGCTGAAAACGCGTTTTCTGCATTGTGCCTTTACTTTTCTTGGGAGCTTCAGAACATGGAATTTTCACCTCCCACTATAACCGAAAGGGTCTTTCTAGTCGTTGTACATCAAATCTAAGCTGTCTGAAGTGTTTTTCCAAAGTTATCAACATTTTTATGTTTGGCGTTCTGGAACCCACTTTATCTCAGGCTGAAAATGCGTTTTCTGCATTGTTCCATAACTTTGCAGGGAAGCTTCAGAACATGAAATTTTAACCTCCCACTCTAGCAGAAAGGGTCTTTCTCGTAGTTGCACTTCAAATCTAAGCGGTCTGAAGTGTTTTTCCAAAGTTATCAAGATTTTTATGATTGGCGTTCCGGAACCCACCTTATCTCAGGCTGAAAACGCGTTTTCTGCATTGTGCCTTTACTTTTCTGGTGAGCTTCAGAACATGGAATTTTCACCTCCCACTATAGCAGAAAGGGTCTTTCTAGTAGTTGCACATCAAATCTAAGCTGTCTGAAGTGTTTTTCCAAAGTTATCAACATTTTCATGTTTGGCGTTTCGGAACCCACCTTATCTCTGACTGAAAACGCGTTTTCTGCTTTGTGCCATAACTTTGCATGGATGCTTCCGAACATGAAATTTTCACGTCTCACTATCGCAGAAACGGTCTTTTTAGTAGTTGCGCATCAAATCTAAGCTGTCTGAATTGTTTTTCCAAAGTGATCAACATTTTTATGTTTGGCGTTCGAGAATTGACCTTATCTCAGGCTGAAAACGCGTTTTCTGCATTGTGCCATAACTTTGCAGGGAAGCTTCAGAACATGAAAATTTCACCTCCCACTATAGCAGAAAGGGTCTTTCTAGTAGTTGCACATCAAATCTAAGCTGTCTGAAGTGTTTTTCCAAAGTTATCAACATTTTTATGTTTGGCGTTCTGGAACCCACCTTATCTCAGGCTGAAAACGCGTTTTCTGCATTGTGCCTTAACTTTTCAGGGGAGCTTAAGTACATGGAATTTTCACCTCCCACTATTACAGAAAGGGTCCTTCTAGTAGTTGCACATCAACTATAAGCTGTCTGAAGTGTTTTTCCAAAGTTATCAACATTTTTATGTTTGGCGTTCTGGAACCCACCTTATGTCAGGCTGAAAACGCGTTTTCTGCATTGTGCCTTAACTTTTCAGGGGAGCTTGAGTACATGGAATTTTCACCTGCCACTATAACAGAAAGGGTCCTTCTAGTAGTTGCACATCAAATCTAAGCTGTCCGAAGATTTTTTCCAAAGTTATCAACATTTTAATCTTTGGCGTTCGGGAACTCAACTTATCTTACGCTGAAAACGCGTTTTCTGCATTGTGCCATAACTTTGCAGGGAAGTTTCAGAACATGACATTTTCACCTCCCAATACAGCAGAAAGGGTTTTTCTAGTAGTTGCACATCAAATCTAAGCTGTCTGAAGTGTTTTTCCAAAGTTATCAACACTTTTATGTTTGGCGTTCCGGAATCGACCTTATCTCAGACTGAAAACGCGTTTTACGCATTGTGCCATGACTTTGCAGGGAAGCTTCAGAACATAAAATTTTATTTTCACCTCCCACTATAGCTGAAATGGTTTTTCGAGTAGTTGCACATCAAATCTAAGCTGTCTGAAATGTTTTTCCAAACTTATCAACATTTTTATGTTTGGCGTTCCGGAACCCACTTTATCTCAGGCTGAAAACGAGTTTTCTGCATTGTGCCATAACTTTTCAGTGAAGCCTCAGAACATGAAATTTTCACCTCCCACTATAGCAGAAAGGGCCTTTCTAGTAGTTGCACATCAAATCGAAGCTGTCTGAAGTGTTTTTCCAAAGTTATCAACAATTTTATGTTTGGCGTTCCGGAATGGACCTTATCTCAGGCTGATAACGCGTTTTCTGCATTGTGCCATAACTTTGCAGGGAAGCTTCAGAACATCAAATTTTCACCTCCCACTATAGCAGAAAGGGTCTTTCTAGTAGTTGCACATCAAATCTAAGCGGTCTGAAGTGTTTTTCCAACGTTATCAACATTAATATATTGCCGTTCCGTAATCGACCTTATCTCAGGCTGAAAAGCCGTTTTCTGCATTGTACCATAACTTTGGAGGTAAGCTTAAGAACATGAAATTTTCAACTCCCACTATAGCAGAAAGGGCCTTTCTAGTAGTTGCACATCAAATCGAAGCTGTCTGAAGTGTTTTTCCAAACTTATCAATATTTTTATGTTTGGCGTTCCTGAACCCACCTTATCTCAGGCTGAAAACGCTTTTTCTGCATTGTGCCATAACTTTGCAGAGAAGCTTCAGAACATGAAATTTTCACCTCCCACTGTAGCAGAAAGGGTCTTTCTAGTAGTTGCACATCAAATCTAAGCTGTCTGAAGTGTTTTTCCAAAGTTATCAACATTTTTATGTTTGGCGTTCCGGAATCGACCTTATCTGAGGATGAAAACGCGTTTTCTGCATTGTGCCATATCTTTGCAGGGAAGCTTCAGAACATAAAATTTTATTTTCACCTCCCACTATAGCTGAAATGGTTTTTCGAGTAGTTGCACATCAAATCTAAGCTGTCTGAAATGTTTTTCCAAACTTATCAACATTTTTATGTTTGGCGTTCCGGAACCCACTTTATCTCAGACTGAAAACGCGTTTTACGCATTGTGCCATAACTTTGCATGGAAGCTTCAGAACATGAAATGTTCACCTCCCACTATAGCAGAAAGGGTCTTTCTAGTAGGTGCACATCAAATCTAAGCTGTCTGAAGTGTTTTTCCAAAGTTATCAACATTTTTATGTTTGGCGTTCCGGAATCGACCTTATCTCAGGCTCAAAACGCGTTTTACGCATTGTGCCATAATTCTGCAGGGAAGCTTCAGAACATGAAATTTTCACCTGCCACTATAGCAGAAAGGGTCTTTCGAGTAGTTGCACATCAAATCTAAGTTGTCTGAAGTGTTTTTCAAAAGTTGTCATCATTTTTATGTTTGGCGTTCCGGAATCGACCTTATCTCTGGCTGAAAACGCGTTTTCTGCATTGTGCCATAACTTTGCATGGATGCTTCGAACATGAAATTTTCACGTCCCACTATCGCAGAAAGGGTCTTTCTAGTAGTTGCACATCAAATCTAAGCTGTCTGAAGTGTTTCTCCAAAGCTATCAACATTTTTATGTTTGGCGTTCCGGAATCGACTTATCTCAGGCCGAAAACGCATTGTCTGCATTGTGCCATAACTTTGCATGAAAGCTTCCGAACATGAAATTTTAACCTCCCACTATAGCAGAAAGGGACTTTTTAGTAGTTGCGCATCAAATCTAAGCAGTCTGAAGTGTTTTTCGAAAGTGATCAACATTTTTATGTTTGGCGTTCGGGAATCGACCTTATCTCAGGCTCAAAATGCGCTTTCTGCATTGTGCCATAACTTTGCAGAGAAGCTTCAGAACATGACATTTTCACCTCCTACTATAGCAGAAATGGTCTTTCTAGTAGTTGCACATCAAATCTAAGCTGTCTGAAGTGTTTTTCCAAAGTTATCAACATTTTTATGTTTGGCGTTCCGGAATCGACCTTATCTCAGGCTGAAAACGCGTTTTACGCATTGTACCATAACTTTGCATGAAAGCTTCCGAACATGAGATTTTAACCTCACACTATAGCAGAAAGGGTCTTTCTAGTAGTTGCACATCAAATCTAAGCTGTCTGAAGTGTTTTTCCAAAGTTATCAACATTTTTATGTTTGGCGTTCCAGAACCAACCTTATCTCAGGCTGAAAACACGTTTTCTGCATCGTGCCATAACTTTGCAGGGAAGCCTCAGAACATGAAATGTTCACCTCCCACTATAGCAGAAAGGGTCTTTTTAGTACTTGCACAACAAATCTAAGCTGTCTGAAGTGTTTTTCCAAAAATCGTTTTCTGCATTGTGCCATAACTTTGCAGGTAAGCTTCAGAACATGAAATTTTGAGCTCCCACTATAGCAGAAAGGGTCTTTCGAATAGTTGCACATCAAATCTAAGCTGTCTGAACTGTTTTTCGAAAGTTATCAACATTTTTATGTTTGGCGTTCCGGAATCGACCTTATCTCAGGCTGAAAACGCGTTTTACGCATTGTACCATAACTTGGCATGAAAGCTTCCGAACATGAAATTTTAACCTCCCACTATAGCAGAAAGGGTTTTTTTAGTAGTTGCGCAACAAATCTAAGCTGTCTGAAGTGTTTTTCAAAAGATATCAACATTTTTATTTTTGGTGTTGCAGAACCCACCTTATCTCAGGCTGAAAACGAGTTTTCTGCCTTGTGCCATCACTTCTAAGGGAAGCTTCAGAATATGAAATTTTCACATCCCACTATAGCAGAAAGGGTCTTTCTAGTAGTTGCACATCAAATCTAAGCTGTCTGAACTGTTTTTCGAAAGTTATCAACATTTTTATGTTTGGCGTTCCGGAACCCACCTTATCTCAGGCTGAAAACGTGTTTTCTGCATTGTGCCATAACTTTGCAGGGAAGCTTCAGAACATGGAATTTTCACCACCCACTATATCGGAAAGGGTCTTTCTAGTAGTTGCGCATCAAATCTAGGCTGTCTGAAGTGATTTTCCAAAGTTATCAACATTTTTTGTTTGGCGTTCCGGAACCCACCTTATGTCTGACTGAAAACGCCTTTTCTGCATTGTGCTATAGCTTTGCAGGGAAGCTTCAGAACATGAAATTTTCACCTCCCACTAAAGCAGAAAGGGTCTTTCCAGTAGTTGCACATCAAATCTCGGCTGTCTGAAGTGTTTTTATAAAGTTATCAACATTTTTATGTTAGGCGTTCCGGAATCGACCTTATCTCTGGCTGAAAACGCGTTTTCTGCATTGCGCCATAAATTTGCTGGGAAGCTTCAGAACATGAAATTTTCACATCCCACTATAACAGAAAGGGTCTTTCTAGTAGTTCCACATCAAATCTAAGCTGTCTGAAGTGTTTTTCCAAAGATATCATGATATTTATGTTTGGCGTTCCGGTATCGACCTTATCTCAGGCTGAAAATGCGTTTTCTGCATTGTGCCATGACTTTGCAGGGAAGCGTCAGAAGATGAAATTTTTACCTCCCACTATAGCAGAAAGGGTCTCTCTAGTAGTTACACATCTAATCTAAGCTGTCTGAAGTGTTTTTCCAAAGATATCAAGATATTTATGTTTGGCGTTCCGGGAACCACCTTATCTCAGGCTGAAAACGCGTTTTACGCATTGTGCTATAACTTTGCAGGGAAGCTTCAGAACATGACATTTGCACCCCCCACTATAGCAGAAAGGGTCTTTCTAGTAGTTGCACATCTAATCTAAGCTGTCTGAAGTGTTTTTCCAAAGTTACCTACATTTTTATCATTGGCGTTCCGGTATCGACCTTATCTCAGGCTGAAAATGCGTTTTCTGCATTGTGCCATGACTTTGCAGGGAAGCGTCAGAAGATGAAATTTATACCTCCCACTATAGCAGAAAGGGTCTCTCTAGTAGTTACACATCTAATCTAAGCTGTCTGAAGTGTTTTTCCAAAGTTATTAACAATTTTATGTTTGGCGTTCCGGAATCTACCTTTTTTCAGGCTGAAAACGCGTTTTACGCATTGCGCCATAACTATTCAGGGAAGCTTCAGAACATCGAATTTTCACCACCCACCATAACAGAAAGTGTCTTTCTAGTAGTTGCTCATCAAATCTAAGCTGTCTGAAGTGTTTTTCCAAAGTTATCAACACTTTTATGTTTGGCGTTCCGAAACTCACCTTATCTCAGGCTGAAAAGCGTTTTTGTGCATTGTGCCATGACTTTTCAGGGAAACTTCAGAACATGAAATTTTAACCTCCCACTATAGCAGAAAAGGTCTTTCTAGTAGTTGAACATCAAATCTAAGCTGTCTGAAGTGTTTTTCCAAAGTTATCAACATTTTTATGTTTGGCGTTCCGTAATCGACCTTATCTATGGCTGAAAACGCGTTTTACGCATTGTGCCATAACTTTGCATGAAGCTTCAGAACATGGAATTTTCACCTCCCACTATAGCAGAAAGAGTGTTTCTAGTAGTTGCAGATCAAATCTAAGCTGTCTGAAATGTTTTTCCAAAGTTATCAACATTTTCATGTTTGGCGTTCCGGAACCCACCTTATCTCAGACTGAAAACGCATTTTAAGCATTCTGGCATAACTTTGCAGGGAAGCTTCAGAACATGACACTTTCACCCCACCACTATAGCAGAAAGGGTCTTTCTAGTAGTTGCACATCTAATCTAAGCTGTCCGAAGTGTTTTTCCAAAGTTATCTACATTTTTATGTTTGACGTTCCGGAATCGACCTTATCTCAGGCTGAAAATGTGTTTTCTGCATTGTGCCATAATTTTGCAGGGAAGCTTCAGAACATCGAATTTTCACATCCCACTATATCAGAAAGTGGATTTCTAGTAGTTGCACATCAAATCTAAGCTGTCTGAAGTGTTTTTCCAAAGTTATCAACATTTTTACGCTTGGCGTTCCGGAACCCACCGTATCTCAGGCTGAAAACGCGTTTTCTGCATTGTGCCATAACTTCTCAGGGAAGCTTCAGAACATGAAATTGTCACATCGCACTATAGCAGAAAGGGTCTTTCTAGTCGTTGCACATCAAATCTAAGTTTTCTGGTGTTTTTCCAAAGTTATCAACATTTTTATGTTTTGCCTCCCTGAACCCACCTTATATCAGGCTGACAATGCGTTTTCTGCATTGTGCCATAACTTTGCAAGGAAGCTTCAGAACATGAAATTTTAAACTTCCACTATAGCAGAAAATGTCTTTATAGTAGTTGCACATCAAATCTAAGCTGTCAGAAGTGTTTTTCCAAAGTAATGAACATTTTTATGTTTGGCGTTCCGGAATCGACCTTATCTCAGGCTGAAAACGCGTTTTCTGCATTGTGCCATAACTTTGCAGGTAAGCTTCAGAACATAAAATTTTGACCTCCCACAATAGCAGAAGGGGTCTTTCTAGTAGTTGCACATCAAATCTAAGCTGTCTGAACTGTTTTTCGAAAGTTATCAACATTTTTATGTTTGGCGTTCCGGAATCGACCTTATCTCAGGCTGAAAACGCGTTTTACGCATTGTACCATAACTTTGCATGAAAGCTTCCGAACATGAAATTTTAACCTCACACTAAAGCAGAAAGGGTCTTTCTAGTACTTGCACATCAAATCTAAGCTGTCTGAAGTGTTTTTCCAAAGTTATCAACAATTTTATGTTTGGCGTTCTGGAACCCACCTTATTTCAGGCTGAAAACGCTTGCGTTTTCTCCATTCTGCCATAACTTTGCAGGGAAGCTTCCGAACATGAAATTTTAACCTCCCACTGTTGCAGAAAGGGTCTTTTTAGTAGTTGCGCATCAAATCTAAGCTGTCTGAATTGTTTTTCCAAAGTGATCAACATTTTTATGTTTGGCGTTCGGGAATCAACCTTATCTCAGGCTCAAAATGCGTTTTCTGCATTGTCCCGTAACTTTGCAGGAAAGCGTCAGAAAATGAAATTTTGACCTCTCACTATAGCAGAAATGGTCTTTCTAGTAGTTGCACATCAAACCTAAGCTGTCTGAACTGTTTTTCGAAAGTTATCAACATTTTTATGTTTGGCGTTCCGGAATCGACCTTATCTCAGGCTGAAAACGCGTTTTCTGCATTGTGCCATAACTTTGCAGGTAAGCTTCAGAACATAAAATTTTGACCTCCCACAATAGCAGAAAGGGTCTTTCTAGTAGTTGCACATCAAATCTAAGCTGTCTGAACTGTTTTTCGAAAGTTATCAACATTTTTATGTTTGGCGTTCCGGAATCGACCTTATCTCAGGCTGAAAACGCGTTTTACGCATTGTACCATAACTTTGCATGAAAGCTTCCGAACATGAAATTTTAACCTCACACTAAAGCAGAAAGGGTCTTTCTAGTACTTGCACATCAAATCTAAGCTGTCTGAAGTGTTTTTCCAAAGTTATCAACAATTTTATGTTTGGCGTTCTGGAACCCACCTTATTTCAGGCTGAAAACGCTTGCGTTTTCTCCATTCTGCCATAACTTTGCAGGGAAGCTTCCGAACATGAAATTTTAACCTCCCACTGTTGCAGAAAGGGTCTTTTTAGTAGTTGCGCATCAAATCTAAGCTGTCTGAATTGTTTTTCCAAAGTGATCAACATTTTTATGTTTGGCGTTCGGGAATCAACCTTATCTCAGGCTCAAAATGCGTTTTCTGCATTGTCCCGTAACTTTGCAGGAAAGCGTCAGAAAATGAAATTTTGACCTCTCACTATAGCAGAAATGGTCTTTCTAGTAGTTGCACATCAAACCTAAGCTGTCTGAACTGTTTTTCGAAAGTTATCAACATTTTTATGTTTGGCGTTCCGGAATCGACCTTATCTCAGTCTGAAAACGCGTTGTCTGCATTGTGCCATAACTTTGCATGGATGCTTCCGAACATGAAATTTGCACCTCCCACTATAGCAGAAAGGGTCTTTTTAGTAGTTGCACACCAAATCTAAGCTGTCTGAAGTGTATTTCCAAAGTTATCAACATTTTTATGTTTGGCGTTCCGGAACCAACCTTATCTCAGGATGAAAAATCGTTATCTGCATTTTCCCATAACTTTGCAGGGAAGCTTCAGAACATATAATTTTGACCTCCCACTATAGCAGAAAGGGTCTTTCTGGTAGTTGCACATCAAATCTAAGCTGTCTGATGTGTTTTTCCAAAGTTATCAACATTTTTATGTTTGGCGTTCGGGAATCGACCTTATCTCAGGCTCAAAATGCGTTTTCTGCATTGTGCCATAACTTTACAGGGAAGCTTCAGAACATGAAATGTTCACCTCCCACTATAGCAGAAAGGGTCTTTCTAGTAGTTGAACATCAAATCTAAGCTGTCTGAAGTGTTTTTCCAAAGTTATCAACACTTTTATGTTTGGCGTTCCGGAATCGACCTTATCTCCGGCTGAAAACGCGTTTTACGCATTGTGCCATAACTCTGCAGGGAAGCTTCCGAACATGAAATTTTGACCTCCCACTATAGCAGAAATGGTCTTTCTAGTAGTTGCACATCAAATCTAAGCTGTCTGAAGTGTTTTTCAAAAGTTATCAACATTTTTATGTTTGGTGTTCCGGAATCGACCTCATCTCAGGCTGAAAACGCGTTTTCTGCAGTGTGCCATAACTTTGCAGAGAAGCTTCAGAACATGAAATTTTCACCTCCCACTACAACAAAAAGGGTGTTTGTAGCAGTTGCACATCAAATCTAAGCTGTCTGAAGAGTTTTTCGAAAGTTATCAACATTTTTATGTTTGGCGTTCCATAATCGACCTTATCTCAGGCTCAAAACGCGTTTTACGCATTGTGCCATAACTTTACAGGGAAGCTTCAGAACATGAAATGTTCACCTCCCACTATAGCAGAAAGGGTCTTTCTAGTAGTTGCACATCAAATTTAAGCTGTCTGAAGTGTTTTTCCAAAGTTATCAGCATTTTTATGTTTGGCGTTCCAGAATCAACCTTATCTCAGGCTGAAAACGCGTTTTCTGCAATGTGCCATAACTTTGCATGGATGCTTCCGAACATGAAATTTGCACCTCCCACTATAGCAGAAAGGGTCTTTTTAGTAGTTGCACATCAAATCTAAGCTGTCTGAGCTTATCGACCTTATCTCAGGCTGAAAACGCGTTTTACGCATTGTCCCATAACTTTGCATGAAAGCTTCAGAACATGAAATTTTCACCTCCCACTACAACAAAAAGGGTGTTTGTAGCAGTTGCACATCAAATCTAAGCTGCCTGAAGTGTTTTTCGAAAGTTATCAACATTTTTATGTTTGGCGTTCCGGAATCGACCTTATCTCAGGCTCAAAACGTGTTTTACGCATTGTGCCATAACTTTACAGGGAAGCTTCAGAACATGAAATGTTCACCTCCCACTATAGCAGAAACGGTCTTTCTAGTAGTTGCACATCAAATTTAAGCTGTCTGAAGTGTTTTTCCAAAGTTATCAACATTTTTATGTTTGGCGTTCCGGAATCAACTTTATCTCAGGCTGAAAACGCGTTTTCTGCATTGTGCCATAACTTTGCATGGATGCTTCCGAACATGAAATTTGCACCTCCCACTATAGCAGAAAGGGTCTTTTTAGTAGTTGCACACCAAATCTAAGCTGTCTGAAGTGTATTTCCAAAGTTATAAACATTTTTATGTTTTGCGTTCCGGAACCAACCTTATCTCAGGATGAAAAATCGTTATCTGCATTGTCCCATAACTTTGCAGGGAAGCTTCAGAACATATAATTTGACCTCCCACTATAGCAGAAAGGGTCTTTCTGGTAGTTGCACATCAAATCTAAGCTGTCTGATGTGTTTTTCCAAAGTTATCAACATTTTTATGTTTGGCGTTCCGGAATCGACCTTATCTCAGGCTGAAAACGCGTTTTACGCATTGTACCATAACTTTGCATGAAAGCTTCCGAACATGAAATTTTAACCTCACACTATAGCAGAAAGGGTCTTTCTAGTAGTTGCACATCAAATCTAAGCTGTCTGAAGTGTTTTTCCAAAGTTATCAACATTTTTATGTTTGGCGTTCCGGAACCAACCTTATCTCAGGCTGAAAACACGTTTTCTACATCGTGCCATAACTTTGCAGGGAAGCCTCAGAACATGAAATGTTCACCTCCCACTATAGCAGAAAGGGTCTTTCTAGTACTTGCACAACAAATCTAAGCTGTCTGAAGTGTTTTTCCAAAAATCGTTTTCTGCATTGTGCCATAACTTTGCAGGTAAGCTTCAGAACATGAAATTTTGAGCTCCCACTATAGCAGAAAGGGTCTTTCGAATAGTTGCACATCAAATCTAAGCTGTCTGAACTGTTTTTCGAAAGTTATCAACATTTTTATGTCTGGCGTTCCGGAATCGACCTTATCTCAGGCTGAAAACGCGTTTTACGCATTGTACCATAACTTTGCATGAAAGCTTCCGAACATGAAATTTTAACCTCCCACTATAGCAGAAAGGGTCTTTTTAGTAGTTGCGCAACAAATCTAAGCTGTCTGAAGTGTTTTTCAAAAGATATCAACATTTTTATGTTTGGCGTTCCGGAATCGACCTTATCTCAGGATGAAAAATCGTTTTCTGCATTGTGCCATAACTTTGCAGGTAAGCTTCAGAACATAAAATTTTGACCTCCCACAATAGCAGAAAGGGTCTTTCTAGTAGTTGCACATCAAATCTAAGCTGTCTGAACTGTTTTTCGAAAGTTATCAACATTTTTATGTTTGGCGTTCCGGAATCGACCTTATCTCAGGCTGAAAACGCGTGTTACGCATTGTACCATAACTTTGCATGAAAGCTTCCGAACATGAAATTTTAACCTCACACTATAGCAGAAAGGGTCTTTCTAGTACTTGCACATCAAATCTAAGCTGTTTGAAGTGTTTTTCCATAGTTATCAACACTTTTATGTTTGGCGTTCTGGAACCCACCTTATTTCAGGCTGAAAACGCTTGCGTTTTCTCCATTCTGCCATAACTTTGCAGGGAAGCTTCAGAACATGAAATTTTCACCTCCCACGTTAGCAGAAAGAGTCTTTCTAGTAGTTGCACATCATATCTAAGCTGTCTGAAGTGTTTTTTACAAAGTTATCAACATTTTTATGTTTGGCGTTCCGGAACCCACCTTATCTCAGGCTCAAAACGTGTTTTCTGCATTGTGCCATAACTTTGCACGGAAGCTTCAGAACATGGAATGTTCACCTCCGACTATAGCAGAAATGGTCTTTCTAGTAGTTGCACATCAAATCTAAGCTGTCTGAAGTGTTTTTCCAAAGTTATCAACATTTTTATATTTGCCGTTCTGGAACCCACCTTATCTCAGGCTCAAAACGTGTTTTCTGCATTGTGCCATAACTTTGCAGGGAAGCTTCAGAACATGAAATTTTCACCTCCCACGTTAGCAGAAAGAGTCTTTCTAGTAGTTGCACATCATATCTAAGCTGTCTGAAGTGTTTTTACAAAGTTATCAACATTTTTATGTTTGGCGTTCCGGAACCCACCTTATCTCAGGCTAAAACCGCGTTTTCTGCATTGTGCCATAAATTTGCAGGCAAGCTTCAGAACATGAAATTTTCACATCCCACTATAGCAGAAAGGGTCTTTCTAGTAGTTGCACATCAAATCTAAGCTGTCTGAAGTGTTTTTCCAAAGTTATCAACATTTTTATGGTTGGCGTTCCGGAACCCACCTTATCTCAGGCTGAAAACGTGTTTTCTGCATTGTGCCATAACTTTGCAGGGAAGGTTCAGAACATGGAATTTTCACCACCCACTATATCGGAAAGGGTCTTTCTAGTAGTTGCGCATCAAATCTAGGCTGTCTGAAGTGATTTTCCAAAGTTATCAACATTTTTATGTTTGGCGTTCCGGAACCCACCTTATGTCTGACTGAAAACGCCTTTTCTGCATTGTGCTATAGCTTTGCAGGGAAGCTTCAGAACATGAAATTTTCACCTCCCACTAAAGCAGAAAGGGTCTTTCCAGTAGTTGCACATCAAATCTCGGCTGTCTGAAGTGTTTTTATAAAGTTATCAACATTTTTATGTTTGGCGTTCCGGAATCGACCTTATCTCTGGCTGAAAACGCGTTTTCTGCATTGCGCCATAAATTTGCTGGGAAGCTTCAGAACATGAAATTTTCACATCCCACTATAACAGAAAGGGTCTTTCTAGTAGTTCCACATCAAATCTAAGCTGTCTGAAGTGTTTTTCCAAAGATATCGTGATATTTATGTTTGGCGTTCCGGTATCGACCTTATCTCAGGCTGAAAATGCGTTTTCTGCATTGTGCCATGACTTTGCAGGGAAGCGTCAGAAGATGAAATTTTTACCTCCCACTATAGCAGAAAGGGTCTCTCTAGTAGTTACACATCTAATCTAAGCTGTCTGAAGTGTTTTTCCAAAGATATCAAGATATTTATGTTTGGCGTTCCGGGAACCACCTTATCTCAGGCTGAAAACGCGTTTTACGCATTGTGCTATAACTTTGCAGGGAAGCTTCAGAACATGACATTTGCACCCCCCACTATAGCAGAAAGGGTCTTTCTAGTAGTTGCACATCTAATCTAAGCTGTCTGAAGTGTTTTTCCAAAGTTACCTACATTTTTATCTTTGGCGTTCCGGTATCGACCTTATCTCAGGCTGAAAATGCGTTTTCTGCATTGTGCCATGACTTTGCAGGGAAGCGTCAGAAGATGAAATTTATACCTCCCACTATAGCAGAAAGGGTCTCTCTAGTAGTTACACATCTAATCTAAGCTGTCTGAAGTGTTTTTCCAAAGTTATTAACAATTTTATGTTTGGCGTTCCGGAATCGACCTTTTTTCAGGCTGAAAACGCGTTTTACGCATTGCGCCATAACTTTTCAGGGAAGCTTCAGAACATCGAATTTTCATCACCCACCATAACAGAAAGTGTCTTTCTAGTAGTTGCTCATCAAATCTAAGCTGTCTGAAGTGTTTTTCCAAAGTTATCAACACTTTTATGTTTGGCGTTCCGAAACTCACCTTATCTCAGGCTGAAAAGCGTTTTTGTGCATTGTGCCATAACTTTTCAGGGAAACTTCAGAACATGAAATTTTAACCTCCCACTATAGCAGAAAAGGTCTTTCTAGTAGTTGAACATCAAATCTAAGCTGTCTGAAGTGTTTTTCCAAAGTTATCAACATTTTCATGTTTGGCGTTCCGTAATCGACCTTATCTAAGGCTGAAAACGCGTTTTTCGCATTGTGCCATAACTTTGCATGAAGCTTCAGAACATGGAATTTTCACCTCCCACTATAGCAGAAAGAGTGTTTCTAGTAGTTGCAGATCAAATCTAAGCTGTCTGAAATGTTTTTCCAAAGTTATCAACATTTTCATGTTTGGCGTTCCGGAACCCACCTTATCTCAGACTGAAAACGCATTTTAAGCATTCTGGCATAACTTTGCAGGGAAGCTTCAGAACATGACACTTTCACCCCACCACTATAGCAGAAAGGGTCTTTCTAGTAGTTGCACATCTAATCTAAGCTGTCCGAAGTGTTTTTCCAAAGTTATCTACATTTTTATGTTTGACGTTCCGGAATCGACCTTATCTCAGGCTGAAAATGCGTTTTCTGCATTGTGCCATAACTTTGCAGGGAAGCTTCAGAACATCGAATTTTCACATCCCACTATATCAGAAAGTGTCTTTCTAGTAGTTGCACATCAAATCTAAGCTGTCTGAAGTGTTTTTCCAAAGTTATCAACATTTTTACGCTTGGCGTTCCGGAACCCACCGTATCTCAGGCTGAAAACGCGTTTTCTGCATTGTGCAATAACTTCTCAGGGAAGCTTCAGAACATGAAATTGTCACATCGCACTATAGCAGAAAGGGTCTTTCTAGTCGTTGCACATCAAATCTAAGTTTTCTGGTGTTTTTCCAAAGTTATCAACATTTTTATGTTTGGCGTTCCTGAACCCACCTTATATCAGGCTGACAATGCGTTTTCTGCATTGTGCCATAACTTTGCAAGGAAGCTTCAGAACATGAAATTTTAAACTTCCACTATAGCAGAAAATGTCTTTATAGTAGTTGCACATCAAATCTAAGCTGTCAGAAGTGTTTTTCCAAAGTAATGAACATTTTTATGTTTGGCGTTCCGGAATCGACCTTATCTCAGGCTGAAAACGCGTTTTACGCATTGTGCCATAACTTTACATAAAGCTTCAGAACATGAAATTTTCACCTCCCACTATAGCAGAAAGGGTCTTTCTTGTAGTTGCACATCAAATCTAAGCTGTCTGAAGTGTTTTTCCAAAGTAATGAACATTTTTATGTTTGGCGTTCTGGAACCCACCTTATCTCAGTCTGAAAACGTGTTTTCTGCAATGTGCCATAACTTTGCAGGGAAGCCTCCTAACATGAAATTTTCACCTCCCGCTATAGTAGAAAGGGTCCTTCTAGTTGTTGCACATCAAATCTCAACTGTCTGAAGTGTCTTTCCAAAGTTATCAACATTTTTATGTTTGGCCTTCCGGAATCGACCTTATCTCAGGCTGAAAACGCTTTTTACGCATTGTGCCATAACTTTGCAGGCAAGCTTCAGAACATAAAATTTTCACCTCCCACTATAGCAGAAAGGGTCCTTCTAGTTGTTGCACATCAAATCTCAACTGTCTGAAGTGTCTTTCCAAAGTTATCAACATTTTTATGTTTGGCCTTCCGGAATCGACCTTATATCAGGATGAAAATGCGTTTTACGCATTGTGCCATAACTTTGCAGGGAAGCTTCAGAACATCGAATTTTCACCACCCACTATATCAGAAAGGCTCTTTCTAGTAGTTGCACATGAAATGTAAGCTGTCTGAAGTGCTTTTCCAAAGTTATCAACATTTTTATTTTTGGCGTTCCTGAACCCACCTGATCTCAGGCTGAAAACGCGTTTACTGCATTGTGCCATAACTTTGCAGGGAAGCTTCAGAACATGAAATTTTCACTTCCCACTATAGCAGAAAGGATCTTTCCAGTAGTTATACAACACATCTAAGCTGTCTGAAGTGTTTTTCCAAAGTTATCAACATTTTTATGCTTGGCGTTCCGGAATCGACCTTTTCTCAGGCTGAAAACGCTTTTTCTGCATTGTGCCATAACTTTGCATGGAAGCTTCAGAACATGAAATTTTCAGTTCCCACTATAGCAGAAAGGGTCTTTCTCGTAGTTGCACATCAAATCTAAGCTGTCTGAAGTGTTTTTCGAAAGTTATCAACATTTTTATGTTTGGCGTTCCGGAATCGACCTTATTTCAGGCTGAAAACGCGTTTTATGCATTGCGCCATTACTTTTCAGGGAAGCTTCAGAACATCGAATTTTCACCACCCACCATATCAGAAAGTGTCTTTCTAGTAGTTGCACATCAAATCTAAGCTGTCTGAAGTGTTTTTCCAAAGTTATCAACACTTTTATGTTTGGCGTTCCGAAACTCACCTTATCTCAGGCTGAAAAGCGTTTTTGTGCATTGTGCCATAACTTTTCAGGGAAGCTTCAGAACATGAAATTTTAACCTCCCACTATAGCAGAAAGGGTCTTTCTAGTAGTTGCTCATCAAATCTAAGCTGTCTGAAGTGTTTTTCCAAAGTTATTAACACTTTTATATTTGGCGTTCCGAAACCCACCTTATCTCAGGCTGAAAAGCGTTTTTACGCATTGTGCCATAACTTTGCAGGGAAGCTTCTGAACATGAAATTTTGAACTTCCACTATAGCAGAAAAGGTCTTTCTAGTAGTTGAACATCAAATCTAAGCTGTCTGAAGTGTTTTTCCAAAGTTATCAACATTTTTATGTTTGGCGTTCCGGAATCGACCTTATCTAAGGCTGAAAACGCGTTTTACGCATTGTGCCATAACTTTGCATGAAGCTTCAGAACATGGAATTTTCACCTCCCACTATAGCAGAAAGAGTGTTTCTAGTAGTTGCAGATCAAATCTAAGCTGTCTGAAATGTTTTTCCAAAGTTATCAACATTTTCATGTTTGGCGTTCCGGAACCCACCTTATCTCAGACTGAAAACGCATTTTAAGCATTCTGGCATAACTTTGCACGGAAGCTTCAGAACATGAAATTGTCACATCGCACTATAGCAGAAACGGTCTTTCTAGTCGTTGCACATCAAATCTAAGTTTTCTGGTGTTTTTCCAAAGTTATCAACATTTTTATGTTTGGCGTTCCTGAACCCGCCTTATATCAGGCTGAAAATGCGTTTTCTGCATTGTGCCATAACTTTGCAAGGAAGCTTCAGAACATGAAATTTTAAACTTCCACTATAGCAGAAAATGTCTTTATAGTAGTTGCACATCAAATCTAAGCTGTCAGAAGTGTTTTTCCAAAGTAATGAACATTTTTATGTTTGGCGTTCCGGAATCGACCTTATCTCAGGCTGAAAACGCGTTTTACGCATTGTGCCATAACTTTACATAAAGCTTCAGAACATGAAATTTTCACCTCCCACTATCGCAGAAAGGGTCTTTCTTGTAGTTGCACATCAAATCTAAGCTGTCTGAAGTGTTTTTCCAAAGTAATGAACATTTTTATGTTTGGCGTTCTGGAACCCAGCTTATCTCAGTGTGAAAACGTGTTTTCTGCAATGTGCCATAACTTTGCAGGGAAGCCTCCTAACATGAAATTTTCACCTCCCGCTATAGTAGAAAGGGTCCTTCTAGTTGTTGCACATCAAATCTCAACTGTCTGAAGTGTCTTTCCAAAGTTATCAACATTTTTATGTTTGGCCTTCCGGAATCGACCTTATCTCAGGCTGAAAACGCTTTTTACGCATTGTGCCATAACTTTGCAGGCAAGCTTCAGAACATAAAATTTTCACCTCCCACTATAGCAGAAAGGGTCTTTCTCGTAGTTGCACATCAAATCTAAGCTGTCTGAAGTGTTTTTCCAAAGTTATCAACATTTTTATTTTTGGCGTTCCTGAACCCACCTTATATCAGGCTGAAAATGCGTTTTACGCATTGTGCCATAACTTTGCAGGGAAGCTTCAGAACATCGAATTTTCACCACCCACTATGTCAGAAAGGGTCTTTCTAGTAGTTGCACATGAAATGTAAGCTGTCTGAAGTGCTTTTCCAAAGTTATCAACATTTTTATTTTTGGCGTTCCTGAACCCACCTGATCTCAGGCTGAAAACGCGTTTTCTGCATTGTGCCATAACTTTGCAGGGAAGCTTCAGAACATGAAATTTTCACTTCCCACTATAGCAGAAAGGATCTTTCCAGTAGTTATACAACACATCTAAGCTGTCTGAAGTGTTTTTCCAAAGTTATCAACATTTTTATGCTTGGCGTTCCGGAATCGACCTTTTCTCAGGCTGAAAACGCTTTTTCTGCATTGTGCCATAACTTTGCATGGAAGCTTCAGAACATGAAATTTTCAGTTCCCACTATAGCAGAAAGGGTCTTTCTCGTAGTTGCACATCAAATCTAAGCTGTCTGAAGTGTTTTTCGAAAGTTATCAACATTTTTATGTTTGGCGTTCCGGAACCCACCTGATCTCAGCCTGAAAACGCGTTTTCTGCATTCTGCCACAACTTCTCAGGGACGCTTCAGAATATGACATTTTCACATTCCACTATAGCAGAAAGGGGTTTTCTAGTAGTTACAGAACAAATCTAAACTGTCTGAAGTGTTTTTAGAGGGTTGTCAATAATTTTATTTTTGTCGGTCTGTAAACTACCTTTCCTTTGGCTTAAAATGCATTTTATGCACTGTTTATTCACTGCTCTGGGATGCCTGTGAACAGGACAATTTCTCATGCAACTATAGGAGAAACACTCTTTCTTGTATAATAAACACTAAACCTACTTTTCGGAACTGTATTTCAGGGGGTTATCAACTTTTTTTTTTTTTTCTTGGTCAGAAACTCAGCTTCTCTCGGGCTGAATACACTTTTTCTCCTCTCTTCACTCACTGCTCTGGGATTCCTCACAACATGAAAATTTCATCTGCAACAATAGGATAAACACTCTTTTTTGTATATTCAACACTAAACCTACATTTCTGAACGGTATATCTGGTGGTTAACTTTTTTTTTGTGGTCTGAAACCCAGCTTTTGACGGGCTGAAAAGGCATTTTCTGCACTGTTCACTCACTGATCGGAATAGCCTCTGAACATGAAAATATCACGCACAACTATAGGAAAAAGAGCCTTTCTAGTGTGACGCCCACTTATGTGTGGTCACAGATTGTGTGTTAGATGTCATTTAATTGTTCAGCATGGAATTGATCAACCGGCAGGTATATAATTAGGTCAGTAGAGAGCAGGATAGGACAGAGGTTGGGCATTGAAGATGTGTGGGTAAATAGGAAGTGACACTTTTTTTCATTACTTTTCTTCCCATCGCCAAATGTGGAAGCCTCGTGTGAATCTGTCTACATTTAGTTTCAGGTTAGTCAAATCCATTGTTTTATAATGTTTGTTCCACATCGGATTGACTGATTTGGGGTCTGAGTGTGAGGATGGTGACTCAATTTTTAAGTATACTGTTTTTCCTTCGTGCGTTGAGTTCGCTCTGTGTGGACGTGGCGCTTGTAAGCTAATACTGACAACCGACGTTGACATGGCACGGGTGATTGAGTTGTGTGGAGTTCAGTTTGCTTGTGGTGAATAACGGTGTTTGGTAAAAAGTAAGGTTTTATTATTTCTCAACACTAGCCAAAAGGTTTAATGGCAGAATTATACATTCAGATGAAAAGCAATTATGCATGTCGTTCATGATGTCTAACACTTGTCGTATGACAAAGTGACATGTTTGTGAGTGATCAGATGGTGTCAGAAAGACATCTAATTGTGGTCTGGGTTACCACAATGAAAAAAAAAGAATCCCTTGGATTACTTTTCTCACCATCGACACATGTGGAAGCCTTGTGTGACTCTGTCCGCATTTTGTTTCAGACGGCGTTCTACTAACCACATTGAGACACCACTTTTTAACTGTAGACAAGGTCACAGTATTCAGACCTGTTACAGATGCAAAGTTTTTGATACAACGTTTTCTTCCTAAGCTTTTAGAGTGAGCAGAGGTGAGAGCAGCCGACTGGTCTCTCCAAGAGGTGTAACGATGATCAGCACGGCTATGATTTGGATTGCTAGGGTCACCCTGCCCCTTCGAACAGCGACGGTGTTCCCCCATGGGCAGCGGCTGTGTGTGGAGTAGGCGCCACGAGCAGAGCACCAGGCTGACGGACTGTTGAAACTCCAAAATTTCTGGGAGAGTGAGAGAGGTTCTGCGATGGATGAGCCGGTCCACGGAGCTCATAAAGAGCGCGATGATGTTCTCAAGCGCTATGAGCTGGTTGCCGACGGCGTAAACACCATTCCTCTGCGCTATGGTGGCTCTGTCAGAGGTGGTTGGGATGGTCATTCCTCAGAGGAGAGGTCGAGATCCCGGGGCGAACGCATCAGGCATTGTGCATGACGACTGAGTGAGCCGGAACGCCGCACTGCCAATCCAAACCCTCCACGTGGCAGTAAGCTCCATACCTGACCATGTGCGGTCCTAGTGCCAGTGGAGTGTCAGAACCGCGCCGGGAATAGTCCAGATTTCTTCCAGTTGTGGGCAGACAACATGCGGTCGTGATCTGTATGTGGTCTCGCCATCCAACGCCAGCTGGCCGTTAGTGAAGAGGGATGATTTTTGAGCTTCTGGTGGAGAGAGAGCGTCGTATCGAAGTTGACTTCGATACGACTTTGGCGGATGACATGAGGCGCAGGAGAAGATCAAGCAGGAACCTGACTCCACCATACGGAACTCAACCAAGTCTGGGAACACAGTCTACAGATCCAACTCATAGCAGCGCCTGGCACTCGTCAAACTCATCCCATGGCTTGGAAGAAGAAAATGTGGAACGGTTCGACTGCTTGTAGGCCAGTCGCAGCGCCCTATTTGCAGAGGTTTACTGTTGAATATACTCTAAATAGTTTTTTCGCTATAGTTGCAGGTGAAATTTTCATGTTCTGAGGCTTCGCTGAGCAGTGAGTGAACAGTGCAGAAAATGGGTTTTCAGCCCGAGGGACCTGTAGCTTTCAGACCAACAAACATAAAAATTGAATTTGCAATTGAATTTGTTCTGCAGCTACTAGAAAGACCCCTTCTGCTAAGCTGGTGTGCGCTCATGACTCCTGTTTGGACTCTGGCTAGAATCAACCAGCAGTCCAAGTACGTCATAATCGGCAGACTCTCTCTCCTTCGTAGTTCGAGCCACTCCTCCATGCACTTAGCTAAAAAACGAGGCCCTAGACACTAGAGACCGTGTTGTGGAAGTAGACGTCTGCAAGATCTATGGAGGTCATACACTCTCACACTATGATTCAATCCAGGAATCTGCTGGTAGTCCGGAACCGCTGTCTGATCATGAATTGGTTGAGGAGACTGAGATCCAGAACAGGTCTCCTCTCTCCTGTCTTCTTGGGTTCCAGAAAGAACCCGGAGTAAAACCCAGTGTAGGAGGATCGCTTTGGCAGTAGCTCGATTATTTCCTTTGACAGGAGATCGCGGTCCTCCTCCATCAGACATGACCGCTCGTTCTCTGAGTTCACTCAGGTCCATGTGGTGATGCAGAACCTGGGGGTTGACTGTGAAGCTGAAGGGCGTGTCAATGACCGTTTATTTTCTCAATCCATATGTGGAGGTGAGGAGACAGGCGCCCTGAGCACAGGAGCGGATCTGGCCTCCAGGGCGGGTCAAGGACGAAAGGGTCGTTGGTGCTCTGCGCCCTCTCCTCTGGTGACTTCAAGTCTGGTTTGTCAAAAACAGACTCGCTTTTGTCATCTGAGCCGTCAGAGGAATTCGGTTCCCCAAACTTGCAGTGTACCTTGATCTGACACTGCAATTCTTCTAAGATGGAGACCCGAGGGACTGGCCCAATCATCCTCAGAAAGAGATGACTCTGTAGATGACGATGTCCTGCTTGCCTCTGAGAGGATTGGAGGGCTGCAGAGAACAGAATAACAGACAGACATCACATCAGACATCGCACGAGGGAGCTGAGAACAGAGCAGGTCTGGCAAGTAGCACCTACTGAGTGATCCTCTGAAGTGGTGGCTTTCACGGTCCTGTGGCGACCCCTGCTGGAAACTGGCGTGTCTGAGCAATAAGAAGAGTCAATAGCTGAATTGAAACTTCCCTGACTTTTGGCTGGAACCGGGATCTGTTGTGAGACGGGAAAGAGTTATTTGACGCCTGTGCTTTTTATTATGGTGAATCTGGGGAAAGACATAACTTCTTGGCTCCAGAAACTTCCCCAGGGACAGTTCTGGCATCAGGGATAAAGAGGCAGAGAGACCGTTACTATTCTGCTTGGTCTCCTGAGACGATGTCAAACAAAAACAAAGTTTAGAAGCCGGAGTTTGGACTCACTGGAACCGGAAGAGAACATGGCGGCTGATAAACCCTAATTTTGGGCAGAGAAGAGACAGACCCGATACCAAAGAAATGCATCTTATTATTTTTCAAGTTAGACTTTGGTTTAGATGCATACTTGTAGATAAAAAGTTCTTCCTACGCTTTTGGAGGGGGCAGAGGTGAGAGCAGTCGACTGGTCTCTCCGAGAGGAGCGGCGATGATCAGCCCGGCAATTATACGGTGTTCCCCCCAGCCGGCGACTGTTGTGTCTCCAAAATCTCTGGTGGAGTCCACGGAGCTCATAAAGAGCGCGATGATGTTCTCAAGCGCTATGAGCTGTTTGCGGACACCATTCACCATTCTACTGTGCGATGGTGGCTCTGTCAGTGCCGGGTGGGATGGTCACTCCTCAGGGGGGAGGTCAAGCTCCAGGGGCGAGGGCATCGAGCATCGTGCATGACGGCTGAGTGAGAGGGAACGCTGGCCCATAACTCCAAACCCTCCACCAATTAAGCTCCGTACCTGACCACGTGCGGTCCTAGTGCCAGTGGAGTGTCAGAAATGCGCCGGGAATAGTCCGGATTGAATTGGACTAGCAGTGGATGTTTACCCAACAGACGGCAGTCCACATCCATTTGGCATTATATGCTTTGAGTGTTGCGGGTGCTTTAGCATTTCAAATAGTGAACTGCACTTAGGGGGGGCAGGGGACTGCCTGCTAGCCTTGAAGTAGCCATGCTTTGAGGGGACGCCCCAGGATTGGAGGTCCGCTCATAATTTGGATATGGACCACGGAAACTTCAGGCAGGACTGAGGTCTGGTCGCAGTCACGGGAGAGACTTGTCACATCACCGCAGGAGTGGATTTAACCGGAGGAGACTCAGCGTGAGACCGGAGGACATCGGGATCTTTGACAGCAGCTTTTCCCGGGGCAGTCGGCAGACCGGAGGAAATTTCTGTTTGTGTGGAAAACTTGTTTGAAATAAAAGCATTGCTTGAAGCATCGCATTTGCGTTTTTTTTATTATTATTCGTATTGAATTCGCTCCTTCCAGCGCCTTGGCCTCAACCTCTCCTCCGGCCTGGTAGCCTGGGGGCCTGTCCGCGAACCTGGCGACACTGCTCAATGATGGTCCAGACATTTGATTCGTTCTCCCAAGTGGGTTGAAGAGACATGCCCTATGATAGCTGAAAGGAAAACTTACAGGAGGTATCAACACAGCAGGTTTTATTCACGGTTCCAACATCCAACAAACCAAATGATGACACGGCAACATAAAAAGAGCGCCCCAAATTTGTGATCCCAAATAATCCCATGACACATAACAAAACGTCCATTGAAGAACTTCTTTTCCAGTTTGCTGTGCAGGCTGAATATGAAGCCTCAGGCATTTTGAGGCCTCGTGCGCTGTCTCTTCCGAGAGCCGCACTGGACCCTGGAGCACAGGATGGTCTGATGTTGGCAGTCAGCTGCACCTGGGTCACCTCATCCCCCGGACAGAGTTGTCTTGAGTGCACAAATAGGCCAAACTGTTGGCCATTGCTCTGATCTGTGCACCTCCCTTCCGCCCTTCCCCCCATGCAGGTCCGGAAGTAGAGGCGAGCCGCCTTGCGATCTCCGGACACTGAGAGGGCTCCATCCCAGCCTGGCCGAACCCCGGCATCAGCGTGGCTCTCATTACGTCGGTGATGGAGGTGGCACTTTCTTCTTTCCGGTCACATGCGCCGCCGGAATATAATTGCATAACTGTGCTGGATTTGAGATAGTAGAACAACCTAACAATATGCATATTAACGTTGTCTTTGAATGAACCGAAGGAGACAAGTGATCCAAACACAAAAGCAGAGCTTGACACAAACAGTGCAAGAAGCAATGCAGTCCTTGGCCACTCTGGGGCCAGGGGGCGATGTGTTCAACTTCTCCATCCTGCAGTGACCGTAATCCGAGTGTAGCCAGGATTAAGGGGGAGCACAGGTGAGCAATCTGAAACCCATCCGGAACTCTGAATCAGCCATGAGGTCATCTTGACCACAAAGCTTAACCGCCAGCCTTGCAACGTGGCCTGACCTGAGAACCATGGGCCGTCCATACCGGACGTCTGACTGGCACAGCTGGCTCCTTTGCCAGACTGCCATCAATGAGATGCACGTTTGGCTGCACTGAACCGCCTGCATTGTCACCGGCGATGTTGCTTTGGTATGACTGATGGAGGAGTGCCCAGACTCCTGTCGATATCTCGGATGGCCAGTGCCTCAAACTTGACCGGCCTATGACAGTTCCGAGGCCACCGCCACACCTGGGGTCTATCCAGCCTGAATGAATGAATGAATGGGTTGTGAAGATGTAGCATTAACATCCCTTCATACATAGAGTGTAATTTTACACCCCAGGTGGCAGGACTGCCGCCTCAACTTTGCCACCGTAAGCTGAAATAGAAGGTGGCATTAACAACCCCTCATATATGGAGTGTAACTTACACTCTGGATCAGCAGGAACTGTGTTGCCCTCTTTTAGCCACTATATGGCTGAAATAGAATGTGGCATTAACAATCCTCCATTCCTGGAGAGAAATCATTTACTGAGCAGCAACAGTCAGGGTTCTAGTCTGAGCTGAGTAAGGAAGAGGGAGTTTATTCACAAATGAATAGACAGTTATGCAGGAATCTGGTGGATATTGAGACGCTGCACACTGCACTGTAATGAAGCAGATACCGGTGTCCCAGAGCGAGTGCTGTGGGCCTACTGGTCGCAGAGTTTGGCTGCTCCTGAAGACAGAAAGACAAGAGGGAAGGAGGATGCAGACACAACAGACAAATAGTGGTAAGCAAAAGTAGAGATTGATGACCAAGAAGCTGCCTGGCAGTTTTCTTTAAGAAGTCCTTGAAAGCAGCAACAGATGTTTCCAGGCATCTCGTCGACTGTGCTCTCAGGGATTACGGTGCCTGTTTTCCCGCTGTCTCATAGGCTTTCATGATGGAAATTCTAAGCCAATTTTACAACCTTTGAGGGGACAGTGCCTGCCGCTTCTTTCCACCAGGGAGAGCCACCCACAGAGTGTCGGACTTTCTGAAGGGTGGGACTCGATCCAGTTAAGCTTTTAGCTCTCTGACCGGACATATTTTGAGTAAATGCTCATGCTCTTCGTCTGAATGTGGAGGAGTGCAGAAAGCCATTACTGAAAAGGAGCTGACCTGCGAAGAAGAAGAGAGACATTTAGGTGCGAAGGCAGGGTTGGGTGTAAGTGATACCGCCGAGTCATCGTCACCAAAAGAGATGCAATCAGGGCTGATCGAAAAAGATCTGCATCTGACACATCTCCGGATACCAGCTGGAGCTGGGGCTGTCTGGAGCTACGAGAATCATTCTCACTCTCTACAGTTGAATTCTCCTCATAAGAAAATGAAGAAGGCAATGAGGAGGAAAGGCATACAGGAGGCCTTCTGGCCACCTTGGATGAGCCAGGGCGTCCACTCCCTGTGGAGGGTCGTCGGATCTACGGGGAGAGAACCAGAGAGGACATTTGAAGTTCTCTCTGCTCGCAAAGACATCAGCCACTGGGTGGCCGAAAAACTCCCTGATCATATTTGACATCTCCTGAGATAAACTCCATTCATCTGGCAGTGGTCTCCGAGATAATCCATCTGGTGCCACATTGTCTCCACCTGGCACATGCAGAGCCCTCAATGAGGCTAAATGTAGCAGCTCAGGGAAAAAATCTTTCTGGCTAGGTTGTGTAACGTAGACGACCTCACGCCACCCTGGCGGTTGAAATTGGCCACTGTGGTGGAGCTGTCTGATCTCACCATAACGTGGTTCCCACTAAGATGGAGAGAAAGGGCCAAAAACTGCCAACAGTTCCAGTACGTTAATGTGACGACCTTCGGAACTGCTCCAGAAAGAAGAGTTCTTACAATCCAAGTGCGATGGAGGTTTGAAGCAGAGTCACATCTCTCAAAGCTCTTGGATACACTTTCACCAACCGTCTCTGATCCCGAACAGGATGAAGATTGAGCCGGCTGAACCATGACTGCCGACTTCGCATGTTCAGGAGACCCAGGCGTATGACGGAGTGGGCTGCTGACATCATGCCCAGGAGCGTCATAATCCATTAGGCTGGGACCACACATAGACGAACCGCCAGAACCTGGGCTGACAGATTTGAAATAGAAAGTATCTTCTCGTCTGTCAAGCGAGCGCACTCTTCATGAGAGTTCAGAAGTACACCAAGAAAAGCTGTAAGCTGAGATGGCTGGAGTTGACTCTTTTCTTGGAACACCGGAAAGCCAAGGTGGCTTTCGTGGTCCAACACCATTCTGGTGTGAGCTAACGACTCTTCCCTCGATCTGGCGAGCATTAACCAGTCGTCTAGGTAAGACAAGATCCTGAGGCCCCTTGCCCTCATGGACTGTAGGGCTGTGTCGACCATCTTAAAGAAGGTTCTCTGAGCCAGAGAGTAGCCAAACGGGAGCCTCCGGAACTGAAAAAGTCGGCCGTCCAATGCGAAGTGGAGATATCGCTTATGAGCAGGCCAAATTGGCACGTGACAATAAGCGTCCGTGAGGTGGATGGACGTCAGCCAGTCTCCATGACGCATGCACTACAGGAGACTTTTGAGGAGTAACTGACTCAATCATGCCTCAATCAAACACTGACCTCGTTCTGAAGACAGACATTTTTTGCCGGATCTGACGCATTCTCAGAATGCCATTAAACTGAGGTTGGCACTGGCTGAATTGGAGAGGGTAACCCACCTTCAGAATCCTTTTGATCCATATAGAATAAGCTGGATAGTGAGCTTCCCACATAGGAGAACATAGCAAGCTCTGGATGAAACCTGTGTTATCTCGACATCCATTTGACACCTCTGATGTAAGTCCTGCCTGAAGCGTCCGTGGCAACGGGATGAGCAGCTGTCGGTCTCGTCGTCCCTCCAGTATCCCCCAGGTTTTGGTCGAGCGACACAGCAGGCTGGGTATCAGTTCCGACAGCCAACAGCACTTGAGTTTCGCCTCTCCGCAACGCCACAATCACCGCGCGCATGGACATTTGTAACTCCTTTTGGCGGCCTTCAAAACAAACAATGTGTGCTGTGTGATGGGGAGAACGCTGGCCGGTGGAAGGCGGGCCTGACCCGAGACTGAGTCCAGCATGACCCCCAGAAAGGTCGTGCTCTGACTGAGAATAAGCGCGCTTATCACGAGGTTTACTCTGAACCTCAATAACACAATGTGCTCCAACACCAAGCCGGTGTGCGCTCATGACTCTTGTTTGGACCTGGTGAGAATCAACCAGTAGTCCAAGTACGTCAGAATCCTCAGACCATGTCTCCTTAGTGGTTCGAGCCCCACCTCCACGCACTTGGCCAAGGTGCGAGGCACTAGAGAGCTGTATGTACAAAAACACATTTTTGAAGCCGGAGAGCTGCCACTCAAATTCGCACTAACTGTAACCGGAAGATAACTTGGCAGGTAATAAACCCTAATTTTGGGCAGAGAAGAAACAGACCCGATTCCAAAGTAATGGCTCTTATTTTTTATTCAATTTAGACTTTGGTTTAGATGCATACTTTTAGATACAAAGTTTTCTTCTTACGCTTTTGGAGGGAGCAGAGGTGAGAGCAGCCGACTGGTCTCTCCAGGAGGAGCAGCGATGATCAGCACGTCTATGATCCGGACAGCTGGGCTCACCCCGCCCCTTTTTCCTATAGTTTCAGGTGGAATTTTCATGTTCTGAGGCATCCCCGAGCAGTAAGTGAACAGTGCAGAAAACGCGTTTTCAGCCCGAGAGAAGCTCAGATTCAGAGCAGGAAAAAGAAAAAAAGTTGATAACCCCTTGAAATACAGTTCAGAAAGGTAGATTAAGTGTTGAACATACAACAAAGAGTGTTTTTCCTGTAGTTGCAGGTGAAATTTTTATGTTCTGTGTCCCCCCAAAGCAGTGACTGAATAGAGCAGAAAAAGTGTATTCAGCCCAAGAAAATGTGGTTTTCAGGCCGACAAAAATAAAAACGTTGATAACTCTGAAAACGTGTGGTTCCAGCCTTATGGATTATGAGGCTCCTGGGCATGATGTCAGCAGCCCACTCCGTCGTCCGCCAGGGTCTCCTGAACATGCGAAGTCTGCAGTCAGGGTTCCGACCGCTCAATCTTCAACCTGTCCGGGATCAGAGACGGTTGGTGAAAGTGTCTCCACAAGCTCTGACAATTGTGAGGTTTAGGAACTCTGCTTCAAACCTCCATCGCACTTTATCCTTGCATTGTCAAAACACTTCTTTAAAAGTATTTACAGATGCATCTCTGTCAGGCTGGGTAGGCCACCATGATCAACATGCGTCATTGGGATCTGGAGCAGTTCCAAAAGTCGTTCCACTAACCTGCTGGAACTGTTCGCAGTTTTTAAAGTGTTGGTGGCTCTTTCTCTCCATCTAAGTGGGAACCACGTTATGGTGAGATCAGACAGCTCCACCACAGTGGCCTATATCAACCACCAGGGTGGCGTGAGGTCGTCTGTGTTACACAACCTAGCAAGAAAGATTTTTTCTCTGGGCTGATGTAGAATTAGCCTCATTGAGGACTCTGCATGTTCCAGGTGGAGACAATGTGGCAGCAGATGGATTATCTCGGAGACCACTGCCAGTTGAATGGAGTTTATCTCAGGAGACGGCAAATATGATCTTGGAGTTTTTCGGCCACCCAGTGGCTGATCTCTTTGCGAGCAGAGAGAACTACAAATGTCCTCGCTGGTTCTCTTTCCGTGGATCCGATGACCCTCCACTGGGAGTGGACGCCCTGGCTCATCCAAGGTGGCCAGAAGGATTCCTGTATGCCTTTCCTCCTCATTGCCTTAATCTAAACAGCCCCAGCTCCAGCTGGTATCCGGACATGTGTCAGATGGGGATCAAAGGCCCCTGGGAGTTCTCTCCATCGAGGTCAGCGCTTCTGCAAGCATCAGAAACCCTGAGGTCTCCGCCAATAATAGGACGACCCCTCACGGTTTGGCTTCTCCAGGGTTAAGAATTAGTCACTTGCCTCCTGATGTCCAATTGACTCTTCAGAACGTTTAAGCTCTGCCAACCCTCAGAGCATACAATGCTAATTGCACATTTTTTCCCCAATGGTGTGGAACCCAGTCAGCCTTCCCAGAATCGGCGCCTGTTTCTCTAATCCTCTCTTTTCTCCAGCATCTGGTTAACGAAGATCGGAGCTGCACCACATTACGGGTTTATGTAGCAGCCCATTCCATGCTACACAATGGTCTGGACGGCCACCCCTTTGGCGAGCATCGTCGAGTGAGCCGTTTCATGAGAGGAGTGAAAAGGCTTAGACCAACCTCAAGACATTTATGTCTCTACTGGGTCCTGCCGCTGGTACTCAATTCACTCTCCTTTCGAGCCACTCGATGAGGCCTCCCTGGAGCTAGCAGCTTACAAGGCAGCTCATCTTATAGCCTTAGCTTCACCAAAGAGAGTGGGAGAGCTGAGTTCTTTTTCCATCTGCCCTGATTGCATCTCTTTTGGTGACAATGACTCGGCGGTGTCACTTAGACCCAACCCTGCCATCGCACCTAAATGACTCTCTTCTTCTTCACAGGTCAGCTCCTTTTCAAGAAAGGTTTTATGCCCTCCTCCCCATTCAGACGAGGAGCATGAGCATTTACACAAAATGTGTCCGGTGAGAGAGCTAAAATCTTAATTGGGTCGAGTCCCACCCTACATAAAAGACGGACAGTCTGTGGGTGGCTGTCGCAGATGGTAAGATGGGGCAGGCGCTGTCCCCTCACAGGTTGTCGCATTGGCTTAGAATTGCCATCATGAAAAATGACCTGGCAACATCTGTGGCTGCTTTCAAGGGAGTATCTCTGGCAGAAATCTGCCAGGCAGCTTCTTGGTCATCAATCTCGACTTTTGCTCACCACTATTTGTCTAATGTGTCTCCATCCTCCTTCCCTCATGTCGTTCTGTCTTCAGGAGCAGCCGAACCCTTCGACGAATAGTCCCTCATTGACAGCACTGGCTCTGGGACACCAGTATCTGCTTCATTACATTGCTGTGGGGTGTGCAGCGTCCCAAGATCCACCGGATTCCTGCATAACTGTCTATTCATTTGTGAATAAACTCCCTCTTTCTTGCTCAGCTGAGACTAAAACCCTCACTGCAGCTGCTCAGTAAATGATTTCTCTCCAGGTATGGAGGATTGTTAATGCCACATTCTATTTCAGCCGTACCGTGGCTAAAAGAGGGCAACGCAGTTCCTGCTGATTCAGAGTGTAAGTTTCACTCTATATATGAGGGGTTGTTAACGCCACCCTCTATTTCAGCTTACGGTGGTAAAGGCGAGGCGGCAGCTCCTGCCACCTTGAGTGTAAAATTACACTCTATGTATGAGGGGTTGTTAATGCTACATCTTCACAACCCATTCATTCAATCAGGCTGGACAGACAGGCTGGTGGCGTAGGGACTATCATAAGATGGCCCATCCGAGATATCGACAGGACTCTGGCCTCACCTCCGTCCGTCATACCGAAGCAACATCGCCGGTGACATTGCAGGCGGTTCAGTGCAGCAAAATGTGCATCTCATTGACAGCAGTCTGGCAAAAGAGCCAGCTGTGCCAGTCAGACTTCCGGTCTGGACGGCCCATGGTTCTCAGGTCAGGCCATGTTGCAAGGCTGGGGGTTAAGCTTTGTGGTCAAGATGACCTCTTGGGTGATTCAGAGTTCCGGATGGGTTCCGGATTGCTCACCTGACCTCCCCCTTCATCCTGGCTACACTCGGATTCCAGTCACTGCAGGATGGACGAGATTAACTCATCGCCTCCTGGCCCCGGAGTGGCCAAGGACTGCGTTGCTTCTTGCACTTTTTGTGCCATGCTGTGCTTTAGTGTTTGGATCACTTGTCTCCTTCGGTTCATCCAAACAAAGACAACGTTAATAAGCATATAGGTTGTTCTATGATCTCAAATCCAGCACAGTTATGAGGCTAGTTTCTTTTGAAACATTGGGAGTGATTTGTAAAGCCATCACAACACTTCTCTCTCCATCTTACTTCAACGGGGTGGGATGAGAGTGTGAATCGTGCCTATATTCCGGCGGCGCATGTGACCGGTAACAATTTACAGGCAGATGGCGACCATCCAGTTTACCCGATCAAGTCCGACATGCCTCTGTGCTTGGCTGAAGCTAAACGGCGTTGCTCCCTTAAATCGGAGGATGTCGGCATCACGAGCTATGAAATACCGGTGCGTCACGGCGTGCGGCAATCGTTCTCCCATGACTGCGATGAGACGTCAGTCTCTGCTGAAGTTTCCGTGGTCCAGATGAGGCACTCCGCTCATCTTCATTTCTCAAGCTCCCTCGCTTGATGTGCCAGGTGCATCGGCTCCGGCGGCGCATTTGAGGGGTAAGAAGAAAGTGCAACGTCCATCACCGACGTAATGAGAGCCACGCTGATGCCGGGGTTCGGCCAAAACCTGGCTGGGACGGAACCCTCTCAGTGTCCGGAGATCGTACGACGGCTCCCCTCTACTACCGGACCTGCATGGGGGGAAGGGAGCTGCACAGATCAGAGCGATGGCCAACAGTTTGGCCTTTTTGTGCTCTCAAGACAACTCTGTCCGGGGGATGAGGTGACCCAGGTGCAGCTGACTGCCAACATCGGACCATCCTCTGCTCCAGGGTCCAGTGCGCCTCTCGGAGGAGTCAGCGCATGAGTCCTCAGAATGCCTCAGGCCTCATATTCAGACTGCACAGCAAACCGGAGAAGAAGTTCTTCAATGGACGTGTTGTGATGTGTCATGGGATTATTTGGGGTCACAACTTGGGGGCGCTCTTGTTATGTTGCCGTGTCACCATCCGGTTTGTTGGAAGTTGGAATCGTGAATAAAACCTGCTGTGTTGATACCTCCTGTGAGTCCTTTCAGTTTCGGCCATCACTGTTAGCGACGAGGATAAAGAACGAGACTTTTTGCAAACCGGTCACTGTGGTAACTGACGGCAACGTTTTTGTGTAGTTTGTTCATCATAGCGATAATCATGGCGGCTACTGTGGGTACAGTGACGCCTTTCGAAGCTAGTTCGCATTCATGGGAGGACTATTGTGAAATTTTGGAACATTTTTTTATTGCAAACGTCATTGAAGATGAGGATATACAGCGCGCAGTGTTGCTCAGCAGTGTCGGGGCCCAGGCATATGCGGAGCATTTGAGGAACCTGTTGAGACCGGAAAAACCAGGGGATCGTTTGTATGCTGAACTGGTCATCCTTTTGAGGAATCATTTCCATCTGAAACCGAGTGAGATTATGCAACGATGGAAGAAGAATAGAAGGACTGAAGAGACCGTTTGTGACTACGTGGCGGAGTTGAGGAACTGGCTCATGATTGTAACTATGGTGAGACACTGACTGTGATGCTGAGAGACCGCTTGGTGTGTGGGTTCAACGACGACAGGATACAGAGGAAGCTGCTGTCGCAGGATGGACTGACATTTGACAGAGCGTTCAAAGTGGCCTTAGCGATGGAAGCTGCAGATAGAGACTTGATGAACCCACGAGGTGTGAAGGACTCACTCCAAGGAAGTGGATCATCACCGGTCAACAAAGTGGAAGAGACGAGGGCAGTAGTGTCCATGGAGTCGAGAAGGTGCTATAGATGTGGTGGAGAGACTCACTTGGCCAGTGATTGCCGGTTTGCTGAGGTCAAATGTCATAACTGTGGAAAAGTGGATCACTTAAAGACAGTACGTAAAAGTATGACAGAGGTGAGGGAGACAAAACAAACAAGAAAAAGGGGGAAAGGTACAACGCCGTCGAACAAATTTCATGCAGGAGAAGGATGACAGTGAAAATGAAGAGATGTTTACAGTGACAGATAAAAGAAGATGCAGCAGTGAGGAACTGGACATTCCTAGAGTAGAGCCGTTGAGGGTAAATGGAAAGAAGGTGGTTTTTGAGGTAGACACCGGCTGCAGTTACACTATTATGGCTCAACAGATGGTTGACAAAACAGAACTAACACTAAACTTGTGGACTGCAAGATAAAGTTAAAAACATATGGAGGTCATCAGGTTCCAGTGGTGGGGGCAATTAAGGTCAAGGTTGAACACAATGATCAGATCAAATGGCTGCCTGTCATTGTTGAAAGGTTGGTGAAAGGTTCAGGAGCAAGTCTTCTGGGCAGAGGCAGGATGAAAGCATTCCAGATAGAGGGGCAGTTTGTCCACAAAACAGATGAGGTGGACAGTTCCCTGCAAGAGGTTCTCTCCCGACATGAGAAGGTATTCAAAGAAGAGTTAGGGTCATTAAGGGCCACAGCCAAGATTCATGTGGCTCAGGATGCCACGCCCTTATTTTACAAACCCAGGTCGGTTCCATTTGCCATTAAAAGAAAAGTGGAAATCGAACTTCAGAGACTAGCAGAGGAAAGAATATTGGAACCTGTGATGTTCTCTGAATGGGCAGCACCTATTGTGCCTGTGTTCAAACCTGATGGTAGTGTGAGGATTTGTGGAGATTATAAATTAACAGTGAACAAAGTCTCCACGACCGAACAGTATCCGATTCCAAGAATGGAGGATATGATGGCAAGCCTGCAGGGGGACAGAAGTTCACAAAACTCGATATGAGCCAAGCATATCAGCAAATAGTCCTTGAAAAGGAATCAAGGAATTTTGTGAGTGTCAACACTCACAAAGGTCTTTTAACATATACACGTCTGCCTTTTGGAGTAAACTCCAGTCCTGCTATTTTCCAACGCACCATGGAGAATGTACTTCAAGGTATGTTAAATGTGGCAGTGTATTTACATGAAATTTTATTGAGAGGAAGAGATGACAGCTCTCATCTGCAAACACTCAACGAAGTGCTGCAGAGTTTGGAGGATAAAGGCCTGAAGTTGTAACGGAGAAAGCGTCAGTCCATGGAAAACAAAGTAACATTCTTGGGTCATCAGGTGGACAGGACAGGCCTACATCCAATGCCAGCGAAGGTCAAAGCAGTCCAGGAGGCTCTGGTGCCACGGTCTGTAAGTGAACTTAACCCTCGTATTATGATGAAAAAAAATTACATTGATTATGTTGGGGGTCATTTTGACACACACTGTGTAAATCCACTCAAAACAGTCAAAAAAACAGATTGAACCAATCTTCAATCTTCAAAACATCTTCATTTTAGATTATATAAAAATTTGTAAAACAGACATAGAACACATTTTCAATTTCAACCCTATATTTAAGAGCAATTTCAGTTTTTCCCTCCTCACAAACACTTTTATTTTCATTTAACTTGACCCATTTTTCAATGTTCAATATGTTCAATGCTCTCTACATGATGGACAGACTGTAACTGTGTGTTTTGTAGATGCAATTCTTGCATTTCACAAAACAGGTACTTGTTTTACTGTCAGATCTCGCATCTTTTCCGTTTCTTCACACCTGTATCCAATGCATCCTTGGCAGATTGGTAGGGTGATGTGAGCTTGACCTTTGTCAATGACAGCAGCAGTTGCTGGGCATCGAGGTGGCCTGGCTTGACTCTGCAGCTTGGGAGTGACGGGACATAGGCATTGTAAGCAGACACAACAACGATGTTGCAGAAAATCACCAAGGGCCAATGGGCAGTCTTGCGCTGGCAGCTGTATGTTGCTGTGACTTTGTCAACTCCTTTTTTGGTGCAGTTTCAGTCCAGGATCATGTGTGGCTGCATGTCTTCTCTTGTGCTTAGAGATGCATCTCTGTGCATTGTGCTCATTACAAGAACATTCTTGTTTCTCTTTGGGCAGTATGAAACAACTGTTGCCTTGTCACTGAAAGCAAATATTGAGCAATGCAGAGGTCTGCCCTGCACCTTCAGAATTTCCTTGGGAAGGTCTGGCTTCTTTCTTCTGACTGTTCCCGCTGTCCAGCTTTCTCTTCTGAAGTTCATCTCCAAGGAGATAGAATGTAAGCCCTTCACTCATGTCCATCACTACACGCATCCCCTGATTGTTCTCATGTGCTCTTCCAGGTAGCTTTCCAGCGTATACTTTCATATTACAGGCATAGCTAGATTTTGCATCACAGGCCACCCATATTTTGATGCCATACTTGGCGGGCTTGTTGGGCACGTACTGTAAACCTTCTGTAGCTCATTTTTGGTTTGTCAAAGAGACTACATGAGAACACTGACAAGAACAAGGGAGAGAAAGTTATCCCTCTACACACAGCTGGGTCTGAATGGCTATTCAGACAATCAAATCAATCAAAATACACATAGCTGGGCAGTCTAAATAGGTATATCAAAGAGACATGTTTATTTTGGATCTGAACAGCCACTTACCCACATTAAAGAATCCGGGTCAAAATGACCCGCAACATCATCTTTGTATACAAGCTCTGTACAGACATGCCACTTGACATCAAAGTGTCCAGATTTTACACACCTGTTCATTACCCTTGATGAGGAAAAGTCACAAAATTTTATGAAGAAAAAGTCAGGATAACCACTACTTTTATGAACACAAAAACGGATATCGGTCAAATTGACCCTAAGCATAATACGAGGGTTAAAGCTTTTCTAGGTCTGCTAAACTTTTATAACTTGCCGAACTTGTCTACTGTGCCGGCTCCATTACACAAGTTACTGAGGAAAGATGACAAACGGAGGTGGGAGGTTGAGCAAGAAGAGGCTTTTAAGCAGGCAAAGAAGTTACTACAAAGCAGTCAAGTGTTGGTTCATTATGATGAACAAAAACTTACTGCTGTCATATGATACCTCACCTTATGGGGTGGGGGCAGTCTTGGCACACAGGCTGGAAGGGGGAGCAGAAAAGCCTGTGGGTTATGCCTCGCGCACACCCACAGCAGCAGAAAAAAACTATTCACAGTTGGATAAAGAGGGCTTAGCAGTCATTTTTGGGGTGCAGCACTTTCACAAATATTTGAGTGGATCGGTTTGCCAGGAAGCGCGGCAATCGTTCTCCCCTGACTGCGATGAGACTTCAGTCCTGCATGAAGTTTCCGTGGTTCAGATGAGCCGCTCCGCACCTCTTCTTCTCTTGATGTGCCAGATGCGCCGGCTGTAATTTCACAATTACAGAGTCACTCACTCACGCCTCTTTAATTTCACAATCAGATTTTGTGGAGTGCCCTGGCACTTCCAGTGAAGTAGAAAGGCTGGTGTAATATTCCTGGAATATGTTTGTGTCCAGCTGTCCCTGGAGCCTGCCTCCCTCCCAAACAGTCCTTTAACACGGGGCAGAAATTATGAGCGGACCTCTGATCCTGGGGCGTCCCCTCAAAGCATGGCTACTTCAAGGCTGGCAGGCAGTCTTTTGCCCCCCGAAGTGCAGTTCACTATTCGAAATGCTAAAGTACCCGCAACACTCAAAGTATATAATCCCAAATGAGTGTGGACTGCCGTCTGTTGGGTAAACATCAACTGCTCGTCCAATTCATTCCGGACTATTCCCGGCACAGTTCTGACACTCCACTGGCACTCGGAACGCACGTGGTCAGGTACGGAGCTTTCTGCCAGGTGGAGGGTTTGGATTTTGCGGCACGACGCTCGCTCTCACTCAGCCGTAATGTGCGATTCCCTCGCCCCTGGAGCTTGACATCCCACATGAGGAGTGACCATCACACCCAGCGTGACAGAGCCACCATCGCGCAGTAGAATGGTGTCTCAGCCGTCGGCAAGCGGCTCATAGCGCTTGAGAACATCATCGCACTCCTTATGAGCTCCGTGGACAGGCTCATCCATCGCAGAACCTCTCTCAGTCCACCAGAGATTCAACAGTCCGTCGGCATGGTGCTCTGCTCGCGGCGCCTCCTCCACACACAGCCGCCCGGGGGGAACACCGTATAATAGCCGCGCTGATCATCACTGCTTCTCTTGGAGAGACCAGTCGGCTGCTCTCACCTCTGCTGTATGCTTTGTATCTAAAAGCATACATCTAAACCAAAGTCTAACTTGTAAAAAAATAAGATTCATTACTTTGGTATCGGGTCCGCTTCTTCTCTGCCTAAAATTAAGGATCATCACCCGCCAAGATCTCTTCCGGTTCCAGTCAGTCCGAACTCCGGCTTAAAAAATGTGTTTTTGTTTGACATCGTCTCATGAGACAGAGCAGTAAAGTAATGGTCTATCTGCCACGTTATCCCTGACGTCAGAACTGTACCTGGGGAAGTTTCTGGAGCTTGGTGGTTTTCCTCAGATTAGCCACAATAGGAAGCATAGGCATCAAATATCACTTTCCCGTCTCTCTACAGATCCCGGTTGCAGCCAAAAGTCAGGAGAGTTTCAATTCTGCCATTAACTTTTCTTATTCCTCAGACTCGCCAGTTTCCAGCAGGGGTCGCCACAGGACCACGAAAGCCACCTCTTCAGAGGATCTCACAGTAGGCGCTGCGTGCCAGACCTGCTCTGTTCTCAGCTCCTTCACGCGATGTCTGATGCGATGTCTGTCTGCGATGTCTGTCTGCGATGTCTGTCTGCGATTCTGTTCTTTGCAGCCCTCCAAACCTCTCAGAGGCAAGCACGACATCGTCATCTACAGAGTCATCTCTTTCTGAGGATGATTGGGCTGGTCCCTCGGGTCTTCATCTTAGGAGAATTGCAGCGTCAGATCAAGGTACACTGCAAGATTGGGGAACCGAATTCCTCTGACGGCTCAACTGACAAAAGCGAGTCTGTTTTTGAAGAACCAGCGGGACTTGAAGTGCCCAGAGGAGTGGGCGCTGAGCACCGACGAGCCTTTCATTCTAGGCCCTCCCGGGAGGCCGGGTCCGCTCCTGTGCTCAGGGCGCCTGTCTTGACAGAGTATCTTCCGAATTGAAAGCGCCTGTCTCCTCACCAGCCCATATGGATCGAAAAAATACACGGTCTTTGACACGCCCTTCAGTTTCACAGTCAACCCCCAGGTTCTGCGACACCATGTGGACCTGAGTGAACTCAGAGTTCCAGCGGTCATGTCTGATGGAGGAGGACCGCAGTTAGAGGGGTGACTGAGAACATGAAATTTTCACTTACAGCAATAGGAATAACACTCTTTCTAGTGTGATCAACACTAAACCTCTACGAATAGGGCGCTTGCTTCCAAGCCATGGGATGAGTTTGACGAGAGCCAGGCACTGCTATGAGGTGGATCTGTAGATTGTGTTCCCAGACTTGGCTGAGTTCCGTGTGGTGGAGTCAGGCAAGTTCCCGCTTGATCTTCACCTGTGCCTCATGGCATCCGCCGGCCGTCGTATCGAAGTTGAGCTCTCTCTCCACCTCCTGCTCAAGAATCATCCCACTTCACTGACGGCCCACTGGCGGTGGTTGGCGAGACTACACACGTGGCGCTACCGCATGTTGTCTGCCCACATCTGGAAGAAATCTGGACTATTCCCGTCGCAGTTCTGACACTCCACTGGCACTCGCACCGCACGTGATCAGGTACGGAGCTTACTGCCAGGTGGAGGGTTTGGATTTGCAGCGCTGTGTTCCCTCTCACTCAGAAGTCATGCCCGATTTGCGATGCGCGATGCCCTCGCCCCTGGAGCTCGACTTCTCCCCTGAGGAGTGACCATCCCACCATCACGCAGTGGAATGGTGTCTACACTAGCTCATAGCGCTTGCAGACATCATTGTGGTCTTTATGAGCTCCTATGAGACAGAACCTCTGTCACTCCACCAGAGATTTTGGAGATTCAACAGTCCGTCGGTGTGGTGCTCTGCTCGCGGCGCCTCCTCCACAGACAGCCGCCGCCCGGGTCGAACACCATCGCTGGTTGAAGGGGCGCGGAGAGCCCAGCTGTCTGGATCATAGCCGCACAGATCATCGCTGCTCCTCTTGGAGAGACCAGTCGGCTGCTCTCACCTCTGCTCCCTCCAAAAGTGTACGAAGAAAATTTTGTATCTAAAAGTATGCATCTAAACCAAAGTCTAAGTTGAATAAAATATAAGATGGATTACTTTGGTATCGGGTCTGTTTCCTCTCTGCCCAAAATTACAGTTTCTCACTGGACAAGTTCTCTTCCGGTTCCAGTCAGTGCGAACTCTGGCTTCAAAAATTTGTTTTTGTCAGCTCAAAGTACACTGCAAGTTTGGGGGCCCTGCTTCCACTCACAGCTCAACTGACAAAAGCAAGTCTGTTTTTGAAGAACCACCGGAGTTGAAGTGCCCTGAGGAGTGGGCGCTGAGAACGATGACCCTTCTATCCTAGATCCGCTCCGGAGGCCTGGTGCTCTCCTGTGCTCAGGTCGCCTGTCTTGACAGAGTATCTTCCGAATTGAAAGTGCCTGTCTCCTCACCTGCCCATATAGATCAAGAAGATACTCCGTCATTGACACGTCCTTCAGTTTCACAGTCAACCCCGAGATTCTGCGACACCACGTGGACCTGGGTGAACTCATAGAACGCTGGTTCTATGACTGACTTCGCACCTAAATGTCTCTCTTCTTCTACACAGGTCAGCACCTTATCAGTAAAGGCTTTCTGACCTCCTCCACATTCAGACGAGGAGCATGACAGTTTACACAAAATGTGTCCGGTTAGAAAGCTAAAAGCTTAATTGGATCGAGTCCCACCCTTCAGAAAGTCGGACACTCTGTGGATGGCTCTCCCTGGTGGAAAGAAGCGGCAGGCACTGTCCCCTCACAGTTTGTAAAATTGGCTTAGAATTTCCATCATGAAAGCCTATGAGAAAACAGGAATCCCTGGAAACAGCTGTTGCTGCTTTCAAGAGAGTATCTCTTAAAGAAAACTGCCAGGCAGCTTCTTGATCATCAATGTCTACTTTTGCTGACCACTATGTGTCTAATGTGTCTGCATCCTCCTTCCCTCATGTCAATCTGTCTTCAGGAGCAGCCGAACCCTGCGACCAGTAGGCCCTCATTCACAGCACTAGCTTTGGGACACTGGTATCAGCTTCATTTCAGTGCAGTGGAGTGTGCAGCGTCCCAAGATCCACCGTATTCCTACATAACTGTCTATTCATTTGCGAATAAACTCCCTCTTCCTTGCTCAGCTCAGACTAGAACCCTGGCTGTAGCTGCTCAGTAAATGTTTTCTCTATAGGTGTGGAGGATTGTTAATGCCACTTTCTATTTCAGTCATATAGTGGTTAAAAGTGGACAACGCAGTTCCTGCTGATCCACAGTGTAGGGTACACACCATATATGAGGGGTTGTTAACGCCACCTTCTATATCAGCTTACGGTGGCAAAGGCGAGGCCTGCCACCCAGAGTGTAAAATTACACTCTACGTATGAGGGGTTGTTAATGCTACATCTTCGCAACCCATTCATTAATTCATTCAGGCTGGATAGACCCCGGGCGTGGCGGTGGCATAGGAAGTCTCATCGGCCGGTCCCGTATGAGGCCCTGGCCATCCGAGATAGCGACAGGACACTGGGCATACCACCTTCTGTCATACCAAAGCAACATCGCCGGTGACATTGCAGGTGTTTTAGTGCTGTAAAACGTGCATCTCCTTGACGACCGTCTTGCAAAGGAGGCAGCGGTGCAAGTCAGACGTCCGGTATGGGCGGCCATGGTAATTGCCCGTGGTTCTCAGGTCAGGCCACATTGCAAGGCTGGGGGTTAAGCTTTGTGATCAAGATGACCTCATAGGTGTTCCAGAGTCCCGGGAGGTGTTCTGGACTGAGCAACTCTGCCACCTGTGCTCACACATACACTCACACAAGGGTGTGCTGCAACCTGTTCAAGTCCTGCAAAAAGTCCTGCAGCAGGGGGCAGAAATTATGAGGGGACCGCCTATCCTGGGGCATCCCCTCAATGCATGGCTACTTCAAGGCTAGCAGGTGGTCCTCTGCCCACCGAGGTAGAGTTAACTATTCGAAATGCAAAATCACCGGTAACACTCAAAGCATATAATGCTAAATGGGTGTGGACTGCTGTCCGTTGGGTAAACATCCACTGCTAGTCCAGTTCATGCAGGGATTTTCGAAATCCCTGCATGAACTGGACTAGCAGTGGATGTTTACCCAACGGACAGCAGTCCACACCCATTTAGCATTATATGCTTTGAGTGTTACCGAGTCTTCGAGACTCAGACCTCCAGACACATCTGCCCCTATGGGGATCTACAATTGGTATTAAAGTCTCTCTGTGAAGCTCCCTTCAAGCCACTTGGTCAGGCTCCTTTGGAGCTGGTGGCTTAGAGAGCAGCTGTCCTCCTGGTCCTGGCCTCCATCAGGAGGGTTTGGAGAACTATGTGCCAGCTGGGTCCCGCGAGGTTCCTGGAGGTGGTGCATCCTTCGCCATGTGGTCTCCTCTTCTACAAGGTCAAGTTCTTGGTCCGTGGGAGAGACCAGCAGGCGAAGCAATGGCTTTGACTCCTGATCTCAACTTTCCTCCCATTTCTGCTACAGTCGGATTATGGTCAAAGATTGATGGAAATAAGGAACGATTGAAATCTCTCACGATAGGTCATAGGTAGGGGACCGGTGGCGGTATATCCATCACCATCATATCATCCGTCAACATAATGTTTTCTGTCGGAAATCCAATTTCTCTCACTCTTATCAAACGTTTTCTACACTGTTCACTCAGTGACCAGAAAAGTCTCAGAACTTGAAAATGTCAAACCATAGCAGAAAGACTCATTCTAATGAATTCAGGACTAAATCTATATTTCTGAACTTTTTTCAGAGTTGTTAACATTTTCATGGTTTGGTTCCGAAACCCATAAAAATGCGTTTTCTGCACGCTGCCACAACTTCTCAGGGAAACTTCAAAAAAATGAAATTTTCTTCTCCCACTATAGCAGAAAGGGTCTTACTAATAGTTGCACATCAAATCTAAGCTGTCTGAAGTGTTTTTTTAAAGTTAACAACATTTTTATGTTTGGCGTTTCGAAACCCACCTTATCTCAGGCTGAAAACGCGTTTTCTGCATTCGGCCACAACTTCTCCGCGAAGCTTCAGAACATGAAATTTTCACCTCCCACTTAAGCAGAAAGGGTCTTTCTAGTAGTTGCAGAACAAATCTAAGCTGTCTGAACCGTTTTTAGAGGGTTATCAACAATTTTATTTTTGTCGGTCCAAAACCCACTTTCTCTTTGGACGAAAACAAGTTTTACGGACAGTTCACTCACTGCTCAGCGATGCCCCAGAAGATGAAGTTTTCACCTGCCACTATAGCAGAAAAGGTATTTCTACAAGGTGCAGAACTAACTCAACTTGTCTAAAGTGATTTAAGAGAGTTATCAACATTTTTATTTGTGTCGGTCTGTAAACTATCTTTGCTTTGGCTGAAAACGCGTTTTATGCAGTTTACTCACTGCTCAGCGATTCCTGAGAACAAGAAAATTTCTCGTGCAACTATAGGAGAAACACTCTTTCTAGGATAATAAACACTAAACCTACATTCGTGAACTGTATTTCAGGGGGTTATCAACTTTTTTTTTTTTTTCCTGGACAGAAACTCAGCTTATCTCGGGCTGAAAACGTGTTTTCTGCACTGTTCACTCACTGCTTAGTGATGCCTCAGAACATAAAAGTTTCTCCTGAATTTACAGCAGAAGCGGTCTTTCTAGCAGCTGCAGAACTAATTCAACATGTCTGATGTGATTTCAGAGTGATAACAACATTTTTATGTTTGTCGATTCTGAAAACCACTGTCACTCGGGCTGAAAACGCGATTTCTGCACTGTTCACTCACTGCTCATCGATGCCTTAGAACATGAAAATTTCTCCTGCAAGTAAAGGAAGAACACTCTTTGTAGTATAATAAACATTAGGCCTACCTTTAGGAAATGTATTTCAGGAGGTTATCAGCTGCTTCTTTTTTTCCTGTTTAGAAACCGAGTTTCTCTTCGGCTGAAAACTAGTTTTCTGCACTGTTCACTCACTGATCAGAATAGTTTCAGATCCTGAAAATATTACCTGCAACTATAGGAAAAATAGTCTTTCTAATATATTCAAGACCAAACCTACATTTCTGAACTGTTTTTGCAGGGTTATCAACAATTTTTTTTTCGTCTGTCCAAAACCCACTTTGTCTTAGGCCAAACACACTTTTTATACACTGCTCACTCACTGCTCAGAGATTCCACAGAAGATGAAAATTTCACCTGCCACAATAGCAGAAAAGGTCTTTCTCGTAGGTGCAGAAATAATTCAACGTCTCTGAAGTGGCTTCAGAGAGTTAACATTTTTATGTTGGTCTGAAAACCACAGTGCCTCGGGCTGAATACGCGTTTTATTATGGACAGAATACCCTCTGAACATTAAATTATCATCTACAATTATAGGAAAACACTCTCTAGTATATACAGCACTCAATCTACCTTTCTGAACTGTATTCCAGCTCGTTAGCGACGATTTGATTAATTATTATTATTTTTTTTTTTTTTTTCTGGTATGAAAACCACAATCACTCAGGCTGAAAACGCGTTTTCTGCACTGTTCACTCACTGCTCAGTGATGCCTCACAACATGAAAATTTCACCAGCAACTATAGGAAAAGCACTCTTTCTAGTATATTCAACACTAAACATACATTTCAGATTTTTTTTTTTTTTGACTTTTTCTCAGCGATGCCTCAGAACATGAAAATTTCACCTATACTATAGCAGAATCTGCTAAAGTCTTTCTAGTAGCTGCAGAACTAATTCAACCTCTCTGAAGTGGTTTCAATGAGTCATCAACATTTTAATGTTTGTTGGTCTGAAAACCACAGTCCTTCGGTAGAAAACGTGTTTTCTGCACTGTTCACTGACTGATCAGAACAGCCTCAGAACAATGAAAATATCAAGTGTAAATATAGCAAAAAGACTATTTCTAGTATATTCAGCACTAAATAAAACTTTCTGAACTGTTTTCAAAGCGACAATTTTATATTTTATTTTATGCGTTCACTGCTGTTCACACAGTGCTTAGGCGTGACTGAGAACATGAAAATTTCAACTGCAACAATAGGAAAAACACTCTTTCTCGTATATTCAGCACTAAATGTACCTTTCTGAACTGTTTATCAGGGGGTTATCAACTTCTTTTTTCCTGGTCAAAAACCGAGCGTCTCTCAGCCTGAAAACGTGTTTTATGCACTGTTCACTCACTGCTCAGGGACGCCTCAGAACATGAAAATTTCACCTGCCAATATAGTAGCAGGAGTGTTTTTAGTAAGTGCCGAACTAATTCAACTTGTTTGAAGTGGTTTCAGAGAGGTAACAACATTTTCATGTCTATCTGTCTCAAAACCACAGTCCCTCGGGCTGAAAACGCGTTTTCTGCAGTGTTCACTCACTGCTCAGCGAAGGCCACAGAACATGACAATTTTACCTGCCAATATCAGCAGAAAAGGTGTTTTTAGAGGGTGCAGAACTAATTCAACCTGTCTAAGGTGGTTTCAGAGAGTTATCAAGATTTTTATTTTTGTCGGTCTGAAAACCACCTTTTCTTGAGCTGAATACGCGTTTTCTGCTCTCTTCACTCACTGCTCAGGCATTACTCACAACATGAAAATTTCACCTGCAACGATAGGATAAACACTCTTTCTCATATATTCAACATTAAACCTACATTTCTGAACGGTATTTCAGGTGGTTAACTTTTTTTTTCTGGTCTGAATACCAGCTTTTGACGGGCTGAAAAGGCGTTTTCTGCACTGTTCACTGACTGAATGGAAAAGCTTCTGAACATGAAAATATCACATACAACTATAGGAAAAACAGCCTTTCCAGTGTGACGCCCACTTATGTGTGGTCACAGAGTGTGTGTTAGATGTCATTTAATTGTTCAGCATGGAGTTGATTAACCGGCAGGTATATGATTAGGTCAGTAGAGGGAGGGATAGGACAGAGGTTGGGCATTGAAGATGCGTGGGTAAATAGGAAGTGACATTTTTTCATTACTTTTCTCACCATCGAAAAATGTGGAAGCCTCACGTGAATCTGTCCACATTTTGTTTCAGGTTAGTTGATTATATGGTTGTCATATCAGAATATAGTTTTTTGTGATTGCATTGTACAGTAGTTTTGTCGACCAAAGTGGCTTCAGGAGAGTGCAAGGACCGTGTTTTGTTCCATGAAAGCGAATAATTACATTGCACTGAGGTCCTGGTTCAACCGTTCAAACGAGAAAATCGAATGTATCATCTATATAAATACTCATCACATCTGTGACACTGAGTTTCAAACAAGATAAATATGATTTTACTGGATGTAAGGCAGTAAAATGATTATTTTGCAAAATGTTTAAAAGAGTAATTTACAATCATAAAAATCAAGTGTTTACATTGTACAAAAACTTTATCATTTAAATGTAAAATCAGAGCGAAATACATGTCATGTTCTACTTTTATTTGACTTGTTTGATAAAAACAGATGGAAATGTGAAGTGCAAACGTCATTGACATGATTCAGAACGACAGCTTGTTAAGCAGATGTGATCTGCAGCAGCAGGGTCATTAGCACGTCTTGTTTACTTCTCACTCGGTCTACAGCAGCATTTCCTGCCTATAGGACTGTGGATTTCCTGTCAGCAGACCCCACGCCCAACACAAATGAAGCTCCATCCATCAACATGTAGAAACGCCGGAGGGAAAAAAGTGCAGATGAAAACTGCTCCCACAAACTACTGCTTCATGTTTTCCATTGCCAATATGCAAACGTCACTGTGATGCAAGCTTGGTCGGCTGCGTCAGGGGCCTCATCACCGGGGGCCCAAAAACGCAGTTTATCTCCATGCTGCCTCCCAAGTCATCAGACTAGAGACGCTTAAAAGGGCCAATATGCAGCAGCCGGTAAATGATGTGTTTCATGGGTGGTTTTTGAAGAGTTGATTAACCGGCAGGTATATAATTCGGTCAGTAGAGGGAAGGGTAGGACAGAGGTTGGGCATTGAAGATGTGTGGGTAAATAGGAGGTGACACTTTTTTTCATTGCTTTTCTCACCATCGACAAATGTGGAAGCCTCGTATGACTCTGTCCACATTCTGTTTCAGGTTAGTCAAATCCATTTTTTTATAATGTTTGTTCCACTTGGGATTGACTGATTCTGAGTCTGAGTGTGAGGATGGTGATTCAGTTTTTAAGTATACTGTTTTTCCTTCGTACGTTGAGTTCGCTCTGTGTAGATGTGGCGCTTGTAAGCTAATACTGACAACCGACGTTGACATGGCACGGGTGATTGAGTTGTGTGGAGTTCAGTTTGCTTGTGGTGAATAACGGTGTTTGGTAAAAAGTAAGGTTTTATTATTTCTCAACACTAGCCAAAAGGTTTAATGGCAGAATTATACATTCAGATGAAAAGCAATTATGCATGTGGTTCATGATGTCTGACAGTTGTTGTATGACAAAGTGAGATGTTTGTGAGTGATGTTTCAGAAAGACATTTAATTGTGGTGTGGGTTACCACAATAAAAAAACATAATCCCTTGGATTACTTTTCTCACCATCGACAAATGTGGAAGCCGTGTGTGACTGTCCGCATTTTGTTTCAGACGGCATTCTACTGACCACATTAAGACACCACTTTTTAACTGTGGACAAGGTCACAGTATTCAGACCTGTTACAGATGCATAGTTTTAGATAGAAGTTTTCTTCCTACGCTTTTAGATGGAGCAGAGGTGAGAGCAGTCGACTGGTCTCTCCAAGATGAGCAGCAATGATCAGCACGGCTATGATTTGGACAGCTGGGATAACCCCGCCCCTTCGACAAGCGACGGTGTCCCCCCCCCCCGGTGCAGCGGCTGTGTGAGGAGGAGGCGCCACGAGCGGAGAACCACGCCGACGGACTGTTGAAACTCAAAATCTCTGTAGAGTGAGAAAGGATCTGTGATGGATGAGCCGGTCCACGGAGCACACAAAGAGCGCAATGATGTTCTCAAGCGCTGTGAGCTGGTTGCCGACAGCGTAAACACCATTCCACTGCGCAATGGAGACTCTGTCAGCGGTGGGTGGGATGGTCACCCCTCAGGGGGGAGGTCGAGCTCCCGGGGCGAACGCATCAGGCATGGCGCATGACGGCTGAGTGAGCGGGAACGGTGAGCCGCCAATCCAAACCCTCCACCAGGCAGTAAGCTCCGTACCTGACCAAGTGCGGTCCTAGTGGGAGTGGAGTGTAAGGACCGTGCCGGGAATAGTCCGGATTTCTTCCAGTTGTGGGCAGACAACATGCGGTCCTGCCCTTGGTGTAGTCTCGCCATCCAACGCCAGCTGGCCGTTAGTGAAGTGGTATGATTCTTGAGCTGCCGGTGGAGAGAGAGCTCAACTTTGATACGACGGAGGCGGATGACATGAGGCGCAGGAGAAGATCAAGCGGGAACGTGCTTGATTCCACCACACGGAACTCATCCAACTCTGGGAAGTCTCCAGACGCACCTCATAGAAGCGCCTGGCTCTCGTCAAACTCATCCCATGGCTTGGAAGCAGGAAATGTGGATGGAATGAAAACGGTTTGGCTGCTTGTAGCCCAGTCGCAGCGCCCTATTCGTAGAGGTTTAGTGTTGAATATACGAGAAAGTTTTTTTTTCCTATAGTTGCAGGTGAAACTTTCATGTTCTGAGGCATCGCTGAGCAGTGAGTGAACAGTGCAGAAAACGCGTTTTCAGCCCGAGGGATTGTGTTTTTTTGTCCGACAAACATAAAAATGTTGATAACTCTGTGAAACTACTTCAGACAGGTTGAATTCGTCCTCAGCTACGACAAAGACGCCTTCTGCTATAGTTGCAGGTGATGTTTTCATGTTCTGAGGCTTTTCTGATCAGTGAGTGACCAGTACAGAATATGCATTTTTAGCCTGAGAGAAGCTGGGTTTCGGACTGTCAAAAATACAATAGTTGATAACCCTCTAAAAACAGTTCAGAAATGTAGGTTTAGTGTTGAATATGCTAGAGAGAGTGTTTTCCCTATAGTTGCAGGAGAAAAAACGTTTTGCCTGTAGTTGCAGGTGATATTTTCATCTTCTGAGTCCCGCCTAAGCAGAGCAGAAAACACGTATTCAGCCCACGAAAAGGTCGTTTTCAGACCAACAAGGATTAAAATGTTGATTACTTTCTGAAACCACACAGAGAGGTTTAATTAGTTCTGCTGCTACAAGAAATAACGCTTCTGCTATACAGTCAGGTGAAATTTTCATGTTCTGAGGCATCGCTGAGCAGTGACTGAACTGTGCAGAAAACGCGTTTTCAGCCCGAGAGAGGCTTGGTTTCTGACGAGGAAAAAAAATATTGTTGATTACACCATGAAAATAGTCCAGAAACGTGGATTTAGTGCCGAATATACTCGAAAGAGCCTTTTTCCAACAGTCGCAGCTGATATTTTCATGTTCTGGCACTATTCTGAGCAGTGAATGAACAGTGCAGAAAACGGGTTTTCACCTGAGTGAGGATGGTTTTCAGAATCGACAAACATAAAAATGTTATCACTCTGCAACCACTTCAGAAATGTTGAATTAGTTCAGCACCTGCTAGTATGACCACTCTAGCTATAGTGCCAGGTGAAATTTTAATGTTCTGAGACAGCCCTGAGCAGAGAGTAAACAGTGCATAAAACGCGTTTTCAGCCCGTGGGACCTGTACCTTTCAGACCAACAAACATAAAAATGTTGATAACTCTCTGAAACCCCTTCGGAGACATTGAATTTGTTCTGCAGCTACGAGACAGACCCCGTCTGCTAAGCTGGTGTGCGCTCATGACTCCTGTTTGGACTCTGGCTAGAATCAAAAAGGAGTCCAAGTACGTCAGAATCCGCAGACCCTGTCTCCTTAGTGGTTTGAGCCACTCCTCCACGCACTTGGCAAAAAAATGAGGCACTCGACACTAGAGACCGTGTTGTGGAAGTAGGCCTCTGCAAGATCTATGGAGGTCATCCACTCTCACACTCTGACACACTCCAGGAGTCTCCTGGTAGTCCGGAACCGCTGTCTGGTCATGAATTGGTTGAGGAGACTGAGATCCAGAACAGGTGTCCACTCTCCTGTCTTCTTGGGTTCCAGAAAGTACCCGGAGTAAAACCCAGTGTAGGAGGATCGCTTAGGAACTAACTCGATTATTCCCATTGTCAGGAGAGCGCGGTCCTCCTCCATCAGACATGACAGCTGGTTCTCTGAGTTCATTCAGGTCCATGTGGTGACGCAGAACCTGGGGGTTGACTGTAAAACTGAAGGACGTGTCAATGACCGTGTATTTTCTCGATCCATATGGGCAGGTGAGGAGACAGGCGCTTTCAGTTCGGAAGATATTCTGTCAAGACACGTGCCCAGAGCACAAGAACAGACCCGGCCTCCGGGGCGGGTCTAGGACGAAAGGGTCGTCGGTGCACAGCGCCCTCTCCTCTGGGGACTTCAAGTCCCGCTGGTTCTTCAAAAACAGACTCACTTTTGTCAGCTGAGCCGTCAGAGGAATTCGGTTCCCCAAACTTGCAGTGTACCTTGATCTGACACTGCAATTCTCCTAAGATGTACACCCGAGGGACTGGCCCAATCATCCTCAGAAAGAGATGACTCTGTAGATGACGATGTCCTACCTGCCTCTGAGAGGTTTGCAGGGCTGCAGAGAACAGAATCACAGACACACATCCTATCAGACGTTGCACGAGGGAGCTGAGAACCGAGCATGTCTGGCACGCTGCGCCTACTCAGTGTTCCTCTGAAGTGGTGACTTTCGCGGCCCTGTGGCGACCCCTGCTAAAAACTGGCGAGTCTGAGCAATAAGAAGAGTTAATGGCAGAATTGAAACTCCCCTGACTTTTGGCTGGTACCAGGATCTTTTGAGAGACGGGAAAGAGTTATTTGATGTCTGTGCTTCATATTGTGGCGAATCTGAGGAAAAACATAACGTCTTGGCTCCAGAAACTTCCCCAGGGACAGTTCTGGCGTCAGGTATAAGGAGGCAGAGAGCCTGTTACTATACTGCTCGGTCTCCTGAGACGATGTCAAACAAAAACTAATTTTTGAAGCCGGAGTTCGGACTGACTGGAGCCGGAAGAGAATTTGGCGAGTGAGAAACCTTTATTTTGGGCAGAGAAGAAACAGACCCGATACCAAAGTAATGCATCTTTTTTTCCAAGTTCGACTTTGGTTTAGATGCATACTTTTAGATACAAAGTTCTTCCTATGCTTTTGGAGGGAGCAGAGGTGAGAGCAGCCGACTGGTCTCTCCAAGAGGAGCGGCGATGATCAGCGCGGCTATTATACGGCTGTTCCCCAAAGCCGGCGGCTGTGTGTGGAGGAGGCCCCGCGAGCAGAGCACCACGGCGGCGGACTGTTATGTCTCCAAAATCTCTGGTGGACTCCATGGAGCTCTTAAAGAGCGCGATGATGTTCTCAAGCGCTATGAGCCGTTTGACGACAGCATAGACACAATTCTACTGAGCGATGGTGGCTCTGTCAGCGCCGGGTGGGATGGTCACTCCTCATGGGGGAGGTCAAGTTCCAGGGGCGAGGGCATCGCGCATTACGGCTGATTGAGAGGGAACGCTGCGCTGCAAATCCAAGCCCTCCACCTATTGAGCTCCGTACCTGAACACGTGCGGTCCTTCTGTGGAGTGTCAGAACTGCGCTGGGAATAGTCCGGATTGAATTGGACTAGAAGCGGATGTTTACCTAACAGACGGCAGTTCACATCCATTTGGCATTATATGCTTTGAGTGTTGCGGGTGCTTTAGCATTTCGAATAGTGAACTGCACTTAGGGGGCAGAGGACTGCCTGCTAGCCTTGAAGTAGTCATGCCCCAGCATCAGAGTTCTTAATAGAGTAATTTCTGCCCCGTGTTACAGGACTGTTTGGGAGGCAGGCAGGCTCCAGGGACAGCTGGACACAAACATATTCCAGGAATATTACACCAGCCTTTCTACTTCACTGGAAGTGCCAGGGCACTCCGCAAAATGTGATTGTGAAATTACAGAGGCGTGAGTGACTGACTCTGTCATTGTGAAATTACAGCCGGAGCCGGCGCATCTGCCACAACAAGAGAAGAAGCTTGAGACTTGAAGAGGTGCGGAGCGGCTCATCTGGACCACGGAAACTTCAGGCAGGACTGAGGTCTCGTCGCAGTCACGGGAGAGACTTGTCTCATCACCACAGCAGTGGATTTAACCGCAGGAGACTCGGCGCTTGTGGAGCTCCGTACGTGGACATCGGGACTTCGGCAGCTTCCCCCGGGGCAGTCGGCTGACCGGAGGAAATTTCTGTTTGTGCGGAAATTTGTTTTAAATAAAAGCATTGCTTGGAGCATAGTATTTGCGTTTTTTTTTTTTTTTTTTTTTTTTTTTTTATTATTATTATTCATATTGAATTCGCTCCTTCCAGTGCCTCGGCCTCGAGCGCTCCACTGGGCCTGGTAGCCTGGGGCCCTGTCCGTGAACCTGGCGACACTGCACAATGATGGTCCGGACATTTGATTCGTTCTCCCAAGTGGGTTGAAGAGACACGCCCTGTGGTAGCCAAAGCTGAAAGGAATACACACAGGATGTATCAACACAGCAGGTTTTATGCACGGTTCCAACTTCCAACAAACCGGATGGTGACACGGCAACATAACAAGAGCGCCCCCAAGTTGTGACCCCAAATAATCCCATGACACGTCATAACTTCTCGTCTCCCTCAAAATGTTCACGTCTTCCAACTTCACTCCCAAAACTCTTGTCCCCAAATAAGTCTAAAACTTAAGTCTAAAATAAAATAATAAAATAGTCATAAAATAGTGTGGAACTTAAACGACGAAACCAAAACAAAACAAAACAAAAACATGCCTATTTATGCTAAAGAATAAGAAAATAGCAACCAACTTGGCCTAAAGGCCTTTTATCTATTGATCAGCACCTACAAGTCTGAGGCCATGGTTCTTCACCGGAATAAGGTGGTTTGCTCTCTCCAGGTCGGTGGAGAGTTCTTGCCCCAAGTGGCGGAGTTTAAGTATCTCAGGGTCTTGTTCTCGAGTGAGGGAAAAGGGGAGCGTGAGATTGATAGACGGGTTGGTGCAGCTGCAGCAGTGATGCGGTCGCTGTATCGGACCGTCGTGGTGAAGAGGGAGCTCAGTCACAAGACGAAGCTCTCGATTTACCCATCTACGTTCCCACCCTCACCTATGGTCACGAGCTTTGGGTAATGACCGAATGGATGAGATCGCGGATACAAGCGGCTGAGATGAGTTTCCTCCGCAGGGTGGCTGGGCGCACCCTTCGAGATAGGGTGAGGAGTTCGGTCATCCGGGAGGAGCTCGGGGTGGAGCCGCTGCTCCTCCACATCGAGAGGAACCAGTTGAGGTGGCTCGGGCATCTGATCCGGATGCCCCCTGGACGCCTCCCTGGGGAGGTGTTCCGTGCATGTCCTACCGGGAGGAGACCCCGGGGAAGACCCAGGACTCGCTGGAGAGATTATGTCTCCGGTCTGGCCTGGGAACGCCTCGGGATCCCCAGGGATGAGCTGGAGGAGGTTTGTGCGGACCGGGAAGTTTGGGCTTCCGTGCTCCGAATAGTGCCTCCGCGACCCGACCCCGGATAAGCGGTAGAAGAAGGTGAAGGTGAAGGTAAGGTGACGTTACAGAAATCGTCAGGAAGGACATAACGAATAAAGCGCTGGTGTCTGAAGTCGTGAGGCTCCTAAAACTACAAGGACCTGGTGGTAACAGACGTCGTGGACTGACCTGACTGAAGTTCAACCACAGTAAGGTCCATTTGGAGCCTGAATTTTTAAAAGCACCGTGGGTGATTGTGTTTTGAGGTTGCTGTTTTGTTTATTAATTATTTTAAATTATTATTTTATTGTTATTATTATTAAATTGTGGCCAACCATGATGGTTTTCCTTCTGGTTCTGACCCTGAATCCACCCACAACCAGGACACTACACCACACCTCATTGACCAGAGTGCTTCACCGACACGCATGTTTCTGTCTGGCTTGTTTGACGGCATGTCTGAGGAGGATGTAGAGCTGGTCTATGATCCGAGTATAAATGAAAACATGGAGTCCATTTTTTTTTTCGCTGAGAGAGAGGATAATCGTATTTTAAATATTGTTCCTGCATCATCTCGGGAAGGTAGGGCTGATACCTCTTTAGACAATGGCGATTGGTAAGAAAGGTTTGTTGATAATCAACAGACGGCTGATTCAGGGACACCAGCTCTTGACCCTCTGATAGATGTGTCCGGCTCCAGCTGTAGCGATGACAATGTTGATGATGACGGTGATTCGGTTCAGGAAGGATGCTGTGTAAGAGGTACCGGTATTGAATCAGAAGTCATAGAGCCTTTTAACACCGATAGGATGAGAAGGGTGCTAACACGTCCTGCTGTACCCGACACTCCTGATTTAGCAACTTTCTACAGAGGTTTGATGCAACAGGTCAGAGAGTTGGCAGATGAAACGCAGAGACTAGCACATCGAGAGGATGTGGTTCAGCTTGAAGTGGTTGGTGAAGATGTTCAAGAACATGTTAATGTTGTGGTTGAAGGTGACGGGGAAAATATGTACCCTGCTTTTGAGGCCCTCCTGAGCAACACCATGCAATCTGACAGAGTCATAGTTATGGGTAAGATAATTGAATTAACGGTCCAAATTGTGCATAACCCTCGAGGTGGCGCTAAACGCAAACTCAAGAAGACACTGCATGCCAAAATTTTTGGTAAAAAATGATGACATCTCTACAGTCTCTAGTTGGTAGTGATGGAACTGATCAGCTTTGCTTTGCAATCAGCCTTTCTTGTCTCCTTAATCCTAACCGTACGTATCAAGATTGTGTTGAGTTGGGGAGGGAATTACAAAACAAAGCTGGTTTAGATTCTCAAACACATATCACATTCACAGATATACCCCTGTTTGAATGGATAGTGAGGCGTAAAATTGTTGTGTTTCATAAAACAACAGCAAACCAACCATTAGCGCATTATGCCACAGGTTTTGCTGATGGTTCGGATCCTTCATACTTGTTTCTACTTCAGGGACACTATTGCGGGGTAAAAAACCCAAAGGGTTTTTTAGGAAGACGTCACTTTTGCGTCAGCTGTCATAAGGGGTATGAAGATAAATCACAACACATCTGCAAAGGTCACCGTAGCGTTTGTCACAATCCTGTTTGCCCTACAGAGGTCCCAAAGCCTGTAACTTGTGGCGATGGTTGCCGGGTTTGTAGAACACCTTCCTGCATTGTGAGACACAAAGAGATTGGCGCTAATGGGAGCAGTCTCTGCCAGATATACAAAAAATGTGAAAAATGCGGAAGGTGCCGGTATATCCCATTAAAACAGGGTAAACCTAACAGTTGTTGCGGTGTGCTTAAATGTAAAATCTGCAATGTAGAATTATCATCGACAAACGAGGTCCACCAGTGCTACATTCAGCCCATTGCCAGGAAGACTGAGCCTCCTGATCTGTTTTGTTGTGATTTTGAAACGTTTACAGACGACCAAGGTAGACATGTCCCTTCTTTAGTGTGTGTAAAGACGCAGAGAGGTGAAGAATAGATGTTTAATGGTCTCGAATGTGTTCGAGCGTTTCTTTTATATTTCAGAAAGAATTGGTTTAGAGTTGTGTTTTTGTTGCACATAATGCCAGGGGCTTTGACAGCGTCATTGTCTTCAGAGGTATGCTTGACGAAGGGTTAATACGTAAGAGGATAATCATGACCGGTAGTAAGATATTTGTCTTGAGGATCCTTACTACAAGCTAAAATTTATCGACTCTCTCTCATTCCTAGCCATGCGACTCAGCTTCATGCATAAAGCTCTAGGTTTCACCGAGCAGTGCAAGGGTTTTTTTTCCACACAAGTTGAGCTTGAAAGATCGTCTGCATTACATAGGGGTGTATCCTCCTCCATCAGACTACGGCTTCGAGGGCATGTCAGACCCTGAACAGAAAGATTTTTAAAGCTGGTATGATACTGTGCGTGATAATTCTTTCAATTTCAGGAGTGAAGCTATTCACTATTGTAAAAATGATGTTGACATTCTGGCCAGAGGATGCATGATATTTAGAGAGGAGTTTTTTAAAGAAACAGGTGTTGCACTCTCGTCCATAACAATCACCTCTGCGTGTATGGCTGTTTTCAGGACCAACTTTTTAAAACCAGACACATTAGCAATACCATGTCCCAACAATTATGTAATAAAAGGTAACAAGAGGTTCTCACATGCTTCCATCCATTGGTAGCTATGGGAATCACACAGACAGGGCATTTTGATACAACATGCCTTGAACCGTGGGGAGATGGTGTTTGGCCAGTATTTTGTTGACGGTTATGCTAAAGTTGACGGTGTTAAGCAGGTCTGGGAGTTTTATGGATATTTCTCCCACGGTTGTCCTTCATGTGTCGACCCACATGCAGTCTGTCTGTTAAGAGGTAGACCATATGGTGAATTTTACTCTGCTACGATGGAGAGAGAGCAGGCGTTAAAGTCTGATCATGAAGTGCATCTTATTACCATCTGGGAACACGAATGGCGTTCACTTCGACAATCGTGTGATAATCTCAGAGATTTTCTCTTAGATTTTGACACCCCTGAGCCTCTCAACCCTCGTAATGCCCTCTACGGCGGTAGAACCAGCGCTTTAAAGCTGCGTTACACGGCCAACCTGGTGAAAAAGTTGATTACGCTGATGTCACCTCTGTATCCTTACGTCAACAGCACGTGTTCCTAGGTCACCCCCGAAAAATTCACAAGGACTTTGGGGATCCCAGACAGTACTTTGGTCTTATCAAGGCGGTTGTCTATCCTCCTCGGGTTTTATATTACCCGTTTTACCCTACAGAGGACCAGGCGGTAAATTACACTTCACGTTATGCAGTATCTGTTCAAGTCGTATTGTCCAAGACAGTGGCTGTACGCATAATGATGATGAGCGTGCTTCGACAGGGGTCTGGGTCACGGTTGAGTTCAACAAGGTTCTGGACAAGGGATACAAGGTGGCCAAGATTATCGAAGTATGGCATTTTGATAGATCTAGTGATTGTATTTTCACAGGTTACATCCGTACATTCCTGGAGGGCAAGCAGGAGGCTTCTGGTTACCCTGCTGAGGCCGTTGATCAGGAAAGCCACGACAAATACATTTAGGATTATCAAGCACATCGGGGGATTTTGCTTTGTGCTGATAAGATTTGTCACAACCCTGCAAAGAGACAGGTGGCTAAGGCTTTGGTTAATAGCCTTTGAGGCAAGTTCTGTCAGAAAGAGAACATGTCTCAGGTTTCTGTAGTGTCAGACCCCAACGAGTTTTTCAGTTTCTTGCTTTCAGGGAAATACGAGGTCAGCTACTTTAACATGCTGGATGAGAAAAAAGTTGTGATCCAGTGGCGTTACAAGGGTCTCTACCCTCCTGGTAAAAGCACCAATGTTTTTATGGGAGCTTTTACTTGCAGAAGGATGTTCTCTATGTTGACACAGACAGCTTGATATATGTGGTGAAAGACAGCAAGACGCCTTTAAAATTAGGTAACTATCTCAGTGATCTGACTGATGAACTCGACGGGGATAGCATCGAGGACTTCGCTTCGGCGGGTCCTAAGACATATGGTTATAGGACCAAAGGACAGAAGAAGGTTGTGATGAAAGTTAAAGGTATCATGCAAACAAAAGAGTCTTTTCAGCAGATAAACTTTGACTCCGTCAGAGATCGTGTAGAGGGCTATTTACAGAATTCACCTGATGGGGTGCTTGAGACCCATCAACACAATATTGTGAGGGATAAAAAAAACATCACTTTAAAAAACAGATCAGTTCCTACAAAACTCGATAAGAGACATGTGCGATAAGAGACGATTTTTTTTGTACGGCACAACCAAACCTTTTGGGTTCTGAGTTTTGAGTGGATGACTGGGTCATTATGGAAGAAATTCATTTTGATCCGCGCTTGAAAACATCATTTTCATGTCTAGTGGTGGGACCATCAGGGTTAGGAAAGACCCATGTATACTTGTGATGGATGATGTCAATTGTAAATAAAGATTGTATGTATGTATACGTCTTTTGAACCTATGTACAGTGAATTGCAAAAGATGAATAAAAATATCAAATTCATTGAAGGTTTACCTAAATCTTTTGAAAATGAAGATGTATTTCCTTCTGATAGAAAACATTTGACAGACATCATAAAAATATGAGTGTTATAATGGTGACGCAAAACTTATTTCATCGTAGTAAATATAGTTGTATCCTCGCAATAAAACGCAGATAAAAGTTCTTGCTCAACAAGTTTACCCGTCTCAAAGAGTTTTCTTTCAAGAAAGCTTTGAAGATGCTACAGCTGGCGCTCACGGGTACTTAATTGTTGATCTAACACCCTCATGTCCAGAACGCTACAGACTAAGGACTGGGATACTTCCTCATCAACGTCACACTGTGTCCATACCAAAAACGTCTGCTTAAGTCATGTCAGCACATATAAAAAGAAACGCAGGTTTACTTAAGGAACTATACTATGCTCCTTAAATGAAACGTAAAGACATTTTGATGCATAGTTCTCGGGACTTTATTCAAGCTCTCGATGAGATCGCCCTGAACGTTTTGAAGGGGAATGTACTGTTGTCGCAGGCTCAGTTAAAAAAAACTGAAAAAACAGAAGAAAAACATCTGTCACGGGTCAAGGACGTGGAGCGGGACCCAAGCGCAGTGGTGAAAGTCACAAAAGGCAGGACCGAGTCAAAAACAATATTTTAATAATTAAACAACAAAATCACGACAGAAAGCGTCACCGAACCGGGAGACACAAGATAAAGTCTAAATGTCCAAAACAGAGTAACCAAACGAGCCGAAGTCCATATACAAGAATAAGAGACCAAACAGAAAGCGTCACCAAACTGGGAGAATCAAACCAACTTAAATTTGGGAACGGAGAGACGAAAGTACAATGAACAGAGATAGAGACAAAAGAAACCAGGAAAGGCGGAAACAGGAAGAAACCGAACACTAAGTCAGGCACCAGGGTTTAAGACAAAGAAATCCAAAATAAGCTAACTAGCGCACAGAACAAGAGAACGAACAAGGAGAGCCAAGAGAACGAGGAGTTACCACAGGGAACAAAGGAGAGCGTCACAGAAACTAGAGAAGAAATCACAGGGAACAAAGGACTCCATCTGCAGGAACTAGAGGAGTCGATCACAGGGAATAATAGGGGACGATCTGGCACACGGTGCTGGAGTCCAGGTGCTCTAATACTCAGGTGATCTGGGGTTGATTGGCTCCAGCCATGTGCCACACAAACAGGAAGAACGGAGGAAGAAAACAAAACAAGACTCGCATGACAAAATAAAAGCGGAATCATGAGAACATCAGACTCTTGGCTAATAAAAAGGCGTGCGTGAAGCGTAGATGAAGGATTCTTATAAAGCAATCGGGAGGATTCCTGTTGCCGTTGCTAGCGGCTGCCGTTCCAATCATTGGAAATCTAATAGGAGGACTTGTAAAGAAGTAAAACACGATGAAGACTGTCCAGAAAATGTATCTGGTCTCTCCTCAGCAAATTAACCAGTTATCAAGTCCAACCTCCGACATCTGTGAAACTGCCAAAGATGAATTGAATGAGAAGATGAGGACCATTCTGAATGATTCTCAGTTAAACTCGTATGAGAAGATTAAAAAGTATGATGCTCTATTGCAGAGATATTTAACCTTTACAAAACAGGATCAGAGAGACCAAAGGAGAGTAACTCTGACTTTACAACGAGACAGAGTCAGCGATCACCCCCACGACTCTGACAGTCGTGTCGAAAGTGTTCTAAAAACACCCTTTGTAACAGATGACTTGGGTCAGGATATTCTAAATATCCTTCCGTCAAAAGCTCGAAGAAATGCTGAATACATTATCCAGAGGATATCCAAAAATGGTGATGGTTGGAATATGAATGGCAAATTTATGTATGAAGGAAATGCTGTAAAAGGCTCTCATGTGATTGATATATTCTAGTACCTTTCCCTACCGCATAATAAAAGAAGTTCTCCATTACCTGCGGGATGGTCCTAGTTTCTCGTCACATTATTAAAGCTAAACATCCCTCTCACACTGCTGTCCAATCCTGAAGCGAGGGCTCAATATCAGAGACTTAAATCGAATTCTATCTTGCGAAAGAAAAGTATAGCTGAAAGCTGGTCTCCTGATTACAGATTTTTTTTAACACACGAACAAACAAAATAGGATTAGTCACAATAGTCTTTAAAATACAGAAGAGAACAGAGTATGTTGTTTCCACGGACAGTGTGCACATCTTTTTAGACATTGTTGATGTCCTTTCACAAAGTTGTATACCATGAGGTCATATTTTAAGGTATCGTCACTGTATAGACTTAATACTTCTTGGATACACAGCCCTCTAGCACGATGATGGAGGTAGAAGATGCAATGATGACTGTGATTGCAAACTCCAATAGTTTGCTACCTCTATTGTTGTGAACGACGTTAGTTTCTGACTTGTTCCTCCTTTGCCCCGAATGTTTCCATTTTCATCGTTCTCACCAGTACATCCGTACGAATATATTTTCCCCGAGCTTCTCCTGGACGGGAATCAAAAAAACATAAAAAACTAACTGAAGCTTGTGCCGTGGAACTTGATCCTCCTTTATTGAAAGTAATGGTCTCAGGAACATCCAAAAATCCAAACTTAACGGTCAAAACCTATATGTCCATGTTGTTCTTAACAACCCAACACAAATCAACCACGAGCTTACCTTGCGCATCCGCCGTTTTTTTCAAAAGACAAAAGTGGCCTTCAAATTAAAACCCACATATATTTATGTAAAGCACTAAACCACAAAACGACTACCTAACAGTGTAAACAATATCAAGTGAAACTTACTTTGGCACTTACAATGACCACATACAAACGATAGAGGGTTCTGTAGTAGACCATTGTTGTACTTGATGTTGCCTGAATGTTTCTTGAGAAACTTTAAAATACTTTCAGGGTAATGTGCAAAGTAGGGCCCCATTCCAAATGAGTCAAAGAAAGTTGTTCTACCGTCTTCTTCGAGAGTTAAACTCTGCCAGTGCTCTCCTGGTTTATGTGCCGGATGTGTGTTGACGATTAAATATTCAGGCGGTCTGAGGGGGTTGTGTAAATTGAGGCAACTTATCCGACGGCCATACACCGTAAAATGTGTCGCTCAAGAGACCTCTCAGCAGCCTCTGTAACTGGAGATTGTCCATAACTTTTTAATAATAGTCCACCAGCACTTGTCTTTTCGCATCAATCTCCAGAATGGAATCATAACAAGCGTACACAATCAGTATTACGGTGTTTGGTAAGGGTACTATGAATCTCATCTCCAGTCTTAAATTCCCATTTGAGACAGGGGAGAGAGCGTCGTTGTTGTCGGCTGGATTGAGATTAAATGCAAACAGTGAATAACCGCTGTTAAAACCTTCGCAGTCAATGCTTAGAGGTAGATCCTTCAAATGTCTTCCTGTAGCTAAAATCATGGTATATGCCGTGGTGGAGATCCCAGACAAGTGGCTGGTGAGGGTCCAGGAGTCCAGCTGGCTGCGCTATGGCAATGAAGGAGGTGAAGGTTGTGGAGTAGAGGTGCAGGCAGGCTGAAGTTCTAAGGCAGAAAAGACCGACTGAAATAACTCAGATAATGCAATATCCAGGCAGTGGCAAATAGCGGAATATCTCGCTTGAAGACAAACCATGAAGGGTTGACGAACAGGCGAGGACTGGCACGTTGGTCGGGTCTTTATACCTTCAGGAGATTGGAGGCAGGTATGGATGTGACTAGGTGGGTTGGGCGGTGACGTCAGCGGAAGAGGTTGTGACAGACTTTCTTCACAAACAGAGAGGCGCCAAGGATTTTCAGACGAAAGGTGGAGTCGCGGGGTCCGGTCAGGCAGAAGGCATCATTCGCCCTAGTGAGTTTAATAACAGTGTCTCACAGAAAAATATGTCGCCGTGGAGAGGACCGAGAAGATGTTCTTCTCTGGATCTGCTCGTGAACTCTGCCCGTTTATTCAGGCCTGCGTTGGGACCGTTTACAGTCAACCAACACAGGTGTGTCTTGGTAAAAAAGACCGGCGCTAAACCGTGTTTTAAGAGTGTCGCCTGAAAAGTTGAGAAGTGTTTTGATCATAGCTCTGTACGGGTGAGTGGAACTGGACTGCGAAATCCTCCGATCCCCCAGGACCACATCACACTGGTCAAAGATGGTGTTTAGAGGATAATTCATGAGACCGACTGTTGCGTCGTTAGCCAGCGGTGTGCTATCAGTGTTAGTAATTCTTGCACGCACGTGTAGAAGGGTGTCGTTTAGGTCTAGATACTTTTCACCGTCTCCTGCTATAAAAAAACTCAATCGGTCCTCCTTCGCTGATAGCGGCTACTGGAGCAATTTCAGTGTAAATTGGAAAGCTGCGTAATTGGCGGCGTGAATAAATCCAGTTCTGCCAATGTGCATTCAGCAGATTTCTGGTGTAGGAGTGCCATGTTACTGTATATAAAGTTTTTTAAAATATATCAGAGCTCCCTCTGGACTTCCTCTTGGCCCATTTGCTTCTGTCAACTGACTTCTTTCTTTTTTTGTTTGGACGTTTATTTGAGCTCTGTCTTACACGTCGTCCTGGAGGGCGTCTCTTTGTCCTTCGTGATAAGACGGCTATACCGCCTGACCCTTCCTGTCTCTGTTGATCGCTCATTCCTCTCACGGTATGGGTGAACATATCCAAGGCTATGTTACCCACGTCTTATTTGAGATGGGGTTTCGCTTTGACAATTCCTGATGATCCATGATACAAACCAAAACATTTTTGAGAAGAGGGAACGGATGCCTCGTCCGTACATAACCGGGTCACCGTAGAAACCGGGTAGATCTCCGCCCACCTGTTTTTCATAATATTGTACAAATCTGTGCGGGTCGTCTCTTAAGCCTGTGTGGACCATTTTGTTTGTTTATGACTTGGTCTGCAAAGGCTGGTTATCTCTCTGGTGTTGTGATGATGAATGGATTTCCAGACGACGATTAAAGGGTTATATAATATCCTCTCAAGTAACAGGTCTAAAGTGTAGAGTCACCACCACCTTTCCAAAGGTAAAATTGACTGGTTTGTTAAGATCTGATTTAATTTGTAACTGAATATTTTCAATATGGCTCTTGGCAACCGGTAAATAGTAAGCAGGGTTAAAATGCTGTGTGATTATATCTGAGTAACTACCCTTGATTTCCACCGTTCTTAAGAGCGGTGCATACGCATCCCCTACAAGCTGCGGTCTTACAGCGTCGCTGTAACAGTAGCGATGGTAAAACCCCGCTTTTAAATCAGGATGGGGCGCTCTGAACTCACTTAAAAAGCATTAGGTTCTGACCGTCTCCTTGAAGATCAATTTTTTGCCGTGCACCGTCAAACAGGAAGCGTATATCGTCATTGGTTTTTTTAAAGGTTTGCTCCAACTCGGTTGAAATCTGATTAATAGAGTTTTAATATCCACCCTTGAACTTCAGTTTGGAAATATCTCTTCCCGCCATTTTGAAATGTCAATCAACCACTCGCGATTCGTCTTTTGTCCTCTGAGCTGAGGCGCTGGCGTCTCATGGCTCTGTGAAATTCATCTTTATAGCGCCGCAACCTGTTAGCATCTGATTCTGATCCCCTCGGGGGAGTCGTGTTTGTGTTGGAATCAGGTCCTCTAGGGTTCGGTTTCCAGTAAAATGATGCCGCATCCTCCGGAATATTATTCCATGTGTGAGGGTATGTAATCTCCGTCAAAGCAACCTCCCATTTTCCGTTTAAATCGATATGTTGTGCTAAATCAACGCGGAAAGTACCAATCGAGTTGTCTTTAAAAACTTTTGCACTGGCCTTTGATGGTAAAGTCACATAGAAGCGTGCGTTCTTTGAGCCGTACATGATGATATGATGCCTGTTGTAAAGGAGGATCGTCTTATATATTTTTTATACCTGAAGCTTTTACCCACCTTTTGAATTTTTCAGGCCAGTTCTTCCACTGGACAAAGACCTGTCTTTCTCCTTTAACGACGCGTTCCTTGAGAATCTTTTCAGCGTGAAATACTTCCTTAACCAGTTGCACTCTTTGTAATTCTTGATCATAAAATGACCGCTGGATGGGTTCACCGTCGAAATCTTTCAATTTATGTACAGGCGGGTTGCGGTGGATACATTCAGTTATCGTGAATATCTCTTCTGTAAAACTCTGCTCATACTTTTTGTGAAATACACCTCATAGTTTTGATATCCTAACATGATCGCCCTCCTTAAATTTTGGCTTCTGCCGACCTTTCGACGGTCTAATGTAAAGATTGTCAAACACTTGCAGACTATTTTCTTTAGTTACTTCCATCGGTGTCATTTTTATACTACTGTGATAGCTGTGATTATAACTCTTTACTAGATCCTGTAAAACCTCGATGTAATGTAATCTTTTTAGCTGTAAAATATCTCCACATCCGATTTTTAAGAGTGCAGTTAAATCTCTCAACCACAGAGGCCTTAAAGTCACTCGCTGTTGAAAAATGAATAATTCTCTTCCTTTCCATCAAAGCCCGGAAACTCTTGCTAAAAAATGCTTTCCCATCATCCGTCTGTAGCTTTGCAGGCGTCCCGCTCTCATCCAGCACTGATTCAAACGCCTTCATTGTCTCAATCGCAGTTTTTCTTTTTAAAATGCGTAAATAGGCCTTCTTTGAAAATACATCTATAACGGTCAATAAGTAATTTTGATCGTCGTTATATCTAGCCAATGCCTGCATGTCCCATCGGTCGGCCTGGAATTGTTGAAGAGGCCTGTGAACAAATACTCTGCTTCTCGGCTGGTTTACGCACGGTGTAAGCATCCTGTTTTGATGAAAAATCTTCAATAGATTTAGAACTGACTGGTTTTCCAGTCTCATCCTGCACCCCTGGACGAAGGCGACTCACACCTCCAGAGGTCCCGGGGTGAAGAGGATTGTAATAAACTCTTTTAATGATGTGTTTCACCGTCATGTTAAACGAGAAATGAATGAGCTGAGATCCAAATATACTTCTTAATGTTTTTTATTCCACAGGTTATGTAAGGATTCAAACGTAATGTTATACAAAGAGAGTAAAAGAGTAAAAAAAAATAAAAAAAGTATCACATACGAGGGAATCTCGTGTTTGTGACATCGACCAGGACCGGCGTTCTATTCCAGATTCTACTTGCTGAATCCAGACGTTCAATTAGAGGATCCTCATGCTCATGTTTGATGTATTCATTCCAGACACTTGATTTTGGAGACCTCATTTCGAGCAAGACTGTCTCAGCCGTAGCCTTGGTTCTCATTTTCTCCGGTTGTACGTCATTCAGGGTCAAGTAGTGTTGTATAGCAGACAGAAAGTTCTTGTTACAGAGTCTCTTCATCAACGGGTGGAAGTTAAGACTGTATAAATCATCCTCCATCTCTTCAAGGCAGCTGTGTTGTAGTTGGCTGGGATGGTCTACTTGGCAACCGTAGCAGATCTCCCTCCAATACCTGCGCATGGTTTTACCTGGTAGATGAAATACAACTGTCTTTAAAGCTTTCAAGAAGAAACCGCTTATCCATCCATCCGTGTCATCATTAGCTGCTGGTTCTTGGTCTTGAGAAGCTGAAGATGAAGCAGGCGGATGCACGCCGACAGTTTGGTTCTTGGGGTAGGAGGTTGGTGCTCTCCCTACAGGTTCCTCCTCATCATCCACATCTTCCATTTCAGTTGCATCAAAGTCGTCTGTGTCGTCTTTGATGGTCGCTGAAGGACAGGCTCCATCTGTCGTGTTGTTGTTAGAACCATCGTACTCATGACCATCACCAGTTACGTGTTCTACCACAGGAAATAGAGGGCTCGTCGAGGAGTTGTTCATTCCGTACCCAGTGCCGCCTGTAGCAGCTCCGAGGAAGATAGTGCCAATACCTCTCTTCCCTTCGGTCCTCATCGTTGTCTTAGTTGCTCTTGTTTCTACAGGTACGTCTGCAGGGTGTCGCTCTGGAAAAAATCCTCTTTATAGCAGCCATCAGTGAGTAGGCGGTCCAAAGGGGGCAGGACTAAAAGGTCAGTGCCTCTTTCGGCACAAGGGCATCATTCCATCAGCGGCTATGCTAGAAGAGGCCGTCGATTTTCGGAGAAACTCCTGAATTTTCTTACTCCAAGCATCCATTGGTATGGTTAACAGAGTACGAAATACACCGCAATCAGAATTAAAATACTCCAGTACGAAATCTTGTTCTTGTTCACCCGTGACTCCTGTCGATACTTTATGGATGGCCATGAAGGACCATCGTCCTGATCCTGAGATTTTAGCCAGCCATATAGCCACGAAGGACGGCTTCCTCTCCATTCGATCAGGTTTGTTAGACACGGCTCCAGCCTTCTGACGTTGTTGTTGTTGTTCTTCTTCTTCTTCTTCAGCCCTTGGAAAATTTTCTGGCTTCACCTCTATTAGCACACCACAGTCGTTAGACTGATAACACAGCCATCTCCGTAGGTTTTGTCATCATCCAGCTGATAAATGTACAATTCAGTTTTCAGGTTTGACATTTTGGTGTATTCTTCTTCTCTCTGACGAGGCAGCAAAAGAAGTGTCAAGATGCAAAATAGCCATTTTGTCACCTATGGTGACATTAGAACCCTCAGTCACACCTGAAGACATAATCTTGATCCAAGAAAATGCAGATGAAAATGAAAAGGTTTTGTGGAAACAAAAAGGAGCTACTGTGGACAATCAGGGTCTCTGGCGATCACATGAAGGCAAGCTCGTAGCTCCAACTGCACTTTTGACCATCTTGATTTCGGAGGTGCACAGTGATCTGCACTGCACGCAAGGGGGGAAGTGGTGAAGAAAATCAGACAGCAGGGATATTGGTCCCCATTTTTGCAGACAACAACAGATGAAGTGCTGAATCAATGTGAGATTTGTGAAGAAAACAACGAAAAAACATCAAGATACCAATAGGTCATATTCCAGTCCCAGAAGGTCCATTTAAACATCTTGTGATCGATTACGTTGACATGATAAAAACGGTTCAAGGGAGACGCAACATGTTGGTGGTAACTGATCGGTTAAGCTGCTGGGTTGAAGCAGCACCATCTAAAGACTTGAGTGCTGAAACAGTAATCAAATTCCTGACCAGATAAATCATTCCTCGAGTTGGCATTCCGTCAGAAATAAGCTCAGACAACGGTGCTGCATTTGTACAAAAGGTTGTGAAGGGCATCTTGCAGCAACTTCGAATCAAACAACGATTGGGTGCCGTTTATCACCCCCAGAGTCAGGGAATGGTTGAGGGGATAAATGGAACCTTGAAAGCGAAACTGAATAAGATCTGTGCTAGCACGAAGCTAAACTGGGTTGATGCGTTACCATTAGCACTGATGAGTTATCGCATGCAAACTCATCAAAGCACGCATTTGACACCACACAAGATGTTGACGGGATGGCCGATGCCGGCACCACACTTGGGGGGACCCTACAAGGGGCCTCCACTTGAGCAACTACAATCTGAACTTAGAAGTTATACGAAGCAACTAACTTCTATCCATAAGACTATCTATCTGCAGGAGAGAAAACGGGAGCTTGAGGCCGATCGTGAGGCCGGGCATTTGGTGGTTCCCGGCGACCAGGAGTATATCAAGGTCTTCCGAAGGAAGTGGCACCAGCCGAGATGTGAAGGTCCATACACCGTGGTCCGAGCAACACCAACAGCTGTCCAAGTCGAAGGCAGCGCCACTTGGTACCATCTGAGCCATTGCACAAAGGCCCAAGGCCATCACAATCAAAGAGGTAATAAAACAGGCAGTGAAGTCAATGATTTAGATAGTCAAAATGTTGATGACAAGGCTTGCTGTGATAATAAGTTGTCTGGTTTGGTTGTCACCAGGAGACGAGCTCGCGCAGCTTGCGAGACCGCAGCAGCCGACCAAAGTCCAGACCGTGACACCCTAAGTTCCAGCTAAAAAACTCGAGCATAACAGGGACTCAGTTAAGTACGATGCGATCACCCGTTGTGTGAAAAATGCCCAGAAACACAAAACGTTAAGCGTATTGGTGCAGGACAGGCGGAGTAAAAGTGGGATCCATGTCAGAGGTCAGGGAGCTCTAGGTAAAACACTGTCTGCCAAACTTGGAACCACACCACAGTCAAAAAAAAGGAAACGAAGATGACCGTCCAGTTTTGACCACCACTAGTCCTCTCTGTAATAAAACCACATTATTCGATTAATTATATTTACTATTTACACAAACCATACCTATGAAATATTTAAACTACTGGGAGAACAACTGCATGAAACTGGTAAAATGGTGTTACGAAATCGTCAGGTGTTAGATTGGTTGGTGTGTGTCACATGTTTGCAGATCAGTGTTGCACTTACATTCCAACAACACCGCACCTGATGGAACATTTGCCATTGCAATGGATAAACTTAGAGATTCAAAAAATGAGATAAAAGAGCATGCAGGAGCTATAAGTTGGGCCTGGGATTGGTTAGATGGACACCGAAGAAAATGTGGAGCATTTTTTGCAGAAGTGAGGATGACTACTGCAATCATACTCATCGTCATTTTTCTTCTGGCATGTTGCATCGTACCCATGATGAGGAAACTGTGTCTGCGAATGACTGAGAAGCAGTTAGCGGTCACGACGGGACTTTGGAACGCACAGATGCTGAACATGATGCCTGCTGAACAACTGGCTCTCGTGGTGACTGAGAGACCACATCTGTAGCCATCACCTGATTAATTGGAGGACTCTGATCATACTCCAGAGGTGACTGAAGAATGAGGTGTTGTTATGATTACATGACAAATGTGTTTAAATCATGATCCTATGTTTCTTTGCCAGTATAATTACTTGATTATTGTTTCACTAAAAAAAAAAAAAAAAAAAAGAAAATTTCACCTATGACGAAAAGTGACAACAAAAAACAATTGGGGAAAACTTTTGATGCTTCCGGAAACGAACTGACTAACATTTTCCTGCGACGCGGTTGAGATTTTTATTTAACCAGACAGCAGTAAACATATTGAACTAACTACAGCTATATGAATCATTTAGTTAACATTTTCTACATACTTATATCCAGTATATTGTCACTGCTCTGTTACAGTACGAAATAATCTTCAATAAAATAAAATGGGATAGTTTGCTAAATTCGGTGTGTGGGTCTGAGACCCACAAAGGGGAGATATGTTGTGGAATAATTTGACCTGTGTCATTAGGGTTACAATGATAACTTGTTTTTCAGTACCAATGGAATGTTGAACAGATATCCACCCACTCTGTATTCCAAATACGCCAGAGATGGTACCCTTGAAGTGAAAACAGGAATGTATGTTTTCTCTGGAGCTGCCAGAAGCTCTTGTTTTTGTGATTCAGCCAGGAGGCCAAAGGTGGACATGCATGTTTGTGACAATGTGTATCTGGTACAAGGAACGCCCTTGATCCAGCCCCTACCTAATGTGTTTGTACTTTGAACAATTTGATACTGAGCGATGTCAAGCGATGAAATTATGTTACGCTGATGTGGAATAAAACAAAGCTTGTATCCCACTACTTCTGTGGTTTCTTCTGCTCCCGACTCGACGCCCTGAGAAGTGTACCCCGCTGGCCGGACTACACTAACAATTCTCTCATTTATTGGCCAGAGCTGCTGGAAGCACCTGAAGACAGGACAAAGTGAGGCAAAGAAGAAGCAGCTACTTCAGATAAATAGAATTCTGCAAAAGTTGAGACGGAAGCCCAGGAGGCAGCGTGGCAGATTTCTGCCAAAGAAACTCCTCTGAAGGCTGCTATGGATGTTGCCCCATTTTACCACCTGCCAGTGCCACCCACAGCTTCTCTGTTTTCCTGAAGGCCTTGACTGCATTTAGATAAGCTCTCAGTGCCCTCACAGGAATACATGAAATACAGTCAGGACTAATCGAGAAGGCACATAGTTCTCCAAACCCTCCTGATGGAGGCCAGAGCCAGGAGAAGAGCTGTTTTGTAAGCCACCAGCTCCAAAGGAGTCTGATCAAGTGGCTCCAAGAGAGCTTCAGAGTCAGACTTAATACCAATTGAAGATCCCAATAGGGGCAGATGCGAGGTGGGTCTTTGTCTTGTCTCCCTGCTTTAACTGGACTAGCAGTGGATGTTTACCCAACAGACAGCAGTCCACACCCGTTCAGCATTAAACGGGTGTAGACCCCTCATAATTTCTACTACCTGCTGCAGGCTCACATCTGCGACATCTCTGGGTACCAGATCGAGCTGGGGTTATCTGCCGCCAATAGAATCACTCTCACCTTCTGAATCCTCCTCATCAACTGAAGGAGGAGGCGAGGTGGAGGGAAGGTGTGAAGGAGGCCCTCCGGCAACAAACACTGTTGGCAAAGAGGTCCGCCAGTGGGAGCCCAAACTTGGCCCAAATCATGTCCACCATGTCCTATGACAAACCCCACTCGTCACAAGGACTATTACACCAGCCTTTCTACTTCACTGGAAGTGCCAGGGCACTCTGCAAAATATGATTGTGAAATTAGAGAGGAGTGAGTCAGTGACTCTGTAATTGTGAAATTACAATTGTGAAATTACAGCTGGAGCCGGCACATCTGGCACATGAAGCGAAGAATCTTGAGATCTGAAGACGAGCGGAGCGCCTCCTCTGGACCACGGAAACGTCAGGCAGGACTGAGGTGTCATCACACTCAGGGGAGAAGGATTGCCGTGGGCCCTGACGCGCCAGTCATTCATAGCTAGTGATGCCATCATCCTTCTAGTTACGGGAGCAACGCCATTTAGCTTCTGCCGACCACCAAAGCATGTAGTCATGATCTGGTAAACTGCAGGGTCGCCGTATGTCAAGAACCCATCTGGAATTCTGAATCACCCATGAAGTCATCTTGAGCACATGGCTTTGCGGACTGACCAGGAATCCATGGGACAAAACCATGGCCATCCTTAACCGGCGTCCTGACTGGCAGCGCTGTCTTCTTTGCCGGATGGCCGTCAAGGTAATGCGCATTTTATTGCACCTAATCCGCTTCCAATTATATGCGAAGGCACCAGCAGTATATGAAACTGGATAACACTGCGACCAACAAACCCCTCGCATGAACAGGTTGCAGCACACCCTCGTGTGAGTGTGTGCACAGGTGGCAGATTCGCGCAGTCCGGAACACCTCAGCCTGAATGAATGAATGGGTTGTGAAGATGTAGCATTAACAGCCCCTCATACATAGAGTGTTCCTCAGAAGATGCAAATTTCACCTGCCACTATAGCAGAAAGGGTCTTTGTACTGGGTGCAGAACTAATTCAACCTGTCTAAAGTGATTTAACAGAGTTATGAACACTTATTTTCGACGATCTGTAAACCACCTTTTCTTTGGCTGACAATGCGTTTAATGCACTGTTCACTCACTGCTCATGTATGCTTGAGATAATGAATTTTTTTTCCTGCAACTAAAGGAAAAACACTCTTTCTAGTATAATTAACACCACCACCAACACCAAGATTTCTGAACTGTATTTCAGGGGGTTATAAAGTTTTTTTTTTTTCCTGCTCAGCCTCTCTCGGGCTGAAAACGCGTTTTCTGCCCTGTTCACCCACTGCTCAGAATAGTCTCAGAACATGAAAATATCACCTGCAACTATAGGAAAAACATTCTTCCTGGTATAGTCAACAGTAAACCTACATTTCTGACATGTTTTTAGAGGGTTATCAAAAATTTAATTTTTGCCGGTCCGAAAACGCATTTTACGCACTGTTCACTCACTGCTGAGCGATTCCTCAGAAGATGAAAATTTGACCTGCCACTTTAGCAGAAAAGGTATTTCTCCTGGGTGCAGAACTAATTCAACCTGTCTGAAGTGATTGAAGAGAGCAATCAACATTTTTATTTGTGTCGGTCTTTAAACCACCTTTTTTTGGCCGAAAACGCGTTTTACGCACCGTTCACTCACTGCTCACGGATGCCTGAGATCATGAAAATTTCTCCTGCAACTATAGGAAAAACTCTCTATCTAGTATAATTAACACGAATCCTACATTTCTGAACAAAATTTCAGGGGGTTATCAACTTTTTTTTTTTTTTTTCCTGGTCAGAAACCGAGCTTCTCTTGGCCTGAAAAGGCTTTTTCTGCTCTGTTCACTCTCATCGATGCCAAAGAACATGAAAATTTCACCTGACTCTATAGCAGAAGGCGTCTTTCTTGGAGCTGCAGAACTAATTCAACCGCTCAGAGTGGTTTCAGAGAGTTATCAACATTTTTATCGTTGTTGGTCTGAAAACCACAATCACTCAGGCTGAGAACGCGTTTTCTGCACCGTGCACTCACTTATCAGAATAGACTCCGAACATAAAAATGTCTCCTGCAACTGTTACTGATTTCACTCTTTCGAGTATATTCAACACTAAACCTACATTTTGAACTGTTTTTAGAGGGTTATTAACATTTTTATCTTTGACTGTCCGAAACCCACTTTTTCTTTGGCCGACAACGCATTTGTGACAGTGAGTGAACACACTGTTCACTCACTGCCCAGCGATTTCTCAGAAGATTAAAATTTCACCTGCCACTACAGCAGAAAAGGTATTTCTACTGGTTGCAGAACTAATTCAACCTGTCTAAAGTGATTTAAGAGAGTTATCAAGATTATTTATATTAATTGTTTTATTATTTAAGTCGGTCTGAAAACCAGCTTCACTCAGGCTGAAAACGTTTTCTGCACTGTTCACTCACTGATCAAAAGTGCCTCAGAACATGAAAATATCACCAGCAACTATAGGAAAAAAATTCTTTCTAGTATATACAACACTAAACGTGTGTTTTTTGAGGGTAATCAACAATTTTATTTTTGCCAGTCCGAAACCCACTTTCTTTCTTGCTGAAAACTCTATATTATTATATTATATATATTATATTCTGTGCTGTTCAGTCACTGCTCAGGGAAGCCTGAGAACATGAAAATTTATCCTGACTTCACAGCAGAACCTTCATTCTAGTAGCTGCAGGACTAATTCAACCTCAGAACTAATTCAAGTGGTTTCAGAGAGTTATCAAGTTTTCTATTTTTGTTGGTCTGAAAACCACAGTCCCTCCGGCTGAAAACATGTTTTCTGCGCTGTTCACTCACTGCTTAGAGGGGTGACTTAGAATATGAGAATTTCACCTACAGCTATAGGAGAAACACTCTTTCTAGTATATTCAACACTAAACCTCGACGAATAGGGCGCTGCGACTGGCCTACAAGCAGCTGAACCGTTCCACATTTCCTGCTTCCAAGCCATGGGATGAGTTTGACGAGAGCCAGCCGCTGCTATGAGGTTGATCTGGAGACTCTGTTCCCAGAGTTAGCTGAGTTCCGTGTGGTGGAGTCAAGCACATCCGCTGCCCGTCGTATCGAAGTTGAGCTCTCTCTCCACCGCCATCTCAAGAATCATCCCACTTCACTAACGGCCCGCTGGCGTTGAATGGCGAGACTACACACAGGGCACGACCGCGTGTTGTCTGCCCATAACTGCAGGTAAGAGGTAATGCTGACAAGATGGCGCCGACGAAGGCTGACCTGGAATTATCGTGCATGTTATTTTGTTTATTTTTGTGTTTTGATGGAGCATCTGCGTGTTTTTACACACGAGATCAGTTGATGAACATCAGGGCTCTGACTCCGTCTGACTTACTACCAGTATTTGTGGTGTCAGTTACGGAGTTAGTTCATCTTTTGGCTGGGCGGAAGAAACTGAGGAGGAGAGGGAAACGTGCCGGTGCACTCGTTCGCCTTCGTCGAAGAGGATCGCGCACTCCGCTTCCCGGGATAATCCTCTCCAACGTCCGGTCGCTCAGCAATAAGATGGATGAACTGGCGCTGATGTTGAGACGGAACAGAGACTTCTCCTCCTCTTGTGTTTTGTGTTTCACGGAGACGTGGTTGAGCGATCTCATCCCGGACACTGCGCTTCATCTGGAGGGTTTCCAGCTTCACCGCGCGGACCGGGTTCAGGAGCTGGTGTACGGACGTGACGGTGATCTTTCAGCACTGCTCTCCCTCTCTGGAATGTCTGATCGTGAACTGTAAGCCGTTTTACTCCCCACGTGAGTTCGCTTCATTCATTCTGGCTCCTATATATATCCCGCCCAGCGCGAATGTACGTGAGGCTCAGAGTGCGCTCGCGGATCAGGTTCTGCATGTGGAGCGAACTTTCCCGGACTCTCCTGTGATTGTGCTTGGTGACTTCAACAAGGCGACTCTGAGTGAGGAGCTTCCCAGGTACAGGCAGGTTGTAAAATGTTCCACCAGAGAGCAGAGCGTGCTGGATCACTGTTACTCATCGCTCCGCAACTCTTATACCGCCCTCCCTCGAGCTGCACTGGGTCTCTCTGAACACTTGATGGTTCATCTTGTTCCTACATACAAGCAGAAGCTGAAGCTGGCAAAGCCTGTTGTGAGGAGCATGAAGATCTGGACAAGTGAAGCTAAAGAGGAGCTGCAGTCTTGCATGGAGACCACAGACTGGGAAGTGTTCAGGGCTGCCACCAACAATCTGGATGAGTATACAGACACTGTGACTTCATGGATCAGCTACTGTGAAGAGTGCATAGTTCCAACCCGCACCAAGGTGAGTTATGCAAATGACAAACCTTGGTTCACAACTAAACTCAACCAGATCAGACAGGAGAAGGTGGCAGCTCGCAAGAGTGGGGGCAGGAACTGCTACAAAGAGATGAAGTATCGGTTTCAGAGGGAGCTGAAGAAAGCTAAGGCCGCATACTCTGACAAACTAACGCAGCAGTTCTCAGCCAATGACTCGGCTGTGGTGTGGAGAGGGCTCAAGGTGCCCACTAACTACAAGCCACGTGCCCCCCACACTCTGAACAACCTCGCTCTTGCACAGAACTTGAACAACTTCTATTGTCGCTTTGAGCAGCCCTTTTGCACCAACACCTCTGCGGTCTCTCCAGCCCCATGTTCCACTTTACAACAAAGGACTATGCTGTCTCTTAGTGACACAACTAAGATGAACGATGTCACTGAGACAGCAAAGTCGATCACAGACACTTTTGATGAGCCAACCCCTCACCTCCCCCCTCTTCCTCTTTCTCTTGACATCATGGAGCAGGACGTGCGCACTCAGTTCAGGAGGCTGAACCTTCAGAAGGCGGCGGGTCCGGACAGAGTTTCCCCTGCCATCCTGAGGCATTGTGCTGCTGAGCTGGCTCCAGTGTTCACGGACATCTTCAATGCTTCCTTGGTGTCCTGTCATGTACCTGCCTGCTTTAAGTCCACCACTATCATCCCTGTTCCCAAGAAGGCCAGGATCACAGGACTGAATGACTACAGACCGGTGGCACTGACGTCTGTGGTCATGAAGTCCTTTGAGCGCCTGGTTCTGTCCCACCTGAAATCTATCACTGCTTCTCACCTGCACTCATTGCAGTTTGGCTACAGAGCCAACAGATCTGCGGACGATGCAGTGAACCAGGCCCTTCATTTCGTTCTGGAGCATCTGGACTGCCCAGGAACCTATGCCAGGATCCTGTTTGTGGACTTCAGCTCTGCCTTTAACACAATTCTTCCAGCTCTGCTTGAAGACAAGCTTGGCCAGCTGGACGTGCCTGACTCCCTCTGCAGATGGATTACAGACTTCCTGACCAGCCGAAGTCAGCGTGTGAGGCTGGGGACGACTGTCTCCGACACTCGGACCCTCAACATCGGGTCTCCTCAGGGCTGTGTTCTCTCACCATGGCTCTTCTCTCTGTACACTAACTGCTGCACCTCCAGCCACGAGTCCGTGAAGCTGATCAAGTTTGCGGATGACACCACCATCATTGGGCTCATCTAAGATGGAGATGAGTCGGCTTACAGGAGGGAGGTGGAGCGGCTAGTGTCCTGGTGCAGCCACAACAACCTGGAGCTCAATGCCCAGAAGACAGTGGAGATGGTCATAGACTTCAGGAGAGTCACAGTTTCTCGGTCCCCTCTCATGTTGGCTGGTTTACCTATTCCTATTGTGGACTCCTTCTACTTCCTGGGAACCACCATCAATGAGGACCTCAAATGGGAGCCAACCATCAGGTCCCTCATCAGGAAGGCCCAGCAGAGAATGTTCTTTCTGAGGCAGGTACGGAAACTACGACTGCCGACGAAGTTGCTGGTGGAGTTCTATACGGCCATCATCCAGTCCATCCTCACCTCCTCTATCACCGTCTGGTACAACAGCACCACCTCCAGGGACAAGAGCCGACTGCAGCGCATCGTACGTTCTGCTGAGAAGGTGATCGGTTGCAGCCTGCCACCTCTTCAGGACCTGTATGCCTCTAGGACCCAGAGACGTGCAGGTCGGATCAGAGCCGACCCTTCTCACCCTGGACATGGACTGTTTGTTCCTCTTCCCTCTGGCAGGAGGCTACGGTCCATCCCGACCAGAACCTCCCGTCACAGGAACAGCTTCTTCCCCTCGGCCATCAGACTGTTAAATTTGTGAACAGCCTTGTTGTTATGTTATTCTATTTATTTTATTTTATTTTATTTTATTTGTTTTTTGTTGCACTTTATTCCAAGGCACTTTCCTAGTCAGTGGGCTCCCCACTGACCATGGCAATAAATCTCATTCTGATTCTGATTCTGATTCTGATTCTGATTCTGGAAGATATCCGGACTATTCCCGGCGCAGTTCTGACACTCCGGTGGCACTAGCACTACACATGGTCAGGTAAGGAGTTTACTGCTTAGGTGGAGGGTTTGGAATTGTGGCGCTGTGTTCCCTCTCACTCAGAAGTCGTGCGCGATTTGCGATGCGCGATACCCCCGCCCCTTGAGCTCGACTTCTCCCCTGAGGAGTGACCATCCTAGCATCGCGCAGTGGAATGGTGTCAACGCAGTCGGCAACCAGCACATAGCGCTTGAGAAGATCATCGCGCTCTTTATGAGCTCCATGGACAGACTCATCCATCGCAGAACCTCTCTCACTCCACCAGAGATTTTGGAGATCCAACAGCCCGTTGGCATGGTGCTCTGCTCGCGGCGCCTCCTCCACACACAGCCGCCGCCCAGGTGGAACACTGTCGCTGGTCGAAGGGGCGGGGTGAGCCCAGCCATCTGGATCGTAGCTGCACTGATCCTCGCAGCTCCTCTTGGAGAGACCAGTCGGCTGCTCTCACCTCCGCTCCCTCCAAAAGCCTACAAATAAATCATTGTATGTAAAATAAAAAATAAGCTGCATTACATTGGTATCGGGTCTGTTTCCTGTCTGCCCAAAATTAGGGCTTATCACCGCCAAGTTCACCTCCGGTTCCAGTCAGTGCGAACTCCGGCTTCAAAAATGTGTTTTTGTTTGACGTTGTCTCAGGAGACGGGGAGGTTTCAGGAGCCAAGAAGTTATGTTTTTCCTTAGCTTCTCCACAATTAGAAGCATAGGTGTCAGATAACTCTTTCCACTCTCTCACGTTTCGTTCTAGCCAAAAGTCAGGGGAGTTTCAATTCTGCCATTAACTCTTCTTATTCCTCAGACTCGCCAGTTTTTAGCAGGGGTCGCCACAGGACTGTGAAAGCCACCACTTGAGAGGCTCTCACAGTAGGCGCTGCGTGCCAGACCTGCTCTGTTCTCAGCTCCCTCACGCGATGTCTGATGCGATGTCTGTCTGTGATTATGTCCTCTGCAGCCCTCCAAACCTCTCAGAGGCAAGCAGGACATCGTCCTGCCTAGTCATCTCTTTCTGAGATTGGGCCGGTCCCTCGGGTGTCCATCTCAGAAGAATTGCTGTGTCAGATCAAGGTACAATACAAGTTTGGTGGCCCTACTTCCTCTGATGGCTCAGCTGAAAAAAGCAAGTCTGTTTTTGAACAACCAGCGGGACTTGAAGTGCCCAGAGGAGTGTGCGCTGTGCACCGACGACCCTGTCATCCTGGACCCTACCCGGAGTCCTCTCCTGTGGTCAGGTCGCCAGTCTTGAAAGAGTATCTTCTGAATTGAAAGCGCCTGTCTCCTCACCTGCCCATATGGATCGAGAAGATATTCGGTCATTGACACGTCTTTCAGATTCACAGTCAACCCCGAGGTTCTGCGACACCACGTGGACCTGGGTGAACTCAGAGAACCAGCTGTCGTGTCTGATGGAGGAGGACCGCGCTCTCCTGTCAAAGGAAGTAATTGTACGAGTGGCAAAGCGATCCAGATACGCTGGGTTTTACTCCAGGTACTTTCTAGGACCCAAAAAGACACAGTGGAGACATGTTCTGCACCTCAGTCTCCTCAACCAATTCATGACCAGATAGCGGTTCCGGACCAGCAGGAGACTCCTGGAGTGCGTCAGAGTGTGAGAGTGGATGACCTCCATAGATCTTGCACACGCCTACTTCCACAATACAGTTTCTAGTGTCTTGTGCCTCGCACCTTCGCCAAGTGCATGAAGGCGGGGCTCGAACCACTAAGGAGACAGGGTGTGCGGATTCTGACGTACTTGGACTACTGGTTGATTCTAGCCAGGTCCAAACAGGAGTCATGAGCACACACCAGATTGGTGTTGGACCACATCGCGCGATTGAGGCAGGGGCCCACGCCTTGGTCTGCTCAACATGCGAGGTCTTCAGAAGTGGTTTCGCGGTCTGCACCCTCACCCGACTCCAGACCAAAGACCAGAAGACAAATCTCGAGTGTCGGGCCTGACCGGAGACTGAGTCCAGCATGACCCCCAGGAAAGTCGTGCTCTGACTGGGACTCAGTGCGCTTTTCAGGATCCAACAATTCCTACAAGTCTTTACAGATGCATCTCTGTCCGGCGGGGGAGGCCACCTGGATCAGATCTGCGTCAGCGGGATCTGGAGCAGTTCCGAAGGTCGTCACATGAACCGGATGGAACTGTTGGCAGTTTTAGAGTGTTGGTGGCCCTTTCTCTCCATCTAATTGGGAACGACGTTATGGTGAGATCAGACAGCGCCACCACAGTGGCCTACATCAACCGTCAGGGTGGCGTGAGGTCGTCTGTGTCACACAACCTCGCCACAAAGATTTTTTCTCTGGGCTGATGTACATTTAGCCTCATTGAGGGCTCTGCCAGATTAATGGAGTTTATCTCAGGAGTTGGCAAACATGATCAGCGAGTTTTTCGGCCACCCAGTGGCTGATGTCTTTGCCAGCAGATAGAGCTTCAAATGTCCTCTCTGGTTCTCTCCCCGTAGATCTGATGACCTTCCACTGGATGTGGACGCCCTGGCTCATCCAAGGTGGCCAAAAGGCCTCCTGTATGCCTTTCCCCCTCCTTCCCTTAATCCAAACAGCCCCAGCTCCAGCTGGTATCCGGAGATGTGTCATATGCGGATCAAAGGCCACTGGGAGTTCCCTCCATCGAGGTCAGCGCTTCTGCAAACATCAGGAACCCTGAGGTCTAGAACCACCCCTCAAGGTTTGGCTTCTCCAGGGTTAACAATCAGTCACTTGCCCCCTGATGTCCAATTGACTTTTCAGAACGTTTAAGCTCTGCCAACCCTCAGAGTATACAATGCTAATTGGACATGTTTCCCCGGTGGTGTGGAACCCAGTCAGCCTGCCCATTATCGGCAACTATTTCTCTCATCCTCTTGTTTCTGCAGCATCTGGTTAACCAAGGTCGGAGCAGCCCTACATTACGGGTTTATGTAGCAGCCCTTTCCATGCTACACAATGGTCTGGACGGCCACCCCTTCGGCAAGCATCCTCAAGTGAGCCGTTTCATGAGATGAGTGAAAAGGCTTAGACCAACCTCAAGACCTTTATGTCATTACTGGGACCTGCAGCTGGTACTCAATTCACTCTCCGAAGCCCCTTTTGAGCCACTTGATCAGGCCTCCAAGGAGCTAGTAGCTCTTTTTCGATCAGCCCTGATTGCATCTCTTTTGGTGTCGATGACTCGGCGGTATCACTTAGACCCAACCCTGCCATCGCACCTAAATGTCTCTCTTCTTCTTCACAGGTCAGCACCTTATCAGTAAAGACTTTCTGCCCTCCTCCCCATTCATACGAGCAGCGCTAAAAGCTTAACTGGATCGAGTCCAACCCTTCGGAAAGACGGACAGTCTGTGGGTGGCTCTCCCTGGTGGTAAGAAGGGGCAGGCGCTGTCCACTCACAGGTTTTCACATTGGCTTAGAATTGCCATCATGAAAGCCTATGAGACTGCGAAAAAACGGGCACCGGAATCCCTGAGAGCACACTTGACGAGATGCCTGGCAACATCTGTGGCTGCTTTCAAGGGAGTATCTCATGTCTCATGTCATTCTGTCTTCAGGAGCAGCCGAACCCTGCAAACCTTCGGCCCTCATTCACAGCACTGGCTCTGGGACACCAGTATCTGCTTCATTACAGTGCTGTGCAGAGTGCAGCGTCCCGAGATCCACCGGATTCCTGCATGACTGTTTATTCATTTGTGAATAAACTCCCTCTTTCTTGCTCAGCTCAGACTAGAACCCTGACTGTAGCTGCTCAGTAAATGTTTTCCCTATAGGTTTGGAGGACTGTTAATGCCACTTTCTATTTCAGCCGCAGAGTGGCTAAACGAGGGCAACGCAGTTCCTGCTGATCCACAGTGTAGGGTACACACCATATATGAGGGGTTGTAAACGCCACCTTCTATATCAGCTTAAGGTGACAAAGATGAGGCGGCAGCTCCTGCCACCCAGAGTGTAAAATTACACTCTATGTATGAGGGGTTGTTAATGCTACATCTTCACAACCCATTCATTAATTCATTCACGCTGGATAGACCCTGGGCGTGGCGGTTGCATAAGAAGTCTCATAGGCCGGTCCCGTGTGAGGCCCTGGCCATCGGAGATATTGACAGGACCATGGGCACACCACCTTCCGTCATACCAAAGCAACATCGCCGGTGACATTACAGGCGGTTCAGTGCAGTAAAACGTGCATCTCCTTGAAGGCTGTCTGCAAAGGAGCCAGCGGTGCCAGTCAGACGTCCGGTATGGATGGCCATGGTAATTGCTCATGGTTCTCAGGTCAGGCCACATTGCAAGGCTGGGGTTTAAGCTTTGTGGTCAAGATGACCTCATAGGTGTTCCAGAGTCCCGGGAGGTGTTCTGGACTGCGTAACTCTGCCACCTGTGCTCACACACACACTCACACAAGGGTGTGCTGCAACCAGTTCATGTCCTGCAAACAGTCCTGCAGCAGGGGGCTACTTCAAGGCTAGCAGGTGGTCCTAAATGCTAAATCACCCTCAACACTCAAAGCATGTAATGCTAAATGGGTGTGGACTGTTGTCCGTTGCTAGTCCAGTTCATGCAGGGATCTCGAAGACTCAGACCTATCTCCAGACGCATCTGCCCCTATTGGGATCTTCAATTGGTATATAATACTCTCTCTGAAGCTCCCTTCAAGCCCCTTGATCAGGCTCCTTTGGAGCAGCTCTCCTCCTGGGCCTGGCCTCCATCAGGAGGGTTTGGAGAACTATGTGCCTTCTCGATTAGTCTTTTTTCACAAATTTCTTTGTGCCAAGGTCAGCAATTTTTCAGTGAAGGCTTTTTGTCTTACCCGCCACCCGGATGAGAATCACTGGCGCTTGCAGTGAGAGCCTTCAGGAAAACAGATAAGCTGTGGGTGGCTCTGGCAGGTGGTAAAAAGGGACAACATCCATAGCTGCCATCAGAGGAGTTTCCTTGGCAGAAACCTGCCAAGCAGCCTCCTCGGCTTCTGCCTCATCTTTTGCAGATTTCTATTTGTCTGACGGAGCACCTTCTTCTTTGCCTCACGTTGTCCTGTTTACAGGTGCTTCCAGCAGCTCTGGACAATAGATGAGAGAATCGCTCTCTTTGGCAGCGCTTTGTCATGGGCCAAACGTGTCTCCACTGGCGAGTTCTCCCTCCAAATATGGACGGTTATTAGTGCCTAGTTCTTCCACGTTGGGCTCAAACTAGTGCTGTGGCGATGGGATGGCGTCAGGTTCCCCTGTGTAGTCGCCGGAGCAGGGAAGTACCTGGTTTGGCAACAAGAGGGCCCCAGGGGGACACCCATACCCGCTGTATGGAGGGTTACTCGTGAAACTTCACTACATTCGGACTAACAACATTTTGCGCGACCTTGGGGGTGAGGTCATTGCCGTAAGACATCGAGTAGGCCGGACTGGCGTGAGACCTGGCGTTTGGAGATAGCAGCAGGTCTCTTGGCACGCCACCCCTCTGTGATTAGAGACAGGCCACCGGTGAATCTTCACCTAATTTGGTGACGCTTCTCCTGCGCACTTATCCGCAGTGTTGCTCCCCACACAAGGTCCAGCTCCAATCATTAAGGCGTCTGGACGTTGTAGTTCTTTCCTGTTTGCACTCCGCATTGTTTATCTCAGGACAGTCTATGTGGTGAGGATTCTCTCTCCACCTAGTCAAGTTGACCTGCCTGGCGAACCTGGAGTTACGGGCGGAGCCCCGACTAGCGCATCTCCACATTAGCCAAAGGTTCTCCCATCTCTGCTACACCCGGACTTCGGTCATTGATGGATGGGAGAAGCGACGGAGCAATCCAGCTGGGTCACACAAGGTTCCTGGTGGGGGTGCATCCATCGCCATGTGGTCTCCTCTTCTGCACGGTCAAGTTCTTGGCCAGAGGGAGAGACCAGCAGGCGAAGCAAGGGCTTTGCCTCCTGATCTCAATATTCCTTCCATTTCTCCTACACTCGGACTACGGTCAAAGAGAGATGGAAATAAGGAACGATTGAAAGCAGATAAAGAGAAGATAAAGGGCAGATAAAGGTGCTTGGCGTTCCGAAACCAACCTTATCTCAGACTGAAAAAGCATTTTCTGCATTGTGCCATAACGTCTCAGGGAATCTTCAGAACATGACATTTTGACCTCCCAGTATAGCAGAATGGGTCTTTCTAGTAGTTGCACATCAAATCTAAGCTGTTTGAAGTGTTTTTTGAAAGTTATCAACATTTTAGGTTTGGCGTTCCGAAACCCACCTTATCTCAGACTGAAAACGCGTTTTCTGCATTGTGCCACAACTTCTGAGGGAAGCTTCAGAAGATAAAATTTTCACCTCCCACGACAGCAGAAAGGGTCTTTTTTTGTAGTTGCAGCAGAAATCTACGCTGTCTGAACTGTTTTTAGAGGGTTATCAACAATTTTATTTTTGCCGGTCCCAAACCCACATTCTCTTCAGACGAAAACGCGTTTTACGCACTGTTCACTCACTGCAGAGCGATGCCCCAGAAAATGAAATTTTCACCTGCCACTATAGCAGAAATGGTATTACTACAAGGTGCAGAACTAAGTCAACCTGTCTGAAGTGTTTTAAGAGTGTTAACATTTTTATTTTTGTCGGTCTGTAAACCACGTTTTCTTTGGGTGAAAACGCATTTTATGCACTGTTCACTCACTGCTCAGGGATGCCAGATAACATGAAAATTTCTCGAGCAGCTATAGGAGAAACACTCTTTCTCGTAAAATAAACACTGAACCTACATTTCTGAACTGTATTTCAGGGGGTTATCAACTATTTTTTTTCCTGTTTTAGAAACCGAGCTTCTCTCGAGCTGAAAACGTGTTTTCTTGCACTGTTCACTCACTGATCAGAATATTTTAAGAACCTGAAAATATTACCTGCAAAAACAGTCTTTCTAATATATTCAACACTAAACCTACATTTTTGAACTGTTTTTAGAGGGTTATCAACAATTTTATTTTTGCCGTTCCGAAACCTACATTCTCTTTGGCCGGAAACGCATTTTACGCACTGTTCACTCACTGCTCAGCGATTCCCCAGAAGATGAAAATTTCACCTGCCACTATAGCAGAAAAGGTATTTCGACAAGGTGCAGAACTAACTCAACCTGTCTAAAGTGATTTAAGAGAGTTATCAACATTTTTACTTCTATCTCTATTACTATTATTCCTTTGGCTGAAAACACGTTTTATGCACTGTTTACTCACTGCTCAGGGATGCCTCACAACATGAAAATTTCACTTGCCACTATAGGAAAGGCACTCTTTCTAGTATATTCAACACTAAACGTACATTTCAGAACTTTTTTTAGACTTCAGCGATGCCTCAGAACATAAAAATTTCAACTAATACTATAGCAGAATCTGCTATAGTCTTTCTAGTAGCTGCAGAACTAATTCAACCTCTCTGAAGTGGTTTCAATGAGTTATCAACATTTTAATGATTGTCGGTCTGAAAACCACTGTCCCTCGGGAGAAAAAGCATTTTCTGCACTCTTCACTGACTAATCAGAATAGCCTGAGAGCAGTGAAAATATCAAGTGTAAATATAGCAAAAAGACTATTTCTAGTATATTCAGCACTCACACATTCAAAGCGATTTTATATTTTGAAAATGGCGTTCACTGCACTGTTCAAACACTGCTCAGTCGTGACTCAGAACATGAAAACTTCAACTGCAACAATAGGAAAAACTCTCTTTCTAGTATATTCAGCACTAAATGTACCTTTCTGAACTGTTTATCAGTGTGTTATCAACTTCTTTTTTCCTGGTCAGAAACCGAGCTTCTCTCAGCCTGAAAACATGTTTTATGCACTGTTCACTCACTGCACAGGGATGCCTCAGAACATAAACATTTCACGTGCCAATATAAGCAGAAGGAGTGTTTTTAGTAAGTGCCAAACTAATTCAACTTGTCTGAAGTGGTTTCAGAGAGGTTACAACATTTTCATGTCTATCTGTCTCAAAACCACAGTCCCTCGGGCTGAAAAAGCGTTTTCTGCAATGTTCAGTCACTGCTCAGCGAAGGCCTCAGAACATGACAATTTGATGACAAAAAACTGCCTTTCTAGTGTGACGGCCATTTATGTGTGGTCACAGAGTATGTGTTAGATGTCATTTAATTATTTTAATTAAATAATTTAATGGAGTTGATTAACCGGCAGGTATATAATTAGGTCAGTAGAGGGCAGGAAAGGACAGAGGTTAGGCATTGAAGATGTGTGGGTAAATAGGAAGTGACACTTTTTTTATTACTTTTCTCACCATCGACAAATGTGGAAGCCTAGTGTGACTCTGTCCTCATTTAGTTTCAGGTTAGTCAAATCCATTTGTTTATAATGTTTGTTCCACTTGGGATTGATTGATTGGGGGTCTGAGTGTGTGGATGGTGACATGGTTTTTAAGTATACTGTTTTTCCTTCGTACTTTGAGTTCGCTCTGTGTGGATGTGGCACTTGTAAGCTCATACTGACAACCTACGCTGACATGGCACGGGTGATTGAGTTGTGTGGAGTTCGGTTTCCTTGTGGTGAATAACGGTGAAAAGTAAAGTTTTATTATTTCCCAACACTAGCCAAAAGGTTTAATGGCAGAGTTATACATTCAGATGAAAATAAATTATGCATGTGGTTCATGATGTATGACAGTTGTTGTATGACAAAGTGAGATGTTTGGGAGTGATGTTTCAGAAAGACATCTAATTGTGGTGTGGGTTACCACAAAGAAAAAACAGAATCCCTTGGATTACTTTTCTCACCATCGACAAATGTGAAAGCTTTGTGTGGCTCTGTCCGCATTTTGTTTCAGACGGCGTTTTACTGACCACATTGAGACGCCACGTTTGAACTGAAGACAAGGTCACAGTATTCAGACCTGTTACAGATGCATAGTTTCAGATACAAAGTTTTCTTCACGCTTTTGGAGGGAGCAGAGGTGAGAGCAGCGGACTGGTCTCTCCAAGATGAGAAGCGATGATCAGCACAGCTATGATTTGGACGGCTGAGGTCACCCCGCCCCTTCGACCAGTGACGGTGTTCCCCCCCGGGCAGTGGCTGTGTGTGGAGGAGGCGCCACGAGCGTAGCACCACGCCGACAGACTGTTGAAACTCCAAAATCTCTGGTAAAGTGAGAGAGGATCTGCGATGTATGAGCCTGTCCACGGAGCTCATAAAGAGCGCGTGATGTTCTCAAGCACTATGAGCTGGTTGCCGACGGTGTAAACATGGGTGGGATGGTCACTCCTCCCGGGGTGAACGCATCATGCATAGTGCATGACGGCTGAATGAGCGGGAACGCCGCGGTGGGAATCCAAACCCTCCACCAGGCAGTAAGCTCCGTACCTGACCAAGTGCGGTCCTAGTGCCAGTGGAGTGTAAGAACCGCGCCGGGAATAGTCCAGATTTCTTCCAGTTGTGGTCAGACAACATGCGGTCGTGCCCTTGGTGTAGTCTCGCCATCCAACGCCAGCAGGCCGTTAGTGAAGTGGGATGATTCTTGAGCTGGCGGCGGAGAGAGAGCTCAACTTCGATACGACGGCGGCGGATGACATGAGGCGCAGGAGAAGATCAAGCGGGAACGTACTTGACTCCACCACACGGAACTCAGCCAACTCTGGGAACAGAGTCTCCAGATCCACCTCATAGCAGCACCTGGCTCTCGTCAAACTCATCCCATGGCTTGGAAGCAGGAAATGTGGAACGGCTGCTTGTAGGCCAGTCGCAGCGCCCTATTCGTATGGGATTAGTGTTGAATATAGTCGAAAGAGTGTTTTTTCTGTAGTTGCAGGCGAAACTTTCATGTTCTGAGGCATCGCTGAGCAGTGAGTGAACAGTGCAGAAAACGCGTTTTCAGCCCGAGGGATTGTGTTTTTTTGTCCGACAAACATAAAAATGTTGATAACTCTTCTGACAGGTTGAATTCGTTCTGCAGCTATGAGAAAGACCCCTTCTGGAATAGAGGCAGGTGATATTTTTATGTTCTGAGATTATTCTGATCAGTCAGTGAACAGTGCAGAATATGCATTTTCAGCCTGAGAGAAGCTTGGTTTCAGACTGTCAAAAATACAATAGTTGATAACCCTCTAAAAACGTTTTGCCTATAGTTGCAGGTGATATTGTCAAGTTCCGAGGCTTTTCTGATCAGTGAGTGAACAGCGCAAAAAATGCGTTTTCTGCCCGAGAGAAGCTGCGTTTCACACCGAAAAAGATAAAGATTTTGTTACATCTTTGAAACCACTTCTGACTGTCACGGGTCAAGACGTGGAGCAGGACCCAAGTGCAGTGGTGAAAGTCACAGGAGGCAGGAACGAGTCAACATTTTAACATGTTGAATTAGATCGGCACCTACTAATAAGACCCCGGTCTGCTTTAGTAGCAGGTGAAATTTTTATGTTCTGAGTCAGTCCTTAGCAGTGAGTGAACAGTGCAGAAAACGCATTTTCAGCGCAAGTGACTGTGGTAATTACATTTTTACAAACATAATAATGTACTTACCTCTGAAACCACTTCAGACATCGTGATTAAATTCTGCAACTACTAGAAATACCACTTCTGCTATAGTTTGAGGTGACATTTTCATGTTCTGAGTCCCGCCTAAGCAGTAAGTGAACCGAGCAGAAAACACGTATTCAGGCCACGAAAAGGTGGTTTTCAGACGAACAAGCATTAAAATCCTGATAACTCTCTGAAACCACACAGAGAGGTTGAATTAGTTCTGCTGCTGCTAGAAAGACAGCTTCTGCTACAGTGTCAGGTGAAATTTTCATGTTCTGAGGCATCGCTGAGCAGTGAGTGAACAGTGCAAAAATGCGTTTTCAGCCCGAGAGAGGTTCGGTTTCTGACCAGGAAGAATAAAAATTGTTGATTCCACCCTGAAAATAGTCCAAAAACGTGGATTTAGTGCCGAATATACTCGAAAGACTCTTTTTCCAACAGTTGCAGCTGATATTTTCATGTTCTGGCACTATTCTGAGCAGTGAGTGAACTGTTCAGAAAAACAGGTTTTCACCCGAGTGACGGTGGTTTTCAGAATTGACAAACATAAAAATGTTATCACTCTGCAACCACTTCAGAAATGTTGAATTAGTTCAGCACCTACTAGAATGACCGCTTCAGCTATCGTGCCAGGCGAAATTTTCATGTTCTGAGACAGCCCTGAGCAGAGATTAAACAGTGCAGAAAACGTGTTTTCAGTCCGCGGGACCTGTACCTTTCAGACCAACAAACATAAAAATGTTGATAACTCTCTGAAACCCCTTCGGAGACATTGAATTTGTTCTGCAGCTACGAGAAACACCCCTTAAGCTAAGCTGGTGGGCGCTCATGAATCCTGTTTGGACTCAATCAACCAGTAGTCCAAGTACGTCAGAATCCGCAGACCCTGTCTTCTTAGTGGTTCGAGCCACTCCTCCACGCACTTGGTGAAAAAACGAGGCACTAGACACTAGAGACCGTGTTGTGGAAGTAGGCCTCTGCAAGATCTATGGAGGTCATCCACTCTCACACTCCAGGAGTCTGCTGGTAGTCCGGAACCGCTGTCTGGTCATGAATTGGTTGAGGAGACTGAGATTCAGAACAGGTCTCCACTCTCCTGTCTTCTTGGGTTCCAGAAAGTATCTGGAGTAAAATCCAGTGTAGGAGGATTGCTTTGGCAGTAGCTCAATTATTTGCTTTGTCAGGAGAGCGCTGTCCTCCTCCATCAGACATGACCGCTGGTTCTCTGAGTTCACTCAGGTCCATGTGGTGACGCAGAACCTGGGGGTTGACTGTGTAACTGAAGGCCGTTTCAATGACCGTGTATTTTCTCGATCCATATGGGCAGGTGAGGAGACAGACTCTTTCAAGATAGGAGCCTTGAGCACAGGAGCGGACCCGGACTCCGGGGCGGGTCTAGGACGAAAGGGTCATCGGTGCACAGTGCCCACTCCTCTGGGAACTTCAAGTCCCGCTGGTTCTTCAAAAACACACTCGCTTTTGTCAGCTGAGCCGTCAGAGGAATTCGGTTCCCCAAACTTGCAGTGTACAAAGATCAAGATCTGATCAAGATTCTCCTAAGATGGAGACCCGAGGGACCGGCCCAATCAGCCTCAGAAAGAGATGACTCTGTAGATGACGATGTCCTGCTTGCCTCTGAACAGAATCACAGACAGACATCGCTTCAGACATCACACGAGGGAGCTGAGAACAGAGCAGGTCTGGCACGCAGTTCCTACTGAGTGATCCTCTGAAGTGGTGGCTTTCGCGGTCCTGTGGCGACCCCTGCTATAAAAACTGGCGAGTCTGAGTAATCAGAAGAGTTAATGGCAGAATTGAAACTCCCCTGACATTTGGCTGGAACCGGGATCTGTTGAGAGACGGCAAAGAGTTATTTGACGCCTATGCTTCTTATTGTGGCGAAACTGAGGAAAAACATAACGTCTTGGCTCCATAAACTTCCCCAGGGACAGTTCTGGCATCAGGTATAAGGAGGCAGAGACCGTTACTATACTGCTCGGTCTCCTGAGACGATGTCAAACAAAAAAAAAATTTTGAAGCCGGAGTTCGGACTGACTGGAACCGGAAGAGAACTTGGCGGATGATAAACCCTAATTTTGGGCATAGAAGAAACAGACCCGATACCAAAGTAATGCATCTTATTTTTTTTCCAAGTTAGACTAGGTTTAGATGCATACTTTTAGATACAAAGTTCTTCCTACGCTTTTGGAGGGAGCAGAGGTGAGAGCAGACGACTGGTCTCTCCAAGAGGAGTGGCGATGATCAGCTCGGCTATTATACGGCTGTTCCCCCCAGGCGGCGGCTGTGTGTGGAGGAGGCGCCGCGAGCAGAGCACCACGGATTATTGTGTCTCCAAAATCTCTGTGGGAGTCCACGGAGCTCATAAAGAGCGCAATGATGTTCTCAAGCGCTATGAGCCGGTTGCCGACAGTGCAGACACCATTCTACTGCGCGATGGCGGCTCTGTCAGCGCCGGGTGGGATGGTCACTCCTCAAGGGGGAGGTCAAGCTCCAGGTGCGAGGGCATCGCGCATGACCGCTGAGTGAGAGGGAACGCTGCGCCACAAATCCAAACCCTCCACCTATTAAGCTCCGTACCTGACCACGTGCGGTCCTCGTGCCAGTAGAGTGTCAGAACTGCGCCGGGAAATAGTCCGGATTGAATGAGACTAGCAGTGGATGTTTACCCAACAGACGGCAGTCCACACCCATTTGGCATTATTTGCTTTGAGTGTTGCGGGTGCTTTAGCATTTCGAATAGTGAACTGCACTTAGGGGGGCAGAGGACTGCCTGCTAGCCTTGAAGTAGCCATGCTTTGGGGGGACGCCCCAGGATTGGAGGTCCGCTCAAAATTTCTGCCCCGTGCTAAAGGACTGTTTGCGAGGGAGGCAGGCTCCACGGACAGCTGGACACAAACATATTCCAGGAATATTACACCAGCCTTTCTACTTCACTGGAAGTGCCAGGGCACTCCGCAAAATGTGATTGTGAAATTACAGAGGCGTGAATGAGTGACTCTGTAATTGTGAAATTACAGCTGGAGCCGGCGCATCTGGCACATCAAGAGAAGAAGCTTGAGACTTGAAGGGGTGTGGAGCGGCTCATCTGGACCACGGAAACTTCAGGCAGGACTGAGGTCTCATCGCAGTGACGGCAGAGACTTGTCGCATCACCGCAGGAGTGGATTTAACAGCAGGAGACTCAGCGCTTGTGCCGCTCTGTGCGTGGACGATCATCGGCAGCAGCTTCTCCCGGGGTAGTTGGCTGACTTTTTTTTTATTATTATTCGTATTGAATTCGCTCCTTCCAGCGCCTCGGCCTCGAGCGCTCTTCCGGGCCTGGTCGCCTATTCTGAAAACTTCTGAACCGAGCATGTTGATCATGCTGAACTTTCTGGTTTGACTGTTTCAGTTCCACTTTCTTCTTCAAATTTGGGTGTAGCAGATCCAACATGCACCTCAACTTCCTCCCCATCAACATTTCTGCAGGAGACAGTCCTGTTGTTGACTATGAAGTTATCCGATAACTGAATAAAACTCTACTGTCGAAACAGGGTAGACCTCCAACCACTTTGAATGTGCATCAATCACCACCAAGAACATCTTTCCCATGAACGGCCCAGCATAATCAACATAAAGTCGTCGTCACCGTTGGTCAGGTCACTCCCACGGGTGTAGCGGTGCACAGGCCGAAGCGTTCTGGTGTTCCTGACAAGTGGAACACGATTTGACCGAACTTTCAATATCACTGTCTATATTAGGCCACCACATATAGCTACGAGCCAAACCCTTCATTTAACTCATTTCAGGGTGCAATTGATGCTGCTTCCACGTAAGACCACATCCTTCTTCCCGAATCACCACACGGCACACCCACAGTACACACCCATCTTGTACACTCAGCTCCTGTTGCTTCATAGTGTATGGACTGAAAGCAACATCCAGGTTACAGGGCCACCCTCTGAGTATGTATTTATTCTCTCGGGCGAGTACGGGGTCTTTACTGGTCCACCTACAAAGCTCTTCCGAGTTGACCACTGAACTCTGATCCTGCTCTACCAATAATACCTGGTCTTCTGAGTCTGGATGCCCAAGTTTCTCTGGAAGTGGAAGTCTACTGAGAGCATCTGCGTTTGCATTGTCCTGTCCACGTCGGTACACCATGGCATATTCATATGCTCTTAACAGAATAGCCCATCTCATGATCCTCTGAGAACTCAGGCGTCACACACACTCACAGCAGCAGAAAAAAACTATTCGCAGTTGGATAAAGAGGGCTTAGCAGTTATTTTTGGGGTGCAGTACTTTCACAAATATTTGTGTGGACTTAAATTTGTGATTTGTACACAGACCATAAGCCCTTATTCAGTCTGTTTCATGAAGGAAAAGCTGTGCCTCCCATGAGTTTTCTGCTCCCCCTTCCAGTCTGTGTGCCAAGACTGCCCCCACCCCATAAGGTGAGGTATCACATGACAGTACCAGTTGTTTTTGTTCATCGTAATGAACCAACACTTGACTGCTTTGTAGTAACTTCTTTGCCTGCTTAAAAGCCTCTTCTTGCTCAACCGCCCACCTCCATTTCTCATCTTTCCTCAGTAACTTGTGTAATGGAGCCGGCACAGAAGACAAGTTCGGCAAGAATTTGTTATAAAAGTTTAGCAAACCTAGAAAAGCTTTAACCCTCGTATTATGCTTAGGGTCAATTTGACCCATATCCGTTTTTGTGTTCATAAAAGTAGTGGTTATCCTGACTTTTTCTTCATGAAATTTTGTGACTTTTCCTCATTAAGGGTCATGAACAGATGTGTAAAATCTGGACAATTTGATGTCAAGTGAAGTGTCTGTACAGAGTTGGTACACAAAGATGATGTTGCAGGTCATTTTGACCCAGATTCTTTAATGTGGGTAAGTGGCTGTTCAGACCCAAAATAAACATGTCTCTCTGATATACCTATTTAGACTGCCCAGCTATGTGTATTTTGATTGATTTGATTGTCTGAATAGCCATTCAGACCCAGCTGTGTGTAGAGGGGAAACTTTCTCTCCCTTGTTCTTGTCAGTGTTCTCATGTAGTCTCTTTGACAAACACACCAAAAATGAGCTCCAGAAGGTTTACAGTACATGCCTAACAAGCCCGCCAAGTATGGCATCAAAATATGGGTGGCCTGTGAAGCAAAATCTAGCTATGCCGGGAATATGCACGTATACAGTGGAAAGCTACCTGGAGGAGCAGCCGAGAAGAATCAGGGGATGCGTGTGGTGCTGGAGATGAATAAAGGGCTGCAATGTCATAAAATCACGTGACGTCACATTTACATTTACATCCTATCGCCTTGGAGATGAACTGCAGAATAGAAAGCTGAACAGCGGGAACAGTCAGAAAAAATAAGCCAGAACTTCCCAAGGAAATTCTGAAGGTGCAGGGCAGACCTCTGCATTGCTCAATATTTGCTCAAACGGAACCGACGTCGGCTTTTCCTGGAAGAACTTGGCAAAGCACTTGTCACTCCCAAGCTGCAGAGTCGAGCCAGGCCACCTCGATGCCCAGCAACTGCCGTCATTGAAAAGGTCAAGCTCACATCACCCAACCAATCTGCAATGGATGCATTGGATACAATTGTGAAGAAACGGAAAAGATGCCAGATCTGACAGTAAAACAAGTACCTGTTTTGTGAAATGCAAGAATAACATCTGTTACATTCTGTCCATTATGTGGAGAGCATTGAACAAGATGAACATTGAAAAATGGGGCAGATATGGTACCAGAGCATCCTGGACTGCTTTGACCTTCGCTGACATTGGATGCAGGCCTGTCCTGTCCACTTGATTACTCAAGAATGTTACTTTGTTTTCCATGAACTGACGCTTGCTCCGTTTCAACCACAGCCCTTTATCCTCCAACCTCTGCAGCACTTCGTTGAGTGTTTGCAGATGCTGTCATCTCTTCCTCTCAATATAATGTCCTCTAAATACACTGCCACATTTGCCATACCTTGAAGTACATTCTCCATGGTGCGTTGGAAAATAGCAGGACTGGAGTTTACTCCAAAAGGCAGACGTGTATATGTAAAAAGACCTTTGTGAGTGCTGACACTCACAAACTTCCTTGATTCCTCCTCAAGGACTATTTGCTGATATGCATGGCTCATATTGAGTTTTGTGAACTTCTGTCCCCCTGCCAGGCTTGACATCATATCCTCCATTCTTGGAATCGGATGCTGTTCGGTCGTGGAGACTTTGAAGTTCCATTTCCACTTTTCTTTTAATGGCAAATGAAACCGACCTGGGTTTGTAAAATAAGGGTGTGAGAGAGTAGAAGCATACACCAAAATGTCAAACCTGTATTGCTTTATGGTCCCCCGGAGGTAATAAAACCCCTCCCGCCCCTTTTTTATATAAAAAAGAAATTAAAATAACAACTCCTCCCCCTTTTTATATCAAAAAGTAATTAAAATAATACCCCTCTCCCTTTTTTATATCAAAAGGAAATTAAAATAGTAACCACCCCGCTTGTTTTATGACAGGAAGGGGAATAATTAACCCTATCCTACCTTATTTTATAACTGGAAGGAAAATAACGAAGGGAGGGGTTTGGACAGCTGTATAAATATCACCCTGTGTGTATAAATATATATATATATATATATATATATATATATATATATATATATATATATATATATATATATATATATATATATATATATATATATATATATATATATATATATATATATATATATATATATACACATCACATCACCCAACCAATCTGCAATGGATGCATTGGATACAGTTGTGAAGAAACGGAAAAGATGCCAGATCTGACAGTAAAACAAGTACCTGTTTTGTGAAATGCAAGAATATATATATATATATATATATATACATGTTTTTTATGTGTACATATGTATATATATTTAATATCTTTTTATATCTTATATCTTCGTATAGCATTACGTTCGAATGCTGACATAACCTGTTGAATAAAAAACATTAAGAAGCATATTCGGATCTCAGCTCATTCATTTCTCGTTTAACATGTCGGTGAAACACATCATTAAAAGAGTTTATTACAATCCTCTTCACCCCGGGAGCTATGGAGGGGTGGATCGCCTTCGCCTCCCGGTAGGACATGCCCCGAACACCTCCCCAGGGAAGCGTCCAGGATCAGATGCCCGAGCCACCTCAACTGGTTCCTCTCGATGTGGAGGAGCAGCGGCTCCACCCCGAGCTCCTCCCGGATGACCGAACTCCTCACCCTATCTCTAAGGGTGGAGGAAACTCATTTCAGCCGGTTGTATCCGCAATCTCATCCTTTCGGTCATTACCCAAAGCTCGTGACCATAGGTGAGGGTGGGAACGTAGATCGATCGGTAAATCGAGAGCTTCCTCTTGCGACTCAGCTCCCTCTTCACCACGACGGTCCGATACAGCGACCGCATCACTGCTGCCGCTGCACCGACCCGTTTATCAATCTCACGCTCCCCTTTTGCCTCACTCGAGAACAAGACCCCGAGATACTTAAATTCCACCACTTGGGGCAAGAACTCTCCACCGACCCGGAGAATGCAAACCACCTTATTCCGGTCGAGAACCATGGCCTCAGACTTGGAGGTGCTGATCCTCATCCCGGCCGCTTCACACTCGGCTGCAAACCCCCCCAGTGCATGCAGAAGGTCCCGGTCCGATGAGGCCAGCAGAACAACATCGTCCGCAAATAGCAGAGATGAAATTCTGTGGTTCCCGAACCGGATCCCCTCCAACCCCTGGCTACGCCTAGAAATTCTGTCCATAAAAGTGATGAACAGAAGACATGCAGGCATTGGCTAGATCAAAATTACTTGTTGACCGTTATCGATGTATTTTCAAAAAAGGCCTATGTACGCGTTTTAAAAAGAAAGACTGCGATTGAGACATTGAAGGCGTTCGAATCAGTGCTGGAGGAGAGCGAGACGCCTGCAAAGCTACAGACGGATGACGGTAAATAATTTTTTTAAGAAGAGTTTCCGGGCTTTGATGGAAATTTTTCAACAGTGAGTGACGTTAAGGCCCCTGTGGTAAAGAGATTTAACCGCACTCTTAAAAATCTGATGTGGAGATATTTTACAGCTAAAAACATTACATTACACATACGTTACATCGAGGTTTTACAGGATCTAGTAAAGAGTTATAATCACAGCTATCACAGTCGTATAAAAATGACACCGATGGAAGTAAGTAAATAAATTTTGCCTCCTGTCGAAATTTCTTTAGATTGGTGTTTGACAATCTTTACATTAGACCGTCAAAAGGTCGGCAGAAGCCAAATTTATGGAGGGCGATCATGTTAGGATATCAAAACTACGAGGTGTATTTGACAAAAAGTACGAGCAGAGTTTTACAGATGAGATATTTACAATAACTGAATGTATTCATCGCAACCCGCCTGTGTATAAATTGAAAGATTTCGATGGCAAACCCATCCAGGGGTCATTTTATGATCAAGAATTACAAAAAGTACAACTCGTAAAGGATAACGTATTTCACGTTGAAAAGATTCTCAAGGAACGCGCCGTTAAAGGAGAGAGACAAGTCTTTGTCCAGTGGAAGAACTGGCCTGAAAAATTCAACAGCTGGGTAAAAGCTTCAGATGTAAAATATATATAAGACGATCCTCCTTGACACCAGGCATCATATCATCATGTAGGGCTCAAAGAATGGGGCTTCTATGTGACTTTACCATCAAACGCCAGTGCAAAAGTTTTTAAAGACAACTCAATTGGTACTTTCCGCATTTAGCACAACATATCGATTTAAACGGAAAATGGGAGGTTGCTTTGACGGAGATTACATACCCTCACACGTGGCATAATATTCCAGAGGATACGTCGTCATTTTACTGGAAACCAAACCATAGAGGAGCTGACTCCAACACCAACACGGCTGCTCCGAGAGGATCAGATTCAGATGGTAACACGTTGCGGCTTCATAAAGATGAATTTCATAGAGCCATGGCGAGACTTTGGGCTCCGGATCCTGACGCCAGCGCCTCAGCTCAGAGGAAAAAAGACGGTTGGATATTACAGCTCACTTAATCAGATTACAACCGAGATGGAGCAAACTATAAAAAAAAAACAATGAGAATATACGCTTCCTGTTTGACCGTGCACGGCAAAACATTGATCTTCAAGGAGACAGTCAGAACCTAGTGCTTTTTAACTCGCCTTTGGCTTACATGTTAGGTGTAGATCCTGCTAATTGCATCATTTATTGCGAGTTCAGAGCGCCCCATCCTGTTGATTTAAAAGTGGGGTTTTACCATCTCTACTGACGTTGTAAGACCGCAGCTTGTAGAGGATGCATATGCACCGCTTTTAAGAACGGTGGAAATCAAGGGTAGTTACTCAGATATAATCACACAGCATTTTAACCCTGCTTACTATTTACCGGTTGCCAAGAACCATATTGAAAATATTCAGACACAAATTAAACCAGATCTTAACAAACCAGTCAATTTTACATTTGGAAAGGTGGTGTTGACTCTACACTTTAGACCTGTTACTTGAGAGGATATTATATAGCCCTTGCATCGACGTCTGGAAATTCATTGATCACCACAACACCAAAGGGATAACCAGCCTTTGCAGACCAAGTCAAAAACAAACACAATGGTTCATGCAGGCTTAAGAGACGACCCGCACAGAGTTGTACAATATTATGAAAAACAGGTGGGCGGAGAGCTACCCGGTTTTGACGGTGCCCCGGTTATGTACGGACGAGGCATCGGTTCCCTCTTCTCAAAAATGTTTCGGTTTATATCACCTTTGTTGAAAAGAGGTATCGCCATAGCGAAACCCCATCTCAAATCAGCAGTGGGTAACATAGCCACAGATATGTTCACCTGTACCATGAGAGGAATGAGCGATCAACAGAGACAGGAAGGGTCAGGAGGTATAGCTGTCTTATCACGAAGAACAAAGAGACGCCCTCCAGGACGACATGTAACACAGAGCTCTAATAAACGTACGAACAAAAAAAGAAAGAAGTCAGTTGACAGAAGCAAACGGGCCAAGAGGAAGTCCAGAGGGAGCTCTGATATACTTTAAAAAACCTTATATACAGTAACATGGCACTCCTACACCAGAAATCTGCTGAATGCACATTGGCAGAACTGGATTTATTCACGCCGCCGATGACACGGCTTTCCATCGAGGACAAAATTTACACTGAAATTGCTCCAGTAGCCGCGATCAGCGATTGAGTTTTTTATACCAGGAGACGGCGAAAAGTATCTAGACCTAAACGACACCCTTCTACTCGTGTGTGCAAGAATTACTAACGCCGATGGCACACCGCTGGCTAACGACGCAGCAGTCGGTCTCATCAATTATCCTCTAAACACAATCTTTGACCAGTGCGATGTGGTTCTGGGGGATCGGATGATTTCGCAGTCCAGTTCCACTCACCCGTACAGAGCTATGATCGAAACACTTCTCAACTTTTCAGGCTTTTCAGGGCTGAGTTCACGAGCAGGTCCAGAGAAGTACATCTTCTCAGTCCTCTGCACAGCGACATATTTTTCTGTGAGAGACTGTTATTAAACTCGGTCGATTTAAGAATTAAACTCACCAGGGCGAATGATGCCTTCTGCCTGACCGGACCTCGCAACTCCACCTTTCGTCTGAAAATCCTTGGCACCTCTCTGTTTGTGAAGAAAGTCACTGTTTCGCCAGCTGTGAGAATACGTCATGCAGCGGGTTTGTTAAAAGGAAATGCTCTCTACCCCCTCTCACGAGTCAACGTAAAAACATACTCCATTCCAGAGAACTCGAGAATATGTACCCAGGAGAGTTTATTTCTGGGTTCAAGACCTAAATCCGTGGTTTTAGGGATGGTGCGTCATGAGGCATTTTCCGGTAGGAAAGATCTCTGCCCGTTCAACATGAATATCTAGCCCTCTGTCAGGACGGTCGACAGATCCCCGCTAAAGCTTTTCAACCTCAGTTTAACAACGGTATGGCGGTCAAAGAGTTTTATAACATGATTCTAGCTACAGGAAGACATTTGAAGTATCTAAGCATTGACCGCGAAGGTTTTAACAGCGGATATTCGCTGTTTGCATTTAATCTCAATCCAGCCGATGACAACGACGCTCTCTCAGCTGTCTCAAAAGGGAATTTAAGACTGGAGATGAGATTCAGAGTTGCTTCACCAAACACCCTAACACTGATTGTGTACGCTTGTTATGATTCCATTCTGGAGATTGATGCAAAAAGACAAGTGCTGGTGGACTATTATTATAAAAGTTATGGATAGTCTCCAGTTACAGAGGCTGCTGAGAGGTCTCATGGGCGACACATTTTACGGTGTGTGGCCGTCGGATAAGTTGCCTCAATTGACACAACCCCTCAGACTGCCTGCATATTTCATCGTCAACACACATCCGGCACATAAACCAGAAGTGCACTGGCTGGCTTTAACTCTCAAAGAAGACGGGAGAACAACTTTCTTTGACTCGTTTGGAATGGGGCCCTACTTTGCACATTACCCTGAAAATATTTTAAAGTTCCTCAAGAAACATTCAGAGGTCATCAAGTACAACAATGGTCAACTACAGCACCCTCTATCGTTTGTATGTGGTCATCATTGCGTCTTCTACCTCTGTCATCGTGCTAGAGGGCTGTCTATCGGAGAAGTATTAAGTCTATACAGTGACGATAACTTAAAAAACAACCTCATGCTATACAACTTTGTGAAAGGACATCAACAATGTCTAAAAAGATGTGCACACTGTCCATGGAAACAACAAAACTGTTCTCTTCTGTATTTTAAAGACTATTGTAACGTGTGACTAATCTTATTGTGCGTGTGTGTATTTAAAAAAAATCTGTAATCTCATGGTAATTCAATAAAACATTTCTTTGATGAAAAGACAATAACTGTGTACAAGACAATTATTCAGGAAACCCATCGAGGTGTTAGAGACAATTTCTTCCCTTTGGTCACTACACGCGTCAAGCGTCGTTGAGGTGTCACTTTAGGGTCCTTTGGGTCGGGAGACCAGCTCTGTCTCTGATATTGAGCCCTCGATTCAGGATTGGACAGCAGTGTGAGAGGCATTTTAGCTTTAATAATGTGACGAGAAACTCGGACCATCCCTCAGGTAACGAAGAACTTGTTTTCTTATACGGTAGGGAAAGGTACTTGAATATATCGATCACATGAGAGCCTTTTACAGCACTTCCTTCATACATAAATTCACCATTCATATTCCAACCACCACCGTCTTTGGATATCCTCTGGATAATGTATTCAGCATTTCTTCGAGCTTTTGACGGAAGGCTATTTAGAATATCCTTACCCAAGTCATCTGTTACAGTGGGTGTTTTTAGAACACTTTCGACACGACTGTCAGAGTCGTGGGGATGATCGCTGACTCCATCTCATTGTAAAGTCAGAGTTACTCTCCTTTGGTCTCTCTGATCCTCTTTAGTAAAGGTTAAATATCTCTGCAATCGAGCATTATACTTTTTTATCTTCTCATACGAGTTAGACTGAGAATCATTTAGAATGGTCCTCATCTTCTCATTCAATTCATCTTTGGCAGTTTCACGGATGTCGGTGGTTGGACGTCATAACTGGATAATTTGCTGAGGAAAGACGAGATACATTTTCTGGACAGTCTTCATCGTGTTTTACTTCTTTACAAGTCGTCCTATTAGATTTCCAATGATTGGAACAGCTGCCGATAGCAACGGCAACAGCTTTTTAAGAATCCTTCACGCTTCACGCACACTTTTTTATTAGCCAAGAGTCTGATGTTTTTCTTCTGTTTTTTCAGTTTTTTGAACTGAGCCTGCGACAATGGTACAGTCCCCTTCAAAACATTCAGGGCGATCTCACCGAGAGCTTGAATAAAGTCCCGAGAACTATGCATCAAAATGTCTTTACGTTTCTTTGAAGGAGCATGCTATAGTTCCTTAAGTAAACCCGCGTTTCTTTTTATACGCACTGACATAACTTAAGCAGACGTTTTTGGTATGGACACAGTGTGACGTTGATGAGGAAGTATCCCAGTCCTTAGTCTGTAGCGTTCTGGACATGAGGGTGTTAGATCAACAATTAAGTACCCGTGAGCGCCAGCTGTAACATCTTCAAAGATTTCTAGAAAGAAAGCTCTTTGAGACGGGTAAACCTGTTGAGCAACAACTTTTATCTACATTTTATCGCGAGGATTCTTAAACAATACAAAGTAATTGATATTCAGACTAATAGTACGACTATATTTACCACGATGAAATAAGTTTTGCGTAAGCATTATAACACTCATATTTTTATGATGTCTCTACTGTGTAAAAATGCCTCAGGGTTTTCAGAAGTTTCAAAAATAACATTGTCAAGAATAATCAAATGTTTTCTATCAGAAGGAAATAGATCTTCATTTTCAAAAGATTCAGGTAAACCTTCAATGAATTTGATATTTTTATTCATCTTTTGCAATTCACTGTACAAAGGTTGAAAAGAAGTATAAATCCACACAATATTTACATTGACATCATCCATAACATGTTCACAATTTTCAAGCATACATTTTACAAAATGGGTCTTTCCTGACCCTGATGGTCCCACCACTAGACATGAAAATGGTGTTTTCAAATGTGGATCGAAATTAATTTCTTCGATAATGACCCCTCATCCACCCTAAACTCAGAACCCGAAAGGTTTGGTTGTCCCATCCGAAAATAATCGCCTCTTATCGTACACGACCCGGAGTTTTTTAATAACTGATCTGTTTTTTACTGCGATGTTCTTTTTATCCCTCTCAATGTTGTGTTGGCAGGTCTCAAGCACCCCATCAGGTGAATTCTGCAAATAGCCCTCTACAGACGGAGTCAAAGTTTATCCGCTCACAAGATTCTTTTGTTTGCGTGATACCTTTAATTTTAATCACAACCTTCTTCTGTCCTTTGTTCCTATAAGCTTACGACCTAGGACCCGCCGAAACAAAGTCCTTGATGCTATCCCCGTCGAGTTCATCAGTCAGATCACCGAGATAGTTACCTAATTTTAAAGGCGTCTTGCCGTCTTTCACCACATATATCAAGCTGTCTGTGTCAACATAGAGAACATTCTCCTGCAATTTCTCCATGTAACTGTACAACGTCAGACGAGCATAAGTAGTGGTAAAAGCTCTGATAAAAACATTGCTGCATTTACCGGGAGGGTAGAGACCCTTGAAACGCCACTGGATCACAACTTTTTTTGTCATCCAGCACGTTAAAGTAGCTGACCTCGTATTTCCCTGAAAACAAGAAACTGAAAAACTCGTTGGGGTCTGACACTACAGAAACCTGAGACATGTTCTCTTTCTGATAAAACTTGCCCCACAGGCTATTAATTCAAGCCTTAGCCACCTGTCTCTTTGCTGGGTTGTGACAAATCTTATCAGCGCAAAGCAAAATCCCCTGATGGGCTTGATAATCCTCAATGTATTTGTCACGGCTTTCCTGATCAACGGCCTCAGCAGGGTAACCAGAAGCCTCCTGCTTGTCCTTCAGGAATGTACGGATGTAACCTGCGAAAATACAATTGCTAGATCTATCAAAATGCCATACTTCGATAATCTTGGCCACCTTGTATCCCTTGTCCAGAGCCTTGTTGAACTCAACCGTGACCCAGACCCCTGTCAAAACAAGTTCGTCATCATTATGCGTACAGTCACTGCCTTGAACATTACGACATGAACAGATACTGCATAACGTGAAGTGTAATTTACCCCCGGTCCTCTGTAGGGTAAAACAGGTACATATAAACCCCGAGGAGGATAGACAACCGCCTTGATAAGACCGAAGTACTGTCTGGAATCCCCGAAGTCTTCGTGAATTATTCGGGGGTGACCTAGGAGGTAGGAGCACGTGCTGTTGACGTAAGGATACAGAGAGGTGACATCAGCGTCATAAACTTTTTCATCAGGCTTGGCCGTGTAACGCAGCTTTAAAGCGCTGGTTCTATCGCCGTAGAGGGCATTACGAGGGTTGAGAGGCTCAGGGGTGTCAAAATCTAAGAGAAAATCTCTGAGATCATCAAACGACTGTCGAAGCGAATGCCATTCGTGTTCCCAGATGGTAAAAAGACGCACCCCATGATCAGACTTTAACGCCTGCTCTCTCTCCATCGTAGCAGAGTAGTATTCACCGTATGGTCTACCTCTTAACGGAAAAACTGCATGAGGGTCAACACATGAAGGACAACCGTGGAATAAACATCCGTTAAACTCCCAGACCTGCATAACACCGTCAACTTCAGGATAACCGTCAACAAAATACTGGCCAAACACCATCTCCCCACGGTTCAAGGCATGTTGTATGAAAATGCCCTGTCTGTGTGATTGTGCAGCCACTGGATGGAAGCATCTGAGAACCTCTTGTTACCGCTCGTTACATAATTGTTGGGACATGGCTAAATATCATGCATCCTCTGGCCAGAATGTCAACATCGTTTTTACAATAGTGAATAGCTTCACTCCTGAAATTGAAAGAATCCTCTATCACGAGATAGAATTCGATTCGCTTAAGGATTGGACAGCAGGGTGAGAGGGATGTTTAGCTTTAATAATGTGACGAGAAACTCGGACCATCCCTCAGGTAATGAAGAACTTGTTTTCTCATACGGTAGGGAAAGGTACTTGAATATATCGATCACATGAGAGCCTTTTACAGCATTTCCTTCATACATAAATTCACCATTCATATTCCAACCGTCGCCGTTTTTGGATATCCTCCGGATAATGTGTTCAGCATTTCTTCGAGCTTTTGACGGAAGGCTATTTAGAATATCCTTACCCAGGTCATCTGTTACAGAGGGTGATTTTAGAACGCTTTCGACACGTCTGTCAGAGTCGAGGGGATGATCGCTGACTCCGTCTCGTTGTAAAGTCAGAGTTACTCTCCTTTGGTCTATCTGATCCTGTTTAGTAAAGGTTAAATATCTCTGCAATAGAGCATCGTAGTTTTTAATCTTCTCATACGAGTTTAACTGAGAATCATTTAGAATGGTCCTCATCTTCTCATTCAATTCATCTTTGGCAGTTTCACGGATGTCAGAGGTTGGACGTGATAACTGGTTAATTTGTCGAGGAGAGACGAGATACACTTTCTGGACAGTCTTCATAGCGTTTTACTTCTTTACAAGTCCTCATATTAGATTTCCAATTATTGGAACGGCAGCCGCTAGCAACGGCAACAGGAATCCACCCGATTGCTTTGCCAAGAGTCTGATGTTTTTCTTCTGTTTTTTCACTTTTTTTAACTGAGCCTGCGACAATGGTACATTCCCCTTCAAAACATTCAGGGCGATCTCACCGAGAGCTTGAATGAAGTCCCGGGAACTACGTGTCAAAATGTCTTTACTCGTTTCTTGGTACGGAGCATGGTATAGTTCCTTAAGTAAACGAGCGTTTCTTTTTATACGCGCTGACATAACTCAAGCAGACGTTTTTGGTGTGTACACAGTGTGACGCTGATGAGGTAGTATCCCAGTCCTTAGTCTGCAACGTTCTGGACAGGAGGGTGTTAGATCAACGATTAAGTACCCGTGAACGTCAGCTGTAGCATCTTCAAAGCTTTCTAGAAAGAAAGCTCTTTGAGACGGGTAAACAATACAGAGTAATTGCTATTCAGACTAATAGCACGACTATATTTACCGCGATGAAATAAGTTTTGCGTCAGCAATATAACACTCATATTTTTATGATGTCTATACTGCGTAAAAATGCGAACAACCTCTGGGCTTTCAGACGCTTCAAAAATCGTCGTCAAGAATAATCAAATGTTTTCTATCAGAAGGAAATACATCTTCATTTTCAAAAGATTCAGGTAAACCTCCAATGAATTTGATATTTTTATTCATCTTTTGCAATTCACTGTACATAGGTTGAAAAGAAGTATAAATCCATACAATATTTATATTGACATCATCCATAACATGTTCACAATTTTCAAGTATACATTTTACAAAATGGGTCTTTCCCGACCCCGACGGTCCCACCACTAAACATGAAAATGGTGTTTTCAAACGCGGATCGAAATTAATTCCTTCCATAATGACCCCTCATCCACTCAAAAATCAGAACCCGAAAGGTTTGGTTGTGCCGTCCGAAAACAATCGCCTCTTATCGTACACGACTCGGAGTTTTTTAATAACTGATCTGTTTTTTACTGCGATGTTCTTTATATCCCTCACAATGTTGCATTGCCGGGTCTCAAGCACCCCATCAGGTGAATTCTGCAAATAGCCCTCTACAAGATCTCTGACGGAGTCAAAGTTTATCCGCTGACAAGATTCTTTTGTTTGCGTGATACCTTTAACTTTCATCACAACCATCTTCTGTCCTTTGGTCCTATAAGCATACGTCTTAGGACCCGCCGAAACAATGTCCTCGATGCTATCCCCATCGAGTTCATCAGTCAGATCACCGAGATAGTTACCTAATTTTAAAGGTGTCTCGCCGTCTTTCACAACATATATCAAGCTGTCTGGGTCAACGTAGAGAACATTCTCCTGCAATTTCTCCATGTAACTGTACAACTTCAGACGAGCATAAGCAGTGGTAAAAGCTCCGATAAAAACATTGCTGCTTTTACCAGGAGGGTAGAGACCATTGTAACGCCACTGGATCACAACTTTTTTCTCATCCAGCACGTTAAAGTAGCTGACCTCGTATTTCCCTGAAAACATGAAACTGAAAAACTCGTTGGGGTCTGACACTACAGAAACCTGAGACATGTTCACTCTCTGACAAAACTTTCCCCAAAGGCTATTAAGACAAGCCTTAGCCACCTGTCTCTTTGCTGGGTTGTGACAAACCCTGCGACAGTCGTCACAAGTTACCGGGTCTGGGACCTCTGTAGGGCAAACAGGATCGTGACAAACGCCACAGTGAGCTTTGCATATGTGTTTTGATTTATCTTCATACCCCTTATGACAGCTGACGCAAAAGTAACGTGTTCCTAACAAACCTTTAGGGTTCTTCACCCCGTAATAGTGTCCCTGAAGTAGAAACAAGAATAAGGGCTCCGAACCATCAGCAAAACCGGTGGCATAATGCGCTAATGGCTGGTTTGCTGTCGTTTTATTAAACACAACAATTTTACGCCTCACTATCCGTTCAAACAGGGGTATATCTGTGAATATGATAGGTGTTTTAGAATCTAAACCAGCTTTGTTTAATAATTCCCTCCCCAACTCAACACAATCTTGATACGCACGGTTAGGATTAAGGAGACAAGAAAGGCTGATTGCGACGCAAAGCTGCTTGGTTCCATCACCACCAACTACATAGAGATGTCGTCTTTTTTTAACAAAAATTTTGGCATCCAGCGTCTTCTCGAGCTTGCGTTTCGCGCCTCCTCGAGGGATATGTACAATTTGGACCGTTAATTCAATTCTCTTACCCATAGCGATGACTCTGTCAGATTGCACTGTGTTGCTAAGGAGGTCCTCAAAAGCAGGGTAGATATTTCCACCGTCGCCTTCAACCACAACATTAACGTGTTCTTGAACATCTTCACCTACCACTTCAAGCTGAACCACATCCTCTCGATCTGCCAGTCTCTGCGCTTCATCAGCCAACTCCCTGACCTGTTGCATCCAACCTCTGTAGAAAGTAGCTAAATCAGGAGTGTCCGGTACAGCAGGACGTGTTAGCACCCTTCTTATCCTATCGGTGTTAAAAGGCTCTATGACTTCTGATTCAATACCGGTACCTCTAATACAACATCCTTCCTGAAGCGAATCACCGTCATCATCAACATTGTCATCGCTACAGTTAGAGTCAGACACATCTACCAGAGGGTCAAGAGCAGTTGTCCCTGAATCAGTCGTCTGCAGATTATCAACAAACCTTTCTAACCGATTGCCATTGTCTAAAGAGGTATCAGCCCTACCCTCATGAGATGATGCAGGAACCATATTTAAAATTCGGTTATCCTCTCTCTCGCCGAAAAAAATGGACTCCATGTTTTCATTTATACTCGGATCATAGACCTGCACTACATCCTCCTCAGACACGTTGTCAAACAAGTGAGACAGAAACATACGTGTTGGTGAAGCACTCTGGTCAATGAGGTGTGGTGTAGTGTCCTGGTTGTGTGTGGATTCAGGGTCAGAACCGGAAGGAAAACCATCATGGTTGGCCATAGCGTAATAACAATAATAACAATAACAATATAATAATAATTAAAAAAACATTTAATAAACAAAAAAACAGTCTCAAAACACAATCACCCGCGATGCAACAGCGACCTCAAAACACAATCACCCGCAGTGCAACAGCAACCTCAAACCGTAATCACCCATCACTGCTTTTAAATAATGAGGATCCAAATGGACCTTACTGGGGTCGAACTTCAGTCAGATCAGTCCACGACGTCTGTTACCACCAGGTCCTTGTTGTTTTAGGAGTCTCAGAACTTCAGACACCAGCGCTTTATTCGTGACGTCCTTAAAGATGAGTTCTGTAACGATTATCATAATATTTAAGACATATGCATCCCTGCTGATTACTCGTTGAAATGGTTGTTAATCTTACCTTCACGTATATTTCTCGCAGAACGGCGGTATTTACGTGCTTGACGCGCTTGACGTGCTAGACGACGACTCTGTATTTCACTCTGATGAAGACGACGTTCAAGCGTACGTACTCTGAATTCAAGCTGTTGTTTTACAGCCGTTGCATCATGGAACGCTAATAGGGTCGGCGACACTGGAGCGTGGGGTCTGTCTTGGGTAGCTGTGACAGAGCGCTCGGGGGCAGGGGGTAGAGGCAGGGTTTGGTCAGGGGGTGATGCGGCGCAAGTCGACGTTGGTGTCCGGGGTGCTATCCGCGGGTTGTCTGTGGTTGCTGGCGGTGCTGATGGTGGCGGCGACGGTGGCTGTGGAGGTGCGGATTGCCCAGATGCCGACGTCGAGTCTTCAGTAGGGAACGATCCGGATAGTAGATCCAGAGGTACTGCGGAAACCAGCGTCGATGTCTCCCACAAAGGCCAAGACCCAGGAGGGAGAGCTGAAACAGAATTTTGACAACAATACAAATGTAAATACAATCTAGAAGCAAGACCTCGGATAGCAGTTAATATGATATTAATATAAACAGAGTAGTATGAAAATAACCCTAGTACAATATGAAAAAATACGACCTGCGGAAAAACAAAATTACGTAATCATATAACCGGTGTTGAGCCGTGTTGTTTTCTAGCGATGGCTATAATAAAACAACAACACGTGTAGCATACATATCAATACTCATGGACAAAACCATCATCACAACAGAAGCATATCCTAAAGAGCGTTAAAAATAGATAAATAAAAAACTCAATGTATGGACCTACTCAGGACCGTCATTTAAAGCATAAAAACAAATAGCAAATCACGAATCATTAGTGTATAAGAATACTATATATATATATATATATATATATATATATATATATATATATATATATATATATATATTATATAGTATAATACATAGTGTATATGTATTAAAGCACATTACAATTACCTCTAGTGGTCATCATCGTTAAAGCACAGTGTAAATAGCAATCGCGACCTCTAGTGACCGCCGTCGTTAAAGCATAGTGTTAATAGTAATTGCGACCTCTAGCGACCGGTGACGTTAAAGCATAGTGCAAATAGTAATCATGACCTCTAGTGGTCAACGTCGTTAAAGCATAGTGTAAATAGTAATCACGACCTCTAGTGGCCGCAGTCATTAAAGCATAGTGTTAATAGTAATTGCGACCTCTAGCGACCAGTGACGTTAAAGCATAGTGCAAATAGTAATCGTGACCTCTAGTGGTCATCGTCGTTAAAGCATAGCGTAAATAGTAATCGCGACCTCTAGTGGCCGGCGCCGTTAAAGCATAGTAGTAAAATCACAATGTTGTTTAGCAGTAACAGTTACCCAAACACCTTCAATAATAAAATTACGCTATCTAAAAGCATAAAGCCGGAACATAGATAAACCACATTACAGATAACAGGCACCTTGATGCTCTAACACAACGAATTGCAGACACATCATTAAACCACACACACACACACACACACACACACACACACACACACACACACACACTCACACACACACACACACACACACATAATAGCGAACATACAGCCATTCAGCTGATACTGAACGGTAGAGATGTGTTGAAAAAAAATTGGAGATTTACATCTTACCAAACGGTGGTGGTGGCGTTGAAGCGACAGGCAGAAGGTGTGGCGTGCTCGTTGCCTTTGTATCTGTTTTCATGTGAAAAAATAAATAAATACAGCAGTGAAACGTAAACTATCACTCCAAATGTTTTTTCCCGCCTCCTATCAGCTGAGGCGTCCGGTGAGTGAAAGAATCCACGAGCGGGCGCCCTACTCCTTCGACCTCTGACTGGCTGTCTGTTTTCATACGCACAGGTGTTGAATAAAACAAAAACATAGGTAGTTAAATATAAAACACATCAACAGAATGTGCTTAAAATACTTTTTTTGTTTTGCTCTCACCGTCGAACAGTTGGAGCGACCCGTCCAATGAATGATCAGCATCCACAGGGTCCGGATGACTTCCCGGTCGTGTCTGATTTCCGGGTTCCGGGTGATCTTTTCATGCACACACACACACACACACACACACACACACACACACACACACACACACACACGCGCACGCACACACACACACATACGCATGTATATACACTTAATAAATACCGCTGTTCTTTACCTAGTTGTCGTAATTATGATTAGAATCGCTGTCTCCTTCTCACCAATGACTCGCGCCGGTCCTGTCTTCCGTGCCGAATTATACCGTCGCTTACGGCTCAGAGAGCGTTGGTTACTCCCCTTCAGTCGATTTCCTGTACTCGGCCCCGGACGAACTCGTCCTCGCTGTCGATTATTATAATACACGGCGTGTTCTGAGCCTCGGTGCTGCTGTCTTGAAGACTCGCTCTCGGATTCACAGCCGACAGATCCGCACGGGCATCTCCGTCTTCAAAAGTTACACGCATTAACCGCTCAAGCTCCTCAGCGCCGATCAGCGTCTCCGGGAAGTTATTCGCGGAGGCGATAATATCTGAAAAATAGAAGTGCGGCTGTTGTAACACATAATAGAGATATTAACAACGAATTATAAAATAATTCAATATTTTTACCAGTATCACTCTGCGTTAAATGAACGTCACACAGATGAGTGACGACGTCTGTCAATGAAAAGAGACATGGTACGTGATAAACATGGCGTAACGTTTTTATTATACTTATATATGTAAATGTAAATACATAGATACACATATATGTATATACTTATATGTATACTGTATAGATATAGATAGATGGATAGATAAACAGATAAATATTCACCTACGACGTGCAGAGGAAGAGGCATCCATGGGTAGTCTGGAGTCCTTTTGGAAAGGAGGATGAAGTTCTGGAAGGTCTGGTCAACAGCGAAGGTTACCCCGGAACTGATGTAAAATGTGGTCTGAATCGGGTCACCTAAATACTCCGTCCGTGTGGGTAGGTCCTCGGTGACGTCTTTGTTGATTTGGATCGGGTCACCCACTCTGCCATTGTCGCCAATTAAAGACAGATGTATAAATATTCTAAAGGTGTTTCCAGATGTGGTGGAGACAGCACAAGATCTGGAATTTGACCCATGACGACCTGGACCATAAGAAGACCAGGATTAATGTCTGCTAGGTAGCTCAGAGGTATGAACCGCGGCGACGTAAAACAAATAATCAGATGGAGAACGGACATGGTGACAGAAGCAGGATGCCAAAAAAAGAATGGCTTGGGTCATCCGCTCTGCCATTGTCGCCAATTAAAGACAGATGTATGAATATTCTAAAGGTGTTTCCAGATGTGGTGGAGACGGCACAAGATCTGGAATTTGACCCATGACGACCTGGACCGTAAGAAGACCAGGATCAATCAGTGGAGACTGCACCCCCAAAATGAACTGAAATGTGTAATAAAAGGGGTCAGGGCCTGAGATAGTCTTTGTCACTCTACACCATCGGAGCTGAGGCAAAGCCAGGTGTAGTTGCGGGCCCAGAGCTCTGTTAGGGTAATTAGACGCCTCTGTCAGGGTGTAAATTCTTTTGGATTTTAAGTTGGGGTGTTTTTGGTTGTCATTCTCACGAGAAAACGAACACGTGGAAGGTACAGAAGTGTATTTCCTACAGCCTAAACAATGTTGTCTGAAGACAATGAGGTCCGCCTTCAGACTGTCTCTTTTGAAGATTCAACCGTCCAGGAAAGAACTCGCGTCTCCGCAGCAAATTAACTGGTTATCACAGACTCTAAAAATGCATCGTTTCAAACTCACACAGGGTGTAAAATTAAATAGACTGATTCAACAGAAACTCATGTGAGTTGAATAGCTGTGTCATTTGAACTAATGCTGAAAACTAAAGTATTTCTTTCTTTTTAGTTTCATCATTGTTCACTCAACCTTGTTTTCTGAAAACTAAAAGTATTTCTTTCTTTTGTTCTATTCTGAAAACTAAAAGTATTTCTCAAACAAGTTCAAATTATCTGTTTAAAAACATTTTGAAAAAATGGTGCATGAGTTGGGTAGCTGTGTCGTTTGAACTATTAGTGAAGACTAAAAAGTGTTTTCTTTCTACTGTTTTATCTTTAAGAAATATTTCAAGAATGAAAAACTTCTTCATAAGATGTTAAATAACTTCAAAAATGTTTAAACCCGAAATAATATTGTAGCTACTAACGTGTTTTGATTATTTAGCCTACAATGCAGAAACAGTTCAAACATTGACTAATGCTGAAAACTAAAAGTATTTCTTTCTTTTTGTTTTGGTATCCGGGGCGATGTCCGCGGCTTGTCTGTGGTTGCTGGCGGTGCTGATGGTGTCGGCGACGGTGGCTGTGGAGGTGCGGATAGCCCAGATGCCGACGTCGAGTCTTCAGCAGGGAACGGTCCGGATAGTAGATCCAGAGGTACTGAGGAAACCGGCGTCGATGTCTCCCACAAAGGCCAAGACCCAGAGGGGAGAGCTGAAACAGAATACCGACAACAATACAAATGTAAATACAATCTAGAAGCAAGACCTCGGATAGCAGTTAATATGATATTAATATAAACAGAGTGTAAATGTAGGGATCTACTAAGGATCAACATTTAAAGCGTAAAAACAAATAGTAAATCACTAGTGTATACTGTCATTAAACCACATTACAATTAGTAAAATCACGACCTCTAGTGGCCGCCGTCGTTAAAGCACATTACAATTAGTAAAATCACGACCTCTAGCGGCCGCCGTCGTTAAACCACATTACAGTTAGTAAAATCACGACCTCTAGTGGACGCCGTCGTTAAACCACATTACAATTAGTAAAATCACGACCTCTAGTGGCCGCCGTCGTTAAAGCACATTACAGTTAGTAAAATCACGACCTCTAGTGGCCGCCGTCGTTAAAGCACATTACAATTAGTAAAACCACGACCTCTAGCGGCCGCCGTCGTTAAACCACATTACAGTTAGTAAAATCACGACCTCTAGTGGACGCCGTCGTCAAACCACATTACAATTAGTAAAATCACGACCTCTAGTGGCCGCCGTCGTTAAAGCACATTACAGTTAGTAAAATCACGACCTCTAGTGGCCGCCGTCCTTAAAGCACATTACAATTAGTAAAATCACGACCTCTAATGGCCGCCGTCGTTAAAGCACATTACAATTAGTAAAATCACGACCTCTAGTGGCCGCCGTCGTTAAACCACATTACAGTTAGTAAAATCACGACCTCTAGTGGCCGCCGTCGTTAGAGCACATTACAGTTAGTAAAATGACGACCTCTAGTGGCCGCCGTCGTTAAAGCACATTACAGTTAGTAAAATCACGACCTCTAGTGGCCGCCGTCGTTAAAGCACATTACAATTAGTAAAATCACGACCTCTAGTGGCCGCCGTCGTTAAAGCACATTACAGTTAGTAAAATCACGACCTCTCGTGGCCGCCGTCGTTAAAGCACATTACAGTTAGTAAAATCACGACCTCTAGTGGCTGCCGTCGTTAAAGCTAATTACAGTTAGTAAAATCACGACCTCTAGCGGCCGCCGTCGTTAAAGCACATTACAATTAGTAAAATCACGACCTCTAGTGGCCGCCGTCGTTAAAGCACATTACAGTTAGTAAAATCACGACCTCTAGTGGCCGCCGTCGTTAAAGCATGGTGTAAATTAGTAATCCCGACCTCTAGTGGTCGCCATCGTTAAAGCATAGTGTGAAATAGTAATCGCGACCTCTAGTGTCCGTCGTCGTTAAAGCATAGTAGTAAAATCACAATGACGCTTAGCAGCAACAGTTACTCAAACACCTTCAATAGTAAAATGACACCGTCTAAAAGCACATAGCCGGAACATAGACAAACCGCATTACAGATAAAACACACACACACGCACACACACACGCACGGACGCACGTACGCGCACACACACACACACACACACAAGTATTTCTTTCTCTTTGTTTTGGTATCCGGGGCGATGTCCGCGGCTTGTCTGTGGTTGCTGGCGGTGCTGATGGTGTCGGCGACGGTGGCTGTGGAGGTGCGGATAGCCCAGATGCCGACGTCGAGTCTTCAGCAGGGAACGGTCCGGATAGTAGATCCAGAGGTACTGAGGAAACCGGCGTCAATGTCTCCCACAAAGGCCAAGACCCAGAGGGGAGAGCTGAAACAGAATACCGACAACAACACAAATGTAAATACAATCTAGAAGCAAGACCTCGGATAGCAGTTAATATGATATTAATATAAACAGAGTGTAAATGTAGGGATCTACTAAGGATCAACATTTAAAGCGTAAAAACAAATAGTAAATCACTAGTGTATACTCTCATTAAACCACTTTACAATAAGTAAAATCACGACCTCTAGTGGACGCCGTCGTTAAACCACATTACAGTTAGTAAAATCACGACCTCTAGTAGCCGCCGTCGTTAAAGCACATTACAATTAGTAAAATCACGACCTCTAGCGGCCGCCGTCGTTAAACCACATTACAGTTAGTAAAATCACGACCTCTAGTGGACGCCGTCGTTAAACCACATTACAATTAGTAAAATCCCGACCTCTAGTGGCCGCCGTCGTTAAAGCACATTACAATTAGTGAAATCACGACCTCTAGTGGCCGCCGTCGTTAAAGCACATAACAGTCAGTAAAATCACGACCTCTAGTGGCCGCCGTCGTTAAAGCACATTACAATTAGTAAAATCACGACCTCTAGTGGCCGCCGTCGTTAAAGCACATTACAATTAGTAAAATCACGACCTCTAGTGGCCGCCGTCGTTAAAGCACATTACAGTTAGTAAAATCACGACCTCTAGTGGCCGCCGTCGTTAAAGCACATTACAGTTAGTAAAATCACGACCTCTAGTGGCCGCCGTCGTTAAAGCACATTACAGTTAGTAAAATCACTACCTCTAGTGGCCGCCGTCGTTAAAGCACATTACAATTAGTAAAATCACGACCTCTAGCGGCCGCCGTCGTTAAAGCACATTGCAGTTAGTAAAATCACGGCCTCTAGCGGCCGACGTCGTTAAAGCACATTACAGTTAGTAAAATCACGACCTCTAGCGGCCGCCGTCGTTAAAGCACCTTACAGTTAGTAAAATCACGACCTCTAGTGGCCGCCGTCGTTAAAGCACCTTACAGTTAGTAAAATCACGACCTCTAGTGGCCGCCGTCGTTAAAGCATAGTGTAAAATAGTAATCCCGACCTCTAGTGGTCGCCGTCGTTAAGGCACAGTGTGAAATAGTAATCGCGACCTCTAGTGTCCGTCGTCGTTAAAGCATAGTAGTAAAATCACAATGACGCTTAGCAGCAACAGTTACTCAAACACCTTCAATAGTAAAATGACACCGTATAAAAGCACATAGCCGGAACATAGACAAACCGCATTACAGATAAAACACACACACACGCACACGCACGCACGCACGAACGTACGCGCACACACACACACACACACACACACAATAGCGAACATACAACCATTCAACTGATACTGAACGGTAGAGATATGTTGAAAAAAATTGAGATTCGTATCTTACGTTGGTGTTGGTGTTGGTGTTGAAGCGACAGGTAGAAGGTGTGGCGTGCTCGTTGTCTTTGTATCTGTTTTCATGTGAAAAAATAAATAAATAAATACAGCAGTGAAACGTAAACTATCACTCCAAAATGTTTTTTCCCACCTCCTATCAGCTGAGGCGTCTGGTGAGTTAAAGAATCAACGAGTGGGTGCCCTACTCCTTCGACCTCTGACTGATCGTCTGTTTTCATACGCACAGGCGTTGAATAAAACAAAAAACATAGGTAGTTAAATATAAAATACATCGACAGACTGTGGTTAAAATACTTTTTTTTTATTGAACTGAATGTTTTGCTCTCACCGTTGAACAGTTGGAGCGACCCGTTCAATGAATGATCAGCATCCACAGGGTCCGGATAACTTCCCGGTCGTGTCTGATTTCCGGGTTCCGGGTGATCTTTTCATGCACACACACACACACACACACAAGTATTTCTTTCTTTTTGTTTTGGTATCCGGGGCGATGTCCGCGGCTTGTCTGTGGTTGCTGGCTGTGCTGATGGTGTCGGCGACGGTGGCTGTGGAGGTGCGGATAGCCCAGATGCCGACGTCGAGTCTTCAGCAGGGAACGGTCCGGATAGTAGATCCAGAGGTACTGAGGAAACCGGCGTCGATGTCTCCCACAAAGGCCAAGACCCAGAGGGGAGAGCTGAAACAGAATACCGACAACAATACAAATGTAAATACAATCTAGAAGCAAGACCTCGGATAGCAGTTAATATGATATTAATATAAACAGAGTGTAAATGTAGGGATCTACTAAGGATCAACATTTAAAGCTTAAAAACAAATAGTAAATCACTAGTGTATACTGTCATTAAACCACATTACAATTAGTAAAATCACGACCTCTAGTGGACGCCGTCGTTTAACCACATTACAGTTAGTAAAATCACGACCTCTAGTGGACGCCGTCGTTAAAGCACATTACAGTTAGTAAAATCCCGACCTCTAGTGGCCGCCGTCGTTAAAGCACATTACAATTAGTAAAATCACGACCTCTAGCGGCCGCCGTCGTTAAACCACATAACAGTTAGTAAAATCACGACCTCTAGTGGCCGCCGTCGTTAAAGCACATTACAATTAGTAAAATTACGACCTCTAGTGGCCGCCGTCGTTAAAGCACATTACAGTTAGTAAAATCACGACCTCGAGCGGCCGCTGTCGTTAAAGCACATTACAGTTAGTAAAATCACGACCTCTAGCGTCCGCCGTCGTTAAAGCACATTACAATTAGTAAAATCACGACCTCTAGTGGCCGCCCTCATTAAAGCACATTACAGTTAGTAAAATCACGACCTCTAGTGGCCGCCGTCGTTAAAGCACATTACAGTTAGTAAAATCACGACCTCTAGTGGCCGCCGTCGTTAAAGCACATTACAATTAGTAAAATCACGACCTCTAGCGGCCGCCGTCGTTAAAGCACATTACAATTAGTAAAATCACGACCTCTAGTGGCCGCCGTCGTTAAAGCACATTACAGTTAGTAAAATTACGACCTCTAGTGGCCGCCGTCGTTAAAGCACATTGCAGTTAGTAAAATCACGACCTCTAGTGGCGGCCGTCGTTAAAGCACATTACAATTAGTAAAATCACGACCTCTAGTGGCCGCCGTCGTTAAAGCACATTACAGTTAGTAAAATCACGACCTCTAGTGGCCGCCGTCGTTAAAGCACATTACAATTAGTAAAATCACGACCTCTAGCGGCCGCCGTCGTTAAAGCATAATATTAAAATCACAATGACGCTTAGCAGCAACAGTTACTCAAACACCTTCAATAGTAAAATGACACCGTCTAAAAGCACATAGCGGGAACATAGACAAATCGCATTACAGATAAAACACACACACACGCACACACACGCACGCACGCACACACGTACGCACGTACGCGCACACACACACACACACACACACACACAATAGCGAACATACAACCATTCAACTGATACTGAACGGTAGAGATGTGTTGAAAAAAATTGAGATTCGTATCTTACCAAACGTTGGTGTTGGTGTTGGTGTTGAAGCGACAGGTAGAAGGTGTGGCGTGCTCGTTGTCTTTGTATCTGTTTTAATGTGAAAAAATAAATAAATAAATACAGCAGTGAAACGTAAACTATCACTCCAAAATGTTTTTTCCCACCTCCTATCAGCTGAGGCATCTGGTGAGTTAAAGATTCAACGAGCGGGTGCCCTACTCCTTCGACCTCTGACTGATCGTCTGTTTTCATACGCACAGGCGTTGAATAAAACAAAAAACATAGGTAGTTAAATATAAAATACATCGACAGACTGTGGTTAAAATACTTTTTTTTTATTGAACTGAATGTTTTGCTCTCACCGTTGAACAGTTGGAGCGACCCGTTCAATGAATGATCAGCATCCACAGGGTCCGGATGACTTCCCGGTCGTGTCTGATTTCCGGGTTGCGGGTGATCTTTTCATGCACACACACACACACACACACAAGTATTTCTTTCTTTTTGTTTTGGTATCCGGGGCGATGTCCGCGGCTTGTCTGTGGTTGCTGGCTGTGCTGATGGTGTCGGCGACGGTGGCTGTGGAGGTGCGGATAGCCCAGATGCCGACGTCGAGTCTTCAGCAGGGAACGGTCCGGATAGTAGATCCAGAGGTACTGAGGAAACCGGCGTCGATGTCTCCCACAAAGGCCAAGACCCAGAGGGGAGAGCTGAAACAGAATACCGACAACAATACAAATGTAAATACAATCTAGAAGCAAGACCTCGGATAGCAGTTAATATGATATTAATATAAACAGAGTGTAAATGTAGGGATCTACTAAGGATCAACATTTAAAGCGTAAAAACAAATAGTAAATCACTAGTGTATACTGTCATTAAACCACATTACAATTAGTAAAATCACGACCTCTAGTGGACGCCGTCGTTTAACCACATTACAGTTAGTAAAATCACGACCTCTAGTGGCCGCCGTCGTTAAAGCACATTACAATTAGTAAAATCACGACCTCTAGTGGCCGCCGTCGTTAAAGCACATTACAATTAGTAAAATCACGACCTCTAGTGGCCGCCGTCGTTAAACCACATTACAGTTAGTAAAATCACGACCTCTAGTGGCCGCCGTCGTTAGAGCACATTACAGTTAGTAAAATCACGACCTCTAGTGGCCGCCGTCGTTAAAGCACATTACAGTTAGTAAAATCCCGACCTCTAGTGGCCGCCGTCGTTAAAGCACATTACAATTAGTAAAATCACGACCTCTAGTGGCCGCCGTCGTTAAAGCACATTACAGTTAGTAAAATCACGACCTCTCGTGGCAGCCGTCGTTAAAGCACATTACCGTTAGTAAAATCACGACCTCTAGCGGCCGCCGTCGTTAAAGCACATTGCAGTTAGTAAAATCACGACCTCTAGTGGCTGCCGTCGTTAAAGCTAATTACAGTTAGTAAAATCACGACCTCTAGCGGCCGCCGTCGTTAAAGCACATTACAATTAGTAAAATATCGACCTCTAGTGGCCGCCGTCGTTAAAGCACATTACAGTTAGTAAAATCACGACCTCTAGTGGTCGCCATCGTTAAAGCATAGTGTGAAATTGTAATCGCGACCTCTAGTGTCCGTCGTCGTTAAAGCATAGTAGTAAAATCACAATGACGCTTAGCAGCAACAGTTACTCAAACACCTTCAATAGTAAAATGACACCGTCTAAAAGCACATAGCCGGAACATAGGCAAACCGCATTACAGATAAAACACACACACACGCACACACACACGCACGGACGCACGTACGCGCACACACACACACACACACAAGTATTTCTTTCTTTTTGTTTTGGTATCCGGGGCGATGTCCGCGGCTTGTCTGTGGTTGCTGGCTGTGCTGATGGTGTCGGCGACGGTGGCTGTGGAGGTGCGGATAGCCCAGATGCCGACGTCGAGTCTTCAGCAGGGAACGGTCCGGATAGTAGATCCAGAGGTACTGAGGAAACCGGCGTCGATGTCTCCCACAAAGGCCAAGACCCAGAGGGGAGAGCTGAAACAGAATACCGACAACAATACAAATGTAAATACAATCTAGAAGCAAGACCTCGGATAGCAGTTAATATGATATTAATATAAACAGAGTGTAAATGTAGGGATCTACGAAGGTTCAACATTTAAAGCGTAAAAACAAATAGTAAATCACTAGTGTATACTCTCATTAAACCACTTTACAATAAGTAAAATCACGACCTCTAGTGGACGCCGTCGTTAAACCACATTACAGTTAGTAAAATCACGACCTCTAGTAGCCGCCGTCGTTAAAGCACATTACAATTAGTAAAATCACGACCTCTAGCGGCCGCCGTCGTTAAACCACATTACAGTTAGTAAAATCACGACCTCTAGTGGACGCCGTCGTTAAACCATATTAGAATTAGTAAAATCACGACCTCTAGTGGCCGCCGTCGTTAAAGCACATTACAGTTAGTAAAATCACGACCTCTAGTGGCCGCCGTCGTTAAAGCACATTACAATTAGTAAAATCACGACCTCTAGTGGCCGCCGTCGTTAAAGCACATAACAGTTAGTAAAATCGCGATCTCTAGTGGCCGCCGTCGTTAAAGCACATTACAATTAGTAAAATCACGACCTCTAGTGGCCGCCGTCGTTAAAGCACATTACAATAAGTAAAATCACGATATCTAGTGGCCGCCGTCGTTAAAGCACATTACAATTAGTAAAATCACGCCCTCTAGTGGCCGCAGTCGTTAAAGCACATTACAGTCAGTAAAATCACGACCTCTAGTGGCCGCCGTCGTTAAAGCACATTACAGTTAGTAAAATCACGACCTCTAGTGGCCGCCGTCGTTAAAGCACATTACAGTTAGTAAAATCACGACCTCTAGTGGCCGCCGTCGTTAAAGCACATTACAATTAGTAAAATCACCACCTCTAGCGGCCGCCGTCGTTAAAGCACATTGCAGTTAGTAAAATCACGACCTCTAGCGGCCGACGTCGTTAAAGCACATTACAGTTAGTAAAATCACGACCTCTAGCGGCCGCCGTCGTTAAAGCACATTACAATTAGTAAAATCACGTCCTCTAGTGGCCGCCGTCGTTAAAGCACATTACAGTTAGTAAAATCCCGACCTCTAGTGGCCGCCGTCGTTAAAGCATAGTGTAAAATAGTAATCCCGACCTCTAGTGGTCGCCGTCGTTAAGGCACAGTGTGAAATAGTAATCGCGACCTCTAGTGTCCGTCGTCGTTAAAGCATAGTAGTAAAATCACAATGACGCTTAGCAGCAACAGTTACTCAAACACCTTCAATAGTAAAATGACACCGTCTAAAAGCACATAGCCGGAACATAGACAAACCGCATTACAGATAAAATACACACACATGCACACACACACACACGCACGCACGTACGCACGTACGCGCACACACACACACACACACACACACACAATAGCGAACATACAACCATTCAACTGATACTGAACGGTAGAGATGTGTTGAAAAAAATTGAGATTCGTATCTTACGTTGGTGTTGGTGTTGGTGTTGAAGCGACAGGTAGAAGGTGTGGCGTGCTCGTTGTCTTTGTATCTGTTTTCATGTGAAAAAATAAATAAATAAATACAGCAGTGAAACGTAAACTATCACTCCAAAATGTTTTTTCCCACCTCCTATCAGCTGAGGCGTCTGGTGAGTTAAAGAATCAACGAGCGGGTGCCCTACTCCTTCGACCTCTGACTGATCGTCTGTTTTCATACGCACAGGCGTTGAATAAAACAAAAAACATAGGTAGTTAAATATAAAATACATCGACAGACTGTGGTTAAAATACTTTTTTTTTATTGAACTGAATGTTTTGCTCTCACCGTTGAACAGTTGGAGCGACCCGTTCAATGAATGATCAGCATCCACAGGGTCCGGATAACTTCCCGGTCGTGTCTGATTTCCGGGTTCCGGGTGATCTTTTCATGCACACACACACACACACACAAGTATTTCTTTCTTTTTGTTTTGGTATCCGGGGCGATGTCCGCGGCTTGTCTGTGGTTGCTGGCTGTGCTGATGGTGTCGGCGACGGTGGCTGTGGAGGTGCGGATAGCCCAGATGCCGACGTTGAGTCTTCAGCAGGGAACGGTTCGGATAGTAGATCCAGAGGTACTGAGGAAACCGGCGTCGATGTCTCCCACTAAGGCCAAGACCCAGAGGGGAGAGCTGAAACAGAATACCGACAACAACACAAATGTAAATACAATCTAGAAGCAAGACCTCGGATAGCAGTTAATATGATATTAATATAAACAGAGTGTAAATGTAGGGATCTACTAAGGATCAACATTTAAAGCGTAAAAACAAATAGTAAATCACTAGTGTATACTGTCATTAAACCACATTACAATTAGTAAAATCACGACCTCTAGTGGCCGCCGTCGTTAAAGCACATTACAATTAGTAAAATCACGACCTCTAGTGGCCGCCGTCGTTAAAGCACATTACAGTTAGTAAAATCACCACCTCTAGTGGCCGCCGTCATTAAAGCACATTACAGTTAGTAAAATCACTACCTCTAGTGGCCGCCGTCGTTAAAGCACATTACAGTTAGTAAAATCACGACCTCTAGTGGCCGCCGTCGTTAAAGCACATTACAATTAGTAAAATAAAGACCTCTAGTGGCCGCCGTCGTTAAAGCACATTACAATTAGTAAAATCACGACCTCTAGTGGCCGCCGTCGTTAAAGCACATTACAGTTAGTAAAATCACGACCTCTCGTGGCCGCCGTCGTTAAAGCACATTACAGTTAGTAAAATCACGACCTCTAGCGGCCGCCGTCGTTAAAGCACATTGCAGTTAGTAAAATCACGACCTCTAGTGGCTGCCGTCGTTAAAGCTAATTACAGTTAGTAAAATCACGACCTCTAGCGGCCGCCGTCGTTAAAGCACATTACAATTAGTAAAATCACGACCTCTAGTGGCCGCCGTCGTTAAAGCACATTACAGTTAGTAAAATCACGACCTCTAGTGGTCGCCATCGTTAAAGCGTAGTGTGAAATAGTAATCGCGACCTCTAGTGTCCGTCGTCGTTAAAGCATAGTAGTAAAATCACAATGACGCTTAGCAGCAACAGTTACTCAAACACCTTCAATAGTAAAATGACACTGTGGTGTACATTAAGGGGTGTGTTCTCTCACCCAGATGGTTTATGGGTATGGGGCGTGGTGATGTATATATTGACTGTGAGGGGAGGGGAGTGAGTTCGGTTCTGGAGTAAATAAAGTTGTTGGAAGTTTGCCGTCTCATCGCCTGCTCTTGCTTTTGCCACATTGGTGACCCCGAGTTGGACATGTTACACGAGGTAGAGGAGGACGTCTCCTCTTCTGAGGCTCAGCAGAGCGCTTCAAGTTCGGCCATGGAGCATCAACGGCCGCAACCAGCCGTTTGCACCGCATCAATGAAGCTGCCGGAGTTTTGGCACAGCGACCCAGCGCCGTGGTTCCAGCACGTGGAGGCGCTTTTTCATCTGCGGGGTATAACGGCGGACGACGCCAGATATTACCTGGTGGTAGCGGCGCTGGACCAGCAGTCTACTCGGCGGGTGATGCAGCTTTTACGGGCACCGCCACATCGCGGGAAATACGACGCTCTCAAACGGCTTCTCCTTCGGCGTTTCAGCCCGTCCGCGGCAGAGAGAGCGGATAAACTGCTTTCGCTTCCTGGGCTTGGTGACGGTTCGGCAGTGGACTTAATGGACGAAATGTTGTCTCTGCTGGGTTCGGAGGACGGCGGTTTCTTGTTCCCGCACATCTTTCTGCGCCAGTTTCCACCGTCGGTGCGCGCCGCCCTGGCCAACTCCCCGTGCCTCGCCGCTGGCGATTTCCGCGGTTTGGCGGAGGAAGCGGACCGAATCCTTCTGACGATCAGACGAGCAGCAGAGCACACGTTCGTGGTGGCTCCCCAACAGTCGACGGCGGAGGGCGCGGAACCTGCGATGACTGCTGGAGTCTCCTCCCGAAGACGACGGGGGGACTTGTGTTTCTTCCACCATCGTTTCGGCGTCAAGGCTCGGCGTTGTGTCCCTCCCTGCTCCTTCGACACTTCGGGAAACGAAAGAGCCAGCGCTCAGTAGCGGCTGTGGGCGCTGGCGATCGAGAAGAGCTGCTTTTCGTTAAGGACTCCGTGTCTGGACGACGGTTCCTGGTGGACTCTGGCTCACAGAAAAGCCTCCTCCCTCCAGCCGAGTCAGACTTGGCAGCCCGCGGTACTGGCCCGGTTTTGAAGGCAGCCAACGGGTCGTCTATTGAAACTTTTGGTACCAGGTCGGTCACTGTGTGTTTCAGTGGACGCAGTTTTCACTTTGACTTTGTGTTGGCCTCTGTTACAGTTCCCATTATCGGGGCAGACTTCCTGTGTGATAATGGCTTGCTGGTGGATGTCGCCAACCGTCGGTTAATTGAAGCTGTGTCTTTTGCTATGGTTCCATGTCAGACTGGAGGACCCGGGCCATTGACACACTCTAACGTTGTGGCGTCAAGTGACGTTTTTCTGCCTTTGCTTGCGGAATTTCCGGCGTTGACTAAGCCAGAGTTTTCCACCGCAGTTGCCAAACACGGTGTGGAACATTTTATCCCGACGGTAGGCCCGCCAGTGTTCGCGCGCGCACGACGCCTGGACTCTGTCAAGTTGGCCACGGCTAAACAGGAGTTCTCCACCATGGAACGCTTGGGTATTGTAAGGCGGTCCAACAGCCCGTGGGCGTCGCCGCTTCATATGGTGCCCAAAGCGGACGGATCTTGGCGTCCGTGTGGCGACTTTCGCCGTTTGAACAACATTACTACACATGATCGATATCCGATACCACACATTCAGGATTTTTCGGTCCACCTGGCGGGCGCAACTATTTTCTCCAAGGTGGATCTGGTGCGGGGTTATCACCAGGTTCCTGTGCATGCAGAAGACGTGCCAAAGACTGCAGTTATTACTCCATTTGGTCTTTTTGAGTTTCTGCGCATGCCTTTCGGCCTTAAAGGGGCAGCACAAACCTTCCAGAGACTGATGGACTCTGTGTTGCGCGATCTTCCATTTGTTTTTGTTTATCTGGACGACATTTTGGTCGCCAGCCCTTCAGTTGAAGAACACTTGTTGCATCTGAAGCAGGTTTTTCAGCGTCTCGATGTCCATGGTTTGATTGTCAACACAGCGAAGTGTCAGTTTGGGCTGCCGGTGATTGACTTTTTAGGCCATCGGATTTCGTCGCGAGGCGCCGTTCCCTTGCCTTCCAAGGTGCAGGCGGTCTTGGATTTTCCCCTGCCAGTCTCAGTCAAATCCCTGCAGGAATTTTTGGGAATGGTAAACTTCTATAACCGTTTCCTACCTCACGCAGCACACCTCATGCAGCCACTGTATGCGGCCCTGAAGCTAAAAAAGGCAAACGACCAGGTCATCTGGACCCCAGAACGTGTCCAGGCCTTCGACGGGGCTAAGGCAGCCCTGGCTAATGCAGCGCTCCTTACTCATCCCAAGTCTGGTGCACCTATTGCTCTTACAACGGATGCATCTGATGTGGCCGTGGGGGCAGTCGTTGAGCAGTTTGTGGCAGGTTCATGGCAGCCCCTTGCGTTTTTTAGTCGTAGGTTGCGGGAGAACGAGTGTAAATACAGTGTTTTCGACAGAGAACTACTGGCGTTGTACCTGGCCACGAGACATTTTCGCTTTTTACTCGAGGGACGCTCCTTCACCGCTTTTGTAGATCACAAGCCGTTGACATTTGCTATGGCAAAGGTGTCTGAACCGTGGTCTGCTCGCCAGCAGCGCCACCTTGCCTCCATATCCGAGTTTACGACCGACATTCAGCATGTAGCTGGCAAAGAAAACCCTGTCGCTGATTGCCTGTCTCGGGCGCTGGTGTGTCCTGTGCAGCTCGGAGTTGATTTTTCGGCTATGGCTGCTGATCAACCTAATGACACAGATGTCCAGTCGCTGCGTTCCGGCAGTACAGGTCTCAAATTGAAGGATGTGGTTGTGCAAAGTGGTGGTCCTACCCTCCTTTGCGACGTCTCCACAGGACGACCTCGCCCGGTCGTACCGATCGCTTGGCGCCGTCGAGTTTTCGATTTGGTTCATGCACTCTCGCATCCAGGACTCCGTGCATCAGTAAGACTGGTGGCATCGAAGTTCGTCTGGCCTGGCCTTCGCAAAGAAGTCAAAGAGTGGGCGTCCGCATGCGTGGCGTGTCAGCGTGCTAAAGTTCATCAACACACTAAAACGCCCCTGGAACCATTTACAATTCCCGCCAAGCGTTTTGATCATGTGCATGTGGACTTGGTGGGGCCTTTTCCTCCCTCTCAGGGATTCACACATCTTTTCACAATGGTGGATCGGACCACCAGGTGGCCAGAGGCAGTCCCTCTGTCCTCCACTTCGTCCGCGGACTTGGCACGCGCATTCATTTCAACTTGGGTCGCACGTTTCGGTCCACCATCAGACATCACCTCGGACAGAGGCCCACAGTTTGTTTCTGAGCTCTGGTCAGCAATGGCAAGGTCTCTGGGTACGCAGGTTCACCGTACGACTGCGTATCATCCTCAGGCTAACGGTTTGTGTGAGCGTTTTCACAGGTCGCTTAAAGCGTCGTTGCGCGCTGCACTCTCGGATGCCAACTGGGTGGACCGTCTGCCGTGGGTCATGTTGGGGTTGCGTTCAGCTCCCAAGGAGGACCTAAATGCCTCACCCGCAGAATTAGTTTTTGGACAACCACTTCGTGTTCCGGGGGAGTTTTTACCTGAGATTCCAGCCCCTTTTCCCTTTCCGGTAATGCCACTTTCGACTGAAACCATGGTTGCACCAGTGCCGGTTCACCACTTTTCCCCTCGGACCTTTGTGCCTGCAGAGCTTGCGTCATCTCGTTTTGTTTTTGTGCGCCACAACGCTCACAGGTCACCCCTCCAACCCCCTTATGATGGCCCCTTTAGGGTACTGGAGGCGGGGTCTAAGAGTTACGTGCTGGACATGGGCGGGCGTAGAGAGCGCGTGTCTTTAGACAGAATCAAGCCGGCTCATTTTCTGGCAGGGGAGGAGGTTTTACCGGCCCGGGTTCCCCGAAGAGGTCGTCCCCCTTCTAAAGCCACTGTTCTGTCTCCTCCAGTTGAATGTCCTGGTCGGGAGCCGTGTTCAGATGACGTCTCTCCTGCCTGTCGCCCCCCAGTGGTTCCAGAGGTTGGGTGGCGTAACCGTTTTGGAAGACTCATTAAGCCTCCAAAGAGGGATTGATCTTTCCCTCTGGGTGTTCGGGGGGGGGCTGTGTGGTGTACATTAAGGGGTGTGTTCTCTCACCCAGATGGTTTATGGGTATGGGGCGTGGTGATGTATATATTGACTGTGAGGGGAGGGGAGTGAGTTCGGTTCTGGAGTAAATAAAGTTGTTGGAAGTTTGCCGTCTCATCGCCTGCTCTTGCTTTTGCCACAACACCGTCTAAAAGCACATAGCCGGAACATAGACAAACCGCATTACAGATAAAACACACACACACGCACACACACACGCACGGACGCACGTACGCGCACACACACACACACACACACACAAGTATTTCTTTCTTTTTGTTTTGGTATCCGGGGCGATGTCCGCGGCTTGTCTGTGGTTGCTGGCGGTGCTGATGGTGTCGGCGACGGTGGCTGTGGAGGTGCGGATAGCCCAGATGCCGACGTCGAGTCTTCAGCAGGGAACGGTCCGGATAGTAGATCCAGAGGTACTGAGGAAACCGGCGTCGATGTCTCCCACAAAGGCCAAGACCCAGAGGGGAGAGCTGAAACAGAATACCGACAACAACACAAATGTAAATACAATCTAGAAGCAAGAACTCGGATAGCAGTTAATATGATATTAATATAAACAGAGTGTAAATGTAGGGATCTACTAAGGATCAACATTTAAAGCGTAAAAACAAATAGTAAATCACTAGTGTATACTCTCATTAAACCACTTTACAATAAGTAAAATCACGCCCTCTAGTGGACGCCGTCGTTAAACCACATTACAGTTAGTAAAATCACGACCTCTAGTAGCCGCCGTCGTTAAAGCACATTACAATTAGTAAAATCACGACCTCTAGTGGAGGCCGTCGTTAAAACACATTACAATTAGTAAAATCACGACCTCTAGTGGCCGCCGTCGTTAAAGCACATTACAGTTAGTAAAATCACGACCTCTAGTGGCCGCCGTCGTTAAAGCACATTACAATTAGTAAAATCACGACCTCTAGTGGCCGCCGTCGTTAAAGCACATAACAGTTAGTAAAATCGCGACCTCTAGTGGCCGCCGTCGTTAAAGCACATTACAATTAGTAAAATCACGACCTCTAGTGGCCGCCGTCGTTAAAGCACATTACAATAAGTAAAATCACGACATCTAGTGGCCGCCGTCGTTAAAGCACATTACAATTAGTAAAATCACGACCTCTAGTGGCCGCCGTCGTTAAAGCACATTACAGTTAGTAAAATCACGACCTCTAGTGGCCGCCGTCATTAAAGCACATTACAGTTAGTAAAATCACGACCTCTAGTGGCCGCCGTCGTTAAAGCACATTACAGTTAGTAAAATCACGACCTCTAGTGGCCGCCGTCGTTAAAGCACATTACAATTAGTAAAATCACGACCTCTAGCGGCCGCCGTCATTAAAGCACATTGCAGTTAGTAAAATCATGACCTCTAGCAGTCGACGTCGTTAAAGCACATTACAGTTAGTAAAATCACGACCTCTAGCGGCCGCCGTCGTTAAAGCACATTACAATTAGTAAAATCACGTACTCTAGTGGCCGCTGTCGTTAAAGCACATTACAGTTAGTAAAATCCCGACCTCTAGTGGCCGCCGTCGTTAAAGCATAGTGTAAAATAGTAATCCCGACCTCTAGTGGTCGCCGTCGTTAAGGCACAGTGTGAAATAGTAATCGCGACCTCTAGTGTCCGTCGTCGTTAAAGCATAGTAGTAAAATCACAATGACGCTTAGCAGCAACAGTTACTCAAACACCTTCAATAGTAAAATGACACCGTCTAAAAGCACATAGCCGGAACATAGACAAACCGCATTACAGATAAAACACACACACACGCACACACACACACACGCACGCACGCACGCACGGACGCACGTACGCGCACACACACCCACACCCACACACACAATAGCGAACATACAACCATTCAACTGATACTGAACGGTAGAGATGTGTTGAAAAAAATTGAGAATCGTATCTTACGTTGGTGTTGGTGTTGGTGTTGAAGCGACAGGTAGAAGGTGTGGCGTGCTCGTTGTCTTTCTATCTGTTTTCATGTGAAAAAATAAATAAATAAATACAGCAGTGAAACGTAAACTATCACTCCAAAATGTTTTTTCCCACCTCCTATCAGCTGAGGCGTCTGGTGAGTTAAAGAATCAACGAGCGGGTGCCCTACTCCTTCGACCTCTGACTGATCGTCTGTTTTCATACGCACAGGCGTTGAATAAAACAAAAAACATAGGTAGTTAAATATAAAATACATCGACAGACTGTGGTTAAAATACTTTTTTTTTATTGAACTGAATGTTTTGCTCTCACCGTTGAACAGTTGGAGCGACCCGTTCAATGAATGATCAGCATCCACAGGGTCCGGATAACTTCCCGGTCGTGTCTGATTTCCGGGTTCCAGGTGATCTTTTCATGCACACACACACACACACACACACAAGTATTTCTTTCTTTTTGTTTTGGTATCCGGGGCGATGTCCGCGGCTTGTCTGTGGTTGCTGGCTGTGCTGATGGTGTCGGCGACGGTGGCTGTGGAGGTGCGGATAGCCCAGATGCCGACGTCGAGTCTTCAGCAGGGAACGGTCCGGATAGTAGATCCAGAGCTACTGAGGAAACCGGCGTCGATGTCTCCCACAAAGGCCAAGACCCAGAGGGGAGAGCTGAAACAGAATACCGACAACAACACAAATGTAAATACAATCTAGAAGCAAGACCTCGGATAGCAGTTAATATGATATTAATATAAACAGAGTGTAAATGTAGGGATCTACTAAGGATCAACATTTAAAGCGTAAAAACAAATAGTAAATCACTAGTGTATACTGTCATTAAACCACATTACAATTAGTAAAATCAAGACCTCTAGTGGACGCCGTCGTTTAACCACATTACAGTTAGTAAAATCACGACCTCTAGTGGACGCCGTCGTTAAAGCACATTACAGTTAGTAAAATGACGACCTCTAGTGGCCGCCGTCGTTAAAGCACATTACAGTTAGTAAAATCACGACCTCTAGCGGCCGCCGTCGTTAAAGCACATTACAGTTAGTAAAATCACGACCTCTCGCGGCCGCTGTCGTTAAAGCACATTACAGTTAGTAAAATCACGACCTCTAGCGTCCACCGTCGTTAAAGCACATTACAATTAGTAAAATCACGACCTCTAGTGGCCGCCCTCATTAAAGCACATTACAGTTAGTAAAATCACGACCTCTAGTGGCCGCCGTTGTTAAAGCACATTACAGTTAGTAAAATCACGACCTCTAGTGGCCGCCGTCGTTAAAGCACATTACAATTAGTAAAATCACGACCTCTAGCGGCCGCCGTCGTTAAAGCACATTACAATTAGTAAAATCACGACCTCTAGTGGCCGCCGTCGTTAAAGCACATTACAGTTAGTAAAATCCCGACCTCTAGTGGCCGCCGTCGTTAAAGCACATTACAGTTAGTAAAATCACGACCTCTAGTGGCCGCCGTCGTTAAAGCACATTACAATTAGTAAAATCACGACCTCTAGTGGCCGCCGTCGTTAAAACACATTACAGTTAGTAAAATCACGACCTCTAGTGGCCGCCGTCGTTAAAGCACATTACAATTAGTAAAATCACGACCTCCTGCGGCCGCCGTCGTTAAAGCATAGTATTAAAATCACAATGACGCTGAGCAGCAACAGTTACTCAAACACCTTCAATAGTAAAATGACACCGTCTAAAAGCACATAACCGGAACATAGACAAACCGCATTACAGATAAAACACACACACACGCACACACACACACACGCACGCACGTACGCGCACACACACACACACAATAGCGAACATACAACCATTCAACTGATACTGAACGGTAGAGATGTGTTGAAAAAAATTGAGATTCGTATCTTACCAAACGTTGGTGTTGGTGTTGGTGTTGAAGCGACAGGTAGAAGGTGTGGCGTGCTCGTTGTCTTTGTATCTGTTTTCATGTGAAAAAATAAATAAATAAATACAGCAGTGAAACGTAAACTATCACTCCAAAATGTTTTTTCCCACCTCCTATCAGCTGAGGCGTCTGGTGAGTTAAAGAATCAACGAGCGGGTGCCCTACTCCTTCGACCTCTGACTGATCGTCTGTTTTCATACGCACAGGCGTTGAATAAAACAAAAAACATAGGTAGTTAAATATAAAATACATCGATAGACTGTGGTTAAAATACTTTTTTTTTATTGAACTGAATGTTTTGCTCTCACCGTTGAACAGTTGGAGCGACCCGTTCAATGAATGATCAGCATCCACAGGGTCCGGATAACTTCCCGGTCGTGTCTGATTTCCGGGTTCCGGGTGATCTTTTCATGCACACACACACACACACACACAAGTATTTCTTTCTTTTTGTTTTGGTATCCGGGGCGATGTCCGCGGCTTGTCTGTGGTTGCTGGCTGTGCTGATGGTGTCGGCGACGGTGGCTGTGGAGGTGCGGATAGCCCAGATGCCGACGTCGAGTCTTCAGCAGGGAACGGTCCGGATAGTAGATCCAGAGGTACTGAGGAAACCGGCGTCGATGTCTCCCACAAAGGCCAAGACCCAGAGGGGAGAGCTGAAACAGAATACCGACAACAATACAAATGTAAATACAATCTAGAAGCAAGACCTCGGATAGCAGTTAATATGATATTAATATAAACAGAGTGTAAATGTAGGGATCTACTAAGGATCAACATTTAAAGCGTAAAAACAAATAGTAAATCACTAGTGTATACTCTCATTAAAGCACTTTACAATAAGTAAAATCACGTCCTCTAGTGGACGCCGTCGTTAAACCACATTACAGTTAGTAAAATCACGACCTCTAGTGGCCGCCGTCGTTAAAGCACATTACAATTAGTAAAATCACGACCTCTAGTGGCCTTCGTCGTTAAAGCACATTACAATTAGTAAAATCCCGCCCTCTAGTGGCCGCCGTCATTAAAGCACATTACAGTGAGTAAAATCACGACCTCTAGTAGCCGCCGTCGTTAAAGCACATTACAGTTAGTAAAATCACGACCTCTAGTGGCCGCCGTCGTTAAAGCACATTACAGTTAGTAAAATCACGACCTCTAGTGGCCGCCGTCGTTAAAGCACATTACAATTAGTAAAATCACGACCTCTAGCGGCCGCCGTCGTTAAAGCACATTGCAGTTAGTAAAATCAGGTCCTCTAGCGGCCGACGTCGTTAAAGCACATTACAGTTAGTAAAATCACGACCTCTAGCGGCCGCCGTCGTTAAAGCACATTACAATTAGTAAAATCACGTCCTCTAGTGGCCGCCGTCGTTAAAGCACATTACAGTTAGTAAAATCACCACCTCTAGTGGCCGCCGTCGTTAAAGCATAGTGTAAAATAGTAATCCCGACCTCTAGTGGTCGCCGTCGTTAAGGCACAGTGTGAAATAGTAATCGCGACCTCTAGTGTCCGTCGTCGTTAAAGCATAGTAGTAAAATCACAATGACGCTTAGCAGCAACAGTTACTCAAACACCTTCAATAGTAAAATGACACCGTCTAAAAGCACATAGCCGGAACATAGACAAACCGCATTACAGATAAAACACACACACACGCACACACACACGCACGTACGCACGCACGCGCACACACACACACACACACACACACACAATAGCGAACATACAACCATTCAACTGATACTGAACGGTAGAGATGTGTTGAAAAAAATTGAGATTCGTATCTTACCAAACGTTGGTGTTGGTGTTGGTGTTGAAGCGACAGGTAGAAGGTGTGGCGTGCTCGTTGTCTTTGTATCTGTTTTCATGTGAAAAAATAAATAAATAAATACAGCAGTGAAACGTAAACTATCAATCCAAAATGTTTTTTCCCACCTCCTATCAGCTGAGGCGTCTGGTGAGTTAAAGAATCAACGAGCGGGTGCCCTACTCCTTCGACCTCTGACTGATCGTCTGTTTTCATACGCACAGGCGTTGAATAAAACAAAAAACATAGGTAGTTAAATATAAAATACATCGACAGACTGTGGTTAAAATACTTTTTTTTTATTGAACTGAATGTTTTGCTCTCACCGTTGAACAGTTGGAGCGACCCGTTCAATGAATGATCAGCATCCACAGGGTCCGGATAACTTCCCGGTCGTGTCTGATTTCCGGGTTCCAGGTGATCTTTTCATGCACACACACACACACACACACAAGTATTTCTTTCTTTTTGTTTTGGTATCCGGGGCGATGTCCGCGGCTTGTCTGTGGTTGCTGGCTGTGCTGATGGTGTCGGCGACGGTGGCTGTGGAGGTGCGGATAGCCCAGATGCCGACGTCGAGTCTTCAGCAGGGAACGGTCCGGATAGTAGATCCAGAGGTACTGAAGAAACCGGCGTCGATGTCTCCCACAAAGGCCAAGACCCAGAGGGGAGAGCTGAAACAGAATACCGACAACAACACAAATGTAAATACAATCTAGAAGCAAGACCTCGGATAGCAGTTAATATGATATTAATATAAACAGAGTGTAAATGTAGGGATCTACTAAGGATCAACATTTAAAGCGTAAAAACAAATAGTAAATCACTAGTGTATACTGTCATTAAACCACATTACAATTAGTAAAATCAAGACCTCTAGTGGACGCCGTCGTTTAACCACATTACAGTTAGTAAAATCACGACCTCTAGTGGACGCCGTCGTTAAAGCACATTACAGTTAGTAAAATCACGACCTCTAGTGGCCGCCATCGTTAAAGCACATTACAATTAGTAAAATCACGACCTCTAGCGGCCGCCGTCGTTAAACCACATAACAGTTAGTAAAATCACGACCTCTAGTGGCCGCCGTCGTTAAAGCACATTACAATTCGTAAAATGACGACCTCTAGTGGCCGCCGTCGTTAAAGCACATTACAGTTAGTAAAATCACGACCTCTAGCGGCCGCCGTCGTTAAAGCACATTACAGTTAGTAAAATCACGACCTCTCGCGGCCGCTGTCGTTAAAGCACATTACAGTTAGTAAAATCACGACCTCTAGCGTCCGCCGTCGTTAAAGCACATTACAATTAGTAAAATCACGACCTCTAGTGGCCGCCCTCATTAAAGCACATTACAGTTAGTAAAATCACGACCTCTAGTGGCCGCCGTTGTTAAAGCACATTACAGTTAGTAAAATCACGACCTCTAGTGGCCGCCGTCGTTAAAGCACATTACAATTAGTAAAATCACGACCTCTAGCGGCCGCCGTCGTTAAAGCACATTACAATTAGTAAAATCACGACCTCTAGTGGCCGCCGTCGTTAAAGCACATTACAGTTAGTAAAATCACGACCTCTAGTGGCCGCCGTCGTTAAAGCACATTACAGTTAGTAAAATCACGACCTCTAGTGGCCGCCGTCGTTAAAGCACATTTCAATTAGTAAAATCACGACCTCTAGTGGCCGCCGTCGTTAAAACACATTACAGTTAGTAAAATCACGACCTCTAGTGGCCGCCGTCGTTAAAGCACATTACAATTAGTAAAATCACGTCCTCTAGCGGCCGCCGTCGTTAAAGCATAGTATTAAAATCACAATGACGCTGAGCAGCAACAGTTACTCAAACACCTTCAATAGTAAAATGACACCGTCTAAAAGCACATAACCGGAACATAGACAAACCGCATTACAGATAAAACACACACACACGCACACACACACACACGCACGCACGTACGCGCACACACACACACACAATAGCGAACATACAACCATTCAACTGATACTGAACGGTAGAGATGTGTTGAAAAAAATTGAGATTCGTATCTTACCAAAGTTGGTGTTGGTGTTGGTGTTGAAGCGACAGGTAGAAGGTGTGGCGTGCTCGTTGTCTTTGTATCTGTTTTCATGTGAAAAAATAAATAAATAAATACAGCAGTGAAACGTAAACTATCACTCCAAAATGTTTTTTCCCACCTCCTATCAGCTGAGGCGTCTGGTGAGTTAAAGAATCAACGAGCGGGTGCCCTACTCCTTCGACCTCTGACTGATCGTCTGTTTTCATACGCACAGGCGTTGAATAAAACAAAAAACATAGGTAGTTAAATATAAAATACATCGACAGACTGTGGTTAAAATACTTTTTTTTTATTGAACTGAATGTTTTGCTCTCACCGTTGAACAGTTGGAGCGACCCGTTCAATGAATGATCAGCATCCACAGGGTCCGGATAACTTCCCGGTCGTGTCTGATTTCCGGGTTCCGGGTGATCTTTTCACGCACACACACACACACACACACAAGTATTTCTTTCTTTTTGTTTTGGTATCCGGGGCGATGTCCGCGGCTTGTCTGTGGTTGCTGGCTGTGCTGATGGTGTCGGCGACGGTGGCTGTGGAGGTGCGGATAGCCCAGATGCCGACGTCGAGTCTTCAGCAGGGAACGGTCCGGATAGTAGATCCAGAGGTACTGAGGAAACCGGCGTCGATGTCTCCCACAAAGGCCAAGACCCAGAGGGGAGAGCTGAAACAGAATACCGACAACAATACAAATGTAAATACAATCTAGAAGCAAGACCTCGGATAGCAGTTAATATGATATTAATATAAACAGAGTGTAAATGTATGGATCAACTAAGGATCAACATTTAAAGCGTAAAAACAAATAGTAAATCACTAGTGTATACTCTCATTAAAGCACTTTACAATAAGTAAAATCACGACCTCTAGTGGACGCCGTCGTTAAACCACATTACAGTTAGTAAAATCACGACCTCTAGTGGCCGCCGTCGTTAAAGCACATTACAATTAGTAAAATCACTACCTCTAGTGGCCTTCGTCGTTAAAGCACATTACAATTAGTAAAATCCCGCCCTCTAGTGGCCGCCGTCGTTAAAGCACATTACAGTTAGTAAAATCACGACCTCTAGTGGCCGCCGTCATTAAAGCACATTACAGTTAGTAAAATCACGACCTCTAGTAGCCGCCGTCGTTAAAGCACATTACAGTTAGTAAAATCACGACCTCTAGTGGCCGCCGTCGTTAAAGCACATTACAGTTAGTAAAATCACGACCTCTAGTGGCCGCCGTCGTTAAAGCACATTACAATTAGTAAAATCACGACCTCTAGCGGCCGCCGTCGTTAAAGCACATTGCAGTTAGTAAAATCACGACCTCTAGCGGCCGACGTCGTTAAAGCACATTACAGTTAGTAAAATCACGACCTCTAGCGGCCGCCGTCGTTAAAGCACATTACAATTAGTAAAATCACGTCCTCTAGTGGCCGCCGTCGTTAAAGCACATTACAGTTAGTAAAATCACGACCTCTAGTGGCCGCCGTCGTTAAAGCATAGTGTAAAATAGTAATCCCGACCTCTAGTGGTCGCCGTCGTTAAGGCACAGTGTGAAATAGTAATCGCGACCTCTAGTGTCCGTCGTCGTTAAAGCATAGTAGTAAAATCACAATGACGCTTAGCAGCAACAGTTACTCAAACACCTTCAATAGTAAAATGACACCGTCTAAAAGCACATAGCCGGAACATAGACAAACCGCATTACAGATAAAACACACACACGCACACACACACGCACGCACGCACGTACGCACGCACGCGCACACACACACACACACACACACACACACACAATAGCGAACATACAACCATTCAACTGATACTGAACGGTAGAGATGTGTCGAAAAAAATTGAGATTCGTATCTTACCAAACGTTGGTGTTGGTGTTGGTGTTGAAGCGACAGGTAGAAGGTGTGGCGTGCTCGTTGTCTTTGTATCTGTTTTCATGTGAAAAAATAAATAAATAAATACAGCAGTGAAACGTAAACTATCAATCCAAAATGTTTTTTTCCCACCTCCTATCAGCTGAGGCATCTGGTGAGTTAAAGAATCAACGAGCGGGTGCCCTACTCCTTCGACCTCTGACTGATCGTCTGTTTTCATACGCACAGGCGTTGAATAAAACAAAAAACATAGGTAGTTAAATATAAAATACATCGACAGACTGTGGTTAAAATACTTTTTTTTTATTGAACTGAATGTTTTGCTCTCTCCGTTGAACAGTTGGAGCGACCCGTTCAATGAATGATCAGCATCCACAGGGTCCGGATGACTTCCCGGTCGTGTCTGATTTCCGGGTTCCGGGTGATCTTTTCATGCACACACACACACACACACACAAGTATTTCTTTCTTTTTGTTTTGCTATCCGGGGCGATGTCCGCGGCTTGTCTGTGGTTGCTGGCTGTGCTGATGGTGTTGGCGACGGTGGCTGTGGAGGTGCGGATAGCCCAGATGCCGACGTCGAGTCTTCAGCAGGGAACGGTCCGGATAGTAGATCCAGAGGTACTGAGGAATCCGGCGTCGATGTCTCCCACAAAGGCCAAGACCCAGAGGGGAGAGCTGAAACAGAATACCGACAACAATACAAATGTAAATACAATCTAGAAGCAAGACCTCGGATAGCAGTTAATATGATATTAATATAAACAGAGTGTAAATGTAGGGATCTACTAAGGATCAACATTTAAAGCGTAAAAACAAATAGTAAATCACTAGTGTATACTCTCATTAAACCACTTTACAATAAGTAAAATCACGACCTCTAGTGGACGCCGTCGTTAAACCACATTACAGTTAGTAAAATCGCGACCTCTAGTGGCCGCCGTCGTTAAAGCACATTACAATTAGTAAAATCACGACCTCTAGTGGCCTCCGTCGTTAAAGCACATTACAATTAGTAAAATCACGACCTCTAGTGGCCGCCGTCGTTAAAGCACATTACAATTAGTAAAATCACGACCTCTAGTGGCCGCCGTCGTTAAAGCACATTACAGTTAGTAAAATCACGACCTCTAGTGGCCGCCGTCATTAAAGCACATTACAGTTAGTAAAATCACGACCTCTAGTGGCCGCCGTCGTTAAAGCACATTACAGTTAGTAAAATCCCGACCTCTAGTGGCCGCCGTCGTTAAAGCACATTACAATTAGTAAAATCACGACCTCTAGTGGCCGCCGTCGTTAAAGCACATTACAGTTAGTAAAATCACGACCTCTAGTGGCCGCCGTCGTTAAAGCACATTACAATTAGTAAAATCACGACCTCTAGCGGCCGCCGTCGTTAAAGCACATTGCAGTTAGTAAAATCACGACCTCTAGCGGCCGGCGTCGTTAAAGCACATTACAATTAGTAAAATCTGGACCTCTAGTGGCCGCCGTCGTTAAAGCACATTACAATTAGTAAAATCACGACCTCTAGCGGCCGCCGTCGTTAAACCACATTACAGTTAGTAAAATCACGACCTCTAGTGGACGCCGTCGTTAAACCACATTACAATTAGTAAAATCACGACCTCTAGTGGTCGCCGTCGTTAAAGCACATTACAATTAGTAAAATGACGACCTCTAGTGGCCTCCGTCGTTAAAGCACATTACAATTAGTAAAATCACGACCTCTAGTGGCCGCCGTCGTTAAAGCACATAACAGTTAGTAAAATCACGACCTCTAGTGGCCGCCGTCGTTAAAGCACATTACAATTAGTAAAATCACGACCTTCGTATCTTACCAAACGTTGGTGTTGGTGTTGGTGTTGAAGCGACAGGTAGAAGGTGTGGCGTGCTCGTTGTCTTTGTATCTGTTTTCATGTGAAAAAATAAATAAATAAATACAGCAGTGAAACGTAAACTATCACTCCAAAATGTTTTTTCCCACCTCCTATCAGCTGAGGCGTCTGGTGAGTCAAAGAATCAACGAGCGGGTGCCCTACTCCTTCGACCTCTGACTGATCGTCTTTTTTCATACGCACAGGCGTTGAATAAAACAAAAAACATAGGTAGTTAAATATAAAAAAGTAAAATCACGACCTCTAGTGGCCGCCGTCGTTAAAGCACATTACAATTCGTAAAATCACGACCTCTAGCGGCCGCCGTCGTTAAACCACATTACAGTTAGTAAAATCACGACCTCTAGTGGACGACGTCGTTAAACCACATTTCAATTAGTAAAATCACGACCTCTAGTGGCCGCCGTCGTTAAAGCACATTACAGTTAGTAAAATCACGACCTCTAGCGGCCGCCGTCGTTAAACCACATTACAGTTAGTAAAATCACGACCTCTAGTGGCCGCCGTCGTTAAAGCACATTACAGTTAGTAAAATCACGACCTCTAGTGGCCGCCGTCATTAAAGCACATTACAGTTAGTAAAAATCACGACCTCTAGTGGCCGCCGTCGTTAAAGCACATTACAGTTAGTAAAATCACGACCTCTAGTGGCCGCCGTCGTTAAAGCACATTACAATTAGTAAAATCACGACCTCTAGCGGCCGCCGTCGTTAAAGCACATTGCAGTTAGTAAAATCACGACCTCTAGCGGCCGGCGTCGTTAAAGCACATTACAGTTAGTAAAATCACGACCTCTAGCGGCCGCCGTCGTTAAAGCACATTACAGTTAGTAAAATCACGACCTCTAGTGGCCGCCGTCGTTAAAGCATAGTGTAAAATAGTAATCCCGACCTCTAGTGGTCGCCATCGTTAAAGCATAGTGTGAAATAGTAATCTCGACCTCACGTGGCCGCCGTCGTTAAAGCATAGTGTGAAATAGTAATCGCGACCTCTAGTGTCCGTCGTCGTTAAAGCATAGTAGTAAAATCACAATGACGCTTAGCAGCAACAGTTACTCAAACACCTTCAATAGTAAAATGACACCGTCTAAAAGCACATAGCCGGAACATAGACAAACCGCATTACAGATAAAACACACACACACGCACGCACGCACGCACGCACGTACGCGCACACACACACACACACACACACAATAGCGAACATACAACCATTCAACTGATACTGAACGGTAGAGATGTGTTGAAAAAAATTGAGATTCGTATCTTCCCAAACGTTGGTGTTGGTGTTGGTGTTGAAGCGACAGGTAGAAGGTGTGGCGTGCTCGTTGTCTTTGTATCTGTTTTCATGTGAAAAAATAAATAAATAAATACAGCAGTGAAACGTAAACTATCACTCCAAAATGTTTTTTCCCACCTCCTATCAGCTGAGGCGTCTGGTGAGTTAAAGAATCAACGAGCGGGTGCCCTACTCCTTCGACCTCTGACTGATCGTCTGTTTTCATACGCACAGGCGTTGAATAAAACAAAAAACATAGGTAGTTAAATATAAAATACATCGACAGACTGTGGTTAAAATCCTTTTTTTTTATTGAACTGAATGTTTTGCTCTCACCGTTGAACAGTTGGAGCGACCCGTTCAATGAATGATCAGCATCCACAGGGTCCGGATGACTTCCCGGTCGTGTCTGATTTCCGGGTTCCGGGTGACCTTTTCATGCACACACACACACACACACACACACACACACACACACACACACACACACACACACACACACACACACATACGCATGTATATACACTTAATAAATACCGCTATTCTTTACCTAGTTATCGTAATTATGATTAGAATCGCTGTCTCCTTCTCACCAATGACTCGCGCCGGTCCTGTCTTCCGTGCCGAATTAACCGTCGCTTACGGCTCAGAGAGCGTTGGTTACTCCCCTTCGATCGATTTCCTGTACTCGGCCCCGGACGAACTCGTCCTCGCTGTCGATTATTATAATACACGGCGTGTTCTGAGCCTCGGTGCCGCTGACTTGAAGACTCGCTCTCAGATTCACAGCCGACAGATCCGCACGGGCATCTCCGTCTTCAAAAGTTACACGCATTAACCGCTCAAGCTCCTCAGCGCCGATCAGCGTCTCCGGGAAGTTATTCGCGGAGGCGATAATATCTGAAAAATAGAAGTGCGGCTGTTGTAACACATAATAGAGATATTAACAACGAATTATGAAATAATTCAATATTTTTACCAGTATCACTCTGCGTTAAATGAACGTCACACAGATGAGTGACGACGTCTGTCAATGAAAAGAGACATGGTACGTGATAAACATGGCGTAACGTTTTTATTATACTTATATATGTAAATGTAAATACATAGATACACATATATGTATATACTTATATGTATACTGTATAGATATAGATAGATGGATAGATAGATAAATATTCACCTACGACGTGCAGAGGAAGAGGCATCCATGGGTAGTCTGGAGTCCTTTTGGAAAGGAGGATGAAGTTCTGGAAGGTCTGGTCAACAGCGAAGGTTACCCCGGAACTGATGTAAAATGTGGTATGTTTCGGTGTCTGAGAAAGAGTCAGGCATAATGCCTGTTGTCACACCGCTGTTTACCCCTTTTTTAAGTATTTCCTGAGTAAGTAAAATTGCATCGTTTAAAACTCACACAGGGTGTAAAATTAAATAGACTGATTCAACAGAAACTCATATGAGTTGAATAGCTGTGTTATTTGAACTAATGCTGAAAACTAAAGTATTTCTTTCTTTTGTTTTATCCTTGTTCACTCAACCTTATTTTCTGAAAACTAAAAGTATTTCTTTCTTTTGTTTTATCCTTGTTCACTCAACCTTATTTTCTGAAAACTAAAAGTATTTCTTTCTTTTGTTCTATTCTGAAAACTAAAAGTATTTCTCAAACAAGTACAAATTATCTGTTTAAACGCATTTTGAAAAATGGTGCATGAGTTGGGTAGCTGCGTCGTTTGAACTATTAGTGAAGACTAAGAAGTGTTTTCTTTCTACTGTTTTATCTTTAAGAAATATTTCAAGAATGAAAAACTTCTTCATAAGATGTTAGAGAGAGGAAGGAAACCACTATCTGTCAAACCTGTAATGATTTATTGATTTATGACTCCGGAAGTAATAAACGCACATTACAATTAGTAAAATGACGACCTCTAGTGGCCGCCGTCGTTAAAGCACATTACAATTAGTAAAATCACGACCTCTAGTGGCCGCCGTCGTTAAAGCACATAACAGTTAGTAAAATCACGACCTCTAGTGGCCGCCGTCGTTAAAGCACATTACAATTAGTAAAATCACGACCTTCGTATCTTACCAAACGTTGGTGTTGGTGTTGGTGTTGAAGCGACAGGTAGAAGGTGTGGCGTGCTCGTTGTCTTTGTATCTGTTTTCATGTGAAAAAATAAATAAATAAATACAGCAGTGAAACGTAAACTATCACTCCAAAATGTTTTTTCCCACCTCCTATCAGCTGAGGCGTCTGGTGAGTCAAAGAATCAACGAGCGGGTGCCCTACTCCTTCGACCTCTGACTGATCGTCTTTTTTCATACGCACAGGCGTTGAATAAAACAAAAAACATAGGTAGTTAAATATAAAATACATCGACAGACTGTGGTTAAAATACTTTTTTTTTATTGAACTGAATGTTTTGCTCTCACCGTTGAACAGTTGGAGCGACCCGTTCAATGAATGATCAGCATCCACAGGGTGCGGATGACTTCCCGGTCGTGTCTGATTTCCGGGTTCCGGGTGACCTTTTCATGCACACACACACACACACACACACACACACACACACACACACACACACACACACACACACACATACGCATGTATATACACTTAATAAATACCGCTATTCTTTACCTAGTTATCGTAATTATGATTAGAATCGCTGTCTCCTTCTCACCAATGACTCGCGCCGGTCCTGTCTTCCGTGCCGAATTAACCGTCGCTTACGGCTCAGAGAGCGTTGGTTACTCCCCTTCGATCGATTTCCTGTACTCGGCCCCGGACGAACTCGTCCTCGCTGTCGATTATTATAATACACGGCGTGTTCTGAGCCTCGGTGCCGCTGACTTGAAGACTCGCTCTCAGATTCACAGCCGACAGATCCGCACGGGCATCTCCGTCTTCAAAAGTTACACGCATTAACCGCTCAAGCTCCTCAGCGCCGATCAGCGTCTCCGGGAAGTTATTCGCGGAGGCGATAATATCTGAAAAATAGAAGTGCGGCTGTTGTAACACATAATAGAGATATTAACAACGAATTATGAAATAATTCAATATTTTTACCAGTATCACTCTGCGTTAAATGAACGTCACACAGATGAGTGACGACGTCTGTCAATGAAAAGAGACATGGTACGTGATAAACATGGCGTAACGTTTTTATTATACTTATATATGTAAATGTAAATACATAGATACACATATATGTATATACTTATATGTATACTGTATAGATATAGATAGATGGATAGATAGATAAATATTCACCTACGACGTGCAGAGGAAGAGGCATCCATGGGTAGTCTGGAGTCCTTTTGGAAAGGAGGATGAAGTTCTGGAAGGTCTGGTCAACAGCGAAGGTTACCCCGGAACTGATGTAAAATGTGGTATGTTTCGGTGTCTGAGAAAGAGTCAGGCATAATGCCTGTTGTCACACCGCTGTTTACCCCTTTTTTAAGTATTTCCTGAGTAAGTAAAATTGCATCGTTTAAAACTCACACAGGGTGTAAAATTAAATAGACTGATTCAACAGAAACTCATATGAGTTGAATAGCTGTGTTATTTGAACTAATGCTGAAAACTAAAGTATTTCTTTCTTTTGTTTTATCCTTGTTCACTCAACCTTATTTTCTGAAAACTAAAAGTATTTCTTTCTTTTGTTTTATCCTTGTTCACTCAACCTTATTTTCTGAAAACTAAAAGTATTTCTTTCTTTTGTTCTATTCTGAAAACTAAAAGTATTTCTCAAACAAGTACAAATTATCTGTTTAAACGCATTTTGAAAAATGGTGCATGAGTTGGGTAGCTGCGTCGTTTGAACTATTAGTGAAGACTAAGAAGTGTTTTCTTTCTACTGTTTTATCTTTAAGAAATATTTCAAGAATGAAAAACTTCTTCATAAGATGTTAGAGAGAGGAAGGAAACCACTATCTGTCAAACCTGTAATGATTTATTGATTTATGACTCCGGAAGTAATAAACGCACATTACAATTAGTAAAATGACGACCTCTAGTGGCCGCCGTCGTTAAAGCACATTACAATTAGTAAAATCACGACCTCTAGTGGCCGCCGTCGTTAAAGCACATAACAGTTAGTAAAATCACGACCTCTAGTGGCCGCCGTCGTTAAAGCACATTACAATTAGTAAAATCACGACCTTCGTATCTTACCAAACGTTGGTGTTGGTGTTGGTGTTGAAGCGACAGGTAGAAGGTGTGGCGTGCTCGTTGTCTTTGTATCTGTTTTCATGTGAAAAAATAAATAAATAAATACAGCAGTGAAACGTAAACTATCACTCCAAAATGTTTTTTCCCACCTCCTATCAGCTGAGGCGTCTGGTGAGTCAAAGAATCAACGAGCGGGTGCCCTACTCCTTCGACCTCTGACTGATCGTCTTTTTTCATACGCACAGGCGTTGAATAAAACAAAAAACATAGGTAGTTAAATATAAAATACATCGACAGACTGTGGTTAAAATACTTTTTTTTTATTGAACTGAATGTTTTGCTCTCACCGTTGAACAGTTGGAGCGACCCGTTCAATGAATGATCAGCATCCACAGGGTGCGGATGACTTCCCGGTCGTGTCTGATTTCCGGGTTCCGGGTGACCTTTTCATGCACACACACACACACACACACACACACACACACACACACACACACACACACACACACACACATACGCATGTATATACACTTAATAAATACCGCTATTCTTTACCTAGTTATCGTAATTATGATTAGAATCGCTGTCTCCTTCTCACCAATGACTCGCGCCGGTCCTGTCTTCCGTGCCGAATTAACCGTCGCTTACGGCTCAGAGAGCGTTGGTTACTCCCCTTCGATCGATTTCCTGTACTCGGCCCCGGACGAACTCGTCCTCGCTGTCGATTATTATAATACACGGCGTGTTCTGAGCCTCGGTGCCGCTGACTTGAAGACTCGCTCTCAGATTCACAGCCGACAGATCCGCACGGGCATCTCCGTCTTCAAAAGTTACACGCATTAACCGCTCAAGCTCCTCAGCGCCGATCAGCGTCTCCGGGAAGTTATTCGCGGAGGCGATAATATCTGAAAAATAGAAGTGCGGCTGTTGTAACACATAATAGAGATATTAACAACGAATTATGAAATAATTCAATATTTTTACCAGTATCACTCTGCGTTAAATGAACGTCACACAGATGAGTGACGACGTCTGTCAATGAAAAGAGACATGGTACGTGATAAACATGGCGTAACGTTTTTATTATACTTATATATGTAAATGTAAATACATAGATACACATATATGTATATACTTATATGTATACTGTATAGATATAGATAGATGGATAGATAGATAAATATTCACCTACGACGTGCAGAGGAAGAGGCATCCATGGGTAGTCTGGAGTCCTTTTGGAAAGGAGGATGAAGTTCTGGAAGGTCTGGTCAACAGCGAAGGTTACCCCGGAACTGATGTAAAATGTGGTATGTTTCGGTGTCTGAGAAAGAGTCAGGCATAATGCCTGTTGTCACACCGCTGTTTACCCCTTTTTTAAGTATTTCCTGAGTAAGTAAAATTGCATCGTTTAAAACTCACACAGGGTGTAAAATTAAATAGACTGATTCAACAGAAACTCATATGAGTTGAATAGCTGTGTTATTTGAACTAATGCTGAAAACTAAAGTATTTCTTTCTTTTGTTTTATCCTTGTTCACTCAACCTTATTTTCTGAAAACTAAAAGTATTTCTTTCTTTTGTTTTATCCTTGTTCACTCAACCTTATTTTCTGAAAACTAAAAGTATTTCTTTCTTTTGTTCTATTCTGAAAACTAAAAGTATTTCTCAAACAAGTACAAATTATCTGTTTAAACGCATTTTGAAAAATGGTGCATGAGTTGGGTAGCTGCGTCGTTTGAACTATTAGTGAAGACTAAGAAGTGTTTTCTTTCTACTGTTTTATCTTTAAGAAATATTTCAAGAATGAAAAACTTCTTCATAAGATGTTAGAGAGAGGAAGGAAACCACTATCTGTCAAACCTGTAATGATTTATTGATTTATGACTCCGGAAGTAATAAACCCCAACCCTTCCGGAAGTAATAAAGCCCCTCCCCCTTTTTATATCAAAAAGAAATTAAAATAATAACCCTCCCCTTTTTATATCAACAGGAAATTAAAATAATAACCCTCCCCCCCTTGTTTATGACAGGAAGTAAAATAACGAAGGGAGTGGGGCGGACAGCTGTATAAACATCACCCTGTGTGTATATATATATACGCACCCTTCAGACTGTAGCCAGGAGCAAGGACCCGACGAGCACAACCAACCGACAATGTCTGTCCCTACATCGATGCGTGGATCACCAGTGATCAGCGAGACGGCTGTGACTGTTATTGAGGACCCGTGGATGGGCGTCGGGGCTCCCCGTAAATCTGTAATGTACCTACGACGTACGCAGGCACCGCCGGGGGAATCTTTGCAGGAAGAGTGGTCTCTAGAGCCTTACGGACGTCGAGGAAGATGGGGGTACACGTTTAAGTACGAAACAGCCGAATTGTACATTTACCAGCTGGAGGATGACGAAACCCTGAGTGCCTGTACGGAGATGGCTGTGTTATCGTCTAACGACTGGGGTGTGCTGAGAGAGGTGAAGCCGGAAAATCTTCCCTGGACTGGAGAAGAAGAAGAACAACGTCAGAAGGTCGGAGTCGTTTCTAACAAACCCGTGCATATGGAGAGGAAACCGTCCTTCATGGCTATATGGTTGGCTAAAATGTCAGGATCAGGACGATGGTCCTTCAGGGCCATCCATAAAGTATCAACAGGAGTCACAGGCGAAGAAGAAGAAGATTTCGTCCTGGAGTATTTTAATTCCGATTGTGGCGTTTTTCGTACTCTGTTAACCATACCGATGGATGCTTGGAGTGAGAAAATCCAGGAGATTTCTCCAAAAATCGACGGTCTCTTCTACCATAGCCGCTTATGGAATGATGCCCTTGTGTTGAAAAAAGCACTGACCTTTTAGGACCGCCCCACTCTGGACCGCCTACTTGTTGATGGTTGTTATAAAGAGGATTTTTTCCAGAGCAACACCATGCAGACGTGTCTGTTGGAACAAGACCATCCAAGACAACGATGAGGCCGGAAGGTGTTCCGAGACGTATCGTCACTACCTTCATCGGAGCTGCTACAGGCGGTCCCGGGTACGAGATGAACAACTCCATGCCGTCACCTCTACTTCCTGCGGTAGAACACGTTGCGGCTGACGATCATAAGTACGAGGGTTCTAACAACGACACGACAGACGGAGCCCGTCCTTCATTGGACGTCAAAGACAACACAGACGACTCTGTTGCAGCTGAAATGCAAGATGTGGATGACGAGGAGGAACCCGTAGGGAAGACGGCAACCACCTGCACCGGGAACGAAACTGTCGACGTGCATCCGACCGTTTTATCCCCTGCTTCTCAAGACCTAGAACCAGCAGCTAATGATGAAACGGACGGATGGATAAGCGGTTTGTTCCTGAAAGCTGTAAAGACAGTTGTATTTCATCTACTAGGTAAAACCATGCGCCGGTATTGGAGGGAGATCTGCTACGGTTGCCAAGTAGACCATCCCAGCCAACTACAACACAGCTGTCTTGAAGAAATGGAGGATGATTTCTACAGGCTTAACTTCCACCCGTTGATGAAGAGACTCTGTAACAAGAACTTTCTGCCTGCTATACAGCATTACTTGACTCTGAATGATGTACAACCAGAGAAAATGAGAATCAAGGCTACAGCCGAGACAGTCTTGCTCGAAATGAGGTCTCCAAAATCAAGTGTATGGACTGAATACATCAAAAATGAGCCAGAGGATCTTCTAATTGAACGTCTGGAATCAGCAAGTAGAATCTGGAATAGAACGCCGGTCCTGGTCGATGTCACAAACACGAGATTCCCTCGTATGTGATTTACTTTTTTTTTAACTCTTTTACTCTCTTTGTATAACATTACGATTGAATCCTGACATAACTGTTTAATAAAAACATTAAGAAGCATATCCGGATCTCACCTCGTTCATTTCTCGTTTAACATGTCGGTGAAACACATCATTAAAAGAGTTTATTACAATCCTCTTCACCCTGGGAGCTATGGAGGCGTGGATCGCCTCCGTCGCGGGGTGCAGGTCGAGACTGGAAAACCTGTCAGTTCTAAATCTATTAAAGATTTTTTATCAAAACAGGATGCTTACACCCTGCATAAACCGACCAGAGTAAACTTTCCGAGAAACAGAGTATTTGTTCACAGGCCTCTTCAACAATTCCAGGCCGACCTATGCGACATGCAGGCATTGGCTAGATATAACGACGATCAAAATTACTTGTTGACCGTTATAGATGTATTTTCAAAGAAGGCCTATGTACGCGTTTTAAAAAGAAAGACAGCGATCGAGACAGTGAAGGCGTTCGAATCAGTGCTGGAGGAGAGCGGGACGCCTGTAAAGCTACAGACGGATGACGGGAAAGAATTTTTTAACAAGAGTTTCAGGGCTTTGATGGAAAGGAAGGGTATTAATCATTTTTCAACAGCGAGTGACGTTAAGGCCTCTGTGGTTGAGAGATTTAACCGCACTCTTAAAAATCGGATGTGGAGATATTTCACGGCTAAAAACACACTACGTTACATCGAGGTTTTACAGGATCTAGTAAAGAGTTATAATCACAGCTATCACAGCAGTATAAAAATGACACCGATGGAAGTAACTAAAGAAAATACTCTGCAAGTGTTTGACAATCTTTACATTAGACCGCCAAAAGATCGGCAGAAGCCAAAATTTAAGGAGGGCGATCATGTTAGAATATCGAAACTACGAGGTGTATTTGACAAAAAGTATGAGCAGAGTTTTACAGATGAGATATTTACGGTAACTGAATGTATTCAACACACCCCGCCTGTGTATAAATTGAAAGATTTCGACGGCGAGCCCATCCAAGGATCATTTTATGATCAAGAATTACAAAAAGTACAACTCGTAAAGGATAAAGTATTTCACGTTGAAAAGATTCTCAAGGAACGCTGCGTTAAAGGAGAGAGGCAGGTCTTTGTCCAGTGGAAGAACTGGCCTGAAAAATTCAACAGCTGGGTAAAAGCTTCGGATATAAAAAATATATAACAAGGTCCTTCTTTACATCAGGCATCATATCACCATGTACGACTCAAAGAATGCAGGCTTCTATGTGACTTTACCATCAAACGCCAGCGCAAAAGTTTTTAAAGACAACTCCATTGGTACTTTCGGCGTCGATTTAGCACAACATATTGATTTAAACGGAAAATGGGAGGTCGCTTTGACGGAGATTACATACCCTCACACGTGGCATAATATTCCGGAGGATACGGCGTCATTTTACTGGAAACCGAACCATAGAGTACCTGATTCCAACACAAACACGGCTCCCCCTAGAGGATCAGATTCGGGGGCTAACACGACACGACGGTATAAAGATGAATTTCATAGAGCCATGGCTCGTCTTAGGGCTCCGGATCCCGATGCCAGTGCCTCTGCTCAGAGGAAAAAAGACGAATCACGTGGGATTGATCGACATTTCAAAACGGCTGGAACAGATATTTCCAGACTGAAGTTTAAGGGAGGATATTACAGCTCTATTAATCAGATTACAACCGAGTTGGCGCAAACCTTTAAAAAAACCAATAACGACATACGCTTCCTGTTTGACAGTGCACGGCAAAAAATTGATCTTCAAGGAGACGGGCAGAACCTAGTGCTTTTTAACTCGCCTTTGGCTTACATGCTAGGTGTAGAGCCTGGTCATTGGATCAATTTTTGCGACTACAGAGCGCCCCATCCAGTTGATTTAAAAGTGGGGTTTTACCATCTTTACTGTTACAGCGATGTTGTAAGACCGCAGCTTGTAGGGGATGCATATGCACCGCTTTTAAGAACTGTGGAAATCAAGGGTAGCTACTCAGATATAATCACACAACATTTTAACCCTGCTTACTATTTACCGGTGGCCAAGAACCATATTGAAAATATTCAGATACAAATTAAATCGGATCTTAACAAACCAGTCAATTTTACCTTTGGAAAGGTGGTGGTGACTCTACACTTTAGACCTGTTACTTGAGAGGATATTATATAGCCCTTGCATCATCGTCTGGAAATTCATTCATCACCACAACACCAGAGAGATAACCAGCCTTTGCAGACCGAGGCATAAACAAGCACAATGGTTCACGCAGGCTTAAGAGACGACCCTCACAGATTTGTACAATATTATGAAAAACAGGTGGGTGGAGATCTACCGGGTTTCTACGGTGCCCCTGTTATGTACGGACGAGGCATAGGTTCCCTCTTCTCGAAAATGTTTCGGTTTGTATCACCTCTGTTGAAAAGAGGTATTGCCATCGCGAAACCCCATCTCAAATCAGCAGTGGGTAACATAGCCACGGATATGTTCACCCGCACCGTGAGAGGTATGAGCGATCAACAGAGACAGGAAGGGTCAGGAGGTATAGCCGTCTTATCACGAAGGACAAAGAGACGCCCACCAGGACGGCGTGTAACACAGAGCTCTAATAAACGTACAAACAAAAAAAGAAAGAAGTCAGTTGACAGAAGCAGACGGGCCAAGAGGAAGTCCAGAGGGAGCTCTGATATATTTTAAAAAACCTTATATACGGTAACATGGCACTCCTACACCAGAAATCTGCTGAATGCACATTGGCAGAACTGGATTTATTCACGCCCCAAATGACGCAACTTTCCATCGAAGACAAAATTTACACTGAAATTGCGCCAGTAGCCGCTATCAGCGAAGGAGGACCGATTGAGTTTTTTATACCGGGAGACGGTGAAAAGTATCTAGACCTAAACGACACCCTTCTACACGTGCGTGCAAGAATTACGAACGCCGATGGCACACCGCTGGCTAACGACGCAGCAGTCGGCCTCATCAATTACCCTCTAAACACAATCTTTGACCAGTGTGATGTGGTTCTGGGCGATCGGATGATTTCGCAATCCAGTTCCACACATCCGTACAGAGCTATGATTGAAACACTTCTCAACTTTTCAGGCGACACTCTTAAAACACAGTTTAGCGCCGGTCTTTTTTACCAAGACACACCTGGGTCAGTTGACTCGATCGTCACAGTAAACGGTCCCAACGCAGGTCTTAATAAGAGGGCCGAGTTCACGAGCAGATCCAGAGAAGTACATCTTCTAGGGCCTCTCCACAGCGACATATTTTTCTGCGAGAGACTGTTATTAAACTCTGTCGATTTAAGAATTAAACTCACCAGAGCGAATGATGCCTTCTGCCTGACCGGACCCCGCGACTCCACCTTCCGTCTGAAAATCCTTGGCGCATCTCTGTTTGTGAAGAAAGTCACTGTTTCGCCAGCTGTGAGAATAGGTCATGCGGCGGGTTTGTTAAAAGGAAATGCTCTCTACCCGCTCTCGCGAGTCAATGTAAAAACATACTCCATTCCAGAAAACTCAAGAATATGTACCCAGGAGAATTTGTTTCTGGGTTCAATACCTAAATACGTGGTTTTAGGGTTGGTACATCACGAGGCGTTTACCGGTAGGAGAGATCTCTCCCCGTTCAATTTTCATCATTACAACACTGAATATCTAGCCCTCTGTCAGGATGGCCGACAGATCCCCGCTAAAGCTTTTCAACCTCAGTTTAATAACGGTATGGCGGTCAGAGAGTTTTATAACATGATTCTAGCTACAGGAAGACATTTGAAGGATCTGCCTCTAAGCATTGACCGTGAAGGTTTTAACAGCGGTTATTCGTTGTTTGCATTTAATCTCAATCCAGCCGACGACAACGACGCTCTCTCTCCTGTCTCAAATGGGAATTTAAGACTGGAGATGAGATTCAGAGTACCCTTACCGAACACCGTAACACTGATTGTATACGCTTGTTACGATTCCATTCTGGAGATTGATGCAAAAAGACAAGTGCTGGTGGAATATTATTAAAAAGTTATGGATAGTCTCCAGTTACAGAGGCTGCTGAGAGGTCTTTTGGGTGACACATTTTACGGTGTATGGCCGTCGGACAGGTTGCCTCAATCGACACATCACCTCAGACTGCCTGCATATTTCATCGTCAACACACATCCGGCGCATAAACCGGGAGAGCACTGGTTGGCTTTAACTCTCGACGAAGACGGCAGAACAACTTTCTTTGACTCATTTGGAATGGGTCCCTACTTTGCACATTACCCTGAAAATATTTTAAAGTTTCTCAAAAAACATTCAGTCGACATCAAGTACAACAATGGTCAACTACAGCACCCCCTATCGTTTGTATGTGGTCATCACTGCGTCTTCTACCTCTGTCATCGCGCTAGAGGGCTGTCTATGGAAGAAGTATTAAGTCTATACAGCGGCGATACCTTAAAAAATGACCTCATGGTATACAACTTTGTGAAAGAACATCAACAATGTCTAAAAAGATGTGCACACTGTCCGTGGAAACAGCAAAACTGTTCTCTTCTGTATTTTAAAGACTATTGTAACGTGTGACTAATCTTATTTTGTTTGTGCGTGTGTTAAAAAGAAAATCTGTAATCTTATAGTAATTCAATAAAACATTTTATTGATGAAAAGACAATAACCGTGTACAAGGTAATTATTCATGAAACCCATCGAGGTGTTAGAGACAATTTCTTCCCTTTGGTCGCTACATGCGTTAAGCGTCGTCGAGGTGTCACTTTAGAGTCCTTAGGGTCGGGAGACCAGCCCTCTGCTATACTTTTCTTTCGCGAGGTAGAATTCGATTTAAGTCTCTGATATTGAGCCCTCGCTTCAGGATTGGACAGCAGTGTGAGAGGGATGTTTAGCTTTAATAATGTGACGAGAAACTCGGACCACCCCTCAGGTAATGAAGAACTTGTTTTCTTATACGGTAGGGAAAGGTACTTGAATATATCAATCACATGAGAGCCTTTTACAGCATTTCCTTCATACATAAATTCACCATTCATATTCCAACCGTCGCCATTTTTGGATATCCTCTGGATAATGTATTCAGCATTTCTTCGAGCTTTTGACGGAAGGCTGTTTAGAATATCCTTACCCACGACGTCCGTTACAGAGGGTGTTTTTAGAACGCTTTCGTCGCGACTGTCAGAGTCGAGGGGATGATCTCCGTCTCGCTGTAAAGTCAGAGTTACTCTCCTTTGGTCTCTCTGATCCTGTTTTGTAAAGGTTAAATATCTCTGCAATAGAGCATCATACTTTTTAATCTTCTCATACGAGTTTAACTGAGAATCATTTAGAACAGTCCTCATCTTCTCATTCAATTCATCTTCGGCTGTTTCACGGATGTCAGTGGATGGGCGTGATAACTGGTTAATTTGCTGAGGAGAGACGAGATACATTTTCTGGACAGTCTTCATGGCCTTTTACTTCTTTACAAGACCGCCTATTAGATTTCCAATGATTGGAACGGCAGCCGCTAGCAACGGCAACAGGAATCCACCCGACTGCTTTTTAAGAATCCTTCGTTTACGCTTCACGCACGCTTTTTTATTAGCCAAGAGTCTGATGTTTTTCTTCTGTTTTTTTAGTTTTTTGAACTGAGCTTGCGACAATGGTACATTCCCCTTCAAAACATTCAGGGCAATCTCGCCAAGAGCTTGAATAAAGTCCCGAGAACTACGCATCAAAATGTCTTTACGTTTCTTTGACGGAGCGTGGTATAGTTCCTTAAGTAAAACAGCGTTTCTTTTTATACGCTCTGACATAACTTAAACAGATGTTTTTGGTATGTACACAGTGTGACGCTGGTGAGGAAGTATCCCAGTCCTTAGTCTGTAGCGTTCTGGACATGAGGGTGTTAGATCAACAATTAAGTACCCGTGAGCGTCGGTTGTAGCATCTTCAAAGCTTTCTAGAAAGAAAGCTCTTTGAGACGGGTAAATCTGTTGAGCAAGAACTTTTATCTGCATTTTATCGCGAGGATTCTTAAACAATACAAAGTAATTGCTATTCAGACTAATAGTACGACTATATTTACCACGATGAAATAAGTTTTGCGTCAGCATTATAACACTCATATTTTTATGATGTCTGTACTGTGTAAAAACACGGACAACCTCTGGGTTTTCAGAAGCTTCAAAAATAACATCATCAAGAATAATCAAATGTTTTCTATCAGAAGGAAATACATCTTCATTTTCAAAAGATTCAGGTAAACCTTCAATGAATTTGATATTTTTATTCATCTTTTGCAATTCAGTGTACATAGGTTGAAAAGAAGTATAAATCCACACAATATTTACATTGACATCATCCATAACATGTTCACAATTTTCAAGCATACATTTTACAAAATGGGTCTTTCCTGACCCCGATGGTCCCACCACTAGACATGAAAATGGTGTTTTCAAACGAGGATCGAAATTAATTCCTTCCATAATGACCCCTCATCCACTCAAAACTCAGAATCCGAAAGGTTTGGTTGTGCCGTCCGAAAACAATCGCCTCTTATCGTTCACGACCCGGAGTTTTTTAATAACTGACCTGTTTTTTACGGTGATGTTTTTTTTATCCCTCACGATGTTGTGTTGGCGGGTCTCAAGCACCCCATCAGGTGAATTCTGCAAATACCCCTCTACAAGATCTCTGACGGAGTCAAAGTTTATCCGCTGACAAGATTCTTTTGTTTGTGTGATACCTTTAACCTTCATCACAACCTTCTTCTGTCCTTTGGTCCTATAAGCATACGTCTTAGGACCTGCCGAAACAAAGTCCTCGATGCTATCCCCGTCGAGTTCATCAGTCAGATCACCGAGATAGTTACCTAATTTTAAAGGTGTCTCACCGTCTTTCACCACATATATCAAGCTGTCTGTGTCGACATAGAGAACATTCTCCTGCAATTTCTCCATGTAACTGTACAACTTCAGACGAGCATAAGCAGTGGTAAAAGCACCGATAAAAACATTGCTGCTTTTACCAGGAGGGTAGAGACCCTTGTAATGCCACTGGATCACAACTTTTTTCTCATCCAGCACGTTAAAGTAGCTGACCTCGTATTTCCCTGAAAACAAGAAACTGAAAAACTCGTTGGGGTCTGACACTACAGAAACCTAAGACATGTTCTCCCTCTGGCAGAACTTGCCCCACAGGCTATTAAGACAAACTTTAGCCACCTGTCTCTTTGCTGGGTTGTGACAAATCTTATCAGCACAAAGCAAAATCCCCTGATGGGCTTGATAATCCTGAATGTATTTGTCGCGGCTTTCCTGATCAACGGCCTCAGCAGGGTAACCAGAAGCCTCCTGCTTCCCCTTCAGGAATGTACGGATGTAACCCGCGAATATAGAATCGCTAGATCTATCAAAATGCCATACTTCGATAATCTTGGCCACCTTGTATCCCTTGTCCAGAGCCTTGTTGAACTCAACGGTGACCCAGACCCCTGTCAAAGCACGCTCATCATCATTATGCGTACAGTCACTGTCCTGAACATTACGACTCGAACAGATACTGCATAATGTGAAGTGTAATTTACCCCCTGGTCCTCTATAGGGTAAAACGGGTACATATAAACCCCTAGGAGGATAGACAACCGCCTTGATCAGACCGAAGTACTGTCTAGGATCACCAAAGTCCTTGTGGATTATTCGGGGATGCCCTAGAGGGTAGGAGCATGTGCTGTTGACGTAAGGATACAGAGAGGTGACGTCAGCGTAATAAACTTTTTCACCAGGCTTGGTCGTGTAACGTAGCTTTAAAGCACTGGTTCTACCGCCGTAGAGGGCATTACGAGGGTTGAGGGGCTCAGGGGTGTCAAAATCTAAGAGAAAATCTCTGAGATCATCACACGATTGTCGAAGCGAACGCCATTCGTGCTCCCAGATGGTAACAAGTCGCACCCCATGATCAGACTTTAACGTCTGCTCTCTCCCCACCGTAGCAGAGTAGAATTCACCATAGGGTCTACCTCTTAATGGGCAGACTGCATGAGGATCAACACACGAAGGACACCCGTGGAAGAAACATCCGTAAAACTCCCAGACCTGCTTAACACCGTCAACTTCTGCATAACCGTCAACAAAATACTGGCCAAACGACATCTCCCCACGATTCAAGGCATGCTGGATGAAAATACCCTGTCTGTGTGATTCCCACTGCAGCCATTGGATGGAAGCATCTGAGAACCTCTTGGTGCCTCTTGTCATGTAATTGTAGGGACACGGTATGGCCAATGTGTCTGGTTTTAAAAAGTTGGTCCTGAAAACAGCCATACACGCAGAGGCGATTGTTACGGATGAGAGTGCATCAACACCTGTTTCTTTAAAAAACTCCTCTCTAAATATTGTGCATCCTCTGGCCAGAATGTCGACATCGTTTTTACAATAACGAATAGCTTCACTCCTGAAATCGAAAGAATTCTCACGCACAGATTCATACCAGCTGTAAAAATCTCTCTGTTCAGGGTCTGACATGCTCTCAACGCCATAGTCTGAGGGAGGAGGATAGGCCCCGATGTAATGCAGGCGCTCTTTTGAGCTAAACTTGTGTGGAAAAAAACCCTTGCAATGGTCTGTGAAACCTAGAGCTTTAGGCATGGAGCTGAGTCGCATGGTTAGGAATGAGAGAGAGTCAATGAATTTTAGCTTGTAGTGAGGATCCTCAAGACAAAGTATCTTACTACCTGTCATGATTATCCTCTTGGGTATTAACCCTTCGTCAAGCATACCTCTCAAGACAATGATGCTGTCAAAACCCCTGGCATTATGCGCAACAAAAACACAGCCTCTAAACCGGTTCTTTCTGAAATATAAAAGAAACGCTCTAACACAATCGAGACCGTAAAACACCCTCTCTTCACCTTTCTGCGTCTTCACACACACTAAAAAAGGGACATGTCTACCTTGGTCGTCTGTAAACGTTTCAAAATCATAAAAAAACAGATCAGGATGCTCTGTCTTCCTGGCAACGGTTTGAATGTAGCACTGGTGGACCTCATTTGTCGTCGATAATTTTACACCGCAGATGTTACATTTAAGCACAACGCAACAGTGGTTGGGTTTACCCTGTTTTAACGGGATATACCGGCACCTTCCGCATTTTTCACATTTTTTGTATCTCTGACACAGACTCGACCCATTAGCACCAATCGCTTTGTGTCTCGCAATGCAGGAAGGCGTTCTACAAACCCTGCGGCAGTCCTCGCAAGTTACAGGGTTTGGAACCTCTGTAGGGCAAACAGGATCGTGACAAACACTACAGTGACCTTTACATATGTGTTTTGATTTATCTTCATACCCCTTATGACAGCTGCTGCAGAAGTAACGTGTTCCTAAAAAACCTTTTGGGTTCTTCACCCCGTAATAGTGTCCCTGAAGCAGAAACAAGTATAAGGGTTCCGAACCATCAGCAAAACCGGTGGCATAATGCGCTAATGGCTGGTTTGCTGTCGTTTTATGAAACACGACGATTTTACGCTTCACTATCTGTTCGAACAGGGGTATATCTGTAAATGTGATCTGTGTTTGAGAATCTAAACCAGCTTTGTTTTGTAATTCTCTTCCCAACTCAACACAATCTTGGTACGTACGCTTAGGGTTAAGGAGACAAGAAAGGCTGATTGCGAAGCAAAGCTGATCAGTTCCATCACCACCAACTACATAGAGATGCCGTCTTTTTTTACCAATAATTTCGGCATCCAGTGTCTTCTCGAGCTTGCGTTTAGCGCCTCCTCGAGGGTTATGTACAATTTGAACCGTTAATTCGATTCTCTTGCCCATAGCGATGACTCTGTCAGACTGCACTGTGTTGCTGAGGAGGTCCTCAAAAGCAGGGTAGATATTTCCGCCGTCACCTTCAACCACAACATTAACGTGTTCTTGAACATCTTCGCCAACCACTTCAAGCTGAACCACGTCCTCCCGTTCTGCTAGTCTCTGCGCTTCGTCAGCTAGCTCTCTGACCTGTTCCATCAAGCCTCTGTAGAAAGTAGCTAAATCAGGAGTGTCTGGTACAGCAGGACGTGTTAGCACCCTTCTTATCCTGTCGGTGTTAAAAGGCTCTATGACTTCTGAATCAATACCGGTACCACCAATGCAGCATCCTTCCTGAACCGAATCAACGTCATCGTCAACAACGTCGTCGCTACGGCTAGAGCAGGGTACATCTATCAGAGGGTCAAGAGCAGGTGTCCCTGAATCAGCCGTCTGTAGATTATCAACAAACCTTTCTAACCAATCGTCATTGTCTAAAGAGGTATCAGCCCTACCCTCACGAGATGATGCAGGAACCATATTAAAAATACGATTATCCTCTCTCTCACCAAAAAAAAATTGACTCCATGTTTTCGTTTATACTCGGGTCGTAGACCTGCACTACATCCTCCTCAGACATGTCGTCAAACAAGTCAGCCAGAAACATACGTGTCGGTGAAGCACTCTGGCCAATGGGGTGTGGTGTAGTGTACTGGTTGTGGGTGGATTCAGGGTCAGAACCGGAAGGAAAACCATCATGGTCGGCCATAACGTAATAATAACAATAACAATAACAATAAAATAATAATTTAAAAATTTAATAAACAAAACAACAGTCTCAAAACACAAACCCGAGGTGTAACAACAATCTCAAAACACAATCACCCACGATGTAACAGCAACTTCAAAACACAATCGTCCCGCGGTGCAACAGCAACCTCAAAACACAATCATCCAGCACTGCTTTTAAATAATGAGGCTCCAAATGGACCTTACTGTGGTTGAACTTCAGATCAGTCCACGACGTCTGTTACCACCAGGTCCTTGACGTTTTAGGAGCCTCAGAACTTCGGCCACCAGAGCTTTATTTGTGACGTCCTTAGCGATGAGTTCTGTAACAGCGGTAATAATATATAAGACATATGCATCCCAGCTGATTACTCATTGAAATAGTTGTTAATCTTACCTTCACGTAGATTTCGCGCCAACCGTCGGTATCTGCGTGCTTGACGCGCTTGCCTGGCTAGACGTCGACTCTGTATTTCGATCTGATGTAGACGCCGTTCAAGCGTACGCACTCTCTGCTCGGCGGTAGGGGGTAGAGGCAGGGGTTGGTCGAGGGGTGATGTGATGTAAGACGGCGTCGGTATCCGGGGTGCTGTCCGTGGGCCGTCCGAGGTCGTTGCCGGTGTTGATGGCGGCGGCGTCGATGGCTGTGTTGATGACGGCGGTGACGGTGGCGGTGCTGATGACGGCGGTGACGGTGGCAGTGGAGGTGCAGGTTCCTCAGTTGTCGATGGCGAGTCCTCCGCAGGGAACGATCCAGATAGCAAATCCAGAGGTACTGCTAAAACCGGTGTCGATGTCTCCCACAAAGGCCAAGACCCCGGAGGGAGATCTGAAACAGAATATTGACAACAATGCAAATGTAAATACAATCGGAAAGCAAGACCTCCGGTCGCAGTTAATACCGTATAAATATAAGTAGAGTAGTATGGAAATAAGCTGAGTAAAATATGAAAAAATACGACCTGCAAAAAAACACAATTACGTAATCATATAACCGGTGTAGAGACGTGTTGTTTTCTAACAATGACGATAATAAAACAACAACATGTGTAGCATCCATATCAAAAAATCCATCATCACAACAGAACCAGATCCTTAAGAGCATTAAAAAATAAATAAATAAATAAAAAGAATAAAATAAAATAATAAATAAACGTAGGGATCTACTAAGGTTCAACATTTAAAGCATAAAAACAAATAGTAAATCACTAGTGTATACTGTCATTAAAGCGCATTACAATTAGTAAAATCACGACCTCTAGTGGTCAACGACGTTAAAGCATAGTGTAAATAGTAACCACGACCTCTAGTGGTCAACGACGTTAAAGCATAGTGTAAAGAGTAACCACGACCTCTAGTGGCTATCGTCGTTAGAGCATAGTGTAAATAGTAATCGCGACCTCTAGCGGTCAACGACGTTAAAGCATAGTGTAAATAGTAATCACGACCTCTAGGGGTCATAACCATTAAAAGCATAGTAATAAAATTACAACGACGTTTAGCTGTAACAGTTACTCAAACACCTTCAATAATAAAATTACACTGTCTAAAAGCATATAGCCTGAACATAGATAAACCAAATTACAGATAACAGACAGCTTGATGCTCTAACACACCAAATAGACGCATCATTAAACCACAAGTATAATACTGAACATACAACCATTCATCTGATACTGAACGGTAGAGATGTGTGTTGAAAAAAATTGAGATTCGCATCTTACCAAACGTTGGAGGTTGCGTTGAAGCGACGGGTAGAAGACACGGCGTGCTCGTCGCCTTTGTATCTGTTTTTTATGTGAAAAATAAATAAATAAATACCGCAGTGAAACGTAAACTATCACTCTAAATGTTTTTTCTCACCCCCAATCAGTTGCGGTGTCTGGTGAGTGAAAGAATCCACGTGCGAATGATCTACTCCTTCGACCTCTGACTGAACATCTGTTTTTATACGCACAGGCATTGAATAAAACAAAAAACATAGGTAGTTAAACATAAAACACATCGACAGGATGTGGTTAAAATACTTTTTCTTTTTTTTTTTTTTTTGATTGAACTGAATGTTTTGCTCTCACCGACGAACAGTTGGAGCGACCCCTCCAATAAATGATCAGCCACCGCAGGGTCCGGCCGACTTCCCGGGCGTGTCTGATTTCCGGGTTCCGATTGATCTTTTCATGCACACACACACGTATACACACACACACACACACACACACACACACACACACACATATGCACGTATATACACTTAATAAATACTGTTATTCTTTACCTAGTTATCGTAATTATGTTTAGAATTGCTGTCTCCTTCTCACCAATGACTCGCGACGGTCCTGTCTTCCGTGTCGAATTATACCGCCGTTTCCGACTCAGAGAGCGCTGGTTACTCCCCTTCGGTCGGTTTCCTGTACTCGGCTCAGGCCGAGGTGCGGTAAACTCGTCCTCACTGTCGATTATTATAACACACGGGGTGTTCGGATCCTCAACGCTGCTCACTCGAAGACTCGCTCTCGGATTCGCCGACGACGGATCCGTGTGGACGCCTCCGTCTTCAAAAGTTCCCCGCATTAACCGCTCAAGCTCCTCAGCGTCAATCAGCGTCTCCGGAAAGTTATCCGCGGAGGCGATAATATCTGAAAAATAGAAGAGCGGTTGTTGTAGCGCTTAATAGTAGAGGTATTAACAACGAATTATAAAATAATTAAATATTTTTTACCTGTATCACTCTGTGTTAAATGAACATCACACAGATGAGTGACGATATCTGTGAATGAAAAGAGATGTGGTACGTGATAAACATGACATAACGTTTTTATTATACTTATATATGTAAATGTAGATACATAGATATACATATATGTATATACATATATGTATACTGTACATAGATAGATAGATAGACAAATAGATAGATTGATATTCACCTACGCTGTGCGGCGGAAGAGGCATCCATGGTAGGCCTGGAGTCGTTTGGAGAGGCGGCTAAGGTTCTGGGAGGTCTGGTCAACAGCAAAGGTTACCCCTGAACTGATGTAAAATGTGGTCTGAATCAGGGTCACCTAAATACTCCGTTTGTGTGGGCAGGGCCTAGGTGACGCCTTTGTTGATTTGAATACTTCAAAACAACACAGGAAGAGCCCCGTGTCTGCTAGGTAGCTCAGAGGTGTGAACCGACCCTCCACCAAATGGCGTAATTTGAAAAGGAAGGTCTACAGGTGGGGTGTCCTGGGTGTGAACACGGCCTAAACAACGTTGTCTGAAAGTCAATGAGCTCTGCCTTCAAATTGTCTCTTTTGAAGATTCAATCGTGTGGGAAAGAACTCACGTCTCCCCTGTAAATTAACCAATTATCACAGACTCTGTTTCAGTGTCTGAGAAAGGGTCAGGCATAATACCAGTTGTCACCCCAGCTGTTTGAAAGTATTTCCTGAATAAGTAAAAATGCATTGTTTCAAACCGGGGTATAAAATTAAATAGACTGATTCAGCAGAAAGTCATATGAGTTGAATAGCTGTGTCGCCTGAACTAATGCTGAAAAACTAAAAGTATTTCTTTCTTTTGTTTTACCCTTGTTCACTCAACCTTATTTTCTGAAAAACTAAAAGTATTTCTTTCTTTTGTTTTACTCTTGTTCACTCAACCTTATTTTCTGAAAAACTAAAAGTATTTCTTTCTTTTGTTTTACACTTGTTCACTCAACCTTATTTTCTGAAAAACTAAAAGTATTTCTTTCTTTTGTTTTACTCTTGTTCACTCAACCTTATTTTCTGAAAAACTAAAAGTATTTCTTTCTTTTGTTTTACTCTTGTTCACTCAACCTTATTTTCTGAAAACTAAAAGTATTTCTCAGACATGTACAAATTATCTGTTTTAAACACATTTTGAAAAATGGTGCATGAGTTGGTGGCTGTGTCATTTGAACTATGAGTGAAGACTTTAAAAAAAAAAAAAAAAGTGTTTTCTTTCTACTGTTTTATCTGTAAGAAATATTTCAAGAATGAAAAACTGCTTCATAAGCTGTTAAATAACTTCTAGAATGTTTAAACCAGAAATAATATCGCAGCTTTTACCCACATCCTCAAGGTAATCCACGAAGCCTCATCACACCCCTTCCTCCCACAGACCCTACCTGGCCCTCCTGCCGTGTCTAACCATTTGTTGCGTCTGTGAGGATGTAGCCGACACCCCCCCACCCCTCCTTCTCGCAGACCCTACCTGGCCCCCCTGCCGTGTCTAACCATTTGTTGCGTCTGAGAGGATGCAACCGATCCCCCACACCCCACCCTCCCACGGATCCTACCTGACGCCCCCCGCCATGCTTAACCATTTGTTGCGTCTGTGAGGATGTAACCGACCCCCACCCTTGTATCACACAAGGGTGAAGCTTCCCCTCTCAACCACCGTTATTTTCCTTCCCGTCATAAAACAAGGGGAGGTTATTATTTTAATTTCCTGTTGATATAAAAACTGGAGTGGGTTATTATTTTAATTTCTTTTTGATATAAAAAGAGGGAGGGGCTTTATTACTTCCGGAAGGGTTGGGGTTTATTACTTCCGGAGTCATTAATCAATAAATCATTACAGGTTTGACAGATAGTGGTTTCCTTCCTCTCTCTGATGTTAAATAACTTCTAAAATGTTTAAACCCGAAATAATATTGTAGCTACTAATGTGTTTTGATTATTTAGCCTGCAATGCAGAAACAGTTCAAACATTGACTAATGCTGAAAACTAAAAGTATTTCTTTCTTTTTGTTTTACCCCTTTTTTTTTACCCACACCCCTAAGGTAATCCTCCCGGTGTCTCATCACACACCCACCCTCCCGCTGACCCTGCCTGACCCTTGCGTCTGTGAGGATGTAGCTGACCCCCACCCCCTGCATCACACAAGGGTGAAGCTACCCCTTGGACCTTCATTATTTTAATTTCCTGTTGATATAAAAATGGGGAGGGTAATTATTTTAATTTCTTTTTGATATAAAAAGGGGTGGGGTTTATTACTTCCGGAAGGGGAGGGTTTTATTACTCCCGGGGGACCATCAATCATACAGATTTGACATATAGTGGTCTCCTTCATCTCTCTGTCTATTTATAGAATCCCAAATCAAAAAATGCAGAGGAAAACATGAACTCAGCGGCAGATGGTTCCTGTGAGCATGTTTACAAATCAGGTTTCAGCACAGTCTGAGGTGCAAGAGAGACAAGGTTTCCCACCTCCCTGCCTGTTACCATCTGCAGCTCTCTGTACTCTCTGGGCACCGAGCGAGCAACACGCGCCAAAACTGCACACATTAAAAACGCAGCTCAAGATTGCATGACGCTTATTGACTCAGTGCTTGAAACAGACCCAACTCAAAGGAGGTTTCAGAACACAGTGATGGGCCCTGGTATGTTGTGTTTCATTTGAACGAAACAGTAAATAGAGCCGTGCTTGTTGTTCAGTATAAAATAAGGAAAGACAGTCCCCACGAAGTGGATTCAAGATCATTGCCATTGCAATCACACACACAGTGAAAGAGCCTCTGGGAGGAGGAAATGCTTTTCTGCGAGATTTCACTAAATAGCTTCACGATTGCTTTCATTGCTACTTCCTGCCACTGCATATGTTTGATTTCCCTTAAGTTTCTCAGATAAATGTCTCATAAATGTCACAAGATGCAGATCAGTCAATTCAGTCAATAGAAGCTGTGAAATCCTACAGTATATTAACTTCCTGTCCACTTTTCCATGACCACCTGAACTTACTCCCAGGTTGTCCCACGACTTTTGACTTCCATACTTAGCAAAGATGACCACACAAAAATGCTACGCTGATTCGACATTAGCATCATGAATAATAACCGTTTTATAGCACAGTACCCTTGTAATGCTCTTTCGTGGCAACAGCTCTTACACTTCTGTGTTCTCATAACTACGATCTACATATGTCTGTTATTAGCATTATCATTAGCATTTATAAACAGAATGTATAAACAAGGAAACCAAAGGGAAAATGTAAATTATGCACTAATAAAACATGTTTTTTGATTATACATTATTACATATACATTATTATTACCGATTTAAGTACATTATAACGGGTGATTCTTAATGTTCTGTACGTTATAAATATTGGAGGGTCTTCATAAGAGGTATTATGGAAACCACTTGGGCATTAAGTCTTTAGCACAGAGCTCATCTCTAGGGTTTAAAGGCATCATGCATAACAATAGTGAATTATTGTTCATGTTTTCAGGATATAGGGTCAAAAATGAGAAAAGCATATGTCATCCAATTAAAAGGGGTAGGCTTCAAGAACCTGCACTTTGATTTAAAGAATCTTGTTTTAAATCTCTCTGCGTTCATGTGGCTGCACATTTCAATCCTTGATATGTAATGCATATGGCAGAATTGACAATAAATCCTCTACCTTTACCTTCACGCACGACTCTAGTCAAATCTGACCTTCAGAGGTGGAGAAATTTAAAAAGAAAAAAAAAAAATCATTGATAAACTACAGCAAGTGATTTTGTTTGGAGTGGGAAGTCTCCTCGGGTCAGCAGATCGTTACTCCATAAGTGTAAATTTAAAACAGTTTTATTATTGAGCCTCTTATATTCATAAAATCTGCTGTCTTACTGATGTTTACCTTAGTCCAAACTGGAAATGTTTTCATGCTCATCCTCTATTAATGCTCCAGTATATTCCTCACTGCCTATGAAAAGACCTACCAATGTCAAGAATCCCAAGGTTACGTTCCATGCTATTAAAGTTTGCTCCCAATTTCAGAAGCGCTGTAAATATAATTCAGCCACTCAGAATTCTGGCCCAAAAAGAGAATCGTGTGTTTCCTCCCTCTTACTTGGAGAAATGCTTGTCACGCTCGTACAATAGTCTCTCAAAACAATATCAAATCATATATTTTGTCTAAAATAAATAAAAAAATAAAGACTTTCACAGGTTTCCTTCTCTACCTCCTGACTCAGCAACAATCTACTCAGCCCTAGAAGAGAATTGTTTCTGAAATATATTAATGAGATTGAGGTCAAAAACGAGAGGAGCATACAACAGGGAATCAGGTTTTCAAATAGATGAAAGTTGGTGGGAGAAAACGGTCACTGAATTTCAGTAAGTTACATCATGCGCATGCCCGATCCTTATTCATTTCAAGGTCATATGTGGGGTCCCCTTCAGCAAAGATAAAAATAAACATTTCAATATTACTATTAATAGCTATGGGAGAAGGAAAACACGCCTAAAATTTCCCTTTATGCCTTTACCATCAATAAAATTTGTCAAACGCCTTGTTTTTCTGCGCTTAAATTGGCCGCAGATACAAAGATGGTGACGTGTGATCCAGTTACACCTGATTCAGCTGGACACTGGCAGTGCATCTCCATTCACAGAAACACTGCTGTGACATCAAATATGAGCTGGACAGTGAGGCAGCTGCCAGGACAGCAACTCCAGCTGGACGGGTGAGATGTTTCTCCAAGGAAGTTATCGCTAAATTATTAATTATCCTGGCTCAGCATCGACCAAATGACCAGCTGATGATTGTCTAAATGCATCCACCAGTGCGTATGTTGGATGCGTTTATTCAGCAAGCTACAGTCAAGTTTAAAGGGCGTTTCTTTTCTCTTGTTTTTATTAAATGCAGTAATTTCAAGTGACGGTGCAAGCAAGCCGAGGTCAAGCACCAGCATGTTAGTGACGTGCAGGTGCAAAAGACGATGTGATTCAAATGTTAGGATCAGGACGTTGGTCCTTCAGGGCCATCCATAAAGTATCAACAGGAGTCACAGGTGAAGAAGAAGAAGATTTCGTCCTGGAGTATATTAATTCCGATTGTGGTGTTTTTCGTACTCTGTTAACCATACCGATGGATGCTTGGAGTGAGACAATCCAGGAGATTTCTCCAAAAATCGACGGTCTCTTCTACCATAGCCGCTTATGGAATGATGCCCTTGTGTTTTAGGACCGCCCCACCCTGGACCGCCTACTTGTTGATGGCTGTTATAAAGAGGATTTTTTCCAGAGCAACACCATGCAGACGTACCTGTTGGAACAAGACCGTCCAAGACAACGATGAGGCCAGAAGGTGTTCCGAGACGTATCGTCACTACCTTCCTCGGAGCTGCTACAGGCGGCCCCGGGTACGGGATGAACAACTCCTCGCCGTCACCTCTACATCCTGCGGTAGAACACGTTGCGGCTGACGGTCATAAGTACGAGGGTTCTAACAACGACATGCCAGACGGAGCCCGTCCTTCATTGGACGTCAAAGACGACACAGACGACTCTGTTGCAACTGAAATGCAAGATGTGGATGACGAGGAGGAACCTGTAGGGAAGGCAGCAACCGCCTGCCCCGGGAACGAAACTGTCGACGTGCATCCGCCTGCTTTATCCACTGCTTCTCAAGACCAAGAACCAGCAGCTAATGATGACACGGATGGATGGATAAGCGGTTTCTTCTTGAAAGCTTTAAAGACAGTTGTATTTCATCTACTAGGTAAAACCATACGCAGGTATTGGAGGGAGATCTGCTACGGTTGCCAAGTAGACCATCCCAGCCAACTACAACACAGCTGTCTTGAAGAGATGGAGGATGATTTCTACCGCCTTAATTTCCACCCGTTGATGAAGAGACTCTGTAACAAGAACTTTCTGCCTGCTGTACAACACTACTTGACCCTGAATGACGTACAACCGGGGAAAATGAGAACGAAGGCTACGGCTGAGACAGTCTTGCTCGAAATGAGGTGTCGAAAATCAACTGTCTGGAATGAATACATCAAACATGAGCCTGAGGATCTTCTAATTGAACGTCTGGAATCAGCAAGTAGAATCTGGAATAGAACGCCGGTCCTGGGCGATGTCACAAACACGAGATTCCCTCGTATGTGATGTTTATTTTTTTTTACTCTTTTACTGTCTTTGTATAACATTACGTTTGAATCCTTACATAACCTGTGGAATAAAAAACATTAAGAAGTATATTTGGATCTCAGCTCATTCATTTCTCGTTTAACATGACGGTGAAACACATCATTAAAAGAGTTTATTACAATCCTCTTCACCCCGGGACCTCTGGAGGTGTGAGTCGCCTTCGTCCAGGGGTGCAGGTTGAGACTGGAAAACCAGTCAGTTCTAAATCTATTAAAGATTTTTTTTATCAAAACAGGATGCCTACACCCTGCATAAACCAGCCAGAGTAAACTTTCCGAGATACAGAGTATTTGTTCACAGGCCTCTTCAACAATTCCAGGCCGACCTATGCGACATGCAGGCGTTGGCTAGATATAACGACGATCAAAATTACTTGTTGACCGTTATAGATGTATTTTCAAAGAGGGCCTATGTACGCGTTTTAAAAAGAAAGACTCCGATCGAGAGAATGAAGGCGTTCAAAACAGTGCTGGAGGAGTGCGGGACGCCTGCAAAGCTACAGACGGATGATGGGAAAGATTTTTTTAACAAGAGTTTCAGGGCTTTGATGGAAAGGAAGGGTATTAATCATTTTTCAACAGCGAGTGACGTTAAGGCCTCTGTGGTTGAGAGATTTAACCTCACTCTTAAAAGTCGGATGTGGAGATATTTCACTGCTAAAAACACATTATGTTACATCGAGGTTTTACAGGATCTAGTAAAGAGTTATACTTTATACTTTATTTATATACAGCTATCACAGTAGTATAAAAATGACACAGATGGAAGTAACTAAAGAAAATACTCTGCAATTTTTACATTAGACCATCGAAAGATCTGCAAAAGGCAAAATTAAAGGAGGGCGATCATGTTAGGATATCAAAACTACGAGGTGTATTTGACAAAAAGTATGAGCAGAGTTTTACAGATGAGATATTTACGATAACTGAATGTATTCATCGCACCCCGCCTGTGTATAAATTGAAAGATTTCGACGGCGAGACCATCCAGGGGTCATTTTATGATCAAGAATTACAAAAAGTACAACTCGTAAAGGATAAAGTATTTCACGTTGAAAAGATTCTCATGGAACGCTGCGTTAAAGGAGAGAGGCAGGTCTTTGTCCAGTGGAAGAACTGGCCTGAAAAATTCAACAGCTGGGTAAAAGCTTCGGATATAAAAAATATATAAGAAGGTCCTTCTTTACACCAGGCATCATATCACCATGTACGACTCAAAGAACGCAGGCTTCTATGTGACTTTACCATCAAACGCCAGCGCAAATGTTTTTAAAGACAACTCCATTGGTACTTTCCGCGTTGATTTAGCACAACATATCGATTTAAATGGAAAATGGGAGGTCGCTTTGACGGAGATTACATACCCTCACACGTGGCATAATATTCCAGAGGATACAGCATCATTTTCCTGGAAACCGAACCATAGAGTACTTGATTCCAACACAAACACGGCTCCCCCTAGAGGATCAGATTCGGAGGCTAACACAACACGACGGTATAAAGATGAATTTCATAGAGCCATGGCTCGTCTTAGGGCTCCAGATCCCGATGCCAGCGCCTCTGCTCAGAGGAAAAAAGACGAATCACGAGGGGTTGATCGACATTTCAAAACGGCGGGAACAGATATTTCCAAACTGAAGTTTAAGGGAGGATGTTACAGCTCTATTAATCAGATTACAACCGAGTTGGAGCAAACCTTTAAAAAAACCAATAACGACATACGCTTCCTGTTTAACAGTGCACGGCAAAAAATTGATCTTCAAGGAGACGGGCAGAACCTAGTGCTTTTTAACTCGCCTTTGGCTTACATGCTAGGTGTAGAGCCTGGTAATTGGATACATTTTTGCGACTACAGAGCGCCCCATCCAGTTGATTTAAAAGTGGGGTTTTACCATCTCTACTGTTACAGCGACGTTGTAAGACCGCAGCTTGTAGGGGATGCATATGCACCGCTTTTAAGAACTGTGGAAATCAAGGGTAGCTACTCAGATATAATCACACAACATTTTAACCCTGCTTACTATTTACCGGTGGCCAAGAACCATATTGAAAATATTCAGATACAAATTAAATCGAATCTTAACAAACCCGTCAATTTTACCTTTGGAAAGGTCGTGGTGACTCTATACTTTAGACCTGTTACTTGAGAGGATATTATATAACCCTTGTATCGTCATGTGGAAATTCATTCACCATCACAACGCCGGAGAGAGATAACCAGTCTTTGCAGGCCAAGTCGTAAACAAACACAATGGTTCATGCAGGCTTAAGAGACGACCCTCACAGATTTGTACAATATTATGAAAAACAGGTGGGCGGAGATCTACCCGGTTTCTACGGTGCCCCTGTTATGTACGAACGTGGCATCGGTTCCCTCTTCTCGAAAATGTTTCGGTTTGATTCACCGCTCTTGAAAAGAGGTATTGCTATCGCGAAACAACATCTCAAATCAGCGGTGGGTAACATAGCTACGGATATGTTCACCCGTACCTTGAGAGGAATGAGCGATCAACAGAGACAGAAAGGGTCAGGAGGTACAGCCGTCTTATCGCGGAGGACAAAGAGACGCCCTCCAGGACGATGTGTAACACAGAGCTCTAATAAACGTACAAACAAAAAAAGAAAGAAGTCTGTTGACAGAAGCAAACGGTCCAAGAGGAAGTCCAGAGGGAGCTCTGATATATTTTAAAAAACCTTATATACAGTAACATGGCACTCCTACACCAGAAATCTGCTGAATGCACATTGGCAGAACTGGATTTATTCACGCCCCCGATGACGCAACTTTCCATCAAAGACAAAATTTACACTGAAATTGCACCAGTAGCCGCTATCAGCGAAGGAGGACCTATTGAGTTTTTTATACCGGGAGACGGTGAAAAGTATCTAGACCTAAACGACACCCTTCTACACGTGCGTGCAAGAATTACTAACGCCGATGGCACACCGCTGGCTAACGACGCAGCGGTCGGTCTCATCAATTACCCTCTAAACACAATCTTTGACCAGTGCAATGTGGTTCTGGGCGATCGGATGATTTCACAATCCAGTTCCACAAATCCGTACAGAGCTATGATTGAAACACTTCTCAACTTTTCAGGCGACACTCTTAAAACACAGTTTAGCGCCGGTCTTTTTTACCAAGACACAACTGGGTCAGTTGACTCGATCATCACTGTAAACGGTCCCAACGCAGGTCTTAATAAGAGGGCCGAGTTCACGAGCAGATCCAGAGAAGTACATCTTCTCGGTCCTCTCCACGGCGACATATTTTTCTGCGAGAGACTGTTATTAAACTCTGTCGATTTAAGAATTAAACTCACCAGAGTGAATGATGCCTTCTGCCTGACCGGACCCCGCGACTCCACCTTTCGTCTGAAAATCCTCGGCGCCTCTCTGTTTGTGAAGAAAGTCACTGTTTCGCCAGCTGTGAGAATAGGTCATGCAGTGGGTGTGTTAAAAGGAAATGCTCTCTTCCCGCTCTCACGAGTCAATGTAAAAACATACTCCATTCCAGAAAACTCAAGAATATGCACCCAGGAGAATTTATTTCTGGGTTCAATACCTAAATACGTGGTTTTAGGGTTGGTACATCACGAGGCATTTACCGGTAGGAGAGATCTCTCCCCGTTCAATTTTCATCATTACAACACTGAATATCTAGCCCTCTGTCAGGACGGCCAACAGATCCCCGCTAAAGCTTTTCAACCTCAGTTTAATAACGGTATGGCGGTCAGAGAGTTTTATAACATGATTCTAGCTACAGGAAGACATTTGAAGGATCTGCCTCTAAGCATTGACCGCGAAGGTTTTAGCAGCGGTTATTCGTTGTTTGCATTTAATCTCAATCCAGCCGACGACAACTAGGCTCTCTCTCCTCTCTCAAATGGGAATTTAAGACTGGAGATGAGATTCAGAGTACCCTTACCGAACACCGTAACACTGATTGTGTACGCTTGTTACGATTCCATTCTGGAGATTGATGCAAAAAGACAAGTGCTGGTGGACTATTATTATAAAAGTTATGGATAGTCTCCAGTTACAGAGGCTGCTGAGAGATCTCTTGGGCGACACATTTTACGGTGTATGGCCGTCGGACAGGTTGCCTCAATTGACACAACCCCTCAGACTGCCTGCATATTTCATCGTCAACACACATCCGGCACATAAACCAGGAGAGCACTGGTTTTAACTCTCGAAGAAGACGGTAGAACAACTTTCTTTGACTCATTTGGAATGGGACCCTACTTTGCACATTACCCTGAAAATATTTTAAAGTTTCTCAAAAAACATTCAGTCGACATCAAGTACAACAATGGTCAACTACAGCACCCCCTATCGTTTGTATGTGGTCATCACTGCGTCATCTACCTCTGTCATCGCGCTAGAGGGTTGTCTATCGAAGAAGTATTAAGTCTATAAAGCGACGATACCTTAACAAATGACCTCATGGTATACAACTTTGTGAAAGGTCATCAACAATGTCTAAAACAATAAAACTGTTCTCTTCTGTATTTTAATGACTATTGTAACGTGTGACTAATCTTATTTTGTTTGTACGTGTGTTGAAAAGAAAATCTGTAATCTTATAGTAATTCAATAAAACATTTTATTGATGAAAAGGCAATAACCGTGTACAAGGTAATTATTCATGAAACCCATCGAGGTGTTAGAGACAATTTCTTCCTTTTGGTCGCTACACGCGTCAAGCGTCGTCGAGGTGTCACTTTAGAGTCCTTTGGGTCGGGAGACCAGCCCTCGGCTATACTTTTCTTTCGTGAGGTAGAATTCGATTTAAGTCTCTGATATTGAGGCCGCGCTTCAGGATTGGACAGCAGGGTGAGAGGGATGTTTAGCTTTAATAATGTGACGAGAAACTCGGACCATCCCTCAGGTAATGAAGAACTTGTTTTCTTATACGGTAGGGAAAGGTACTTGAATATATCAATCACATGAGAGCCTTTTACAGCATTTCCTTCATACATAAATTCACCATTCATATTCCAACCATCGCCGTTTTTGGATATCCTCTGGATAATGTATTCAGCATTTCTTCGAGCTTTTGACGGAAGGCTGTTTAGAATATCCTTACCCACGACGTCCGTTACAGAGGGTGTTTTTAGAACGCTTTGGTCGCGACTGTCAGAGTCGTGGGGATGATCTCCGTCTCGTTGTAAAGTCAGAGTTACTCTCCTTTGGTCTCTCTGATCCTGTTTTGTAAAGGTTAAATATCTCTGCAATAGACCATCATACTGTTTAATCTTCTCATACGAGTTTAACTGAGAATCATTTAGAACGGTCCTCATCTTCTCATTCAATTCATCTTCGGCTGTTTCACGGATGTCAGAGGATGGGCGTGATAACTGGTTAATTTGCTGAGGAGAGACGAGATACATTTTCTGGACAGTCTTCATGGCGTTTTACTTCTTTACAAGTCCTCCTATTAGATTTCCAATGATTGGAACGGCAGCCGCTAGCAACGGCAACAGGAATCCACCCGATTGCTTTTTAAGAATCCTTCGTTTACGCTTCACGCACGCTTTTTTTTAGCCAAGAGTCTGATGTTTTTCTTCTGATTTTTCAGTTTTTTTAACTGAGCTTGCGACAGTGGTACATTCCCCTTCAAAACATTCAGGGCGATCTCGCAAAGAGCTTGAATAAAGTCCCGAGAACTACGCATTAAAATGTCTTTACGTTTCTTTGACGGAGCGTGGTATAGTTCCTTAAGTAAACCATCGTTTCTTTTTATACGCGCTGACATAACTTAAGCAGACGTTTTTGGTATGTACACAGTGTGACGCTCGTGAGGAAGTATCCCAGTCCTTAGTCTGTAGCGTTCTGGACATGAGGGTGTTAGATCAACAATTAAGTACCCGTGAGCGTCGGCTGTAGCATCTTCAAAGCTTTCTAGAAAGAAAGCTCTTTGAGACGGGTAAATCTGTTGAGCAAGAACTTTTATCTGCATTTTATCGCGAGGATTCTTAAACAATACAAAGTAATTGCTATTCAGACTAATAGTACGACTATATTTACCACGATGAAATAAGTTTTGCGTCAGCATTATAACACTCATATTTTTATGATGTCTGTACTGCGTAAAAACACGGACAACCTCTGGGTTTTCAGAAGCTTAAAAAATAACATCATCAAGAATAATCAAATGTTTTCTCTCAGTAGGAAATACATCTTCATTTTCAAAAGATTCAGGTAAACCTTCAATGAATTTGATATTTTTATTCATCTTTTGCAACTCAGTGCAAAACCCGAAAGGTTTGGTTGTGCCGTCCGAAAACAAGCGCCTCTTATCGTACACGACCCGGAGTTTTTTCGTAACTGATCTGTTTTTTAAAGTGATGTTCTTTTTTATCCCTGACAATGTTGTGTTGACGGGTCTCAAGCACGCCGTCAGGAGAATACTGTAAAAACAAGTCATCCAGTGTCACCACAAACAATGGGGGAACCCTTTACACATGACTGTTAGATTGTGGATGAAAAGTTTGAGGCCATCCTGAAAGAGGGATCATTGTTCAAGTTTTTTGATCCTCAGATTATCAATTAATGTGTTAATATTCTTCTGCGAGACGTACGGTTACTCTCTCCTCACTGGCATCAACAAGAAATATCTGTAAGGTCTCCTGCTGGTCCAGAACTCAATCATTGTTTCTCTGAATGAGCACCTTTGAACACGTGTAACTTGTTGAATCGCCCAGGTTCTAGGTCTAAACTGAGGATACCATGTATTGTTGTACTTGTTATTTAGAAACAATACAATACAAGGGACCTGCCATGATGTATGGTTGAGAGACTGCTACACAGGCAGACAAGCAGAGTCACATGTGTCTGAATTGATGGCCTGGTTTTCATAGGCGGAGTGAGCATCTAAGATCAAGATGGAGGTCGCCGATTTGTGATGGCTACTAGTGAGGAAAGGGTAAAATGAAGTCATACATCAAAGATTTTACAAGCTACTCACAAACATTCAACATAAATATTTGCCTGCATTCAACTTTTAATTTTCAACTTTTATCATTTCTATCTTTTGCAGGAGATAACTATTCCATCATTTATGTTTAAAGCACATCATAGTGAGAATATATTACAACAGCATTAGATTTAGCTCTTTCAAAATTTCAGATTTTGTTCAAGGATATTGTCGGTATCCATTTGCTTTTGGTTTGGTCATGCGTTTGCAGACATTCACTCGGTTAAAATTCAATTTGAGTGAAAAATTAGACATAATCACACTGTTGCTTTCAAAAATGTTTGTTAGCTTTGTTAGATTGTTTTTTTTTTGTTGTTGTTGTTGTTTCTCAGGTGTTCTTTCTATGGAGTTTCTATTCTTTCCCTTCACTATGAACAAAGTTGTTCTTTGAAGTAGATTCTCATATTTACTTTTCTGATATTTTCTATGTGCATATTCCGTCGTATGCATTTACACTTTAAAACTTAACTGACTGATGGATAGATAGGTAGATGCAAGTTCATAAAAAGGAATAAAAGCCTTCTGCAGGATTCAGTGCCTCATTGAGAGACTACTAGCGTAAAAAAAAAAAAAAATGCTTCCGCGCAATCCGTACACCTTGTGAATGTAAACAAATAGAAGATAAAACACTATTCAGCTTGAAGATATGTAAAGAAAATGTAGGTCCAGGACGATTAAAAATGAAAAACTGAATGTATGTCAGAAACTACAATGTCAACCCTGTGATTTGTTGTTTGTCAGTTAGAATTGGCAGTGATTAGTAAAAAAGCTTTACTTGTAAAAAAAATATATATATTTATATATATATTTCATACTATTTCGTGAAAAAAGCGGGGTTTGTGACTGGTAGCGAAAATAAAAAGCTCTTGACATCTCAAAAGTTATACATCTTTTATTTTTTCAAATTTGACAAATGGCTGAACAAATGAAAAAAGTTTGTTAAAATTTTTAAATAAACTATATCTAGTTTCTAATAATATTCATCTATTTATCCTATCGTAGATGGTTGTACAAAAACGTCAGGCTTTAGTTCAGGATTAGTAATACAATTTGTGTAAGCAGACAGTTTCAGGTAAATGAAAAGATTAAGAAGATTGGGAACATGCCAACATGCTCGTACATACTAAAATGGCTTGTTGTCTTATAGTGAGAATGGTATGTCTTAAATTTGATGCACGTGTGTGTGTGTGTGTGTGTGTGTGTGTGTGTGTGTGTGTGTGTGTGTGTGCTGAAAAAAACTTTATTTGTTGTTTTTTCAAACAATTCAATTTCTGGTACTGACAATTAGAAGTTTTTAACAGTGAAACAGATATTTGAGATTCTAATGGATGGAGAAAAGCTTGAAGTAAAAGGAAAAATGTACTTACAGGCTTCAGTGCGTCGGTTAGATTTTATAAGATGAACAACCAGCCTACCAAAACTATTCTTTTATGGTAACTTGTGAACACAGACAAAACAGACAAGACAAAAACAGGTTCACGAACCTACAATGTCAACCAGTTTAATTTGCCAGTTGTTTGTTTTTAAAACACTGAAAAAAAAAGTTTTAAAATTTGAGACACAGTTGATAAATAATAACTGAGAATACACCTGTAACTTGTGAAAAAATATGAAAATACAATATCTGAATTTGTTCACATGCCTTACTTCAGCATTAAGATTTTGTGAAAATGAACAACAGAAACACTGTTTTTTAAAATGGAAAGATTTAATTTAAACACATTTCGATTTCGACTCGGGTTACTTTTTTATAATTCTCAATTCATACATTCATAGTTTCACCTCAGCTCGAAGCATGTTAGTCTCTGGATCTGATCTAAATATCACATATGATGTTGGAGTAATTGCGTCATTGAGTTTCCTCCGGCTGGGCGCACCCTTAGAGATAGGGTGAGGAGTTCGGTCATCCGGGAGGAACTCGGGGTGGAGCCGCTGCTCCTCCACATGGAGAGGAACCAGTTGAGGTGGCTCGGGCATCTGATCCGGATGCCCCCTGGACGCCTCCCTGGGGAGGTGTTCCGGGCATGTTCTACCAGGAGGAGACCCCGGGGAAGACCCAGGACTCGCTGGAGATATTATGTCTCCGGTCTGGCCTGGGAACGCCTCGGGATCCCCCGGGATGAGCTGGAGGAGGTTTGTGCGGACCAGAAAGTTTGGGCTTCCCTGCTCCGAATGCTGCCTCCGCGACCCGACCCCCGAACACAAAATGCACACTACAAAACTAACATGTCGCACCGTACTGCTCCCGCATTTGGCTATTTTCACCTGAAAATACAGAATAAAGACACATTTAAATCAATGAAAAGCATGGCTTGTAATATACACATTTTAGCCACTCGTAAGGCAAAAAAAAATAAAATAAAATAAAATTAAGGGTTAACATACTTTGGATATTTCTACACTACTTGTCGACTAGCGATAGCATCAAGTATAAATGAATGTTCATTCAATGAATGTTCTGTCCCTCCTACATTGTAGATGTGTTACATGACAAGTTATAGGACGTTTGTATAGCTATTATATCGCATTGCTTCACAATTGTTACATTGCAGGAACACATTCAGTCATTTCATCTTGCATGATACAGGGATTGAAAAGAAGCAGAGTGAAGAACAGTTCTTGTAACTTATTCTCACTTTCCCTCATTTTTGCCACAGTGTTTGCGTGTCGCTGTGTGTGTGTGTTAACTTTGTTGTGTGTTACAGTACATTTTGTGCTTGTGTTCAGTATGTATGTATTATTGTTGAGTAGTAACTTCTCGAAGGCTCAAACGTTGTGTTGCTCAGTCTGGTCTGATCTAAATGTCACAGCTAATGATGAAGTAATTTTGTACTGCTTGCACGTTTGATTGTTTTACCCCTAAATTACAGGGTACAGTACAAACAAAAAGTAGTCGTTTTTTTACCTTTAGTGTGACTAGATTTTTTTCGAAAAGCATGACTCAGTCAAGCAACGACTGATGAAAATAGAATGTTTCTATATTTTATCGTCTGACTTGAAACAGCATCATGTAACTTTAAAATAATAAAATCTCTGTTTGTTCCAGCTCCAGAGGTCCTTCTATCGCCACCAGAAGGTTATCGGCTGACTCGAATCTAATATTAGAAGAGACAATGCATCTAGTACATAATATCATGAGATATTAAGAGCAGCTTATAATTGATTAAATATATTTACCTGTATCACTCTGCGTTAAATGAACATCACCCAGATGGGTAATAATTCCTATAAAAGTAGAGATGAATATGATAAACCAACATGACAAAGTTTTTATAATAGCTTTTTATATTCACCTATAAGCATCCGTGGCTAGACTGGTATCTATTGAAGGGAGCACCGCCGTCGGATCCGCGTGTACGCCACCGTCTTCAAAAGTTAGTCGCATTAGCTGCTCGAATAATGAAATCTTTTTACCTGTATCACTCTGCGTTAAATGAACGTCACACAGATGAGTGACGACATCTGTCAATGAAAAGAGACATGGTACGTGATAAACATGGCGTAACGTTTTTATTATACTTATATATGTAAATGTAGATACATAGATATACATATATGTATATACATATATGTACTGTATACTGTATAGATATAGATAGATAGATAGATAGACAGATAGATAGATAGACAGATAAATATTCACCTACGATGTGCAGAGGAAGAGGCGTCCATGCCAAGTCTGGAGTCGTTTGGAGAGGTGGCTGAGGTTCTGGAAGGTCTGGTCAACAGCAAAGGTTACCCCTGAACTGGTGTAAAATGTGGTCTGAATCAGGGTCACCTAAATACTCCGTTTGTGTGGGCAGGGCCTAGGTGACGCCTTTGTTGATTTGAATACTTCAAAACAATAGGGAGGAAGAGCCCAGTGTCTGCTAGGTAGCTAAGAGGTGTGAACTGACCCTCCACCAAATGGCACAATTTGAAAAGGAAGGTCTACAGGTGGGGCGGCCTGGGTGTGAACTCGGCCTAAACAACGTTGTCTGAAAGACAATGAGGTCTGCCTTCAAATTGTCTCTTTTGAAGATTCATTCGTGTGGGAAAGAACTCACGTCTCCCCTGCAAATTAACCGATTATCACAGACTCTGTTTCAGTGTCTGAGAAAGAGTCAAGCATAATACCTGCATAATACCTGTTGTTAAGCTGTCTGAAGTGTTTTTTGAAAGTTATCCACATTTTTATGTTTGGCGTTCCGAAACCCACCTTATCTCAGGCTGAAAACGCGTTTTCTGCATTGTGCCACAACTTCTCAGCGAAGAATCAAAACATAAAATTTTCACATCCCGCTATAGCAGAAACTTTCTATCTCGTAGTTGCACATCAAATCTAAGCGGTCTGAAGTGTTTTCCAAAAGTTATCAACATCTTTATATTTAGCGTTCCGAAACCCACCTGATCTCAGGCTGAAGACGCGTTTGCTACATTGTGCAACAACTTCTCAGGGAAGCTTCAGAATATGAAATTTTCACCTCCCACTATGGAAGAAAGGGTCTTTCTCGTCGCTGTGCATCAAATCTAAGCTGTCTGAAGTGTTTTTTGAAAGTTATCAACATTTTTTTGTTTGGCGTTCCGAAACCCACCTTATCTCAGGCTGAAAACGCGTTTTCTGCATTGTGCCATAACTTGTCAGGGAAGCTTCAGAACATGACATTTTCACCTCCTACTATAGCAGAAATTGTCTTTCTAGTAGTTGCACATCAAATCTAAGCTGTCTGAAGTGTTTTTTGTGCGTTGTCAACATTTTTAAGTTTGGTGTTCCGAAACCCGCCTTATCTCAGGTTGAAAACGCGTTTTCTGCATTGTGCCACAACTTCTCAGGGAAGCTTCAGAACATGACATTTTCACCTCCCACTATAGCAGAAATTGTCTTTCTAGTAGTTGCACTTCAAATCTCAGCTATCTGAACTCGTTTTTGAACGTTATCCACATTTTTATGTTTGGCCTTCTGAAACCGAAGGCTCAGGTCAATCAGAAAACCACCCTCACTCGGGCTGAAAACGTGTTTTGTGCACTGTTCACTCGCTCATCAGAATAGCCTCAGAACATGAAAACATCACCTACAGCGATTGGAAAAACACTCTTTGTAGTATATTGAACACTAAACCTCTACGAATAAGGCGCTGCGACCGGCCTACTAGCAGCCGAACCTTTCCACATTTCCTGCTTCGAAGCCATGGGATGAGTTTGACAAAACCCAGGCGCTGCTATGAGGTGGATGGCAGGTTCCCGCTTGATCTCCACCCGTGCCTCATGTCATCCGCCACCCATCAATCTCATCAATCGCAGAACCTCTCTCAATCGACGAGAGATTTTGGAGATTCAACAGTTCGTCGGCGTGGTGCGCGGCCCCTCCTCCACTCACTGCCACCGCCCGGGGTGAACACCGTCGCTGGTCGAAGGGGCGGAGTGAGCCCAGCCGTCCGGATCATAGCTGCGGTGATCATTGCTGTTCCTTATGGAAAGACCTGTCGGCTGCTCTCACCTCTGCTCCCTCCAAAAGCGTAGGAAGAAAACTTTATTTCTAAAAGTAAGCATCGAAACCAAAGTCTAACTTGAATAAAAAACAAGATGCATTACGTTGGTATCGGGTCCATTTCTTCTCTGCCCAAAATTAGGCTTTGTCACTCTCCAAGTTCTCCTTCCCGTTCCAGTCAATGCGAACTCCGGCTTCAAAATTTTGTTTTCGTTTGACATCGTCTAAGGGGACCGAGCAGAATAGTAACGGCCTCTCTGCCTCCTTATCCCTGACGCCAGAACTGTCCCTGGGGAAGATTCTGGAGGCAAGAAATTCTGTTTTTACTCAGCTTCGACACAATAACAAGCATCGGCCCCAAATAACTCTTTTCCGTCTCTCAACAGATTCCGCTTCCAGCCAAAAGTCAAGAGAGTTTCAATTCTGCCATTAACTCTTCCTATTCCTCAGACTCGCCAGTTTGCTGCGAATGCCACTTCTTCAAAGGATCACACAGTAGCCGCTGCGTGCCAGACCTGCTCGGTTCTCATCTCCATCGCGCGCTCTACCCACTGAGCTAACCAGCCACAACTCTCACCATGGCCTTCAGGGATTTGAACGCCTGACCGCCGGACGCTGTACCGACAGAGCTAACAAGCCACTACAATCTCTTTGGCTCTTCAGGGATTTGAACACCTCACCCCCTGACCACGACACAGACGCTCTACCCACTGAGCTAACCAGCCATTTCTCACTGCATGGCACTTAAGGGATTCGAACCGCTTACCCTAACCAGCCACTGAGCTAACAAGCCACTTCCATCTCATCTCTTCCAATGGCTCTTCGGGGATTCGAACCGGTGACCCACTTCAGTGATTCCAACCCCCAAACCCCCGAACACTAGACGAACGTTCTAGCCACTGAGCTAACCTGCCACTGAAGAGCCATCAAGAGAGAAGTGGCAGGTTAGCTCCAGAAGAGCCAAAGAGATACAAGTCGCTTATTAGCTCAGTGGTTGGCAAGCCCAGTGGGTAGAGCATCGCTCTAGTGATCATGCCGTCAGGGGTTTGAATCCCTGATGAGCTCCGGAGTGAGAAGTGGCTGCTTTCCTCTGTGGCTAGAGCGAAAGTATTGTGATCGGGTGGTCGAGGGATTGAATCTTGTTAGCCCAGTGGCTGGTTAGCTCTGGGTATAGTGCGTCCGTCTAGTGATCGTGTCGTCAGGGGTTCAAATCCTTGAAGAGCCATGGAGAGAGAAGTGGCTCTTTAGCTCAGTGTGTATAGTGTTCGTGTGTGGCAGGTCTGCTCAGTGGGTAGAGCGGCCATCTTGTGATTGGTTGGTCAGGGGTTCGAATCCCTGAAGTGCCAAGGAGAGAGAAGTGGGTAGGGCTTCCGTCAAGTGATCGGGTATGGGGGCTTACCGGTTCGAATCCCCGAAGACCCATGGAGAGAAGTGGCTGGTTAGCTCAGTGGGTAGAGCCTCCGTCTAGTGATCGGGGGGTCAGCCCCCCGAAATAGAAGGTGGCATTAACGACCCCTCATATATAGAGTGTAACTTACACTCTGGATCAGTAGTGTGTTGCCTTCTTTTAGCCAATATACGGCTGAAACAGAAAGTGGCATTAACAATCCTCCATAAGTAGAGAGAAAACATTTACTGAGCAGCTGCAGTCAGGGTTCTAGTCTGAGCTGAGCAAGAAAGAATGAGTTTATTAACAAAAGAACAGAAAGTTATGCAGGAATCCGATGAATCTTGGGTCGCTGCACACTCCACAGCATTGTAATGAAGCAGATACTGGTGTCCCAGCTGGTAGCACCAGGGAGGCCTGATCAAGTGGCTTTGGAGAGTGAATTGAGGACCAGCTGCAGGTCCTAGTCGTGGCATAAAGGTCTTGAGGTCGGTCTAAGCCTTTTCACTCCTCTCATGAAACGGCTCACTTGACCATGCTCACCGACGGGGTGGCTGTCCAGACCATTGTGTAGCATCGAAAGGGCTGCTACAAAAACCCGTAATGTAGCGCTGCTACAACATTCGCTTACCAGATACTGGAGAAAAGAGAGGATTAGAGAAAGCCGGGAAAAAAATGTCCAATTAGCATTGTATGCTCTGACGGTTGACAGAGCTTTAGCGTTCTGAAGAGTTAATTGAACATCAGGGGGCATGTGATTAATTGTTAACCCTGGAGAAGCCGAACCTTGAGGGGTCGTCCTAGTATTGGGGGAGCCGGGGGAGCCCTCGGGGTTCCTGATGCTTGCAGATGCCCTGACCTGGATGGAGGAAACTCCCAGGGGCCTTTGATCCGCATCTGATACATCTCCGGATACCAGCTGGAGCTGGGGCTTTCTGGAGGCACGAGAATCATTCTCACTCTCTCCAGCTGAATTCTCCTCATCAGAGAAAGAAGAAGGCAAGGAGGAGGAAAAGCATATAGGAGGCCTTCTGTCCACCTTGGATGAGCCAGGGCGTCCACTCCAAGTGGAGGGTCGTTGGATCTATAGAGAGAGAACCAGAGAGGACTTTTGAAGTTCTCTCTGCGAAGCAATCCTCAGAAAGAGATGAGTCTTTAGATGAAGATGTCCTGCTTGCCTCTGAGAGGTTTGGAGGGCGGCAGAGAACAGAATCACAGACAGACAGAGCATTAGACATCGCGCGAGGGAGCTGAGAACAGAGCCGGCATGCAGTGCCTACTAAGTGATCCTCTGAAGAGGTCCATTCGCTGTCCAGTGGCGACCCCTGCTGGAAACTGGCGAGTCTAAGGAATAAGAAGAGTTAATGGCAGAATTGAAACTCTCTCGACTTTTGGATGGAACCAGGATCTGTTGAGAGATGGGAAAGAGTTATTTGACGCCCATGCTACTTATTGTGGCGAAGCTGAGGAAAAACAAAACTTCTTGGCTCAAGAAACTTCACACGGACAGTTCTGGCATCAGGGTTAATGAGGCAGAGAGACTATACTATTACTATACTGCTCGGACTCCTGAGACGATGTCAAACAAAAACAAATTTTTGAAGCCAGAGAGCTGCCACTCGAGTTTGCACTGACTGGAACCGGAAGAGAACTTGGCAGGTGATAAACCCTAATTTTGGGCAGAGACAAAACAGAACCGATACCAAAGCAAAGCATATTATTTTTTTATTCAAATTAGACTTTGCTTTAGATGCATAATTTTAGATACCTTTTTCTTCCTACGCTTGTGGAAGGAGCAGAGGTGAGAGCAGCCGACTGGTCTCTCCAAGATAAGCAGCAATGATCAGGGCACCTATGATCCGGGCGGCTGTGCTCACCCCGCCCCTTCGACCAGCGACGGTGTTCCCCAAGGGCAGTGGCTGTGTGTAGGAGGGGCCACGAGCGGAACACCGCGCCGACGGAGTGTTGAGTCTCCGAAATTTCTGGTGGAGTGAGAGAGGTTCTGCGATGGATGAGCCTGTCCACAGGTGGGATGGTCACACCTCAGGAGAGAGGTCGAGCTCCAGGGGCGAGGGCATCATGCATCGCACATCGCGCATGACGGCTGAGTGAAAGGGAACGCCGCACCGCAAATCCAAAACCTCCACCTGGCAGTAAGCTCTGTTCCGCACCACGTGCGATCCCAGTGCCAGTGGAGTGTCAGAACTGTGGCGGGAATAGTCCGGATTTCTTCCAGTTGTGGGCAGACAACATGCGGGCGTGCACCGTGTGTTGTCTCACCATGCAACACCAGCACGCCGTTAGTGAAGTGGGATGATTCTTGAACAGGCATCGGAGAGAGAGCTCAACTTCGATACGATGGGCGGCGGATGCCATGAGGCACAGGTGCAGATCAAACGGGAACCTGCCTGACTCCACCAAACGGAACTCATCCAACTCTGGGAACAGAGTCTCCGGATCCACGTCAGAGCAGCGCCTGGCTTTCGTCAAACTCATCCCATGGCTTGGAAGCAGAAAATTGTGGAACGGTTCGGCTGTTTGTAGGCCTGTCGCAGTGCCCTTTTCGGAGAGGATTAGTGTTGAATATACGAGAAAAACTGTTTTTCCGATAATTGCAGGTGAAATTTTCATGATTCGAGTAACCCCTCTAAGCAGTGAGTGACTTGTGCAGAAAACACGTTTTCAGCCCGAGGGACTGTGGTTTTCAGAACAACATAAAAATGTTGATAACTTTATCTTAGGTATGAGTTTTTAGCAAGAAAGAAAGTGGTTTCGCACCGGCAAAATGAAATTGTTCATAACCCCCTGAAATACAGTTCAGAAATGTAAGTTTAGGGTTGTATATACTAGAAAGAGTCTTTTTCCTATAGTTGCTCGTGATATTTTCATGTTCTGAGGCTATTTTGATCAGTGAGTGAACAGTGCAGAAAACGCATTTTCAGCCCGAATGACAGTGGTTTTCAGACCAACAAAAATAAAAATGTTACCTCGCTCAAAACACTTCGGACATGTTGAATTTGTTCGGCACCTACTAGAAAGATTGCTTCCGCTATAGTGCCAGGTGAAATTTTGATGTTCAGAGGCATCCCTGAACAGTGAGTGAACAGTGCAGAAAACGTGTTTTCAGTCCGAGAGAGGCTCGGATTCTGACCAGGAAAAAAATAGTTGATAACCCCATGAAATATATTTCAGAAATGTAGGTTTAGTGTTAATTATATTAGAAAGCGTGTTTTTCCTATAGTTGCAGGAGAAATTTTTATGTTCTCAGGTATCCCTGAGCAGTGAGTGAACAGTCCGTAAAATGCGTTTTCGGCCAAATAAAAGGTGGTTTAAAGACCGACAAAAATAAAAATGTTGATAACTCTCGGAAATCACTTTAGACATGTTGAATTAGTTCATCACCCAGTAGAAATTCCATTTATGTTATAGAGGCAGTTGCAATTTTCATCTTCTGTGGAATCGCTTAGCAGTGAGTGAACAGTGCGTAAAAAGTGTTTTCAGACAAAGAGAAAGTGGGTTTCGGACCGTCAAAAATAAAATTGTTTATGACCCTTTAAAAACAGTTCAGAAATGTATGTTTAGTGTTGAATGTACTCGAAAGAGTGTTTTTCTAACAGTTGCAGGTGATATTTTCTTGTTCTGAGTGTATTCTGATAAGTGAGTGCACTGTGCAGAAAACTCTCCAGGCTCGGTTTCTGACCAGGAAAAAAAAAAGTTCAAAACTCCCTGAAATACAGTTCAGAAATGTAGCTTTAGTGTTAATTTTACGAGAAAGAGTGTTTTTTCTATAGTTGCAGGAGACATTTTCATGTTCTCAGGCATCCCTGAGCAGTGAGTGAACAGCGCATAAAACACGTTGTCAGCCAAAGGAATGGTGGTTTAAAGACCGATAAAAATAAAAATGTTGATAACTCTGTTAAATCACTTTAGTCAGGTTGAATTAGTTCTGCACCCAATAGAAATGCCTTTTTTTATTGTGGCAAGTGAAATTTTCATCTTCTGAGGAATCGTTGACCAGCGAGTGCACAGTATGTAAAACCCGTTTTCGGCCCGAGTTGTCAGAATCGACAAATAAAAAAATGTTATTATCACTCTGAAATCACTTCTGTCATGTTGAATTAGTTCTGCAACTACTAGAAATACCACTTCTGGTGGAAATTCAGTTGAAATTTTCTTGTTCTGAGGCATCCCTGAGCAGTGAGTGAAGGTGTAGAAAATGCGTTTTCAGCGCGAGATATCCGACCAAAAAAAAAATAAAATTGTTGATTACACCCTGAAAATAGTTCAGTAACGTGGATTTAGTGCGGAATATATTCAAAAGAGTCTTTTTCCAACAGTTGCAGCTGATATTTTCATGCTCTGGGACTATTCTGATCACTGTGTGAACAGTGCAGTAAACGGGTTTTCACCCAAGCGAAGGTCGTTTTCGGAATCGACAAACATTAAAATGTTATCACTCTGAAACCACTTCAGACATGTTGAATTAGTTTGGCACCTACTAGAATAACAGCTTCTGATATAGTGCCAGGTGAAATTTTTATGTTCTGAGACAGCCCTGAGCAGTGAGTGAACAGTGCAGAAAACGCGTTTTCAGCACGAGGGACCTGTGTCTTTCAGAACAACATACATAAAATTGTTGATAACTCTCTGAAACCACTTCAGAGACGTTGAATTTGTTCTGCAGCTACGAAAAAGACCCCTTCTGCTAAGCTGGTGTGCGCTCATGACTCCTGTTTGGACCTGGCTAGAATCAACGAGTAGTCCAAGTATGTCAGAATCCGCAGACGCTGTCTTCTAAGTGGTTCGAGCAACGCCTCCACGCACTTGGCGAATTTACGAGGCACAAGACACTGGAGACCGTGTTGTGGAAGTAGGAGTCTGCAAGATCTATGGAGGTCATCCACTCTCACACTCTGACACACTCCAGGAGTCTGCTGGTAGTCCGGAACCGCTGTCTGGTCATAAATTGGTTGAGGAGACTGAGATCCAGAACAGGTCTCCACTCTCCTGTCTTCTTGGGTTCCAGGAAGTACCTGGAGTAATAGCCAGTGTAAGAGGATCGCATTGGTACTAGCTCAATTATTTCCTTTGACAGGAGAGCGTGGTCCTCCTCCATCAGACATGTTGTTTCTTTGAGTTCACTCAGGTCCACGTGGTGTCGCAGAACCTGGAGGTTGACTGTGAAACTGAAGGGCGTGTCAATGATCGAGTATATTCTTGATCCATATGGGCAGGTGAGGACACAGGCGCTTTCAATTCAGAAGATACTCTGTCATGATAGGCGGCCTGAGCACAGGAGCGGACCCGGCCTCCAGGGCGGGTACAAGACGAAAGGGTCGTCGATGATCAGCGCCTACTCCTCTGGGGACTTCAGGTCCGGCTGGTTCTGAGCCGTCAGAGGAAGTACCCCAAACTTGCAGTGTACCTGGATCTGACACTGCAATTCTCCTAAGATGGAGCCCCGAGGTACCGGCCCAATCATCCTCAGAAAGAGATGACTCTCTAGATGACAACGTCCTGCTTGCCTCTGAGAGGTTTGGAGGGCTGCAGAGTCACAGACGGACATCCCATCAGACATCGCACGAGGGAGCTGAGAACAGAGCAGGTCTCGCACGCAGCGCGGTGGCTTTCGCGGTCCTCTGGCGACCCCTGCTGGAAACTGCCGAGTCTGTGGAATCAGAAGAGTTAATGGCAGAATTGAAACTCTCCTGACTTTTGGTTGGAAACGGAATCTGTTGAGAGACGGGAAAGAGTTATTTTACGCCTACGCTTCTTATTGTGCCGAAGCTGAGGAAAAACATAACTTCTTGGCTCCAGATACTTCCAAAGGATGTCAGGGATAAGGAGGCAGAGAGTCTGTTACTATACTGCTTGGTCTCCTGAGACAATGTCAAACAAAAAAAAAAAAAAAATGAAGCCAGAGTTCGCACTGACTGGAACCGGAAGAGAACTTGGCAGGTGATAAACCCTCATTTTGGGCAGAGAAAAAACAGACTCGATACCAAAGTAATGCATCTTATTTTTTATTCAAGTTAGACTTTGGTTTAGATGCATACTTTTAGATACAAAGTTCTTTCTACGCTTTTGGAGGGAGCAGATGTGAGAGCAGCCGACTGGTCTCTCCAAGAGGAGCAGCGATGATCAGCGCGGCTATTATACGGCTGTTCCTCCCGGGCAGCAGCTATGTGTGGAGGAAGCGCTGCGAGTAGAGCTCCACGCCGATGGACTGTTGAATCTCCAAAATCTCAGGTGGAGTAAGAAAGGTTCTGTGATGGATGAGCCTGTCCATGGAGCTCATAAAGAGCGCAATGATGTTCTCAAGTGCTATGAGCCGGTTGCCGACAGCGTAGACGCCATTCTACTGTGCGAAAGTGGCTCTGTCAACGCCGGGTGGGATGGTCCCTCCTCAGGGGGGGCTCCGTACCTGACCACGTGCTGGCCTAGTGCCAGTGGAGTTTCAGAGCTGCACCGGGAATAGTCCGGATTGAATTGGACTAGCAGTGGATGTTTACCCAACAGACGGCAGTCCACACCCATTTGGCATTATATCCTTTGAGTGTTGCAGTTGCTTTAGGATTTCGAATAGTGAACTGCATTTCGGGGGACAGAGGACTGCCTGCTAAGCTTGAAGTAGCCACACTTTGAGGGGACGCCCCAGGATCGGAGGTCCGCTCATAATTTTTGCTAGGAATATTACACCAGCCTTTCTACTTCCCTGGAAGTGCCAGGGCACTCCGCAAAATGTGATTGTGAAATTACCGAGGCGTGAGTGAGTGACTCTGTAATTGTGAAATTGCAGCCGAAGCTGGCGCATCTGGCACAACAAGAGAAGAAGCTTGAGACCTGAAGACGAGCGGAGTGCCTTGTCTGGACCATGAAAACTTCAGGCAGGACTGAGGTCTCATCGCAGTCAGGGGAGAATGATTGCCGCGTGCCGTGACGCGCTGGTCTTTCATAGCTAGTGATGCCGACATCCTCCTATTCACGGGAGCAACGCCATTTAGCTTCAGTCGAGCACCGAGGCATGTCGGACTTCATGCGGTAAACTGCAGGGTCGCCGTCTCCCTGTAAATTCTTACCGGTCACATGCACACCCGGAGTCGGCGAATCTGGCACATCAAGCGATGAAGCTTGAGACTTGAAGAGGTGCGGAGCGGCTCATCTGGACCACGGAAACTTCTGGTAGGACTGAGGTCTCGTTGCAGTCACGGCAGAGACTTGTCGCATCAGCGCAGGAGCGGATTTAAAGGCAGGTGACTCAGCGCTTGTCATGCTCCGAGCGTGGACGTCGGAATCTTCGGCAGCAGCTTCTCCCCGGGCAGTCAGCTGACCGGAGGAAATTTCTGTTTGTGTGGAAAATTTGCTTTAAATAAAACAATTGCTTGAAGCATAGTATTTGCGTTTTTTTTTATTTTTATTTTTTTATTCGTATTGAATTCGCTCCTCCCAGCGCCTCGGCCTCGAGCGCTAATCCGGGCCTTGTCGCCTGGGGTCCTGTCCGCGAACCTGGTGACACTGCTCAATGATGGTCCGGACATTTGATTCGTTCTCCCAAGTGGGTTGAAGTGACACACCCTGTGATAGCCGAAGCGGAAAGGAAAACACACAGGAGGTATCAACACAGCAGGTTTTATTCACGGTTCCAACTTCCAACAAACCGGATGATGACACGGCAACATAACAAGAGCGCCCCCAAGTTGTGACCCCAAATAATCCCATGACACATCATAACACCTCTTCGCCAAACTGTTCACGTCTTCCAACTTCACTCCCAAAACCCATGTCCCCAAAACCACCATAAACACTTGGGTAAGCCTAAAACTTAATAAAATAATAAAACAGTCATAAAATAGAATGCAACTTAAACGACTAACCCAAAACAAAACAAAACAAAAACATGCCTCTTTACGCTAAAGAATAAGAAAATTGCAAGCACCTTGGTCCAAAACTTTTATCTCCTATTCCACTTTTTGAACATTGTCATTCAGATACACTGGGGGATTCCTGTTCTTTTGTGGTCGTACTCTTCCTTGAGACGGTGAGCATACCAGATCACTGTCGGTCTGCTTTTTTTTTTTTTTTTTTAGACTGACTTCTTCACTGTTCCCTTCACTTGTCTCAGTCTCCAGTGAGATCCCATCCCCAAGTGGATTCTCCACTTTGACATCCTCCACAGTGGGCGCGGAGGATGTCTGACCTGTTAAAATGGACAGTTTCCCACTGAAAACCTGGTCTACGAGTCTACGCAGTTTGCCCATTTCCCAGCACCATTGTGTAGGAGACTGGTCCTGTGCATTCCTGTATTAACCCTGGAACCCACTTAGACCCATAACCATAGTTTTTTGTGAACATCCGGTCACCTGTCTGAAAACTTCTGAACCGAGCATGTTGATCATGCTGAACTTTCTGGTTTGCCAGTTTCAGTTCCACTTTCGTCTTCAAATTTGGGTATATCAGATCCAACATGCACCTCAACTTCCTCCCCATCTGATAACTGAATAAAGCTCTACTCAGTTTGGTTTCCGGAGAATCACCGGATGTTTTTTTCATCAACTGTTTGAACGTTTGTATCGCTCTCTCTGCCATCCCATTAGAAGAAGGATGATACGGTGCTGATGTGACATGAGTGATCCCATTGCGTGCCAAAAGCTCTTTAGTGTGTTCGCTCACAAAACACTGGGCATTATCTGACACTATCATTTCTGGGATACCATGAGTGCTGAAACTGGCCCTCAAGCAGTTCATAGTAGCCACTGCAGATGCTGATGAAACAGGGTAGACCTCCAACCACTTTGAATGTGCATCAATCACCACCACTGCTTCAACATCAGACCACATCCTGTTTCCGGAATCACCACACAGCACCCCCACAGTACACACCCATCTTGTACATTCAGCTCCTGTTGCTTCATAGTGTATGGCCTGAAAGCAACATCGAGGTTACAGGGCCACCCTCTGAGTATGTATTCACGGACTGGTGCGAGTACGGGGTCTTCACTGGTCCACGATGGTTACGAAGCTCTTCCGAGTTGACCACTGAACTCTGATCCTGCTCTACCATCAATACCTGGTCTTCTGAGTCTGGATCCCCAGTTTTCTCTGGAAGTGGAAGTCTACTGAGAGCATCTGCGTTTGCATTGTCCTGTCCACGTCGGTACACCACGGCATATTCATTTGCTCTTAACAGAATGGCGCATCTCATGATCCTCTGAGAACTCGTGTGGCATAGCTTTTCCTTCATGAAACAGACTGATTAAGGGCTTATGGTCTGTGTACAAATCACAAATTTACATCCACACAAATATTTGTGGAAGTACTGCACCCAAAAAATAACTGCTGATAACTCCCATCTTTATCCAACTGCGAATAGTTTTTTTGTGCTGCTGTGAGTGTGCGTGAGGCATATCCAATAGGCTTTTCTGCTCCCTTTTCCAGCCTATGTGCCAAGACTGCCCCCACCCCATAAGGTGAGGTATCACATGACAGTGCCAGTTCTTTTTGTTCATCATAATGAACCAACACTTAAACGCTTTGTTGTAACTTTTTTGCCTGCTTAAAAGCCTCTTCTTGCTCAACCTCCCACCTCCGTTTCTCATCTTTCCTCAGTAACTTGTGTAATGGAGAGAGCACAGTAGACAAGTTTGGCAAGAATTTGTTATAAAAGCTTAGCAGACCTAGAAAAGCTTTAACCCTCATATTATGCTTAGGGTCAATTTGACCGATATCCGTTTTTGTGTTGAAAAAAGTCGTGGTTATCCTGACTTTTTCTTCATGAAATCTTGTGACTTTTCCTCATCAAGGGTCATGAGAGAGAAGAAGGATACACCAAAATGTCAAAATTGTTTGATTTATGGCCCTGGAGATAATAAAACACCTCCCCTTCCGGAGGTAATAAAACCACCCCCTCCCCCTTTTTATATAAAAAAGAAATTCAAATAATAACCCCTCCCCTTTTTTATATAAAAAGAAATTAAAATAATAACCCCTCCCCTTTTTATATAAAAAGAAATTAAAATAATACCCCTCCCCCTTTTTTATATCAACAGCAACCTTATCGTGGTGGGGGAGTTTGTGTACCTTGAATGATCCTAGGAGCTATGTTGTCGGGGGCGTTATGCTCCTGGTAGGGTCTCCCATGGCAAACAGGTCCTAGGTGACGGGTCAGACTAAGAGCAGTTCAGAAGCCCCGATGACAAAACCAAAAACATCAAGGACCGTGACGTCGCCCGGCATGGCGCAGCCGGGGCCCCACCCTGGAGCCAGGCCTGGGGTTGGGGCTCGAATGCGAGCGCCTGGTGGCCGGGCCTCTGCCCATGGGGCCCGGCCGGGCCAAGCCCGAACGAATGACATGGGCCGTCCCTCCTGCGGACCCACCACCCACAGAGGGAGTCATAGGGGTCGGGTGCATAGAGAACTAGGTAGCAGTCGAGGCCGGGGGGCCCGACGACCTGGTTCGTGTGGACATTCTCTGGCTCTTGGGACATGGAATGTCACTTCGCTGGGGGGGAAAGAGCCTGAGCTTGTGCAGGAGGTTGAGAGGTACCGGCTAGATATAGTCGGGCTCTCCTCCACGCACAGCCTGGGCTCTGGAACCCAACTCCTTGAGAAAGGCTGGACCCTCTACTTTTCTGGAGTTGTCCGCGGGGAGAGGCGGCGGGCTGGCGTAGGCTTGCTCATAGCCCCGCAGCTCTGCAGCTTCGTGTTGGGGTTTACCCCGGTGAACGAGAGGGTCGCGTCCCTACGCCTACGGGTTGGGGACAGGTGTCTCACAGCGGTTGCGGCTTACGGGCCGAACAGCAGTGTAGACTACCCGGCTTTCCTGGAGTCACTGGGAGGGGTACTCGACAGTGCCCCAACCGGGGACTCCATTGTTCTACTGGGAGACTTCAACGCCCACGTGGGCAATGACAGCAAGACCTGGAGGGGCGTGATTGGGAAGAACGGCCTACCCGATCTGAACCCGAGCGGTGTTCTATTACTGGACTTCTGTGCCACCCACAGTTTGTCCATAACGAACACCATGTTTGAGCACAAGGGTGTCCATAAGTGCTCATGGCACCAGGACACCCTTGGCCGGAGGTCTATGATAGACTTTGTGATCGTGTCATCTGACCTTCGGCCACGTGTCTCGGACACTCGGGTGAAGAGAGGGGCAGAGCTGTCAACCGATCACCACCTGGTGGTGAGTGCGATCCGCTGGCAGGGGAGGAAGCCGGTCAGACCGGGCAGGCCCAAACGTATTGTGAGGGTCTGCTGGCAACGCCTGGCGGAACCCACTGTCAGTGGGGTCTTTAACTCCCACCTTCGGGAGAGTTTCTCCCAGATCCCGAGGGAGGTAGGTGACATGGAGTCTGAGTGGTCCATGTTCTCCTCCTCCATTGTCAGTGCGGCTGCACGCAGTTGTGGTCGCAAGGTCTCCGGTGCCTGTCGCGGCGGCAATCCCCGAACCCGGTGGTGGACACCGAAAGTAAGGGATGCCGTCAGGCTGAAGAAGGAGTCCTATCGGGTCTTGATGGCCTGTGGGACTCCTGAGGCAGCTGACGTGTACCGGCAGGCCAGGCGTGCCGCTTCCCGTGCAGTCTTGGAGGCAAAAACTCGGGTCTGGGAGGAGTTCGGAGAGGCCATGGAGGAGGACTATTGGTCGGCCTCGAAGAAGTTCTGGCAAACCGTCCGTCGACTCAGAAGGGGGAAGCAGTGCCTCACCAGTGCTGTTTACAGCGAGGGTGGGAGACTGCTGACCTCGACTGGTGATGTTGTCGGGCGGTGGAAAGAATACTTCGAGGGTCTCCTCAATCCCGTCGTCACGTCTTCCACTCAGGAAGCGGGGACTGAGGACTCGGATGGCTCTCTCATCACCCGGGCCGAAGTCACCGAGGTTGTTCGTAAGCTCCTCGGTGGTAGGGCCCCGGGAGTGGATGAGATCCGTCCGGAGTATCTGAAATCCCTGGATGTTGTAGGGCTGTCGTGGCTGACACGTCTCTGCAACATCGCGTGGCAGTCGAGGACAGTGCCTCTGGATTGGCAGACCGGGGTGGTGGTCCCCCTGTTTAAGAAAGGGGACCGGAGGGTGTGTTCCAACTATAGGGGGATCACACTCCTCAGCCTCCCTGGAAAAGTCTATTCCAGGGTACTAGAGAGGAGACTTCGGCCAATAGTCGAACCTCTGATCCAGGAGGAACAGTGTGGTTTTCGTCCCGGTCGTGGAACACTGGACCAGCTCTATACCCTCCACCGGGTGCTCGAGGGTTCATGGGAGTTCGCCCAACCAGTCCACATGTGCTTTGTGGATTTGGAGAAGGCGTTCGACCGTGTCCCTCGCGATGTCCTGTGGGGGGTGCTCCGGGAATATGGGGTGCGGGACCCTCTGCTAGGGGCTGTCCGCTCCTTGTATGACCGGAGCAGGAGCATGGTTCGCATTGCCGGCAGGAAATCAGACCTGTTCCCGGTGCATGTTGGTCTCCGCCAGGGCTGCCCTTTGTCACCGGTTCTGTTCATCACTTTTATGGACAGAATTTCTAGGCGTAGCCAGGGGGCGGAGGGGATCCGGTTCGGGAACCACAGAATTTCATCTCTGCTATTTGCGGACGATGTTGTTCTGCTGGCCTCATCGGACCGGGACCTTCAGCATGCGCTGGGTCGGTTTGCAGCCGAGTGTGAAGCGGCCGGGATGAGGATCAGCACCTCCAAGTCTGAGGCCATGGTTCTCGACCGGAACACGGTGGTTTGCTCTCTCCAGGTTGGTGGAGAGGTCTTGCCTCAAGTGGCGGAGTTTAAGTATCTCGGGGTCTTGTTCTCGAGTGAGGGAAAAAGGGAGCGTGAGATTGATAGACGGGTTGGTGCAGCGGCGGCAGTGATGCGGTCGCTGTATCGGACCGTCGTGGTGAAGAGAGAGCTGAGTCACAAGACAAAGCTCTCGATTTACCGATCGATCTACGTTCCCACCCTCACCTATGGTCACGAGCTTTGGGTAGTGACCGAAAGGATGAGATCGCGGATACAAGCGGCTGAGATGAGTTTCCTCCGCAGGGTGGCTGGGCGCACCCTTAGAGATAGGGTGAGGAGCTCGGTCATCCGGGAGGAGCTCGGGGTGGAGCCGCTGCTCCTCCACATCGAGAGGAACCAGCTGAGGTGGCTCGGGCATCTGATCCGGATGCCCCCTGGACGCCTCCCTGGGGAGGTGTTCCGGGCATGTCCTACCGGGAGGAGACCCCGGGGAAGACCCAGGACTCGCTGGAGAGATTATGTCTCCGGTCTGGCCTGGGAACGCCTCGGGATCCCCCGGGAGGAGCTGGAGGAGGTTTGTGCGGACCGGGAAGTTTGGGCTTCCTTGCTCCGAATGCTGCCTCCGCGACCCGACCCCGGATAAGCGGCAGAAGAAGAAAAAGAAGAATTAAAATTATAACCCTCCCCCTTGTTTTATGACAGGAAGGGTAATAATTAACCCTATCATTCCTTGTTTTATAACAGGAAGGAAAATAACAAAGGGAGGGTTCTGACCGCTGAATAAACATCGACCTGTGTGTATATATATGTAACCTTCAGACCGTCGCAAGGAGCAAGGAACCGGCAAACACAACCAACTCGCAATGTCTATCCCTACAACGGCGCGTGGATCACCAGTGATCAGCGAGACAGCTGTGACTGTTATTGAGGACCCGTGGATGGGTGCTGGGGCTCCCCGTAAATCTGTAATGTACCTACGGCGTACGCAGGCGCCGCCCGGGGAATCTTTGCAGGAAGGAATTTTCCAACGGCTGAAGAAGAAGAAGAAGAACAACAACAACGTCAGAAGGCTGGAGCTGTGTCTAACAAACCTGATCGAACGGAGAGGATGCCGTCCTTCGTGGCTATATGGCTGGCTAAAATCTCAGGATCAGGACGATGGTCCTTCAGAGCCCTCCATAAAGTATCAACAGGAGTCACGGGTGAAGAAGAAGAAGATTTCGTCCTGGAGTATTTTAATTCTGATTGCGGTGTATTTCGTAGTCTGTTAACCATAACTTGCTTGATGCTTGGAGTGAAAAAATCCGCGAGATTTCTGCAAAAATCGACGGCCACTTCTACCATAGCCGCTTATGGGTTGATACCCTTGTGTTGAAAAAAGCACTGACCTTTTAGTCCCGCCCTTTGGACCGCCTACTGGCTGGCGGTTGTTATAAAGAGGGTGTTTTCCAGAGCGACACCCTGCAGACGTATCCGGCGGAACAAACGCATCCAGGAAAACAATGAGGACCGAAGGTGTTCCGAGACGTATTGCCACTATCTTCCTCGGAGCTGCTACAGGCGGTGCTGGGTACAGAATGAACAACCCCTCGCCGACCCGTCTACTTCCTGTGGTAGAAGACGTTACAGGTGATGGTCATGAGTACGAGGGTTCTAACAACGGCATGGCGGACGGAGCCTGTCCTTCATTGACCATCAAAGACGACACAGACGACTCTGATGCAAGTGAAATGGAAGACGTGGACGATGAAGAGGAACCTGTAGGGAGAGCAACAACCTCCTGTCCCGAGAACGGAACTGTCTGCGTGCATCCGCCTGCTTCATCCTCAGCTTCTCAAGACCAAGAACCAGCAGCTAATGATGAAACGGATGGATGGATAAGCGGTTTCTTCCTGAAAGCTGTAAAGACAGTTGTATTTCATCTACTAGGTAAAATCATGCGCAGATATTGGAGGGAGATCTGCTACGGCTGCCAAGTAGACCATCCGAGCCAAGTACAACACAGCTGTCTTGAAGAGATGGAGGATGATTTCTACAGCCTTAACTTCTACCCGTTGATGAAGAGACTCTGTAACAACAACTTTCTGCCTGCTATACAACACTACTTGACCCTGAATGACGTACAACCGGAGAAAATGAGAACCAAGGCTACGGCTGAGACAGTCTTGCTCGAAATGAGGTCTCCAAAATCAAGCGTCTGGAACGAATACATCAAACACGAGCCAGAGGATCTTCTAATTGAACGTCTGGAATCAGCAAGTAGAATCTGGAATAGAACGCCGGTCCTGGGCAATGTCACAAACACGAGATACCCTCGTATGTGATATTTTTTATTTTTTTTTTTTGCTTTTACTGTCTTTGTATAACTTTACGATCGAATCCTGACATAACCTGTTTAATAAAAAAACATTAAGAAGCATATTCGGATCTCGGCTCATTCATTTCTCATTTAACATGTCGGTGAAACACATCATTAAAAGAGTTTATTACAATCCTCTTCACCCTGGGAGCTACGGAGGCGCGGATCGCCTTCGTCAAGGGGTGCAGGTTGAGACTGGAAAACCAGTCAGTTCTAAATCTATTAAAGATTTTTTATCAAAACAGGATGCTTACACCCTGCATAAACCGGCCAGAGTAAACTTTCCGAGAAACAGAGTATTTGTTCACAGGCCGCTTCAACAATTCCAGGCCGACCTATGCGACATGCAGGCGTTGGCTAGATATAACGACGATCAAAATTACTTGTTGACCGTTATAGATGTATTTTCAAAGAGGGCCTATGTACGCGTTTTAAAAAGAAAGACTGCGATTGAGACAATGAAGGCGTTTGAATCAGTGCTGGATGAGAGCGGGACGCCTGCAAAGCTACAGACGGATGATGGGAAAGCATTTTTTAGCAAGAGTTTCCGGGCTTTGATGGAAAGGAAGAGAATTATTCATTTTTCAACAGCGAGTGACTTTAAGGCCTCTGTGGTTGAGAGATTTAACCGCACTCTTAAAAATCGGATGTGGAGATATTTTACAGCTAAAAACACTCTACGTTACATCGAAGTTTTACAGGATCTAGTAAAGAGTTATAATCACAGCTATCATAGTAGTATAAAAATGACACCGATGGAAGTAACTAAAGAAAATACTCTGCAAGTGTTTGACAATCTTTACATTAGACCGTCGAAAGGTCGACAGAAGCCGAAATTTAAGGAGGGCGATCATGTTAGGATATCAAAACTACGAGGTATATTTGACAAAAAGTATGAGCAGAGTTTTACAGACGAGATATTTACGATAACTGAATGTATTCACCGCAACCCGTCTGTGTATAAATTGAAAGATTTCGACGGCGAACCCATCCAGGGGTCATTTTATGATCAAGAATTACAAAAAGTACAACTCGATAAGGATAAAGTATTTCACGTAGAAAAGATTCTCAAGGAACGCTGCGTTAAAGGAGAGAGACAGGTCTTTGTCCAGTGGAAGAACTGGCCTGAAAAATTCAACAGTTGGGTAAAAGCTTCAGATATAAAAAATATATAAGACGATCCTTCTTTACACCAGACGTCATATCATCATGTACAACTCAAAGAACACTGGCTTCTATGTGACTTTACCATCAAACGCCAGTGCAAAAGTTTTTAAAGACAACTCGATCGGTACTTTCCGCGTTGATTTAGCACAACATATTGATTTAAACGGGAAATGGGAGGTGGCTTTGACGGAGATTACATACCCTCACACATGGCATAATATTCCGGAGGATGCGGCGTTATTTTACTGGAAACCGAACCCTAGAGGACCTGATTCCAACACAAACACGGTTCCCCCAAGAGGATCAGATTCAGATGCTAACACGTCGAGGCGGCATAAAGATGAATTTCATAGAGCCATGGCGAGACTTCGGGCTCCGGATCCTGACGCCAGCGCCTCACCTCAGAGGAAAAAAGACGAATCACGAGGGGTTGATCGACATTTCAAAACTGCAGGAACAGATATTTCTAAACTGAAGTTCAAGGGTGGATATTACAGCTCTATTAATCAGATTACAACCGAGTTGGAGCAAACCTTTAAAAAAAACAATAACAATATACGCTTCCTGTTTGACGGTGCACGGCAAAAAATTGATCTTCAAGGAGACGGTCAGAACTTAGTGCTTTTTAACTCGCCTTTAGCTTACATGTTAGGTGTAGAGCCTGGTCATTGGATCAATTTTTGCGAGTTCAGAGCGCCCCATCCAGTTGATTTAAAAGCGGGGTTTTACCATCTTTACTGTTACAGCGACGTTGTAAGACCGCAGCTTGTAGGGGATGCATATGCACCGCTTTTAAGAACGGTGGAAATCAAGGGTAGTTACTCAGATATAATCACACAACATTTTAACCCTGCTACTATTTACCGGTTGCCAAGAACCATATTGAAAATATTCAGGTACAAATTAAATCAGATCTTAACAAACCAGTCAATTTTACCTTTGGAAAAGTGGTGGTGACTCTACACTTTAGACCTGTTACTTGAGAGGATATTATATAACCCTCGTATCGTCGTCTGGAAATCCATTCATCATCACAACGCCGGAGAGAGATAACCCCCTGTGTAGACCCGTCATAAACAAACACAATGGTACATGCAGGCTTAAGAGACGACCCGCACAGATTTGTACAATATTATGAAAAACAGGTGGGCGGAGATCTACCCGGGTTCTACGGTGCCCCGGTTATGTACGGACGAGGCATCGGTTCCCTCTTCTCAAAAATGTTTCGGTTTGTATCACCTCTGTTGAAAAGAGGTATTGCCATAGCGAAACCCCATCTCAAATAAGCGGTGGGTAACATAGCCTCGGATATGTTCACCCGTACCGTGAGAGGAATGAGCGATCAACAGAGACAGGAAGGGTCAGGCGGTATAGCCGTCTTATCACGAAGGACAAAGAGACGCCCTCCAGGTCGCCGTGTAACACAGAGCTCTAATAAACGTACAAACAAAAAAAGAAAGAAGCCAGTTGACAGAAGCAAACGGGCCAAGAGGAAGTCCAGAGGGAGCTCCGATATATTTTAAAAAACCTTATATACAGTAACATGGCGCTCCTACACCAGAAATCTGCTGAATGCACATTAGCAGAACTGGATTTATTCACGGCGCCGGTGACGCAGCTTTCCATCGAGGACAAAATTTACACTGAAATTGCTCCAGTAGCCGCTATCCGCGAAGGAGGACCGATTGAGTTTTTTATACCGGGAGACAGCGAAAAGTATCTAGACCTAAACGACACCCTTCTACACGTGCGTGCAAGAATTACTAACGCCGATGGCACACCGCTGGCTAACGACGCAGCAGTCGGTCTCATCAATTATCCTCTAAACACAATCTTTGATCAGTGCGATGTGGTTCTGGGGGATCGGATGATTTCGCAGTCCAGTTCCACTCACCCGTACAGAGCTATGATTGAAACACTTCTCAACTTTTCCGGCGACACTCTTAAAACACAGTTTAGCGCCGGTTTTTTTTACCCGGGTCAGTTGACTCGATCGTCACTGTAAACGGACCCAACGCAGGCCTTAATAAAGGGGCAGAGTTCACGAGCAGATCCAGAGAAGTACACCTTCTCGGTCCTCTCCACAGCGACATATTTTTCTGCGAGAGACTGTTATTAAACTCGGTCGATTTAAGAATTAAACTCACCAGGGCGAACGATGCCTTCTGCCTGACCGGACCCCGCGACTCCACCTTTCGTCTGAAAATCCTCGGCGCCTCTCTGTTTGTGAAGAAAGTCACTGTTTCGCCAGCTGTGAGAATAGGTCATGCAGCGGGTTTGTTAAAAGGAAATGCTCTCTACCCCCTCTCACGAGTCAACGTAAAAACATACTCCATTCCTGAAAACTCAAGAATATGTACCCAGGAAAATTTATTTCTGGGTTCAATACCTAAATTCGTGGTTTTAGGGATGGTGCATCATGAGGCATTTACCGGTAGGAGAGATCTCTCCCCGTTCAATTTTCATCATTACAACACTGAATATCTCGCCCTCTGTCAGGACGGCCGACAGATCCCCGCTAAAGCTTTTCAACCTCAGTTTAATAACAGTATGGCGGTCAGAGAGTTTTATAACATGATTCTAGCTACAGGAAGACATTTGAAGGATCTACCGCTAAGCATTGACCGCGAAGGTTTTAAGGCGGTTATTCATTGTTTGCGTTTAATCTCAATCCAGCCGACGACAACGACGCTCTCTCCCCTGTCTCAAAAGGGAATTTAAGACTGGAGATGAGATTCAGAGTACCCTTACCGAACACCGTAACACTGATTGTGTACGCTTGTTACGATTCCATTCTGGAGATTGATGCAAAAAGACAAGTGCTGGTGGACTATTATTAAAAAAAGTTATGGATAGTCTCCAGTTACAGAGGCTGCTGAGAGGTCTCTTGGGCGACACATTTTACGGTGTATGGCCGCCGGATGAGTTGCCTCAATTCACTCAACCCCTCAGACCGCCTGCATATTTCGTCGTCAACACACATCCGGCACATAAACCAGGAGAGCACTGGTTGGCTTTAACTCTCAAAGAAGACGGTAGAACAACTTTCTTTGACTCATTTGGAATGGGGCCGTACTTTTCACATTACCCTGAAAATATTTTAAAGTTTCTCAAGAAACATTCAAGCGACATCAAGTACAACAATGGCCAACTACAGCACGCTCTATCGTTTGTATGTGGTCATCATTGCGTCTTCTACCTCTGTCATCGTGCTAGAGGGCTGTCTATGGAAGAAGTATTAAGTCTATACAGCGACGATACCTTAAAAAACGACCTCATGGTATACAACTTTGTGAATGGACATCAAAAATGTCTAAAAAGATGTGCACACTGTCCGTGGAAACAACAAAACGGTTCTCTTCTGTATTTTAAAGACTATTGTAACGTGTGACTAATCTTATTTTGTTTGTACGTGTGTTTAAAAGAAAAATCTGTAATCACATAATAATTCAATAAAACATTTTATTGATGAAATGACAATAACCGTGTACAAGACAATTATTCAGGAAACCCATCAAGGTGTTAGAGACAATTTCTTCCCTTTGGTCACTACACGCGTCAAGCGTCGTCGAGGTGTCGCTTTAGGATCCTTTGGGTCGGGAGACCAGCTCTCAGCTATACTTTTCTTTCGCGAGATAGAATTCGATTTAAGTCTCTGATATTGAGCCCTCGCTTCAGGGTTGGACAGCAGTGTGAGAGGGATGTTTAGCTTTAATAATGTGACGAGAAACTCGGACCAGCCCTCAGGTAATGAAGAACTTGTTTTCTTATACGGTAGGGAAAGGTACTTGAATAAATCAATCACATGAGAGCCTTTTACAGCATTTCCTTCATACATAAATTCGCCATTCATATTCCAACCATCACCGTTTTTGGATATCCTCTGGATAATGTATTCAGCATTTCTTCGAGCTTTTGCCGGAAGGCTATTTAGAATATCCTTACCCAAGTCATCTGTTACAGAGAGTGTTTTTAGAACACTTTCGACACGACTGTCAGAGTCGTGTGGATGATCGCTGACTCCGTCTCGTTGTAAAGTCGGAGTTACTCTCCTTTGGTCTCTCTGATCCTGTTTTGCAAAGGTTAAATATCTTTGCAATAGAGCATCGTACTTTTTAATCTTCTCATACGGGTTTAACTGAGAATCATTTAGAATGGACCTCATCTTGTCATTTAATTCATCTTCGGCAGTTTCACGGATGTCGGAGGTTGGACGTGATAACTGGTTAATTTGCTGAGGAGAGACGAGATACATTTTCTGGACAGTCCTCATGGTGTTTTACTTCTTTACAAGTCCTCCTATTAGATTTCCAATGATTGGAACGGCAGCCGCTAGCAATGGCAAAATGAATCCTCCCGATTGCTTTTTAAGAATCCTTCGTTTACGCTTCACGCATGCCTTTTTATTAGCCAAGAGTCTGATGTTTTTCTTCTGTTTTTTCATTTTTTTGAACTGAGCCTGTGACAATGGTACATTCCCCTTCAAAACATTCAGGGCGATCTCACCGAGAGCTTGAATAAAGTCCCGAGAACTACGCATCAAAATGTCTTTACGTTTCTTTGACGGAGCATGGTATAGTTCCTTAAGTAAACCCGTGTTTCTTTTTGTACGCGCTGACATAACTTAAGCAGACGTTTTTGGTATGTACACCGTGTGACGTTGATGAGGAAGTATCCCGGTCCTTAGTCTGTAGCGTTCTGGACATGAGGGTGTTAGATCAACAATTAAGTACCCGTGTGCGTCAGCTGTAGCATCTTCAAAGCTTTCTAGAAAGAAAGCTCTCTGAGACGGGTAAATCTGTTGAGCAAGAACTTTTACCTGCATTTTATCGCGAGGATTCTTAAACAGTACAGAGTAATTGCTATTCAGACTAATACTGCGACTATATTTACCACGATGAAATGAGTTTTGCGTCAGCATTATAACACTCATATTTTTATGATGTCTGTACTGTGTAAAAATGCGAACAACCTCAGGGTTTTCAGAAGCTTCAAAAATCAACAAAAAACATCGTCAAGAATAATCAAATGTTTTCTATCAGAAGGAAATACATCTTCATTTTCAAAAGATTCAGGTAAACCTTCAATGAATTTGATATTTTTATTCATCTTTTGCAATTCACTGTACATCGGTTGAAAAGAAGTATAAATCCATACAATATTTACATTGGCATCATCCATAACATGTTCACAATTTTCAAGTATACATTTTACAAAATGGGTCTTTCCTGACCCTGATGGTCCCACCACTAAACATGAAAATGGTGTTTTCAAACGAGGATCGAAATGAATTTCTTCCATAATGACCCCTCATCCACTCAAAACTCAGAACCCAAAAGGTTTGGTTGTACGTCTGAAAACAATCGCCTCTTAGTGTACACGACCCAGAGTTTTTTTAGTAACTGATCTGTTTTTTAAAGTGATGTTCTTTTTATCCCTGACAATGCTGTGTTGACGGGTCTCAGGCAGCCCATCAGGTGAATTATGTCAAAACAAGTCATCCAATGTCACCACAAACAATCCGGGAACCCTTTACACATGACTGTTAGATTGTGGATGAAAATTTGAGGCCATCCTGAAAGATGGGTCATTGTTCAAGTTTTTTGATCCTCAGATTATCAATTAATGCCTTTATATTCTTCTGCGAGACGTACAGTCACTCTCTCCTCACTGGCATCAACAAGAAATATCTGTTAGGTCTCAATCATTGGTTCTCTGAATGAGCACCATTGAACATGTGTAACTTGTTGAATCACCCACGTTCTGTCTAAACTGAGGATACCACGTATTGTTGTACTTGTTCTTTACAAACAATACAATACAAAGGACCTGCCATGATGTATGGTTTAGAGACTGCTACACAGGCAGACAAGCAGAGTCACATATGTCTGAATTGATGGCCAGGTTTTCATAGGAGGAGGGTGCATCTCAGATCAAGATGGAGGTCGCCAATTTGTGATGGCTATTAGTGAGGAAAGGGTAAAATGAAGTCATACATCGAAGATTTTACAAGCTACTCACAAACATTCAACATAAATATTTGCCTGCATTCAACTTTTAATTTTCAACTTTTATCATCATCATCATTATCTTTTGCAGGAGATAACTATTGCATCATTTATGTTTAAACCACATCATAGTGAGAATATATTACCACAGCATTACATTTAACTCTTTCAAAATTTCAGATTTTGTTCAAGGATATTGTAGGTATCCGTTTGCTTTTGGAATTAATTGAGATTCCTTGCAGAAGTATCCTTTTGACGCAAACGTTGACACTAACGTTTGAAAATTTCAACGTGGTCCCAGAAATTGCAGCACAGAGTTTCTCCCCAACCAACAGAAACAATACATACATAATTACAAAATAAAACCCAAAAAGTACTGTAGTAACATGCAAACATGAATGTCAGTCTACGCTTTGACTCCAAAGGTCCAGTGGAAAAGCTTCATAGAACTTCATATCCAATATGTGTTCCTTCCTTCCGTTTAAAGTTCTCGTATGAGATGTTTATGAGATGTTCATCAATTCCGCATTTACCTACGTATGCGTAGATCCAACAAGTCCAACATTTCCCCACTGCGGGACAAACAAGGGGCACTCTGTGCTCAAGATTCAAGATTGTATTCATCACCGTGGTCACCCTCGACATTTTGGGCGGCTCGCGACATTTACGCTAAATGATAGCAACCGATTTAAGGGAGAATGACACACACAATTACTGTAATTGTTCAAGAAAAAAAAGACAAATCTTAATCTCATTCTATCACTTTCCCCCTCTTATGGGCAGAACAGCGAATTTTGCCACCGTTTTTAAAAAGTGCATCGAGGCTGATTTTAGGGGCGAGAAACTAGTCATTGGCTGTATATGTTGAACGAAGACCTGAGTATGATCCGGGACATCTTCCCATAGGATTGGATATTGGATCACCAAGCGTTGTCATGTTCACAAACATGCTTTCATGTGTTTGCAGACATTCACTCAGTTAAAAATTTAATTTGAGTGAAAAATGAGATATAATCACACTGTTGCTTTCAAAAATCTTTGTTAGTTTTGTTATATTGTTTTTCTTGTTGTTGTTGTTGTTGTTGTTTTTCTCAGATGTTCTTTCTATGGAGTTTCTATTCTCTCCCTTCTCAATGAACAGAGTTGTTCTTTGAAGTATATTCTCGTATTTATTTGTTCTAATATTTTCTGTGTGCATATTCCGTCTTATGCAGTTACACTTTAAAACTTAACTGACTGATGGATGGATAGGTAGATGCAAGTTCATAAAAAGGAATAAAAGCCTTCTGCAGGATTCAGCGCTTAATTGAGAGACTACTAACGTAAAAAAAAAAAAAAAAAATGCTTCCACGCAATTCGTACACCTTGTGAATGTAAACAAATAAAAGATAATATACTCTTTAGCTTGAAGATATGTAAAGAAAATGTAGGTCTAGGATGATTAAAAATGAAAAAACTGAAAGTATGTCAGAAACTACAATGTCAACCCTGTGATTTGTTGTTTGTCAGTTAGAATTGACAGTGAGTAGTAAAAAGCTTTACTTGTAAAAAAAAAAAAATTATATTTCATACTATTTCATGCAAAAGTGGGGTTGTGACCGGTAGCGAAAAATAAAAAGTTCTTGACATCTCAAAAGTTATACATCTTTTATTTTTTTTCAAATTTGAAAAATGGCTGAACAAATGAAAAAAGTTTGTCAAAATTATATAAAACTATATCTAGTTTCTAATAACATTTCTAATAATATTCATTTATTTACCATATCGTAGATGGTTGTACAAAAATGTCAGGCTTTAGTTCAGGATTACTAGTACAATTTGTGTAAGCAGACAGTGTCAGGTGAATGAAAAGATTAAGAAGATTGGGAACATGCTGCTCGCACATGCTAAAATGGCTTGTTGTCTTATAGTGAGAATGGAAAGTCTTAAATTTGATGCACGAGTGTGTGTGTGTGTGTGTGTGTGTGTGAGTGAGTGCTGAAAGAAAACTGCTGAAAGAAATTTGTTGTTTTTACAAACAATTCAATTTCTTGTACTGACAATTAGGAGTTTTTAACAGTGAAACAGATATTTGAGAATCTAATGGATGGAGAAAAGTTTGAATTAGAAGGAAAAATGTACTTTTAGATTTTATAGCATGAACAGCTTGCCTACCAAAACTATTCTTTTATGGTAACTTGCGAACACAGACAAAACAGACAAGACAAAAACAGGTTCACGAACCTACAATGTCAACCAGTTTAATGATTGCCAGTTGTTTGTTTTTAAAAACACTGAAAAAGTTTTAAAATTTGAGACACAGTTGATAAATAAAAACTTAGAATACACCTGTAACTTGTGAAGAAATATGAAAATACAATATCTGAATTTGTTCACAAGCTTTACTTCAGCATTAAAATTTTGTGAAAATGAACAATAGAAACACAGTTTTTTTAAAATGGAAAGATTTAATTTCAACACATTTCGATTTCGACTCGGGTTACTTTTTTTTTTATAATTCTCAATTCGTACATTCATAGTTTCACCTCAGCTAGAAGCAGGTTAGTCTCTGGATCTGATCTAAATACCACATATGATGCTGGAGTAATTGCGTAATGCATGCATAACTGGTTGATTAATCCTGATAATACCTAACAACTGTGATATTTATTTTTATCCTTTGGTGCAACTTTTAAAGAGTTAAAACATTCAATTATTTCTACACTAGTTGCCTGGTTTTGAATAGTCACAAGTTACTTTTTAAAAAATGCTAAACACAAATAGCACACTACAAAACGAACATGTTGCACCGTACTGCTCCCGCATTTGGCTGTTTTCACCTGAAAATACAGAATAAAGACACATTTAAATCAGTGAAAAGCACGGCTTGTAATATACACATTTAAGCCACTGGTAAGGCAAAAAATAAGTAAAATAAAATAAAATAAAATAAAATTAAGGGTTGACATACTTTGGATATTTCTACACTACTTGTCTGACTAGCGATAGCATCAAGTATAAATGAATGTTCATTCAATGAATGTTCAGTCCCTCCTACATTGTGTTACATGACAAGTTATAGGACGTTTGTATCGCTATTATATCACTGTAGTGATTCCTTCTCCAGAGATTCAAGCATGGACCTGGTGGACTTTTCTGGAATGTGTAACTTCAACTCGGAGACATCTCCTTGGGTGCCCACCATGCCTGTTGCAGCTCAGAGGTTTCTGAACCCTCCGATAAGGACCATAAATCATTGGAATGGTCAAAGGGGGGAGAGACTAGAGCAACAGTCCAGGATGCTGTGCCGTAAGAGAAAAAAAAACCTGACCAACTCATGAACCCTGTTTGGTGGGGGACACACACAGCTCCTCCTTCTCCAGGTTCCAGATGAACAAAGACAGACTTGTATGTGAATGTGTCTTAATGTGTATTTCTTAAAAAGGACTTTGTTTCCCATAATAACCCATGATTTCCACAGGATGTTCAAGCAAACCAGATGCCCTGAACATGTGATGGTAAACTTGACATGAATGGTCGATTGTTATATTGATCATTATAGAGGAGAATGTGCTAGAATGGTCATGTTTGGTGTCGTCTGAATGCTTAAATTGAGATGGGAAAGTTTTGACAGATTGCGAGCAACTTTACAACTCAGGTAATGTTTTATTGTCAAATAAAACTCTGGTACCGGGGGGGGTCAAAATCTCCCATCTCAAGACTGGAATTTACGACCCCGTTGGAGGAGGAGGAGGAAGGCCAGGCTTGGAAACCCTCGTCCAATCAGCAATAGGTGATGGAACTCCTTCAACCAATCAAAACTGGACAAGGAGACTCTTCATGAGAGTTCAAAAGACCCAGTCTACAGAGGTTCTGCCCTCTGTGCGCTCTGTTCCCCTCTGTTCAGCCCTCTGTGACCCTCTGTTCAGCCCTCTGTTCCCCTCTCTGCTCTGTTCCCCTCTGTCCCTCTGTTGCCCTCGGTTGCCCTCTTTCCCCTCCTTCTGCCGCTTCCTCTGGATACTTCACCTCTTACAACCAACTACAACCAACTTCCTCGACGGTTCCTGCTCAAGTTTCCTGCAAAGACTCTTGCTTCTCCTCCACCCTTGAAGCCGTGCCAGCGTTCCACTCGCTGCCCATCCAAGTGTGAGAGTGATTGAGGAACTTTTTCAAAGTTGCACATCACCCTCGTCCTCCAGCGGTCTGCCAAGCCAGAGCTTCCTTCAGGAACGGCCCAGTCACACCATGTGATCACAGCCGGCGGCCGTGACGAGCACGCGAGTCCAACTTCCAACAACCTTCCGCTGCCTGGAGTGTGTCATTAAGGCGACCACTCTAGAAGGTTGTTCAGACCGGTGAATCACCTGGCACGAGAGAAAGATACGCCTTCGGTCCTACGCCGCTCTCTGCCAGCTACGATCACCCCGTCTGCGACGAAAGATCCACGGCGGTCCGGAAGACGATCCGAGAGTGCCATCGACGCCTGAAGCTGCGTGTCCTCATCACCTCCAAGCCACCACGCTGAGAACCAGGACGCCTCCTTCCAAAGCCGCCTGCCTCCTCCCTCACCTCCTGACCGACCTTCTGCATCTACTCATCACCCTCTCATCCATCCCTCCATCCCATTCATCCCTCCACTCATCGCCAAAGTAAGCCGCTGCTTGTCATCTCTGCACAGAGTGGTGTGTTGGGGTTTAGTAATGTTATTACTTGCCTGAGGTTGACAGTTAGACTAGAACGTCTGAACTTTCCCATCAGTTACACACGTGTCTGATACGGTATTGACATTGATTCATAACTGGTTTACGCTTCCATCGCGATATTGTCGGGATCATCTCATTCCCCTTTGCATCTTTCCTGTTTCTTTCTGTTCTTTTATTCCTAAATAAATCTATAAAATTACGTTGGTCTTGATCACATTACTTTGGAGTGTATTATAATCAATCTAAGAGCCTCTGATCAGTAAAGGACATTACATCACGAGTAGTGACTTCAGATAAATAGATTGATTACGCTAATAGTTAATTAAGTTACCACGGTTAATTAATTAATTAAGTGTTAATCAAGAGAGCTAAATAGTCTCCTGGAAACTATATTTCAGGTGGTGCCCCAAACTTTCGAGGAGATATTATTTTTCATAATATCCACGTCACAGACGCAGGCGTCCGTGACCAGACAATCCTTCACTTTCACTACAGCCTTATTGGTGCCCCGTGTGAGGCTGATTAATTGCTAAATTTTGATTGTAAACCATTCCATAAAGGTAGAGTGTTCCCCCCCCTTGCTTCACCCCGTTTCTTCCCTCTCACTCTCTTCAAAGCGTGTGCCCAGCCTGCGCTGAGACATTATTAAGAAAAATAAATAAATAAAAATAAGAACAAAATTAATAACGCGTTTAAACCACTTTGTCTGTGCTTCAAAAGCACTGAAATTACTTTGATGGTACCTACTGCCTCGAAAAAAAAAAAAAAAAAAAGACTACAAGTCTTATCGAGAGAATATACATGTGTTTGCTCTAGTGACAAACGCTGAGCATTAATTCATCAGGCCTGCGGACGGAATTCACGACCGAGTTACGAGCGTCTAACCAACAGTGAACCTTCACGTCCAACTCCAACTTTAATAATTGGCGTAGCTAACCAGTTATTAAAACGTTGTTCCAACACGACGGGAGTCTTACATTTGCCCGGCGCACGAGTTTCTGCCTACGGGAACAATAGTGATCAATTGACGTGAGCTTGTGTTGGGTGTGGTGAGCGTAATTGACCTATTCTTGTATTGCTGTGCATAGAGCAGAGATTTTGATCTCATAAGACTTTCGCGCATGCGTGGTCGCAGCTTCTTTTTCCCAGTGGAAGAAGCGCGCACCTCTGGAGTCATTCCACATCACTGGAGGGCGGACAGAAAGTCCCGCCTCATTCACTTATTTATTGCTGTGTGTAGAGCAGAGATTTTGATCTCATAAGACTTTCGCGCATGCGTGGTCGCAGCTTCTTCTTCCCAGTGAAAGAAGCGCACGTCTCTGTAGTAATTGTACCCCACTGGAGGGCGGACAGGAAGTCCCGCCTCATTAAAGGAAGTGACGTCAGCGTAGCAACTGTTGCTAGGCTAGCCGGCTAACAGCTAGCCTGCCATTGACAATAGGTTTAACACTGTTGAAGGCTATTTGTTGTTGCTAATGCTAAGGCGTGTGATGCTCACTTCTACTGATAGCCTAACTGCGGTGAAAGCTATTGTTTAGTTACCATGTCAGATGCTAAGGTACTGAGGTTGGATAACTTTAGTCTTTGGCTTATTTTGTTACAGTGCCAACTTGTTTAAGTTGACAGTTGGGGCCTCCGTGCCTTGTTTGTGCTGTGCTACTTGCGAGGCCACCACTAGCGGTGTTACAGTCTGCAGCTGCAATCGCTGGTAATGCTAATCTGCCACGATTAGCTTGTGTTGTTTGTTTTGCTTTGCACACAAATTAGCTGTTTGCTTTCTGCCATCCTGCAAATTGCTGATGCTTGTGGTGCTGCCTGTCCATTGTGCAGTGTGTTTTAAAAAAAAAAAAGCTTTGTCTATTTTTTTTTTTTTTTCAGTGTTTGCAGATTCTTGCTCCACAGTCTTTCTCTACCTGTCCAGCTTACACGCTTCACCTGTTGTCACCAACCCAAAGTCAAACTACAGTTTGGATTTAAAATTACAAACCTAGTAATTCCAACCCCACTTGTGTATAAAAATAATTTTAATTAAGAATTAAGATTACAAATTTATACACAGATACACTTGAATATTTTTATTGAATAGCTGTCTCACTACTCAATTAGAAACATCGACAATAGAAACAAACCTTGCCTTTTTAATTAATAATTACTTATTAATTAAATAATTCAACCAGTCCATAAATAGCCCACACAATTAAATCTTGCATCCAAGTTGACAAACCAACTATTGAATTTGAAAAAAAAAAACCAAAAAACTTGTTACTCACTTAAATAACTTAAAGAGTTATTAGTAGAAACAATTAAACAATTTGAGATTTGATTCAAACAAATTTTAAATTAACATTGAAATTTTAGAAATCAAATCCGCTAAAAGTAACGCACCTAAAGTGATCCCCTGGTTATCTCAACAACCTGAGTAATAACAATAGCAATTACTTAAACCGTTACTTTTAACATCCCAATAATTTAAGTTGGTTTTCAATAACTTAAGAACAATTCGCTGATAAGTTTTCCTTTAACATTTTAACTAGCTTACAAGCGTAAATTAAGGAATTCAGCAATAAAACAAAACAAACGATTAAATGGCTGAAAGCAGAGAATCCCCGGTCGACTACGAAAACCTGGATTCGTTAGAGCACCTGCTCGCCACAATCACTGATAAGATGTGCCCAGGTTATAGCACAACCCTGGCAGCAGATCAACCTGACGCTATCAATGATAATATCGCTCAGCTCATGAGCCAATTGGAGTCCACGGACCCCAAAGATAAATCCCTGGTTAAAGCCCTAAGTTGCATGACCCTGAACTTGGTGGCACAATTAAAAATTAAAGACAAAGAAATTGAAAACAGGGAACGACAATGGGAGCGTGGACAACAGGACCTAGCCCTGCTGAGACAAAGGGAGTCCCTCTTAACAGAGAGACTCGACATGGTTGAATCTCAGTCAAACACCACAGAACTTAGTAAGCTGAAACAAGACAACCTAGAGCTTACTCAAGAGGTGTCTCAACTGAGACAAGATCTAACTGACCATGAGGCCGTCAGAGATCAACAAACGCAAGACCTCCTAGATGCCCTGGCTGAGTCACTGACCTCTCAGAATGAACTCAAGCGGGTGGAGGCAAGATTATCCTTTTGTCAGAAAGAACTGTCTGATGCACTTGCAGAAGTGGAGACCTTGTCAGAAGCATTAAGGAAACAAGCACCTTGACAAACAGAGCTCTACCTTCGACTTCTGGACGAACATGATAAAACCAGGCAGTTGTTACAACAAGCCAATGAAAAGGTCCAGTCCCTCCAAAGTCAGGTTGACTCAATTACGGCGGAAAAGGAGGAAGAAGTAGAAAAGGACTACCACCTCCTCCGCCACGTAAAGTCCTTAGAGGACCATATAAGTCAGCTCCAAGAAGACCTTAGCAGGACAAAGAATGAGCTGCAAAACACAGTAGAGCAAACCCAAAGAGCTAGAGACGCGGCCCACAAGCCCCCATCTAAGCCAGGGTCTCTGCTCAGAGATTCCAAGGAACAACCAATCACCTTTAAATCTCTCAATCCCTTCTCTCAGTGGACCGCTCACCCAGAAGGCAGCAGATCACAACCAAACTATGACTCTGCTTCCCTTCACTGGCCTAATAACCCTCCTCACCAGGGAGGTTATGCAGCCACAGCCCCACCCGACAGAGCCCCAACACAGGGCCTGACCACAAATGTACTAAACAAACTGGCTCGCAACATACCTCGGTTTGAGCCCAAACCTGGAGGTAATACAGAGACCAGGTCATATCTGAGGGACATCGAATATCACCTTCAGCGGTTCCCAGAGGCAACCACCCCAGACAAAATCTACCTCCTCAAAATCACATCCAGCAGGGAGGTAGGCAACTTCATTGACAGGCAGCCACCAGCTGTCCAAAATGATTTTGACACCCTCACCAAAATGATGCTGAGGGAATACTCCAGCCCCGAACCCTCACTAGGTCTGTTGTCAGCTATCGCTGTCAAACAAGGGAGAAATGAGCCACCAGCTCAATACTATCACCGACTCCGACAAGCATTCTTCGGTGACAAAAATGAGCAAAATATGGAAGAAGACCTCAACTTCAAAGCCCTGTTCCTCCGAAATCTTCATCCTGGCACAAGCCACCACCTTGGAGTGACAGCCTGCCCCCGCACTATGAATAGCTTTCAGTTGCGTGACCTAGCAGATAAAGGCTTCGCAAAACAGATGCTGGGCAACTGGAAAAATGGTGAACCACCTTACTCACTGCTGCCACTGGGTGTCCAAAGTTCCCACATGGAACTTGAAGGGGATGCACCAGTATCCCCGCCAGAAGTAAAACCTTTGTCACAGACACACCGACAACCAGAGCGCAAAGCGAGTCCTCGTCAGGCCCGTAAGGCATTCTTCTCACAGAAGGCATGGTCAGATGACTCCACAGCGCCACCGCAGTCCGTGGTCAACCAGACGGGTTTCCACAAACCCCCACACCCTGGAAACGTTTGGCGTCGTCACGCTAACCATGGAGATGGCCACGTAAAACCGGTCCCCTCCACTCAAGCAGATTCCCAGGCTAACCGTCGTCGTAAGAAAAGTGACAATCAGAAAAATCCCAGTCCTGAGGAGGAACAGATGTACAAGCTGTTCGCCCAGTGGTACAAGGAACAAAATCCAAAGAAGCCTCCCTCCAGACTAGGCCTGGAGGCAACTGAGAGTCAAGCCACACCACCGGCAGACAAGAACCTAACCTCAAACCCACCAAACCCAGCAGTCCTAGTCGTCAACTATGATCAGGACTCGCCACCCTTGGGTGAAAACTCATGGGTCAAACACCCAGCTCAACCCACACAACAGCTTTTGGGTGAGTTGACAGAAAGGGGGGTGGCTCGCAAGTTTTACCTTGCCACGACTCTCGAAGATCTGCTTCACTATGAAGCCCTCGTTGACACGGCAGCAGACATCACTACCATGTCGACACAGGTGTTTGACCAATTACAGCGAGCTGCCCACGCCCAAGATAAAACTCTCAAATTACAGAAATGTAAATTAGATGTCTGGGCATTCTCCACCGTTGGCACACAGTTGAACCCCTTAACGCTAATACACTGGACCATTGGACCCATGACTGTAGTCCACCCGGTCTATGTGTCACCACATAACAACATCCCTCTGCTTATCGGCAAAGATTTACTCAACAGGTTTGATCCGATTATAGATTTCCAACGTCTTAAAATCTGGGCCCAAGTTCATCAACCTCTGCCGCTAGAGCATGACTCACACCCTTCTTACTATACAGTAGCAAATGGGGGTGACTCGGCGAGACACGACCCGTGCAGCAACCCACGAACACCCTCAAACTCAAATGTTGACACCGTTCTCTACCACCTTCCAGGCCAGAAACGCAACCGTTTCCTCATGGCCAAACGCAAGCCAGTGAAACACAAAGACTTGTTCACTGTCTGTGATCACCCAGTCAGCACCCATGACATGCGAGTGCATTGGAAGAAGGTACGGGGTCAATCACACATTCCCAGCCGAGACAGAGAGTATAATGACCTCACAGATACTTTGGCCAAAGAAGGTGCTCCCCACGGGAAGCCATGGAGCGTTCGACCTGCTCGGATCCACACAGAGTCCATGCCAGCCGTGTTGGCCGCAACTCGCCAACAATCCAGAAGTACTCCCACACAATGTAACACATCTTTACATTTGGCATGCGACCAGGTTTTTCAAAACTCAGATCTGGTAAATCGGCAGAACCAAGATCCCACCTTGTCATCTCTCATTCGCAGCGTCACGGCTGACCATGACAATGACGTCCCCAATCCCAATAGCGGCCCGCCGGACAGGGAACTGTCCCACTGGCTCACGGTCAAAAACAAACTGCGCATGGTTGATGGCTTGCTGGTTTATGTCTCAGATGAACATGCCATGCCAAGACTTGCAGTTCCACTGAGCCTAAGGGGGGTAATGCTAGCATATGCACATGTTGCACCATGCACAGGTCACAGGGGTGTCAAAGCAACTGTTGATGCACTACAGCAGGTAGCCTACTGGCCATGCATGCATCAAGATGTAGCTGACTACATAAAAGGGTGCTTAACATGCTGTCAGTTCCAGCCGACTCAACCTAATCTGAAACAGGGGAGTCACATTCCCCATAGTCAGACCTGCAAACCGATTGGGTGGGACCCCTGGTCAAATCTACCAGAAGCAATGAATCTTCTTGCAACTGGGCTCACCGAAACCAAATTAAACGGCACCACACCCCAACATCTCCAAAAAAAAAAACTAACACCGGATAATAACTAGGATAGGCTGATACGAAAACCCGCATCAAGCATAACTACAGACTGTATAAAAATGATAAGTTATTGAATTTACACCTGTGTCATATCCGTGTTGTTTGGTTGCTGTTTGGTTGCTGTTACTGTTAAGATGAAGTGGCCAATGTGTGATGAATGCATGAGAATAAGCTTTACGGTTAAAAATTAACATCAAATCACTGTCTAGGGAGTCAAGACTGAAATATTCTAATGTTTCGTTTCGTTCAACACACACAACATGAACAAACCATTTACCTGGCCCCTATCAATTCTGCCTTTCAAGACCTCGACACCACCATAAGAAACCTGGTTACCCCTTTAACTCGTGTTTGGTCGGGAGCCAATACCCTGCTAATTTCCATAGTCAGCGTCAGCTTCATTCTCTCTCAGAAGAATAAAAGATCTCAAGGACTCGTTTAATCGCTGTTAGGTGTTCAAACCAAAACTAAAGAACACTCAAGAAGACTTAATGATGTAAGCGCTCCTCCAACAGCAGAACATGGCTCCACCTTGATACAAGTTCAAAGGTCAACTATTATCTCTCTCACCAAAAAAAAAAACATATCTAGTCTCTGTGATAGTTGTGTTCATAGGCGTGTCGATCTTGATTATTGCATGTTTCTTCTTCTTCTTCTTCTTCTATCTTCTCCTTCTCCTTCTTTTTGAAAAAAAACATTTTGCTCATCAGTTAAGCCACACTTATTCCATTCACTATGAAGCTGTCTTATGCCTAGTTCAAGAAATTAAATAAAGTGAACTTGAGAAGGATAAATCTAACAATTTTCCTCACGTAGTCTCACCAGTTCCTCTCAACTTACCCTTATTCAAGTCCGAACTCCAAACTTCGCCACAAACAATGTTAGGTGAACCGGGTTCACCTTCACCCACCTAACTACACTTCCCTCGTGAATCTAGTTTCCATCAACCTCGGTCTAGGTGATATTAGCTAAATGCATGCGACCCCCGGGGGTCATTCTACTGACTCACTCTCTCTCAGTTGACTAAGGGGAGTGGGGGATGTTAGAACACACCAGTCAGTGTATGAGTGACTCTCATCACCAGGATCCATGCGGCATCTACGACCACTCGAAGGACTCAACTCATCTTGGCCCCGATGGAATACCTGCGACAATTCCACACGACGCCAAGAGGGGGGATATGTAGTGATTCCTTCTCCAGAGATTCAAGCATGGACCTGGTGAACTTTTCCCGAATGTGTAACTTCAACTCGGAGACATCTCCTTGGGTTCCCACCATGCCTTTAGCAGCTCAGAGGTTTCGGAACCCTCCGATAAGGACCATAAATCATTGGAATGGTCAAAGGGGGGAGAGACTAGAGCAACAGTCCAGGATGCTGTGCCGTAAGAGGAAAAACCCTGACCAACTCGTGAACCCTGTTTGGTGGGGGACACACACAGCTCCCCCTTCTCCTGGTTCCAGATGAACAAAGACAGACTTGTATGTGAATGTGTCTTAATGTGTATTTCTGAAAAAGGACTTTTGTTTCCCACTTAACCCATGGTTTCCACAGGATGTTCAAGCAAACCAGATGCCCTGAACATGTGATGTTAAACTTGACATGAATGGTTGATTGTTATGTTGATCGTTATAAGAAGACAATGTGCTAGAATGGTCATGTTTGGTGTCGTTTGAATGCTTGAATTGAGATGGGAAAGTTTTGACAGATTGTGAGCAACTTTACAACTCAGGTAATGTTTTATTGTCAAATAAAACTCTGGTACTGGGGGGATCAAAATCTCCCATCTCAAGACTGGAATTTACGACCCCGTTGGAGGAGGAGGAGGAAGGCCAGGCTTGGAAATCCTCGTCCAATCAGCAATAGGTGATGGAACTCCTTCAACCAATCAAGACTGGACAAGGAGACTCTTCATGAGAGTTTAAAAGACCCAGTTTACAGAGGTTCAGCCTCTGTTCACCCCTCTGTTCAGCCCTCTGTGTCCCTCTGTGCTCCTCTCCCCTCTGTCCCTCTGTTGCCCTCGGTTGCGCTCTTTGCCCTCCTTCTGCCGCTTCCTCTGGCTCCTTCGCCTCCTACAACCAACTACAACCAACTTCTTCGACGGTTCCTGCTCAAGTTCCTGCAAAGACTCTTGCTTCTCCTCCACCCTTGAAGCCGTGCCAGCATTCCACTCGCTGCCCATCCAAGTGTGAGAGTGATCGAGAACTTCTCCAAAGTTGCACGTCGCCCTCGTCCTACAGCGGTCTGCCAAGCCAGAGCCTCCTTCAGGAACGGCCCAGTCACACCACGTGATCACAGCCGGCGGCCGTGACGAGTACGCGAGTCCAACTTCCAACAACCTTCCGCTGCCTGGAGTGTGTCATTAAGGCGACCACTCTAGAAGGTTGTTCAGACCGGTGAATCACCTGGCACGAGAGAAAGATACGCCTTCGGTCCTACGCCGCTCTCTGCCAGCTACGATCACCCCGTCTGCGACGAAAGATCCACGGCGGTCCGGAAGACGATCCGAGAGTGCCATCGACGCCTGAAGCTGCGTGTCCTCATCACCTCCAAGCCACCACGCTGAGAACCAGGACGCCTCCTTCCAAAGCCGCCTGCCTCCTCCCTCACCTCCTGACCGACCTTCTGCATCTACTCATCACCCTCTCATCCATCCATCCATCCCATTCATCCCTCCATTCATCGCCAAAGTAAGCCGCTGCTTGTCATCTCTGCACAGAGTGGTGTGTTGGGGTTTAGTAATATCATTACTTGCCTGAGGTTCACAGTTAGACTAGAACGTCTCAACTTTCCCATCAGTTACATACGCGTCTGATGCAGTATTGACATTGCTTCATAACTGGTTTGCGTTTCCATCGCGATATTGTTGGGATCATATTATTCTACTTCTGCATCTTTCCTGTTTCTTTCTGTTCTTTTATTCCTAAATAAATCTATAAAATTACGTTGGTCTTGATCACGTTACTTTGGAGTGTATTATAATCAATCTAAGAGCCTCTGATCAGTAAAGGACATTACATCACGAGTAGTGACTTCAGATAAATAGATTGATTACGCTAATAATTAATTAAGTTACCACAGTTAATTAATTAATTAAGTGTTAATCAAGAGAGCTAAATAGTCTCCTGGAAACTATATTTCAGGTGGTGCCCCAAACTTTCGAGGAGATATTATTTTTCATAATATCCACGTCACAGACGCAGGCGTCCGTGACCCGACAATCCGTCACTTTCACTACAAAGTTATCAACATTTTTATGTTTGGCGTTCCGGAGCCCGCCTTATCTCAGGCTGAAAACGCGTTTTCTGCATTGTGCAATAACTTTGCAGGGAAGCTTCAGAAGATGAATTTTTCAGATCCCACTATCGGAGAAAGGGTTTTTCTAGTAGTTGCACTTCAAATCTAAACTGTCTGAAGCGTTTTTTCAAAGTTATCAACATTTTTATGTTTGGCGTTCCGGAACCCACCTTATCTCAGGCTGAAAATGAGTTTCCTGCTTTGTGCCATAACTTTGCAGGGAAGCTTCAGACCATGAAATTTTAACCTCCCACTATAGCAGAAAGGGTTTTTCTAGTAGTTGCACATTAAATCTAAGCTGTCTAAAGTGTTTTTCCAAAGTTATCAACACTTTTATGTTTACCGTTCTGAAATCGACCTTATCTCAGGCTCAAAATGCGTTTTCTGCATTGTGCTATAACTTTGCAGAGAAGCTTCTTAACATTAAATTTTAACCTCCCACTATAGCACAAAGGGTCTTTCTCGTAGTTGCACATCAAATCTCAGGTGTTTGAAGTGTTTTCCCAAAGTTATCAACATTTTTATGTTTGGCGTTCCGGAACCCACCTTATCTCAGGCTGAAAATGCGTTTTCTGCATTGTGCCATAACTTTGCAGAGAAGCTTCAGAAAATGAAAATTTCACCTCCCACTATAGCATAAAGGGTCTTTCTAGTAGTTGCACATGAAATTGAAGCTGACTGAAGTGTTTTTCCAAAGTCATCAACATTTTTATGTTTGGCGTTCCGGAACAAACCTTATCTATGGCTGAAAACGCGTTTTCTGCTTAGTGCCATAATTTGCTTGGAAGCTTCAGAACATGAATTTTTCACATTCCACTATAGCAAACAGAGTTTTTTCTAGTATTTGCACATTAAATCGAAGCTGTCTGAAGTGTTTTTCCAAAGTTATCAACATTTTTATGTTTGGCGTTCCGAAACCCACCTTATCTCTGGCTGAAAAGCGTTTTTCTGCATTGTGCCATAACTTTGCAGGGAAGCTTCAGAACATGAAATTTTAACCTCCCACTATAGCAGAAAGGGTCTTTCTAGTCGTTGCACATCAAATCTTAGCTGTCTGAAGTGTTTTTCCAAAGTTATCAACATTTTTATGTTTGGCGTTTCCGGCACCGACCTTATCTCAGGCTGAAAACACCTTTTCTGCATTGTGCCATAACTTTGCAGGGAAGCTTCAGAACATGACATTTTTACTTCCCACTATAGCAGAAAGGGTCTTTCTCGTAGTTGCACATCAAATCTTAGCTGTCTGAAGTGTTTTTCCAAAGTTATCAACATTTTTATGTTTGCCGTTCCGAAACCCACCTTATCTCAGGCTGAAAACGTGTTTTCTACATTGTGCCATAACTTTGCAGGGAAGCTTCAGAACATGACATTTTTACTTCCCACTATAGCAGAAAGGGTCTTTCTCGTAGTTGCACATCAAATCTAAGCTGTCTGAAGTGTTTTCCCAAAGTTGTCAACATTTTTTTGTTTTGCGTTCCGGAACCCACCTTATCTCAGGCTGAAAATGTGTTTCCTGCTTTGTGCCTTAACTTTGCAGGGAAGCTTCAGAACATGGAAATTGAACCTCCCACTATAGCAGAAAGGGTCTTTCTAGTAGTTGCACATCAAATCTAAGCTGTCTGAAGAGCTTTTCCAAAGTTATCAACACTTTCAAGTTTGCCGTTCCGAAATCGACCTTATCTCAGGCTCAAAATGCGTTTTCTGCTTTGTGCTATAACTTTGCAGAGAAGCTTCTTAACATTAAATTTTCACCTGCCACTGTCGCAGAAAGGGTCTTTCTAGTAGTTGCACATCAAATTTTAGCTGACTGAAGTGTTTTTCCAAAGTCATCAACATTTTTATGTTTGGCGTTCCGGAGCCCGCCTTATCTCAGGCTGAAAACACGTTTTCTGCATTTTGCAATAACTTTGCTGGGAAGCTTCAGAACATGAATTTTTCAGATCCCACTATAGCAGAAAGGGTTTTTCTAGTAGTTGCACTTCAAATCCAACCTGTCTGAAGTGTTTTTTCAAAGTTATCAACATTTTTATGTTTGGCGTTCCGGAACCAACCTTATCTCAGGCTGAAAACGCGTTTTCTGCATTGTGCCAAAACTTTGCAGGGAAGCTTCAGAACATGAATTTTTCTCCTCACCCTATAGCAGAAAGGGTCTTTCTAGTAGTTGCACATCAAATCTATGCTGTCTGAAGTGTTTTTCCAAAGTTATCAACATTTTTATGTTTGGCGTTCCGGAACCAACCTTATCTCAGGCTGAAAACGCGTTTTCTGCATTGTGCCAAAACTCTGCAGTGAAGCTTCAGAACATGAAATTTTAACCTCCCACTGTAGCAGAAATGGTCTTTCTAGTAGTTGCATATCAAATTTAAGCTGTCTGAAGTGTTTTTCCAAAGTTATCAACACTTTTATGTTTGGCGTTCCGGAACCCACCTTATCTCAGGCTGAAATCGCGTTTTACGCATCGTGCCATAACTTTGCAGGGAAGCTTCAGAACATGGACTTTTCACCTCCCACTATATCAGAAAGGATCTTTCTAGTCGTTGCACATCAAATCTAAGCTGTCTGAAGTGTTTCGTCAAAGTTATCACAAATTTTATGTTTGGCGTTTCCGGCACCGACCTTATCTCAGGCTGAAAACACCTTTTCTGCATTGTGCCATAACTTTGCAGGGAAGCTTCAGAACATGACATTTTTACTTCCCACTATAGCAGAAAGGGTCTTTCTAGTAGTTGCACATCAAATCCAAGCTGTCTGCAGTGTTTTTCCAAAGTTATCAACATTTTTATGTTTGACGTTCCGAAACCCACCTTATCTCAGGCTGAAAACGCGTTTTCTGCATTGTGCCATAACTTTGCAGGGAAGCTTCAGAACATGAAATTTTCACCTCCCACTATAGCAGAAAGGGTCTTTCTCGTTGTTGCACATCAAATCTAAGCTGCCTGAAGTGTTTTTCCAAAGTTATCAACATTTTTATGTTTGGCGTTCGACAATCGACCTTATCTCAGGCTGAAAACGCGTTTTCTGCATTGTGCCATAACTTTGCAGGGAAGCTTCAGAACATGAAAATTTCACCTCCCACTATAGCAGAAAGGGTCTTTCTAGTAGTTGCACATCAAATCCAAGCTGTCTGCAGTGTTTTTCCAAAGTTATCAACATTTTTATGTTTGACGTTCCGAAACCCACCTTATCTCAGGCTGAAAACGCGTTTTCTGCATTGTGCCATAACTTTGCAGGGAAGCTTCAGAACATGAAATTTTCACCTCCCACTATAGCAGAAAGGGTCTTTCTCGTTGTTGCACATCAAATCTAAGCTGCCTGAAGTGTTTTTCCAAAGTTATCAACATTTTTATGTTTGGCGTTCGACAATCGACCTTATCTCAGGCTGAAAACGCGTTTTCTGCATTGTGCCATAACTTTGCAGGGAAGCTTCAGAACATGAAATTTTAACCACCCACTATAGCAGAAAGGGTCTTTCTAGTAGTTGTACATCAAATCTAAGCTGTCTGAAGTGTTTTTCGAAAGTTATCAACATTTTTATGTTTGGCGTTCCGGAGCCCGCCTTATCTCAGGCTGAAAACGCGGTTTCTGCATTGTGCAATAACTTTGCAGAGAAGCTTCAGAAGATGAATTTTTCAGATCCCACTATCGGAGAAAGGGTTTTTCTAGTAGTTGCACTTCAAATATAATCTGTCTGAAGCGTTTTTTCAAAGTTATCAACATGTTTATGTTTGGCGTTCCGGAACCAACCTTATCTCAGGCTGAAAATGAGTTTCCTGCTTTGTGCCATAACTTTGCAGGGAAGCTTCAGAACATGAAATTTGAACCTTCCACTGTAGCACAAAGGGTCTTTCTCGTAGTTGCACATCAAATCTAAGGTGGTTGAAGTGTTTTCCCAAAGTTATCAACATTTTTATGTTTGGCGTTCCGGAACCCACCTTATCTCAGGCTGAAAATGCGTTTTCTGCATTGTGCCATAACTTTGCAGAGAAACTTCAGAAAATGAAAATTTCACGTCCCACTATAGCAGAAAGGGTCTTTCTAGTAGTTGCACATGAAATTTAAGCTGACTGAAGTGTTTTTCCGAAGTTATCAACATTTTTATGTTTGGCGTTCCGGAATCGACCTAATCTCAGTTTGAAAACGCGTTTTCTGCATTGTGCTATAACTTTGCAGGGACGCTTCAGAACATAAAACTTTCACCTCCCACTATAGCAGAAAGGGTCTGTCAAGTACTTGCACTTCAAATATAAGCTATCTGAAGTGTTTTATCAAAGTTATCACAATTTTTATGTTTGGCGTTCCGGAATTGACCTTATCTCAGGCTGAAATCGCGTTTTTCGCATTGTGCCATAACTTTGCAGGGAACCTTCAGAACATGAAAATTTCACCTCCCACTATAGCAGAAAGGGTCTTTCTAGTAGTTGCACATCAAATCTAAGCTGTCTGAAGTGTTTTTCAAAAGTTATCAACATTTTTATGTTTGGCGTTCCGGAATCGACCTTATCTCAGGCTGAAAACGCGTTTTACGCATTTTGCCATGACTTTGCAGGGAAGCTTCAGAACATGAAAATTTCACCTCCCACTATAGCAGAAAGGGTCTTTCTAGTAGTTGCACATCAAATCTAAGCTGTCTGCAGTGTTTTTCCAAAGTTATCAACATTTTTATGTTTGCCGTTCCGGAACCCACCTTATCTGAGGCTGAAAACGCGTTTTCTGCTTTGTGCCATAACTTTGCAGGGAAGCTTCAGAACATGGAATTTTCACCTCCCACTATATCAGAAAGGGTCTTTCTGGTAGTTGCACATCAAATTTAAGCTGTCTGAATTGTTTTTCCAAAGTTATCAAAATTTTCATGTTTGGCGTTCCGGAATCGACCTTGTCTCAGGCTTAAAACGCGTTTTACGCATTGTGCCATAACCTTGCAGGGAAGCTTCAGAACATGAAAATTTCACCTCCCACTATCGCAGAAATGGTCTTTCTAGTAGTTGCACATCAAATCTAAGCTGTCTGAAGTGTTTTTCCAAAGTTATCAACATTTTTATGTTTGCCTTTTCGGAATCCACCTTATCTCAGGGTGAAAACGCGTTTCCTACATTGTGCCATAACTTTGCAGGGAAGCTTCAGAACATTGACTTTTCACCTCCCACTATATCAGAAAGGATTTTTCTAGTAGTTGCACATCAAATCTCAGCTGTCTGAAGTGTTTTTCCTAAGTTATCTACATTTTTATGTTTGCCGTTCCGGAATCGACCGTATCTCAGGCTGAAAACGTGTTTTACACATTGTGCCATAACTTTGCATAAAGCTTCAGAACATGAAATTTTCACATCCCACTAAAGCAGAAAGGGTCTTTCTAGTAGTTGCACATCAAATCTAAGCTGTCTGAAGTGTTTTTCCAAAGTTATCAACATTTTTACTTTTGGCGTTCCGGAAATCACCTTATCTCATTCTGAAAACGTATTTTCTGCATTGTGCCATAACTTTGCAGGGAAGCTTCAGAACATAAAATTTTCACCTCCCACATCAGGAGAAAGGGTCTTTCTAGTCGTTGCACATCAAATAAAAGCTGTCTGAAGTGTTTTTCCTAAGTTATCAACATTTTTATGTTTGGCGTTCCGGAATCGACCTTATCTCAGGCTGAAATCGCGTTTTACGCATTTTACCATAACTTTGCAGGGAAGCTTCAGAACATGAAAATTTTACCTCCCACTATAGCAGAAAGGGTCTTTCTAGTAGTTGCACATCAGATCTAAGCTGTCTGAAGTGTTTTTCCAAAGTTATCAACATTTTTATGTTTGGCGTTCCGGAATCGACCTAATCTCAGTTTGAAAACGCGTTTTCTGCATTGTGCTATAACTTAGCAGGGAAGCTTCAGAACATAAAACTTTCACCTCCCACTATAGCAGAAAGGGTCTGTCTAGTACTTGCACTTCAAATCTAAGCTATCTGAAGTGTTTTATCAAAGTTATCACAATTTTTATGTTTGGCGTTCCGGAATCGACCTTATCTCAGGCTGAAATCGCGTTTTACGCATTGTGCCATAACTTTGCAGGGAACCTTCAGAACATGAAAATTTCACCTCCCACTATAGCAGAAAAGGTCTTTCTAGTCGATGCACATCAAATCTAAGCTGTCTGAAGTGTTTTTCAAAAGTTATCAACATTTTTATGTTTGGCGTTCCGGAATCGACCTTATCTCAGGCTGAAAACGCGTTTTACGCATTTTGCCATGACTTTGCAGGGAAGCTTCAGAACATGAAAATTTCACCTCCCACTATAGCAGAAAGGGTCTTTCTAGTAGTTGCACATCAAATCTAAGCTGTCTGCAGTGTTTTTCCAAAGTTATCAACATTTTTATGTTTGCCGTTCCGAAACCCACCTTATCTCAGGCTGAAAACGCGTTTTCTGCTTTGTGCCATAAATTCGCCCGGAAGCTTCAGAACATGAAATTTTCACTTCCCACTATATCAGAAAGGGTCTTTCTCGTAGCTGCACATCAAATCTAAGCTGCCTAAAGTGTTTTTCCAAAGTTATCAACATTTTTATGTTTGGCCTTCCGGAATCGACCTTATCTCAGTTTGAAAACGCGTTTTCTGCATTGTGCAATAACTTTGCAGGAAAGCTTCAGAACATGAAATTTTCACCTCCCACTATAGCAGAAAAGGTCTTTCTAGTCGATGCACATCAAATCTAAGCAGTCTGAAGTGTTTTTCAAAAGTTATCAACATTTTTATGTTTGGCGTTCCGGAATCGACCTTATCTCAGGCTGAAAACGCGTTTTACTCATTTTGCCATGACTTTGCAGGGAAGCTTCAGAACATGAAAATTTCACCTCCCACTATAGCAGAAAGGGTCTTTCTAGTCGATGCACATCAAATCTAAGCTGTCTGAAGTGTTTTACCAAAGTTATCAACATTTTTATGTTTGCCGTTCCGAAACCCACTTTATCTCAGGCTGAAAATGCGTTTTCTGCTTTGTGCCATAAGTTTGCCGGGAAGCTTCAGAACATGAAATTTTCACCTCCCACTATATCAGAAAGGGTCTTTCTCGTAGTTGCACATCAAATTTAAGCTGTCTGAATTGTTTTTCCAAAGTTATCACCATTTTTATGTTTGGCGTTCCGGAATCGACTTTATCTCAGGCTGAAAATGCGTTTTCTGCATTGTGCCACAACTTTGCAGCGAAGCTTCAGAACATGAAATTTTCACCTCCCACTATAGCAGAAATGGTCTTTCTCGTAGTTGCACATCAAATCTAAGCTGCCTGAAGTGTTTTTCCAAAGTTATCAATATTTTTATGTTTGGCGTTCCGGAATCGACCTAATCTCAGTTTGGAATCGGGTTTTCTGCGTTGTGCAATAACTTTGCAGGGAAGCTTCAGAACATGAAATTTTCACCTCCCACGATAGCAGAACGGGTCTTTCTAGTAGATGGACATCACATTTAAGCTGTCTGAATTGTTTTTCCAAAGTTATCAACATTTTTATGTTTGCCGTTCCGGAATCGACTTTATCTCAGGCTGAAAACGTGTTTTCTGAATTGTGCCATAACTTTGCAGGGAAGCTACAAAACATGAAATGTTATCCTCCCACTATAGCAGAAAGGGTCTTTCTAGTAGTTGCACATCTAATCTAAGCTGTCTGAAGTGTTTTTCCAAAGTTATCAACATTTTTATGTTTGGCGTTCCGGAACCCACCTTATCTCTGGCTGAAAACGTGTTTTCTGCATTGTGCCATAACTTTGCATAAAGCTTCAGAACATGAAATTTTCAGCACCCACTATAGCAGAAAGGGTCTTTCTAATAGTTGCACATCAAATTTAAGCTGTCTGAATGGTTTTTCCAAAGTTATCACCATTTTTATGTTTGGCGTTCCGGAATCGACCTTATCTCAGGCTGAAAACGCGTTTTCTGCATTGTACCATAACTTTGCAGGGAAGCTTCAGAACAGGAAATTTTGACCTCCCACTATAGCAGAAAGGGTCTTTCTCATAGTTGCACATCAAATCTAAGCTGCCTGAAGTGTTTTTCCAAAGTTGTCAACATTTTTATGTTTGGCGTTCCGGAATCGACCTAATCTCAGTTTGAAATTGCGTTTTCTGCATTGTGCCATAACTTTGCAGGGAAGCTTTAGAACATGAAAATTTCACCTCCCACTATAGCAGAAAGGGTCTTTCTAGTAGTTGCACATCAAATCTAAGCTGTCTGAAGTGTTTTTCCAAAGTTATCAACATTTTTTTGCTTGGCGTTCCGGAATCGACTTTATCTCAGGCTGAAAATGCGTTTGACCCAATGTGCCATAACTTTGCAGGCGAGCATCAGAACATGAAATTTTCACTTCCCACTATAGCAGAAAGGGTCTCTCTAGTTGTTGCACATCAAATCTAAGCTGTCTGAAATGTTTTTCCAAAGTTATCAACATTTTTACATTTGGCGTTCCGGAACCCACCTTATCTCAGGCTGAAAACGCGTTTTACGCATTGTTCCAAAACTTTGCATAAAGCTTCAGAACATGAAATTTTCACTTCCCACTATAGCAGAAAGGGCCTTTCTAGTAGTTGCACATCAAATCTAAGCTGTCTGAAGTACTTTTCCAAAGTTGTCAACATTTTTACGTTTGGCGTTCCGGAACCCACCTTATCTCAGGCTGAAAACGCGTTTTACGCATTGTTCCAAAACTTTGCATAAAGCTTCAGAACATGAAATTATCAGCACCCACTATAGCAGAAAGGGTCTTTCTAGTAGATGCACATCAAATCTAAACGTACTGAAGTGTTTTTCCAAAGTTATCAACTTATTTATGTTTGGCGTTCCGGAATCGACATTATCTCAGGCTGAAAACGCGTTTTCTGCATTGTGCCATAACTTTGCAGGGAAGCTTCAGAACATGAAATTTTAACCTCCCACTATAGCAGAAAGGGTCTTTCTAGTAGTTGCACATCAAATCTAAGCTGTCTGTAGTGTTTTTCCAAGGTTATCAACATTTTTATGTTTGGCATTCCGGAACCCACCTTATCTCAGGCTGAAAACGTGTTTTCTGCATTGTGCCATAACTTTGCGGGGAAGATTCAGAACATGAAATTTTAACCTCCCGCTATAGCAGAAAGGGTCTTTCTAGTAGTTGCACATCAAATCTCAGCTGTCTGAAGTGTTTTTTCAAAGTTATTAACATTTTTATGTTTCGCATTCCGGAACCCACCTTATCTCAGGCTGAAAACGCGTTTTCTGCATTGAGCCATAACTTTGCAGGGAAGCTTCAGAACATGAAATTTTCACATCCCACTATAGCAGAAAGGGTCTTTCTAGTAGTTGCACTTCAAATCTAAGCTGTCTGAAGTGTTTTTCCAAAGTTATCAACATTTTTATGTTTGGCGTTCCGGAATCGACCTTATCTCAGGCTGAAAACGCGTTTTACGCATTGTGCCATGACTTTGCATAAAGCTTCAGAACATGAAATTTTCAGCACCCACTATAGCAGAAAGGGTCTTTCTAGTAGATGCACATCAATTCTAAACGTACTGAAGTGTTTTTCCAAAGTTATCAACTTATTTATGTTTGGCGTTCCGGAATCGACATTATCTCAGGCTGAAAACGCGTTTTCTGCATTGTGCCATAACTTTGCAGGGAATCTTCAGAACATGAAATTTTAACCTCCCACTATAGCAGAAAGGGTCTTTCTAGTAGTTGCACATCAAATCTAAGCTGTCTGTAGTGTTTTTCCAAGGTTATCAACATTTTTATGTTTGGCATTCCGGAACCCACCTTATCTCAGGCTGAAAACGTGTTTTCTGCATTGTGCCATAACTTTGCGGGGAAGATTCAGAACATGAAATTTTAACCTCCCGCTATAGCAGAAAGGGTCTTTCTAGTAGTTGCACATCAAATCTCAGCTGTCTGAAGTGTTTTTTCAAAGTTATTAACATTTTTATGTTTGGCATTCCGGAACCCACCTTATCTCAGGCTGAAAACGCGTTTTCTGCATTGAGCCATAACTTTGCAGGGAAGCTTCAGAACATGAAATTTTCACCTCCTCTATAGCAGAAAGGGTCTTTCTCGTAGTTGCACATCAAATCTAAGCTGTCTGAAGTGTTTTTTCAAAGTTATTAACATTTTTATGTTTCGCATTCCGGAACCCACCTTATCTCAGGCTGAAAACGCGTTTTCTGCATTGAGCCATAACTTTGCAGGGAAGCTTCAGAACATGAAATTTTCACATCCCACTATAGCAGAAAGGGTCTTTCTAGTAGTTGCACTTCAAATCTAAGCTGTCTGAAGTGTTTTTCCAAAGTTATCAACATTTTTATGTTTGGCGTTCCGGAATCGACCTTATCTCAGGCTGAAAACGCGTTTTACGCATTGTGCCATGACTTTGCATAAAGCTTCAGAACATGAAATTTTCAGCACCCACTATAGCAGAAAGGGTCTTTCTAGTAGATGCACATCAATTCTAAACGTACTGAAGTGTTTTTCCAAAGTTATCAACTTATTTATGTTTGGCGTTCCGGAATCGACATTATCTCAGGCTGAAAACGCGTTTTCTGCATTGTGCCATAACTTTGCAGGGAATCTTCAGAACATGAAATTTTAACCTCCCACTATAGCAGAAAGGGTCTTTCTAGTAGTTGCACATCAAATCTAAGCTGTCTGTAGTGTTTTTCCAAGGTTATCAACATTTTTATGTTTGGCATTCCGGAACCCACCTTATCTCAGGCTGAAAACGTGTTTTCTGCATTGTGCCATAACTTTGCGGGGAAGATTCAGAACATGAAATTTTAACCTCCCGCTATAGCAGAAAGGGTCTTTCTAGTAGTTGCACATCAAATCTCAGCTGTCTGAAGTGTTTTTTCAAAGTTATTAACATTTTTATGTTTGGTATTCCGGAACCCACCTTATCTCAGGCTGAAAACGCGTTTTCTGCATTGAGCCATAACTTTGCAGGGAAGCTTCAGAACATGAAATTTTCACCTCCCACTATAGCAGAATCAGTCTTACTAGTAGTTGTTCATCAAATCTCAGCTGTCTGAAGTGTTTTTCCAAAGTTAGCAACATTTTTATGTTTGGCGTTCCGGAACCCACCTGATCTCAGGCTGAAAACGTGTTTTCTACATTGTGCCATAACTTTGCAGGGAAGCTTCAGAACATGAAATTTTCACCTCCCACTATAGCAGAATGGGTCTTTCTAGTAGTTGCACATCAAATCTAAGCTCTCTGAAGTGTTTTTCCAAAGTTATCAACATTTTTATGTTTGGCGTTCTGGAATCGATCTTATCTCAGGCTGAAAACGTTTTTTACGCATTGTGCCATAACTTTGCATAAAGCTTCAGAACATGAAATTTTCACCAGCCACTATAGTACAAAGGGTCTTTCTAGTAGTTGCACATCAAATCGAAGCTCCCTGAAGTGTTTTTCCAAAGTTATCAACATTTTCATGTTTGGCGTTCCGGAACCCACCTTATCTCAGGCTGAAAACACATTCTCTACATTGTGCCATAACTTTGCAGGGAAGCTTCAGAACATGGAATTTTCACCTCCCACTATGGCAGAAAGGATCTTTCTGGTTGTTGCACATCAAATTTAAACTGTATGAAGTGTTTTTCCAAAGTTATCACCATTTTTATGTTTGGCGTTCCAGAATCGACCTTATCTCAGGCTGAAAACGCGTTTTCTGCATTGTGCCATAACTTTGCAGGGAAGCTTCAGAACATGAAATTTTCACCTCCCACTATAGCAGAAAGGGTCTTTCTAGTAGTTGCACATCAAATCTAAGCTGTCTGAAGTGTTTTCCAAAGTTATAAACATTTTCATGTTTGGCGTTCCGGAATCGACGTAATCTCAGTTTGAAAACGCGTTTTCTGTATTGTGCAATAACTTTGCAGGGAAGCTTCAGAACATGAAATTTTCACCCCCCACTATAGCAGAAAGGGTCTTTCTAGTAGTTGCACATCAAATCTAAGATGTCTGAAGTGTTTTGTCAAAGTTATCAACATTTTTAAATTTGGCGTTCCGGAATCGACCTTATCTCAGGCTGAAAACGCGTTTTCTCCATTGTGCCATAACTTTGCAGGGAAGCTTCAGAACATTAAATTTTCACCTCCCACTATAGCAGAAAGGGTCTTTCTAGTAGTTGCACATCAAATCTAAGCTGTCTGAAGTGTTTTTCCAAAGTTATCAACTTTTTTATGTTTGGCGTTCCGGAATCCACCTTATCTCATGTCGCTCGGGTTTGGATTTCAAGGTTTTGTGTACAGGGCAATTGGCTGTAACAAGCCGTCCCTAGTTCCGAGTACACTACCTCCCTTTGCCTCTCTGGTAAAGGGCCCCCTCGTGTGGTCAACTCAGTCAGCCTCTTGTTGCAGACACGGTTCTAAAACTATAATAGATGTATCAACTTCACCTATTATATTAGTGAGTAGTGTCGGCGCTTCACTGAGCGGGTTATTTAATTCGCCCGACCTGTTGAGAAACAGGTTCTTGACCTTACAAAGCTACACCTTCTACCGTAGTCTCTTTACTTAGCTTCGTTTAGGGACACATGATTAGATCCTCAATCCATTCCTTCAATAAAATATTACCTCAGCCTTCTGAACTACCACTTTATCATTGACATAATAATTCAGGATGGAATAATGCTACCAGGCGAGACATTCACTACATGTGCACAGGAAAGGGAATCAAACATTAATTCAATCCAGCATTAACTCACCTATAACCCAGTTGATGGTAGTACAGGAGCCAGTCGATTCTTTAGTATTCAGGGATCAATGCCGTTGTGCCTTTTCAGTACTTAATTCGTACTCAGTTTTATTTTGTTTTTATATCAAAAGTATTTCTCCAAAAAATTGATAAAAAGGATAACAAAACAGTAAAATCAATAAAGAACAAAATTCAATACAAAAATGATAAAAGGGTAATAAAACTATAAAATTCAAAAAAGGATAATAAAAACAATAAAATCAATAAACATCAATGAACTCAAGGGTATTGCCAGACGCTAATACCCAACAAAGTCAAAGGCACTGCCAGACGCTAGTGCACATACATAAATGTCAAAAATCATATAATCAAAATGCATACACAATAAAAAGGATTAAGTCAAAGATCCTAAAAATATATTCAAAGTATATGCAATAAAAGAGATTTAGTCAAAAGAATTAATCATAAAAATCAACCAATCAATAATAAAAAACCATAAGAGAACAACAAAAAGAGTTAAATCAAATGGCCTAAGAGCAAGAGCAAGAGCACCGTCCCAAGTTAAGATACAAGACCTTACAGCAAACGGATGAAGCCAAAAGCGTGGAACAAGAGCGAGAGCGAGAGGTCAGTTTATCCTAGACCTTTATAGCAACATTGCCGATTTCAATAAACAATCCCCCAGTGCGTCATTAATGGGTGACGTGTTCTTGTCATCTTCAGTGGAAAGTTTTAATTTTCATCACGTGTTCTTGCTGTCGTCCTTAGTGGAAAGTTTTAACTTTCATCACGTGTTCTAACTGTCGTCCTTAGTGGAAAGTTTTAACTTCATTAGAGACACCCCTTATGTCTTATGCAGATGTTTTAGATTCATTGAACATGCTGAGTGTTAGTTTCATTGTTTTGATAAATGTAACTTATGTTCTAAGTGAAGACCACAATGTTCTATTAATACAACGTTCCTTCTAAGTGTTAACCATAATCGCAAGCTCGGCTTAAAAACATGTTCTGCTTACAAATTCACCCTGAGGTTAGAGCATGCCCTGCTTGTAAGTTCAAAAGTGCAAAGCATACAGGTTCAATAAGTGCTCATAATAAGTGCAAAGCATGGTTATAATATTTTCGATTTTCCAGTATATACAACATCCCCCTCCCAAAATATCCTCCTTCACCATTTGTCTAAGTCCATTGATTCATCTTCTTCATCTTTTTCATCTCTTTCATTCATTCGGGACTCAAGCTCCTTCAATTCTTCCTCCTTCAGCCTTCTCAGCACATTCATATAGTAATCGAACAATTTCTGTGCAGACTCCTTGCCTCTACCGGTAGATGTCGCGGCGGCGTGCGTTGAAGGAGGAGTGAGGTCGCTTCCTCTGCTCGGACGATTAGGCATGGTGGGATCTGGACTCTCATCTCGGGGGGTGGTAGGAGAGTATTCGTTCCGCTCAGGCTTAACAGGGGTCCGGTGCGTCCGAATACCCCGGACGCACCGGAGATGATGTGTTCACAGGATCAGCCGACCCTGAAGATGTGTTCACAGGGTCAGCCGACCCTGTGGAGGTAACATTAGCTGGGACATCTGTGAGCTGTTTTGAGTCTGGGAAGACAAATTTGTTTTTTATCATATTTAACCCACATTGATGACAATTTTTCAGGACATGGCCCTCATGTTTACATAGGAGTAGATTTTTGAGAGTCATTACATTACCTTCACAATAGTTGCAATTTGTTGCACCGGTGTCTTCCGGAGATTTTGATTGATCTTTCGGATTTTCTTCATCCGTCTCACCTTCAGTTAGCGAGGTGTCACTCTGCTGTGATCGGGGAAAGGACTGCAGGTGTACGTACGTTGGTACGGACACGGAGGCCCTTGGACGTCTGGGTGCCCTTGGGGCGGGAGTAGCTCCCGAATCCGAGTTAGCAGATGGTCCTTTATCAGGCAGACAGTTGTTCCCCTGCCCAGGAGGCGAAGCAAACTGAAATACCCAACCGCTTCTGGATGTCGCAGCTCTCTCTACCCAGCGTCTCGCCGGATTTGTTCTCCGAGGAAAGGGCCTCCCACCGCGCCTAAATCTCTGCTTGTGCTGCTCGAGCATAGCAGGGCGCTTCCAGTCACGTTCTCCCTTCAACACAGCCAGAGCTTCTTTCTCATTTCCGCTTATTACCAGTTGGGCAAAATTCTGCCATGAGACTGGTCCTTGAACATGCCACCCCAATGCGGTGGGCACTGTTGTTCTATTTTTCAATAATTCGCTCATCCACTCGAAGTAACCACGAGGGCAAAATCCTCCCTGATAATGGTGTAGACTATACCCCCCATGCCATAATCTACCATGTTCACTGAGTATCAAGTCCTCCCAGTCCTCATACACGCTCACAGCGTCTCTTTGCCACTGAGTCACCATCAGTAAGTTTGGGTCACAGAGGTGAATCTGGTCCCCTGGACGTCGGTAACCTGGCTGTATGTTTCCCGGCCCCCAAGGTCTAGCGGGACTAATGAACCCCAAATCTTTATCATACACTTCTCCCACCTGTTCCGTTTTCAACAACATTCCCTGCACCACATATGGAGGATGAAATCCTCCCTGTTCAATCCAGGATGTCTGCCCAGGTCCTATAGTACAGTGGTACACCCTAAGGGCGTACGTGGTCAATGGGGGCAGCTTATCATCCCCTGGGAACGTGAACTCCCAGTGTTCGGCACATACCACTGGAAGCCAGTGTACTAATGGCTCATTCTCCTGGCACATTACCACGAAACGTGGCCATGCCTGGAGGATGAACGGGGTCTCTTTTTCAAATGACCACACGATCTTTCTCGTTGGTTTGATTTCCAGGGGCACCCATATCTTTTGGACCTTCTTTCGTTGTTCTTGGGTGACGACGCCGCGTGATACTTTTGCTGTAAATCTCATGAGGGGCTTATTCCTCCAATATTCAATCATTTTGGTGGAGGGTCCCCAACTAAAAACCCTACGGCGTCCTATGTCTGCAGGGCGGACTTTGGTTTTAGGATCAAGGGGCTCCATGATCACATCCAGAGCTAACAGCACATTCGTCTCCTTTGTGCCCCATGGATCCCATTGATCCGCCTTGTCGTTCCCGTCCGTAATCACAATTGGGCCCTGCAGAAACATTACAAAATGTCAATTTTGAGAAGGTCTACTAACAGCAGACGCCATTCCAAACAACCTAATGTCGTTAGGAGTTTTCCATAGTTTCATGGGATAACAAGTCCCCATCAGATAACCTATATAAAACATAGAGACATACAAGGAAGTTCCTCCAGCTATTTTTTTAATCAGGACCCATATCATCAGAATCATCCATTGTCCTGTAAGATTTAGTGCTGCCTTTTTATACCTCCCCAGGGTTGACCAAATTAATGTCAGCAATAAACCTATGAGTATAAGATATATCACTGTCCCTGCTATATTGCAATAGGTGCACTGAGAATCTGTGCAAAATAGTAAAGTCAATTCGGTGTACAAACTGTCCAGAATGTATACTACGGTGACCGCGGTCGGCCAAAGCCACGGTTTCTGAGGATTAAGATTCAATGCAGCGACTCCAATGAGGCCGAATGATGTGTGTAAAGGGGTTACTTTCCTAACTAAAAAACGAATGCATCCTACTACTAATCCGAAGATGCACCCTAGGCAAGTTTTTTGCTTGTGTAATGGAGGAACAAATACTACTTGTAACATGGACAGTATCATAAGATCAATAAAATCTGTCCCTACCTGAGGAGGATTTGCTGGGTCATACCCGGTGTTGTTCGTCTGGTTGCTTGCCATGCTCAGTGCGACTAAATGTGAGATACTTCCTGCACAGCTTTGCCTGTGTGCTTGTAGATGGAGGTGTTACCTTCAGTTTCCTGTTGACGTAGATGGAACATCAGCATGTCTGCTCCAATGTATGCCCATGTCAGCATCATCCAGATGATAGTCCAAACACTATCTCCTGGATCCGTGCAGTGTTCAAACACTTTTGGGTGTTTAATGTAACGTGGGTAATAAGCCATGGAGCTCAGTGTATCGTTCTGTAACATTGTATCATTTTGCCATTTAGTCAATCCTACAGTGATGTCATAAACCAATGCCTTGGCACTGATTAGGATGTATTTTTCTGTTATTATAGTGGTTGTTTCAACCTTTCTCCATTCCAGTAGAGATCTATAAGTACTCTGAGTGGTTATGGATCTACAAAGAGTAATGTTTGTTCTCTGACACCAATCTTCTCTGTTGGAGAAGTAGGTAATTTTAAAATTAAGTGATTCATATATTATTATGATGGTGCCGAACACCCATATTAAGGTCATAAATTTAATCCTGAGGTTTTCCTTATTCGCTTCCCCCTCAGGTACTTTTGTAGCCGATACCTTGGTCTTCATATCTGTAAGACATAAGCAAGGTCCCTGAGTTAAACCTCACTATAGCCTTCGTCCGATGATTTTTTCCATTTTCCTTGTTTCTTTTTCCTTATGTCTTCCTTAACGTCTCGAAGAGCTTTCTTCAAGAACTCTCTTTCTTGTCTATCTTTTCGTCTGCTGGCTGCACGGCACGGATAGCAGCATATACTGTTAAAACACCGACATGAGGTGACTACTTTAGAGATTGCAGCAAGACCTATGAGGACTGCTAACACAATAAGTATCCATTTTATGTACCACCACATTAATTCAATTATTTCCCACACGGCGTCTACCGTGTCTAGAACTCCTTGTCCTACCCCATACACCGTCGCTTCTGCTACCATACCTATGAATCCTAACCATCCTGCTGTCGGGGTTTTAGTGCGGAAATCACGTACAATATGCCAATAGTCGTCCAATTTTTCACAAGCAAATATATCTTGAGTTGTATCAATCTTAGGGGCACTATAATCTTCATAGACACAACTCCTATTTCCTAGTGGGGATGTTTCGGCATAGGATATTTTTGAAAGAATCCTATCATCTATAGAGTATACCTGTGTCCGTGATTTAGCATGCACATTGTCTTTATCACATAGCTGATCCCGGTATGTTTCATAGCGATTGTACATTAAGAATCCCGGGTTTATGCTTTCCAGAAACCCGAATGGAGCTGCTACTTTTGGCCAGTGTGGTACAGCTACATGGACTCCTAGTCGTCCACACATTTCTTCCCTATTTTTCGACAGTATACCATGTGTCCTCCACCTTGTGGTAAAATAGGACTCATGTTTTCTTTTTAATTGTTTAGCTATTCGAGATCCATTAAAACATCTGGAGGTATTACACGGAATATAACCCCAGAGGTGTGGATCGCATGGATTAGAATCATGACTGTATACCGCCTCAGGTTTCAAATTAGGTGCACGAAAGCATTTTTGGTATCCTGTAATACTTAAATTAAAATACTCAGGGTCATTGGGTTGCCATCTGAGCTGTGGGTACTGAATGTTGCTTAGGATGGGGAACCAGGTTTTCCTAAATTCAGTTTTGTCAAATCTTTTGTTTTTTGTCTTCTTCATATTATTGATCTCAAAGAGGTCTAGACCTGCTATTAAAAACCTCTCCGTAGTCATTAGAGTAGTGTGGACAAACGGGAATGATGACTGAATTGTTCTTACGCGGTGCCATTCCGAGTATCATTTAAAATATTGTCTGACTGTTTTCAGATGATTGGGCAACAGAAACTGCGCTGTGTACTTCATGGGAGGTTCTACCCCCATTCCCTCCTTTTGTACACTATTTTTCCCCGGGACAATTATCATGTTATTAAAATGGGGCCAGGCCCGAATAGACACTTCTCCATTGGAATCATTCCAGGAGACTTCTTTCCTTCTGAGAAAGTTCTGATAATTAGCTAATTGATCCTGAAGGGCCATTCCCGAGGTTCTTTCACCTCCTGTAATTTGTGTAATATCTCCCCACAGTTGGCTTGGGTTAAACAATAATGTTGCTTCTTTAAGTGTAGCATACCACGTCCTTTGGTCATTATCTCGGAGTCCTTCCGTAGATGGTCTCTTCCATTCAGTAATATTTTCTTGGAACACTGAGTCGTAACCCCACATCCCTGGCTCAGTCTGTACTTCTATCTCATATTTTTTAGCTCTTTCCTTCAAATTGTTCAATGGGTTTGTTAGATGTGGGAGTCCGGAGCCCACCAGAAATTGATGTATTATCGTAGTATTCTTTTTTCCTTTCTGGTGAGCAGTAAGAGTATTTTCTTTTAGTTCTTTATATGACACAATATGGGGCCATATCAGCATTCCTAAGCTTTCTGTGTCAAACGAGTTCCATCCTAATCCTTTTCCTAACAAAAGGCCGGCTAACTGAGACCATTCCCATGCTTTAAAGAAAACCGTGGGGTCTTTTTCAGCCTCATTATTTAGACATGTCGGAGAAATAGTATACTTATGGTCTCCTTGCCCTTGACCACTAGGTCGTCGACCAATGGAGTTTCTAGATGGGAGTGGACATGGTAGATTGACCGGTAGGTCTTTGGTACAGTCCTCCATTGCTCTTGCCCAATCTTCTCCCCTCATAGGATAAAATATTCTGTTTTCTGTATTGTTAGGTTTTTCATTAATGAGCTGATATGCATATCTTACATGAGTAATGTTTATCCTTAGTACTTTGGACAAACATTGCTTAGCCTCAGCCCACCAGGTCGATATTATTGACCCAATTCCTCCAGGGTTGTTGAGTCATCATGGGAATTGCTAGTCCTATCTGATCCCTTCGACACTCACAGGGCTCTTTGTGACAATCATTTCCTTCTTCCATTCCTTTATCATTAAACTGCATGTTATGGCAAAATATACCATTTTCTTGCAGCGCCCCTAATTTGTACCACATGACCCTTCGCTGCACGACAGGGTATTTTAGCCATAATTTCCAAAATTTACTATCTGAGTGCTGATCTGCAATGTACGCCTTTCCTGTCCCGTTAATTTTGTTCTTATTTAGTTCACTGGTGGTGGATAGCAAATGCCATCTCCAATAAACATTGCGTAATCCGGTGTCTCGTGCGTCGGCATCATCTCCATCATTTTCAGGTCCTCTGTTTCTGCAATTTTTTCCTGGTTGACACCTCGGATAAACCTCCTCTTCTCTGAAATGAGTGTCAGGGGGAGGCTTGCCGTCCGACCATGGTCTGGAACCATTTGCCATCAAATAAAAACAATTCTCAAATTGTCTGTCTTCGTGTTTGGAGAGAAGGAACGCAATTTGTTGTTTCTTCTTTCCTTTGTGTTTAGTTTGATTCGCTGCTACTATAGAGGCAAAAATAACACTAGATGATAACAACGTGGTTTATGCCTCTACCTTTTGGAACATTCCTTTAGTGCATAGGCTCTCAAGTGTGTACTCCTGCCCTCTTCTCACTCTTCTAGGAGCAGGGTCAGACGGATCAGTGTTTAACACATCGGGGTCAGGGTTGGCCGAAAAAGGCAGGGGGGCTATATCTAACAGGAGCTGTCCTATTTGATTACATTTATCCCATTCATCATTTCCATGCGTTTCCGTGGTTGCCCACAGTTCTTGTTCCCATGTCTTATTATCATAGCTGTCTGGTTCAATTCTTTTGATAATCGGGGCATCCCATATATGGGTAGCATTAATCTTCTGACATGTTTTCGTCTGATAATACCTATCTTCTCCCATCGTCCAGCCTCGTCTCGTCTGTTGGGCAAAAACTCTATAATGGCAGGTTTTAACAGGGCTAATGCCGATGGACCATCCAGAGAGTCTCATCTCCTCATGATTTATTAGCTTTACTTTTACTGTTACGAATTCCTTGGATGTGGGTCCATAACGAGATACTATATCCTCCCAGGTATTGTAACTACATAAGGTTTCGTTCTGCTGACCACACTGAGCCTTGTATCTACACAGCCTTTCATATGCTGCCTGAGATGCCTGAAGAAGCCAGCTCATGAGTCCTTTATCACAATCTGACACGTTGGCACTTTTAAATTGGATATCACAATCTGCGGTGTCCTTCTTATCTGGACTCGCAGATTCTGAAGTGTCATTATTAATTTCAATGTGGTTTGATAATGGGATTGTCTTATTAATAGCAGGCGGGGAAACATAGGTTTCTATTTGGTCAGAGATCAGGGTGGAGATAGGTGTAGCTACAGGATTTGTCGGGGCCGTGGTCGTGACTTCCTGATTTTGTCCGTCTGTTATCGCCATGGTGGTGCTTTCAGATTCAGAAGTAGCTGTGCTAGTGGTCATTTGGTTTTGAGTAGTATTGGCATTTTGTTTCTGACTATTTATAGTGGGGGTAATTGTCATGATGGTAGCTGTCCAAATAGTAGCTGCTTCTGTGATTTTGTTCACAGAGCTTTTCACACTCCGGCGCTGTCTCTGTCTGGGTTTTGCGGTGACAGCCCGACCTGTCATTTCCTGTTCAGCAGATTTTTGCTCAGCATATTGACACGTGCCACTTACAGCTCCGTGTATATTAGGTAGACAACTGCTTGTCTCATCCATAAAGCTTGATCAAATTGAGTGCCATTTTTCTCTGTTGCAATTGGTAGGGGTATTTCTCTAGTTTCTGGAGTCAGAATGGTGCAGTTTTTACAGTACTGTACTGTACTGTTTTTAATTTTATCGCGTTTTTTAAGGGCCCTCCCTCTTCTGACCCAGGATTATCGAGATCCTGCGGGTGAGAAGTGGGCGGTGGCATTAATTCTTGCAACTCTGACTCCCTTTTTTCTCCTGATTGGTTCATAATAGCCGAGTTGTTTTTGGGATTATTCCTCTCCCCCTCTGGACCAATCTCATATACAGCTAGGCGGGGCCTCAGGTGCTGCTGGAAAAATGTGCTGCCTGGCATCTCCAGATCCAGAACAGCCTCAGAAAATCCAGTACGACTTAGCTTAGATTTTTTCCTCAGCCAAGCTGACCTCCACCAAGTCAATTTTTCTTTTGCTAAGGGCACAACCGGGATCGAGACATTGGTCAAAATCATCAAATCCCCAGTCTTTACCTCTATGAAGACCCCCAACGGGTACCATGCGATGCGGGTGGACGCAATAAGGACATGGGCCGCCCCGGACACTGTTCGAGGGCCACCTTCAGTAACAAGAATAAGAGTACGCTTAATAGTGCAGACCCTAACTTCTTTTGCTTCATTAGGATGTCTGGGCAAGGTCCCAGAAGTTGTAAAAATCCTTTTATTGTTGGATAAATGGGGGTAGTTGTACACATCAGGGTGGTACACTTTCCCCTTAACCTCCTTATTGTGGGGCCATAATTGTTCGGTCCACCACCTTCCCAAAGAGGTGGATTCCCAATTTCTCCAACTAAAGCCTGGCAAAGATAGGTTTCCGTCTCTAGACAGATGTAAGCCATTCTCCCACTTCCACGGGAGGAAGTCTTCCTATTTCATGGTGGTATCCTTGGGGATCAATGAAAGTTTCCTTTTCAGCTTCGATGACAATTTATCATCACTAGTAGACATCATAGTCTGATATATCAGGATGGGGCAGTTCCAGGAATCAACAGTACTGGCCCTTAAGGCAAGCGGGAGCTGCATGAGGTGATCGTTTGAATGAAAACGATGCCGTAGCGCCAAAAATTGTGCTGGGTTTATCTGCCAGGGGGTGCCTGTATCACACACGGCCCAGTCCCCCGCACTTCGGCCACAGATGCATGGCTTGCAGTTGGTGTCTTTACGTAATATTTGGTATCGACCCCCCCACGACTCCCAGCACCACATGCAGAACGTGAAAGGGGCAGATCTCATTAATTCAACCCCGCCCACCAGGTTTTCAGCTCCTCCTTCCGCGACTCCATTAGTGTTGGATTGGTGCGGGATAGATAAGACATGTCGTATCCCCTCCTGTTCCAACCACGAACGAAAGTGTTGAGAAGTAAACATGGCGGCATTATCCGATCTGAGGCTTCTGACTGGGTTCCCCTGAATAAATGACATCACACACTATTTTGCTGTCGTTGTGGTTTCTTTTTTGATGGGGTAGACTCGGGTGTGTCCTCCCCCATTATCAGCTATTACCAGGAATTTTTTATAATGACCAAAGTGACTCCCCAGGACACCTACGTCCATAGACGCCTGGGAATTCTTCAGCTATTTTGCCTTCTTGATAAGCAATAGGAGATAACAATCCCTTCTCCATGCATATCTCACAATTATGTCTAACCAGCGATATTGTGTCTTTGAGAGGGCCGGCCTCAATCCCGTTATCAACCATCCATCGCCGCGTTCTCTCATTACCAACATGTAGCAAAGCGCAATATATATGCTGGACATAATCCAGCCTCTCTTCCTGAGGGATGACAAGCTTCCCTTGATCATTCTTCCATTTATCAGGAAAAATCAAGGTGCCCACTACAACTGCTCTCGTCTGCACTAGTCTGTCGACCACATCATTTCCCATGTGATCAAAATCTTGTAGTCCCATGTGACTATTGACATGTGTCACCCACAATTTTATATGTTCCAGCACCTGGTTCACCACTGTCCATAAGTCACGGTGCTCCAGCTCTTTACCTTTATAATTCTGGAAGTCTCGTTGCTGCCAGTATTTAAGGTTATCTTTCACACTTTCACAATCCGTATGGATTTTATTCCCTTCTTTTTCACATATTGTAGCCCGCTGACAACTGCCTGTAGCACGGCTTCCTGTGCTGTTTTGCCTATTCTTCCTTTTTCCTGATATATCGGGTTGTCTCGTTTGTATAACAGAAAACCCCAATATCCCTCGGGAAAAAGTGTGTATATCCCTATATAGTCTGGTTGAGACATCGTAGGGATTTTAGGCTGCTGCCTAGACTTAGCCATTACAAATGACCAATTTGGATCTAGAAGCATTTGCTTCCACTTTCCCCATCTAGAGGCATGAGCTTTAGCAAACTCCACCGTGTCCTTGACCATTTCTTTGGTGAGGTCATTCTGTACTGTACATTTTACATAAACGTGGCCTAAGTTAGAAGGCAGTTCAGTATTGACTTTCCATAATAACCTCAGTTCTCTTTCTGCTGGGGCAAATCGACTTTCAGTGGGTGAATATCTAACAGATACGTAGCAAATCGGTGTGTCATTACTTTCCTCGTAGACTGCCGAGTATCCCCCATTTTCCTTTTCCTCCAACACTACCACGGAGATATTCTGTCCATCTCGATACGGAGCGAGCTTCACCCCATCTGTAAGAATGTGTTGAATAAGACAGTTCCAGGTTTCTGTTTCTTCCGGCGTTAGCATTCTATTGTGCTCTATTAATTTTAGGGACCGCTTGTCGAATGACGTGACCTTATTTTTAATTATCTCAACAGGTCTCGCTAAAGTAGAGTAATAAGGAATCATGCTTCGCAGCCACCCCGATTTTCCAAAGCATTTTTCTAGCTCTTTAAGCGTAGTAGGGTGCACATGTTGGAGATATTCGTTAGTGGAAGTTATCGCGGGCTTTGTAACCAAAACACCCAGATACTTAACTTGCGGTACTCCTATCTCACATTTAGCAATTCCAATCTTCATTCCATGATCTTTCAGTCTCCGGATCACTTCCTCTAAAAGCTCGAGATGTTTTTCTTCTGTCTCTGTGGAGATAAATATATCGTCTATATAACACGTGACTGGCAAGTCATGCAACAATTTCTCCATTCTTTCCTGAAATGCGTTTGGGGAATTTACAAATCCTTGGGGCAGCCTGGTCCACATGTAGCCCTGTCCTTTTATCATAAAACAAGTTTTTGGCCTGCTCTCCTCCGCCAGTGGCACTGACCAGAATCCATTGGCGAGGTCAATACTGGAGTTATATTCTCCCGGGCGTATTTTTAACATGGTTTGTCGGGGATTGATTATTTGTCTAGTATCTTTCACTGTCACGTCATTTAACATTTTCAGATTATGGACAGGCCTAACGGTACCGTCCTTTTTTGGTACTGCCTGCACTGGCATTAAGCAGGGTGGTTCTTTAATTTTCTCAATGACCCCTAATTGTTCTAATTCTTTAAACACTGCCAGCAGTTGATCTTCATATTTTCCTAATGGGTATTGTTTATGTTTACCGGGGAGACCACCCCTAATGACATATGGTTCTGTTTTCATTAATCCTACATCATTTTTAAATCAAGCCCTTTCGGCCGAATAGAGAATCTTTTCTAAGCGTGCCTTGTCTTTTATGTGCGAGGCACATACTAATTTTTCTATGGCCGTAATCCTGTTCTCTCATCCAATTTGAGGAAGGGGCATCAATAATCCATTCTGAATCATTCGGAGAAAATAAAGGGTTAGGCCCTATTGCCACAGTTTTTCCATTAAATATCGATCGAGTTCTTCATCTATCCATTCTCTCGGTAATATGGATATATCTGTTCCAGTATCATAATAGCAATCTCTTTTTTGATCTTTAACCCATATCTGCACTTTATAAGGCCTCATTATTGGGTTTTGGGTTCGTATTTCTCTAACACTTTCCTCTGGGCTGCGGTCAGTTCCCTTCCCTGATCCTGATTTCGCCCTGCCGCTGCAAGTATTACCGCTTCTTTTTGCTCTTGGGTCATCGTTTTCCAGTCCTCGTCGGACACTGGTTTCGGACGGGGGCGATCTTGCCCCTTTGTTTGGGGTCGATTGTCGGCATGATTCTGCCTCCAGCGAGGCTGCCTGTGGGTATTCATGCCTGAGCTATTCATGTTGGGTTTTAACCCTTTGATTGCTGGTGAGAAGAGTATTGACCGCTGCAGCGTTCCGGTCAGAGAACTGGAGTCTTCAGATGAGTTCCAAACTTTTATTTCCCAGATGGGTGCAATGCTCAACAGGAAGTTTCTATAAACAACATAATCACAGTGAGATTAGAACTGTACAAAACGGTAGTGCAGTGCACAAACTACGTCATTCAAATCACACAAACACGCAAATTCTTCATCAATTTTAACACTTAAACAATCCCAACCACACAGCGGTTTCACCCGGACACATACACACGTAAACAGCAAAGCGCAACACGGCAATGGAGACTGCCCTGCTCCGTAACTTCAATCAACCACCCGAACCGTAAAAGTAAAAGTAAACATCGCCAGCTCCGCACTCACTATCACACACGCAGCAACAATGACCGCCCGCAATAACTATTTACAATATATATATATGAGAACGGAAACTCACATCGTCAGCGACTTCCATGAACATGCAGAAGAACATGCGGAAAAGTACGTGTAACTGTTATTCTCTGCTGAACTTACGTAACCACCGTAATTACTCGGGCAGCCACGGAAACAGCGCTGCAGTGAGAGGAATTCTCAACAGCCGCCCCCACGTTTGAGCAGCAAATGTGTAGTCACAAGAATTCCCAGTGCAGCCATGTAGTCTCTCACAGAGCCGGCAACTGGATCAAGCGAGCCACTGGCCTAGTGTAGACCTTCCCGTTTACAAGGACCTCGGCAGATCTAATGCATCCGTCCTGGCTTGGTATAGTCTTCGTGATTTTGCCCACAGGCCAATGTGCCCTGGGAAGCTGTGGGTCAACTATGAGAACGATGGAACCCACCTCCAGGTTCTCAACAGCTTTTCGCCACCTCTGTCGGGTTTGAAGAGTGGGCAGGTAGTTCCTAGTGAAGTGCAGCCAAAATTGATCCACAAGGTTCTGGCAGTGACGCCACCGGCGCCGCCCCATGACCGCTGGAGCATACACTGCTTGGGGAAGAGAAGCATCTCGCAGTCCCATAAGTAGAATGTTAGGAGTAATAGGGTCAGGATCTGCAATATCGGTGGAGGCATAGTACAGTGGCTTCGAATTCAGGATTCCCTCCACCTCAACCAGGACTGTGTGTAGCACATCTTCCGAGACGGCTTGGCTCCCTACTACCACCTGGAGGGCATTCTTAATTGACCGGACTTCCCTTTCCCACACACCTCCAAAGTGGGGACTACCAGGTGGGTTGAACTTGAAGACAATCTGGTAACTGGCTAACTGAGATTTCAGGCCGGGCTCCACTGCTTTGAAAGCCTGATGAAGTTCTTGATCTGCTCCACGAAAATTGGTGCCACAGTCAGACAATATCTCCTTAGGTCGACCTCTTCGGGATATGAAACGACGCAATGCAAGCAGGAAAGCATCTGCGTCTAAAGAGGGGAGAAGCTCAATGCCCGGGTGGTGAGGCATTTGAAGAGAACACCCCAACGCTTCTCATTTCTCCTCCCAATCTTGATCAAGTACGGACCGAAACAGTCGACTCCGGTAGAATAGAAGGGTGGACAGTGGAGTCGCAGACGCTGAGGTGGTAAATCGGCCATTTGGGGCACTTTAGGTTGCGCTCTCCAGCGATGACAGGCCTGACATTGGAGCTGATGATGCTTAATAGCTTGCCGCCCCTTCAGAATCCAGTAGTGTCTCCTGAGATCAGCATAGACTCGCTCCACTCCTGGGTGACAGAGTCGTTCATCAAACTCCTTGATGAGTAGCCTAGTAGCTGCGTGACGTGAATCCAACACAATCGGGTGGATTTCTATGGTTTTATCCTGCAGTCTCCGTAGTCTTCCTCCAACTCTGATCACCTGTAGCGTCGAGTCCCATTCTGGAGCGAGACTGGCGAGTCGACTGTTGGTAGACACAGGCTTTCCAGCTCTGAGAGCGATTACTTCTTCTGGGAAACTTTGAGCTTGACATTCTCTCAGCAGTATGGACTCTGCCTCCTTGTAGCTAACAGACTGTTCTGTTCCTTGACTTGTTGCTTTCTCTTGGTATACTGCCTGAGTAGCCTCAATGAGTTCCTTCCAGGAATTGAAACTGGTTGCGTCAGGGATTGAACAGGTTTCCAAAGATGTCATCCAGCAGAAAGTGAGACCCTTCAGTTCTGATGAGTCACTAGGGGTCACTGCGGCCGGTCTTTTGGGCCAGTATTCAGGGTTCTCTTTCAGGAACTGTGGTCCCTGCCTCCATCGTCCAGTGCCAGCTAAGTCCACCAGGGTTTTGCCACGTGTTATGTCATCCGCTGGATTGTTCTGAGTGTCCACATACTGCCAAGCGTGTCTATCAGACAACTCCTGAATTTCAGACACACGGGTCCCCACAAAGACCTTGAAGCGACAGGAATCTGATTGAAGCCATTCAAGAACTGTCGTGGAATCTGTCCACAAGTATGTCTTGCGTATGGTCACAGTCATCTCTGTCTTCAAGAGTTTAGCCAGCTGTGCTCCAGCTAGTGCTGCACACAGTTCTAATCTGGGGATTGATTGCTGTCGTTTCGGCGCCACCCTAGACCTGGCCATGACGAAGGAGGTGTGAATTGTGTCTTCACTCTGTGCCGCTAGATAGCCCACTGCTCCATATGCTCGTTCTGATGCGTCACAGAATACATGTAGGTCATATTGAGGTTCTATGTCCCCATCTAGCGCTGGTAAATAGCAGCGTGGGATGGACAATGAACTGATGTTGGTTAACTCGGATTCCCATGTTCTCCAAGCTTCTAGAAGATCTGCAGGCAGGTCTGGATCATCCCAGTCTCGCTTCTTGGACCAAAGTTGCTGAATCAGCACTTTTGCTCGGGTGGTAAATGGCACCATATATCCCAGAGGGTCATACTGACTAGCCATCACTTGATAAGCAGTTCTCATAGTCAGTGCTGTGTAGACTATGGGTTTGTGGTGGTAACTGAGGGTGTCTTCCGAGCAGTTCCAGACAAGACCAAGAGTGGGTGCGAGTGGCTCTGTCCGGTTCTGAGCGAGCCATTGCTCTGTTGCAGCTGCCCTTGCTTCTGGAGGTAGATGTGTTACCACTGCTGGTTTATTACTAGCCCACTGTCGTAGGTCAAACCCCCCTTCGGCCAGCAGGCTGCGCAATTGGTCTAATTTTTGCTTAGCAGCGGATATACTAGGCAGACTTTCCAAACAGTTATCAACATAGAAGCTTTGCTCTACTGACAGCGCTAAGTCTGGATGGCTATCCTGATAGAGGCGGGCATGCTTTTGTAGAGCAAATATGGCACAACAGGGGCTGCAAGTTGTACCAAATGGCAGCACCTGCCATTCATACACATCTGGTCGCTCTTCGCTGCGAAGATCTCTCCAAATGAATCGAAGGAGGGATCTGTCTTCCGGCCTCAGACGTACTTGGTGGAACATGCCTCGAATGTCTCCACTGATAGCAACTTGATGCTGTCTAAATCTCAGGAGGACCCCTAACAGTGAAGGCCCCAACGTAGGCCCTGGCAGCAGTTGTTCATTGAGTGATAGGCCCTGGTAATGGAAGGAGCAGTTGAACACTAACCTGGGTTTGCTGTTGTGATGAACCAAGTGGTGTGGAAGGTACCAACATTCCTCCGATTGGTTCTGCTCTGTGTCCTGGAGCTTGATGACGAAGCCAGAATGGGCAAGTTTTGTTATCTCATTTGAGTAGACCTCTGCCTTTTGGGGGTCTTTCTTGAGTTTTCTTTCAGTGTTCCTCAAGTTGGCTAGAACAGACTGGATTGAGCCTTTCAGCTTCGGAGCATCTGTCTTGCGTAGGAGTGGGGTCATATAACGTTGAACTCCCTTAATATCAGTCCTCTGTGTTCTTTCCTCCAGAAGTCTCACAGCATCCTGGTCCTCTCTTGATCGGACGATCACCTTTTCGCTGCGGTAAGGAAGGATATCTAATTGCCATAGCTTCTCCACATTCCTGTAAAGGACATCTTCTGGACTGACAGCTGACAAGAAGAGACACTGTTGTGTTGTTGGTTGGTCGATGTCACAACCCTCAGTTCCCTGTAGAGCCCACCCTAGAGCAGTATGAATGGCGATGGGGCCACCTTTGGCTCCTTTACGTAGAGGCTCTGTCGCTGTGATCAGATGGACCTGATCTGACCCGATCAACACCAGTGGTCGTGCATTGTGAAAGGGTTGGAGTGGAACATTACGCAAGTGTGAATGGCGTCTCTGGAGGGTCTGTACAGGATAGCTCTGCTCTACAAGGTCTAGACCTGAGGCGGTAAAGGCACACTGTATTTTGTAGCGCTTCTGTGGGTTATCTCTGGGTGAGATCTCGAAGGTGACCTTGGATCCACGCAGGTGTGTTACATCTGGACGAACAGTCCGGAGTGTCAAGTTTTCTGGTTCACCAACCAACTCGAGGTGCTGTGTGGCCTCTGGCAGTATCATAGTCCTCTGAGCTCCATCATCCAGGACCGCAAAGGTAGCAAGTGTCCTGGAGTTGTTATGCAGCGTGACTGGCACTACCTTAAGAAGTACCTTACCTGACGAGACGGAGGGCATCAGATATATCCGACCTTCAGAGTTGCTGGAGGATGGTTTGTCACCTGCTACACCGTGGAGAACCTGAAGGTGGATGCCACCGCATTCCCCGCATGGCTTCTTAAGGTTGCATGTGTCGGGTGTGTGAGAACGAGCACACTTCCAGCAGCGTTTCTCTGCGTTGATCCACTTGACCAGATCTTCAGAAGACTGATCTTTGATTTTGTCACAGCGAGTAATGTAGTGCTGATCGCTGTTACAGAAGAGGCAATAAACCCGTAGAGTCTTCTTGAGTCTCATGTTTGGGGCAGAACTTGGTGTCCTGGACTTCGTCGTCTCTGTCCCGTAATAAACAGCCACGCTCTTGGGTTTGACTGGAAACCTCTCCTTGGTGTGACTTGGAGACTTCTCCTGCTGGTATCTCTGCATTAGCCTGCTTGACAATCGCTGCTGCTGAGCTTTGGACTGAAGCCATGTAGCAAAATCCTGTAGATTGTATGGATTCAGGCTTGCTGAATTCAGTTTTCCTTGTAGCTGTAACGACTCAATAAATCCATCTCTGAAATACTTGGGCAGCTTGCTGAGTAAACGATCTACATGTGAACAGCAGTTAAGCTCAATACCTTGTTGTCCTTCAAGTGATAGCAACATACTGACGAGGAGATGGACTTTCAAGGAGAAGTTCTGAAAGCTACAAGCGTCGCTGGCTTTCACGTCAGGTGAGTTGAGAATGGCTGCAATCTCGCTCTGCGCCAGCTGGTGGGGTTGACCATACTGCCTCTGTAGAGCCTGTAGAGTGGCTGAGTAAGGGTATGGATGATGACGACAGGACTGACCAATCATTTGAGCCTCAGGAAGTTTGAGGTGCTCTAGCAGGACATGGTACTTGTATTTCTCTGTTAGGCCAGGATGTGGTTCTAGCAGATTGTCTAAAGCTAATTTGAGATTAGCAAACTCCCTTTCGCTGTCGGAGGAAAAATCTGGGATTGAAGGCTTTGGTGCACTATACAACGGGGGGGCATCAAATGATGCTGGAGGCTGTAATGGAGTAGGACCAGGCGGTACAGAGTATTGTTGGTAGAAACTTGTGTGAACCTGGCTGTTCGCTTGACGTTCTGACTGACTGGTTCGGACCCAGCCTGGCTGTACACCTACTTGCTCGGACGATGACTGATAAAGGGCCGCAGGCGGTGGTGACGCCTGTAGTTGTAACTGTGGCTGCTGCGGAGCTAGTCCCGGAGTCATCATGTCCGCCTGGAGAGGTGGGGAAAGAGGGTCTCTGTTATACAGGGGAGTTGGACGAATCGGTTTGAATGCAGCACCGTGCAGAGAAGGGCTGAAAGACCTTGGGTCTGGTCGTGGTGGTACATCCAATAGCCTTGTCTCTCTATTTGGGATGACGTCTGTTGTCTTTCTCCGGACCACAGGTACCGTGGTGTTAACAGCTGGGCGTGAATCAGAAGCGCTGTGCTGATCTGTCAGTTGTGTGGATAAATGTGGAGTTGGGTACATTGTCTGTGGACTGAACGTGTGCTCACTGAGCACTGAGGCTGGTGAGCTCTCTCGACTTGGAAGCATTTCGTTAGCTTCGTCTGCTTCTTCCTCCTGAAGGTAAGTAATAATGTGCTTCAGTAGGTCTCTTCTTCGACTGGGCAAGTTTAGTGGTGAGCTGCGCAATTTCCTCGGCCTCCTCTTGATCCTTTCCCGTCATTGACTCGACCAGGTCTCTGAGTGATTCGACGCTCAGGAGTCCAGTGTCTGGAGAACGACCTGTGGTTGAGCACCTGCCAGCTTTGGTGGTCATATCTGCTTGGCCAGCATTCACTGCGACCGCTGCTCCTCTCTGCTCCTCTGAGATCCGCTCAGTGTTAGTGGAGGAAGGGACAGGTCGGCGATGGCTGTAGTCAAGGACATAATCATCCAAATACTTGGGTGTCTGACGGGGTCGGGACAGTCTTCCCTGGGCCTCAGGAGGAGAACCTCGCGCTGGTTCTTCATCTGATGACATCTTCTACAGTAGTCAATAATCCGGCTCGAAGGACCATTTGTTGGGTTTTAACCCTTTGATTGCTGGTGAGAAGAGTATTGACCGCTGCAGCGTTCCGGTCAGAGAACTGGAGTCTTCAGATGAGTTCCAAACTTTTATTTCCCAGATGGGTGCAATGCTCAACAGGAAGTTTCTATAAACAACATAATCACAGTGAGATTAGAACTGTACAAAACGGTAGTGCAGTGCACAAACTACGTCATTCAAATCACACAAACACGCAAATTCTTCATCAATTTTAACACTTAAACAATCCCAACCACACAGCGGTTTCACCCGGACACATACACACGTAAACAGCAAAGCGCAACACGGCAATGGAGACTGCCCTGCTCCGTAACTTCAACCAACCACCCGAACCGTAAAAGTAAAAGTAAACATCGCCAGCTCCGCACTCACTATCACACACGCAGCAACAATGACCGCCCGCAATAACTATTTACAATATATATATATGAGAACGGAAACTCACATCGTCAGCGACTTCCATGAACATGCAGAAGAACATGCGGAAAAGTACGTGTAACTGTTATTCTCTGCTGAACTTACGTAACCACCGTAATTACTCGGGCAGCCACGGAAACAGCGCTGCAGTGAGAGGAATTCTCAACAATTCATATTCTTGTTGAATGGAGGGCGCTTGGCCCCACCCTGTCTCTCGGGTCTGATGTCTTGCTGGTTTCGATCCTTCCTGGGTGGGAAGGAAGATCGAGTGCGAGGCGGGGCGCGCTGTTGGTTTGCTAGTTTCGATTCGGTAGGGGGAAGGGACTTCCCCCTCTGCTCGTTTTTTGGCTGTCGAGGTTCAGATACATCCTGTTTCTCTTTTTGCTGTCTAAGAGCTCTTCTCACACCCATGAGGGAGCTGTGACGTGTGATAACCTCAGTTTTTGCATCGAGTCCTTTCGCTTTGGAGGAACTCCAGAACTAATTTTGCTTGCTCAGGGCAGTTAATCTGAATCAGAAAACTCTTAACCTGTGACTCATCGGCCCCCTCTTCTGCCAGAAAAGAATAAGCCTGTAAAAGAGACATTTCTCCTCTATTTACTTTATCAACCAGATCTCGTATGGTTGCTTCTACCTGACTAGTAAGTAAAGTAGCCACGTTGGAGGTTAACAAATCCATTAATGTCTGCCCTTGGACTAAATCTAATCCATTCTCTCTGGAGACATATTTGCTAATAAACGGGTCAGTCATTTGAGCAGGAGATAACTCCTTATTCAATCTCCTGACATACTCACAGTTGGATTCTTTATCTCTTCTTTTTGGGAGTGCTTTGCATAGGTCTGCCAGGGTAATTTTATTCGACACCCTGACATCACTGTCTTGCCTGGGCTCCGATAGGGGGCCTCCTGCAAGAATCAACACTGCCAGCTGGGTGCGCTGCCGTCCTATCCTACCTGTGGGGGCCATCCTGCCACCCTGTCTTGGGGGAGTTGGGGGATCTGGCTGCGGACCCAGAGGCGAGTCACTATCGCTGCCGGATTCATCGCTACTCTGATCGTCGGGTTCAGAGGGACATGGAGACTGTCCCTCCCAGGGCTCCGTCGGCTGGCGAGTGGCCCTGGGCATATGAGAGTAAATATCAGTTAATGAATCTCGGTGTGCATCATACCCTCGTGCAAGATACGCCCGCTAAAAAGATTTTGACACTCCTTGCTTAAAAGATTTTGACACTCCTTGCCACTCACCTATTTCCTCTGCTGAGGGAGATCGCATTCTCTGGGCCCTTTCCTTCCTATCATGAGGAAACCACTGGGGTGTAATTATTTCTTTATTCCACCCTGGCTCCGGAGGCTGCTGGTGTACCAGCGGATCATACTCATGAGCCATAGGGTGTTCTCTTAATTCTTCCTCGCCGGGGTCGCACGGCCACTTGGTGGCGTCGTACTCTCCCCAGGTTATCCTACGCCCTCTCGAGTCTTTTGCTCGAACCATTCGGGTGGGCTGGCGGTTAACAGGGGGCGTTGATGGTCGTTCGCCCTGTGGGGACCTGGGTAGAGGGGTTGAGGGGCGTTCGTCACGTGGGGACCTGGGTAGAGAAGTTGGGGGGCATGGTGTAGACGCAGAGGAGGGTCGGAAGAAAACCCGAGGCTCCTCTGGCTCTCAATTATCTAGATACATTGCAAAGTTATCCTGTTTTAAAAGTAATACTGTGTCATAGAGTGGTTTTGCCAGCTGTCGGTTTCCTACCAGACACTTGTCTGTTTCAAAATAACCCAGTGAGGCCAGCGTCGCATAAGTAGCCGTCATCCATTGTGCTAATTGCGTATTTGTGACAACCCCCAATGATTCAGGAGGATTGAGGTCAAGGGTCACCTTAGACAATTTGGTAAATTACAGAGTCAACTAAATCGTACTATGTCGAGTGATAGAGTCTGAATCTATATCATTGATTCAAAACTCAGAGATAGTAGGATCTATGTATTTACTACCGAACTTTTCCGGTCAGAGTTTCACTCTGGTGTCCAGTTACTCACAAATAGATTGTACGTTTTTCAATCATGTCCCTGTTCGGGCGCCATGTCGTCGGGTTTGGATTTCAAGGTTTTGTGTACAGGGCAATTGGCAATAACATAAGCCGTCCCAAGTTCCGAGTACACTACCTCCCTTTGCCTTTTTTGGTAAAGGGCCCCCTCGTGTGGTCAACTCAGTCAGCCTATTGTTGCAGACATGGTTCAAAAACTATAATAGATGTATCAACTTCATCTGATTATATTAGTGAGTAGTGTCGGCGCTTCACTGAACGGGTTATTTAATTCGCCCGACCTGTTGAGAAACAGGTTCTTGACCTTACAATGCTACACCTTCTACCGTAGTCTCTGTACTTACCTTCGTTTAGGGACACATGATTAGATCCTCAATCCATTCCTTAAATGAAATATTACCTCAGCCTTCTGAACTACCACTTTATCATTGACATAATAACTCAGGATGGAATAATGTTACCAGTCGAGACATTCACTACATGTGCACAGGGAAGGAAATCAAACATTAATTCAATCGAGCATTAACTCACCTATAACCCAGTTGATGGTAGTACAGGAGCCAGTCGATTCTTTAGTAGTCAGGGATCAATGCCGTTGTGCCTTTTCAGTACTTAATTCGTACTCAGTTTTATTTTGTTTTTATATCAAAAGTATTTCTTCAAAAAATGATAAAAAGGATAACAAAACAGTAAAATTCAAAAAAGGATAATAAAAACAATAAAATCAATAAACATCAATAAGCTCAAGGGTATTGCCAGACGCTAATACCCAACAAAGTCAAAGGCACTGCCAGACGCTAGTGCACATACATAAATGTCAAAAAATCATAAAATCAAAATGCGAACAATAAAAAGGATTAAGTCAAAGATCATAAAAATATATTCAAAGTATATGCAATAAAAGAGATTAAGTCAAAAGAATCAATAATAAAAATCAGCCAATCAATAATAAAAACCATAAGAGAACAACAAAATGAGTTATATCAAATGGCCTAAGAGCAAGAGAAAGAGCACCGTCCCAAGTTAAGATACAAGACCTTACAGCAAACGGATGAAGCCAAAAGCGAGAGAGCAAGAGAGAGAGGGGTCAGTTTATCCTAGACATTTATAGTAACATTGCTGATTTCAATAAACAATCCCCCAATGCGTCATTAATGGATGACGTGTTCTTGTCATCTTCAGTGGAAAGTTTTAATTTATATCACGTGTTCTAGCTGTCGTCCTTTGTGGAAAGTTTTAACTTCATTAGAGACACCCATCATGTCTTATGCAAATGTTTTAGATTTATTGAACATGCTGAGTGTTACTTTCGTTGTTTTGATAAATGTAACTTATCTTCTAAGTGAAGACCGCAATGTTCTATTAATACGACGTACCTTCTAAGCGTTAACCATAATTGCAAGCTCAGCTTAAAAACATTGTCTGCTTACAAGTTCACCCTGAGTTCAGAGCATCTAGTAGTTAGTAGCACATGGAATCGACCTTATCTCTAAATTTAAGCTGTCTGAAGTGTTTTTCCAAAGTTATCACCATTTTTAGGTTTGGTGTTCCGGAATCGACCTTATCTCAGGCTGAAAACGCGTTTTCTGCATTGTGCCATAACTTTGCAGGAAAGCTTCAGAACATGAAATTTTCACCTCCCACTATAGCAGAAAGGGTCTTTCTAATAGTTGCATATCAAATCTAAGCTGTCTGAAGTATTTTTCCAAAGTTATCAACATTTTTATGTTTGGCGTTCCGGAATCGACCTAATCTCAGTTCGAAAACGCGTTTTCTGAATTGTGCAATAACTTTGCAGGGAAGCTTCAGAACATGAAATTTTCACCTCCCACTAGAGCAGAAAGGGTCTTTCTACTAGATACACATCAAATCTAAGCTGTCTGAAGTGTTTTGTCAAAGTTAGCAACATTTTTATGTTTGGTGTTCCAGAATCGACCTTATCTCGGGCTGAAAACGCGTTTTCTGCATTGTGCCATAACTTTGCAGGGAAGCTTCAGAACATGAAATTTTCACCTCCCACTATAGCAGAAGGGGTCTTTCTAGTAGTTGCACATCTAATCTAAGCTGTCTGAATTGTTTTTCCAAAGTTATCAACATTTTTATGTTTGGCGTTCCGGAATCGACCTTATCTCAGGCTGAAAACGTGTTTTCTGCGTTGTGCCATAACTTTGCAGGGAATCCTAAGAACATGAAATTTTCACCTCCCACTATAGTAGAAAGGGTCTTTCTAGTAGTTGCACATCAAATCTAAGCTGTCTGAAGAGTTTTTTTCCAAAGTTATCAACATTTTTATGTTTGGCGTTCAGGAATCGACCTGATCTCAGGCTGAAAACGTGTTTTCTGCATTGTGCCATAACTTGCAGGGAAGCTTCAGAACATGAAATTTTCACCTCCCACTATAGCAGAAAGGGTCTTTCTAGTAGTCGGACATCAAGTCTAAGCGGTCTTAAATGTTTTTCCAAAGTTGTCAACTTTTTTATGTTTGGCGTTCCGGAACCATCCTTATCTCAGGCTGAAAACGCGTTTTCTGCATTGTGCCATGAATTTGCAGGGAAGCTTCAGAACATGAAATTTTCACCTCCCACTATAGCAGAAAGGGTCTTTCTAGTAGTTGTACATCAAATCTCAGCTGTCTGAAGTGTTTTTCCAAAGTTATCAACATTTTTATGTTTGGCGTTCCGGAACCCACCTGATCTCAGGCTGAAATCGAGTTTTCTGCTTTGTGCCATAACTTTGCAGGGAAGCTTCAGAACATGAAATTTTCACGTCCCACTATATCAGAAAGGGTCTTTCTCGTAGTTGCACATCAAATCTAAGCTGTCTGAAGTGTTTTTCCTAAGTTATCAACATTTTTAGGTTTGGCGTTCCGGAATCGACCTTATCTCAGGCTGAAAACGGGTTTTACGCATTTTGCCGTAACTTTGCAGGGAAGCTTCAGAACATGAAAATTTCACCACCCACTATAGCAGATACGGTCTTTCTCGTAGTTGCACATCAAATCTAAGCTGTCTGAAGTGTTTTTCCAAAGTTATCAACTTTTTTATGTTTGGCGTTCCGGAATCGACCTTATCTCAAGCTGAAAACGCGTTTTCTGCATTGTTCCATAACTTTGCAGGGAAGCTTCAGAACATGAAATTTTCACCTCCCACTATATCAGAAAGGGTCTTTCTCGTAGTTGCACATCAAATCTAAGCTGTCTGAAGTGTTTTTCCAAAGTTATCAACATTTTTATGTTTGGCGTTCCGGAATCGACCTTATCTCAGTTTGAAAACGGGTTTTACGCATTTTGCCATAACTTTGCAGGGAAGCTTCAGAACATGAAATTTTCACCTCCCACGATAGCAGAAAGGGTCTTTCTAGTAGATGCACATCAAATCTAAGCGGTCTGAAGTGTTTTGTTAAAGTTATCAACATTTTTATGTTTGGCGTTCCGGAATCGACCTTAACTCAGACTGAAAACGCGTTTTCTGCATTGTGCCATAACTTTGCAGGGAAGCTTCAGAACATGACAATTTCACCCCCCACTATAGCAGAAAGGGTCTTTCTCGTAGTTGCACATCAAATTTAAGCTGTCTGAATTGTTTTTCCAAAGTTATCACCATTTTTATGTTTGGCGTTCCAGAATCGGCCTTATCTCAGGCTGAAAACGCGTTTTCTGCATTATGCCATAACTTTGCAGGGAAGCTTCAGAACACAAAATTTTCACCTCCCACTAAAGGAGAATGGGACTCTCTAGTCGTTGCACATCAAATCTAAGCTGTCTGAAGTGTTTTTCCAAAGTTATCACCATTTTTATGTTTGGCCTTCCGGAATCGACCTCATCTCAGGCTGAAAACGCGTTTTACGCATTGTGCCATAACTTTGCATAAAGCTTCAGAACATGAAATTTTCACCTCCCACAATAGCAGAAAGAGACTTTCTAGTAGTTGCAGATCAAATCTAAGCTGTCTGAAATGTTTTTCCAAAGTTATCAACATTTTTATGGTTGGCGTTCCGGAACCCACCTTATCTCAGGCTGAAAACGCGTTTTCTGCATTGTGCCATAACTTTGCTGGGAAGCTTCAGAACATGAAATTTTCACCTCCCACGAGAGCAGAAATGGTCTTTCTAGCAGTTGCACATCAAATCTAAGCTGTCTGAAGTGTTTTTCCTAAGTTATCAACATTTTTATGTTTGGCGTTTCTGAACCCATGTTATCTCAGACTGAAAACGCGTTTTCTGCATTGTGCCATAACTATGCAGGGAAGCTTAAGAACATGAAATTTTCTCCTCCCACTATAGCAGAAAGGGTCTTTCTAGTAGTTGCACATCAAATCTATACCGTCTGAAGTGTTTTTCCAAAGTTATCATCATTTTTATGGTTGGCGTTCCGGAACCAACCTTATCTCAGGCTGAAAACGGGTTTTCTGCATTGTGCCAAAACTTTGCAGGGAAGCTTCAGAACATGAAATTTTAACCTCCCACTGTAGCAGAAATGGTCTTTCTAGTAATTGCATATCAAATCTAAGCTGTCTGAAGTGTTTTTCCAAAGTTATCAAGACTTTTATGTTTGGCGTTCCGGAACCCACCTTATCTCAGGCTGAAAACGTGTTTTCTGCATTGTGCCATAACTTTGCAGGGAAGCTTCAGAACATGAAATTTTCACCTCCCACTACAGGAGAAAGGGTCTTTCTAGTCGTTGCACATCAAACCTAAGCTGTCTGAAGTGTTTTTCCAAAGTTATCAACATTTTTATGTTTGGCGTTCCGGAATCAACCTTATCCTAGGCTGAAAACGTGTTTTACGCATTGTGCCATAACTTTGCATAAAACTTCAGAACATGTAAATTTCACCCCCCATTATAGCAGAAACGTTATTTCTCGTAGTTGCACATCAAATCTAAGCTGTCTGAATTGTTTTTCCAAAGTTATCACCATTTTTAAGTTTGGCGTTCCGTAATTGACCTTATCTCAGGCTGAAAACGCATTTTTCGCATTGTCCCATAACTTTGCAGGGAAGCTTCAGAACATGAAATTATTACCTCCCACTATATCAGAAACGTTCTTTCTAGTAGTTGCACATCAAATCTAAGCTGTCTGAAGTGTTTTTCCAAAGTTATCAACATTTTTATGTTTGCCGTTCCGGAATCGACCATATCACAGGCTGAAAACGTGTTTTACGCATTGTGCCAAAACTTTGCAGGGAAGCTTCAGAACATGAAATTTTCACAGCCCACTATAGCAGAAAGGTTCTTTCTAGTAGTTGCACATCAAATCTAAGCTGTCTGAAGTGTTTTTCCCAAGTTATCAACATTTTTATGTTTGGCGTTCCGGAATCGACCTTATCTCAGGCTGAAAACGCGTTTCACGCATTTTGCCATAACTTTGCGGGGAAGCTTCAGAACATGAAAATTTCACCACCCACTGTAGCAGAAACGGTCTTTCTCGTAGTTGCACATCAAATCTAAGCTGTCTGAATTGTTTTTCCAAAGTTATCAACATTTTTATGTTTGGCGTTCCGTAAATGACCTTATCTCAGGCTGAAAACGCATTTTTCGCATTGTCCCATAACTTTGCAGGGAAGCTTCAGAACATGAAATTATTACCTCCGACTATATCAGAAAGGGTCTTTCTCGTAGTTGCACATCAATTCTAAGCTCTCTGAAGTGTTATGTCAAAGTTATCAACATTTTTATGTTTGGCATTCCGGAATCGACCTTATCTCAGGCTTAAAACGCGTTTTACGCATTTTGCCATAACTTTGCAGGGAAGCTTCAGAACATGAAAATTTCACCTCCCACTATAGCAGAAAGGGTCTTTCTAGTAGTTGCACATCAAATCTAAGCTGTCTGAAGTGTTTTTCCAAAGTTATCAACATTTTTTTTCTGCCGTTCCGGAACCCACCTTATCTCAGGCTGAAAACGCGTTTTCTGCTTTGTGCCATAAGTTTGCAGGCAAACTTCAGAACATGAAATTTTCACCACCCACTATATCAGAAAGGGTCTTTCAAGTAGTTGTACATCAAATTTAAGCTGTCTGAATTGTTTTTCCAAAGTTATCACCATTTTTATGTTTGGCGTTCCGTAATTGACCTTATCTCAGGCTGAAAACGCGTTTTCTGCATTGTGCCATAACTTTGCAGGGAAGCTTCAGAACATGAAAATTTCACCTCCCACTATAGCAGAAACGGTCTTTCTCGTAGTTGCACATCAAATCTAAGCTGTCTGAAGTGTTTTTCCAAAGTTATCAACTTTTTTATGTTTGGCGTTCCGGAATCGACCTTATCTCAGGCTGAAAACGCGTTTTTCGCATTGTCCCATAACTTTGCAGGGAAGCTTCTGAACATGAAATTTTTACCTCCCACTATTGCAGAAAGGGTCTTTCTCGTAGTTGCACATCAAATCTAAGCTCTCTGAATTGTTTTGTCAAAGTTATCAACATTTTTATGTTTGGCGTTCCGGAATCGACCTTATCTCAGGCTGAAATCGCGTATTACGCATTGTGCCATAACTTTGCAGGGAACCTTCAGAACATGAAAATTTCACCACCCGCTGTGGCAGAAAGGGTCTTTCTAGTAGTTGCAAATCAAATCTAAGCTGTCTGAAGTGTTTTTCTAAAGTTTGCAACATTTTTATGTTTGGCGTTCCGGAATCGACCTTATCTCAGGCTGAAAACGCGTTTTCTGCATTGTGCCATAACTTTGCAGGGAAGCTTCGGATCATGAAATTTTCACCTCCCACTCAAGCAGAAGGGGTCTTTCTAGTAGTTGCACATCAAATCTAAGCCGTCTGCAGTGTTTTTCCAAAGTTATCAACATTTTTTTTTTTTGCCGTTCCGGAACCCACCTTATCTCAGGCTGAAAACGCATTTTCTACTTTGTGCCATAACTTTGCAGGGAAGCTTCAGAACATGACAATTTCACCCCCCACTATAGCAGAAAGGGTCTTTCTCGTAGTTGCACATCAAATCTAACCTGCCTTAAGTGTTTTTCCAAAGTTATCAACATTTTTATGTTTGGCGTTCCGGAATCGACCTAATCTCAGTTTGAAATCGCGTTTTCTGCATTGTGCAATAACTTTGCAGGGAAGCTTCAGAACATGAAACTTGCACCTCCCACTATAGCAGAAAGGGTCTTTCTAGTAGTTGCACATCAAACTTAAGCTGTCTGAATTGTTTTTCCAAAGTTATCACCATTTTTATGTTTGGCGTTCGAGAATCGGCCTTATCTCAGGCTGAAAACTCGTTTTCTGCATTATGCCATAACTTTGCAGGGAAGCTTTAGAACATGAAATTTTCACCTCCCACTATAAGAGAATGGGACTCTCTAGTCGTTGCACATCAAATCTAAGCTGTCTGAAGTGTTTTTCCAAAGTTATCACCATTTTTATGTTTGGCCTTCCGGAATCGACCTTATCTCAGGCTGAAAACGCGTTTTACGCATTGTGCCATAACTTTGCATAAAGCTTCAGAACATGAAATTTTCACCTCCCACAATAGCAGAAAGAGACTTTCTAGTAGTTGCAGATCAAATCTAAGCTGTCTGAATTGTTTTTCCAAAGTTATCACCATTTTTAAGTTTGGCGTTCCGTAATTGACCTTATCTCAGGCTGAAAACGCATTTTTCGCATTGTCCCATAACTTTGCAGGGAAGCTTCAGAACATGAAATTATTACCTCCCACTATATCAGAAAGGGTCTTTATCGTAGTTGCACATCAAATTTAAGCTCTCTGAAGTGTTTTGTCAAAGTTATCAACATTTTTAGGTTTGGCATTCCGGAATCGACCTTATCTCAGGCTGAAATCGTGTTTTACGCATTGTGCCATAGCTTTGCAGGGAACCTTGAGAACATGAGAATTTCACCTCCCACTATAGCAGAAAGGGTCTTTCTAGTAGTTCCACATCAAATCTAAGCTGTCTGAAGTGTTTTTCCTAAGTTATCAACATTTTTATGTTTGGCGTTCCGGAATCGACCTTATCTCAGGCTGAAAACGCGTTTTACTCATTTTGCCATAACTTTGCGGGGAAGCTTAAGAACATGAAAATTTCACAACCCACTATAGCAGAAACGGTCTTTCTCGTAGTTGCACATCAAATGTAAGCTGTCTGAATTGTTTATCCAAAGTTATCACCATTTTTATGTTTGGCGTTCCGTAATTGACCTTATCTCAGGCTGAAAACGCATTTTTCGCATTGTCCCATAACTTTGCAGGGAAGCTTCAGAACATGAAATTATTCCCTCCCACTATTTCAGAAAGGGTCTTTCTCGTAGTTGCACATCAAATCTAAGCTGTCTGAAGTGTTTTTCCAAAGTTATCAACATTTTTATGTTTGGCGTTCCGGAATCGACCTTATCTCAGGCTTAAAACGCGTTTTACGCATTTTGCCATAACTTTGCAGGGAAGCTACAGAACATGAAAATTTCACCTCCCACTATAGCAGTAAGGGTCTTTCTAGTAGTTGCACATCAAATCTAAGCTGTCTGCAGTGTTTTTCCAAAGTTATCAACATTTTTTTTTTTGCGGTTCCGGAACCCACCTTATCTCAGGCTGAAAACGCGTTTTCTGCTTTGTGCCATAACTTTGCAGGGAAGCTTCAGAACATGAAATTTTCACCTCCCACTATATCAGAAAGGGTCTTTCTAGTAGTTGCACATCAAATCTAAGCTGTCTGAAGTGTTTTTCCAAAGTTATCAACATTTTTATGTTTGCGGTTCCGGAATCGACCATATCTCAGGCTGAAAACGTGTTTTACGCATTGTGCCAAAACTTTGCAGGGAAGCTTCAGAACATGAAATTTTCACAGCCCACTATAGCAGAAAGGTTCTTTCTAGTAGTTGCACATTAAATCTAAGCTGTCTGAAGTGTTTTTCCAAAGTTATCAATATTTTTATGTTTGGCGTTCCGGAATCGACCTTATCTCAGGCTTAAAACGCGTTTTACGCATTTTGCCATAACTTTGCAGGGAAGCTACAGAACATGAAAATTTCACCTCCCACTATAGCAGTAAGGGTCTTTCTAGTAGTTGCACATCAAATCTAAGCTGTCTGCAGTGTTTTTCCAAAGTTATCAACATTTTTTTTTTTGCGGTTCCGGAACCCACCTTATCTCAGGCTGAAAACGCGTTTTCTGCTTTGTGCCATAACTTTGCAGGGAAGCTTCAGAACATGAAATTTTCACCTCCCACTATATCAGAAAGGGTCTTTCTAGTAGTTGCACATCAAATTTAAGCTGTCTGAATTGTTTTTCCAAAGTTATCACCATTTTTATGTTTGGCGTTCCGTAATTGACCTTATCTCAGGCTGAAAACGCGTTTTCTGGATTGTGCCATAACTTTGCAGGGAAGCTTCAGAACATGAAATTTTCACCTCCCACTATATCAGAAACGTTCTTTCTAGTAGTTGCACATCAAATCTAAGCTGTCTGAAGTGTTTTTCCAAAGTTATCAACATTTTTATGTTTGCCGTTCCGGAATCGACCATATCTCAGGCTGAAAACGTGTTTTACGCATTGTGCCAAAACTTTGCAGGGAAGCTTCAGAACATGAAATTTTCACAGCCCACTATAGCAGAAAGGTTCTTTCTAGTAGTTGCACATTAAATCTAAGCTGTCTGAAGTGTTTTTCCAAAGTTATCAACATTTTTATGTTTGGCGTTCTGGAACTCACATTATCTCAAGCTGAAAACGCGTTTTTTGCATTGTGCCACTACTTTGCAGGGAAGCTTTAGAACATGAAATTTTCATCTCCCATGAGAGCAGAAATGGTCTTTCTAGCAGTTGCACATCAAATCTAAGCTGTCTGAAGTGTTTTTCCTAAGTTATCAACATTTTTATGTTTGGCGTTCCGGAACACACCTTATCTCAGGCTGAAAACGCGTTTTACGCATTTTACAATAACTTTGCAGGGAAGCTTCAGAACATGAAAATTTCACCACCCACTATAGCAGAAAGGGTCTTTCTAGTAGTTCCACATCAAATCTAAGCTGTCTGAAGTGTTTTTCCCAAGTTATCAACATTTTTATGTTTGGCGTTCCGGAATCGACCTTATCTCAGGCTGAAAACGCGTTTCACGCATTTTGCCATAACTTTGCGGGGAAGCTTCAGAACATGAAAATTTCACCACCCACTATAGCAGAAACGGTCTTTCTCGTAGTTGCACATCAAATCTAAGCTGTCTGAATTGTTTTTCCAAAGTTATCAACATTTTTATGTTTGGCGTTCCGTAAATGACCTTATCTCAGGCTGAAAACGCATTTTTCGCATTGTCCCATAACTTTGCAGGGAAGCTTCAGAACATGAAATTATTACCTCCGACTATATCAGAAAGGGTCTTTCTCGTAGTTGCACATCAATTCTAAGCTTTCTGAAGTGTTATGTCAAAGTTATCAACATTTTTATGTTTGGCATTCCGGAATCGACCTTATCTCAGGCTGAAAACGCGTTTTCTGCATTGTGCCATAACTTTGCAGGGAAGCTTCAGAACATGAAATTTTTACCTCCCACTATTGCAGAAAGGGTCTTTCTCGTAGTTGCACATCAAATATAAGCTCTCTGAATTGTTTTGTCAAAGTTATCAACATTTTTATGTTTGGCGTTCCGGAATCGACCTTATCTCAGGCTGAAATCGCGTATTACGTATTGTGCCATAACTTTGCAGGGAACCTTCAGAACATGAAAATTTCACCACCCGCTGTAGCAGAAAGGGTCTTTCTAGTAGTTGCACATCAAATCTAAGCTGTCTGAAGTGTTTTTCCAAAGTTATCAATATTTTTGTGTTTGGCGTTCCGGAATCGACCTTATCTCAGGCTGAAAACGCGTTTCCTGAATTGTGGCATAACTTTGCAGGGAATCTTCAGAACACGAAATTTTCACTTCCCACTGTAGCAGAAAGGGTCTTTCTAGTCGTTGCACATCAAATCTAAGCTGTCTGAAGTGTTTTTCCAAAATTTTCAACATTTTTATTTTTGGCCTTCGGGAACCCACCTTATCTCAGGCTGAAAACGCGTTTTACGCATTGTGCCATAACTTTGCATAAAGCTTTAGAACATGAAATTTTCACCTCCCACTATAGCAGAAAGGGTCTTTCTAGTAGTTGCAGATTAAATCTAAGCTGTCTGAAATGTTTTTCCAAAGTTATCAACTTTTTTATGTTTGGCGTTCCGGAACCCACCTTATCTCAGGCTGAAAACGCGTTTTCTTCATTGTTCTTTAACATTGCATAAAGCTTCAGAACATGAAATTTTCAACTCCCACGATAACAGACAGGGTCTTTCTTGTAGTTGCACATCAAATATAAGCTGTCTGAAGTGTTTTTCCAAAGTTATCAACATTTTTATGTTTGGCGTTCCGGAATCAACCTTATCTCAGGCTGAAAACGCGTTTTACGCATTGTGCCATAACTTTGCAAGAAAGCATCAGAACATGAAATTTTCACCTCCCACTATAGCAGAAAGGGTCTTTCTAGTAGTTGCACATCAAATCTAAGCTGTCTGAAGTGTTTTTCCAAAGTTATCAATATTTTTGCGTTTGGCGTTCCGGAATCGACCTTATCTCAGGCTGAAAACGCGTTTTACGCATTGTGCCATAACTTTGCATAAAGCTTTAGAACATGAAATTTTCACCTCCCACTATAGCAGAAAGGGTCTTTCTAGTAGTTGCAGATTAAATCTAAGCTATCTGAAATGTTTTTCCAAAGTTATCAACTTTTTTATGTTTGGCGTTCCGGAACCCACCTTATCTCAGGCTGAAAACCCGTTTTCTTCATTGTTCTTTAACATTGCATAAAGTTTCAGAACATGAAATTTTCAACTCCCACTATAACAGACAGGGTCTTTCTTGTAGTTGCACATCAAATCTAAGTTGTCTGAAGTGTTTTTCGAAAGCTATCAACATTTTTATGTTTGGAGTTCCGGAATCAACCTTATCTCAGGCTGAAAACGCGTTTTCTGCATTGTGCCATAACTTTGCAGGGAAGCTTCAGATCATGAAATTTTCACCTCCCACTATAGCAGAAAGGGTCTTTCTAGTAGTCGCACATCAAATCTAAGCTGTCTGAAGTGTTTTTCCAAAGTTATCAACATTTTTATGTTTGGAGTTCCGGAATCGACCTTATCTCAGGCTGAAAACGCATTTTCTGCATTGTGCCATAACTTTGCAGTGAAGCTTCAGAACATGAAATTTTCACCTCCCACTGTAGCAGAAAGGGTCTTTCTAGTAGTTGCACATCAAATCTAAGCTGTCTGAAGTGTTTTTCAAAAGTTATCAACATTTTATGTTTGGCGTTCCGGAACCCACCTTATCTCAGACAGAAAACGCGTTTTCTGCATTGTTCCTTAACTTTGATGGAAAGCTTCAGAACATGAAAGTTTCACCTACCACTATAGCAGAAATTGTCTTTCTAGTAGTTGCACATCAAATATAAGCTGTCTGAAGTGTTTTTCCAAAGTTATCAACATTTTTATGTTTGGCGTTCCGGAACCCACCTTATCTCAGGCTGAAAACGCGTTTTCTGCATTGTGCAATAACTTTGAAGGAAAGCTTCAGAACATGAAAGTTTCACCTACCACTATAGCAGAAATTGTCTTTCTAGTAGTTGCACATCAAATATAAGCTGTCTGAAGTGTTTTTGCAAAGTTATCAACATTTTTATGTTTGGCGTTCCGGAATCAACCTTATCTCAGGCTGAAAACGCGTTTTACGCATTGTGCCATAACTTTGCAAGAAAGCATCAGAACATGAAATTTTCACCTCCCACTATAGCAGAAAGGGTCTTTCTAGTAGTTGCACATCAAATCTAAGCTGTCTGAAGTGTTTTTCCAAAGTTATCAATATTTTTGCGTTTGGCGTTCCGGAATCGACCTTATCTCAGGCTGAAAACGCGTTTCCTGAATTGTGGCATAACTTTGCAGGGAATCTTCAGAACACGAAATTTTCACCTCCCACTGTAGCAGAAAGGGTCTTTCTAGTCGTTGCACATCAAATCTAAGCTGTCTGAAGTGTTTTTCCAAAATTTTCAACATTTTTATTTTTGGTCTTCGGGAACCCACCTTATCTCAGGCTGAAAACGCGTTTTACGCATTGTGCCATAACTTTGCATAAAGCTTTAGAACATGAAATTTTCACCTCCCACTATAGCAGAAAGGGTCTTTCTAGTAGTTGCAGATTAAATCTAAGCTGTCTGAAATGTTTTTCCAAAGTTATCAACTTTTTTATGTTTGGCGTTCCGGAACCCACCTTATCTCAGGCTGAAAACGCGTTTTCTTCATTGTTCTTTAACATTGCATAAAGTTTCAGAACATGAAATTTTCAACTCCCACTATAACAGACAGGGTCTTTCTTGTAGTTGCACATCAAATCTAAGTTGTCTGAAGTGTTTTTCGAAAGCTATCAACATTTTTATGTTTGGAGTTCCGGAATCGTCCTTATCTCAGGCTGAAAACGCGTTTTCTGCATTGTGCCATAACTTTGCAGGGAAGCTTCAGATCATGAAAATTTCACCTCCCACTATAGCAGAAAGGGTCTTTCTAGTAGTCGCACATCAAATCTAAGCTGTCTGAAGTGTTTTTCCAAAGTTATCAACATTTTTATGTTTGGAGTTCCGGAATCGACCTCATCTCAGGCTGAAAACGCGTTTTCTGCATTGTGCCATAACTTTGCAGGGAAGCTTCAGATCATGAAATTTTCACCTCCCACTATAGCAGAAAGGGTCTTTCTTGTAGTTGCACATCAAATCTAAGTTGTCTGAAGTGTTTTTCGAAAGCTATCAACATTTTTATGTTTGGCTTTCCGGAAACGACCTTATCTCGGGCTGAAAACACGTTTTCTGCATTTTGCAATAACTTTGAAGGAAAGCTTCAGAACATGAAAGTTTCACCTACCACTATAGCAGAAATTGTCTTTCTAGTAGTTGCACATCAAATATAAGCTGTCTGAAGTGTTTTTCCAAAGTTATCAACATTTTCATGTTTGGCGTTCCGGAACCCACCTTATCTCAGGCTGAAAACGCGTTTTCTGCGTTGTGCCATTACTTTGCAGGGAAGCTTCAGATCATGAAATTTTCACCTCCCACTATAGCAGAAAGGGTCTTTCTTGTAGTTGCACATCAAATCTAAGTTGTCTGAAGTGTTTTTCGAAAGCTATCAACATTTTTATGTTTGGCTTTCCGGAAACGACCTTATCTCGGGCTGAAAACGCGTTTTCTGCATTGTGCCATAACTTTGCAGTGAAGCTTCAGAACATGAAATTTTCACCCCCCACTGTGGCAGAAAGGGTCTTTCTAGTAGTTGCACATCAAATCTAAGCTGTCTGAAGTGTTTTTCCAAAGTTATCAACATTTTATGTTTGGCGTTCCGGAACCCACCTTATCTCAGACAGAAAACGCGTTTTCTGCATTGTTCCTTAACTTTGATGGAAAGCTTCAGAACATGAAAGTTTCACCTACCACTATAGCAGAAATTGTCTTTCTAGTAGTTGCACATCAAATATAAGCTGTCTGAAGTGTTTTTCCAAAGTTATCAACATTTTTATGATTGGCGTTCCGGAACCCACCTTATTTCAGGCTGAAAACGCGTTTTCTGCATTGTGCAATAACTTTGAAGGAAAGCTTCAGAACATGAAAGTTTCACCTACCACTATAGCAGAAATTGTCTTTCTAGTAGTTGCACATCAAATATAAGCTGTCTGAAGTGTTTTTCCAAAGTTATCACAATTTTTATGTTTGGCGTTCCGGAACCCACCTTATCTCAGGCTGAAAACGCGTTTTCTGCGTTGTGCCATTACTTTGCAGGGAAGCTTCAGAACATGAAATTTTTACCTCCCACTATAGCAGAAAGGGTCTTTCTAGTAGTTGCACATCAAATCTAAGCAGTCTGAAGTGTTTTTCCAAAGTTATCAACATTTTTATGTTTGGCGTTCCGGAATTGACCTTATCTCAGGATGAAAAATTGTTTTCTGCATTGTGCCATAGCTTTGCAGGGAAGCTTCAGAACATGAAATTTTCACGTCCCAATATAGCAGAAAGGGTCTTTCTAGTAGTAGCACATCAACCGGAATCGACCTTATCTCAGGCTGAAAACGCGTTGTCTGCATTGTGGCATAACTTTGCATGGAAGCTTCCGAACATGAAATTTTAACCTCCCACTATAGCAGAAAGGGTCTTTCTCGTAGTTACACATCAAATCTAAGCTGTCTGAAGTGTTGTTCCAAAGTTATCAACACTTTTATGTTTGGCGTTCTGGAATTGACCTTATGTGAGGCTGAAAACACGTTTTCTGCATTGTGACATAACTTTGCAGGGAAGCTTCAGAACATGAAATTTTCACATCCCACGATAGCAGAAAGGGTCTTTCTAGTAGTTAAACATCAAATCTAAGCTGTCTAAAGAGTTTTTCCAAAGTTATCAACATTTTTATGTTTGGCGTTCCGGAATCGACCTTATCTCAGGCTGAAAACGTGTTTTCCGCATTGTGCCATAACTTTGCAAGGAAGCTTCAGAACATGAAATTTTAAACTTCCACTATAGCAGAAAAGGTCTTTCTGGTAGTTGCACATCAAATCTAAGCTGTCTGAAGTGTTTTTCCAAACTTTTCAACATTTTTGCGTTTGGCGTTCGGGAACCCACCTTATCTCAAGCTGAAAACGCGTTTTCTGCATTGTGCCATAACTTTGCAGGAAACTTCAGAATATGAAATTTTAACCTCCCACTATTGCAGAAATGGTCTTTCTAGTAGTTGCACATCAAATCTAAGCTGTCTGAAGTGTTTTTCCAAAGTTATCTACATTTTCATGTTTGGCGTTCCGGAAACGACCTTATCTCAGGCTGAAAACGCGTGATACGAATTGTGCCATAACTTTGCATAAAGCTTCAGAACATGAAATTTTCACCACCCACTATAGCAGAAAGGGTCTTTCTAGTAGTTGCAGATCAAATCTAAGCTGTCTGAAATGTTTTTCCAAAGTTATCAACATTTTTATGTTTGCCGTTCTGGAACCCACCTTATCTCAGTCTGAAAACGTGTTTTCTGCATTGTGCCATAACTTTGCAGGGAAGCTTCAGAACATGAAAATTTCACCTCCCACTATAGCAGAAACGGTCTTTCTCGTAGGTGCACATCAAATCTAAGCTGTCTGAAGTGTTTTTCCAAAGTTATCAACTTTTTTATGTTTGGCGTTCCGGAATCGACCTTATCTCAGGCTGAAAACGCGTTTTTCGCATTGACCCATAATTTTGCAGGGAAGCTTCTGAACATGAAATTTTTACCTCCCACTATTGCAGAAAGGGTCTTTCTCGTAGTTGCACATCAAATATAAGCTCTCTGAATTGTTTTGTCAAAGTTATCAACATTTTTATGTTTGGCGTTCCGGAATCGACCTTATCTCAGGCTGAAATCGCGTATTACGTATTGTGCCATAACTTTGCAGGGAACCTTCAGAACATGAAAATTTCACCACCCGCTGAAGCAGACAGGGTCTTTCTAGTAGTTGCACATCAAATCTAAGCTGTCTGAAGTGTTTTTCCAAAGTTATCAATATTTTTGTGTTTGGCGTTCCGGAATCGACCTTATCTCAGGCTGAAAACGCGTTTCCTGAATTGTGGCATAACTTTGCAGGGAATCTTCAGAACACGAAATTTTCACTTCCCACTGTAGCAGAAAGGGTCTTTCTAGTCGTTGCACATCAAATCTAAGCTGTCTGAAGTGTTTTTCCAAAATTTTCAACATTTTTATTTTTGGCCTTCGGGAACCCACCTTATCTCAGGCTGAAAACGCGTTTTACGCATTGTGCCATAACTTTGCATAAAGCTTTAGAACATGAAATTTTCACCTCCCACTATAGCAGAAAGGGTCTTTCTAGTAGTTGCAGATTAAATCTAAGCTGTCTGAAATGTTTTTCCAAAGTTATCAACTTTTTTATGTTTGGCGTTCCGGAACCCACCTTATCTCAGGCTGAAAACGCGTTTTCTTCATTGTTCTTTAACATTGCATAAAGCTTCAGAACATGAAATTTTCAACTCCCACTATAACAGACAGGGTCTTTCTTGTAGTTGCACATCAAATCTAAGTTGTCTGAAGTGTTTTTCGAAAGCTATGAACATTTTTATGTTTGGAGTTCCGGAATCGACCTTATCTCAGGCTGAAAACGCGTTTTCTGCATTGTGCCATAACTTTGCAGGGAAGCTTCGGATCATGAAATTTTCACCTCCCACTATAGCAGAAAGGGTCTTTCTAGTAGTCGCACATCAAATCTAAGCTGTCTGAAGTGTTTTTCCAAAGTTATCAACATTTTTATGTTTGGAGTTCCGGAATCGACCTTATCTCAGGCTGAAAACGCGTTTTCTGCATTGTGCCATAACTTTGCAGGGAAGCTTCAGATCATGAAATTTTCACCTCCCACTATAGCAGAAAGGGTCTTTCTTGTTGTTGCACATCAAATCTAAGTTGTCTGAAGTGTTTTTCGAAAGCTATCAACATTTTTATGTTTGGCTTTCCGGAAACGACCTTATCTCGGGCTGAAAACGCGTTTTCTGCATTGTGCCATAACTTTGCAGTGAAGCTTCAGAACATGAAATTTTCACCTCCCACTGTAGCAGAAAGGGTCTTTCTAGTAGTTGCACATCAAATCTAAGCTGTCTGAAGTGTTTTTCCAAAGTTATCAACATTTTATGTTTGGCGTTCCGGAACCCACCTTATCTCAGACAGAAAACGCGTTTTCTGCATTGTTCCTTAACTTTGATGGAAAGCTTCAGAACATGAAAGTTTCACCTACCACTATAGCAGAAATTGTCTTTCTAGTAGTTGCACATCAAATATAAGCTGTCTGAAGTGTTTTTCCAAAGTTATCAACATTTTTATGTTTGGCGTTCCGGAACCCACCTTATCTCAGGCTGAAAATGCGTTTTCTGCATTGTGCAATAACTTTGAAGGAAAGCTTCAGAACATGAAAGTTTCACCTACCACTATAGCAGAAATTGTCTTTCTAGTAGTTGCACATCAAATATAAGCTGTCTGAAGTGTTTTTCCAAAGTTATCAACATTTTTATGTTTGGCGTTCCGGAACCCACCTTATCTCAGGCTGAAAACGCGTTTTCTGCGTTGTGCCAATACTTTGCATGGAAGCTTCAGAACATGAAATTTTCACCTCCCACTGAAGCAGAAAGGGTCTTTCTAGTAGTTGCACGTCAAATCTAAGCTGTCTGAAGTGTTTTTCCAAAGTTATCAACATTTTTATGTTTGGCGTTCCGGAATCAACCTTATCTCAGGCTGAAAACGCGTTTTACGCATTGTGCCATAACTTTGCAGGAAAGCATCAGAACATGAAATTTTCACCTCCCACTATAGCAGAAAGGGTCTTTCTAGTAGTTGCACATCAAATCTAAGCTGTCTGAAGTGTTTTTCCAAAGTTATCAATATTTTTGTGTTTGGCGTTCCGGAATCGACCTTATCTCAGGCTGAAAACGCGTTTCCTGAATTGTGGCATAACTTTGCAGGGAATCTTCAGAACACGAAATTTTCACCTCCCACTGTAGCAGAAAGGGTCTTTCTAGTCGTTGCACATCAAATCTAAGCTGTCTGAAGTGTTTTTCCAAAATTTTCAACATTTTTATTTTTGGTCTTCGGGAACCCACCTTATCTCAGGCTGAAAACGCGTTTTACGCATTGTGCCATAACTTTGCATAAAGCTTTAGAACATGAAATTTTCACCTCCCACTATAGCAGAAAGGGTCTTTCTAGTAGTTGCAGATTAAATCTAAGCTGTCTGAAATGTTTTTCCAAAGTTATCAACTTTTTTATGTTTGGCGTTCCGGAACCCACCTTATCTCAGGCTGAAAACGCGTTTTCTTCATTGTTCTTTAACATTGCATAAAGTTTCAGAACTTGAAATTTTCAACTCCCACTATAACAGACAGGGTCTTTCTTGTAGTTGCACATCAAATCTAAGTTGTCTGAAGTGTTTTTCGAAAGCTATCAACATTTTTATGTTTGGAGTTCCGGAATCGTCCTTATCTCAGGCTGAAAACGCGTTTTCTGCATTGTGCCATAACTTTGCAGGGGAGCTTCAGATCATGAAATTTTCACCTCCCACTATAGCAGAAAGGGTCTTTCTAGTAGTCGCACATCAAATCTAAGCTGTCTGAAGTGTTTTTCCAAAGTTATCAACATTTTTATGTTTGGAGTTCCGGAATCGACCTTATCTCAGGCTGAAAACGCGTTTTCTGCATTGTGCCATAACTTTGCAGGGAAGCTTCAGATCATGAAATTTTCACCTCCCACTATAGCAGAAAGGGTCTTTCTTGTAGTTGCACATCAAATCTAAGTTGTCTGAAGTGTTTTTCGAAAGCTATCAACATTTTTATGTTTGGCTTTCCGGAAACGACCTTATCTCGGGCTGAAAACACGTTTTCTGCATTTTGCAATAACTTTGAAGGAAAGCTTCAGAACATGAAAGTTTCACCTACCACTATAGCAGAAATTGTCTTTCTAGTAGTTGCACATCAAATATAAGCTGTCTGAAGTGTTTTTCCAAAGTTATCAACATTTTCATGTTTGGCGTTCCGGAACCCACCTCATCTCAGGCTGAAAACGCGTTTTCTGCGTTGTGCCATTACTTTGCAGGGAAGCTTCAGATCATGAAATTTTCACCTCCCACTATAGCAGAAAGGGTCTTTCTTGTAGTTGCACATCAAATCTAAGTTGTCTGAAGTGTTTTTCGAAAGCTATCAACATTTTTATGTTTGGCTTTCCGGAAACGACCTTATCTCGGGCTGAAAACGCGTTTTCTGCATTGTGCCATAACTTTGCAGTGAAGCTTCAGAACATGAAATTTTCACCCCCCACTGTAGCAGAAAGGGTCTTTCTAGTAGTTGCACATCAAATCTAAGCTGTCTGAAGTGTTTTTCCAAAGTTATCAACATTTTATGTTTGGCGTTCCGGAACCCACCTTATCTCAGACAGAAAACGCGTTTTCTGCATTGTTCCTTAACTTTGATGGAAAGCTTCAGAACATGAAAGTTTCACCTACCACTATAGCAGAAATTGTCTTTCTAGTAGTTGCACATCAAATATAAGCTGTCTGAAGTGTTTTTCCAAAGTTATCAACATTTTTATGTTTGGCGTTCCGGAACCCACCTTATCTCAGGCTGAAAAAGGCGTTTTCTGCGTTGTGCCATTACTTTGCAGGGAAGCTTCAGAACATGAAATTTTTACCTCCCACTATAGCAGAAAGGGTCTTTCTAGTAGTTGGACATCAAATCTAAGCAGTCTGAAGTGTTTTTCCAAAGTTATCAACATTTTTATGTTTGGCGTTCCGGAATTGACCTTATCTCAGGATGAAAAATTGTTTTCTGCATTGTGCCATAGCTTTGCAGGGAAGCTTCAGAACATGAAATTTTCACGTCCCAATATAGCAGAAAGGGTCTTTCTAGTAGTAGCACATCAACCGGAATCGACCTTATCTCAGGCTGAAAACGCGTTGTCTGCATTGTGGCATAACTTTGCATGGAAGCTTCCGAACATGAAATTTTAATCTCCCACTATAGCAGAAAGGGTCTTTCTCGTAGTTACACATCAAATCTAAGCTGTCTGAAGTGTTGTTCCAAAGTTATCAACACTTTTATGTTTGGCGTTCTGGAATTGACCTTATGTGAGGCTGAAAACACGTTTTCTGCATTGTGACATAACTTTGCAGGGAAGCTTCAGAACATGAAATTTTCACATCCCACGATAGCAGAAAGGGTCTTTCTAGTAGTTAAACATCAAATCTAAGCTGTCTAAAGAGTTTTTCCAAAGTTATCAACATTTTTATGTTTGGCGTTCCGGAATCGACCTTATCTCAGGCTGAAAACGTGTTTTCCGCATTGTGCCATAACTTTGAGAGGAAGCTTCAGAACATGAAATTTTAAACTTCCACTATAGCAGAAAAGGTCTTTCTGGTAGTTGCACATCAAATCTAAGCTGTCTGAAGTGTTTTTCCAAACTTTTCAACATTTTTGCGTTTGGCGTTCGGGAACCCACCTTATCTCAAGCTGAAAACGCGTTTTCTGCATTGTGCCATAACTTTGCAGGAAACTTCAGAATATGAAATTTTAACCTCCCACTATTGCAGAAATGGTCTTTCTAGTAGTTGCACATCAAATCTAAGCTGTCTGAAGTGTTTTTCCAAAGTTATCTACATTTTCATGTTTGGCGTTCCGGAAACGACCTTATCTCAGGCTGAAAACGCGTGATACGAATTGTGCCATAACTTTGCATAAAGCTTCAGAACATGAAATTTTCACCACCCACTATAGCAGAAAGGGTCTTTCTAGTAGTTGCAGATCAAATCTAAGCTGTCTGAAATGTTTTTCCAAAGTTATCAACATTTTTATGTTTGCCGTTCTGGAACCCACCTTATCTCAGTCTGAAAACGTGTTTTCTGCATTGTGCCATAACTTTGCAGGGAAACCGCAGAACATGAAATTTTTACCTACCGCTATAGAAGAAAAGGTCTTTCTAGTAGTTGCACATCAAATCTAAGCAGTCTGAAGTGTCTTTCATAAGTTATCAACATTTTTATGTTTGGTGTTCCGGAATCAACCTTATCTCAGGCTGAAAACGTTTTTTCGGCATTGTGCCATAACTTTGCAGGAAAGCTTCAGAACATGAAATTTTCAATTCCCTCTGAAGCAGAAAGGGTTTTTCTCCTACTTGCACATCAAATCTAAGCTGTCTGAAGTGTTTTTCCAAAGTTATCAACATTTTTATGTTTGACATTCCAGAATCGACGTTATCTCTGGCTGAAAACGCGTTTTCTGCGTTGTGCCATATCTTTGCAGGGAAACTTCAGAACATGAAATTTTCACCTCCCACTATAGCAGAAAGGGTCTTTCTAGTAGTTGCACATCAAATCTAAGCTGTCTGAAGTGTTTTTTCAAAGTTATCATATTTTTATGTTTGGCGTTCCGTAATTGACCTTGTCTCATGCTGAAAACGCGTTTTCTGCATTGTGCCATAACTTTGCAGGGAAGCTTCAGAACATGAAATTTTCAACTCCCTCTATAGCAGAAAGGCTTTTTGCAGTTGTTGCACATCAAATCTAAGCTGTCTGAAGTGTTTTTTCAAAGTTATCATATTTTTATGTTTGGCGTTCCGGAATCGACCTTATCTCAGGCTGAAAACGCGTTTTCTGCATTGTGCCATAACTTTGCAGGGAAGCCTCAGAACATGAAATTTTCACCTCCCACTATAGCAGAAAGGGTTTTTCTAATAGTTGCACACCAAATCTAAGCTGTTTGAAGTGTTTTTCCAAAGTTATCAACATTTTTATGTTTGGCGTTCCGGAACCCACCTTATCTCAGGCTGTAAAAGCATTTTCTGCATTGTGCCATAACTTTGGAGGGAAGCTTCAGAACATGAAATTTTAACCTGCCACTATAGCAGAAAGGGTCCTTCTCGTAGTTGCACATCAAATCTAAGCTGTCTGAAGTGTTTTTTCAAAGTTATCAACATTTTTATGTTTGGCGTTCCGGAATCGACCTTATCTCAGGCTGAAAACGCGTTTTACGCATTGTGCCATAACTTTGCATAAAGCTTCAGAACATTACATTTTCACATCCCACTAAAGCAGAAAGGGTCTTTCTAGTAGTTGCACATCAAATCTAAGCTGTCTGAAGTGTATTTCAAAAGTTATCATATTTTTTATGTTTGGCGTTCCTGAATCGACCTTATCTCAGGCTGAAAACGCGTTTTCTGCATTGTGCCATAACTTTGCAGGGAAGCCTCAGAACATGAAATTTTCACCTCCCACTATAGCAGAAAGGGTTTTTCTAATAGTTGCACATCAAATCTAAGCTGTTTGAAGTGTTTTTCCAAAGTTATCAACATTTTTATGTTTGGCGTTCCGGAACCCACCTTATCTCAGGCTGTAAAAGCATTTTCTGCATTGTGCCATAACTTTGGAGGGAAGCTTCAGAACATGAAATTTTAACCTGCCACTATAGCAGAAAGGGTCCTTCTAGTAGTTGCACATCAAATCTAACCTGTCTGAAGTGTTTTTCCAAAGTTATCAACATTCTTATGTTTGGCGTTCCAGAATCGACCTTATCTCAGGCTGAAAACACGTTTTCTGCATTGTGCCATAACTTTGCAGGGAAGCTTCGGAACATGAAATTTTCAACTCCCACGACAGCAGAAAGGGTCTTTCTAGTAGTTGCACGTCAAATCTAAGCTGTCTGAAGTGTTTTTCCAAAGTTATCAACATTTTTATGTTTGGCATTCCAGAATCGACCTTATCTCTGGCTGAAAACGCGTTTTCTGCATTGTGCCATAACTTTGCAGGGAAGCTTCAGAACATGAAAATTTCAACTCCCACTACAGCAGAAAGGGTCTTTCTAGTAGTTGCACGTCAAATCTAAGCTGTCTGAAGTGTTTTTCCAAAGTTATCAACATTTTTATACTTGGCATTCCAGAATCGACCTTATCTCTGGCTGAAAAGGCGTTTTCTGCATTGTGATATAACTTTGCAGGGAAGCTTCAGAACATGAAATTTTCACATCCCACTATAGCAAAAAGGGTCTTTCTAGTAATTGCACATCAAATCTAGGCTGTCTGAAGTGTTTTTCCAAAGTTATCAACATTTTTATCTTTGGCGTTCCGGAACCCACCTTATCTCAGGCTGAAAACGCGTTTTCTGCATTGTGCCATAACTTTGCAGGGAAGCTTCAGAACATGAAATTTTCAACTCCCACTATAGCAGAAAGGGACTTTCTAGTAGTTGCACATCAAATCTAAGCAGTCTGAAGAGTTTTTCCAAAGTTATCAACATTTTTATGTTTGGCGTTCCGGAATCGACCTTATCTCTGGCTGAAAACGCGTTTTCGGAATTGTGCCATAACTTGGCAGGGAAGCTTCAGAACATGAAATTTCCACCTCCCACTATAGCAGAAAGGGTCTTTCTAGTAGTTGCACATCAAATCTAAGCTGTCTGATATGTTTTTCCAAAGTTATCAACATTTTTATGTTTGGCGTTCCGGAATCGACCTTATCTCAGACTGAAAACGCGTTTTACGCATTTTGCCATAACTTTGGAGGGAAGCTTCAGAACATCGAATTTTCACCACCCACTATATCAGAAAGGGTCTTTTGTAGTAGTTGCACATCAAATCTAAGCTGTCTGAAGTGTTTTTCCAAAGTTATCCGCAATTTAATGTTTGGCGTTCCGTAATCGACCTTATCTCAGGCTGAAAACGCGTTTTACACATTGTGCAATAACTTTCCAGGGAAGCTTCAGAACATCGAATTTTCACCGACCACGATAGCAGAAAGGGTCTTTCTAGTAGTTGCACATCAAATCTAAGCTGTCTGAAGTGTTTTTCCAAAGTTATCAACATTTTTATATTTGGCGTTCCTGAATCGACCTTATCTCAGGCTGAAAACGCGTTTTCTGCATTGTGCCATAACTTTGCAGGGAAGCTTCAGAACATGAAATTTTCACCTCCCACTATAGCAGAAAGGGTCTTTCTAGTAGTTGCACATCAAATCTAAGCTGTCTGAAGTGTTTTTCCAAAGTTATCAACAATTTTATGTTTGGCGTACTGGAACCCACCTTATCTCAGGCTGAAAACGCATTTTCTGCATTGTGCCATAACTTTGCAGGGAGACTTCAGAACATGAAATTTTCTCCTCCCACTATAGCAGAAAGGTTATTTCTAGTAGTTGCACATCAAATCTAAGCTGTCTGAAGTGTATTTCCAAAGTTATCAACATTTTTATGTTTGGCGTTTTGGTACCCACCTTATCTCAGGCTGAAAACGCGTTTTCTGCATTGTGCCATAACTTTGCAGGGAGACTTCAGAACATGAAATTTTCACCTCCCACTATAGCAGAAAGGGTATTTCTAGTAGTTGCACATCAAACCTAAGCTGTCTGTAGAGTTTTTCCTGAGTTATCAACATTTTTATGTTTGGCGTTCTGAAATCAACCTCATCTCAGGCTGAAAACGCGTTTTACGCATTGTGCCATAACTTTGCAGGGAAGCTTCAGAACATGATATTTTCACCTCCCACTATAGCAGAAAGGGTCTTTCTCGTAGTTGCACATCAAATCTAAGCTGTCTGAAGTGTTTTTCCAAAGTTATCAACATTTTTATGTTTGGCGCTCCGGAATCGACCTTATCTCAGGCTGAAAACGCGTTTTCTGCATTGTGCCATAACTTTGCAGGGAAGCTTCAGAATATGATATTTTTACCTCCCACAATAGCAGAAAGGGTCTTTCGAGTAGGTGCACATCAAATCAAAGCTGTTTGAAGTGTTTTTCCAAAGTTATCAACACTTTTATGTTTGGCGTTCCGGAATCGACCTTATCTCAGGCTGAAAACACGATTTACGCATTGTGCCATAACTTTGCAGGGAAGCTTCAGAACATGGAATTTTCATATCCCACTATATCAGAAAGGGTCTTTCTAGTAGTCTCACATCAAACCTAAGCTGTCTGAAGTGTTTTACCAAAGTTATCAACATTTTTATGTTTGGCGCTCCGGAATCGACCTTATCTCAGGCTGAAAACGCGTTTTCTGCATTGTGCCATAACTTTACAGGGAAGCTTCAGAACATGAAATTTTAACCTCCCACTATAGCAGAATGGGTCTTTCTACTAGTTGCACATCAAATCTAAGCTGTCTGAAGTGTTTTTCTAAAGTTATCAACATTCTTATGTTTGGCGTTCCAGAATCAACCTTATCTCAGGCTGAAAACGCGTTTTACGCATTGTGCCATAACTTTGCAGGAAAGCTTCAGAACATGAAATTTTCAACTCCCATTATAGCAGAAAGGGTCTTTCTAGTAGTTGCACATCAAATCTAAGCTGTCTGAAGTGTTTTTCCAAAGTTATCAATATTTTTATGTTTGGCGTTCCGGAATCGACCTTATCTCAGGCTGAAAACGCGTTTCCCGCATTGTGGCATCACTTTGTAGGGAAGCTTCAGAACATGAAATTTTCACCTCCCACTGTAGCAGAAAGGGTCTTTCTACTAGTTGCACATCAAATCTAAGCTGTCTGAAGTGTTTTTCCAAAGTTATCAACATTTTTATGTTTGGCGTTCTGGAAACCACCTTATCTCAGGCTGAAAACGCGTTTTCTGCATTGTGCCATAACTTTGCAGGGAGACTTCAGAACATGAAATTTTCTCCTCCCACTATAGCAGAAAGGGTATTTCTAGTAGTTGCACATCAAATCAAAGCTGTCTGAAGTGTATTTCCAAAGTAATCAACATTTTTATGTTTGGCGTACTGGTACCCACCTTATCTCAGGCTGAAAACGCGTTTTCTGCATTGTGCCATAACTTTGCAGGGAAGCTTTAGAACATGAAATTTTCACCTCCCACTATAGCAGAAAGGGTATTTCTAGTAGTTGCACATCAAATCTAAGCTGTCTGCAGAGTTTTTCCTGAGTTATCAACATTTTTATGTTTGGCGTTCTGAAATCAACCTCATTTCAGGCTGAAAACGCGTTTTAGGCATTGTGCCATAACTTTGCAGGGAAGCTTCAGAACATGATATTTTCACCTCCCACTATAGCAGAAAGGGTCTTTCTCATAGTTGCACATCAAATCTAAGCTGTCTGAAGTGTTTTTCGAAAGTTTTCAACATTTTTATGTTTGGTGTTCCTGAATCGACCTTATCTCTGGCCGAAAACGCGTTTTCTGCATTGTGCCATAACTTTGCAGGGAAGCTTCAAAACATGAAAATTTCACCTCCCACAATAGCAGAAAGGGTCTTTCGAGTAGGTGCACATCAAATCAAAGGTGTTTGAAGTGTTTTTCCAAAGTTATCAACACTTTTATGTTTGGCGTTCCGGAATCGACCTTATCTCAGGGTGAAAACACGATTTACGCATTGTGCCATAACTTTGCAGGGAAGCTTCAGAACATGGAATTTTCATATCCCACTATATCAGAAAGGGTCTTTCCAGTAGTCTCACATCAAATCTAAGCTGTCTGAAGTGTTTTACCAAAGTTATCAACATTTTTATTTTTGGCGCTCCGGAATCGACCTTATCTCAGGCTGAAAACGCGTTTTCTGCATTGTGCCATAACTTTACAGGGAAGCTTCAGAACATGAAATTTTAACCTCCCACTATAGCAGAATGGGTCTTTCTACTAGTTGCACATCAAATCTAAGCTGTCTGAAGTGATTTTCCAAAGTTATCAACATTTTTATGTTTGGCGTTCTGGAAACCAGCTTATCTCAGGCTGAAAACAGGTTTTTTGCATTGTGCCATAACTTTGCAGGGAAGCTTCAGAACATGAAATTTTCACCTCCCACTATAGCAGAAAGGGTCTTTCTAGTAGTTGCACATCAAATCTAAGCTGTCTGAAGTGTTTTTCCAAAGTTATCAACACTTTTATGTTTGGCGTTCCGGAATCGACCTTATCTCAGGCTGAAAACACGATTTACGCATTGTGCCATAACTTTGCAGGGAAGCTTCAGAACATGGAATTTTCATATCCCACTATATCAGAAAGGGTCTTTCTAGTAGTCTCACATCAAATCTAAGCTGTCTGAAGTGTTTTTCCAAAGTTATCAACACTTTTATGTTTGGCGTTCCGGAATCGACCTTATCTCAGGCTGAAAACACGATTTACGCATTGTGCCATAACTTTACAGGGAAGCTTCAGAACATGAAATTTTAACCTCCCACTATAGCAGAATGGGTCTTTCTAGTAGTTGCACATCAAATCTAAGCTGTCTGAAGTGTTTTTCTAAAGTTATCAACATTCTTATGTTTGGCGTTCCAGAATCAACCTTATCTCAGGCTGAAAACGCGTTTTACGCATTGTGCCATAACTTTGCAGGAAAGCTTCAGAACATGAAATTTTCAACTCCCATTATAGCAGAAAGGGTCTTTCTAGTAGTTGCACATCAAATCTAAGCTGTCTGAAGTGTTTTTCCAAAGTTATCAATATTTTTATGTTTGGCGTTCCGGAATCGACCTTATCTCAGGCTGAAAACGCGTTTCCCGCATTGTGGCATCACTTTGTAGGGAAGCTTCAGAACATGAAATTTTCACCTCCCACTGTAGCAGAAAGGGTCTTTCTACTAGTTGCACATCAAATCTAAGCTGTCTGAAGTGTTTTTCCAAAGTTATCAACATTTTTATGTTTGGCGTTCTGGAAACCACCTTATCTCAGGCTGAAAACGCGTTTTCTGCATTGTGCCATAACTTTGCAGGGAGACTTCAGAACATGAAATTTTCTCCTCCCACTATAGCAGAAAGGGTATTTCTAGTAGTTGCACATCAAATCAAAGCTGTCTGAAGTGTATTTCCAAAGTTATCAACATTTTTATGTTTGGCGTTCTGGTACCCACCTTATCTCAGGCTGAAAACGCGTTTTCTGCATTGTGCCATAACTTTGCAGGGAAGCTTTAGAACATGAAATTTTCACCTCCCACTATAGCAGAAAGGGTATTTCTAGTAGTTGCACATCAAATCTAAGCTGTCTGCAGAGTTTTTCCTGAGTTATCAACATTTTTATGTTTGGCATTCTGAAATCAACCTCATTTCAGGCTGAAAACGCGTTTTACGCATTGTGCCATAACTTTGCAGGGAAGCTTCAGAACATGATATTTTCACCTCCCACTATAGCAGAAAGGGTCTTTCTCATAGTTGCACATCAAATCTAAGCTGTCTGAAGTGTTTTTCGAAAGTTTTCAACATTTTTATGTTTGGTGTTCCTGAATCGACCTTATCTCTGGCCGAAAACGCGTTTTCTGCATTGTGCCATAACTTTGCAGGGAAGCTTCAAAACATGAAAATTTCAACTCCCACAATAGCAGAAAGGGTCTTTCGAGTAGGTGCACATCAAATCAAAGGTGTTTGAAGTGTTTTTCCAAAGTTATCAACACTTTTATGTTTGGCGTTCCGGAATCGACCTTATCTCAGGCTGAAAACACGATTTACGCATTGTGCCATAACTTTGCAGAGAAGCTTCAGAACATGGAATTTTCATATCCCACTATATCAGAAAGGGTCTTTCCAGTAGTCTCAAATCAAATCTAAGCTGTCTGAAGTGTTTTACCAAAGTTATCAACATTTTTATTTTTGGCGCTCCGGAATCGACCTTATCTCAGGCTGAAAACGCGTTTTCTGCAATGTGCCATAACTTTGCAGGGAAGCTTCAGAACATGAAATTTTAACCTCCCACTATAGCAGAATGGGTCATTCTACTAGTTGCACATCAAATCTTAGCTGTCTGAAGTGATTTTCCAAAGTTATCAACATTTTTATGTTTGGCGTTCTGGAAACCACCTTATCTCAGGCTGAAAACAGGTTTTTTGCATTGTGCCATAACTTTGCAGGGAAGCTTCAGAACATGAAATTTTCACCTCCCACTATAGCAGAAAGGGTCTTTCTAGTAGTTGCACATCAAATCTAAGCTGTCTGAAGTGTTTTTCCAAAGTTATCAACATTTTTATCTTTGGCGTACTGGAACCCACCTTATCTCAGGCTGAAAACGCATTTTCTGCATTGTGCCATAACTTTGCAGGGAGACTTCAGAACATGAAATTTTCTCCTCCCACTATAGCAGAAAGGGTATTTCTAGTAGTTGCACATCAAATCTAAGCTGTCTGAAGTGTATTTCCAAAGTTATCAACATTTTTATGTTTGGCGTTTTGGTACCCACCTTATCTCAGGCAGAAAACGCGTTTTCTGCATTGTGCCATAACTTTGCAGGGAAGCTTTAGAACATGAAATTTTCACCTCCCACTACAGCAGAAAGGGCATTTCTAGTAGTTGCACATCAAACCTAAGCTGTCTGTAGAGTTTTTCCTGAGTTATCAACATTTTTATGTTTGGCGTTCTGAAATCAACCTCATCTCAGGCTGAATACGCGTTTTACGCATTGTGCCATAACTTTGCAGGGAAGCTTCAGAACATGATATTTTCACCTCCCACTATAGCAGAAAGGGTCTTTCTCGTAGTTGCACATCAAATCCAAGCTGTCTGAAGTGTTTTTCGAAAGTTTTCAACATTTTTATGTTTGGTGTTCCTGAATCGACCTTATCTCAGGCCGAAAACGCGTTTTCTGCATTGTGCCATAACTTTGCAGGGAAGCTTCAGAACATGAAATTTTCATATCCCACTATAGCAGAAAGGGTCTTTCTAGTAGTCTCACATCAAATCTAAGCTGTCTGAAGTGTTTTTCCAAAGTTATCAACATTTTTATGTTTGGCGTTCTGAAATCAACCTCATCTCAGGCTGAAAACGCGTTTTACGCATTGTGCCATAACTTTGCAGGGAAGCTTCAGAACATGATATTTTCACCTCCCACTATAGCAGAAAGGGTCTTTCTCGTAGTTGCACATCAAATCTAAGCTGTCTGAAGTGTTTTTCCAAAGTTATCAACATTTTTATGTTTGGCGCTCCGGAATCGACCTTATCTCAGGCTGAAAACGCGTTTTCTGCATTGTGCCATAACTTTGCAGGGAAGCTTCAGAATATGAAATTTTTACCTCCCACTATAGCAGAAAGGGTCTTTCTAGTAGGTGCACATCAAATCTAAGCTGTCGAAAGTGTTTTTCCAAAGTTATCAACATTTTTATATTTGGCGTTTCGGAATCGACCTTATCTCCGGCTGAAAACGCGTTTTCTGCATTGAGCCATAACTTTGCAGGGAAGTTTCAGAACATGAAATTTTCATATCCCACTATAGCAGAAAGGGTCTTTCTAGTAGTCTCACATCAAATCTAAGCTGTCTGTACAGTTTTTCCTGAGTTATCAACATTTTTATGTTTGGCGTTCTGAAATCAACCTCATCTCAGCCTGAAAACGCGTTTCACGCATTGTGCCATAACTTTGCAGGGAAGCTTCAGAACATGAAATTTTAACATCCCACTATAGCAGAAAGGGTCTTTCTCGTAGTTGCACATCAAATCTAAGCTGTCTGAAGTGTTTTTCTAAAGTTATCAACATTCTTATGTTTGTCGTTCCGGAATCAACCTTATCTCAGGCTGAAAACGCGTTTTACGCATTGTGCCATAACTTTGCAGGAAAGCTTCACAACATCAAAATTTCAACTCCCAATATAGCAGAAAGGGTCTTTCTCGTAGTTGCACATCAAATCTAAGCTGTCTGAAGTGTTTTTCCAAAGTTATCAATATTTTTATGTTTGGCGTTCCAGAATCGACCTTATCTCAGGCTGAAAACGCGTTTCCTGCATTGTGGCATAACTTTGTAGGGAAGCTTCAGAACATGAAATTTTCACCTCCCACTGTAGCAGAAAGGGTCTTTCTAGTAGTTGCACATCAAATCTAAGCTGTCTGAAGTGTTTTTCGAAAGTTTTCAACATTTTTATATTTGGTGTTCCTGAATCGACCTTATCTCAGGCCGAAAACGCGTTTTCTGCATTGTGCCATATCTTTGCAGGGAAGCTTCAGAACATGAAAATTTCACCTCCCACTATAGCAGAAAGGGTCTTTCGAGTAAGTGCACATCAAATCAAAGCTGTTTGAAGTGTTTTTCCAAAGTTATCAACACTTTTATGTTTGGCGTTCCGGAATCGACCTTATCTCAGGCTGAAAACACGATTTACGCAATCTGCCATAACTTTGCAGGGAAGCTTCAGGACATGAAATTTTCATATCCCACTTTAGCAGAAAGGGTCTTTCTAGTAGTCTCACATCAAATCTAAGCTGTCGAAAGTGTTTTTCCAAACTTATCAAAATTTTTATGTTTGGCGTTCTGGTACCCATCTTATCTCAGGCTGAAAACGCGTTTTCTGCATTGTGCCATAACTTTGCAGGGAAGCTTTAGAACATGAAATTTTCACCTCCCACTAGAGCAGAAAGGGTCTTTCTAGTAGTTGTACATCAAATCTAAGCTGTCTGAAGTGTTTTTCTAAAGTTATCAACATTCTTATGTTTGGCGTTCCGGAATCAACCTTATCTCAGGCTGAAAACGCGTTTTACGCATTGTGCCATAACTTTGCAGGAAAGCTTCAGAACATGAAATTTTCAACTCCCAATATAGCAGAAAGGGTCTTTCTAGTAGTTGCACATCAAATCTAAGCTGTCTGCAGAGTTTTTCCTGAGTTATCAACATTTTTATGTTTGGCGTTCTGAAATCAACCTCATTTCAGGCTGAAAACGCGTTTTACGCATTGTGCCATAACTTTGCAGGGAAGCTTCAGAACATGATATTTTCACCTCCCACTATAGCAGAAAGGGTCTTTCTCATAGTTGCACATCAAATCTAAGCTGTCTGAAGTGTTTTTCGAAAGTTTTCAACATTTTTATGTTTGGTGTTCCTGAATCGACCTTATCTCTGGCCGAAAACGCGTTTTCTGCATTGTGCCATAACTTTGCAGGGAAGCTTCAAAACATGAAAATTTCACCTCCCACAATAGCAGAAAGGGTCTTTCGAGTAGGTGCACATCAAATCAAAGGTGTTTGAAGTGTTTTTCCAAAGTTATCAACACTTTTATGTTTGGCGTTCCGGAATCGACCTTATCTCAGGCTGAAAACACGATTTACGCATTGTGCCATAACTTTGCAGGGAAGCTTCAGAACATGGAATTTTCATATCCCACTATATCAGAAAGGGTCTTTCCAGTAGTCTCACATCAAATCTAAGCTGTCTGAAGTGTTTTACCAAAGTTATCAACATTTTTATTTTTGGCGCTCCGGAATCGACCTTATCTCAGGCTGAAAACGCGTTTTCTGCATTGTGCCATAACTTTACAGGGAAGCTTCAGAACATGAAATTTTAACCTCCCACTATAGCAGAAAGGGTCTTTCTACTAGTTGCACATCAAATCTTAGCTGTCTGAAGTGATTTTCCAAAGTTATCAACATTTTTATGTTTGGCGTTCTGGAAACCACCTTATCTCAGGCTGAAAACAGGTTTTTTGCATTGTGCCATAACTTTGCAGGGAAGCTTCAGAACATGAAATTTTCACCTCCCACTATAGCAGAAAGGGTCTTTCTAGTAGTTGCACATCAAATCTAAGCTGTCTGAAGTGTTTTTCCAAAGTTATCAACACTTTTATGTTTGGCGTTCCGGAATCGACCTTATCTCAGGCTGAAAACACGATTTACGCATTGTGCCATAACTTTGCAGGGAAGCTTCAGAACATGGAATTTTCATATCCCACTATATCAGAAAGGGTCTTTCTAGTAGTCTCACATCAAACCTAAGCTGTCTGAAGTGTTTTACCAAAGTTATCAACATTTTTATGTTTGGCGCTCCGGAATCGACCTTATCTCAGGCTGAAAACGCGTTTTCTGCATTGTGCCATAACTTTACAGGGAAGCTTCAGAACATGAAATTTTAACCTCCCACTATAGCAGAATGGGTCTTTCTACTAGTTGCACATCAAATCTAAGCTGTCTGAAGTGTTTTTCTAAAGTTATCAACATTCTTATGTTTGGCGTTCCAGAATCAACCTTATCTCAGGCTGAAAACGCGTTTTACGCATTGTGCCATAACTTTGCAGGAAAGCTTCAGAACATGAAATTTTCAACTCCCATTATAGCAGAAAGGGTCTTTCTAGTAGTTGCACATCAAATCTAAGCTGTCTGAAGTGTTTTTCCAAAGTTATCAATATTTTTATGTTTGGCGTTCCGGAATCGACCTTATCTCAGGCTGAAAACGCGTTTCCCGCATTGTGGCATCACTTTGTAGGGAAGCTTCAGAACATGAAATTTTCACCTCCCACTGTAGCAGAAAGGGTCTTTCTACTAGTTGCACATCAAATCTAAGCTGTCTGAAGTGTTTTTCCAAAGTTATCAACATTTTTATGTTTGGCGTTCTGGAAACCACCTTATCTCAGGCTGAAAACGCGTTTTCTGCATTGTGCCATAACTTTGCAGGGAGACTTCAGAACATGAAATTTTCTCCTCCCACTATAGCAGAAAGGGTATTTCTAGTAGTTGCACATCAAATCAAAGCTGTCTGAAGTGTATTTCCAAAGTTATCAACATTTTTATGTTTGGCGTTCTGGTACCCACCTTATCTCAGGCTGAAAACGCGTTTTCTGCATTGTGCCATAACTTTGCAGGGAAGCTTTAGAACATGAAATTTTCACCTCCCACTATAGCAGAAAGGGCATTTCTAGTAGTTGCACATCAAATCTAAGCTTTCTGCAGAGTTTTTCCTGAGTTATCAACATTTTTATGTTTGGCGTTCTGAAATCAACCTCATTTCAGGCTGAAAACGCGTTTTACGCATTGTGCCATAACTTTGGAGGGAAGCTTCAGAACATGATATTTTCACCTCCCACTATAGCAGAAAGGGTCTTTCTCATAGTTGCACATCAAATCTAAGCTGTCTGAAGTGTTTTTCGAAAGTTTTCAACATTTTTATGTTTGGTGTTCCTGAATCGACCTTATCTCTGGCCGAAAACGCGTTTTCTGCATTGTGCCATAACTTTGCAGGGAAGCTTCAAAACATGAAAATTTCACCTCCCACAATAGCAGAAAGGGTCTTTCGAGTAGGTGCACATCAAATCAAAGGTGTTTGAAGTGTTTTTCCAAAGTTATCAACACTTTTATGTTTGGCGTTCCGGAATCGACCTTATCTCAGGCTGAAAACACGATTTACGCATTGTGCCATAACTTTGCAGGGAAGCTTCAGAACATGGAATTTTCATATCCCACTATATCAGAAAGGGTCTTTCCAGTAGTCTCAAATCAAATCTAAGCTGTCTGAAGTGTTTTACCAAAGTTATCAACATTTTTATTTTTGGCGCTCCGGAATCGACCTTATCTCAGGCTGAAAACGCGTTTTCTGCATTGTGCCATAACTTTGCAGGGAAGCTTCAGAACATGAAATTTTAACCTCCCACTATAGCAGAATGGGTCATTCTACTAGTTGCACATCAAATCTTAGCTGTCTGAAGTGATTTTCCAAAGTTATCAACATTTTTATGTTTGGCGTTCTGGAAACCACCTTATCTCAGGCTGAAAACAGGTTTTTTGCATTGTGCCATAACTTTGCAGGGAAGCTTCAGAACATGAAATTTTCACCTCCCACTATAGCAGAAAGGGTCTTTCTAGTAGTTGCACATCAAATCTAAGCTGTCTGAAGTGTTTTTCCAAAGTTATCAACATTTTTATCTTTGGCGTACTGGAACCCACCTTATCTCAGGCTGAAAACGCATTTTCTGCATTGTGCCATAACTTTGCAGGGAGACTTCAGAACATGAAATTTTCTCCTCCCACTATAGCAGAAAGGGTATTTCTAGTAGTTGCACATCAAATCTAAGCTGTCTGAAGTGTATTTCCAAAGTTATCAACATTTTTATGTTTGGCGTTTTGGTACCCACCTTATCTCAGGCAGAAAACGCGTTTTCTGCATTGTGCCATAACTTTGCAGGGAAGCTTTAGAACATGAAATTTTCACCTCCCACTACAGCAGAAAGGGCATTTCTAGTAGTTGCACATCAAACCTAAGCTGTCTGTAGAGTTTTTCCTGAGTTATCAACATTTTTATGTTTGGCGTTCTGAAATCAACCTCATCTCAGGCTGAAAACGCGTTTTACGCATTGTGCCATAACTTTGCAGGGAAGCTTCAGAACATGATATTTTCACCTCCCACTATAGCAGAAAGGGTCTTTCTCGTAGTTGCACATCAAATCCAAGCTGTCTGAAGTGTTTTTCGAAAGTTTTCAACATTTTTATGTTTGGTGTTCCTGAATCGACCTTATCTCAGGCCGAAAACGCGTTTTCTGCATTGTGCCATAACTTTGCAGGGAAGCTTCAGAACATGAAAATTTCACCTCCCACTATAGCAGAAAGGGTCTTTCGAGTAAGTGCACATCAAATCAAAGCTGTTTGAAGTGTTTTTCCAAAGTTATCAACACTTTTATGTTTGGCGCTCCGGAATCGACCTTATCTCAGGCTGAAAACGCGTTTTCTACATTGTGCCATAACTTTGCAGGGAAGCTTCAGAACATGAAATTTTTACCTCCCACTGTAGCAGAAAGGGTCTTTCTAGTAGTTGCACATCAAATCTAAGCTGTCGAAAGTGTTTTTCCAAAGTTATCAAAATTTTTATGTTTGGCGTTCTGGTACCCACCTTATCTCAGGCTGAAAACGCGTTTTCTGCATTGTGCCATAACTTTGCAGGGAAGCTTTAGAACATGAAATTTTCACCTCCCACTAGAGCAGAAAGGGTCTTTCTAGTAGTTGCACATCAAATCTAAGCTGTCTGAAGTGTTTTTCTAAAGTTATCAACATTCTTATGTTTGGCGTTCCGGAATCAACCTTATCTCAGGCTGAAAACGCGTTTTACGCATTGTGCCATAACTTTGCAGGAAAGCTTCAGAACATGAAATTTTCAACTCCCAATATAGCAGAAAGGGTCTTTCTAGTAGTTGCACATCAAATCTAAGCTGTCTGAAGTGTTTTTCTAAAGTTATCAACATTCTTATGTTTGGCGTTCCAGAATCAACCTTATCTCAGGCTGAAAACGCGTTTTACGCATTGTGCCATAACTTTGCAGGAAAGCTTCAGAACATGAAATTTTCAACTCCCATTATAGCAGAAAGGGTCTTTCTAGTAGTTGCACATCAAATCTAAGCTGTCTGAAGTGTTTTTCCAAAGTTATCAATATTTTTATGTTTGGCGTTCCGGAATCGACCTTATCTCAAGCTGAAAACGCGTTTCCCGCATTGTGGCATCACTTTGTTGGGAAGCTTCAGAACATGAAATTTTCACCTCCCACTGTAGCAGAAAGGGTCTTTCTACTAGTTGCACATCAAATCTAAGCTGTCTGAAGTGTTTTTCCAAAGTTATCAACATTTTTATGTTTGGCGTTCTGGAAACCACCTTATCTCAGGCTGAAAACGCGTTTTCTGCATTGTGCCATAACTTTGCAGGGAGACTTCAGAACATGAAATTTTCTCCTCCCACTATAGCAGAAAGGGTATTTCTAGTAGTTGCACATCAAATCAAAGCTGTCTGAAGTGTATTTCCAAAGTTATCAACATTTTTATGTTTGGCGTTCTGGTACCCACCTTATCTCAGGCTGAAAACGCGTTTTCTGCATTGTGCCATAACTTTGCAGGGAAGCTTTAGAACATGAAATTTTCACCTCCCACTATAGCAGAAAGGGTATTTCTAGTAGTTGCACATCAAATCTAAGCTTTCTGCAGAGTTTTTCCTGAGTTATCAACATTTTTATGTTTGGCGTTCTGAAATCAACCTCATTTCAGGCTGAAAACGCGTTTTACGCATTGTGCCATAACTTTGCAGGGAAGCTTTAGAACATGAAATTTTCACCTCCCACTACAGCAGAAAGGGCATTTCTAGTAGTTGCACATCAAACCTAAGCTGTCTGTAGAGTTTTTCCTGAGTTATCAACATTTTTATGTTTGGCGTTCTGAAATCAACCTCATCTCAGGCTGAAAACGCGTTTTACGCATTGTGCCATAACTTTGCAGGGAAGCTTCAGAACATGATATTTTCACCTCCCACTATAGCAGAAAGGGTCTTTCTCGTAGTTGCACATCAAATCCAAGCTGTCTGAAGTGTTTTTCGAAAGTTTTCAACATTTTTATGTTTGGTGTTCCTGAATCGACCTTATCTCAGGCCGAAAACGCGTTTTCTGCATTGTGCCATAACTTTGCAGGGAAGCTTCAGAACATGAAAATTTCACCTCCCACTATAGCAGAAAGGGTCTTTCGAGTAAGTGCACATCAAATCAAAGCTGTTTGAAGTGTTTTTCCAAAGTTATCAACACTTTTATGTTTGGCGCTCCGGAATCGACCTTATCTCAGGCTGAAAACGCGTTTTCTGCATTGTGCCATAACTTTGCAGGGAAGCTTCAGAACATGAAATTTTTACCTCCCACTGTAGCAGAAAGGGTCTTTCTAGTAGTTGCACATCAAATCTAAGCTGTCGAAAGTGTTTTTCCAAAGTTATCAAAATTTTTATGTTTGGCGTTCTGGTACCCACCTTATCTCAGGCTGAAAACGCGTTTTCTGCATTGTGCCATAACTTTGCAGGGAAGCTTTAGAACATGAAATTTTCACCTCCCACTAGAGCAGAAAGGGTCTTTCTAGTAGTTGCACATCAAATCTAAGCTGTCTGAAGTGTTTTTCTAAAGTTATCAACATTCTTATGTTTGGCGTTCCGGAATCAACCTTATCTCAGGCTGAAAACGCGTTTTACGCATTGTGCCATAACTTTGCAGGAAAGCTTCAGAACATGAAATTTTCAACTCCCAATATAGCAGAAAGGGTCTTTCTAGTAGTTGCACATCAAATCTAAGCTGTCTGAAGTGTTTTTCTAAAGTTATCAACATTCTTATGTTTGGCGTTCCAGAATCAACCTTATCTCAGGCTGAAAACGCGTTTTACGCATTGTGCCATAACTTTGCAGGAAAGCTTCAGAACATGAAATTTTCAACTCCCATTATAGCAGAAAGGGTCTTTCTAGTAGTTGCACATCAAATCTAAGCTGTCTGAAGTGTTTTTCCAAAGTTATCAATATTTTTATGTTTGGCGTTCCGGAATCGACCTTATCTCAAGCTGAAAACGCGTTTCCCGCATTGTGGCATCACTTTGTTGGGAAGCTTCAGAACATGAAATTTTCACCTCCCACTGTAGCAGAAAGGGTCTTTCTACTAGTTGCACATCAAATCTAAGCTGTCTGAAGTGTTTTTCCAAAGTTATCAACATTTTTATGTTTGGCGTTCTGGAAACCACCTTATCTCAGGCTGAAAACGCGTTTTCTGCATTGTGCCATAACTTTGCAGGGAGACTTCAGAACATGAAATTTTCTCCTCCCACTATAGCAGAAAGGGTATTTCTAGTAGTTGCACATCAAATCAAAGCTGTCTGAAGTGTATTTCCAAAGTTATCAACATTTTTATGTTTGGCGTTCTGGTACCCACCTTATCTCAGGCTGAAAACGCGTTTTCTGCATTGTGCCATAACTTTGCAGGGAAGCTTTAGAACATGAAATTTTCACCTCCCACTATAGCAGAAAGGGTATTTCTAGTAGTTGCACATCAAATCTAAGCTTTCTGCAGAGTTTTTCCTGAGTTATCAACATTTTTATGTTTGGCGTTCTGAAATCAACCTCATTTCTGGCTGAAAACGCGTTTTACGCATTGTGCCATAACTTTGCAGGGAAGCTTCAGAACATGATATTTTCACCTCCCACTATAGCAGAAAGGGTCTTTCTCATAGTTGCACATCAGATCTAAGCTGTCTGAAGTGTTTTTCGAAAGTTTTCAACATTTTTATGTTTGGTGTTCCTGAATCGACCTTATCTCTGGCCGAAAACGCGTTTTCTGCATTGTGCCATAACTTTGCAGGGAAGCTTCAAAACATGAAAATTTCACCTCCCACAATAGCAGAAAGGGTCTTTCGAGTAGGTGCACATCAAATCAAAGGTGTTTGAAGTTTTTTTCCCAAGTTATCAACACTTTTATGTTTGGCGTTCCGGAATCGACCTTATCTCAGGCTGAAAACACGATTTACGCATTGTGCCATAACTTTGCAGGGAAGCTTCAGAACATGGAATTTTCATATCCCACTATATCAGAAAGGGTCTTTCCAGTAGTCTCAAATCAAATCTAAGCTGTCTGAAGTGATTTACCAAAGTTATCAACATTTTTATTTTTGGCGCTCCGGAATCGACCTTATCTCAGGCTGAAAACGCGTTTTCTGCATTGTGCCATAACTTTGCAGGGAAGCTTCAGAACATGAAATTTTAACCTCCCACTATAGCAGAATGGGTCATTCTACTAGTTGCACATCAAATCTTAGCTGTCTGAAGTGATTTTCCAAAGTTATCAACATTTTTATGTTTGGCGTTCTGGAAACCACCTTATCTCAGGCTGAAAACAGGTTTTTTGCATCGTGCCATAACTTTGCAGGGAAGCTTCAGAACATGAAATTTTCACCTCCCACTATAGCAGAAAGGGTCTTTCTAGTAGTTGCACATCAAATCTAAGCTGTCTGAAGTGTTTTTCCAAAGTTATCAACATTTTTATCTTTGGCGTACTGGAACCCACCTTATCTCAGGCTGAAAACGCATTTTCTGCATTGTGCCATAACTTTGCAGGGAGACTTCAGAACATGAAATTTTCTCCTCCCACTATAGCAGAAAGGGTATTTCTAGTAGTTGCACATCAAATCTAAGCTGTCTGAAGTGTATTTCCAAAGTTATCAACATTTTTATGTTTGGCGTTTTGGTACCCACCTTATCTCAGGCAGAAAACGCGTTTTCTGCATTGTGCCATAACTTTGCAGGGAAGCTTTAGAACATGAAATTTTCACCTCCCACTACAGCAGAAAGGGCATTTCTAGTAGTTGCACATCAAACCTAAGCTGTCTGTAGAGTTTTTCCTGAGTTATCAACATTTTTATGTTTGGCGTTCTGAAATCAACCTCATCTCAGGCTGAAAACGCGTTTTACGCATTGTGCCATAACTTTGCAGGGAAGCTTCAGAACATGATATTTTCACCTCCCACTATAGCAGAAAGGGTCTTTCTCGTAGTTGCACATCAAATCCAAGCTGTCTGAAGTGTTTTTCGAAAGTTTTCAACATTTTTATGTTTGGTGTTCCTGAATCGACCTTATCTCAGGCCGAAAACGCGTTTTCTGCATTGTGCCATAACTTTGCAGGGAAGCTTCAGAACATGAAAATTTCACCTCCCACTATAGCAGAAAGGGTCTTTCGAGTAAGTGCACATCAAATCAAAGCTGTTTGAAGTGTTTTTCCAAAGTTATCAACACTTTTATGTTTGGCGTTCCGGAATCGACCTTATCTCAGGCTGAAAACACGATTTACGCAATCTGCCATAACTTTGCAGGGAAGCTTCAGGACATGAAATTTTCATATCCCACTTTAGCAGAAAGGGTCTTTCTAGTAGTCTCACATCAAATCTAAGCTGTCTGAAGTGTTTTTCCAAAGTTATCAACATTTTTATGTTTGGCGCTCCGGAATCGACCTTATCTCAGGCTGAAAACGCGTTTTCTGCATTGTGCCATAACTTTGCAGGGAAGCTTTAGAACATGAAATTTTCACCTCCCACTAGAGCAGAAAGGGTCTTTCTAGTAGTTGCACATCAAATCTAAGCTGTCTGAAGTGTTTTTCTAAAGTTATCAACATTCTTATGTTTGGCGTTCCGGAATCAACCTTATCTCAGGCTGAAAACGCGTTTTACGCATTGTGCCATAACTTTGCAGGAAAGCTTCAGAACATGAAATTTTCAACTCCCAATATAGCAGAAAGGGTCTTTCTAGTAGTTGCACATCAAATCTAAGCTGTCTGAAGTGTTTTTCCAAAGTTATCAATATTTTTATGTTTGGCGTTCCGGAATCGACCTTATCTCAGGCTGAAAACGCGTTTCCTGCATTGTGGCATAACTTTGTAGGGAAGCTTCAGAACATGAAATTTTCACCTCCCACTGTAGCAGAAAGGGTCTTTCTAATAGTTGCACAACAAATCTAAGCTGTCTGAAGTGTCTTTCCAAAGTTATCAACATTTTTACGTTTGGCGTTCCGGAACCCACCTTATCTCAAGCTGAAAACGTGTTTTCTGCATTGTGCAATAACTTTGCAGGGAAGCTTCAGAACATGAAATGTTCACAACCCACTGTAGCAGAAAGGGTCTTTCTAGTAGTTGCACATCAAATCTAAGATGTCTGAAGTGTTTTTCGAAAGTTATCAACATTTTTATGTTTGGCGTTCCAGAATCGACATTATCTCAGGGTGAAAACGCGTTGTCTGCATTGTGCCATAACTTTGCATGGAAGCTTCCGAACATGAAATTTTAACCTCCCACTATAGCAGAAAGGGTCTTTCTAGTAGTTGCACAACAAATCTAAGCTGTCTGATGTGTTTTTCCAAAGTTATCAACATTTTTATGTTTGGCGTTTCGGAATCGACCTTATGTCCGGCTGAAAACGCGTTTTCTCCATTGTGCCATAACTTTGCAGGGAAGCTTCAGAACATGGAATGTTCACCTCCCACTATAGCAGAAAGGGTCTTTCTAGTAGTTGCACATCAAATCTAAGTTGTCTGAAGTGTTTTTCGAAAGTTTTCAACATTTTTATGTTTGATGTTCCTGAATCGACCTTATCTCAGGCTGAAAACGCGTTTTCTGCATTGTGCCATAACTTTGCAGGGAATCTTCAGAACATGAAATTTTCACCTCTCACTACAGCAGAAAGGGTCTTTCTAGTAGTTGCACATCAAATCTAAGCTGTCTGAAATGTTTTTCCAAAGTTATCAACATTTTTACGTTTGGCGTTCCGGAATAGACCTTATGTTAGGCTGAAAACGCGATTTACACATTGTGCAATAACTTTGCAGGGAAGCTTCAGAACATGAAATGTTCACCTCCCACTATAGCAGAAAGGGTCTTTTTAGTAGTTGCAGATCAAATCTAAGCTGTCTGATGTGTTTTTCCAAAGTTATCAACATTTTTATGTTTGGCGTTCCGGAATAGACCTTATGTTAGGCTGAAAACGCGATTTACACATTGTGCAATAACTTTGCAGGGAAGCTTCAGAACATGAAATGTTCACCTCCCACTATAGCAGAAAAGGTCTTTCTAGAAGTTGCACATCAAATGTAAGCTGTCTGAAGTGTTCTTCCAAAGTTATGAACATTTTTATGTTTATCGTTCGGGAATCAACCTTATCTCAGTCTGAAAAGGCGTTTTCTGCATTGTGCCATAACTTTGCAAGGAAGCTTCAGGACATGAAATTTTCACCTCCCACAATTGCTGAAAGGGTCTTTCTAGTAGTTGCACATCAAATCTAAGCTGTCTGAAGTTTTTTTCCAAGGTTATCAACATTTTTATGATTGGCGTTCCGGAATCGACCTTATCTAAAGCTGAAAACGCGTTTTCTGCATTGTGCCATAAATTTGCAGGGAAGCTTCAGAACATGAAATGTTCACCTCCCACTATAGCAGAAAGGGTGTTCCTAGTAGTTGCACATCAAATCTCAGCTGGCTGAAGTGTTTTTCGAAAGTTATCAACATTTTTATGTTTGGCGTTCCGGAATCGACCTTATCTTAGGCTGAAAACGCGTTTTACGCATTGTGCCATAACTTCTCAGGGAAGCTTCAGAACATGAAATTTTCACCTCCCACTATAGCAGAAAGGGTCTTTCTAGTAGTTGCACATCAAATTTAAGCTGTCTGAAGTGTTTTTCGAAAGTTATCAACATTTTTATGTTTGGCATTCCAGAATCGATCTTATTCAGGCTGAAAACGAGTTGTCTGCATTGTGCCATAACTTTGCATGGAAGCTTCCAAACATGAAATTTAAACCTCCCACTATAGCAGAAAGGGGTCTTTCTCGTAGTTGCACATCAAATTTAAGCTGTCTGAAGTGTTTTTCGAAAGTTATCAACATTTTTATGTTTGGTGTTCCGGAACCCACCTCATCTCAAGCTGAAAACGCGTTTTCTGCATTGTGCCATAACTTTGCAGGGAAGCTTCAGAACATGAAATGTTCACCTCCCACTATAGCAGAAAGGGTCTTTCTCGTAGTTGCACATCAAATCTAAGTTGTCTGAAGTGTTTTTCGAAAGTTTTCAACATTTTTATGTTTGGCGTTCCGGAACCCACCATATCTCAAGCTGAAAACGCGTTTTCTGCATTGTGCCATAACTTTGGAGGGAAGCTTATGAACATGAAATTTTGACCTCCCAATATAGCAGAAAGGGTCTTTCTAGTAGATGCACATCAAATCTAAGCTGACTGAAGTGTTTTTCGAAAGTTATCAACGTTTTTATGTTTGGCGTTCCGGAACCCACCATATCTCAAGCTGAAAACGCGTTTTTTGCATTGTGCCATAACTTTGCAGGGAAGCTTCAGAACATGAAATGTTCACCTCCCACTATAGCAGAAAGGGTTTTTCTAATAGTTGCTCATCAAATCTTAGCTGTCTGAAGTGTTTTTCCAAAGTTATCAACATTTTATGTATGGCGTTCCGGAACCCACCTTATCTCAGGCTGAAAACAGGTTTTCTGCATTGTGCCATAACTTTGCAGGGAGACTTCAGAACATGAAATGTTCGCCTCCCACAATAGCAGATAGGGTCTTTCTAGTAGTTGCACATCAAATCTAAGCTGTCTGCAGAGTTTTTCCTGAGTTATCAACATTTTTATGTTTGGCGTTCTGAAGTCAACCTCATTTCAGGCTGAAAACGCGTTTTACGCATTGTGCCATAACTTTGCAGGGAAGCTTCAGAACATGATATTTTCACCTCCCACTATAGCAGAAAGGGTCTTTCTCATAGTTGCACATCAAATCTAAGCTGTCTGAAGTGTTTTTCGAAAGTTTTCAACATTTTTATGTTTGGTGTTCCTCAATCGACCTTATCTCTGGCCGAAAACGCGTTTTCTGCATTGTGCCATAACTTTGCAGGGATGCTTCAAAACATGAAAATTTCACCTCCCACAATAGCAGAAAGGGTCTTTCGAGTAGGTGCACATCAAATCAAAGCTGTTTGAAGTGTTTTTCCAAAGTTATCAACACTTTTATGTTTGGCGTTTCGGAATCGACCTTATCTCAGGCTGAAAACACGATTTACGCATTGTGCCATAACTTTGCAGGGAAGCTTCAGAACATGAAATTTTCATATCCCACTATATCAGAAAGGGTCTTTCTAGTAGTCTCACATCAAATCTAAGCTGTCTGAAGTGTTTTTCCAAAGTTATCAACATTTTTAAGTTTGGCGCTCCGGAATCGACCTTATCTCAGGCTGAAAACGCGTTTTCTGCATTGTGCCATAACTTTGCAGGGAAGTTTCAGAACATGAAGTTTTAACCTCCCACTATAGCAGAATGGGCCTTTCTACTAGTTGCACATCAAATCTAAGCTGTCTGAAGTGTTTTTCCAAAGTTATCAACATTTTTATGTTTGGCGTTCTGGAAACCACCTTATCTCAGGCTGAAAACAGGTTTTTTTGCATTGTGCCATAACATTGCAGGGAAGCTTCAGAACATGAAATTTTCACCTCCCACTATAGCAGAAAGGGTCTTTCTAGTAGTTGCACATCAAATCTAAGCTGTCTGAAGTGTTTTTCCAAAGTTATCAACAATTTTATGTTTGGCGTACTGGAACCCACCTTATCTCAGGCTGAAAACGCATTTTCTGCATTGTGCCATAACTTTGCAGGGAGACTTCAGAACATGAAATTTTCTCCTCCCACTATAGCAGAAAGGGTATTTCTAGTAGTTGCACATCAAATCTAAGCTGTCTGAAGTGTATTTCCAAAGTTATCAACATTTTTATGTTTGGCGTTTTGGTACCCACCTTATCTCAGGCTGAAAACGCGTTTTCTGCATTGTGCCATAACTTTGCAGGGAAGCTTCAGAATATGATATTTTAACCTCCCACAATAGCAGAAAGGGTCTTTCGAGTAGGTGCACATCAAATCAAAGCTGTTTGAAGTGTTTTTCCAAAGTTATCAACAATTTTATGTTTGGCGTTCCGGAATCGACCTTATCTCAGGCTGAAAACACGATTTACGCATTGTGCCATAACTTTGCAGGGAAGCTTCAGAACATGGAATTTTCATATCCCACTATATCAGAAAGGGTCTTTCTAGTAGTCTCACATCAAACCTAAGCTGTCTGAAGTGTTTTACCAAAGTTATCAACATTTTTATGTTTGGCGCTCCGGAATCGACCTTATCTCAGGCTGAAAACGCGTTTTCTGCATTGTGCCATAACTTTACAGGGAAGCTTCAGAACATGAAATTTTAACCTCCCACTATAGCAGAATGGGTCTTTCTACTAGTTGCACATCAAATCTAAGCTGTCTGAAGTGTTTTTCTAAAGTTATCAACATTCTTATGTTTGGCGTTCCAGAATCAACCTTATCTCAGGCTGAAAACGCGTTTTACGCATTGTGCCATAACTTTGCAGGAAAGCTTCAGAACATGAAATTTTCAACTCCCATTATAGCAGAAAGGGTCTTTCTAGTAGTTGCACATCAAATCTAAGCTGTCTGAAGTGTTTTTCCAAAGTTATCAATATTTTTATGTTTGGCGTTCCGGAATCGACCTTATCTCAGGCTGAAAACGCGTTTCCTGCATTGTGGCATCACTTTGTAGGGAAGCTTCAGAACATGAAATTTTCACCTCCCACTATAGCAGAAAGGGTATTTCTAGTAGTTGCACATCAAATCAAAGCTGTCTGAAGTGTATTTCCAAAGTTATCAACATTTTTATGTTTGGCGTTCTGGTACCCACCTTATCTCAGGCTGAAAACGCGTTTTCTGCATTGTGCCATAACTTTGCAGGGAAGCTTTAGAACATGAAATTTTCACCTCCCACTATAGCAGAAAGGGTATTACTAGTAGTTGCACATCAAATCTAAGCTGTCTGCAGAGTTTTTCCAGAGTTATCAACATTTTTATGTTTGGCGTTCTGAAATCAACCTCATTTCAGGCTGAAAACGCGTTTTACGCATTGTGCCATAACTTTGCAGGGAAGCTTCAGAACATGATATTTTCACCTCCCACTATAGCAGAAAGGGTCTTTCTCATAGTTGCACATCAAATCTAAGCTGTCTGAAGTGTTTTTCGAAAGTTTTCAACATTTTTATGTTTGGTGTTCCTGAATCGACCTTATCTCTGGCCGAAAACGCGTTTTCTGCATTGTGCCATAACTTTGCAGGGAAGCTTCAAAACATGAAAATTTCACCTCCCACAATAGCAGAAAGGGTCTTTCGAGTAGGTGCACATCAAATCAAAGCTGTTTGAAGTGTTTTTCCAAAGTTATCAACACTTTTATGTTTGGCGTTCCGGAATCGACCTTATCTCAGGCTGAAAACACGATTTACGCATTGTGCCATAACTTTGCAGGGAAGCTTCAGAACATGGAATTTTCATATCCCACTATATCAGAAAGGGTCTTTCCAGTAGTCTCACATCAAATCAAAGCTGTCTGAAGTGTATTTCCAAAGTTATCAACATTTTTATGTTTGGCGTTCTGGTACCCACCTTATCTCAGGCTGAAAACGCGTTTTCTGCATTGTGCCATAACTTTACAGGGAAGCTTCAGAACATGAAATTTTAACCTCCCACTATAGCAGAATGGGTCTTTCTACTAGTTGCACATCAAATCTAAGCTGTCTGAAGTGTTTTTCTAAAGTTATCAACATTCTTATGTTTGGCGTTCTGAAATCAACCTCATTTCAGGCTGAAAACGCGTTTTACGCATTGTGCCATAACTTTGCAGGGAAGCTTCAGAACATGATATTTTCACCTCCCACTATAGCAGAAAGGGTCTTTCTCATAGTTGCACATCAAATCTAAGCTGTCTGAAGTGTTTTTCGAAAGTTTTCAACATTTTTATGTTTGGTGTTCCTGAATCGACCTTATCTCTGGCCGAAAACGCGTTTTCTGCATTGTGCCATAACTTTGCAGGGAAGCTTCAAAACATGAAAATTTCACCTCCCACAATAGCAGAAAGGGTCTTTCGAGTAGGTGCACATCAAATCAAAGCTGTTTGAAGTGTTTTTCCAAAGTTATCAACACTTTTATGTTTGGCGTTCCGGAATCGACCTTATCTCAGGCTGAAAACACGATTTACGCATTGTGCCATAACTTTGCAGGGAAGCTTCAGAACATGGAATTTTCATATCCCACTATATCAGAAAGGGTCTTTCCAGTAGTCTCACATCAAATCTAAGCTGTCTGAAGTGATTTACCAAAGTTATCAACATTTTTATTTTTGGCGCTCCGGAATCGACCTGATCTCAGGCTGAAAACGCGGTTTCTGCATTGTGCCATAACTTTGCAGGGAAGCTTCAGAACATGAAATTTTCACCTCCCACTATAGCAGAAAGGGTCTTTCTAGTAGTTGCACATCAAATCTAAGCTGTCTGAAGTGTTTTTCCAAAGTTATCAACATTTTTATCTTTGGCGTACTGGAACCCACCTTATCTCAGGCTGAAAACGCATTTTCTGCATTGTGCCATAACTTTGCAGGGAAGCTTCAGAACATGATATTTTCACCTCCCACTATAGCAGAAAGGGTCTTTCTCATAGTTGCACATCAAATCTAAGCTGTCTGAAGTGTTTTTCGAAAGTTTTCAACATTTTTATGTTTGGTGTTCCTGAATCGACCTTATCTCTGGCCGAAAACGCGTTTTCTGTATTGTGCCATAACTTTGCAGGGAAGCTTCAAAACATGAAAATTTCACCTCCCACAATAGCAGAAAGGGTCTTTCGAGTAGGTGCACATCAAATCAAAGCTGTTTGAAGTGTTTTTCCAAAGTTATCAACACTTTTATGTTTGGCGTTCCGGAATCGACCTTATCTCAGGCTGAAAACACGATTTACGCATTGTGCCATAACTTTGCAGGGAAGCTTCAGAACATGGAATTTTCATATCCCACTATATCAGAAAGGGTCTTTCCAGTAGTCTCACATCAAATCTAAGCTGTCTGAAGTGATTTACCAAAGTTATCAACATTTTTATTTTTGGCGCTCCGGAATCGACCTGATCTCAGGCTGAAAACGCGGTTTCTGCATTGTGCCATAACTTTGCAGGGAAGCTTCAGAACATGAAATTTTCACCTCCCACTATAGCAGAAAGGGTCTTTCTAGTAGTTGCACATCAAATCTAAGCTGTCTGAAGTGTTTTTCCAAAGTTATCAACATTTTTATCTTTGGCGTACTGGAACCCACCTTATCTCAGGCTGAAAACGCATTTTCTGCATTGTGCCATAACTTTGCAGGGAAGCTTCAGAACATGAAATTTTCATATCCCACTATAGCAGAAAGGGTCTTTCTAGTAGTCTCACATCAAATCTAAGCTGTCTGAAGTGTTTTTCCAAAGTTATCAACATTTTTATGTTTGGCGTTCTGAAATCAACCTCATCTCAGCCTGAAAACGGGTTTCACGCATTGTGCCATAACTTTGCAGGAAAGCTTCAGAACATGAAATTTTCACCTCCCACTATAGCAGAAAGGGTCTTTCTCGTAGTTGCACATCAAATCTAAGCTGTCTGAAGTGTTTTTCCAAAGTTATCAACATTTTTTTGTTTGGCGTTCCGGAATCGACCTTATCTCAGGCTAAAAACGTTTTTTACGCTTTGTGCCATAACTTTGCAGGGAAGCTTCAGAAAATTAAAATTTTCACCTCCCACCATAGCAGAAAGGGTTTTTCTAGTAGTTGCACATCAAATCTAAGCTGTTTGAAGTGTTTTTCCAAAGTTATCAACATTTTTATGTTTGGCGTTCCGGAATCAACCTTATCTCCGGCTGAAAACGCATTTTCTGCATTGTGCCATAACTTTGCAGGGAAGCTTCAGAACATGAAATTTTAACCTCCTACTATAGCAGAAAGGGTCCTTCTAGTAGTTGCACATCAAATCTAAGCTGTCTGAAGTGTTTTTCCAAAGTTATCAACATTTTTATGTTTGGCGTTCCGGAATCGACCTTATCTCGGGCTGAAAACGCGTTTTCTGCATTGTGCCATAACTTTGCAGGGAAGCTTCAGATCATGAAATTTTCACCTCCCACTATAGCAGAAAGGGTCTTTCTTGTAGTTGCACATCAAATCTAAGTTGTCTGAAGTGTTTTTCGAAAGCTATCAACATTTTTATGTTTGGCTTTCCGGAAACGACCTTATCTCGGGCTGAAAACACGTTTTCTGCATTTTGCAATAACTTTGAAGGAAAGCTTCAGAACATGAAAGTTTCACCTACCACTATAGCAGAAATTGTCTTTCTAGTAGTTGCACATCAAATATAAGCTGTCTGAAGTGTTTTTCCAAAGTTATCAACATTTTCATGTTTGGCGTTCCGGAACCCACCTCATCTCAGGCTGAAAACGCGTTTTCTGCGTTGTGCCATTACTTTGCAGGGAAGCTTCAGATCATGAAATTTTCACCTCCCACTATAGCAGAAAGGGTCTTTCTTGTAGTTGCACATCAAATCTAAGTTGTCTGAAGTGTTTTTCGAAAGCTATCAACATTTTTATGTTTGGCTTTCCGGAAACGACCTTATCTCGGGCTGAAAACGCGTTTTCTGCATTGTGCCATAACTTTGCAGTGAAGCTTCAGAACATGAAATTTTCACCCCCCACTGTAGCAGAAAGGGTCTTTCTAGTAGTTGCACATCAAATCTAAGCTGTCTGAAGTGTTTTTCCAAAGTTATCAACATTTTATGTTTGGCGTTCCGGAACCCACCTTATCTCAGACAGAAAACGCGTTTTCTGCATTGTTCCTTAACTTTGATGGAAAGCTTCAGAACATGAAAGTTTCACCTACCACTATAGCAGAAATTGTCTTTCTAGTAGTTGCACATCAAATATAAGCTGTCTGAAGTGTTTTTCCAAAGTTATCAACATTTTTATGTTTGGCGTTCCGGAACCCACCTTATCTCAGGCTGAAAAAGGCGTTTTCTGCGTTGTGCCATTACTTTGCAGGGAAGCTTCAGAACATGAAATTTTTACCTCCCACTATAGCAGAAAGGGTCTTTCTAGTAGTTGGACATCAAATCTAAGCAGTCTGAAGTGTTTTTCCAAAGTTATCAACATTTTTATGTTTGGCGTTCCGGAATTGACCTTATCTCAGGATGAAAAATTGTTTTCTGCATTGTGCCATAGCTTTGCAGGGAAGCTTCAGAACATGAAATTTTCACGTCCCAATATAGCAGAAAGGGTCTTTCTAGTAGTAGCACATCAACCGGAATCGACCTTATCTCAGGCTGAAAACGCGTTGTCTGCATTGTGGCATAACTTTGCATGGAAGCTTCCGAACATGAAATTTTAATCTCCCACTATAGCAGAAAGGGTCTTTCTCGTAGTTACACATCAAATCTAAGCTGTCTGAAGTGTTGTTCCAAAGTTATCAACACTTTTATGTTTGGCGTTCTGGAATTGACCTTATGTGAGGCTGAAAACACGTTTTCTGCATTGTGACATAACTTTGCAGGGAAGCTTCAGAACATGAAATTTTCACATCCCACGATAGCAGAAAGGGTCTTTCTAGTAGTTAAACATCAAATCTAAGCTGTCTAAAGAGTTTTTCCAAAGTTATCAACATTTTTATGTTTGGCGTTCCGGAATCGACCTTATCTCAGGCTGAAAACGTGTTTTCCGCATTGTGCCATAACTTTGAGAGGAAGCTTCAGAACATGAAATTTTAAACTTCCACTATAGCAGAAAAGGTCTTTCTGGTAGTTGCACATCAAATCTAAGCTGTCTGAAGTGTTTTTCCAAACTTTTCAACATTTTTGCGTTTGGCGTTCGGGAACCCACCTTATCTCAAGCTGAAAACGCGTTTTCTGCATTGTGCCATAACTTTGCAGGAAACTTCAGAATATGAAATTTTAACCTCCCACTATTGCAGAAATGGTCTTTCTAGTAGTTGCACATCAAATCTAAGCTGTCTGAAGTGTTTTTCCAAAGTTATCTACATTTTCATGTTTGGCGTTCCGGAAACGACCTTATCTCAGGCTGAAAACGCGTGATACGAATTGTGCCATAACTTTGCATAAAGCTTCAGAACATGAAATTTTCACCACCCACTATAGCAGAAAGGGTCTTTCTAGTAGTTGCAGATCAAATCTAAGCTGTCTGAAATGTTTTTCCAAAGTTATCAACATTTTTATGTTTGCCGTTCTGGAACCCACCTTATCTCAGTCTGAAAACGTGTTTTCTGCATTGTGCCATAACTTTGCAGGGAAACCGCAGAACATGAAATTTTTACCTACCGCTATAGAAGAAAAGGTCTTTCTAGTAGTTGCACATCAAATCTAAGCAGTCTGAAGTGTCTTTCATAAGTTATCAACATTTTTATGTTTGGTGTTCCGGAATCAACCTTATCTCAGGCTGAAAACGTTTTTTCGGCATTGTGCCATAACTTTGCAGGAAAGCTTCAGAACATGAAATTTTCAATTCCCTCTGAAGCAGAAAGGGTTTTTCTCCTACTTGCACATCAAATCTAAGCTGTCTGAAGTGTTTTTCCAAAGTTATCAACATTTTTATGTTTGACATTCCAGAATCGACGTTATCTCTGGCTGAAAACGCGTTTTCTGCGTTGTGCCATATCTTTGCAGGGAAACTTCAGAACATGAAATTTTCACCTCCCACTATAGCAGAAAGGGTCTTTCTAGTAGTTGCACATCAAATCTAAGCTGTCTGAAGTGTTTTTTCAAAGTTATCATATTTTTATGTTTGGCGTTCCGTAATTGACCTTGTCTCATGCTGAAAACGCGTTTTCTGCATTGTGCCATAACTTTGCAGGGAAGCTTCAGAACATGAAATTTTCAACTCCCTCTATAGCAGAAAGGCTTTTTGCAGTTGTTGCACATCAAATCTAAGCTGTCTGAAGTGTTTTTTCAAAGTTATCATATTTTTATGTTTGGCGTTCCGGAATCGACCTTATCTCAGGCTGAAAACGCGTTTTCTGCATTGTGCCATAACTTTGCAGGGAAGCCTCAGAACATGAAATTTTCACCTCCCACTATAGCAGAAAGGGTTTTTCTAATAGTTGCACACCAAATCTAAGCTGTTTGAAGTGTTTTTCCAAAGTTATCAACATTTTTATGTTTGGCGTTCCGGAACCCACCTTATCTCAGGCTGTAAAAGCATTTTCTGCATTGTGCCATAACTTTGGAGGGAAGCTTCAGAACATGAAATTTTAACCTGCCACTATAGCAGAAAGGGTCCTTCTCGTAGTTGCACATCAAATCTAAGCTGTCTGAAGTGTTTTTTCAAAGTTATCAACATTTTTATGTTTGGCGTTCCGGAATCGACCTTATCTCAGGCTGAAAACGCGTTTTACGCATTGTGCCATAACTTTGCATAAAGCTTCAGAACATTACATTTTCACATCCCACTAAAGCAGAAAGGGTCTTTCTAGTAGTTGCACATCAAATCTAAGCTGTCTGAAGTGTATTTCAAAAGTTATCATATTTTTTATGTTTGGCGTTCCTGAATCGACCTTATCTCAGGCTGAAAACGCGTTTTCTGCATTGTGCCATAACTTTGCAGGGAAGCCTCAGAACATGAAATTTTCACCTCCCACTATAGCAGAAAGGGTTTTTCTAATAGTTGCACATCAAATCTAAGCTGTTTGAAGTGTTTTTCCAAAGTTATCAACATTTTTATGTTTGGCGTTCCGGAACCCACCTTATCTCAGGCTGTAAAAGCATTTTCTGCATTGTGCCATAACTTTGGAGGGAAGCTTCAGAACATGAAATTTTAACCTGCAACTATAGCAGAAAGGGTCCTTCTAGTAGTTGCACATCAAATCTAACCTGTCTGAAGTGTTTTTCCAAAGTTATCAACATTCTTATGTTTGGCGTTCCAGAATCGACCTTATCTCAGGCTGAAAACACGTTTTCTGCATTGTGCCATAACTTTGCAGGGAAGCTTCGGAACATGAAATTTTCAACTCCCACGACAGCAGAAAGGGTCTTTCTAGTAGTTGCACGTCAAATCTAAGCTGTCTGAAGTGTTTTTCCAAAGTTATCAACATTTTTATGTTTGGCATTCCAGAATCGACCTTATCTCTGGCTGAAAACGCGTTTTCTGCATTGTGCCATAACTTTGCAGGGAAGCTTCAGAACATGAAAATTTCAACTCCCACTACAGCAGAAAGGGTCTTTCTAGTAGTTGCACGTCAAATCTAAGCTGTCTGAAGTGTTTTTCCAAAGTTATCAACATTTTTATACTTGGCATTCCAGAATCGACCTTATCTCTGGCTGAAAAGGCGTTTTCTGCATTGTGATATAACTTTGCAGGGAAGCTTCAGAACATGAAATTTTCACATCCCACTATAGCAAAAAGGGTCTTTCTAGTAATTGCACATCAAATCTAGGCTGTCTGAAGTGTTTTTCCAAAGTTATCAACATTTTTATCTTTGGCGTTCCGGAACCCACCTTATCTCAGGCTGAAAACGCGTTTTCTGCATTGTGCCATAACTTTGCAGGGAAGCTTCAGAACATGAAATTTTCAACTCCCACTATAGCAGAAAGGGACTTTCTAGTAGTTGCACATCAAATCTAAGCAGTCTGAAGAGTTTTTCCAAAGTTATCAACATTTTTATGTTTGGCGTTCCGGAATCGACCTTATCTCTGGCTGAAAACGCGTTTTCGGAATTGTGCCATAACTTGGCAGGGAAGCTTCAGAACATGAAATTTCCACCTCCCACTATAGCAGAAAGGGTCTTTCTAGTAGTTGCACATCAAATCTAAGCTGTCTGATATGTTTTTCCAAAGTTATCAACATTTTTATGTTTGGCGTTCCGGAATCGACCTTATCTCAGACTGAAAACGCGTTTTACGCATTTTGCCATAACTTTGGAGGGAAGCTTCAGAACATCGAATTTTCACCACCCACTATATCAGAAAGGGTCTTTTGTAGTAGTTGCACATCAAATCTAAGCTGTCTGAAGTGTTTTTCCAAAGTTATCCGCAATTTAATGTTTGGCGTTCCGTAATCGACCTTATCTCAGGCTGAAAACGCGTTTTACACATTGTGCAATAACTTTCCAGGGAAGCTTCAGAACATCGAATTTTCACCGACCACGATAGCAGAAAGGGTCTTTCTAGTAGTTGCACATCAAATCTAAGCTGTCTGAAGTGTTTTTCCAAAGTTATCAACATTTTTATATTTGGCGTTCCTGAATCGACCTTATCTCAGGCTGAAAACGCGTTTTCTGCATTGTGCCATAACTTTGCAGGGAAGCTTCAGAACATGAAATTTTCACCTCCCACTATAGCAGAAAGGGTCTTTCTAGTAGTTGCACATCAAATCTAAGCTGTCTGAAGTGTTTTTCCAAAGTTATCAACAATTTTATGTTTGGCGTACTGGAACCCACCTTATCTCAGGCTGAAAACGCATTTTCTGCATTGTGCCATAACTTTGCAGGGAGACTTCAGAACATGAAATTTTCTCCTCCCACTATAGCAGAAAGGTTATTTCTAGTAGTTGCACATCAAATCTAAGCTGTCTGAAGTGTATTTCCAAAGTTATCAACATTTTTATGTTTGGCGTTTTGGTACCCACCTTATCTCAGGCTGAAAACGCGTTTTCTGCATTGTGCCATAACTTTGCAGGGAGACTTCAGAACATGAAATTTTCACCTCCCACTATAGCAGAAAGGGTATTTCTAGTAGTTGCACATCAAACCTAAGCTGTCTGTAGAGTTTTTCCTGAGTTATCAACATTTTTATGTTTGGCGTTCTGAAATTAACCTCATCTCAGGCTGAAAACGCGTTTTACGCATTGTGCCATAACTTTGCAGGGAAGCTTCAGAACATGATATTTTCACCTCCCACTATAGCAGAAAGGGTCTTTCTCGTAGTTGCACATCAAATCTAAGCTGTCTGAAGTGTTTTTCCAAAGTTATCAACATTTTTATGTTTGGCGCTCCGGAATCGACCTTATCTCAGGCTGAAAACGCGTTTTCTGCATTGTGCCATAACTTTGCAGGGAAGCTTCAGAATATGATATTTTTACCTCCCACAATAGCAGAAAGGGTCTTTCGAGTAGGTGCACATCAAATCAAAGCTGTTTGAAGTGTTTTTCCAAAGTTATCAACACTTTTATGTTTGGCGTTCCGGAATCGACCTTATCTCAGGCTGAAAACACGATTTACGCATTGTGCCATAACTTTGCAGGGAAGCTTCAGAACATGGAATTTTCATATCCCACTATATCAGAAAGGGTCTTTCTAGTAGTCTCACATCAAACCTAAGCTGTCTGAAGTGTTTTACCAAAGTTATCAACATTTTTATGTTTGGCGCTCCGGAATCGACCTTATCTCAGGCTGAAAACGCGTTTTCTGCATTGTGCCATAACTTTACAGGGAAGCTTCAGAACATGAAATTTTAACCTCCCACTATAGCAGAATGGGTCTTTCTACTAGTTGCACATCAAATCTAAGCTGTCTGAAGTGTTTTTCTAAAGTTATCAACATTCTTATGTTTGGCGTTCCAGAATCAACCTTATCTCAGGCTGAAAACGCGTTTTACGCATTGTGCCATAACTTTGCAGGAAAGCTTCAGAACATGAAATTTTCAACTCCCATTATAGCAGAAAGGGTCTTTCTAGTAGTTGCACATCAAATCTAAGCTGTCTGAAGTGTTTTTCCAAAGTTATCAATATTTTTATGTTTGGCGTTCCGGAATCGACCTTATCTCAGGCTGAAAACGCGTTTCCCGCATTGTGGCATCACTTTGTAGGGAAGCTTCAGAACATGAAATTTTCACCTCCCACTGTAGCAGAAAGGGTCTTTCTACTAGTTGCACATCAAATCTAAGCTGTCTGAAGTGTTTTTCCAAAGTTATCAACATTTTTATGTTTGGCGTTCTGGAAACCACCTTATCTCAGGCTGAAAACGCGTTTTCTGCATTGTGCCATAACTTTGCAGGGAGACTTCAGAACATGAAATTTTCTCCTCCCACTATAGCAGAAAGGGTATTTCTAGTAGTTGCACATCAAATCAAAGCTGTCTGAAGTGTATTTCCAAAGTAATCAACATTTTTATGTTTGGCGTACTGGTACCCACCTTATCTCAGGCTGAAAACGCGTTTTCTGCATTGTGCCATAACTTTGCAGGGAAGCTTTAGAACATGAAATTTTCACCTCCCACTATAGCAGAAAGGGTATTTCTAGTAGTTGCACATCAAATCTAAGCTGTCTGCAGAGTTTTTCCTGAGTTATCAACATTTTTATGTTTGGCGTTCTGAAATCAACCTCATTTCAGGCTGAAAACGCGTTTTAGGCATTGTGCCATAACTTTGCAGGGAAGCTTCAGAACATGATATTTTCACCTCCCACTATAGCAGAAAGGGTCTTTCTCATAGTTGCACATCAAATCTAAGCTGTCTGAAGTGTTTTTCGAAAGTTTTCAACATTTTTATGTTTGGTGTTCCTGAATCGACCTTATCTCTGGCCGAAAACGCGTTTTCTGCATTGTGCCATAACTTTGCAGGGAAGCTTCAAAACATGAAAATTTCACCTCCCACAATAGCAGAAAGGGTCTTTCGAGTAGGTGCACATCAAATCAAAGGTGTTTGAAGTGTTTTTCCAAAGTTATCAACACTTTTATGTTTGGCGTTCCGGAATCGACCTTATCTCAGGGTGAAAACACGATTTACGCATTGTGCCATAACTTTGCAGGGAAGCTTCAGAACATGGAATTTTCATATCCCACTATATCAGAAAGGGTCTTTCCAGTAGTCTCACATCAAATCTAAGCTGTCTGAAGTGTTTTACCAAAGTTATCAACATTTTTATTTTTGGCGCTCCGGAATCGACCTTATCTCAGGCTGAAAACGCGTTTTCTGCATTGTGCCATAACTTTACAGGGAAGCTTCAGAACATGAAATTTTAACCTCCCACTATAGCAGAATGGGTCTTTCTACTAGTTGCACATCAAATCTAAGCTGTCTGAAGTGATTTTCCAAAGTTATCAACATTTTTATGTTTGGCGTTCTGGAAACCAGCTTATCTCAGGCTGAAAACAGGTTTTTTGCATTGTGCCATAACTTTGCAGGGAAGCTTCAGAACATGAAATTTTCACCTCCCACTATAGCAGAAAGGGTCTTTCTAGTAGTTGCACATCAAATCTAAGCTGTCTGAAGTGTTTTTCCAAAGTTATCAACACTTTTATGTTTGGCGTTCCGGAATCGACCTTATCTCAGGCTGAAAACACGATTTACGCATTGTGCCATAACTTTGCAGGGAAGCTTCAGAACATGGAATTTTCATATCCCACTATATCAGAAAGGGTCTTTCTAGTAGTCTCACATCAAATCTAAGCTGTCTGAAGTGTTTTTCCAAAGTTATCAACACTTTTATGTTTGGCGTTCCGGAATCGACCTTATCTCAGGCTGAAAACACGATTTACGCATTGTGCCATAACTTTACAGGGAAGCTTCAGAACATGAAATTTTAACCTCCCACTATAGCAGAATGGGTCTTTCTAGTAGTTGCACATCAAATCTAAGCTGTCTGAAGTGTTTTTCTAAAGTTATCAACATTCTTATGTTTGGCGTTCCAGAATCAACCTTATCTCAGGCTGAAAACGCGTTTTACGCATTGTGCCATAACTTTGCAGGAAAGCTTCAGAACATGAAATTTTCAACTCCCATTATAGCAGAAAGGGTCTTTCTAGTAGTTGCACATCAAATCTAAGCTGTCTGAAGTGTTTTTCCAAAGTTATCAATATTTTTATGTTTGGCGTTCCGGAATCGACCTTATCTCAGGCTGAAAACGCGTTTCCCGCATTGTGGCATCACTTTGTAGGGAAGCTTCAGAACATGAAATTTTCACCTCCCACTGTAGCAGAAAGGGTCTTTCTACTAGTTGCACATCAAATCTAAGCTGTCTGAAGTGTTTTTCCAAAGTTATCAACATTTTTATGTTTGGCGTTCTGGAAACCACCTTATCTCAGGCTGAAAACGCGTTTTCTGCATTGTGCCATAACTTTGCAGGGAGACTTCAGAACATGGAATTTTCTCCTCCCACTATAGCAGAAAGGGTATTTCTAGTAGTTGCACATCAAATCAAAGCTGTCTGAAGTGTATTTCCAAAGTTATCAACATTTTTATGTTTGGCGTTCTGGTACCCACCTTATCTCAGGCTGAAAACGCGTTTTCTGCATTGTGCCATAACTTTGCAGGGAAGCTTTAGAACATGAAATTTTCACCTCCCACTATAGCAGAAAGGGTATTTCTAGTAGTTGCACATCAAATCTAAGCTGTCTGCAGAGTTTTTCCTGAGTTATCAACATTTTTATGTTTGGCATTCTGAAATCAACCTCATTTCAGGCTGAAAACGCGTTTTACGCATTGTGCCATAACTTTGCAGGGAAGCTTCAGAACATGATATTTTCACCTCCCACTATAGCAGAAAGGGTCTTTCTCATAGTTGCACATCAAATCTAAGCTGTCTGAAGTGTTTTTCGAAAGTTTTCAACATTTTTATGTTTGGTGTTCCTGAATCGACCTTATCTCTGGCCGAAAACGCGTTTTCTGCATTGTGCCATAACTTTGCAGGGAAGCTTCAAAACATGAAAATTTCAACTCCCACAATAGCAGAAAGGGTCTTTCGAGTAGGTGCACATCAAATCAAAGGTGTTTGAAGTGTTTTTCCAAAGTTATCAACACTTTTATGTTTGGCGTTCCGGAATCGACCTTATCTCAGGCTGAAAACACGATTTACGCATTGTGCCATAACTTTGCAGAGAAGCTTCAGAACATGGAATTTTCATATCCCACTATATCAGAAAGGGTCTTTCCAGTAGTCTCAAATCAAATCTAAGCTGTCTGAAGTGTTTTACCAAAGTTATCAACATTTTTATTTTTGGCGCTCCGGAATCGACCTTATCTCAGGCTGAAAACGCGTTTTCTGCAATGTGCCATAACTTTGCAGGGAAGCTTCAGAACATGAAATTTTAACCTCCCACTATAGCAGAATGGGTCATTCTACTAGTTGCACATCAAATCTTAGCTGTCTGAAGTGATTTTCCAAAGTTATCAACATTTTTATGTTTGGCGTTCTGGAAACCACCTTATCTCAGGCTGAAAACAGGTTTTTTGCATTGTGCCATAACTTTGCAGGGAAGCTTCAGAACATGAAATTTTCACCTCCCACTATAGCAGAAAGGGTCTTTCTAGTAGTTGCACATCAAATCTAAGCTGTCTGAAGTGTTTTTCCAAAGTTATCAACATTTTTATCTTTGGCGTACTGGAACCCACCTTATCTCAGGCTGAAAACGCATTTTCTGCATTGTGCCATAACTTTGCAGGGAGACTTCAGAACATGAAATTTTCTCCTCCCACTATAGCAGAAAGGGTATTTCTAGTAGTTGCACATCAAATCTAAGCTGTCTGAAGTGTATTTCCAAAGTTATCAACATTTTTATGTTTGGCGTTTTGGTACCCACCTTATCTCAGGCAGAAAACGCGTTTTCTGCATTGTGCCATAACTTTGCAGGGAAGCTTTAGAACATGAAATTTTCACCTCCCACTACAGCAGAAAGGGCATTTCTAGTAGTTGCACATCAAACCTAAGCTGTCTGTAGAGTTTTTCCTGAGTTATCAACATTTTTATGTTTGGCGTTCTGAAATCAACCTCATCTCAGGCTGAATACGCGTTTTACGCATTGTGCCATAACTTTGCAGGGAAGCTTCAGAACATGATATTTTCACCTCCCACTATAGCAGAAAGGGTCTTTCTCGTAGTTGCACATCAAATCCAAGCTGTCTGAAGTGTTTTTCGAAAGTTTTCAACATTTTTATGTTTGGTGTTCCTGAATCGACCTTATCTCAGGCCGAAAACGCGTTTTCTGCATTGTGCCATAACTTTGCAGGGAAGCTTCAGAACATGAAATTTTCATATCCCACTATAGCAGAAAGGGTCTTTCTAGTAGTCTCACATCAAATCTAAGCTGTCTGAAGTGTTTTTCCAAAGTTATCAACATTTTTATGTTTGGCGTTCTGAAATCAACCTCATCTCAGGCTGAAAACGCGTTTTACGCATTGTGCCATAACTTTGCAGGGAAGCTTCAGAACATGATATTTTCACCTCCCACTATAGCAGAAAGGGTCTTTCTCGTAGTTGCACATCAAATCTAAGCTGTCTGAAGTGTTTTTCCAAAGTTATCAACATTTTTATGTTTGGCGCTCCGGAATCGACCTTATCTCAGGCTGAAAACGCGTTTTCTGCATTGTGCCATAACTTTGCAGGGAAGCTTCAGAATATGAAATTTTTACCTCCCACTATAGCAGAAAGGGTCTTTCTAGTAGGTGCACATCAAATCTAAGCTGTCGAAAGTGTTTTTCCAAAGTTATCAACATTTTTATATTTGGCGTTTCGGAATCGACCTTATCTCCGGCTGAAAACGCGTTTTCTGCATTGAGCCATAACTTTGCAGGGAAGTTTCAGAACATGAAATTTTCATATCCCACTATAGCAGAAAGGGTCTTTCTAGTAGTCTCACATCAAATCTAAGCTGTCTGTACAGTTTTTCCTGAGTTATCAACATTTTTATGTTTGGCGTTCTGAAATCAACCTCATCTCAGCCTGAAAACGCGTTTCACGCATTGTGCCATAACTTTGCAGGGAAGCTTCAGAACATGAAATTTTAACATCCCACTATAGCAGAAAGGGTCTTTCTCGTAGTTGCACATCAAATCTAAGCTGTCTGAAGTGTTTTTCTAAAGTTATCAACATTCTTATGTTTGTCGTTCCGGAATCAACCTTATCTCAGGCTGAAAACGCGTTTTACGCATTGTGCCATAACTTTGCAGGAAAGCTTCACAACATCAAAATTTCAACTCCCAATATAGCAGAAAGGGTCTTTCTCGTAGTTGCACATCAAATCTAAGCTGTCTGAAGTGTTTTTCCAAAGTTATCAATATTTTTATGTTTGGCGTTCCAGAATCGACCTTATCTCAGGCTGAAAACGCGTTTCCTGCATTGTGGCATAACTTTGTAGGGAAGCTTCAGAACATGAAATTTTCACCTCCCACTGTAGCAGAAAGGGTCTTTCTAGTAGTTGCACATCAAATCTAAGCTGTCTGAAGTGTTTTTCGAAAGTTTTCAACATTTTTATATTTGGTGTTCCTGAATCGACCTTATCTCAGGCCGAAAACGCGTTTTCTGCATTGTGCCATATCTTTGCAGGGAAGCTTCAGAACATGAAAATTTCACCTCCCACTATAGCAGAAAGGGTCTTTCGAGTAAGTGCACATCAAATCAAAGCTGTTTGAAGTGTTTTTCCAAAGTTATCAACACTTTTATGTTTGGCGTTCCGGAATCGACCTTATCTCAGGCTGAAAACACGATTTACGCAATCTGCCATAACTTTGCAGGGAAGCTTCAGGACATGAAATTTTCATATCCCACTTTAGCAGAAAGGGTCTTTCTAGTAGTCTCACATCAAATCTAAGCTGTCGAAAGTGTTTTTCCAAACTTATCAAAATTTTTATGTTTGGCGTTCTGGTACCCATCTTATCTCAGGCTGAAAACGCGTTTTCTGCATTGTGCCATAACTTTGCAGGGAAGCTTTAGAACATGAAATTTTCACCTCCCACTAGAGCAGAAAGGGTCTTTCTAGTAGTTGTACATCAAATCTAAGCTGTCTGAAGTGTTTTTCTAAAGTTATCAACATTCTTATGTTTGGCGTTCCGGAATCAACCTTATCTCAGGCTGAAAACGCGTTTTACGCATTGTGCCATAACTTTGCAGGAAAGCTTCAGAACATGAAATTTTCAACTCCCAATATAGCAGAAAGGGTCTTTCTAGTAGTTGCACATCAAATCTAAGCTGTCTGCAGAGTTTTTCCTGAGTTATCAACATTTTTATGTTTGGCGTTCTGAAATCAACCTCATTTCAGGCTGAAAACGCGTTTTACGCATTGTGCCATAACTTTGCAGGGAAGCTTCAGAACATGATATTTTCACCTCCCACTATAGCAGAAAGGGTCTTTCTCATAGTTGCACATCAAATCTAAGCTGTCTGAAGTGTTTTTCGAAAGTTTTCAACATTTTTATGTTTGGTGTTCCTGAATCGACCTTATCTCTGGCCGAAAACGCGTTTTCTGCATTGTGCCATAACTTTGCAGGGAAGCTTCAAAACATGAAAATTTCACCTCCCACAATAGCAGAAAGGGTCTTTCGAGTAGGTGCACATCAAATCAAAGGTGTTTGAAGTGTTTTTCCAAAGTTATCAACACTTTTATGTTTGGCGTTCCGGAATCGACCTTATCTCAGGCTGAAAACACGATTTACGCATTGTGCCATAACTTTGCAGGGAAGCTTCAGAACATGGAATTTTCATATCCCACTATATCAGAAAGGGTCTTTCCAGTAGTCTCACATCAAATCTAAGCTGTCTGAAGTGTTTTACCAAAGTTATCAACATTTTTATTTTTGGCGCTCCGGAATCGACCTTATCTCAGGCTGAAAACGCGTTTTCTGCATTGTGCCATAACTTTACAGGGAAGCTTCAGAACATGAAATTTTAACCTCCCACTATAGCAGAAAGGGTCTTTCTACTAGTTGCACATCAAATCTAAGCTGTCTGAAGTGATTTTCCAAAGTTATCAACATTTTTATGTTTGGCGTTCTGGAAACCACCTTATCTCAGGCTGAAAACAGGTTTTTTGCATTGTGCCATAACTTTGCAGGGAAGCTTCAGAACATGAAATTTTCACCTCCCACTATAGCAGAAAGGGTCTTTCTAGTAGTTGCACATCAAATCTAAGCTGTCTGAAGTGTTTTTCCAAAGTTATCAACACTTTTATGTTTGGCGTTCCGGAATCGACCTTATCTCAGGCTGAAAACACGATTTACGCATTGTGCCATAACTTTGCAGGGAAGCTTCAGAACATGGAATTTTCATATCCCACTATATCAGAAAGGGTCTTTCTAGTAGTCTCACATCAAACCTAAGCTGTCTGAAGTGTTTTACCAAAGTTATCAACATTTTTATGTTTGGCGCTCCGGAATCGACCTTATCTCAGGCTGAAAACGCGTTTTCTGCATTGTGCCATAACTTTACAGGGAAGCTTCAGAACATGAAATTTTAACCTCCCACTATAGCAGAATGGGTCTTTCTACTAGTTGCACATCAAATCTAAGCTGTCTGAAGTGTTTTTCTAAAGTTATCAACATTCTTATGTTTGGCGTTCCAGAATCAACCTTATCTCAGGCTGAAAACGCGTTTTACGCATTGTGCCATAACTTTGCAGGAAAGCTTCAGAACATGAAATTTTCAACTCCCATTATAGCAGAAAGGGTCTTTCTAGTAGTTGCACATCAAATCTAAGCTGTCTGAAGTGTTTTTCCAAAGTTATCAATATTTTTATGTTTGGCGTTCCGGAATCGACCTTATCTCAGGCTGAAAACGCGTTTCCCGCATTGTGGCATCACTTTGTAGGGAAGCTTCAGAACATGAAATTTTCACCTCCCACTGTAGCAGAAAGGGTCTTTCTACTAGTTGCACATCAAATCTAAGCTGTCTGAAGTGTTTTTCCAAAGTTATCAACATTTTTATGTTTGGCGTTCTGGAAACCACCTTATCTCAGGCTGAAAACGCGTTTTCTGCATTGTGCCATAACTTTGCAGGGAGACTTCAGAACATGAAATTTTCTCCTCCCACTATAGCAGAAAGGGTATTTCTAGTAGTTGCACATCAAATCAAAGCTGTCTGAAGTGTATTTCCAAAGTTATCAACATTTTTATGTTTGGCGTTCTGGTACCCACCTTATCTCAGGCTGAAAACGCGTTTTCTGCATTGTGCCATAACTTTGCAGGGAAGCTTTAGAACATGAAATTTTCACCTCCCACTATAGCAGAAAGGGCATTTCTAGTAGTTGCACATCAAATCTAAGCTTTCTGCAGAGTTTTTCCTGAGTTATCAACATTTTTATGTTTGGCGTTCTGAAATCAACCTCATTTCAGGCTGAAAACGCGTTTTACGCATTGTGCCATAACTTTGGAGGGAAGCTTCAGAACATGATATTTTCACCTCCCACTATAGCAGAAAGGGTCTTTCTCATAGTTGCACATCAAATCTAAGCTGTCTGAAGTGTTTTTCGAAAGTTTTCAACATTTTTATGTTTGGTGTTCCTGAATCGACCTTATCTCTGGCCGAAAACGCGTTTTCTGCATTGTGCCATAACTTTGCAGGGAAGCTTCAAAACATGAAAATTTCACCTCCCACAATAGCAGAAAGGGTCTTTCGAGTAGGTGCACATCAAATCAAAGGTGTTTGAAGTGTTTTTCCAAAGTTATCAACACTTTTATGTTTGGCGTTCCGGAATCGACCTTATCTCAGGCTGAAAACACGATTTACGCATTGTGCCATAACTTTGCAGGGAAGCTTCAGAACATGGAATTTTCATATCCCACTATATCAGAAAGGGTCTTTCCAGTAGTCTCAAATCAAATCTAAGCTGTCTGAAGTGTTTTACCAAAGTTATCAACATTTTTATTTTTGGCGCTCCGGAATCGACCTTATCTCAGGCTGAAAACGCGTTTTCTGCATTGTGCCATAACTTTGCAGGGAAGCTTCAGAACATGAAATTTTAACCTCCCACTATAGCAGAATGGGTCATTCTACTAGTTGCACATCAAATCTTAGCTGTCTGAAGTGATTTTCCAAAGTTATCAACATTTTTATGTTTGGCGTTCTGGAAACCACCTTATCTCAGGCTGAAAACAGGTTTTTTGCATTGTGCCATAACTTTGCAGGGAAGCTTCAGAACATGAAATTTTCACCTCCCACTATAGCAGAAAGGGTCTTTCTAGTAGTTGCACATCAAATCTAAGCTGTCTGAAGTGTTTTTCCAAAGTTATCAACATTTTTATCTTTGGCGTACTGGAACCCACCTTATCTCAGGCTGAAAACGCATTTTCTGCATTGTGCCATAACTTTGCAGGGAGACTTCAGAACATGAAATTTTCTCCTCCCACTATAGCAGAAAGGGTATTTCTAGTAGTTGCACATCAAATCTAAGCTGTCTGAAGTGTATTTCCAAAGTTATCAACATTTTTATGTTTGGCGTTTTGGTACCCACCTTATCTCAGGCAGAAAACGCGTTTTCTGCATTGTGCCATAACTTTGCAGGGAAGCTTTAGAACATGAAATTTTCACCTCCCACTACAGCAGAAAGGGCATTTCTAGTAGTTGCACATCAAACCTAAGCTGTCTGTAGAGTTTTTCCTGAGTTATCAACATTTTTATGTTTGGCGTTCTGAAATCAACCTCATCTCAGGCTGAAAACGCGTTTTACGCATTGTGCCATAACTTTGCAGGGAAGCTTCAGAACATGATATTTTCACCTCCCACTATAGCAGAAAGGGTCTTTCTCGTAGTTGCACATCAAATCCAAGCTGTCTGAAGTGTTTTTCGAAAGTTTTCAACATTTTTATGTTTGGTGTTCCTGAATCGACCTTATCTCAGGCCGAAAACGCGTTTTCTGCATTGTGCCATAACTTTGCAGGGAAGCTTCAGAACATGAAAATTTCACCTCCCACTATAGCAGAAAGGGTCTTTCGAGTAAGTGCACATCAAATCAAAGCTGTTTGAAGTGTTTTTCCAAAGTTATCAACACTTTTATGTTTGGCGCTCCGGAATCGACCTTATCTCAGGCTGAAAACGCGTTTTCTGCATTGTGCCATAACTTTGCAGGGAAGCTTCAGAACATGAAATTTTTACCTCCCACTGTAGCAGAAAGGGTCTTTCTAGTAGTTGCACATCAAATCTAAGCTGTCGAAAGTGTTTTTCCAAAGTTATCAAAATTTTTATGTTTGGCGTTCTGGTACCCACCTTATCTCAGGCTGAAAACGCGTTTTCTGCATTGTGCCATAACTTTGCAGGGAAGCTTTAGAACATGAAATTTTCACCTCCCACTAGAGCAGAAAGGGTCTTTCTAGTAGTTGCACATCAAATCTAAGCTGTCTGAAGTGTTTTTCTAAAGTTATCAACATTCTTATGTTTGGCGTTCCGGAATCAACCTTATCTCAGGCTGAAAACGCGTTTTACGCATTGTGCCATAACTTTGCAGGAAAGCTTCAGAACATGAAATTTTCAACTCCCAATATAGCAGAAAGGGTCTTTCTAGTAGTTGCACATCAAATCTAAGCTGTCTGAAGTGTTTTTCTAAAGTTATCAACATTCTTATGTTTGGCGTTCCAGAATCAACCTTATCTCAGGCTGAAAACGCGTTTTACGCATTGTGCCATAACTTTGCAGGAAAGCTTCAGAACATGAAATTTTCAACTCCCATTATAGCAGAAAGGGTCTTTCTAGTAGTTGCACATCAAATCTAAGCTGTCTGAAGTGTTTTTCCAAAGTTATCAATATTTTTATGTTTGGCGTTCCGGAATCGACCTTATCTCAAGCTGAAAACGCGTTTCCCGCATTGTGGCATCACTTTGTTGGGAAGCTTCAGAACATGAAATTTTCACCTCCCACTGTAGCAGAAAGGGTCTTTCTACTAGTTGCACATCAAATCTAAGCTGTCTGAAGTGTTTTTCCAAAGTTATCAACATTTTTATGTTTGGCGTTCTGGAAACCACCTTATCTCAGGCTGAAAACGCGTTTTCTGCATTGTGCCATAACTTTGCAGGGAGACTTCAGAACATGAAATTTTCTCCTCCCACTATAGCAGAAAGGGTATTTCTAGTAGTTGCACATCAAATCAAAGCTGTCTGAAGTGTATTTCCAAAGTTATCAACATTTTTATGTTTGGCGTTCTGGTACCCACCTTATCTCAGGCTGAAAACGCGTTTTCTGCATTGTGCCATAACTTTGCAGGGAAGCTTTAGAACATGAAATTTTCACCTCCCACTATAGCAGAAAGGGTATTTCTAGTAGTTGCACATCAAATCTAAGCTTTCTGCAGAGTTTTTCCTGAGTTATCAACATTTTTATGTTTGGCGTTCTGAAATCAACCTCATTTCAGGCTGAAAACGCGTTTTACGCATTGTGCCATAACTTTGCAGGGAAGCTTTAGAACATGAAATTTTCACCTCCCACTACAGCAGAAAGGGCATTTCTAGTAGTTGCACATCAAACCTAAGCTGTCTGTAGAGTTTTTCCTGAGTTATCAACATTTTTATGTTTGGCGTTCTGAAATCAACCTCATCTCAGGCTGAAAACGCGTTTTACGCATTGTGCCATAACTTTGCAGGGAAGCTTCAGAACATGATATTTTCACCTCCCACTATAGCAGAAAGGGTCTTTCTCGTAGTTGCACATCAAATCCAAGCTGTCTGAAGTGTTTTTCGAAAGTTTTCAACATTTTTATGTTTGGTGTTCCTGAATCGACCTTATCTCAGGCCGAAAACGCGTTTTCTGCATTGTGCCATAACTTTGCAGGGAAGCTTCAGAACATGAAAATTTCACCTCCCACTATAGCAGAAAGGGTCTTTCGAGTAAGTGCACATCAAATCAAAGCTGTTTGAAGTGTTTTTCCAAAGTTATCAACACTTTTATGTTTGGCGCTCCGGAATCGACCTTATCTCAGGCTGAAAACGCGTTTTCTGCATTGTGCCATAACTTTGCAGGGAAGCTTCAGAACATGAAATTTTTACCTCCCACTGTAGCAGAAAGGGTCTTTCTAGTAGTTGCACATCAAATCTAAGCTGTCGAAAGTGTTTTTCCAAAGTTATCAAAATTTTTATGTTTGGCGTTCTGGTACCCACCTTATCTCAGGCTGAAAACGCGTTTTCTGCATTGTGCCATAACTTTGCAGGGAAGCTTTAGAACATGAAATTTTCACCTCCCACTAGAGCAGAAAGGGTCTTTCTAGTAGTTGCACATCAAATCTAAGCTGTCTGAAGTGTTTTTCTAAAGTTATCAACATTCTTATGTTTGGCGTTCCGGAATCAACCTTATCTCAGGCTGAAAACGCGTTTTACGCATTGTGCCATAACTTTGCAGGAAAGCTTCAGAACATGAAATTTTCAACTCCCAATATAGCAGAAAGGGTCTTTCTAGTAGTTGCACATCAAATCTAAGCTGTCTGAAGTGTTTTTCTAAAGTTATCAACATTCTTATGTTTGGCGTTCCAGAATCAACCTTATCTCAGGCTGAAAACGCGTTTTACGCATTGTGCCATAACTTTGCAGGAAAGCTTCAGAACATGAAATTTTCAACTCCCATTATAGCAGAAAGGGTCTTTCTAGTAGTTGCACATCAAATCTAAGCTGTCTGAAGTGTTTTTCCAAAGTTATCAATATTTTTATGTTTGGCGTTCCGGAATCGACCTTATCTCAAGCTGAAAACGCGTTTCCCGCATTGTGGCATCACTTTGTTGGGAAGCTTCAGAACATGAAATTTTCACCTCCCACTGTAGCAGAAAGGGTCTTTCTACTAGTTGCACATCAAATCTAAGCTGTCTGAAGTGTTTTTCCAAAGTTATCAACATTTTTATGTTTGGCGTTCTGGAAACCACCTTATCTCAGGCTGAAAACGCGTTTTCTGCATTGTGCCATAACTTTGCAGGGAGACTTCAGAACATGAAATTTTCTCCTCCCACTATAGCAGAAAGGGTATTTCTAGTAGTTGCACATCAAATCAAAGCTGTCTGAAGTGTATTTCCAAAGTTATCAACATTTTTATGTTTGGCGTTCTGGTACCCACCTTATCTCAGGCTGAAAACGCGTTTTCTGCATTGTGCCATAACTTTGCAGGGAAGCTTTAGAACATGAAATTTTCACCTCCCACTATAGCAGAAAGGGTATTTCTAGTAGTTGCACATCAAATCTAAGCTTTCTGCAGAGTTTTTCCTGAGTTATCAACATTTTTATGTTTGGCGTTCTGAAATCAACCTCATTTCAGGCTGAAAACGCGTTTTACGCATTGTGCCATAACTTTGCAGGGAAGCTTCAGAACATGATATTTTCACCTCCCACTATAGCAGAAAGGGTCTTTCTCATAGTTGCACATCAGATCTAAGCTGTCTGAAGTGTTTTTCGAAAGTTTTCAACATTTTTATGTTTGGTGTTCCTGAATCGACCTTATCTCTGGCCGAAAACGCGTTTTCTGCATTGTGCCATAACTTTGCAGGGAAGCTTCAAAACATGAAAATTTCACCTCCCACAATAGCAGAAAGGGTCTTTCGAGTAGGTGCACATCAAATCAAAGGTGTTTGAAGTTTTTTTCCCAAGTTATCAACACTTTTATGTTTGGCGTTCCGGAATCGACCTTATCTCAGGCTGAAAACACGATTTACGCATTGTGCCATAACTTTGCAGGGAAGCTTCAGAACATGGAATTTTCATATCCCACTATATCAGAAAGGGTCTTTCCAGTAGTCTCAAATCAAATCTAAGCTGTCTGAAGTGATTTACCAAAGTTATCAACATTTTTATTTTTGGCGCTCCGGAATCGACCTTATCTCAGGCTGAAAACGCGTTTTCTGCATTGTGCCATAACTTTGCAGGGAAGCTTCAGAACATGAAATTTTAACCTCCCACTATAGCAGAATGGGTCATTCTACTAGTTGCACATCAAATCTTAGCTGTCTGAAGTGATTTTCCAAAGTTATCAACATTTTTATGTTTGGCGTTCTGGAAACCACCTTATCTCAGGCTGAAAACAGGTTTTTTGCATTGTGCCATAACTTTGCAGGGAAGCTTCAGAACATGAAATTTTCACCTCCCACTATAGCAGAAAGGGTCTTTCTAGTAGTTGCACATCAAATCTAAGCTGTCTGAAGTGTTTTTCCAAAGTTATCAACATTTTTATCTTTGGCGTACTGGAACCCACCTTATCTCAGGCTGAAAACGCATTTTCTGCATTGTGCCATAACTTTGCAGGGAGACTTCAGAACATGAAATTTTCTCCTCCCACTATAGCAGAAAGGGTATTTCTAGTAGTTGCACATCAAATCTAAGCTGTCTGAAGTGTATTTCCAAAGTTATCAACATTTTTATGTTTGGCGTTTTGGTACCCACCTTATCTCAGGCAGAAAACGCGTTTTCTGCATTGTGCCATAACTTTGCAGGGAAGCTTTAGAACATGAAATTTTCACCTCCCACTACAGCAGAAAGGGCATTTCTAGTAGTTGCACATCAAACCTAAGCTGTCTGTAGAGTTTTTCCTGAGTTATCAACATTTTTATGTTTGGCGTTCTGAAATCAACCTCATCTCAGGCTGAAAACGCGTTTTACGCATTGTGCCATAACTTTGCAGGGAAGCTTCAGAACATGATATTTTCACCTCCCACTATAGCAGAAGGGGTCTTTCTCGTAGTTGCACATCAAATCCAAGCTGTCTGAAGTGTTTTTCGAAAGTTTTCAACATTTTTATGTTTGGTGTTCCTGAATCGACCTTATCTCAGGCCGAAAACGCGTTTTCTGCATTGTGCCATAACTTTGCAGGGAAGCTTCAGAACATGAAAATTTCACCTCCCACTATAGCAGAAAGGGTCTTTCGAGTAAGTGCACATCAAATCAAAGCTGTTTGAAGTGTTTTTCCAAAGTTATCAACACTTTTATGTTTGGCGTTCCGGAATCGACCTTATCTCAGGCTGAAAACACGATTTACGCAATCTGCCATAACTTTGCAGGGAAGCTTCAGGACATGAAATTTTCATATCCCACTTTAGCAGAAAGGGTCTTTCTAGTAGTCTCACATCAAATCTAAGCTGTCTGAAGTGTTTTTCCAAAGTTATCAACATTTTTATGTTTGGCGCTCCGGAATCGACCTTATCTCAGGCTGAAAACGCGTTTTCTGCATTGTGCCATAACTTTGCAGGGAAGCTTTAGAACATGAAATTTTCACCTCCCACTAGAGCAGAAAGGGTCTTTCTAGTAGTTGCACATCAAATCTAAGCTGTCTGAAGTGTTTTTCTAAAGTTATCAACATTCTTATGTTTGGCGTTCCGGAATCAACCTTATCTCAGGCTGAAAACGCGTTTTACGCATTGTGCCATAACTTTGCAGGAAAGCTTCAGAACATGAAATTTTCAACTCCCAATATAGCAGAAAGGGTCTTTCTAGTAGTTGCACATCAAATCTAAGCTGTCTGAAGTGTTTTTCCAAAGTTATCAATATTTTTATGTTTGGCGTTCCGGAATCGACCTTATCTCAGGCTGAAAACGCGTTTCCTGCATTGTGGCATAACTTTGTAGGGAAGCTTCAGAACATGAAATTTTCACCTCCCACTGTAGCAGAAAGGGTCTTTCTAATAGTTGCACAACAAATCTAAGCTGTCTGAAGTGTCTTTCCAAAGTTATCAACATTTTTACGTTTGGCGTTCCGGAACCCACCTTATCTCAAGCTGAAAACGTGTTTTCTGCATTGTGCAATAACTTTGCAGGGAAGCTTCAGAACATGAAATGTTCACAACCCACTGTAGCAGAAAGGGTCTTTCTAGTAGTTGCACATCAAATCTAAGCTGTCTGAAGTGTTTTTCGAAAGTTATCAACATTTTTATGTTTGGCGTTCCAGAATCGACATTATCTCAGGGTGAAAACGCGTTGTCTGCATTGTGCCATAACTTTGCATGGAAGCTTCCGAACATGAAATTTTAACCTCCCACTATAGCAGAAAGGGTCTTTCTAGTAGTTGCACAACAAATCTAAGCTGTCTGATGTGTTTTTCCAAAGTTATCAACATTTTTATGTTTGGCGTTTCGGAATCGACCTTATGTCCGGCTGAAAACGCGTTTTCTCCATTGTGCCATAACTTTGCAGGGAAGCTTCAGAACATGGAATGTTCACCTCCCACTATAGCAGAAAGGGTCTTTCTAGTAGTTGCACATCAAATCTAAGTTGTCTGAAGTGTTTTTCGAAAGTTTTCAACATTTTTATGTTTGATGTTCCTGAATCGACCTTATCTCAGGCTGAAAACGCGTTTTCTGCATTGTGCCATAACTTTGCAGGGAATCTTCAGAACATGAAATTTTCACCTCTCACTACAGCAGAAAGGGTCTTTCTAGTAGTTGCACATCAAATCTAAGCTGTCTGAAATGTTTTTCCAAAGTTATCAACATTTTTACGTTTGGCGTTCCGGAATAGACCTTATGTTAGGCTGAAAACGCGATTTACACATTGTGCAATAACTTTGCAGGGAAGCTTCAGAACATGAAATGTTCACCTCCCACTATAGCAGAAAGGGTCTTTTTAGTAGTTGCAGATCAAATCTAAGCTGTCTGATGTGTTTTTCCAAAGTTATCAACATTTTTATGTTTGGCGTTCCGGAATAGACCTTATGTTAGGCTGAAAACGCGATTTACACATTGTGCAATAACTTTGCAGGGAAGCTTCAGAACATGAAATGTTCACCTCCCACTATAGCAGAAAAGGTCTTTCTAGAAGTTGCACATCAAATGTAAGCTGTCTGAAGTGTTCTTCCAAAGTTATGAACATTTTTATGTTTATCGTTCGGGAATCAACCTTATCTCAGTCTGAAAAGGCGTTTTCTGCATTGTGCCATAACTTTGCAAGGAAGCTTCAGGACATGAAATTTTCACCTCCCACAATTGCTGAAAGGGTCTTTCTAGTAGTTGCACATCAAATCTAAGCTGTCTGAAGTTTTTTTCCAAGGTTATCAACATTTTTATGATTGGCGTTCCGGAATCGACCTTATCTAAAGCTGAAAACGCGTTTTCTGCATTGTGCCATAAATTTGCAGGGAAGCTTCAGAACATGAAATGTTCACCTCCCACTATAGCAGAAAGGGTGTTCCTAGTAGTTGCACATCAAATCTAAGCTGGCTGAAGTGTTTTTCGAAAGTTATCAACATTTTTATGTTTGGCGTTCCGGAATCGACCTTATCTTAGGCTGAAAACGCGTTTTACGCATTGTGCCATAACTTCTCAGGGAAGCTTCAGAACATGAAATTTTCACCTCCCACTATAGCAGAAAGGGTCTTTCTAGTAGTTGCACATCAAATTTAAGCTGTCTGAAGTGTTTTTCGAAAGTTATCAACATTTTTATGTTTGGCATTCCAGAATCGATCTTATTCAGGCTGAAAACGAGTTGTCTGCATTGTGCCATAACTTTGCATGGAAGCTTCCAAACATGAAATTTAAACCTCCCACTATAGCAGAAAGGGGTCTTTCTCGTAGTTGCACATCAAATTTAAGCTGTCTGAAGTGTTTTTCGAAAGTTATCAACATTTTTATGTTTGGTGTTCCGGAACCCACCTCATCTCAAGCTGAAAACGCGTTTTCTGCATTGTGCCATAACTTTGCAGGGAAGCTTCAGAACATGAAATGTTCACCTCCCACTATAGCAGAAAGGGTCTTTCTCGTAGTTGCACATCAAATCTAAGTTGTCTGAAGTGTTTTTCGAAAGTTTTCAACATTTTTATGTTTGGCGTTCCGGAACCCACCATATCTCAAGCTGAAAACGCGTTTTCTGCATTGTGCCATAACTTTGGAGGGAAGCTTATGAACATGAAATTTTGACCTCCCAATATAGCAGAAAGGGTCTTTCTAGTAGATGCACATCAAATCTAAGCTGACTGAAGTGTTTTTCGAAAGTTATCAACGTTTTTATGTTTGGCGTTCCGGAACCCACCATATCTCAAGCTGAAAACGCGTTTTTTGCATTGTGCCATAACTTTGCAGGGAAGCTTCAGAACATGAAATGTTCACCTCCCACTATAGCAGAAAGGGTTTTTCTAATAGTTGCTCATCAAATCTTAGCTGTCTGAAGTGTTTTTCCAAAGTTATCAACATTTTATGTATGGCGTTCCGGAACCCACCTTATCTCAGGCTGAAAACAGGTTTTCTGCATTGTGCCATAACTTTGCAGGGAGACTTCAGAACATGAAATGTTCGCCTCCCACAATAGCAGATAGGGTCTTTCTAGTAGTTGCACATCAAATCTAAGCTGTCTGCAGAGTTTTTCCTGAGTTATCAACATTTTTATGTTTGGCGTTCTGAAGTCAACCTCATTTCAGGCTGAAAACGCGTTTTACGCATTGTGCCATAACTTTGCAGGGAAGCTTCAGAACATGATATTTTCACCTCCCACTATAGCAGAAAGGGTCTTTCTCATAGTTGCACATCAAATCTAAGCTGTCTGAAGTGTTTTTCGAAAGTTTTCAACATTTTTATGTTTGGTGTTCCTCAATCGACCTTATCTCTGGCCGAAAACGCGTTTTCTGCATTGTGCCATAACTTTGCAGGGATGCTTCAAAACATGAAAATTTCACCTCCCACAATAGCAGAAAGGGTCTTTCGAGTAGGTGCACATCAAATCAAAGCTGTTTGAAGTGTTTTTCCAAAGTTATCAACACTTTTATGTTTGGCGTTTCGGAATCGACCTTATCTCAGGCTGAAAACACGATTTACGCATTGTGCCATAACTTTGCAGGGAAGCTTCAGAACATGAAATTTTCATATCCCACTATATCAGAAAGGGTCTTTCTAGTAGTCTCACATCAAATCTAAGCTGTCTGAAGTGTTTTTCCAAAGTTATCAACATTTTTAAGTTTGGCGCTCCGGAATCGACCTTATCTCAGGCTGAAAACGCGTTTTCTGCATTGTGCCATAACTTTGCAGGGAAGTTTCAGAACATGAAGTTTTAACCTCCCACTATAGCAGAATGGGCCTTTCTACTAGTTGCACATCAAATCTAAGCTGTCTGAAGTGTTTTTCCAAAGTTATCAACATTTTTATGTTTGGCGTTCTGGAAACCACCTTATCTCAGGCTGAAAACAGGTTTTTTTGCATTGTGCCATAACATTGCAGGGAAGCTTCAGAACATGAAATTTTCACCTCCCACTATAGCAGAAAGGGTCTTTCTAGTAGTTGCACATCAAATCTAAGCTGTCTGAAGTGTTTTTCCAAAGTTATCAACAATTTTATGTTTGGCGTACTGGAACCCACCTTATCTCAGGCTGAAAACGCATTTTCTGCATTGTGCCATAACTTTGCAGGGAGACTTCAGAACATGAAATTTTCTCCTCCCACTATAGCAGAAAGGGTATTTCTAGTAGTTGCACATCAAATCTAAGCTGTCTGAAGTGTATTTCCAAAGTTATCAACATTTTTATGTTTGGCGTTTTGGTACCCACCTTATCTCAGGCTGAAAACGCGTTTTCTGCATTGTGCCATAACTTTGCAGGGAAGCTTCAGAATATGATATTTTTACCTCCCACAATAGCAGAAAGGGTCTTTCGAGTAGGTGCACATCAAATCAAAGCTGTTTGAAGTGTTTTTCCAAAGTTATCAACAATTTTATGTTTGGCGTTCCGGAATCGACCTTATCTCAGGCTGAAAACACGATTTACGCATTGTGCCATAACTTTGCAGGGAAGCTTCAGAACATGGAATTTTCATATCCCACTATATCAGAAAGGGTCTTTCTAGTAGTCTCACATCAAACCTAAGCTGTCTGAAGTGTTTTACCAAAGTTATCAACATTTTTATGTTTGGCGCTCCGGAATCGACCTTATCTCAGGCTGAAAACGCGTTTTCTGCATTGTGCCATAACTTTACAGGGAAGCTTCAGAACATGAAATTTTAACCTCCCACTATAGCAGAATGGGTCTTTCTACTAGTTGCACATCAAATCTAAGCTGTCTGAAGTGTTTTTCTAAAGTTATCAACATTCTTATGTTTGGCGTTCCAGAATCAACCTTATCTCAGGCTGAAAACGCGTTTTACGCATTGTGCCATAACTTTGCAGGAAAGCTTCAGAACATGAAATTTTCAACTCCCATTATAGCAGAAAGGGTCTTTCTAGTAGTTGCACATCAAATCTAAGCTGTCTGAAGTGTTTTTCCAAAGTTATCAATATTTTTATGTTTGGCGTTCCGGAATCGACCTTATCTCAGGCTGAAAACGCGTTTCCTGCATTGTGGCATCACTTTGTAGGGAAGCTTCAGAACATGAAATTTTCACCTCCCACTATAGCAGAAAGGGTATTTCTAGTAGTTGCACATCAAATCAAAGCTGTCTGAAGTGTATTTCCAAAGTTATCAACATTTTTATGTTTGGCGTTCTGGTACCCACCTTATCTCAGGCTGAAAACGCGTTTTCTGCATTGTGCCATAACTTTGCAGGGAAGCTTTAGAACATGAAATTTTCACCTCCCACTATAGCAGAAAGGGTATTACTAGTAGTTGCACATCAAATCTAAGCTGTCTGCAGAGTTTTTCCAGAGTTATCAACATTTTTATGTTTGGCGTTCTGAAATCAACCTCATTTCAGGCTGAAAACGCGTTTTACGCATTGTGCCATAACTTTGCAGGGAAGCTTCAGAACATGATATTTTCACCTCCCACTATAGCAGAAAGGGTCTTTCTCATAGTTGCACATCAAATCTAAGCTGTCTGAAGTGTTTTTCGAAAGTTTTCAACATTTTTATGTTTGGTGTTCCTGAATCGACCTTATCTCTGGCCGAAAACGCGTTTTCTGCATTGTGCCATAACTTTGCAGGGAAGCTTCAAAACATGAAAATTTCACCTCCCACAATAGCAGAAAGGGTCTTTCGAGTAGGTGCACATCAAATCAAAGCTGTTTGAAGTGTTTTTCCAAAGTTATCAACACTTTTATGTTTGGCGTTCCGGAATCGACCTTATCTCAGGCTGAAAACACGATTTACGCATTGTGCCATAACTTTGCAGGGAAGCTTCAGAACATGGAATTTTCATATCCCACTATATCAGAAAGGGTCTTTCCAGTAGTCTCACATCAAATCAAAGCTGTCTGAAGTGTATTTCCAAAGTTATCAACATTTTTATGTTTGGCGTTCTGGTACCCACCTTATCTCAGGCTGAAAACGCGTTTTCTGCATTGTGCCATAACTTTACAGGGAAGCTTCAGAACATGAAATTTTAACCTCCCACTATAGCAGAATGGGTCTTTCTACTAGTTGCACATCAAATCTAAGCTGTCTGAAGTGTTTTTCTAAAGTTATCAACATTCTTATGTTTGGCGTTCTGAAATCAACCTCATTTCAGGCTGAAAACGCGTTTTACGCATTGTGCCATAACTTTGCAGGGAAGCTTCAGAACATGATATTTTCACCTCCCACTATAGCAGAAAGGGTCTTTCTCATAGTTGCACATCAAATCTAAGCTGTCTGAAGTGTTTTTCGAAAGTTTTCAACATTTTTATGTTTGGTGTTCCTGAATCGACCTTATCTCTGGCCGAAAACGCGTTTTCTGCATTGTGCCATAACTTTGCAGGGAAGCTTCAAAACATGAAAATTTCACCTCCCACAATAGCAGAAAGGGTCTTTCGAGTAGGTGCACATCAAATCAAAGCTGTTTGAAGTGTTTTTCCAAAGTTATCAACACTTTTATGTTTGGCGTTCCGGAATCGACCTTATCTCAGGCTGAAAACACGATTTACGCATTGTGCCATAACTTTGCAGGGAAGCTTCAGAACATGGAATTTTCATATCCCACTATATCAGAAAGGGTCTTTCCAGTAGTCTCACATCAAATCTAAGCTGTCTGAAGTGATTTACCAAAGTTATCAACATTTTTATTTTTGGCGCTCCGGAATCGACCTGATCTCAGGCTGAAAACGCGGTTTCTGCATTGTGCCATAACTTTGCAGGGAAGCTTCAGAACATGAAATTTTCACCTCCCACTATAGCAGAAAGGGTCTTTCTAGTAGTTGCACATCAAATCTAAGCTGTCTGAAGTGTTTTTCCAAAGTTATCAACATTTTTATCTTTGGCGTACTGGAACCCACCTTATCTCAGGCTGAAAACGCATTTTCTGCATTGTGCCATAACTTTGCAGGGAAGCTTCAGAACATGATATTTTCACCTCCCACTATAGCAGAAAGGGTCTTTCTCATAGTTGCACATCAAATCTAAGCTGTCTGAAGTGTTTTTCGAAAGTTTTCAACATTTTTATGTTTGGTGTTCCTGAATCGACCTTATCTCTGGCCGAAAACGCGTTTTCTGCATTGTGCCATAACTTTGCAGGGAAGCTTCAAAACATGAAAATTTCACCTCCCACAATAGCAGAAAGGGTCTTTCGAGTAGGTGCACATCAAATCAAAGCTGTTTGAAGTGTTTTCCAAAGTTATCAACACTTTTATGTTTGGCGTTCCGGAATCGACCTTATCTCAGGCTGAAAACACGATTTACGCATTGTGCCATAACTTTGCAGGGAAGCTTCAGAACATGGAATTTTCATATCCCACTATATCAGAAAGGGTCTTTCCAGTAGTCTCACATCAAATCTAAGCTGTCTGAAGTGATTTACCAAAGTTATCAACATTTTTATTTTTGGCGCTCCGGAATCGACCTGATCTCAGGCTGAAAACGCGGTTTCTGCATTGTGCCATAACTTTGCAGGGAAGCTTCAGAACATGAAATTTTCACCTCCCACTATAGCAGAAAGGGTCTTTCTAGTAGTTGCACATCAAATCTAAGCTGTCTGAAGTGTTTTTCCAAAGTTATCAACATTTTTATCTTTGGCGTACTGGAACCCACCTTATCTCAGGCTGAAAACGCATTTTCTGCATTGTGCCATAACTTTGCAGGGAAGCTTCAGAACATGAAATTTTCATATCCCACTATAGCAGAAAGGGTCTTTCTAGTAGTCTCACATCAAATCTAAGCTGTCTGAAGTGTTTTTCCAAAGTTATCAACATTTTTATGTTTGGCGTTCTGAAATCAACCTCATCTCAGCCTGAAAACGGGTTTCACGCATTGTGCCATAACTTTGCAGGAAAGCTTCAGAACATGAAATTTTCACCTCCCACTATAGCAGAAAGGGTCTTTCTCGTAGTTGCACATCAAATCTAAGCTGTCTGAAGTGTTTTTCCAAAGTTATCAACATTTTTTTGTTTGGCGTTCCGGAATCGACCTTATCTCAGGCTAAAAACGTTTTTTACGCTTTGTGCCATAACTTTGCAGGGAAGCTTCAGAAAATTAAAATTTTCACCTCCCACCATAGCAGAAAGGGTTTTTCTAGTAGTTGCACATCAAATCTAAGCTGTTTGAAGTGTTTTTCCAAAGTTATCAACATTTTTATGTTTGGCGTTCCGGAATCAACCTTATCTCCGGCTGAAAACGCATTTTCTGCATTGTGCCATAACTTTGCAGGGAAGCTTCAGAACATGAAATTTTAACCTCCTACTATAGCAGAAAGGGTCCTTCTAGTAGTTGCACATCAAATCTAAGCTGTCTGAAGTGTTTTTCCAAAGTTATCAACATTTTTATGTTTGGCGTTCCGGAATCGACCTTATCTCGGGCTGAAAACGGTTTTTACGCTTTGTGCCATAACTTTGCAGGGAAGCTTCAGAAAATGAAATTTTCACCTCCCACTATAGCAGAAAGGGTCTTTCTTGTAGTTGCACATCAAATCTAAGCTGTCTGAAGTGTTTTTCGAAAGTTATCAAAATTTTTATGTATGGTGTTCCGGAATCGACCTTATCTCAGGATGAAAAATCGTTTTCTGCATTGTCCCATAACTTTCCAAGGAAGCTTCAGAACATGAAATTTCGACCTCGAACTTTAGCAGAAAGGGTCTTTCTAGTAGTTGCACATCAAATCTAAGCTGTCTGAAGTGTTTTTCCAAAGTTATCAACATTTTTATGTTTGGCGTTCCAGAATCGACCTCATCTCAGGCTTAAAATGCGTTTTCTGCATTGTGCCATAACTTCTCAGGGAAGCTTCAGAAAATGAAATGTTCACTTCCCACTATAGCAGAAAGGGTCTTTCGAGTACTTGCATATCAAATCTAAGCTGTCTGAAGTGTTGTTCCAAAGTGATCAATATTTTTACGTTTGGCGTTTCGGAACCCACCTTATCTCAGGCTGAAAACGCGTTGTCTGCATTGTGCCACAACTTTGCATGGAAGCTTCCGAACATGAAAGTTTTACCTCCCACTATAGCAGAAAGGGTCTTTCTAGTAGTTGCACATCAAATCTAAGCTGTCTGAAGTGTTGTTCCAAAGTTATCAACATTTTTACGTTTGGCGTTTCGGAACACACCTTATCTCAGGCTGAAAATGCGTTTTACGCATTGTGCCATAACTTTTCAGGGAAGCTTCAGAAAATGAAATGTTCACCTCCCTCTATTGCAGAAAGGGTCTTTCTAGTCGTTGCACATCAAATCTAAGCTGTCTGAAGTGTTTTTCCAAAGTTATCAACATTTTTATGATTGGCGTTACGGAACCCACCTTATCTCAGGCTGAAAAGCGTTTTCTGCATTGTGCCATAACTTCTCAGGGAAGCTTCAGAAAATGAAATGTTCACCTCCCACTATAGCAGAAAGGGTCTTTCTAGTCGTTGAACATCAAATCTAAGCTGTCTGAAGTGTTTTTCCATAGATATCAACATTTTTATGTTTGGGGTTCCTAAATCGACCTTATCTCAGGCTGAAAACGCGTTTTCTGCATTGTGCCATAACTTCTCAGGGAAGCTTCAGAACATGAAATGTTCACCTCCCACTATAGCAGAAAGGGTCTTTCTAGAAGTTGCACATCAAATCTAAGCTGTCTGAAGTGTTTTTCCAAAGTTATCAACATTTTTATGTTTGGAGTTACAGAATCGACCTAATCTCAGGATGAAAAATTGTTTTCTGCATTGTCCCATAACTTTCCAGGGAAGCTTCAGAACATGAAATTTTGACCTAACACTATAGCAGAAAGGGTCTTTCTAGTAGTTGCACATCAAATCTAAGCTGTCTGAAGTGTTTTTCCAAAGTTATCAACATTTTTATGATTGGCGTTCCGGAACCCACCTTATCTCAGGCTGAAAAGCGTTTTCTGCATTGTGCCATAACTTCTCAGGGAAGCTTCAGAACATGAAATGTTCACCTCCCACTATAGCAGAAAGGGTCTTTTTAGTCGTTGAACATCAAATCTGAGCTGTCTGAAGTGTTTTTCCATAGATATCAACATTTTTATGTTTGGGGTTCCTAAATCGACCTTATCTCAGGCTGAAAACGCGTTTTCTGCATTGTGCCATAACTTCTCAGGGAAGCTTCAGAACATGAAATGTTCACCTCCCACTATAGCAGAAAGGGTCTCTCTAGAAGTTTCACATCAAATCTAAGCTGTCTGAAGTGTTTTTCCAAAGTTATCAACATTTTTATGTTTGGAGTTACAGAATTGACCTAATCTCAGGATGAAAAATTGTTTTCTGCATTGTCCCATAACTTTCCAGGGAAGCTTCAGAACATGAAATTTTGACCTAACACTATAGCAGAAAGGGTCTTTCTAGTAGTTGCACATCAAATCTAAGCTGTCTGAAGTGTTTTTCGAAAGTTATCAACATTTTTATGTTTGGCGTTCCAGAATCGACCTTATCTCAGGCTGAAAACGCGTTGTCTGCATTGTGCCATAACTTTGCATGGAAGCTTCCGAACATGAAATGTTTACCTCCCACTATAGCAGAAAGGGTCTTTCTAGCAGTTGCACATCAAATCTATGCTGTCTGAATTGTTGTTCCAAAGTGATAAACATTTTTACGTTTGGCGTTTCGGAACCCACCTTATCTCAGGCTGAAAACGCGTTTTACGCATTGTGCCACAACTTCTCAGGGAAGCTTCAGAACATGAAATGTTCACCTCCCACTATAGCAGAAAGGGTCTTTCTAGTAGTTGCACATCAAATATAAGCTGTCTGAAGTGTTTTTCCATAGTTATCAACATTTTTATGTTTGGCGTTCCGGAATCGACCTTATCTCAGGCTGAAAAGGCGTTTAACGCATTGTGCCATAACTTTTCAGGGAAGCTTCAGAAAATGAAATGTTCACCTCCCACTATAGCAGAAAGGGTCTTTCTAGTCGTTGCACATCAAATCTAAGCTGTCTGAAGTGTTTTTCCATAGATATCAACATTTTTATGTTTGGTGTTCCTAAATCGACCTTATCTCAGGCTGAAAACGCGTTTTCTGCATTGTGCCATAACTTCTCAGGGAAGCTTCAGAACATGAAATGTTCACCTCCCACAATAGCACAAAGGGTCTTTCTAGAAGTTCCACATCAAATCTAAGCTGTCTGAAGTGTTTTTCCAAAGTTATCAACATTTTTATGTTTGGCGTTACAGAATCGACCTTATCTCAGGATGAAAAATTGTTTTCTGCATTGTTCCATAACTTTCCAGGGAAGCTTCAGAACATGAAATTTTGACCTAACACTATAGCAGAAAGGGTCTTTCTAGTAGTTGCACATCAAATCTAAGCTGTCTGAAGTGTTTTTTCAAAAGTTATCAACATTTTTATGTTTGGCGTTCCAGAATCGACCTTGTCTCAGGCTGAAAACGCGTTGTCTGCATTGTGCCATAACTTTGCATGGAAGCTTCCGAACATGAAATTTTTACCTCCCACTATAGCAGAAAGGGTCTTTATAGTAGTTGCACATCAAATCTAAGATGTCTGAAGTGTTGTTCCAAAGTGATAAACATTTTTACCTTTTAGCGTTTCGGAACCCACCTTATCTCAGGCTGAAAACGCGTTTTACGCATTGTGCCATAACTTCTCAGGGAAGCTTCAGAACATGAATTGTTCACCTCCCACTATAGCAGAAAGGGGCTTTCTAGTAGTTGCACATCAAATCTAAGCTGTCTGAAGTGTTGTTCCAAAGTTATCAACATTTTTACGCTTGGCGTTCCGGAACCCACCTTATCTCAGGCTGAAAAGCGTTTTCTGCATTGTGCCATAACTTCTCAAGGAAGCTTCAGAACATGAAATGTTCACCTCCCACTAGAGCAGAAAGGGTCTTTCTAATAGTTGCACATCAAATCTAAGCTGTCTGAAGTGTTTTTCCAAAGTTATCAACATTTTTATGTTTGGCGTTCCGGAATCGACCTTATCTCAGGATGAAAAATCGTTTTCTGCATTGTCCCATAACTTTCCAGGGAAGCTTCAGAACATGAAATTTTGACCTCCCACTATAGCAGAAAGGGTCTTTCTAGTAGTTGCACATCAAATCTAAGCTGTCTGAAGTGTTTTTCGAAAGTTATCAACATTTTTATGTTTGGCGTTCCAGAATCGACCTTATCTCAGCCTGAAACCGCGTTTTACGCATTGTGCCATAACTTTGCAGGGATGCTTCAGAAAATGAAATTTTCACCTCCCACTAAAGCAGAAAGGGTCTTTCTAGTAGTTGCACATCAAATCTAAGCTGTCTGAAGTGTTGTTCCAAAGTTATCAACATTTTTACGCTTGACGTTCCGGAACCCACCTTATCTCAGGCTGAAAACGCTTTTTCTGCATTGTGCCATAACTTCTCAGGGAGGCTTCAGAACATCAAATGTTCACCTCCCACTATAGCAGAAAGGGTCTTTCTAGTAGTTGCACATCAAATCTAAGCTGTCTGAAGTGTATCTCGAAAGTAATCAACATTTTTATGTTTGGTGTTCCTGAATCGACCTTATCTCAGGCTGAAAACGCGTTGTCTGCATTGTGCCATAACTTTACATGGAAGCTTCGGAACATGAAATTTTAACCTGCCACTATAGCAGAAAGGGTCTTTCTAGTAGTTGCACATCAAATATAAGCTGTCTGATGTGTTTTTCCAAAGTAATCAACATTGTTATGTGTGGCGTTTCGGAATCGACCTTATCTCAGGCTGAAAACGCGTTTTACGCATTGTGCCATAACTTTGCAGGGAACCTTTAGAACATGAAATTTTCACCTCTCACTATAGCAGAAAGGGTCTTTCTAGTAGTTGCACATCAAATCTAAGCTGTCTGAAGTGTTATTCCAAAGTGATCAACATTTTTACGTTTTGCGTTTCGGAACCCACCTTATCTCAGGCTGAAAACGCGTTTTCTACATTGTGCCATAACTTCTCAGGGAAGCTTCAGAACATGAAATGTTCACCTCCCACTATAGCAGAAAGGGTCTTTCTAGTAGTTGCACATCAAATCGAAGCTGTCTGAAGTCTTTTTCCAAAGTTATCAACATTTTTATGTATGGCGTTCCGGAATCGACCTTATCTCAGGCTGAAAACACGTTTTCTGCATTGTGCCATATCTTTGCAGGGAAGCTTCAGAACATGAAATTTTAACCTCCCACTATAGCAGAAAGGGTCCTTCTAGTAGTTGCACATCAAATCTAAGCTGTCTGAAGTGTTTTTCCAAAGTTATCAACATTTTTATGTTTGGCGTTCCGGAATCGACCTTATCTCAGGCTGAAAACGCTTTTTACGCTTTGTGCCATAACTTTGCAGGGAAGCTTCAGAAAATGAAATTTTCACCTCCCACTATAGCAGAAAGGGTTTTTCTAGTAGTTGCACATCAAATCTAAGCTGTCTGAAGTGTTTTTCCAAAGTTATCAACATTTTTATGTTTGGCGTTCCGGAATAAACCTTATCTCAGGCTGAAAACGCATTTTCTGCATTGAGCCATAACTTTGCAAGGAAGCTTCAGAACATGAAATTTTCACCTCCCACTATAGCAGAAAGGGTCTTTCTAGTAGTTGCAGATCAAATCGAAGCTGTCTGAAGTGTTTTTCGAAAGTTATCAACATTTTTATGTTTGGCGTTACAGAATCGACCTTGTCTCAGGATGAAAAATTGTTTTCTGCATTGTTCCATAACTTTCCAGGGAAGCTTCAGAACATGAAATTTTGACCTAACACTATAGCAGAAAGGGTCTTTCTAGTAGTTGCACATCAAATCTAAGCTGTCTGAAGTGTTTTTTCAAAAGTTATCAACATTTTTATGTTTGGCGTTCCAGAATCGACCTTGTCTCAGGCTGAAAACGCGTTGTCTGCATTGTGCCATAACTTTGCATGGAAGCTTCCGAACATGAAATTTTTACCTCCCACTATAGCAGAAAGGGTCTTTATAGTAGTTGCACATCAAATCTAAGATGTCTGAAGTGTTGTTCCAAAGTGATAAACATTTTTACCTTTTAGCGTTTCGGAACCCACCTTATCTCAGGCTGAAAACGCGTTTTACGCATTGTGCCATAACTTCTCAGGGAAGCTTCAGAACATGAATTGTTCACCTCCCACTATAGCAGAAAGGGGCTTTCTAGTAGTTGCACATCAAATCTAAGCTGTCTGAAGTGTTGTTCCAAAGTTATCAACATTTTTACGCTTGGCGTTCCGGAACCCACCTTATCTCAGGCTGAAAAGCGTTTTCTGCATTGTGCCATAACTTCTCAAGGAAGCTTCAGAACATGAAATGTTCACCTCCCACTAGAGCAGAAAGGGTCTTTCTAATAGTTGCACATCAAATCTAAGCTGTCTGAAGTGTTTTTCCAAAGTTATCAACATTTTTATGTTTGGCGTTCCGGAATCGACCTTATCTCAGGATGAAAAATCGTTTTCTGCATTGTCCCATAACTTTCCAGGGAAGCTTCAGAACATGAAATTTTGACCTCCCACTATAGCAGAAAGGGTCTTTCTAGTAGTTGCACATCAAATCTAAGCTGTCTGAAGTGTTTTTCGAAAGTTATCAACATTTTTATGTTTGGCGTTCCAGAATCGACCTTATCTCAGCCTGAAACCGCGTTTTACGCATTGTGCCATAACTTTGCAGGGATGCTTCAGAAAATGAAATTTTCACCTCCCACTAAAGCAGAAAGGGTCTTTCTAGTAGTTGCACATCAAATCTAAGCTGTCTGAAGTGTTGTTCCAAAGTTATCAACATTTTTACGCTTGACGTTCCGGAACCCACCTTATCTCAGGCTGAAAACGCTTTTTCTGCATTGTGCCATAACTTCTCAGGGAGGCTTCAGAACATCAAATGTTCACCTCCCACTATAGCAGAAAGGGTCTTTCTAGTAGTTGCACATCAAATCTAAGCTGTCTGAAGTGTATCTCGAAAGTAATCAACATTTTTATGTTTGGTGTTCCTGAATCGACCTTATCTCAGGCTGAAAACGCGTTGTCTGCATTGTGCCATAACTTTACATGGAAGCTTCGGAACATGAAATTTTAACCTGCCACTATAGCAGAAAGGGTCTTTCTAGTAGTTGCACATCAAATATAAGCTGTCTGATGTGTTTTTCCAAAGTAATCAACATTGTTATGTGTGGCGTTTCGGAATCGACCTTATCTCAGGCTGAAAACGCGTTTTACGCATTGTGCCATAACTTTGCAGGGAACCTTTAGAACATGAAATTTTCACCTCTCACTATAGCAGAAAGGGTCTTTCTAGTAGTTGCACATCAAATCTAAGCTGTCTGAAGTGTTATTCCAAAGTGATCAACATTTTTACGTTTTGCGTTTCGGAACCCACCTTATCTCAGGCTGAAAACGCGTTTTCTACATTGTGCCATAACTTCTCAGGGAAGCTTCAGAACATGAAATGTTCACCTCCCACTATAGCAGAAAGGGTCTTTCTAGTAGTTGCACATCAAATCGAAGCTGTCTGAAGTCTTTTTCCAAAGTTATCAACATTTTTATGTATGGCGTTCCGGAATCGACCTTATCTCAGGCTGAAAACACGTTTTCTGCATTGTGCCATATCTTTGCAGGGAAGCTTCAGAACATGAAATTTTAACCTCCCACTATAGCAGAAAGGGTCCTTCTAGTAGTTGCACATCAAATCTAAGCTGTCTGAAGTGTTTTTCCAAAGTTATCAACATTTTTATGTTTGGCGTTCCGGAATCGACCTTATCTCAGGCTGAAAACGCTTTTTACGCTTTGTGCCATAACTTTGCAGGGAAGCTTCAGAAAATGAAATTTTCACCTCCCACTATAGCAGAAAGGGTTTTTCTAGTAGTTGCACATCAAATCTAAGCTGTCTGAAGTGTTTTTCCAAAGTTATCAACATTTTTATGTTTGGCGTTCCGGAATAAACCTTATCTCAGGCTGAAAACGCATTTTCTGCATTGAGCCATAACTTTGCAAGGAAGCTTCAGAACATGAAATTTTCACCTCCCACTATAGCAGAAAGGGTCTTTCTAGTAGTTGCAGATCAAATCGAAGCTGTCTGAAGTGTTTTTCGAAAGTTATCAACATTTTTATGTTTGGCGTTCCACAATCGACCTTATCTCTGGCTGAAAACGCCTTGTCTGCCTTGTGCCATAACTTTGCAGGGAAGCTTCAGGAAATGAAATTTTCACCTCTCACTATAGCAGAAAGGGTCTTTCTAGTAGTTGCACATCAAATCTAAGCTGTCTGAAGTGTTTTTCCAAAATTATCAACATTTTTATGTTTGGCGTTCCAGAATCGACCTTATCTCAGGCTGAAAACGCGTTTTACGCATTGTGCCATAACTTTGCAGGGATGCTTCAAAAAATGAAATTTTCACCACCCACAATAGCAGAAAGGGTCTTTATAGTAGTTGCACATCAAATCTAAGCTGTCTGAAGTGTTTTTCGAAAGTTATCAACATTTTTATGTTTGGCGTTCCAGAATCGACCTTATCTCAGGCTGAAAACGCGTTGTCTGCATTGTGCTAAACTTTGCATGGAAGCTTCCGAACATGAAATTTTAACCAACCACTATAGCAGAAAGGGTCTTTCTAGTAGTTGCACATCAAATATAAGCTGTCTGATGTGTTTTTCCAAAGTTATCAACATTGTTATGTATGGCGTTCCGGAATCGACCTTATGTCAGGCTGAAAACGCGTTTTACGCATTGTGCCAAAACTTTGCAGGGAACCTTTAGAACATGAAATGTTCACCTCCCAGTATAGCAGAAAGGGTCTTTCTAGTAGTTGCACATCAAATCTATGCTGTCTGAAGTGTTATTCCAAAGTGATCAACATTTTTACGTTTTGCGTTTCGGAACCCACCTTATCTCAGGCTGAAACCGCGTTTTCTGCATTGTGCCATAACTTCTCAGGGAAGCTTCAGAACATGAAATGTTCACCTCCCACTATAGCAGAAAGGGTCTTTCTAGTAGTTGCACATCAAATCGAAGCTGTCTGAAGTGTTTTTCCAAAGTTATCAACATTTTTATGTATGGCGTTCCGGAATCGACCTTATCTCAGGCTGAAAACGCGTTTTACGCATTGTGCCATAACTTTGCAGGGAAGCTTCAGAACATGAAATGTTCACCTCCCACTATAGCAGAAAGGGTCTTTCTAGTAGTTGCACATCAAATCTAAGCTGTCTGAAGTGTTTTTCCTAAGTTATCAACATTTTTATGTTTGCCGTTCCAGAATCGACCTTATCTCAGGCTGAAAACGCGTTGTCTGCATTGTGCCAAAACTTTGCAGGGAAGCTTCAGAAAATGAAATTTTCACCTCCCACTATAGCAGAAAGGGTCTTTCTAGTAGTTGCACATCAAATCTAAGCTGTCTGAAGTGTTTTTCGAAAGTTATCAACATTTTTATGTTTGGCGTTCCAGAATCGACCTTATCTCAGGCTGAAAATGCGTTTTACGCATTGTGCCATAACTTTGCAGGGAACCTTTAGAACATAAAATTTTCACTTCCCAGTATAGCAGAATGGGTCTTTCTTGTAATTGCACATCAAATCTAAGCTGTCTGAAGTGTTTTTCCAAAGTTATCAACATTTTTATGTTTGGCGTTCCGGAATCGACCTTATCTCAGGCTGAAAACGCTTTTTGCGCTTTGTGCCATAACTTTGCAGGGAAGCTTCAGAAAATGAAATTTTCACCTCCCACTATAGCAGAAAGGGTTTTTCTAGTAGTTGCACATCAAATCTAAGCTGTCTGAAGTGTTTTTCCAAAGTTATCAACATTTTTATGTTTGGCGTTCCGGAATCAACCTTATCTCAGGCTGAAAACGCATTTTCTGCATTGTGCCATAACTTTGCAAGGAAGCTCCAGAACATGAAATTTTCACCTCCCACTATAGCAGAAAGGGTCTTTCTAGTAGTTGCACATCAAATCTAAGCTGTCTGAAGTGTTGTTCCAAAGTTATCAACATTTTTACGCTTGGCGTTCCGGAACCCACCTTGTATCAGGCTGAAAACACGTTTTCTGCATTGTGCCATAACTTCTCAGGGAATCTTCAGAACATGAAATGTTCACCTCCCACTATAGCAGAACGGGTCTTTCTAGTAGTTGCACATCAGATCTAAGCTGTCCAAAGTGTTTTTCGAAAGTTATCAACATTTTTATGTTTGGCGTTCCGGAATCGACCTTACCTCAGGATGAAAAATCGTTTTCTGCATTGTCCCATAACTTTCCAGGGAAGCTTCAGAACATGAAATTTTGACCTCCCACTATAGCAGAAAGGGTCTTTCTAGTCGTTGCACATCAAATCTAAGCTGTCTGAAGTGTTTTTCGAAAGTTATCAACATTTTTACGTTTGGCCTTCCAGAATCGACCTTATCTCAGGCTGAAAACGCGTTGTCTGCATTGTGCCATAACTTTGCAAGGAAGCTTCAGAACATGACATTTTCACCTCCCACTATAGCATAAAGGGTCTTTCTAGTAGTTGCAGATCAAATCGAAGCTGTCTGAAGTGTTTTTCGAAAGTTATCAACATTTTTATGTTTGGCGTTCCAGAATCGACCTTATCTCAGGCTGAAAACGCCTTATCTGCCTTGTGCCATAACTTTGCAGGGAACCTTTAGAACATGAAATGTTCACCTCCCAGTATAGCAGAAAGGGTCTTTCTAGTAGTTGCACATCAAATCTATGCTGTCTGAAGTGTTATTCCAAAGTGATCAACATTTTTACGTTTTGCGTTTCGGAACCCACCTTATCTCAGGCTGAAACCGCGTTTTCTGCATTGTGCCATAACTTCTCAGGGAAGCTTCAGAACATGAAATGTTCACCTCCCACTATAGCAGAAGGGGTCTTTCTAGTAGTTGCACATCAAATCGAAGCTGTCTGAAGTGTTTTTCCAAAGTTATCAACATTTTTATGTATGGCGTTCCGGAATCGACCTTATCTCAGGCTGAAAACGCGTTTTACGCATTGTGCCATAACTTTGCAGGGAAGCTTCAGAACATGAAATGTTCACCTCCCACTATAGCAGAAAGGGTCTTTCTAGTAGTTGCACATCAAATCTAAGCTGTCTGAAGTGTTTTTCCAAAGTTATCAACATTGTTATGTTTGCCGTTCCAGAATCGACCTTATCTCAGGCTGAAAACGCGTTGTCTGCATTGTGCCAAAACTTTGCAGGGAAGCTTCAGAAAATGAAATTTTCACCACCCACTATAGCAGAAAGGGTCTTTCTAGTAGTTGCACATCAAATCTAAGCTGTCTGAAGTGTTTTTCGAAAGTTATCAACATTTTTATGTTTGGCGTTCCAGAATCGACCTTATCTCAGGCTGAAAACGCGTTGTCTGCATTCTGCCAAAACTTTGCAGGGAAGCTTCAGAAAATGAAATTTTCACCTCCCACTATAGCAGAAAGGGTCTTTCTAGTAGTTCAACATCAAATCTAAGCTGTACGAAGTGTTTTTCCAAAGTTATCAACATTTTTATGTTTGGCGTTCCGGAATCGACATTATCTCAGGTTGAAAATGCATTTTCTGGATTGTGGCATAACTTTGTTATGAAGCTTCAGAACATAAAATTTTCACCTCCGACTATAGCAGAAAGGGTCTTTCTAGTAGTTGCACATCAGATCTAAGCTGTCTGAAGTGTTTTTCGAAAGTTATCAACATTTTTATGTTTGGCGATCGAGAATCGACCTTATCTCAGGCTGAAAACGCGTTTTCTGCATTGTGCCATAACTTTGCAGGGAAGCTTCAGAACATGACATTTTCACCTCCCACTATTGCAGAAAGGGTCTTTCTAGTAGTTGCACATCAAATATAAGCTGTTTGAAGCGTTTTTCCAAAGTTATCAACATTCCTATGTTTGGCGTTCCGGAACTGACCTTTTCTCAGGATGAAAACGCGTTTTCTGCATTGTGCCATAACTTTGCAGGGAAGCTTCAGAACATGAAATTTTCACGTCCCACTAGTGTAGAAAGGGTATTTCTATTAGTTGCACATCAAATCTAAGCTGTCTGAAGTGTTTTTCCAAAGTTATCGACATTTTTATGTTTGGCGTTCCGGAATCGACCTTATCACAGGATGAAAAATCGTTTTCTGCATTGTCCCATAACTTTGCAGGGAAGCTTCAGAACATGAAATTTTGACCTCCCAATATAGCAGAAAGGGTCTTTCTAGTAGTTGCACATCAAATCTAATCTGTCCGAAGTGTTTTTCGAAACTTATCAACATTTTTATGTTTGGCGTTCCGGAATCGACCTAATCTCAGAATGAAAATGCGTTTTCTGCATTGTCCCATAACTTTCGAGGGAAGCTTCATAACATGAAATTTTGACATCCCACTATAGCAGAAAGGGTCTTTCTAGTAGTTGCACATCAAATCTAAGCTGTCTGAAGTGTTTTTCCAAAGTTATCAACATTTTTATGTTTGGCGTTCCGGAATCGACCTTATCTCAGGCTTAAAACGCGTTTTACGCATTGTGCCATAACTTTGCAGGGAACCTTTAGAACATGAAATTTTCACCTCCCACTATAGCAGAAAGGGACTTTCTAGTAGTTGCACATCAAATCTAATCTGTCTGAAATGTTGTTCCAAAGTTAGCAACATTTTTAAGTCTAGCGTTTCGGAACCCACCTTATCTCAGGCTGAAAACGCATTTTCTGCATTATGCCATAACTTCTCAGGGATGCTTCAGAACATGAAATGTTCACCTCCCACTATAGCAGAAAGGGTCTTTCTAGTAGTTGCACATCAAATCTAAGCTGTCTAAAGTGTTTTTCCAAAGTCATCAACATTTTTAAGTTTGGCGTTCCAGAATCGACCTTATCTGAGGCTGAAAACACGTTTTCTGCATTGCCCCATAACTTTCGAGGGAAGCTTCATAACATGAAATTTTGACATCCCACTATAGCAGAAAGGGTCTTTCAAGTCGTTGCACATCAAATCTAAGCTGTCTGAAGTGTTTTTCCAAAGTTATCAACATTTTTATGTTTGGCGTTCTGAAATCAACCTCATCTCATGCTTAAAACGCGTTTTCTGCATTGTGCCATAACTTTGCAGGGAAGCTTTAGAACATGAAATTTTCACCTCCCACTTCAGCAGAAAGGGTATTTCTAGTAGTTGCACATCAAATCTAAGCTGTCTGTAGAGTTTTTCCTGAGTTATCAACATTTTTATGTTTGGCGTTCCGGAATCGACCTTATCTCAGGCTAAAAACGTGTTTTCTGCCATGTGCCATAACTTTACAGGAAGCTTCAAAACATGAAATTTCCATCTTCCACTATAGCAGAAAGGCTCTTTCCAGCAGTTGCACATCAAATCTAAGCTGTCTGAAGTGTTTTTCCAAAGTTATCAACATTTTTATGTTTGGCTTTCCGGAATCGACCTTATCTCAGGATGAAAAATCGTTTTCTGCATTGTCCCATAACTTTGCAGGGAAGCTTCAGAACATGAAATTCTGACCTCCCAATATAGCAGAAAGGGTCTTTCTAGTAGTTGCGCATCAAATCTAAGCTGTCTGAAGTGTTTTTCCAAAGTTATCAACATTTTTATGTTTGGCGTTCTGGAACCCACCTTATCTCAGGCTGAAAACGCGTTTTCTGCATTGTGCCATAACTTTGTAGGGAGACTTCAGAACATGAAATTTTCTCCTCCCACTATAGCAGAAAGGGTATTTCTAGTAGTTGCACATCAAATCTAAGCTGTCTGAAGTGTATTTCCAAAGTTATCAACATTTTTATGATTGGCGTTGTGGAACCCACCTTATCTCAGGCTGAAAACGCGTTTTCTGCATTGTGCCATAACTTTGCAGGGAAGCTTCAGAACATGAAATTTTCACCTCCCACTATAGCAGAAAGGGTCTTTCTAGTAGTTGCACATCAAATCTAAGCTGTCTAAAGTGTTTTTCCAAAGTTATCAACATTTTTAAGTTTGGCGTTCCAGAATCGACCTTATCTGAGGCTGAAAACACGTTTTCTGCATTGTCCCATAACTTTCGAGGGAAGCTTCATAACATGAAATTTTGACATCCCACTATAGCAGAAAGGGTCTTCCTAGTCGTTGCACATCAAATCTAAGCTGTCTGAAGTGTTTTTCCAAAGTTATCAACATTTTTATGTTTGGCGTTCCGGAATCGACCTTATCTCAGGCTTAAAACGCATTTTACGCATTGTGCCATAACTTTGCAGGGAACCTTTAGAACATGAAATTTTCACCTCCCACTTCAGTAGAAAGGGTATTTCTAGTAGTTGCACATCAAATCTAAGCTGTCTGTAGAGTTTTTCCTGAGTTATCAACATTTTTATGTTTGGCGTTCCGGAATCGACCTTATCTCAGGCTAAAAACGCGTTTTCTGCCATGTGCCATAACTTTGCAGGGAAGCTTCAGAACATGAAATTTTCAACTTCCACTATAGCAGAAAGGCTCTTTCCAGCAGTTGCACATCAAATCTAAGCTGTCTGAAGTGTTTTTCCAAAGTTATCAACATTTTAATGTTTGGCTTTCCGGAATCGACCTTATCTCAGGATGAAAAACCATTTTCTGCATTGTCCCATAACTTTGCAGGGAACCTTCAGAACATGAAATTCTGACCTCCCAATATAGCAGAAAAGGTCTTTCTAGTAGTTGCGCATCAAATCTAAGCTGTCTGAAGTGTTTTTCCAAAGTTATCCACATTTTTATGTTTGGCTTTCTGGAATCGACCTTATCTCAGACTGAAAACGTGTTTTCTGCATTGTGCCATAACTTTGCATGGAAACTTCAGAACATGAAATTTTCACCTCCAACTATAGCAGAAAGGGTCTTTCTAGTAGTTGCACATCAAATCTAAGCTGTCTGAAGTGTATTTCCAAAGTTATCAACATTTTTATGATTAGCGTTGTGGAACCCACCTTATCTCAGGCTGAAAACGCGTTTTCTGCATTGTGCCATAACTTTGCAGGGAAGCTTCAGAACATGAAATTTTCACCTCCCACTATAGCAGAAAGGGTCTTTCTAGTAGTTGCACATCAAATCTAAGCTGTTTGAAGTGTTTTTCCAAAGTTATCAACATTCTTATGTTTGGCGTTCCGGAACCGACCTTTTCTCAGGCTGAAAACGCGTTTTCTGCATTGTGCCATAACTTTGCAGGGAAGCTTCAGAACATGAAATTTTGACCTCCCAATATAGCAGAAAGGGTCTTTCTAGTAGTTGCACATCAAATCTAATCTGTCTGAAGTGTTTTTCGAAAGTTATCAACATTTTTTATGTTTGGCGTTCCGGAATCGACCTAATCTCAGGATGAAAATGCGTTTTCTGCATTGTCCCATAACTTTCGAGGGAAGCTTCATAACATGAAATTTTGACATCCCACTATAGCAGAAAGGGTCTTTCTAGTAGTTGCACATCAAATCTAAGCTGTCTGAAGTGTTTTTCCAAAGTTATCAACATTTTTATGTTTGGCGTTCCGGAATCGACCTTATCTCAGGCTTAAAACGCGTTTTACGCATTGTGCCATAACTTTGCAGGGAACCTTTAGAACATGAAATTTTCACCTCCCACTATAGCAGAAAGGGTCTTTCTAGTAGTTGCACATCAAATCTAATCTGTCTGAAATGTTGTTCCAAAGTTAGCAACATTTTTAAGTTTGGTGTTTGGGAACCCACCTTATCTCAGGCTGAAAACGCATTTTCTGCATTGTGCCATAACTTCTCAGGGTAGCTTCAGAACATGAAATTTTCAACTCCCACTATAACAGACAGGGTCTTTCTAGTAGTTGCACATCAAATATAAGTTGTCTGAAGTGTTTCTTGAAAACTATCAACATTTTTACGTTTGACGTTCCGGAACCCACATTATCGTAGGCTAAAAACGCGTTTTTTGCATTGTGCCATAACTTTGCAAGGAAGCTTCAGAACATGAAATTTTCACATCCCACTATAGCATAAAGGGTCTTTCTAGTAGTTGCACTTCAAATCTAAGCTGTCTGAAATGTTTTTCCCAAAGTTATCATCATTTTTATGTTTGGCGTTCCGGAACCCACCTTATCTCAGGCTGAAAACGCGTTTTCTGCATTGTGCCATAACTTTGCAGGGAAGCTTCAGAACATGAAATTTTCAACTCCCACTATGACAGACAGGGTCTTTGTAGTAGTTGCACATCAAATCTAAGCTGTCTGAAGTGTTTTTCGAAAGTTGTCAACATTTTTATGTTTGGCGTTCCGGAAGCCACCTTGTCTCATTCTGAAAACGCGTTTTTTGCATTGTGCTTTAACTTTGAAGGAAAGCTTCAGAACATGAAAGTTTCACCTCCCACTATAGCAGTAAGGGTCTTTCCAGTAGTTACACATCAAATCTAAGCTGTCTGATGAGTTTTTCCAAAGTTAGCAACATTTTTAAGTTTGGTGTTTCGGAACCCACCTTATCTCAGGCTGAAAACGCATTTTCTGCATTGTGCCATAACTTCTCAGGGTAGCTTCAGAACATGAAATTTTGAACTCCCACTATAACAGACAGGGTCTTTCTAGTAGTTGCACATCAAATATAAGTTGTCTGAAGTGTTTCTTGAAAACTATCAACATTTTTACGTTTGACGTTCCGGAACCCACATTATCGTAGGCTAAAAACGCGTTTTTTGCATTGTGCCATAACTTTGCAAGGAAGCTTCAGAACATGAAATTTTCACATCCCACTATAGCATAAAGGGTCTTTCTAGTAGTTGCACTTCAAATCTAAGCTGTCTGAAATGTTTTTCCCAAAGTTATCATCATTTTTATGTTTGGCGTTCCGGAACCCACCTTATCTCAGGCTGAAAACGCGTTTTCTGCATTGTGCCATAACTTTGCAGGGAAGCTTCAGAACATGAAATTTTAACCTCCCACTGTAGCAAAAAGGGTCTTTCTAGCAGTTGCACATCAAATCTAAGCTGTCTGAAATGTTTTTTCCAAAGTTATCAACATTTTTATGTTTGGCGTTCCGGAACCCACCTTATCTCAGGCTGAAAACGCGTTTTCTGCATTGTGCCATAACTTTGCAGGGAAGCTTCAGAACATGAAATTTTCAACTCCCACTATGACAGACAGGGTCTTTGTAGTAGTTGCACATCAAATCTAAGCTGTCTGAAGTGTTTTTCGAAAGTTGTCAACATTTTTATGTTTGGCGTTCCGGAAGCCACCTTGTCTCATTCTGAAAACGCGTTTTTTGCATTGTGCCATAACTTTGAAGGAAAGCTTCAGAACATGAAAGTTTCACCTCCCACTATAGCAGTAAGGGTCTTTCCAGTAGTTACACATCAAATCTAAGCTCTCTGAAGTGTTTTTCCAAAGTTATCAACATTTTTATGTTTGGCGTTCCGGAACCCACCTTATCTCAGGCTGAAAACGCATTTTCTGCATTGTGCCATAACTTTGAAGGAAAGCTTCAGAACATGAACGTTTCACCTACCACTATAGCAGAAAGGGTCTTTCGAGTAGTTGCACATCAAATATAAGCTGTCTGATGTGTTTTTCCAAAGTTATCAACATTTTTATTTTTGGCGTTCCGGAAAACATCTTATCTCAGGCTGAAAACGCGTTTTCTGCATTGTGCCATAACTTTGAAGGAAAGCTTCAGAACTCGAAAGTTTCACCTACCACTATAGCAGAAATTGTCTTTCTAGTAGTTGCACATCAAATCTAAGCTGTCTGAAGTGGTTTTCCAAAGTTATCAACATTTTTAAGTTTGGCGTTCCGGAACCCACCTTTTTTCAGGCTGAAAACGCGTTTTCTGCATTGTGCCATAACTTTGCAGGGAAGCTTCAGAACATCGAATTTTCACCTCCCACTATAGCAGAAAGGGTCTTTCTAGTAGTTGCACATTAAATCTAAGCTGTCTGAAGTGTTTTTCCAAAGTTATCAACATTTTAATGTTTTGCGTTCCGGAATCGACCTTATCTCAGGATGAAAAATCGTTTTCTGCATTGTCCCATAACTTTGCAGGGAAACTTCAGAACATGAAATGTTCACGTCCAACTATAGCAGAAAGGGTCTTTCTAGTAGTTGCACATTAAATCTAAGCTGTCTGAAGTGTTTTTCCAAAGTTATCAACATTTTAATGTTTGGCGTTCCGGAATCGACCTTATCTCAGGCTGAAAACGCGTTTTCTGCATTGTGCCATAACTTTGCAGGGAAGCTTCACAACATAAAATTTTCACCTCCCACAATAGCAGAAAGGGTCTTTCTAGTAGTCGCACATCAAATTTATGCTGTCTGAAGTGTTTTTCCAAAGTTGTCAACAATTTTATTTTTGGCGTTCCGAAAGCCACCTTATCTGAGGCTCAAAACGCGTTTTCTGCATTGTGCCATATATTCTAAGGGAAGGTTCATAACATCGAATTGTCACCACCCACTATATCATAAAGGGTCTTTCTAGTAGTTGCACATCAACTCTAAGCTGTCTGAAGTGTCTTTTCAAAGTTATCAACACTTTTATGTTTGGCGTTCCGGAATCGACCTTATCTCAGGCTGACAACGTGTTTTACGCATGGTGCCATAACTTTGCAGGGAAGCTTCAGAACATCGAATTTTCACCTCCCACAATGGCAGAAAGGGTCTTTCAAGTAGTTGCACATCAAATCTAAACTGTCTGAAATGTTTTTCCATAGTTATCAACATTTTTATGTTTGGCGTACCGGAATCGACCTTATCTCAGGCTGAAAACGCGTTTTCTGCATTGTGCCATAACTTTGCAGGGAAGCCTCAGAACATGAAATTTTCAGCTCCCACTATAGCAGAAAGGGTCTTTCTAATAGTTGCACATCAAATCTAAGCTGTCTGAAGTGTTTTTACAAAGTTCTCAACATTTTTATGTTTAGCGTTACGGAATCGAGCTTATCTCAGGCTGAACACGCATTTTCTGCATTGTGCCATAACTTTCCAGGGAAGCTTCAGAACATCGAATGTTGGCCACCCACTATATCAGAAAGGGTCTTTCTAGTAGTTGCACATCAAATCTAAGCTGTCTGAAGTGTTTTTCCAAATTTATCAACATTTTTATGTTTGGCGTTCCGGAATCGACCTTATCTCAAACGCGTTTTACGTATTGTGCCATAACTTTGCATAAAGCTTCAGAACATGAAATTTTCACCTCCCAGTATAGTAGAACGGGTCTTTCTAGTAGTTGCACATGATATCTAAGCTGTCTGAAGTGTTTTTCCAAAGTTGTCAACATTTTTATGTTTGGCGTTCTGAAACCCACCTTATCTCAGGCTGAAAACGCATTTTCTGCTTTGTGCCACTTATTCTAAGGGAAGGTTCAGAACATGAAATTTTCACCTCCCACTGTTGCAGAAAGGGTCTGTCTTGTAGTTGCACATCAAATCTAAGCTGTCTGAAGTGTTTTTACAAAGTTATCAACATTTTTATGTTTGGCGTTCCGGAATCGACCTTATCTCAGGCTGAAAACGCGTTTTACGCATTGTGCCATAACTTTGCATAAAGCTTCAGCACATGAAATTTTCACCACCCACTATAGCAGAAAGGGTCTTTGTAGTAGTTGCAGATCAAATCTAAGCTGTGTGAAGTGTTTTTCCAAAGTTAACAACATTTTTATGTTTGGCGTTCTGGAACCCACCTTATCTCAGGCTGAAAACGTGTTTTTTGCATTGTGCCATAACTTTGCAGGGACGCTTCAGAACATGAAATTTTCACATCCCACTATAGCAGAAAGGGTCTTTCTAGTAGTTGCACATCAAATCTAAGCTGTCTTGTGTTTTTCCAAAGTTATCAACATTTTTATGTTTCTCCTTCCTGAACCCATCTTATATCAGGCTGAAAATGCGTTTTCTGCATTGTGCCATAACTTTGCAGGGAAGCATCAGAACATGAAATTTTCACCTCCCACTATAGCAGAAAGGGTCTTTCTAGTAGTTGCACATCAAATCTATGCTATCTGAAGTGTTTTTCCAAAGTTGTCAACATTTTTATGTTTTGCGTTCCGAAACCCACCTTATCTCAGGCTGAAAAAGAGTTTTTGTGCATTGTGCCATAACATCACAGGGACGCATCAGAACATGAAATTTTCACCTCCCACTATAGCAGAAAGGGTCTTTCTCGTAGTTGCACTTCAAATCTAAGCTGTCTGAAGTGTTTTTTGAAAGTTTTCAACATTTTTATGTTTGGCGTTCTGGAACCCACCTTATCTGAGGCTGAAAACGCATTTTAAACATTGTGCCATAACTTTGCAGGGAAGCTTCAGAACATCGAATTTTCACCACCCACTACAGCAGAAAGGGTCTTTCTAGTAATGGCTCATCAAATCTAAGCTGTCTGAAGTGTTTTTCCAAACTTATCAACATTCTTATGTTTGGCGTTCTGGAACCCACCTTATCTGAAGCTGAAAACGCATTTTCTGCATTGTGCGATAACTTTGCAGGCAAGCTTCAGAACATGAAATATTCACATGCGACTATAGCAGAAAGGGTCTTTCTAGTAGTTGCACATCAAATCTAATCTGTCTGAAGTGTTTTTCCAAAGTTATCAACATTTTTATGTTTGGCGTACCGGAATCGACCTTATCTCAGGCTGAAAACGCGTTTTCTGCATTGTGCCATAACTTTGCAGGGAAGCTTCAGAACATGAAATTTTCAACTCCCACTATAGCAGAAATGGTCTTTCTAGTAGTTGCAAGTCAAATCTAAGCTGTCTGACGTGTTTTTCCAAAGTTAACAACATTTTTATGTTTGGCGTTCCGGAATCGACCTTATCTCAGGCTGAAAACGCGTTTTACGCATTGTGCCATAACTTTGGTGGGAAGCTTCAGATCATCGAATATTCACCTCCCACAATGGCAGAAATGGTCTTTCTAGTAGTTGCACATCAAATCTAAGCTGTCTGAAGTGTTTTTCCAGAATTATGAACATGTTTATATTTGGTGTTCCGGAATCAACCTTATCTGAGGCTGAAAACGCGATTTACGCATTGTGCCATAACTTTGCAGGAAAGCTTCAGAACATGAAATTTTCAACTCCCATTATAGCAGAAAGGCTCTTTCTAGTAGTTGCACATCAAATCTAAGCTGTCTGAAGTGTTTTTCCAGAATTATGAACATGTTTATGTTTGGCGTTCCGGAATCGACCTTATCTCAGACTGAAAACGCATTTTACGCATTACGCCATAACTTTTGAGTGAAGCTTCAGAACATCGAATTTTCAATACCCACTATATCAGAAACGGTCTTTCTAGTAGTTGCACATCAAATCTAAGCAGTCTGAAGTGTGTTTCCAAAGTTATCAACATTTTTATGTTTGGCGTACCGGAATCGACCTTATCTCTGGCTGAAAACGCGTTTTCTGCATTGTGCCATAACTTTGCAGGGAAGCCTCAGAACATGAAATTTTCAGCTCCCACTATAGCAGAAAGGGTCTTTCTAATAGTTGCACATCAAATCTAAGCTGTCTGAACTGTTTTTACAAAGTTCTCAACATTTTTATGTTTAGCGTTATGGAATCGAGCTTATCTCAGGCTGAACACGCATTTTCTGCATTGTGCCATAACTTTCCAGGGAAGCTTCAGAACATCGAATGTTGGCCACCCACTATATCAGAAAGGGTCTTTCTAGTAGGTGCACATCAAATCTAAGCTGTCTGAAGTGTTTTTCCAAATTTATCAACATTTTTATGTTTGGCGTTCCGGAATCGACCTTATCTCAAACGCGTTTTACGCATTGTGCCATAACTTTGCATAAAGCTTCAGAACATGAAATTTTCACCTCCCAGTATAGTAGAACGGGTCTTTCTAGTAGTTGCACATGATATCTAAGCTGTCTGAAGTGTTTTTCCAAAGTTGTCAACATTTTTATGTTTGGCGTTCTGAAACCCACCTTATCTCAGGCTGAAAACGCATTTTCTGCTTTGTGCCACGTATTCTAAGGGAAGGTTCAGAACATGAAATTTTCACCTCCCACTGTTGCAGAAAGGGTCTGTCTTGTAGTTACACATCAAATCTAAGCTGTCTGAAGTGTTTTTACAAAGTTATCAACATTTTTATGTTTGGCGTTCCGGAATCGACCTTATCTCAGGCTGAAAACGCGTTTTACGCATTGTGCCATAACTTTGCATAAAGCTTCAGCACATGAAATTTACACCACCCACTATAGCAGAAAGGGTCTTTGTAGTAGTTGCAGATCAAATCTAAGCTGTCTGAAGTGTTTTTCCAAAGTTAACAACATTTTTATGTTTGGCGTTCTGGAACCCACCTTATCTCAGTCTGAAAACGTGTTTTTTGCATTGTGCCATAACTTTGCAGGGACGCTTCAGAACATGAAATTTTCACATCCCACTATAGCAGACAGGGTCTTTCTAGTAGTTGCACATCAAATCTAAGCTGTCTTGTGTTTTTCCAAAGTTATCAACATTTTTATGTTTCTCCTTCCTGAACCCACCTTATATCAGGATGAAAATGCGTTTTCTGCATTGTGCCATAACTTTGCAGGGAAGCATCAGAACATAAAATTTTCACCTCCCACTATAGCAGAAAGGGTCTTTCTAGTAGTTGCACATCAAATCTATGCTATCTGAAGTGTTTTTCCAAAGTTGTCAACATTTTTATGTTTTGCGTTCCGAAACCCACCTTATCTCAGGCTGAAAAAGAGTTTTTGTGCATTGTGCCATAACATCACAGGGACGCATCAGAACATGAAATTTTCACCTCCCACTATAGCAGAAAGGGTCTTTCTCGTAGTTGCACTTCAAATCTAAGCTGTCTGAAGTGTTTTTTGAAAGTTTTCAACATTTTTATGTTTGGCGTTCTGGAACCCACCTTATCTGAGGCTGAAAACGCATTTTAAACATTGTGCCATAACTTTGCAGGGAAGCTTCAGAACATCGAATTTTCACCACCCACTACAGCAGAAAGGGTCTTTCTAGTAATGGCTCATCAAATCTAAGCTGTCTGAAGTGTTTTTCCAAACTTATCAACATTCTTATGTTTGGCGTTCTGGAACCCACCTCATCTGAAGCTGAAAACGCATTTTCTGCATTGTGCCATAACTTTGCAGGCAAGCTTCAGAACATGAAATATTCACATGCGACTATAGCAGAAAGGGTCTTTCTAGTAGTTGCACATCAAATCTAATCTGTCTGAAGTGTTTTTCCAAAGTTATCAACATTTTTATGTTTGGCGTACCGGAATCGACCTTATCTCAGACTGAAAACGCATTTTACGCATTACGCCATAACTTTGGAGGGAAGCTTCAGAACATCGAATTTTCAATACCCACTATATCAGAAACGGTCTTTCTAGTAGTTGCACATCAAATCTAAGCAGTCTGAAGTGTTTTTCCAAAGTTATCAACATTTTTATGTTTGGCGTACCGGAATCGACCTTATCTCAGGCTGAAAACGCGTTTTCTGCATTGTGCCATAACTTTGCAGGGAAGCTTCAGAACATGAAATTTTAAACTTGCGCTATAGCAGAAAAGGTCTTTCTAGTAGTTGTACATCAAATTTATGCTGTCGGAAGTGTTTTTCCAAAGTTATCCACATTTTAACGTTTGGCGTTCTGGAATCGACCTTATCTCAGGCTGAAAACGCGTTTTACGCATTGTGCCTCAAATTTGCATAAAGCTTCAGAACATGAAATTTTCACCTCCCACTATAGCAGAAAGGGTCTTTCTAGTAGTTGCAAATAAAATCTAAGCTGTCTGAAATGTTTTTCCAAAGTTATCAACATTTTTTTGTTTGGCGTTCTGGAACCCACCTTATCTAAGTCTGAAAATGTGTTTTCTGCATTGTGCCGTAACTTTGCAGGGAAGCCTCAGAACATGAAATTTTCACCTCCCGCAATAGCAGTAAGGGTCTTTCTAGTAGTTGCACATCGAATGTAAGCTGTCTGAAGTGTCTTTTCAAAGTTATCAACATCCTTAAGTTTGGCGTTCCGGAATCGACCTTATCTCAGGCTGAAAACGCGTTTTGCGCATGGTACCATAACTTTGCAAGGAAGCTTCAGAACATGAATTTTTCACCTCCCACAATGGCAGAAAGGGTCTTTATAGTAGTTGCACATCAAATCTAAGCTGTCTGAAGTGTTTTTCCAAAGTTATCTACATTTTTATGTTTGGCGTTCCGGAAACGACCTTATCTCAGGCTGAAAACGCTTTTTACGCATGGTGCCATAACTTTGCAGGGAAGCTTCAGAACATTAATTTTTCACCTCCCACAATGGCAGAAAGGGTCTTTCTAGTAGTTGCACATCAAATCTAAGCAGTCTGAAGTGTTTTTCCAAAGTTATCAACATTTTTATGTTTGGCGTACCGGAATCGACCTTATCTCAGGCTGAAAACGCGTTTTCTGCATTGTGCCATAACTTTGCAGGGAAGCTTCAGAACATGAAATTTTAAACTTGCGCTATAGCAGAAAAGGTCTTTTTAGTAGTTGTACATCAAATTTATGCTGTCGGAAGTGTTTTTCCAAAGTTATCCACATTTTAATGTTTGGCGTTCTGGAATCGACCTTATCTCAGTCTGAAAACGCGTTTTACGCATTGTGCCTCAAATTTGCATAAAGCTTCAGAACATGAAATTTTCACCTCCCACTATAGCAGAAAGGGTCTTTCTAGTAGTTGCAAATAAAATCTAAGCTGTCTGAAATGTTTTTCCAAAGTTATCAACATTTTTTTGTTTGGGGTTCTGGAACCCACCTTATCTAAGTCTGAAAATGTGTTTTCTGCATTGTGCCGTAACTTTGCAGGGAAGCCTCAGAACATGAAATTTTCACCTCCCGCAATAGCAGTAAGGGTCTTTCTAGTAGTTGCACATCGAATGTAAGCTGTCTGAAGTGTCTTTTCAAAGTTATCAACATTCTTATGTTTGGCGTTCCGGAATCGACCTTATCTCAGGCTGAAAACGCGTTTTGCGCATCGTGCCATAACTTTGCAGAGAAGCTTCAGAACATTAATTTTTCACCTCCCACAATGGCAGAAAGGGTCTTTCTAGTAGTTGCACATCAAATCTAAGCTGTCTGAAGTGTTTTTCCAAAATTATCAACAGTTTTATGTTTGGCATTCCGGAATCGACCTTATCTCAGGCTGTAAACGCGTTTTACGCATGGTGCCATAACTTTGCCGTGAAGCTTCAGAACATGAAATTTTCACCTCCCACAATGGCAGAAAGGGTCTTTCTAGTAGTTGCACGTGAAATCTAAGCTGTCTGAAGTGTTTTTCCAAAGTTGTCAACATTTTCATGTTTGGCGTTCCGGAATCGACCTTATCTCAGGCTGAAAACGCGTTTTACGCATTGTGCCATAACTTAGCATAAAGCTTTAGAACATGAAATTTTCACCTCCCACTATAGCAGAAAGGGTCTTTCTAGTAGTTGCAGATCAAATCTAAGATGTCTGAAATGTTTTTCCAAAGTTTTCAAAATTTTTATGTTCGGCGTTCCGGAATCGACCTTATCTCAGGCTGAAAACGTGTTTTCTGCATTGTGCCATAACTTTGCAGGGAAGCTTTCGAACATGAAATTTTCACCTCCCACTAGAGCAGAAAGGGTATTTCTAGTAGTTGCACATCAAATCTAAGCTGTCTGTACAGTTTTTCCTGAGTTATCAACATTTTTATGTTTGGCGTTCTGAAATCAACCTCATCTCAGGCTGAAAACGCGTTTTACGCATTGTGCCATAACTTCGCAGGGAAGCTTCAGAACATGATATTTTCACCTCCCACTATAGCAAAAGGGTCTTTCTCGTAGTTGCACTTCAAATCTAAGCTGTCTGAAGTGTTTTTCCAAAGTTTTCAAGATTTTTATGTTTGGTGTTCCTGAATCGACCTTATCTCAGGCCGAAAACGCGTTTTCTGCATTGTGCCATAACTTTGCAGGGAAGTTTCAGAAAATGAAATGTTCGCCTCCCACTATAGCAGAAAGGGTCTTTCTAGTAGTTGCACGTCAAATCTAAGCTGTTTGAAGTGTTTTTCCAAAGTTATCACCATTTTTGTGTTTGGCGTTGCAGAAACAACCTTGTCTCAGGCTGAAAACGCGTTTTAAGCAATTTGCCATAACTTTGCAGGAAAGCCTCAGAACATGAAATGTTCACCTCCGACTTCAGCTGAAAGGGTCTTTCTCGTAGTTGCAGATCAAATCTGAGCTGTCTGTAGAGTTTTTCCAAAGTTTTCAACATTTTTATGTTTGGCGTTCTGAAATCAACCTCATCTCAGGCTGAAAACGCGTTTTACGCATTGTGCCATAACTTTGCAGGGAAGCTTCAGAACATGATATTTTCAACTCCCACTATAGCAGAAAGGGTTTTTCTCGTAGTTGCACATCAAATCTGAGCTGTTTGAAGTGTTCTTCCAAAGTTCTCAACATTTTTATGTTTGGTGTTGTGAAATCAACCTCATCTCAGGCTGAAAACGCGTTTTACGCATTGTGCCATAACTTTGCAGGGAAGCTTCAGAACATGATATTTTCACCTCCCACTATAGCAGAAAGGGTCTTTCTCGTAGTTGCACATCAAATCTGAGCAGTTTGAAGTGTTTTTCCGAAGTTATCAACATTTTTATGTTTGGCGTTCTGGAATCGACCTTATCTCAGGCGGAACACGCGTTTCCTGCATTGTGGCATAGCTTTGCAGGGAAGCTTCAGAACATGAAATTTTCATTTCCCATTGTAGCAGAAAGGGTCTTTCTAGTAGTTGCTCATCAAATCTTAGCTGTCTGAAGTGTTCTTCCAAAGTTCTCAACATTTTTATATTTGGTGTTCTGAAATCAACCTCATCTCTGGCTGAAAACGCGTTTTACGCATTGTGCCATAACTTTGCAGGGAAGCTTCAGAACATGATATTTTCACCTCCCACTATAGCAGAAAGGGTCTTTCTCGTAGTTGCACATCAAATCTAAGCTGTCTTGAAGTGTTTTTCTACAGTTATCAACATTTTTATGTTTGGCGTTCCGGAACCCACCTTATCTCAGGCTGAAAACGCGTTTCCTGCATTGTGGCATAACTTTGCAGGGAAGCTTCAGAACATGAAATTTTCACCTCCCACTACAGCAGAAAGGGTCTTTCTAATAATTTCACATGAAATCTAAGCTGTCTGAAGTGTTTTTCCAAAGTTTTCAAAATTTTTTTGTTTGACCTTCGGGAACCCACCTTATCTCAGGCTGAAAACGCGTTTTACGCATTGTGCCATAACTTAGCATAAAGCTTTAGAACATGAAATTTTCACCTCCCACAATGGCAGAAAGGGTCTTTCTAGTAGTTGCACATCAAATCTAAGCTGTCTGAAGTGTTTTTCCAAAATTATCAACAGTTTTATGTTTGGCATTCCGGAATCGACCTTATCTCAGGCTGTAAACGCGTTTTACGCATGGTGCCATAACTTTGCCGTGAAGCTTCAGAACATGAAATTTTCACCTCCCACAATGGCAGAAAGGGTCTTTCTAGTAGTTGCACGTGAAATCTAAGCTGTCTGAAGTGTTTTTCCAAAGTTGTCAACATTTTCATGTTTGGCGTTCCGGAATCGACCTTATCTCAGTCTGAAAACGCGTTTTACGCATTGTGCCATAACTTAGCATAAAGCTTCAGAACATGAAATTTTCACCTCCCACTATAGCAGAAAGGGTCTTTCTAGTAGTTGCAGATCAAATCTAAGATGTCTGAAATGTTTTTCCAAAGTTTTCAAAATTTTTATGTTAGGCGTTCCGGAATCGACCATATCTCAGGCTGAAAACGTGTTTTCTGCATTATGCCATAACTTTGCAGGGAAGCTTTAGAACATGAAATTTTCACCTCCCACTAGAGCAGAAAGGGTATATCTAGTAGTTGCACATCAATTCTAAGCTGTCTGTAGAGTTTTTCCTGAGTTATCAACATTTTTATGTTTGGCGTTCTGAAATCAACCTCATCTCAGGCTGAAAACGCGTTTTACGCATTGTGCCATAACTTTGCAGGGAAGCTTCAGAACATGAAATTTTCACCTCCCACTAGAGCAGAAAGGGTCTTTCTCGTAGTTGCACATCAAATCTAAGCTGTCTGAAGTGTTTTTCGAAAGTTTTCAACATTTTTTTTGTTTGGTGTTCCTGAATTGACCTTATCTCAGGCTGAACACGCATTTTCTGCATTGTGCCATAACTTTCCAGGGAAGCTTCAGAACATCGAATGTTGGCCACCCACTATATCAGAAAGGGTCTTTCTAGTAGGTGCACATCAAATCTAAGCTGTCTGAAGTGTTTTTCCAAATTTATCAACATTTTTATGTTTGGCGTTCCGGAATCGACCTTATCTCAAACGCGTTTTACGCATTGTGCCATAACTTTGCATAAAGCTTCAGAACATGAAATTTTCACCTCCCAGTATAGTAGAACGGGTCTTTCTAGTAGTTGCACATGATATCTAAGCTGTCTGAAGTGTTTTTCCAAAGTTGTCAACATTTTTATGTTTGGCGTTCTGAAACCCACCTTATCTCAGGCTGAAAACGCATTTTCTGCTTTGTGCCACGTATTCTAAGGGAAGGTTCAGAACATGAAATTTTCACCTCCCACTGTTGCAGAAAGGGTCTGTCTTGTAGTTACACATCAAATCTAAGCTGTCTGAAGTGTTTTTACAAAGTTATCAACATTTTTATGTTTGGCGTTCCGGAATCGACCTTATCTCAGGCTGAAAACGCGTTTTACGCATTGTGCCATAACTTTGCATAAAGCTTCAGCACATGAAATTTACACCACCCACTATAGCAGAAAGGGTCTTTGTAGTAGTTGCAGATCAAATCTAAGCTGTCTGAAGTGTTTTTCCAAAGTTAACAACATTTTTATGTTTGGCGTTCTGGAACCCACCTTATCTCAGTCTGAAAACGTGTTTTTTGCATTGTGCCATAACTTTGCAGGGACGCTTCAGAACATGAAATTTTCACATCCCACTATAGCAGACAGGGTCTTTCTAGTAGTTGCACATCAAATCTAAGCTGTCTTGTGTTTTTCCAAAGTTATCAACATTTTTATGTTTCTCCTTCCTGAACCCACCTTATATCAGGCTGAAAATGCGTTTTCTGCATTGTGCCATAACTTTGCAGGGAAGCATCAGAACATAAAATTTTCACCTCCCACTATAGCAGAAAGGGTCTTTCTAGTAGTTGCACATCAAATCTATGCTATCTGAAGTGTTTTTCCAAAGTTGTCAACATTTTTATGTTTTGCGTTCCGAAACCCACCTTATCTCAGGCTGAAAAAGAGTTTTTGTGCATTGTGCCATAACATCACAGGGACGCATCAGAACATGAAATTTTCACCTCCCACTATAGCAGAAAGGGTCTTTCTCGTAGTTGCACTTCAAATCTAAGCTGTCTGAAGTGTTTTTTGAAAGTTTTCAACATTTTTATGTTTGGCGTTCTGGAACCCACCTTATCTGAGGCTGAAAACGCATTTTAAACATTGTGCCATAACTTTGCAGGGAAGCTTCAGAACATCGAATTTTCACCACCCACTACAGCAGAAAGGGTCTTTCTAGTAATGGCTCATCAAATCTAAGCTGTCTGAAGTGTTTTTCCAAACTTATCAACATTCTTATGTTTGGCGTTCTGGAACCCACCTCATCTGAAGCTGAAAACGCATTTTCTGCATTGTGCCATAACTTTGCAGGCAAGCTTCAGAACATGAAATATTCACATGCGACTATAGCAGAAAGGGTCTTTCTAGTAGTTGCACATCAAATCTAATCTGTCTGAAGTGTTTTTCCAAAGTTATCAACATTTTTATGTTTGGCGTACCGGAATCGACCTTATCTCAGACTGAAAACGCATTTTACGCATTACGCCATAACTTTGGAGGGAAGCTTCAGAACATCGAATTTTCAATACCCACTATATCAGAAACGGTCTTTCTAGTAGTTGCACATCAAATCTAAGCAGTCTGAAGTGTTTTTCCAAAGTTATCAACATTTTTATGTTTGGCGTACCGGAATCGACCTTATCTCAGGCTGAAAACGCGTTTTCTGCATTGTGCCATAACTTTGCAGGGAAGCTTCAGAACATGAAATTTTAAACTTGCGCTATAGCAGAAAAGGTCTTTCTAGTAGTTGTACATCAAATTTATGCTGTCGGAAGTGTTTTTCCAAAGTTATCCACATTTTAACGTTTGGCGTTCTGGAATCGACCTTATCTCAGGCTGAAAACGCGTTTTACGCATTGTGCCTCAAATTTGCATAAAGCTTCAGAACATGAAATTTTCACCTCCCACTATAGCAGAAAGGGTCTTTCTAGTAGTTGCAAATAAAATCTAAGCTGTCTGAAATGTTTTTCCAAAGTTATCAACATTTTTTTGTTTGGCGTTCTGGAACCCACCTTATCTAAGTCTGAAAATGTGTTTTCTGCATTGTGCCGTAACTTTGCAGGGAAGCCTCAGAACATGAAATTTTCACCTCCCGCAATAGCAGTAAGGGTCTTTCTAGTAGTTGCACATCGAATGTAAGCTGTCTGAAGTGTCTTTTCAAAGTTATCAACATCCTTAAGTTTGGCGTTCCGGAATCGACCTTATCTCAGGCTGAAAACGCGTTTTGCGCATGGTACCATAACTTTGCAAGGAAGCTTCAGAACATGAATTTTTCACCTCCCACAATGGCAGAAAGGGTCTTTATAGTAGTTGCACATCAAATCTAAGCTGTCTGAAGTGTTTTTCCAAAGTTATCTACATTTTTATGTTTGGCGTTCCGGAAACGACCTTATCTCAGGCTGAAAACGCTTTTTACGCATGGTGCCATAACTTTGCAGGGAAGCTTCAGAACATTAATTTTTCACCTCCCACAATGGCAGAAAGGGTCTTTCTAGTAGTTGCACATCAAATCTAAGCAGTCTGAAGTGTTTTTCCAAAGTTATCAACATTTTTATGTTTGGCGTACCGGAATCGACCTTACCTCAGGCTGAAAACGCGTTTTCTGCATTGTGCCATAACTTTGCAGGGAAGCTTCAGAACATGAAATTTTAAACTTGCGCTATAGCAGAAAAGGTCTTTTTAGTAGTTGTACATCAAATTTATGCTGTCGGAAGTGTTTTTCCAAAGTTATCCACATTTTAATGTTTGGCGTTCTGGAATCGACCTTATCTCAGTCTGAAAACGCGTTTTACGCATTGTGCCTCAAATTTGCATAAAGCTTCAGAACATGAAATTTTCACCTCCCACTATAGCAGAAAGGGTCTTTCTAGTAGTTGCAAATAAAATCTAAGCTGTCTGAAATGTTTTTCCAAAGTTATCAACATTTTTTTGTTTGGGGTTCTGGAACCCACCTTATCTAAGTCTGAAAATGTGTTTTCTGCATTGTGCCGTAACTTTGCAGGGAAGCCTCAGAACATGAAATTTTCACCTCCCGCAATAGCAGTAAGGGTCTTTCTAGTAGTTGCACATCGAATGTAAGCTGTCTGAAGTGTCTTTTCAAAGTTATCAACATTCTTATGTTTGGCGTTCCGGAATCGACCTTATCTCAGGCTGAAAACGCGTTTTGCGCATCGTGCCATAACTTTGCAGAGAAGCTTCAGAACATTAATTTTTCACCTCCCACAATGGCAGAAAGGGTCTTTCTAGTAGTTGCACATCAAATCTAAGCTGTCTGAAGTGTTTTTCCAAAATTATCAACAGTTTTATGTTTGGCATTCCGGAATCGACCTTATCTCAGGCTGTAAACGCGTTTTACGCATGGTGCCATAACTTTGCCGTGAAGCTTCAGAACATGAAATTTTCACCTCCCACAATGGCAGAAAGGGTCTTTCTAGTAGTTGCACGTGAAATCTAAGCTGTCTGAAGTGTTTTTCCAAAGTTGTCAACATTTTCATGTTTGGCGTTCCGGAATCGACCTTATCTCAGGCTGAAAACGCGTTTTACGCATTGTGCCATAACTTAGCATAAAGCTTTAGAACATGAAATTTTCACCTCCCACTATAGCAGAAAGGGTCTTTCTAGTAGTTGCAGATCAAATCTAAGATGTCTGAAATGTTTTTCCAAAGTTTTCAAAATTTTTATGTTCGGCGTTCCGGAATCGACCTTATCTCAGGCTGAAAACGTGTTTTCTGCATTGTGCCATAACTTTGCAGGGAAGCTTTCGAACATGAAATTTTCACCTCCCACTAGAGCAGAAAGGGTATTTCTAGTAGTTGCACATCAAATCTAAGCTGTCTGTACAGTTTTTCCTGAGTTATCAACATTTTTATGTTTGGCGTTCTGAAATCAACCTCATCTCAGGCTGAAAACGCGTTTTACGCATTGTGCCATAACTTCGCAGGGAAGCTTCAGAACATGATATTTTCACCTCCCACTATAGCAAAAGGGTCTTTCTCGTAGTTGCACTTCAAATCTAAGCTGTCTGAAGTGTTTTTCCAAAGTTTTCAAGATTTTTATGTTTGGTGTTCCTGAATCGACCTTATCTCAGGCCGAAAACGCGTTTTCTGCATTGTGCCATAACTTTGCAGGGAAGTTTCAGAAAATGAAATGTTCGCCTCCCACTATAGCAGAAAGGGTCTTTCTAGTAGTTGCACGTCAAATCTAAGCTGTTTGAAGTGTTTTTCCAAAGTTATCACCATTTTTGTGTTTGGCGTTGCAGAAACAACCTTGTCTCAGGCTGAAAACGCGTTTTAAGCAATTTGCCATAACTTTGCAGGAAAGCCTCAGAACATGAAATGTTCACCTCCGACTTCAGCTGAAAGGGTCTTTCTCGTAGTTGCAGATCAAATCTGAGCTGTCTGTAGAGTTTTTCCAAAGTTTTCAACATTTTTATGTTTGGCGTTCTGAAATCAACCTCATCTCAGGCTGAAAACGCGTTTTACGCATTGTGCCATAACTTTGCAGGGAAGCTTCAGAACATGATATTTTCAACTCCCACTATAGCAGAAAGGGTTTTTCTCGTAGTTGCACATCAAATCTGAGCTGTTTGAAGTGTTCTTCCAAAGTTCTCAACATTTTTATGTTTGGTGTTGTGAAATCAACCTCATCTCAGGCTGAAAACGCGTTTTACGCATTGTGCCATAACTTTGCAGGGAAGCTTCAGAACATGATATTTTCACCTCCCACTATAGCAGAAAGGGTCTTTCTCGTAGTTGCACATCAAATCTGAGCAGTTTGAAGTGTTTTTCCGAAGTTATCAACATTTTTATGTTTGGCGTTCTGGAATCGACCTTATCTCAGGCGGAACACGCGTTTCCTGCATTGTGGCATAGCTTTGCAGGGAAGCTTCAGAACATGAAATTTTCATTTCCCATTGTAGCAGAAAGGGTCTTTCTAGTAGTTGCTCATCAAATCTTAGCTGTCTGAAGTGTTCTTCCAAAGTTCTCAACATTTTTATATTTGGTGTTCTGAAATCAACCTCATCTCTGGCTGAAAACGCGTTTTACGCATTGTGCCATAACTTTGCAGGGAAGCTTCAGAACATGATATTTTCACCTCCCACTATAGCAGAAAGGGTCTTTCTCGTAGTTGCACATCAAATCTAAGCTGTCTTGAAGTGTTTTTCTACAGTTATCAACATTTTTATGTTTGGCGTTCCGGAACCCACCTTATCTCAGGCTGAAAACGCGTTTCCTGCATTGTGGCATAACTTTGCAGGGAAGCTTCAGAACATGAAATTTTCACCTCCCACTACAGCAGAAAGGGTCTTTCTAATAATTTCACATGAAATCTAAGCTGTCTGAAGTGTTTTTCCAAAGTTTTCAAAATTTTTTTGTTTGACCTTCGGGAACCCACCTTATCTCAGGCTGAAAACGCGTTTTACGCATTGTGCCATAACTTAGCATAAAGCTTTAGAACATGAAATTTTCACCTCCCACAATGGCAGAAAGGGTCTTTCTAGTAGTTGCACATCAAATCTAAGCTGTCTGAAGTGTTTTTCCAAAATTATCAACAGTTTTATGTTTGGCATTCCGGAATCGACCTTATCTCAGGCTGTAAACGCGTTTTACGCATGGTGCCATAACTTTGCCGTGAAGCTTCAGAACATGAAATTTTCACCTCCCACAATGGCAGAAAGGGTCTTTCTAGTAGTTGCACGTGAAATCTAAGCTGTCTGAAGTGTTTTTCCAAAGTTGTCAACATTTTCATGTTTGGCGTTCCGGAATCGACCTTATCTCAGTCTGAAAACGCGTTTTACGCATTGTGCCATAACTTAGCATAAAGCTTCAGAACATGAAATTTTCACCTCCCACTATAGCAGAAAGGGTCTTTCTAGTAGTTGCAGATCAAATCTAAGATGTCTGAAATGTTTTTCCAAAGTTTTCAAAATTTTTATGTTAGGCGTTCCGGAATCGACCATATCTCAGGCTGAAAACGTGTTTTCTGCATTATGCCATAACTTTGCAGGGAAGCTTTAGAACATGAAATTTTCACCTCCCACTAGAGCAGAAAGGGTATATCTAGTAGTTGCACATCAATTCTAAGCTGTCTGTAGAGTTTTTCCTGAGTTATCAACATTTTTATGTTTGGCGTTCTGAAATCAACCTCATCTCAGGCTGAAAACGCGTTTTACGCATTGTGCCATAACTTTGCAGGGAAGCTTCAGAACATGAAATTTTCACCTCCCACTAGAGCAGAAAGGGTCTTTCTCGTAGTTGCACATCAAATCTAAGCTGTCTGAAGTGTTTTTCGAAAGTTTTCAACATTTTTTTTGTTTGGTGTTCCTGAATTGACCTTATCTCAGGCCGAAGACGCGTTTTCTGCATTGTGCCATAACTTTGCAGGGAATCTTCAGAACATGAAATTTTCACCTCCCACTATAGCAGAAATGGTCTTTCTAGTAGTTGCACATCAAATCTAAGCGGTCTGATGTGTTGTTCCAAAGTTATCAACATTTTTATGTTTGGCGTTCCGGAACTCTCCTTATCTGACGCTTAAAACGTGTTTTCTGCATTGTGCCATAACTTTGCAGGGAAGCTTTAGAACATGAAATATTCACTTGCCGCTATAGTAGAAAGGGTCTTTCTAGTAGTTGCACATCAAATCTAAGCTGTCTGTAGAGTTTTTCCTGAGTTATCAACATTTTTATGTTTGGCGTTCCAGAATCGACCTTATCTCAGGCAGAAAACGTGTTTTCTGCATTGTGCCATAACTTTGCAGGGAAGCTTTAGAACATGAAATTTTCACCTCCCACTAAAGCAGAAAGGGTATTTCTAGTAGTTGCACAACAAATCTAAGCTGTCTGAAGTGTTTTTCGAAAGTTATCAACATTTTTATGTTTGGCGTTCCGGAATCGACCTTATCTCAGGATGAAAACGCGTTTTCTGCATTGTGCCAAAACTTTTCAGGGAAGCTTCAGAATATGAAATTTTCACGTCCCACTATAGCAGAAAGGGTATTTCTAGTAGTTGCACATCAAATCTAAGCTGTCTGTAGAGTTTTTCCTGAGTTATCACCATTTTTATGTTTGGCGTTCCAGAAACAACCTTGTCTCAGGCTGAAAACGCGTTTTAAGCAATTTGCCATAACTTTGCAGGAAAGCCTCAGAACATGAAATTTTCACCTCCCACTATAGCAGAAAGGGTCTTTCTAGTAGTTGCACATCAAATCTAAGCTGTCTGAAGTGTATTTCCAAAGTTATCGACATTTTTATGTTTGGCGTTCTGGTATCCACCTTATCTCAGGCTGAAAACGCGTTTTCTGCATTGTGCCATAACTTTGCAATAAAGCTTTAGAACATGAAATTTTCACCTCCAACTATAGCAGAAAGGGTCTTCCTAGTAGTTGCACATCAAATCTAAGCTGTCTGAAGTGTTTTACCAAAGTTATCAACATTTTTATGTTTGGGGTTCTGGAACCCACCTTATCTCAGGCTGAAAACGCGTTTTCTGCATTGTGCCATAACTTTGCAGGGAGACTTCAGAACATGAAATTTTCTCCTCCCACTATATCAGAAAGGGTATTTCTAGTAGTGGCACATCAAATCTAAGTTGTCTGAAGTGTTTTTCCAAAGTTATCAACATTCTTATGTTTCTCCTTCCTGAACCCACCTTATATCAGGCTGAAAATGCGTTTTCTGCATTGTGCCATAACTTTGCAGGGAAGCATCAGAACATAAAATTTTCACCTCCCACTATAGCAGAAAGGGTCTTTCTAGTAGTTGCACATCAAATCTATGCTATCTGAAGTGTTTTTCCAAAGTTGTCAACATTTTTATGTTTTGCGTTCCGAAACCCACCTTATCTCAGGCTGAAAAAGAGTTTTTGTGCATTGTGCCATAACATCACAGGGACGCATCAGAACATGAAATTTTCACCTCCCACTATAGCAGAAAGGGTCTTTCTCGTAGTTGCACTTCAAATCTAAGCTGTCTGAAGTGTTTTTTGAAAGTTTTCAACATTTTTATGTTTGGCGTTCTGGAACCCACCTTATCTGAGGCTGAAAACGCATTTTAAACATTGTGCCATAACTTTGCAGGGAAGCTTCAGAACATCGAATTTTCACCACCCACTACAGCAGAAAGGGTCTTTCTAGTAATGGCTCATCAAATCTAAGCTGTCTGAAGTGTTTTTCCAAACTTATCAACATTCTTATGTTTGGCGTTCTGGAACCCACCTCATCTGAAGCTGAAAACGCATTTTCTGCATTGTGCCATAACTTTGCAGGCAAGCTTCAGAACATGAAATATTCACATGCGACTATAGCAGAAAGGGTCTTTCTAGTAGTTGCACATCAAATCTAATCTGTCTGAAGTGTTTTTCCAAAGTTATCAACATTTTTATGTTTGGCGTACCGGAATCGACCTTATCTCAGGCTGAAAACGCGTTTTCTGCATTGTGCCATAACTTTGCAGGGAAGCTTCAGAACATGAAATTTTCAACTCCCACTATAGCAGAAATGGTCTTTCTAGTAGTTGCAAGTCAAATCTAAGCTGTCTGACGTGTTTTTCCAAAGTTAACAACATTTTTATGTTTGGCGTTCCGGAATCGACCTTATCTCAGGCTGAAAACGCGTTTTACGCATTGTGCCATAACTTTGGTGGGAAGCTTCAGATCATCGAATATTCACCTCCCACAATGGCAGAAATGGTCTTTCTAGTAGTTGCACATCAAATCTAAGCTGTCTGAAGTGTTTTTCCAGAATTATGAACATGTTTATGTTTGGTGTTCCGGAATCAACCTTATCTGAGGCTGAAAACGCGATTTACGCATTGTGCCATAACTTTGCAGGAAAGCTTCAGAACATGAAATTTTCAACTCCCACTATAGCAGAAAGGCTCTTTCTAGTAGTTGCACATCAAATCTAAGCTGTCTGAAGTGTTTTTCCAGAATTATGAATATGTTTATGTTTGGCGTTCCGGAATCGACCTTATCTCAGACTGAAAACGCATTTTACGCATTACGCCATAACTTTGGAGGGAAGCTTCAGAACATCGAATTTTCAATACCCACTATATCAGAAACGGTCTTTCTAGTAGTTGCACATCAAATCTAAGCAGTCTGAAGTGTTTTTCCAAAGTTATCAACATTTTTATGTTTGGCGTACCGGAATCGACCTTATCTCAGGCTGAAAACGCGTTTTCTGCATTGTGCCATAACTTTGCAGGGAAGCTTCAGAACATGAAATTTTAAACTTGCGCTATAGCAGAAAAGGTCTTTCTAGTAGTTGTAGATCAAATTTATGCTGTCGGAAGTGTTTTTCCAAAGTTATCCACATTTTAATGTTTGGCGTTCTGGAATCGACCTTATCTCAGGCTGAAAACGCGTTTTACGCATTGTGCCTCAAATTTGCATAAAGCTTCAGAACATGAAATTTTCACCTCCCACTATAGCAGAAAGGGTCTTTCTAGTAGTTGCAAATAAAATCTAAGCTGTCTGAAATGTTTTTCCAAAGTTATCAACATTTTTTTGTTTGGCGTTCTGGAACCCACCTTATCTAAGTCTGAAAATGTGTTTTCTGCATTGTGCCGTAACTTTGCAGGGAAGCCTCAGAACATGAAATTTTCACCTCCCGCAATAGCAGTAAGGGTCTTTCTAGTAGTTGCACATCGAATGTAAGCTGTCTGAAGTGTCTTTTCAAAGTTATCAACATCCTTAAGTTTGGCGTTCCGGAATCGACCTTATCTCAGGCTGAAAACGCGTTTTGCGCATGGTACCATAACTTTGCAAGGAAGCTTCAGAACATGAATTTTTCACCTCCCACAATGGCAGAAAGGGTCTTTATAGTAGTTGCACATCACATCTAAGCTGTCTGAAGTGTTTTTCCAAAGTTATCTACATTTTTATGTTTGGCGTTCCGGAAACGACCTTATCTCAGGCTGAAAACGCTTTTTACGCATGGTGCCATAACTTTGCAGGGAAGCTTCAGAACATTAATTTTTCACCTCCCACAATGGCAGAAAGGGTCTTTCTAGTAGTTGCACATCAAATCTAAGCAGTCTGAAGTGTTTTTCCAAAGTTATCAACATTTTTATGTTTGGCGTACCGGAATCGACCTTATCTCAGGCTGAAAACGCGTTTTCTGCATTGTGCCATAACTTTGCAGGGAAGCTTCAGAACATGAAATTTTAAACTTGCGCTATAGCAGAAAAGGTCTTTTTAGTAGTTGTACATCAAATTTATGCTGTCGGAAGTGTTTTTCCAAAGTTATCCACATTTTAATGTTTGGCGTTCTGGAATCGACCTTATCTCAGGCTGAAAACGCGTTTTACGCATTGTGCCTCAAATTTGCATAAAGCTTCAGAACATGCAATTTTCACCTCCCACTATAGCAGAAAGGGTCTTTCTAGTAGTTGCAAATAAAATCTAAGCTGTCTGAAATGTTTTTCCAAAGTTATCAACATTTTTTTGTTTGGGGTTCTGGAACCCACCTTATCTAAGTCTGAAAATGTGTTTTCTGCATTGTGCCGTAACTTTGCAGGGAAGCCTCAGAACATGAAATTTTCACCTCCCGCAATAGCAGTAAGGGTCTTTCTAGTAGTTGCACATCGAATGTAAGCTGTCTGAAGTGTCTTTTCAAAGTTATCAACATTCTTATGTTTGGCGTTCCGGAATCGACCTTATCTCAGGCTGAAAACGCGTTTTGCGCATCGTGCCATAACTTTGCAGGGAAGCTTCAGAACATTAATTTTTCACCTCCCACAATGGCAGAAAGGGTCTTTCTAGTAGTTGCACATCAAATCTAAGCTGTCTGAAGTGTTTTTCCAAAATTATCAACAGTTTTATGTTTGGCATTCCGGAATCGACCTTATCTCAGGCTGTAAACGCGTTTTGCGCATGGTGCCATAACTTTGCCGTGAAGCTTCAGAACATGAAATTTTCACCTCCCACAATGGCAGAAAGGGTCTTTCTAGTAGTTGCACGTGAAATCTAAGCTGTCTGAAGTGTTTTTCCAAAGTTGTCAACATTTTCATGTTTGGCGTTCCGGAATCGACCTTATCTCAGGCTGAAAACGCGTTTTACGCATTGTGCCATAACTTAGCATAAAGCTTTAGAACATGAAATTTTCACCTCCCACTATAGCAGAAAGGGTCTTTCTAGTAGTTGCAGATCAAATCTAAGATGTCTGAAATGTTTTTCCAAAGTTTTCAAAATTTTTATGTTCGGCGTTCCGGAATCGACCTTATCTCAGGCTGAAAACGTGTTTTCTGCATTGTGCCATAACTTTGCAGGGAAGCTTTCGAACATGAAATTTTCACCTCCCACTAGAGCAGAAAGGGTATTTCTAGTAGTTGCACATCAAATCTAAGCTGTCTGTAGAGTTTTTCCTGAGTTATCAACATTTTTATGTTTGGCGTTCTGAAATCAACCTCATCTCAGGCTGAAAACGCGTTTTACGCATTGTGACATAACTTCGCAGGGAAGCTTCAGAACATGATATTTTCACCTCCCACTATAGCAGAAAGGGTCTTTCTAGTAGTTGCAGATCAAATCTAAGCTGTCTGAAGTGTTTTTCCAAAGTTTTCAAGATTTTTATGTTTGGTGTTCCTGAATCGACCTTATCTCAGGCCGAAAACGCGTTTTCTGCATTGTGCCATAACTTTGCAGGGAAGTTTCAGAAAATGAAATGTTCGCCTCCCACTATAGCAGAAAGGGTCTTTCTAGTAGTTGCACGTCAAATCTAAGCTGTTTGAAGTGTTTTTTCAAAGTTATCACCATTTTTGTGTTTGGCGTTGCAGAAACAACCTTGTCTCAGGCTGAAAACGCGTTTTAAGCAATTTGCCATAACTTTGCAGGAAAGCCTCAGAACATGAAATGTTCACCTCCGACTTCAGCTGAAAGGGTCTTTCTCGTAGTTGCAGATCAAATCTGAGCTGTCTGTAGAGTTTTTCATGAGTTATCAACATTTTTATGTTTGGCGTTCTGAAATCAACCTCATCTCAGGCTGAAAACGCGTTTTACGCATTGTGCCATAACTTTGCAGGGAAGCTTCAGAACATGATATTTTCAACTCCCACTATAGCAGAAAGGGTTTTTCTCGTAGTTGCACATCAAATCTGAGCTGTTTGAAGTGTTCTTCCAAAGTTCTCAACATTTTTATGTTTGGTGTTGTGAAATCAACCTCATCTCAGGCTGAAAACGCGTTTTACGCATTGTGCCATAACTTTGCAGGGAAGCTTCAGAACATGATATTTTCACCTCCCACTATAGCAGAAAGGGTCTTTCTCGTAGTTGCACATCAAATCTGAGCAGTTTGAAGTGTTTTTCCGAAGTTATCAACATTTTTATGTTTGGCGTTCTGGAATCGACCTTATCTCAGGCGGAACACGCGTTTCCTGCATTGTGGCATAGCTTTGCAGGGAAGCTTCAGAACATGAAATTTTCATTTCCCACTGTAGCAGAAAGGGTCTTTCTAGTAGTTGCTCATCAAATCTTAGCTGTTTGAAGTGTTCTTCCAAAGTTCTCAACATTTTTATATTTGGTGTTCTGAAATCAACCTCATCTCTGGCTGAAAACGCGTTTTACGCATTGTGCCATAACTTTGCAGGGAAGCTTCAGAACATGATATTTTCACCTCCCACTATAGCAGAAAGGGTCTTTCTCGTAGTTGCACATCAAATCTAAGCTGTCTTGAAGTGTTTTTCTACAGTTATCAACATTTTTATGTTTGGCGTTCCGGAACCCACCTTATCTCAGGCTGAAAACGCGTTTCCTGCATTGTGGCATAACTTTGCAGGGAAGCTTCAGAACATGAAATTTTCACCTCCCACTACAGCAGAAAGGGTCTTTCTAATAATTTCACATGAAATCTAAGCTGTCTGAAGTGTTTTTCCAAAGTTTTCAAAATTTTTTTGTTTGACCTTCGGGAACCCACCTTATCTCAGGCTGAAAACGCGTTTTACGCATTGTGCCATAACTTAGCATAAAGCTTTAGAACATGAAATTTTCACCTCCCACAATGGCAGAAAGGGTCTTTCTAGTAGTTGCACATCAAATCTAAGCTGTCTGAAGTGTTTTTCCAAAATTATCAACAGTTTTATGTTTGGCATTCCGGAATCGACCTTATCTCAGGCTGTAAACGCGTTTTACGCATGGTGCCATAACTTTGCCGTGAAGCTTCAGAACATGAAATTTTCACCTCCCACAATGGCAGAAAGGGTCTTTCTAGTAGTTGCACGTGAAATCTAAGCTGTCTGAAGTGTTTTTCCAAAGTTGTCAACATTTTCATGTTTGGCGTTCCGGAATCGACCTTATCTCAGTCTGAAAACGCGTTTTACGCATTGTGCCATAACTTAGCATAAAGCTTCAGAACATGAAATTTTCACCTCCCACTATAGCAGAAAGGGTCTTTCTAGTAGTTGCAGATCAAATCTAAGATGTCTGAAATGTTTTTCCAAAGTTTTCAAAATTTTTATGTTAGGCGTTCCGGAATCGACCATATCTCAGGCTGAAAACGTGTTTTCTGCATTATGCCATAACTTTGCAGGGAAGCTTTAGAACATGAAATTTTCACCTCCCACTAGAGCAGAAAGGGTATATCTAGTAGTTGCACATCAATTCTAAGCTGTCTGTAGAGTTTTTCCTGAGTTATCAACATTTTTATGTTTGGCGTTCTGAAATCAACCTCATCTCAGGCTGAAAACGCGTTTTACGCATTGTGCCATAACTTTGCAGGGAAGCTTTAGAACATGAAATTTTCACCTCCCACTAGAGCAGAAAGGGTCTTTCTCGTAGTTGCACATCAAATCTAAGCTGTCTGAAGTGTTTTTCGAAAGTTTTCAACATTTTTTTTGTTTGGTGTTCCTGAATTGACCTTATCTCAGGCCGAAAACGCGTTTTCTGCATTGTGCCATAACTTTGCAGGGAATCTTCAGAACATGAAATTTTCACCTCCCACTATAGCAGAAATGGTCTTTCTAGTAGTTGCACATCAAATCTAAGCGGTCTGATGTGTTGTTCCAAAGTTATCAACATTTTTATGTTTGGCGTTCCGGAACTCTCCTTATCTGACGCTTAAAACGTGTTTTCTGCATTGTGCCATAACTTTGCAGGGAAGCTTTAGAACATGAAATATTCACTTGCCGCTATAGTAGAAAGGGTCTTTCTAGTAGTTGCACATCAAATCTAAGCTGTCTGTAGAGTTTTTCCTGAGTTATCAACATTTTTATGTTTGGCGTTCCAGAATCGACCTTATCTCAGGCAGAAAACGTGTTTTCTGCATTGTGCCATAACTTTGCAGGGAAGCTTTAGAACATGAAATTTTCACCTCCCACTAAAGCAGAAAGGGTATTTCTAGTAGTTGCACAACAAATCTAAGCTGTCTGAAGTGTTTTTCGAAAGTTATCAACATTTTTATGTTTGGCGTTCCGGAATCGACCTTATCTCAGGATGAAAACGCGTTTTCTGCAATGTGCCAAAACTTTTCAGGGAAGCTTCAGAATATGAAATTTTCACGTCCCACTATAGCAGAAAGGGTATTTCTAGTAGTTGCACATCAAATCTAAGCTGTCTGTAGAGTTTTTCCTGAGTTATCACCATTTTTATGTTTGGCGTTCCAGAAACAACCTTGTCTCAGGCTGAAAACGCGTTTTAAGCAATTTGCCATAACTTTGCAGGAAAGCCTCAGAACATGAAATTTTCACCTCCCACTATAGCAGAAAGGGTCTTTCTAGTAGTTGCACATCAAATCTAAGCTGTCTGAAGTGTATTTCCAAAGTTATCGACATTTTTATGTTTGGCGTTCTGGTATCCACCTTATCTCAGGCTGAAAACGCGTTTTCTGCATTGTTCCATAACTTTGCAATAAAGCTTTAGAACATGAAATTTTCACCTCCAACTATAGCAGAAAGGGTCTTCCTAGTAGTTGCACATCAAATCTAAGCTGTCTGAAGTGTTTTACCAAAGTTATCAACATTTTTATGTTTGGGGTTCTGGAACCCACCTTATCTCAGGCTGAAAACGCGTTTTCTGCATTGTGCCATAACTTTGCAGGGAGACTTCAGAACATGAAATTTTCTCCTCCCACTATATCAGAAAGGGTATTTCTAGTAGTGGCACATCAAATCTAAGTTGTCTGAAGTGTTTTTCCAAAGTTATCAACATTCTTATGTTTGGCGTTCCGGAATCAACCTTATCTCAAGCTGAAAACGCGTATTACGCAATTTGCCATAACTTTGCAGGAAAGCCTCAGAACATGATATTTTCACCTCCCACTATAGCAGGAAGGGTCTTTCTCGTAGTTGCACATCAAATCTAAGCTGTCTGATGTGTTTTTCGAACGTTTTCAACATTTTTATGTTTGGTGTTCCTGAATCGACCTTATCTCAGGCCGAAAACACGTTTTCTGCATTGTGCCATAACTTTGCAGGGAAGCTTCAGAACATGAAATTTTCACCTCCCACTATAGCAGAAAGGGTCGCGCAGGAAGGTTCGGGAGATGGCGGCCTGGGAGCCGCACAGGAGGGTTCGGGAGACGGCGGCTTGGGAGCCGCACAGGAGGGTTCGGGAGACGGCGGCTTGGGAGCCGCGTAGGGGCCCTCGGGAGGAGACGGCCTGGGAACCGCGTAGGGGCCCTCGGGAGGAGACAGCCTGGGAGCCGTGCAGGAAGGTTCGGGAGGCGACGGCTTGGGAACCGCGCCGGAGTTTTTGGGAGGCAGCGGCCTGACCAGGGGAGGCGCCGGCTTGAGAGCCGCGCCGGAGAACACGGGAGGCGCCGGCTTGAGAGCCGCGCCGGAGAACACGGGAGGCGCCGGCTGGAGAGCCGCGCCGGAGACCAGGGAAGACGCCGGCTGGAGAGCCGCGCCGGAGAACACGGGAGGCGCCGGCTTGAGAGCCGCGCCGGAGAACACGGGAGGCGCCGGCTTGAGAGCCGCGCCGGAGAACACGGGAGGCGCCGGCTTGAGAGCCGCGCCGGAGAACATGGGAGGCGCCGGCTGGCGAGGCGCCGGCTGGAGAGCCGCTGGCTGGAGAGCCGCGCCGGAGAACACGGGAGACGCCGGCTTGAGAGCAGCGCCGGAGACTACGGGAGGCGCCGGCTTGAGAGCTGCGCCGGAGACCACGGGAGGCACCGGCTTGAGAGCTGCGCCGGAGACCACGGGAGGCGCCGGCTTGAGAGCTGCGCCGGAGTCCACGGGAGGCGGCGGCTTGAGAGCTGCGCCGGTGTCCACGGGAGGCGAAGACGGGGAAACACAAGAGTCACGAAGAAAAAAAAAATCACGGGCGGGAACCGACAGAATTGGCTCCGACGGAAGAGCAGAAGAAGCAAGCGGAACACCGGACAGAGCAGAGCGGGAGGAATGCCGTGCAACCGCCTCAGACATGGAGTCCAACATCTCAGAAATAGACAGAGTCATCCTCTCAATATGACTCAACCTGGTGGCCTGAGTGTCTAGTTGCTCCTGCCAGCCTTTCACCACTGCTGGGTCCATAATTAGGGCCAGATCGTTTCTGTCACGATACGAAGGGACGAGGGAGCTAAAGCCACGTATAGGAGACGTGGTGTAGGACCCAAGTGCAAATGGTTGTAGGCACAGGAGGCAGGAGGGAATTATAAATAATATTTAATAATTAAACAAACTAACATAGAACAGAAAGCGTCACCGAACCGGGAAGAAACAGAGCAAACGCAGAGTGTAAAAACAGTAATGAAACTAACAGAAGTGCACAAAAATTAGTAAAAAGTCAAAACAGAAAGCGTCACCGAACCGGGAGTTAAATGAACTTAAATCACAAATGAAACCGAGAATAAACTACAAAAGAAAACCAAGAAACACGCGGCAAACAGCAAGAAACCAAAAACACTAACTCAGGACAGCAGGGTTAAACAATGTAACAAAAGAACTAGCAAGCGCACAGAAGTAAAAGCCGAACACAGGGAGAGAGACACAAGAACCGCAGAAGCCGAACACAGGGAGAGACACGAGAACCGCAGAAGCCGAACACAGGGAGAGACACGAGAACCGGGAGTTACCACAGGGGATCGAGAGGAGTCCAAAATCACAGGAATCACCACAGGGAACGTGGAAACACACAGGGACTAGGAGAAGTGGCAGGAAACAAAGACACAACGATCTGGCACACGTTGCTGGAGCCCAGGTGTACTTGAAGAGAGTAATCAGGTGGTAATCGGCTCCAGCCGTGTGCCAAAGGAACAGAGGGAGAGAAGCAAAACCAGGACTCGGAGCCTGGAAGCGGAGCCATGACACTTTTTAGTAGTTGCGCATCAAATCTAAGCTGTCTGAAGTGTATTTCCAAAGTTATCAACATTTTTATGTTTGGCGTTGTGGAACCCACCTTTTCTCAGGCTGAAAACCCGTTTTCTGCATTGTGCCATAACTTTGCAGGGAAGCTTTAGAACATGAAATTTTCACGTCCCACTAGAGCAGAAAGGGTATTTCTAGTAGTTGCACATCAAATCTAAGCTGTCTGAAGTGTTTTTCGAAAGTTATCAACATTTTTATGTTTGGCGTTCCGGAATCGACCTAATCACTGGATGAAAAATCATTTTCTGCATTGTCCCACAACTTTGCAGGGAAGCTTCAGAACATGAAATTTTCACCTCCCAATATAGCAGAAAGGGTCTTTCTAGTAGTTGCACATCAAATCTAAGCTGTCTGATGTGTTTTTCCAAAGTTATCAACATTTTTATGTTTGGCGTTCCGGAATCGTCCTTATCTCAGGCTGAAAACGTGTTTTACGCATTGTGCAATAAATTTGCAGGGAAGCTTCAGAACATGAAATTTTCACCTCCCACTATAGCAGAAAGGGTCTTACTCGTAATTGCACATCAAATCTAAGCTGTCTGAAGCGTTTTTCGAAGGTTTTCAACATTTTTATGTTTGGCGTTCCGGAACCCACCTTATCTCACGCTTAAAACGCGTTTTCTGCATTGTGCCATAACTTTGCAGGGAAGCTTTAGAACATGAAATTTGCACCTCCCACTTCAGCAGAAAGGGTATTTCTAGTAGTTGCACATCAAATCTAAGCTGTCTGTAGAGTTTTTCCTGAGTTATCAACATTTTTATGTTTGGCGTTCCGGAATCGACCTTATCTCAGGCTGAAAACGCATTTTCTGCATTGTGCCATAACTTTGCAGGGAAGCTTCAGAACATGAAATTTTCACCTCCCATTAGAGCAGAAAGGGTATTTCTAGTAGTTGCACAACAAATCTAAGCTGTCTGAAGTGTTTTTCGAAAGTTATCAACATTTTTATGTTTGGCGTTCCGGAATCGACCTTATCTCAGGATGAAAAATCGTTTTCTGCATTGTCCCATAACTTTGCTGGGAAGCTTCAGAACATGAAATTCTGACCTAACAATATAGCAGAAAGGGTCTTTTTAGTAGTTGCGCATCAAATCTAAGCTGTCTGAAGTTTATTTGCAAAGTTATCAACATTTTTATGTTTGGCGTTGTGGAACCCACCTTTTCTCAGGCTGAAAACGCGTTTTCTGCATTGTGCCATAACTTTGCAGGGAAGCTTTAGAACATGAAATTTTCACGTCCCACTAGAGCAGAAAGGGTATTTCTAGTAGTTGCACATCAAATCTAAGCTGTCTGAAGTGTTTTTCGAAAGTTATCAACATTTTTATGTTTGGCGTTCCGGAATCGACCTTATCACTGGATGAAAAATCATTTTCTGCATTGTCCCACAACTTTGCAGGGAAGCTTCAGAACATGAAATTTTCACCTCCCACTATAGCAGAAAGGGTCTTTCTCGTACTTGCACATCAAATCTAAGCTGTCTGAAGTGTTTTTCCAAAGTTATCAACATTTTTATGTTTGGCGTTCCGGAACCCACCTTATCTCAGGCTGTAAACGCGTTTTCTGCATTGCGCCATAACTTTGGAGGGAAGCTTCAGAACATGAAATTTTAACCTGCCACTATTGCAGAAAGGGTCCTTCTAGTAGTTGCACATCAAATCTTACCTGTCTGAAGTGTTTTTCCAAAGTTATCAACATTCTTATGTTTGGCGTTCCGGAAACAACCTTATCTCAGGCTGAAAACGCGTTTTCTGCATGGTGTCATCACTTTGCAGGAAAGTTGCAGAATATGAAATTTTCACCTCCCACTATAGCAGAAAGGGTCTTTCTAGTAGTTGCACAACAAATCTAAGCTGTCTGAAGTGCTTTTCGAAAGTTATCAACATTTTTTTGTTTGGCGTTCCGGATCGCACCTTATTGAAAACCCATTTTCTGCATTGTGCCATAACTTTGCAGGGAAACTTCAGAACATGAAATTTTCACCTCCCACTATAGCAGAAATGGTCTTTCTAGTAGTTGCACATCAAATCTAAGCGGTCTGATGTGTTGTTCCAAAGTTATCAACATTTTTATGTTTGGCGTTCCGGAACTCACCTTATCTCACGCTTAAAACGTGTTTTCTGCATTGTGCCATAACTTTGCAGGGAAGCTTTAGAACATGAAATATTCACTTGCCGCTATAGTAGAAAGGGTCTTTCTAGTAGTTGCACATCAAATCTAAGCTGTCTGTAGAGTTTTTCCTGAGTTATCAACATTTTTATGTTTGGCGTTCCGGAATCGACCTTATCTCAGGATGAAAACGCGTTTTCTGCATTGTGCCAAAACTTTTCAGGGAAGCTTCAGAATATGAAATTTTCACGTCCCACTATAGCAGAAAGGGTATTTCTAGTAGTTGCACATCAAATCTAAGCTGTCTGAAGTGTTTTTCCAAAGTTATCAACATTTTTATGTTTGGCGTTCTGGAACCCACCTTATCTCAGGCTGAAAACGCGTTTTCTGCATTGTGCCATAACTTTGCAGGGAGACTTCAGAACATGAAATTTTCTCCTCCCACTATATCAGAAGGGGTATTTCTAGTAGTTGCACATCAAATCTAAGTTGTCTGAAGTGTTTTTCCAAAGTTATCAACATTCTTATGTTTGGCGTTCCGGAATCAACCTTATCTCAAGCTGAAAACGCGTTTTACGCAATTTGCCATAACTTTGCAGGAAAGCCTCAGAACATGATATTTTCACCTCCCACTATAGCAGAAAGGGTCTTTCTCGTAGTTGCACATCAAATCTAAGCTGCCTGATGTGTTTTTCGAAAGTTTTCAACATTTTTATGTTTGGTGTTCCTGAATCGACCTTATCTCAGGCCGAAAACACGTTTTCTGCATTGTGCCATAACTTTGCAGGGAAGCTTCAGAACATGAAAGTTTCACCTCCCACTATAGCAGAAAGGGTCTTTCCAGTAGTTGCACATCAAATCTTAGCTGTCTGATGAGTTGTTCCAAAGTTATCAACATTTTTATGTTTGGCGTTCCGGAACTCACCTTATCTCACGCTTAAAACGCGTTTTCTGCATTGTGCCATAACTTTGCAGGGAAGCTTTAGAACATGAAATTTTCACCTCCCACTTCAGCAGAAAGGGTATTTCTAGTAGTTGCACATCAAATCTAAGCTGTCTGTAGAGTTTTTCCTGAGTTATCAACATTTTTATCTTTGGCGTTCCGGAATCGACCTTATCTCAGGCTGAAAACGCGTTTTCTGCATTGTGCCATAACTTTGAAGGGAAGCTTCAGAACATGAAATTTTCACCTCCCACTAGAGCAGAAAGGGTATTTCTAGTAGTTGCACAACAAATCTAAGCTGTCTGAAGTGTTTTTCGAAAGTTATCAACATTTTTATGTTTGGCGTTCCGGAATCGACGTTATCTCAGGATGAAAAATCGTTTTCAGCATTGTCCCATAACTTTGCAGGGAAGCTTCAGAACATGAAATTCTGACCTAACAATATAGCAGAAAGGGTCTTTCTCATAGTTGCGCATCAAATCTAAGCTGTCTGAAGTGTATTTCCAAAGTTATCAACATTTTTATGTTTGGCGTTGTGGAACCCACCTTTTCTCAGGCTGAAAACGCGTTTTCTGCATTGTGCCATAACTTTGCAGGGAAGCTTTAAAACATGAAATTTTCACGTCCCTCTAGAGCAGAAAGGGTATTTCTAGTAGTTGCACATCAAATCTAAGCTGTCTGATGTGTTTTTCCAAAGTTATCAACATTTTTATGTTTGGCGTTCCGGAATCGTCCTTATCTCAGGCTGAAAACGCGTTTTACGCATTGTGCAATAACTTTGCAGGGAAGCTTCAGAACATGAAATTTTCACCTCCCACTATAGCAGAAAGGGTCTTTCTCGTACTTGCACATCAAATCTAAGCTGTCTGAAGTGTTTTTCGAAGGCTTTCAACATTTTTATGTTTGGCGTTCCGGAACCCACCTTATCTCAGGCTGTAAACGCGTTTTCTGCAATGTGCCATAACTTTGCAGGGAAGCTTCAGAACATGAAATTTTCAACTTCCACTATAGCAGAAAGGCTCTTTCCAGCAGTTGCACATCAAATCTAAGCTGTCTGAAGTGTTTTTCCAAAGTTTTCAACATTTTTATGTTTGGCGTTCCGTAACCCACCTTATCTCTGGCTGTAAACGCGTTTTCTGCATTGTGCCATAACTTTGGAGGGAAGCTTCTGAACATGAAATTTTCACCTCCAACTATAGCAGAAAGGGTCTTTCTCGTAGTTGCACATCAAATCTAAGCTGTCTGAAGTGTTTTTCGAAAGTTTTCAACATTTTTATGTTTGGTGTTCCTGAATCGACCTTATCTCATGCTGAAAAAGCGTTTTCTGCATTGTGCCATAACTTTGCAGGAAAGCTGCAGAATATGAAATTTTCACCTCCCACTATAGCAGAAAGGGTTTTTCTAGTAGTTGCACATCAAATCTAAGCTGTTTGAAGTGTTTTTCCAAAGTTATCAACATTTTTATGTTTGGTGTTCCGGAATCAACCATATCTCAGGCTGAACCCGAGTTTTCTGCATTGTGCCATAACTTTGCAGGGAAGCTTCAGAACATGAAAATTTCACCTCCCACTATAGCAGAAAGGGTCTTTCTAGTAGGTGCACATCAAATCGAAGCTGTCTGAAGTGTTTTTCCAAAGTTAGCAACACTTTTATGTTTGCCGTTCCGGAATCGACCTTATCTCAGGCTGAAAACACGATTTACGCATTCTGCCATAACTTTGCAGGGAAGCTTCAGAACATGAAATTTTCATTTCCCACTATAGCAGAATGCGTCTTTCTAGTAGTTGCACATCAAATCTCAGCTGTCTGATGTGTTTTTCTAAAGTTCTCAACATTTTTATGTTTGCCGTTCTGAAGTCAACCTCATCTCAGGCTGAAAACGCGTTTTACGCATTGTGCCATAACTTTGCAGGGAAGCTTCAGAACATGAAATTTTAACTTCCCACTATAGCAGAAAGGGTCTTTCTAGTAGTTGCACATCAAATCTAAGCTGTCGAAATTGTTTTTCCAAAGTTATCAACATTTTTATGTTTGGCGTTCTGGAACCCACCTTATCTCAGGCTAAAAACGCGTTTTCTGGATAGTGCCATAACTTTGCAGGGAGACTTCAGAACATGAAATTTTCATATCCCACTATAGCAGAAAGGGTCTTTCTAGTAGTTGCAGATCAAATCTAAGCTGTCTGAAATGTTTTTCCAAAGTTATCAACATTTTTATGTTTGGCGTTCCGGAATAGACCATATCTCAGGCTGAAAACGCGTTTTCTGTATTGTGCCATAACTTTTCAGGGAGGCTTCAGTACATGAAATATTCGCCTCCCACTATAGCAGATAGGGTATTTCTAGTAGTTGCACATCAAATCTAAGCTGTCTGAAGTGTTTTTCCAAAGTTATCAACATTTTTATGTTTGGCGTTCTGGAACCCACCTTATCTCAGGCTGAAAACGCGTTTTACGCATTGTGCCATAACTTTGCAGGGAAGCTTCAGAACATGAAATTTTCACCTCCCACTATAGCAGAAAGGGTCTTTCTAGTAGTTGCACGTCAAATCTAAGCTGTCTGAAGTGTTTTTCCAAAGTTATCAACATTTTTATGTTTGGCGTTCCGGAATCAACCTTATCTCAGGCTGAAAACGGGTTTTCTGCATTGTGCCATCACTTTGCAGGGAAGCTTCAGAACATTAAATTTTCAATTCCCACTACAGCAGAAAGGGTCTTTCTAGTAGTTGCACATAAAATCTAAGCAGTCTGAAGTGTTTTTCCAAAGTTATCAACATTTTTATGTTTGGCGTACCGGAATCTATCTTATCTCAGGCTGAAGACGTGTTTTCTGCATTGTGCCATAACTTTGCAGGCAAGATTCAGAACATGAAATTTTCACATCCCACTATAGCAGAAATGGTCTTTCTAGGAGTTGCACATCAAATCTAAGCTGTCTGAAGTGTTTATCCAAAGTTATCAACATTTTTATGTTTGGCGTTCCGGAATCGACCTTATCTCAGCCTGAAAACGCGTTTTCTGCATTGTGCCATAACTTTGCAGGGAAGCTTCAGAACATGAAATTTTAAACTTGCGCTATAGCAGAAAAGGTCTTTCTAGTGGTTGTACATCAAATCTAAGCTGTCTGAATTTTTTTTCCAAAGTTATCAACATTTTAATGTTTGGCGTTCCGGAATTGACCTTATCTCAGGCTGAAAACGCGTTTTACGCATTGTGCCATAACTTTGCATAAAGCTTCAGAACATGAAATTTTCACCTCCCACTATCGCAGAAAGGGTCTTTCAAGTAGTTGCAGATCAAATCTAAGCTGTCTGAAGTGTTTTTCCAAACTTTTCAACATTTTTACGTTTGGCGTTCGGGAACCCACCTTATCTCAAGCTGAAAACGCATTTTCTGCATTGTGCCATAACTTTGCAGGAAACTTCAGAATATGAAATTTTAACCTCCCACTATAGCAGAAAGGGTCTTTCTAGTAGTTGCAGATCAAATCTAAGCTGTCTGAAATGTTTTTCCAAAGTTATCAACATTTTTATGTTTGCCGTTCTGGAACCCACCTTATCTCAGTCTGAAAACGTGTTTTCTGCATTGTGCCATAACTTTGCAGGGAAGCCTCAGAACATGAAATTTTCACCTACCGCTATAGTAGAAAGGGTCTTTCTAGTAGTTGCACATCAAATCTAAGCAGTCTGAAGTGTCTTTCATAAGTTATCAACATTTTTATGTTTGGCGTTCCGGAATCAACCTTATCTCAGGCTGAAAACGCTTTTTCGGCATTGTGCCATAACTTTGCAGGGATGCATCAGTACATGAAATTTTCACCTCCCACAATAGCATATAGGGTGTTTCTAATAGTTGCACATCAAATCTACGCTGTCTGAAGTGTTTTTCCAAAGTTATCAACATTTTTTTGTTTGGCGTTCCAGAATCGACCTTATCTTAGGCTGAAAACGTCTTTTACACATTGTTTCATAACTTTGCAGGGAAGCTTCAGAACATCAAATTTTCACCTCCCACTATAGTAGAAAGGGTCTTTCTAGTAGTTGCACATCAAATCTAATCTGTCTGAAGTGTTTTTCCAAAGTTATCAACATTTTTATGTTTGGCGTTCCGGAATCGACCTTATCTCAGGCTGAAAACGCGTTTTACGCATCGTGCCATAACTTTGCAGCGAAGCTTCAGAACATGAAATTTTCAAATCCCACTATAGCAGAAAGGGTCTTTCTAGTAGTTGCACATCAAATCTAAGCTGTCTGAAGTGTTCTTCCAAAGTATCAACATTTTTATGTTTGGCGTTCCGGAACCCACCTTATCTCAGGCTGTGAGTGCGTTTTCTGCATTGTGGCATAACTTTGGAGGAAAGCTTCAGAACATGAAATTTTCAATTGCCATTATAGCAGAAAGGGTCTTTATGCCGTCGATGGAATGAAGAGAGTCGTCAGCGTCTTCACTGATGTTTATTGCCACCGTAGAACTGAACAGACACAGTCATTAGCATTCGCTCGGTCAAAGAACAACTTCAATTGTCACGGAAAAATAACGCAAATATAGACAAACGAACCACTTTGGTCTCCTTTGCGTCGACGGCAGACTTGGATCGTGAACAGCAACAGCAAAGTAAAAATACCTCAACAAAAAATGGATGACTGGAAACAAACTTTCTTTCGTCTTTTTCAAGCAACATCAATAAAAAACGTACTTTCCGGTAAAGACTTTCAAAATAAAATACAACAACAACAATGCACAACCAATTAACAAAGCACCCAAAACATTCACATTTACACTCCCACCATTCACAACTATTGTGAATCTCTAAGAACTTCAGGTGGTAAATTACAACTTATACAACTGATATTAATCGAAGTACTTGAAATAAAAACCCTTAATCAGCTTCTAGCAATAGCACGGTTTTGTGTATGGATCTTTCTAAATAAACTGGTTTTGTTGAACAAGTGCCTGCACTGTTTCGTGTAGTGACACCGACTAACAGCCTGAGTTTTCTGACCCTTCCATCAACTCCAGGACAGACTTCAACAACCCTCGCCAACTTCCATTGATTTCTTGGCACAGTGTCATCACTCAACAGGACGATATCATTCACTTTTGCATTTCTTCTGTCTTTGGTCCATTTACTCCTCTGTTGAAGATTTAACAAAAACTCCTTCCTCCACCTGTTCCAAAATTCATTTGACAAGAATTGAACCCTTTTCCATCTCTTCCGAAGGTAGAGGTCTTCTCTCACAAATTCTCCAGGAGGTGGTGCAATGATTGATGATTTCATTGTCAAAATGTGATTTGGAGTGAGGGGCTCTGGTCCCACTGGATCATTGAGATTTTCTGTCGTCAACGGTCGACTATTCACTATTGCCATGACTTCATTGAAGTAGGTTCTAAGTGATGAGCTGTCCAATCTTCCAGCAGACTGATCCAAAATGGATGTGAGTACTGCTCTGATCGTGCGTATCTGCCTCTCCCAGACACCACCCATGTGACTTGAAGCTGGTGGGTTCATGACGAATGTGCACCCGAATTCCTTCATGCAATCTTGATCCATTCTTTTCATCAGTTCATGGAACTCGTTACGTGCACCCACAAAGTTTGTGCCTTGGTCACTGTGAAGTTGACTTACTTTGCCTCTAATTGCGATAAAACAGCGCAATGCGTTGAGAAAGGCATCTGTGGAAAGGTCATCCAATAGCTCAATGTGGATTGCACGTGAGCACATGCAGGTGAACAGAAGCCCATATCGTTTGACTTCCTTTCTTCCGTCCTTTACATAAAAAGGCCCAAAACAATCCATACCACTATATGTAAATGGAGGAGTAGCTTCCATTCTTTCTAGTGGAAGATCAGCCATTTTTTGTTCCTGGTAGGATCTTCTGAGTTTCCTGCACTTAACACACTTGAAGATGAAGGAAGAAACCTCACTGCTACATCCCAAAATCCAAATACCATTGGAACGTATTTCATTGATAGTCATCCCACGACCTTGATGTTTGACCTTCTCATGGTAATGCTTTATTAGCAGTCGAGATATGTGATGTCCTTTTGGCAGAATAGCAGGGTGTTTGACATAGGGATGGATTGATGCTTGCGTCAATCTACCTCCTACCCTCATGGTGCCATGACTGTCCACAAATGGGTTTAGCCTTTGCAGCTCATTTGACTTGATCCTTTGAATCTGTAACCTTTGATTTAAACAGCGGATTTCTTGACTGAATGTTTCCTTCTGAACGACTTGGATTATGAACTCTTCAGCCTCCAGTCTTTCTTCAATAGTTGTAGATCTGTTGGATCTATGTTCAAGACCTTTCACCTTCTTTGCAAAGCGCTTCAATCTTGCAATGGCTCTTACAACTCTACTCCAATCAGAAAACCTTGGAAGACGGTCTGACAGAGATCTCTCCTGCGTCGCGCAAACATGTGTGGTTTTGACTTCTGGATATTCCTCAAAAGGCTCTCCCACCATAACCTCTTCCTCAGGGAGTTCCTTCTGCCACAGGAAGTCAGGCCCTGTTAGCCAGTTGGATTTAACAAGCTCTGTTATGGTGAGACCACAAGAGGCATGATCAGCCGGATTCTTTTCTGATGGAACATAATGCCACTGACTCGGCTCTGAGCTTGATTTAATCTGCTGGATTCGGTTGGCTACAAACACATGAAACCGCTTTTCATCGTTGCTAATGTAACCTAGAACAATCTTTGAGTCAGTCCAAAAATACTCCTTCAGATCTTTCATTTCCATTTCTCTTTTCAGCAGATCACCTGTTCTTGCAGCCATCACAGCAGCTGAGAGCTCTAGTCTGGGAATAGTTGTTATCTTTGTTGGCGCAACTCTCGCCTTCCCCATAACTAGAGAGCAATATGCTTCTCCTGATTTTGCAATAGCTCTAAGATAGGAACACACTCCATAACCAGAGACACTGGCATCAGAAAAATGATGAATCTCATATTGTTCAACTTCACTGGCAGTTAGAGGAATGTAGGCTCTGGGTATTTCCAGTGCGGACAGATTGTGGAGATCTTGTAGCCATTCTTCCCAACATTGCCTCAGGTTGTCTGGAAGTGGCTCATCCCAGCCAGCTTTGTCTTGACACATTCTTTGTAAAATCTGTTTGCCTTTCAAAATGAAGGGTGCAACAAACCCAAGTGGATCAAAAATTGAAGCCACTGTTGATAGTACACCTCTTCTGGTGAATGCATGATCTTTCACTACCACTCTGAACTGGAACTTATCTGAACGGATGCACCATTGAACACCAAGCGCTCGTTCAATTTTCGCTTCTCCCAATGCCATGTTCAGATCAGTTACACCTTGTACACACTCATTCATTCTTCGGAATTGAGTCAAGCACAACATTGCTGTTGCTTATAAATTTGTGTAGATGGAGTCCACCACCTTTGCAGAGATCAACTGACTCTTGAATGAGCTGAATGGCTTCTACTTCACTATCCACACTTGTTAAGCCATCATCAACATAAAAGTTGCGGTGTATGAATGTCACTGTAGCTTGACTGAACTTGTCTGATCCTTTTGTAGCAATATGCTTAAGCCCAAAGTTTGCGCATCCAGGTGAGGATGCGGCACCAAACAGGTGAACTTTCATCCGAAATACACAAGGTGAACTCTCCATCCTGCCCTTTTCCCACCACAGAAATCTGAGGTAGTCTTGATCCTTCTTTGTCACATTAAACTGGTGAAACATTCTTTCTACATCACACATGAAGCCAATCCTCCCCTTCCGAAAGCGGCACAAGACACCCACAAGGGTATTTGTAAGGTCTGGTCCAGTGAGCAGATGTTCATTGAGTGAAGTATTCTGGAATCTGGCTGAGCAGTCGAACACCACACGAATCTTTCCTGGTTTTTGAGGATGATAAACCCCATGGTGTGGGATATACCATACATTCTCATTGTCAAGTTCTGTCTCTGGGACCCGTTCTGCATCACCTCTTGATATCATGTCCTCCATAAATGCCACATAGTCCTTGTGGTACTGATCATTTTTCTTCAGACGCCTCTCCAGGCATCTCAGTCGATGTTCGGCACACACTTTGTTATTTGGCAAATTTGGTCTTTTTTCCTTGAAAGGAAGTGGCATTTCATAATGTCCGTTTGGCATTTGCTTTATGCTGTCGTTCATTATTGTTAGAAAGTTAAGATCTTCCTGTGAGATTGAAATTTCTTCGTTGTATTTTTCAGTGAAGTCAGACTCAAAAGCTTTGAGTATGTCTGTAGGAGAGATGATTTCCTTTACTTGAGTTCTACAAACAAAGTGTACCTCCGACTTAAGCTCAGAGGTAGCTGTGGTCACTGGCAAAACTTGCTTTATAATGATGCGGTGACTGACACCAATTTCATCTTCCTCATCTTGATCAACGTTTGCGTTGCTGTAGCCAATGATGCTCCAACCTAACAAGGATTTTTGTGCATATGGCTGGTCTTCAGTGCCAGTGATGACGTCTCTTGGTTGCAAGGCTTGGGGACAGTTATAACCTATAAGCAATCCTACTTCGCAGTCAAGCTCTGGAGACATTTCACCTTCTAGATGTTGCAAGTGCGGCCAGGATCTTGCTGTAGTACTTGTAGGTATATGAGACCTATTCGCAGGTATATATTCTCTTGTGTAAGTTGTTGGGAGCTTGATTTTAATGTTCGACTTAATTCCTCTAACTTGCAGTCCTTGCACCCTCTGGCTACTCACCACTTTACTTCTGGAGGTTATTGTTGATACCTTGAGCTTGACCGGGTCACTTTCTGCATGCAGTACTTCAGCTACATCCTTCAAGATGAACGTTGTATCACTCTGACTGTCAAGCAGCGCATACATTAAAACTTCTTTGTTCGGTTCCTGTGTGGTAGAGACATAAACTGGAACAATAGATGATGTATGAGTACAACTCTTGCCTTGAATGACTCTGTTTGAGGTAGCAACATGTGTTTCATGAGATTCAGACTCTTGATCTGTATTTCTCATGTTAACTTCAAACCTTTCTTGTTGGCTTCCTTCTCTTTCTTCTTTCTTTACACGATCTTGGTGTAAGCAAGTTGGATGTTGTTTTCCACACAAGTTGCACTCACTTCTGGATGGACATGCCTTGGAGTTGTGACCAACCTTGAGGCAACCAAAACACAGTCTGGCCTGTTGTACAAACTTAACTCTTGCTTCAATGGGGGTTTTCATCATCTTGCGGCAGTATTGTATGGTATGACCTTTTTTATCGCAAAAGACACACATGAGACTCGTTTTCTCACGTGTACTTGTAGTAAATGTTTTAACACCGAAACTGGCATGTCTGTTAGACTTGGATGTCTCTTTGTCTGACACTCTTGGTTTTTCGAAGTCCTTTGACTTCATAGCCTGAAATGAAGTAATCGGATTGCATGCAATCCGAGCCTCCATGTTTAGAAATCTCACAAAATATTTGAAGTCAGGGAACATCTTGTGCTCATCCAAGAACATAGTGACTTCTCTATTCCATCGTGCAGTTAACCACTCTGGAAGCTTGGCTGCAATCCTTTGATTCTCCACACAATCGTCAAGCGTTTGTAGTCCTTGAAGATATGGCATGGCTGACTCAACACTGCTCAGAAAATCAGCAAACTCACGGAGATCTTCACTATCTCTGGGGTTGATTTTGTGCCATGAATGTATCTTGTCACGATACGACTTGGCAACTACAAACGGATGACCAAATCTGTCTTCAAGTGTATCCAAAGCAGCCCGATACGCTGCCTCCATTCCCACCAGGAAATGTCCTTCGATAGCCCTCTTTGCTGAGCCTCCCACATACTTTCGTAAAAAGAAGAGCCTTTCTTGAGCGGGCAAGTTTTTTCGATCAATTAGAGTACTGAAGGAAAGTTTCCAATCATTGTACATTAAAGGATCTCCTTTGAAGATTTCAGGCTCTGCGATAGGGACTCTGTTAGCTGTGATTGCTTCAGCAAGTGCTCTCACCAGGTCATTAGCAGTCTCTTGAGTGTGAGTAGGAACATTTGCTTGAGTGTGAGCTTGAATCGGCTGAGCAAGTTGGACAGGAGTAGCTTCTACGTGTGCATCTTGTTGTGAGGGAAAGAAGGGTTCACATGAAGGGTCCAGTTTAAGTGACGGACGTAAAGAATCTGAATACACTTGTAGCCTTGCTTGTGCTGCATTGTGTCTTTTGAGTTCTTCCAGTCGTCCTAACTCTTTCCTTTTCCCATCCAACTTCATTTTTCGATCTGCACTTTCTGCAATGAACTGAGCTCTCTTTTTAGCATTCTTTGCTTCAAGCTCCTTCTCCTCAGCTTCTCTCTCAGCCTGTAAGATGATATCCTCCTTTTCAAGTTTTTTAATTTCTTCTTCTTGCTGATGTTGAGCATCCATTATCTTTATCACCTCTTGTGTTGCTGCAACTTCAGCTGCTGCTTGTTTAGCACTTAATGACAGAACAGAAGCGTGTCTAGACAATACAGATGATGCCCTAGAGTTGCTTGTTTGATTTGTTGAGACGCTGGAGACAGAGCTTTCAAACACTGACTTGGAGTCAGGCCAAGGGATATCTTCTACACTCTCACCACTGCAGAGTTGTTGCACCTTTATATTAGCAATCTTTCTGAATGCATGGCACGTGTCATTCATCCTCCTAATGTCAGGTTCAGGAATTGAGATAGCTCTGATTTCCAGGTAAATGTTGTCTATGTCTACTTGGATACTGTTGATTACTGTCATAACTTCATCGACTAAATCGGTCGCATCCTTGTTCTTCATAGCTCTTTTCAGTCCATTAAGGTGATATTTCCAACTACTGTAGATCTTCAGAAAGTCCTGATATAAATATCTCAGCTTTCCATCCATCAAGGCTTGCCCTTTCTCAGTAGGTTTCCGTATGCGTGTGCTTCTTCTTATGTTAGGAGGTAACTGCGTGTTGTTCACATTCACCTGGGATTGCACATCTTCCTCACCTGATCTAGCTTGATGTGACAGTGAGGTAACCTCTTCAGTTAGCGCAGACGCACTTTCCTGAGTGTGTGACATGTTAAATTTGTCAGTGGGATGGTATTTGAACTAAACGTTCCTTTCCCTATTCTGTAATAACACATAAAATAGATCTATAGTTACACCCAAATGTAGTCACCACAAACAAAAGATACAATGAAACAATTAACATCAAATCAGACTGAGTGCTGTAGAACTTAAATACTAATTGTCTAGTTCAACTTTACTTTGCCGGATGATCACTGACAGGACACTGCCTCGTCCACGTATTACAGAAAAACAGACCTCCGTGGTCAGGGATTGCTTTGATACCTTCAGCACAACCCTCTCGATGTGTTTGCTTGTGTGGCCTTGCCCAGAGATCACCTTGGCTTCAGGATTCGGTCCCGATGTTGCACTTCGCTTGCTTGCTAGCGTCGTCAACTCGTGTTTCCTTTTCTGCACGAGTGTAGTACTTCTGCACCGGAGTCATCTGCTTCTGCACCGCAGTCGTCTACTTAAGCACCGGAGAGTTCTACTATGCCGTTGATGGAATGAAGAGAGTCGTCAGCGTCTTCACTGATGTTTATTGCCACCGTAGAACTGAACAGACACAGTCATTAGCATTCGCTCGGTCAAAGAACAACTTCAATTGTCACGGAAAAATAACGCAAATATAGACAAACGAACCACTTTGGTCTCCTTTGCATCGACGGCAGACTTGGATCGTGAACAGCAACAGCAAAGTAAAAATACCTCAACAAAAAATGGATGACTGGAAACAAACTTTCTTTCGTCTTTTTCAAGCAACATCAATAAAAAACGTACTTTCCGGTAAAGACTTTCAAAATAAAATACAACAACAACAATGCACAACCAATTAACAAAGCACCCAAAACATTCACATTTACAGTCTTTCTCGTACTTGCACATCAAATTTAAGCTGTATGAAGTGTTTTTTGAAAGTTTTCAACATTTTTATGTTTGCCGTTCCTGAATCGACCTTATCTCAGGCTGAAATTGCGTTTTCTGCAATGTGCCATAACTTTGCAGGGAAGTTTCAGAACATGAAATTTTCAACTCCCACTATAGCAGAATGGGTCTTTCTAGTAGTTGCACATCAAATCTAAGCTGTCTGAAGTGTTTTTCCAAAGTTATCAACATTTTTATGTTTGGCGTTCCGGAATCGACCTTATCTCAGGCTGAAAACGCATTTTACGCATGGTGCCATAACTTTGCAGGAAACCTTCAGAACATGAAATTTTCAATTCCCACTAAAGCAGAAAGGGTTTTTCTCCTACTTGCACATCAAATCTAAGCTGTCTGAAGTGTTTTTCGATAGTTTTAAACATTTTTATATTTGGCGTTCCTGAATCGACCTTATCTCAGGCTGAAAACACGTTTTCTGCATTGTGCCATAACTTTGCAGGGAAGCTTCAGAACATGAAATTTTCAACTCCCACTACAGCAGAAAGGGTCTTTCTAGTAGTTGCACGTCAAATCTAAGCTGTCTGAAGTGTTTTGCGAAAGTTATCAACATTTTTATGTTTGGCGTTCCAGAATCGACCTTATCTCAGGCTGAAAACGCGTTGTCTGCATTGTGCCATAACTTTACATGGAAGCTTCCGAACATGAAATTTTTACCTCCCACTATAGCAGAAAGGGTCTTTCTAGTAGTTGCACATCAATTCTAAGCTGTCTGAAGTGTTGTTCCAAAGTTATCAACATTTTTATGTTTGGCGTTCCGGAATCGACCTTATCTCAGGCTGAAAACACGTTTTACGCATTGTGCCATAACTTTGCAGGGAAGCTTCAGAACATGAAATTTTCACCTCCCACTATAACAGAAAGGGTCTTTCTAGTAGTTGCACATCAAATCTAAGCTGTCTGAAGTGTTGTTCCAAAGAGATCAACATTTTTACGTTTGGCGTTTCGGAACCCACCTTATCTCAGGGTGAAAACGCGTTTTCTGCATTGTCCCATAACTTTCTCGGGAGGCTTCAGAACATGAAATTTTGACCTCCCACTATAGCAGAAAGGGTCTTTCTAGTAGTTGCACATCAAATCTAAGCTGTCTGAGGTGTTTTTCCAAAGTTATCAACATTTTTATGTTTGGCGTTCCGGAACCCACCTTATCTCAGGCTGAAAACGCGTTTTACGCATTGTGCCATAACTTTGCATAAAGCTTCAGAACATGAAATTTTCACCTCCCACTATAGCAGAAAGGGTCTTTCTAGTAGTTGCAGATAAAATCTAAGCTGTCTGAAATATTTTTCCAAAGTTATCAACATTTTTTTGTTTGGCGTTCTGGAACCCACCTTATCTCAGTCTGAAAATGTGTTTTCTGCATTGTGCCGTAACTTTGCAGGGAAGCCTCAGAACATGAAATTTTCACCTCCCGCTATAGTAGAAAGGGTCTTTCTAGTAGTTGCACATCAAATCTAAGCTGTCTGAAGTGTTTTTCCAAAGTTATCAACACTTTTATGTTTGGCGTTCCGGAATCGACCTTATCTCAGGCTGTAAACGCGTTTTACGCAGGGTGCCATAACTTTGCAAGGAAGCTTCGGAACATGAATTTTTCACCTCCCACAATGGCAGAAAGGGTCTTTCTAGTAGTTGCACATCAAATCTAAGCTGTCTGAAGTGTTTTTCCAAAATTATCAACAGTTATATGTTTGGCGTTCCGGAATCGACCTTATCTCAGGCTGAAAACGTTTTTTCTGCATTGTGCCATAACTTTGCAGGGAAGCTTCAGAACATGAAATTTTAACATCCCACAATAGCAGAAAGGGTCTGTTTCGTAGTTGCTCATTAAAGCTAAGCTGTCTGAAGTGTTTTTCCAAACTGATCAACATTTTTTTGTTTGGCGTTCCGGAGTCGACCTTATCTCAGGCTGAAAACGCTTTTTACGCATTGTGCCACAACTTTGCATAAAGCTTCAGAACATGAAATTTTCACCTCCCACTATAGCAGAAAGGGTCTTTCTCGTAGTTGCACATCAAATCTGAGCTGTCTGAAGTGTTTTTCCAAAGTTTTCAACATTTTTATGTTTGGTGTTCCTGAATCGACCTTATCTCAGGCCGAAAACGCGTTTTCTGTATTGTGCCATAACTTTGCAGGGAAGTTTCAGAGCATGAAATTTTAACCTGCCACTATAGCAGAAAAGGTCATTCTAGTAGTTGCACATCAAATCTAAGCTGTCTTGAAGTGTTTTTCAACAGTTATCAACATTTTTATGTTTGGCGTTCCGGAACCCACCTTATCTCAGGCTGAAAACGCGTTTCCTGCATTGTGGCATAACTTTGCAGGGAAGCTTCAGAACATGAAATTTTCACCTCCCACTATAGCAGAAAGGGTCTTTCCAGTAGTTGCACATCAAATCTAAGCTGTCTGAAGTGTTATTCCAAAGTTATTAACACTTTTATGTTTGGCGTTCCGGAATCAACCTTATCTCAGGCTGAAAATGCATTTTCTGCATTGTGCCATAACTTTGCAAGGAAGCTTCAGAACATGAAATTTTCACCTCCCACTTTAGCAGAAAGGGTATTTCTAGTAGTTGCACATCAAATCTAAGCTGTCTGAAGTGTTTTTCGAAAGTTATCAACATTTTTATGTTTGGCGTTCCGGAATCAACCTAATCTCAGGCTGAAAACGCGTTTTACGCATTGTGCCATAACTTTGCAGGGAAGCTTCACAACATGATATTTTCACCTCCCACTAGAGCAGAAAGGGTCTTTCTAGTAGTTGCACATCAAATCTTAGCTGTCTGAAGTGTTTTTCCAAAGTTTTCAACATTTTTATGTTTGGTGTTCCTGAATCGTCCTTATCTCAGGCCGAAAACGCGTTTTCTGCATTGTGCCATAACTTTCCAGGGAAGCTTCAGAACGTGAAATGTTCACCTCCCACTATAGCAGAAAGGGTCTTTCTAGTAGTTGCACATCAAATCTAAGCTGTCTGAAGTGTTTTTCCAAAGTTATCAACATTTTTATGTTTGGCGTTCCGGAATCGACCTTATCTCAGGATGAAAAATCGTTTTCTGCATTGTCCCATAACTTTGCAGGGAAGCTTCAGAACATGAAATTTTCACCCCGCACTATAGCAGAAAGGGTCGTTCTAGTAGTTGCACATCAAATCTAAGCTGTCTGAAGTGTTTTTCCAAAGTTATCAACATTTTTATGTTTGGCGTTCCGGAACCAACCTTATCTCAGGCTGAAAACGCATTGTCTGCATTGTGCCATAACTTTGCAAGGAAGCTTCAGAACATGAAATTTTCACCTCCCACTTTAGCAGAAAGGGTCTTTCTAGTAGTTGCACATCAAATCTAAGCTGTCTGAAGTGTTTTTCGAAAGTTATCAACATTTTTATGTTTGGCGTTCCGGAATCGACCTAATCTCAGGATGAAAATGCGTTTTCTGCATTGTCCCATAACTTTCCAGGGAAGCTTCAGAACATGAAATGTTCACCTCCCACTATAGCAGAAAGGGTCTTTCTAGTAGTTGCACATCAAATCTAAGCTGTCTGAAGTGTTTTTCCAAAGTTATCAACATTTTTATGTTTGGCGTTCCGGAATCGACCTCATCTCAGGATGAAAAATCGTTTTCTGCATTGTCCCATAACTTTCCAGGGAAGCTTGAGAACATGAAATGTTCACCTCCCACTATAGCAGAAAGGGTCTTTCTAGTAGTTGCACATCAAATCTAAGCTGTCTGAAGTGTTTGTCCAAAGTTATCAACATTTTTACGTATGGCGCTCCGGAATCGACCTTATCTCAGGCTGAAAACGCGTTTTACGCATTGTGCCATAACTTTGCAGGGAATCTTTAGAACATGAAATTTTCACCTCCCACTATAGCAGAAAGGGTCTTTCTAGTAGTTGCACATCAAATCTAAGCTGTCTGAAGTGTTGTTCCAAAGTGATCAACATTTTTACGTTTGGCGTTTCGGAACCCACCTTATCTCAGGCTGAAAACGTGTTTTCTGCATTGTGCCATAACTTCTCAGGGAAACTTCAGAACATGAAATGTTCACCTCCCACTATAGCAGAAAGGGTCTTTCTAGTAGTTGCACATCAAATCTAAGCTGTCTGAAGTGTTTTTCCAAAGTTATCAACATTTTTATATTTGGCGTTCCGGAATCGACCTTATCTCAGGCTGAAAACGCGTTTTCTGCATTGTGCCATAACTTTGCAGGGAAGCTTCAGAACATGAATTTTTCACCTCCCACTATGGCAGAAAGAGTCTTTCTAGTAGTTGCACATCAAATCTAAGCTGTCTGAAGTGTTTTTCGAAAGTTATCAACATTTTTATGTTTGGCGTTCCTAAACCCACCTTATCTCAAGCTGAAAACGCGTTTTCTGCATTGTGCCATAACTTTGCATGGAAGCTTCAGAACATGAAATTTTCACCTCCCACTAAAGCAGAAAGGGTCTTTCTCGTAGTTGCTCATCAAATCTAAGCAGTCTGAAGTGTTTGTCGAAGGTTCTGAACATTTTTATGTTTGGCGTTCCGGAATTGACCTTATCTCAGGATGAAAAATTGTTTTCTGCATTGTGCCATAGCTTTGCAGGGAAGCTTCAGAACATGAAATTTTCACGTCCCAATATAGCAGAAAGGGTCTTTCTAGTAGTAGCACATCAACCGGAATCGACCTTATCTCAGGCTGAAAACGCGTTGTCTGCATTGTGGCATAACTTTGCATGGAAGCTTCCGAACATGAAATTTTAACCTCCCACTATAGCAGAAAGGGTCTTTCTCGTAGTTACACATCAAATCTAAGCTGTCTGAAGTGTTGTTCCAAAGTTATCAACAGTTTTATGTTTGGCATTCCGGAATCGACCTTATCTCAGGCTGTAAACGCGTTTTACGCATGGTGCCATAAGTTTGCCGTGAAGCTTCAGAACATGAAATTTTCACCTCCCACTGTAGCAGAAAGGGTCTTTCTAGTAGTTGCACATCAAATCTAAGCTGTCTGAAGTGTTTTTCCAACGTTATCAACATTTTATGTTTGGCGTTCCGGAACCCACCTTATCTCAGACAGAAAACGCGTTTTCTGCATTGTTCCTTAACTTTGATGGAAAGCTTCAGAACATGAAAGTTTCACCTACCACTATAGCAGAAATTGTCTTTCTAGTAGTTGTACATCAAATCTAAGCTGTCTGAAGTGTTGTTCCAAAGTTATCAACACTTTTATGTTTGGCGTTCTGGAATTAACCTTATGTGAGGCTGAAAACACGTTTTCTGCATTGTGCCATAACTTCTCAGGGAAACTTCAGAACATGAAATGTTCACCTCCCACTATAGCAGAAAGGGTCTTTCTAGTAGTTGCACATCAAATCTAAGCTGTCTGAAGTGTTTTTCCAAAGTTATCAACATTTTTATATTTGGCGTTCCGGAATCGACCTTATCTCAGGCTGAAAACGCGTTTTCTGCATTGTGCCATAACTTTGCAGGGAAGCTTCAGAACATGAATTTTTCACCTCCCACTATAGCAGAAAGGGTCTTTCTAGTAGTTGCACATCAAATCTAAGCTGTCTGAAGTGTTTTTCCAAAGTTATCAACATTTTTATGTTTGGCGTTCCGGAACCCACCTTATCTCAGGCTGAAAACGCGTTTTCTGCATTGTGCCATAACTTTGCAGGGAAGCTTCAGAACATGAAATGTTCACCTCCCACTATAGCAGAAAGCGTTTTTCTAGTAGTTGCACATCAAATCTAAGCTGTCTGAAGTGTTTTTCCAAAGTTATCAACATTTTTATGTTTGGCGTTCCGGAATCAACCTTATCTCAGGCTGAAAACATGTTTTACGCATTCTGCCATAACTTTGCAGGAAAGCTTCAGAACATGAAATTTTCAACTCCCACTAAAGCAGAAAGGGTCTTTCTCCTACCTGCACATCAAATCTAAGCTGTCTGAAGTGTTTTTCGAAAGTTTTCAACATTTTTATATTTGGCGTTCCTGAATCGACCTTTTCTCAGGCTGAAAACGCGTTGTCTACATTGTGCCATAATTTTGCAGGGAATCTTCAGAACATGAAATTTTCAACTGCCACTACAGCCGAAAAGGTCTTTCTAGTAGTTGCACGTCAAATCTAAGCTATCTGAAGTGTTTTTCCAAAGTTATCAACATTTTTATGTTTGGCATTCCAGAATCGACCTTATCTCTGGCTGAAAACGCGTTTTCTGCATTGTGATATAACTTTGTAGGGAAACTTCAGAACACGAAATTTTCAACTCCCACTACAGCAGAAAGGGTCTTTCAAGTAATTGCACATCAAATCTAAGCTGTCTGAAGTGTTTTTCCAAAGTTATCAACATTTTTATGTTTAGCGTTGCGGAACCCACCTTATCTCAGGCTTTAAAACGCGTTTTCTGCATTGTGCCATAACTTTGCAGGGAAGCTTCAGAACAAGAAATTTTAACCTGCCACTATAGCAGAAGGGGTCTTTCTCGTAGTTGCATATCAAATCTAAGCTGTCTGAAGTGTTTTTCCAAAGTTATCAACATTTTTATGCTTGGCGTTCCTGAACCCACCTTATCTCAGGCTGAAAACAGGTTTTCTGCATTGTGCCATAACTTTGCAGGGAAGCTTCAGAACATGAAATTTCCACGTCCCACTATAGCAGAAAGGGTCTTTCTAGTAGTTGCACATCAAATCTAAGCTGTCTGAAGTGTTTTTCGAATGTTATCAACATTTTTACGTTTGGCGTTCCAGAATCGACCTTATCTCAGGCTGAAAACGGGTTGTCTGCATTGTGCCATAACTTTGCATGGAAGCTTCCAAACATGAAATTTTAACCTCCCACTATAGCAGAAAGGGTCTTTCTAGTAGTTGCACATCAAATCTAAGCTGTCTGATGTGTTTTACCAAAGTGATCAACATTTTTATGTTTGGCGTTCCGGAATCGACCTTATATTAGTCTGAAAACGCGTTTTACACATTGTTCAATAACTTTGCAGGGAAGCTTCAGAACATGAAATGTTCACATCCCACTATAGCAGAAACGGTCTTTCTAGTAGTTGCACATCAAATCTAAGCTGTCTGAAGTGTTTTTCGAAAGTTATCAACATTTTTATGTTTGGCGTTCCGGAATCGACCTTATCTCAGGCTGAAAACGCGTTTTACGCATTGTGCCATAACTTTGCGGGGAAGCTTCAGAACATGAAATGTTCACCTCCCACTATAGCAGAAAGGGTCTTTCTCGTAGCTGCACATCAAATGTAAGCTGTATGAAGTGTTTTTCCAAAGTTATGAACATTTTTATGTTTTGCGTTCCGGAATCAACCTTATCTCAGGCTGAAAAAGCGTTTTCTGCATTGTGCCATAACTTTGCAGGGAAGCTTCAGAACATGAAATTTTCACCTCCCACTATACCAGAAAGGGTCTTTCTAGTAGTTGCACATCAAATCTAAGCTGTCTGAAGTGTTTTTCCAAAGTTATCAACATTATTATATTTGGCGTTCCGGAATCGACCTTATCTCAGGCTGAAAATGCGTTTCCTGCATTGTGCCATAACTTTGCAGGGAAGCTTCAGAACATGAAATTTTCACATCCCACTATAGCAGAAAGGGTCTTTCTAGTAATTGCACATCAAATCTAAGCAGTCTGAAGTGTTTTTCCAAAGTTATCAACATTTTTATGTTTGGCGTTCCTAAACCCACCTTATCTCAAGCTGAAAACGCGTTTTCTGCATTGTGCCATAACTTTGCATGGAAGCTTCAGAACATGAAATTTTCACCTCCCACTAAAGCAGAAAGCCTCTTTCTCGTAGTTGCTCATCAAATCTAAGCAGTCTGAAGTGTTTTTTGTAGGTTATGAACATTTTTATGTTTGCCGTTCCAGAATCGACCTTATTTCAGGCTAAAAAAGCGTTTTCTGCATTGGGCCATTACTTTGCATGGAAGCTTCCGAACATGAAATTTTAACCTCCCACTATTGCAGAAAGGGTCTTTCTCGTCGTTGCACATCAAATCTAAGCTGTCTGAAGTGTTGTTCCAAAGTGATCAACATTTTTACGTTTGGCGTTTCGGAACCCACCTTATCTCAGGCTGAAAACGTGTTTTCTGCATTGTGCCATAACTTCTCAGGGAAGCTTCAGAACATGAAATGTTCACCTCCCACTATAGCAGAAAGGGTTTTTCTAGTTGTTGCACATCAAATCTAAGCTGTCTGAAGTGTTTTTCCAAAGTTATCAACATTTTTATGTTTGGCGTTCCGGAACCATCCTTATCTCAGGCTGAAAACGCGTTTTCTGCATTGTGCCATAACTTTGCAGGGAAGCTTCAGAAAATGAAATTTTCACCTCCCACTATAGCAGAAAGGGTTTTTCTAGTAGTTGCACATCAAATCTAAGCTGTCTGAAGTGTTTTTCCAAAGTTATCAACATTTTTATGTTTGGCGTTCCGGAATCAACCTTATCTCAGGCTGAAAACGCATTGTCTGCATTGTGCCATAACTTTGCAAGGAAGCTTCAGAACATGAAATTTTCACCTCCCACTTTAGCAGAAAGGGTCTTTCTAGTAGTTGCACATCAAATCTAAGCTGTCTGAAGTGTTTTTCGAAAGTTATCAACATTTTTATGTTTGGCGTTCCGGAATCGACCTAATCTCAGGATGAAAATGCGTTTTCTGCATTGTCCCATAACTTTCCAGGGAAGCTTCAGAACATGAAATGTTCACCTCCCACTATAGCAGAAAGGGTCTTTCTAGTAGTTGCACATCAAATCTAAGCTGTCTGAAGTGTTTTTCCAAAGTTATCAACATTTTTATGTTTGGCGTTCCGGAATCGACCTTATCTCAGGATGAAAAATCGTTTTCTGCATTGTCCCATAACTTTCCAGGGAAGCTTGAGAACATGAAATGTTCACCTCCCACTATAGCAGAAAGGGTCTTTCTAGTAGTTGCACATCAAATCTAAGCTGTCTGAAGTGTTTGTCCAAAGTTATCAACATTTTTACGTATGGCGCTCCGGAATCGACCTTATCTCAGGCTGAAAACGCGTTTTACGCATTGTGCCATAACTTTGCAGGGAACCTTTAGAACATGAAATTTTCACCTCCCACTATAGCAGAAAGGGTCTTTCTAGTAGTTGCACATCAAATCTAAGCTGTCTGAAGTGTTGTTCCAAAGTGATCAACATTTTTACGTTTGGCGTTTCGGAACCCACCTTATCTCAGGCTGAAAACGTGTTTTCTGCATTGTGCCATAACTTCTCAGGGAAACTTCAGAACATGAAATGTTCACCTCCCACTATAGCAGAAAGGGTCTTTCTAGTAGTTGCACATCAAATCTAAGCTGTCTGAAGTGTTTTTCCAAAGTTATCAACATTTTTATATTTGGCGTTCCGGAATCGACCTTATCTCAGGCTGAAAACGCGTTTTCTGCATTGTGCCATAACTTTGCAGGGAAGCTTCAGAACATGAATTTTTCACCTCCCACTATAGCAGAAAGGGTCTTTCTAGTAGTTGCACATCAAATCTAAGCTGTCTGAAGTGTTTTTCGAAAGTTATCAACATTTTTATGTTTGGCGTTCCTAAACCCACCTTATCTCAAGCTGAAAACGCGTTTTCTGCATTGTGCCATAACTTTGCATGGAAGCTTCAGAACATGAAATTTTCACCTCCCACTAAAGCAGAAAGGGTCTTTCTCGTAGTTGCTCATCAAATCTAAGCAGTCTGAAGTGTTTGTCGAAGGTTCTGAACATTTTTATGTTTGGCGTTCCGGAATTGACCTTATCTCAGGATGAAAAATTGTTTTCCGCATTGTGCCATAGCTTTGCAGGGAAGCTTCAGAACATGAAATTTTCACGTCCCAATATAGCAGAAAGGGTCTTTCTAGTAGTAGCACATCAACCGGAATCGACCTTATCTCAGGCTGAAAACGCGTTGTCTGCATTGTGGCATAACTTTGCATGGAAGCTTCCGAACATGAAATTTTAACCTCCCACTATAGCAGAAAGGGTCTTTCTCGTAGTTACACATCAAATCTAAGCTGTCTGAAGTGTTGTTCCAAAGTTATCAACAGTTTTATGTTTGGCATTCCGGAATCGACCTTATCTCAGGCTGTAAACGCGTTTTACGCATGGTGCCATAAGTTTGCCGTGAAGCTTCAGAACATGAAATTTTCACCTCCCACTGTAGCAGAAAGGGTCTTTCTAGTAGTTGCACATCAAATCTAAGCTGTCTGAAGTGTTTTTCCAAAGTTATCAACATTTTATGTTTGGCGTTCCGGAACCCACCTTATCTCAGACAGAAAACGCGTTTTCTGCATTGTTCCTTAACTTTGATGGAAAGCTTCAGAACATGAAAGTTTCACCTACCACTATAGCAGAAATTGTGTTTCTAGTAGTTGTACATCAAATCTAAGCTGTCTGAAGTGTTGTTCCAAAGTTATCAACACTTTTATGTTTGGCGTTCTGGAATTAACCTTATGTGAGGCTGAAAACACGTTTTCTGCATTGTGCCATAACTTCTCAGTGAAACTTCAGAACATGAAATGTTCACCTCCCACTATAGCAGAAAGGGTCTTTCTAGTAGTTGCACATCAAATCTAAGCTGTCTGAAGTGTTTTTCCAAAGTTATCAACATTTTTATATTTGGCGTTCCGGAATCGACCTTATCTCAGGCTGAAAACGCGTTTTCTGCATTGTGCCATAACTTTGCAGGGAAGCTTCAGAACATGAATTTTTCACCTCCCACTATAGCAGAAAGGGTCTTTCTAGTAGTTGCACATCAAATCTAAGCTGTCTGAAGTGTTTTTCCAAAGTTATCAACATTTTTATGTTTGGCGTTCCGGAACCCACCTTATCTCAGGCTGAAAACGCGTTTTCTGCATTGTGCCATAACTTTGCAGGGAAGCTTCAGAACATGAAATGTTCACCTCCCACTATAGCAGAAAGCGTTTTTCTAGTAGTTGCACATCAAATCTAAGCTGTCTGAAGTGTTTTTCCAAAGTTATCAACATTTTTATGTTTGGCGTTCCGGAATCAACCTTATCTCAGGCTGAAAACGCATTGTCTGCATTGTGCCATAACTTTGCAAGGAAGCTTCAGAACATGAAATTTTCACCTCCCACTTTAGCAGAAAGGGTCTTTCTAGTAGTTGCACATCAAATCTAAGCTGTCTGAAGTGTTTTTTTAAAGTTATCAACATTTTTATGTTTGGCGTTCCGGAATCAACCTTATCTCAGGCTGAAAACATGTTTTACGCATTCTGCCATAACTTTGCAGGAAAGCTTCAGAACATGAAATTTTCAACTCCCACTAAAGCAGAAAGGGTCTTTCTCCTACCTGCACATCAAATCTAAGCTGTCTGAAGTGTTTTTCGAAAGTTTTCAACATTTTTATATTTGGCGTTCCTGAATCGACCTTTTCTCAGGCTGAAAACGCGTTGTCTACATTGTGCCATAATTTTGCAGGGAATCTTCAGAACATGAAATTTTCAACTGCCACTACAGCCGAAAAGGTCTTTCTAGTAGTTGCACGTCAAATCTAAGCTATCTGAAGTGTTTTTCCAAAGTTATCAACATTTTTATGTTTGGCATTCCAGAATCGACATTATCTCTGGCTGAAAACGCGTTTTCTGCATTGTGATATAACTTTGTAGGGAAACTTCAGAACACGAAATTTTCAACTCCCACTACAGCAGAAAGGGTCTTTCAAGTAATTGCACATCAAATCTAAGCTGTCTGAAGTGTTTTTCCAAAGTTATCAACATTTTTATGTTTGGCGTTGCGGAACCCACCTTATCTCAGGCTTTAAAACGCGTTTTCTGCATTGTGCCATAACTTTGCAGGGAAGCTTCAGAACAAGAAATTTTAACCTGCCACTATAGCAGAAGGGGTCTTTCTCGTAGTTGCATATCAAATCTAAGCTGTCTGAAGTGTTTTTCCAAAGTTATCAACATTTTTATGCTTGGCGTTCCTGAACCCACCTTATCTCAGGCTGAAAACAGGTTTTCTGCATTGTGCCATAACTTTGCAGGGAAGCTTCAGAACATGAAATTTCCACGTCCCACTATAGCAGAAAGGGTCTTTCTAGTAGTTGCACATCAAATCTAAGCTGTCTGAAGTGTTTTTCGAATGTTATCAACATTTTTACGTTTGGCGTTCCAGAATCGACCTTATCTCAGGCTGAAAACGGGTTGTCTGCATTGTGCCATAACTTTGCATGGAAGCTTCCAAACATGAAATTTTAACCTCCCACTATAGCAGAAAGGGTCTTTCTAGTAGTTGCACATCAAATCTAAGCTGTCTGATGTGTTTTACCAAAGTGATCAACATTTTTATGTTTGGCGTTCCGGAATCGACCTTATATTAGTCTGAAAACGCGTTTTACACATTGTGCAATAACTTTGCAGGGAAGCTTCAGAACATGAAATGTTCACATCCCACTATAGCAGAAACGGTCTTTCTAGTAGTTGCACATCAAATCTAAGCTGTCTGAAGTGTTTTTCGAAAGTTATCAACATTTTTATGTTTGGCGTTCCGGAATCGACCTTATCTCAGGCTGAAAACGCGTTTTACGCATTGTGCCATAACTTTGCGGGGAAGCTTCAGAACATGAAATGTTCACCTCCCACTATAGCAGAAAGGGTCTTTCTCGTAGCTGCACATCAAATGTAAGCTGTATGAAGTGTTTTTCCAAAGTTATGAACATTTTTATGTTTTGCGTTCCGGAATCAACCTTATCTCAGGCTGAAAAAGCGTTTTCTGCATTGTGCCATAACTTTGCAGGGAAGCTTCAGAACATGAAATTTTCACCTCCCACTATACCAGAAAGGGTCTTTCTAGTAGTTGCACATCAAATCTAAGCTGTCTGAAGTGTTTTTCCAAAGTTATCAACATTATTATATTTGGCGTTCCGGAATCGACCTTATCTCAGGCTGAAAATGCGTTTCCTGCATTGTGCCATAACTTTGCAGGGAAGCTTCAGAACATGAAATTTTCACATCCCACTATAGCAGAAAGGGTCTTTCTAGTAATTGCACATCAAATCTAAGCAGTCTGAAGTGTTTTTCCAAAGTTATCAACATTTTTATGTTTGGCGTTCCTAAACCCACCTTATCTCAAGCTGAAAACGCGTTTTCTGCATTGTGCCATAACTTTGCATGGAAGCTTCAGAACATGAAATTTTCACCTCCCACTAAAGCAGAAAGCCTCTTTCTCGTAGTTGCTCATCAAATCTAAGCAGTCTGAAGTGTTTTTTGAAGGTTATGAACATTTTTATGTTTGCCGTTCCAGAATCGACCTTATTTCAGGCTAAAAAAGCGTTTTCTGCATTGGGCCATTACTTTGCATGGAAGCTTCCGAACATGAAATTTTAACCTCCCACTATTGCAGAAAGGGTCTTTCTCGTCGTTGCACATCAAATCTAAGCTGTCTGAAGTGTTGTTCCAAAGTGATCAACATTTTTACGTTTGGCGTTTCGGAACCCACCTTATCTCAGGCTGAAAACGTGTTTTCTGCATTGTGCCATAACTTCTCAGGGAAGCTTCAGAACATGAAATGTTCACCTCCCACTATAGCAGAAAGGGTTTTTCTAGTTGTTGCACATCAAATCTAAGCTGTCTGAAGTGTTTTTCCAAAGTTATCAACATTTTTATGTTTGGCGTTCCGGAACCATCCTTATCTCAGGCTGAAAACGCGTTTTCTGCATTGTGCCATAACTTTGCAGGGAAGCTTCAGAAAATGAAATTTTCACCTCCCACTATAGCAGAAAGGGTTTTTCTAGTATTTGCACATCAAATCTAAGCTGTCTGAAGTGTTTTTCCAAAGTTATCAACATTTTTATGTTTGGCGTTCCGGAATCAACCTTATCTCAGGCTGAAAACGCATTGTCTGCATTGTGCCATAACTTTGCAAGGAAGCTTCAGAACATGAAATTTTCACCTCCCACTTTAGCAGAAAGGGTCTTTCTAGTAGTTGCACATCAAATCTAAGCTGTCTGAAGTGTTTTTCGAAAGTTATCAACATTTTTATGTTTGGCGTTCCGGAATCGACCTAATCTCAGGATGAAAATGCGTTTTCTGCATTGTCCCATAACTTTCCAGGGAAGCTTCAGAACATGAAATGTTCACCTCCCACTATAGCAGAAAGGGTCTTTCTAGTAGTTGCACATCAAATCTAAGCTGTCTGAAGTGTTTTTCCAAAGTTATCAACATTTTTATGTTTGGCGTTCCGGAATCGACCTTATCTCAGGATGAAAAATCGTTTTCTGCATTGTCCCATAACTTTCCAGGGAAGCTTGAGAACATGAAATGTTCACCTCCCACTATAGCAGAAAGGGTCTTTCTAGTAGTTGCACATCAAATCTAAGCTGTCTGAAGTGTTTGTCCAAAGTTATCAACATTTTTACGTATGGTGCTCCGGAATCGACCTTATCTCAGGCTGAAAACGCGTTTTACGCATTGTGCCATAACTTTGCAGGGAACCTTTAGAACATGAAATTTTCACCTCCCACTATAGCAGAAAGGGTCTTTCTAGTAGTTGCACATCAAATCTAAGCTGTCTGAAGTGTTGTTCCAAAGTGATCAACATTTTTACGTTTGGCGTTTCGGAACCCACCTTATCTCAGGCTGAAAACGTGTTTTCTGCATTGTGCCATAACTTCTCAGGGAAACTTCAGAACATGAAATGTTCACCTCCCACTATAGCAGAAAGGGTCTTTCTAGTAGTTGCACATCAAATCTAAGCTGTCTGAAGTGTTTTTCCAAAGTTATCAACATTTTTATATTTGGCGTTCCGGAATCGACCTTATCTCAGGCTGAAAACGCGTTTTCTGCATTGTGCCATAACTTTGCAGGGAAGCTTCAGAACATGAATTTTTCACCTCCCACTATAGCAGAAAGGGTCTTTCTAGTAGTTGCACATCAAATCTAAGCTGTCTGAAGTGTTTTTCGAAAGTTATCAACATTTTTATGTTTGGCGTTCCTAAACCCACCTTATCTCAAGCTGAAAACGCGTTTTCTGCATTGTGCCATAACTTTGCATGGAAGCTTCAGAACATGAAATTTTCACCTCCCACTAAAGCAGAAAGGGTCTTTCTCGTAGTTGCTCATCAAATCTAAGCAGTCTGAAGTGTTTGTCGAAGGTTCTGAACATTTTTATGTTTGGCGTTCCGGAATTGACCTTATCTCAGGATGAAAAATTGTTTTCTGCATTGTGCCATAGCTTTGCAGGGAAGCTTCAGAACATGAAATTTTCACGTCCCAATATAGCAGAAAGGGTCTTTCTAGTAGTAGCACATCAACCGGAATCGACCTTATCTCAGGCTGAAAACGCGTTGTCTGCATTGTGGCATAACTTTGCATGGAAGCTTCCGAACATGAAATTTTAACCTCCCACTATAGCAGAAAGGGTCTTTCTCGTAGTTACACATCAAATCTAAGCTGTCTGAAGTGTTGTTCCAAAGTTATCAACAGTTTTATGTTTGGCATTCCGGAATCGACCTTATCTCAGGCTGTAAACGCGTTTTACGCATGGTGCCATAAGTTTGCCGTGAAGCTTCAGAACATGAAATTTTCACCTCCCACTGTAGCAGAAAGGGTCTTTCTAGTAGTTGCACATCAAATCTAAGCTGTCTGAAGTGTTTTTCCAAAGTTATCAACATTTTATGTTTGGCGTTCCGGAACCCACCTTATCTCAGACAGAAAACGCGTTTTCTGCATTGTTCCTTAACTTTGATGGAAAGCTTCAGAACATGAAAGTTTCACCTACCACTATAGCAGAAATTGTCTTTCTAGTAGTTGTACATCAAATCTAAGCTGTCTGAAGTGTTGTTCCAAAGTTATCAACACTTTTATGTTTGGCGTTCTGGAATTAACCTTATGTGAGGCTGAAAACACGTTTTCTGCATTGTGCCATAACTTCTCAGGGAAACTTCAGAACATGAAATGTTCACCTCCCACTATAGCAGAAAGGGTCTTTCTAGTAGTTGCACATCAAATCTAAGCTGTCTGAAGTGTTTTTCCAAAGTTATCAACATTTTTATATTTGGCGTTCCGGAATCGACCTTATCTCAGGCTGAAAACGCGTTTTCTGCATTGTGCCATAACTTTGCAGGGAAGCTTCAGAACATGAATTTTTCACCTCCCACTATAGCAGAAAGGGTCTTTCTAGTAGTTGCACATCAAATCTAAGCTGTCTGAAGTGTTTTTCCAAAGTTATCAACATTTTTATGTTTGGCGTTCCGGAACCCACCTTATCTCAGGCTGAAAACGCGTTTTCTGCATTGTGCCATAACTTTGCAGGGAAGCTTCAGAACATGAAATGTTCACCTCCCACTATAGCAGAAAGCGTTTTTCTAGTAGTTGCACATCAAATCTAAGCTGTCTGAAGTGTTTTTCCAAAGTTATCAACATTTTTATGTTTGGCGTTCCGGAATCAACCTTATCTCAGGCTGAAAACGCATTGTCTGCATTGTGCCATAACTTTGCAAGGAAGCTTCAGAACATGAAATTTTCACCTCCCACTTTAGCAGAAAGGGTCTTTCTAGTAGTTGCACATCAAATCTAAGCTGTCTGAAGTGTTTTTTTAAAGTTATCAACATTTTTATGTTTGGCGTTCCGGAATCAACCTTATCTCAGGCTGAAAACATGTTTTACGCATTCTGCCATAACTTTGCAGGAAAGCTTCAGAACATGAAATTTTCAACTCCCACTAAAGCAGAAAGGGTCTTTCTCCTACCTGCACATCAAATCTAAGCTGTCTGAAGTGTTTTTCGAAAGTTTTCAACATTTTTATATTTGGCGTTCCTGAATCGACCTTATCTCAGGCTGATAACGCGTTTTCTGCATTGTGCCATAATTTTGCAGGGAATCTTCAGAACATGAAATTTTCAACTGCCACTACAGCCGAAAAGGTCTTTCTAGTAGTTGCACGTCAAATCTAAGCTATCTGAAGTGTTTTTCCAAAGTTATCAACATTTTTATGTTTGGCATTCCAGAATCGACCTTATCTCTGGCTGAAAACGCGTTTTCTGCATTGTGATATAACTTTGTAGGGAAACTTCAGAACACGAAATTTTCAACTCCCACTACAGCAGAAAGGGTCTTTCAAGTAATTGCACATCAAATCTAAGCTGTCTGAAGTGTTTTTCCAAAGTTATCAACATTTTTATGTTTGGCGTTGCGGAACCCACCTTATCTCAGGCTTTAAAACGCGTTTTCTGCATTGTGCCATAACTTTGCAGGGAAGCTTCAGAACAAGAAATTTTAACCTGCCACTATAGCAGAAGGGGTCTTTCTCGTAGTTGCATATCAAATCTAAGCTGTCTGAAGTGTTTTTCCAAAGTTATCAACATTTTTATGCTTGGCGTTCCTGAACCCACCTTATCTCAGGCTGAAAACAGCTTTTCTGCATTGTGCCTTAACTTTGCAGGGAAGCTTCAGAACATGAAATTTCCACGTCCCACTATAGCAGAAAGGGTCTTTCTAGTAGTTGCACATCAAATCTAAGCTGTCTGAAGTGTTTTTCGAATGTTATCAACATTTTTACGTTTGGCGTTCCAGAATCGACCTTATCTCAGGCTGAAAACGGGTTGTCTGCATTGTGCCATAACTTTGCATGGAAGCTTCCGAACATGAAATTTTAACCTCCCACTATAGCAGAAAGGGTCTTTCTAGTAGTTGCACATCAAATCTAAGCTGTCTGATGTGTTTTACCAAAGTGATCAACATTTTTATGTTTGGCGTTCCGGAATCGACCTTATATTAGTCTGAAAACGCGTTTTACACATTGTGCAATAACTTTGCAGGGAAGCTTCAGAACATGAAATGTTCACATCCCACTATAGCAGAAACGGTCTTTCTAGTAGTTGCACATCAAATCTAAGCTGTCTGAAGTGTTTTTCGAAAGTTATCAACATTTTAATGTTTGGCGTTCCGGAATCGACCTTATCTCAGGCTGAAAACGCGTTTTACGCATTGTGCCATAACTTTGCGGGGAAGCTTCAGAACATGAAATGTTCACCTCCCACTATAGCAGAAAGGGTCTTTCTCGTAGCTGCACATCAAATGTAAGCTGTATGAAGTGTTTTTCCAAAGTTATGAACATTTTTATGTTTTGCGTTCCGGAATCAACCTTATCTCAGGCTGAAAAAGCGTTTTCTGCATTGTGCCATAACTTTGCAGGGAAGCTTCAGAACATGAAATTTTCACCTCCCACTATACCAGAAAGGGTCTTTCTAGTAGTTGCACATCAAATCTAAGCTGTCTGAAGTGTTTTTCCAAAGTTATCAACATTATTATATTTGGCGTTCCGGAATCGACCTTATCTCAGGCTGAAAATGCGTTTCCTGCATTGTGCCATAACTTTGCAGGGAAGCTTCAGAACATGAAATTTTCACATCCCACTATAGCAGAAAGGGTCTTTCTAGTAATTGCACATCAAATCTAAGCAGTCTGAAGTGTTTTTCCAAAGTTATCAACATTTTTATGTTTGGCGTTCCAGAATCGACCTTATCTCAGGCTGAAAACGAGTTTTCTGCATTGTGCCATAACTTCTCAGGGAAGCTTCAGAACATGAAATGTTCACATCCCACTATACCAGAAAGGGTCTTTCTAGTAGTTGCACATCAAATCTAAGCTGTCTGACGTGTTTTTCCAAAGTTATCAACATATTTCTGTTGGGCGTTCCGGAATCGACCTTATCTCAGGCTGAAAACGCTTTTTACGCATTGTGCCATAACTTTGTAGGGAAGCTTCAGAAAATGAAATTTTCACGTCCCACTATACCAGAAAGGGTCTTTCTTGTAGTTGCACATCAAATCTAAGCTGTCTGAAGTGTTTTTCCAAAGTTATCCACATCTTTATGTTTGGCGTTCCGGAACCCACCTTATTTCAAGCTGAAAACGAGTTTTCTGCATTGTGCCATAACTTCTCAGGGAAGCTTCAGAACATGAAATGTTCACATCCCACTATAGCAGAAAGGGTCTTTCTAGTAGTTGCACATCAAATCTAAGCTGTCTGATGTGTTTTTCCAAAGTTATCAACATTTTTATGTTTGACGTTCCGGAACCCACCTTATCTCAAGCTGAAAACGCCTTTTCCGCATTGTGCCATAACTTTGCATGGAAGCTTCAGAACATGAAATGTTCACCTCCCACTATAGCAGAAAGGGTCTTTCTAGTAGTTGCACATCAAATCTAAGCTGTCTGAAATGTTTTTCGAAAGTTATCAACATTTTTATGTTTGGCGTTCCGGAACCCACCTTATCTCAAGCTGAAAACGTAATTTCCGCATTGTGCCATAACTTTGCATGGAAGCTTCAGAACATGAAATGTTCACCTCCCACTATAGCAGAAAGGGTCTTTCTAGTAGTTGCACATCAAATCTAAGCTGTCTGAAGTGTTTTTCCAAAGTTATCAACATTTTTATGTTTGGCGTTCCTGAATTGACCTCATCTCAGGCTGAAAACAGGTTTTCTGCATTGTGCCATAACTTTGCAGGGAAGCTTCAGAACATGAAATTTTCACGTCCCACTATAGCAGAAAGGGTCTTTCTCGTAGTTGCATATCAAATCTAAGCTGTCTGAAGTGTTTTTCGAATGTTATCAACATTTTTATGTTTGGCGTTCCAGAATCGACCTTATCTCAGGCTGAAAGCAGGTTGTCTGCATTGTGCCATAACTTTGCATGGAAGCTTCCGAACATGAAATTTTAACCTCCCACTATAGCAGAAAGGGTCTTTCTAGTAGTTGCACATCAAATCTAAGCTGTCTGACGTGTTTTTCCAAAGTTATCAACATATTTTTGTTGGGCGTTCCGGAATCGACCTTATCTCAGGCTGAAAACGCTTTTTACGCATTGTGCCATAACTTTGCAGGGAAGCTTCAGAACATGAAATGTTCACATCCCACTATAGCAGAAACGGTCTTTCTAGTAGTTGCACATCAAATCTAAGCTGTCTGAAGTGTTGTTCCAAAGTAATCAACATTTTTATGTTGGGCGTTCCGGAATCGACCTTATCTCAGGCTGAAAACGCGTTTTACGCATTGTGCCATAACTTTGCAGGGAAGCTTCAGAAAACGAAATTTTCACGTCCCACTACAGCAGAAAGGGTCTTCCTAGTAGTTGCACATCAAATCTAAGCTGTCTGAAGTGTTTTTCGAAAGTTATCAACATTTTTATGTTTGGCGTTCGGGAACCCACCTTATCTCAAGCTGAAAACGCGTTTTCTGCATTGTGCCATAACTTTGCAGGGAAGCTTCAGAACATGAAATTTTCACCTCCCACTGTAGCAGAAAGGGACTTTCTAGTAGTTGCACATCAAATCTAAGCTGTCTGAAGTGTTTTACCAAAGTTATCAACATATTTTTTTTGGGCGTTCCGGAATCGACCTTATCTCAGGCTGAAAACGCGTTTTACGCATTGTGCCATAACTTTGCAGGGAAGCTTCAGAAAATGAAATTTTCACGCCCCACTATACCAGAAAGGGTCTTTCTTGTAGTTGCACATCAAATCTAAGCTGTCTGAAGTGTTTTTCGAAAGTTATCAACATCTTTATGTTTGGCGTTCCGGAACGCACCTTATCTCAAGCTGAAAACGAGTTTTCTGCATTGTGACATAACTTCTCAGGGAAGCTTCAGAACATGAAATGTTCACCTCCCACTGTAGCAGAAAGGGACTTTCTAGTAGTTGCACATCAAATCTAAGCTGTCTGAAGTGTTTTTCGAAAGTTATCAACATTTTTATGTTTGGCGTTCCGGAATCGACCTTATCTCAGGCTGAAAACGCGTTTTACGCATTGTGCCAAAACTTTGCAGGGAAGCTTCAGAAAATGAAATTTTCACGTCCCACTATACCAGAAAGGGTCTTTCTTGTAGTTGCCAATCAAATCTAAGCTGTCTGAAGTGTTTTTAAAAAGTTATCAACATTTTTATGTTTGGCGTTCCGGAACCCACATTATCTCAAGTTGAAAACGCGTTTTCTGCATTGTGCCATAACTTTGCGGGGAAGCTTCAGAACATGAAATTTTCACGTCCCACTATAGCAGAAAGGGTCTTTCTAGTAGTTGCACATCAAATCTAAGCTGTCTGAAGTGTTTTTCGATAGTTATCAACATTTTTATGTTTGGCGTTCCGGAACCCACCTTATCTCAAGCTGAAAACGCGTTTTCTGCATTGTGCCATAACTTCTCAGGGAAGCTTCAGAAAATGAAATTTTCACCTCCCACTATATCAGAAAGGGTCTTTCTAGTAGTCTCACATCAAACCTAAGCTGTCTGAAGTGTTTTTCCAAAGTCATCAACATTTTTATGTTGGGCGTTCGGGAATCGAGCTTATCTCAGGCTAAAAACGCGTTTTACGCATTGTGCCATAACTTTGCAGGGAAGCTTCAGAAAATGAAATTTTCACGTACCACTATAGCAGAAAGGGTCATCCAAGTAGTTGCACATCAAATCTAAGCTGTCTGAAGTGTTTTTCGAAAGTTATCAACATTTTTATGTTTGGCGTCCCGGAACCCACCTTATCTCAAGCTGAAAACGCGTGTTCAGCATTGTGCCATAACCTTGCAGGGAAGCTTCAGAACATGAAATTTTCACCTCCCACTATAGCAGAAAGGGTCTCTTTCTAGTAGTTGCACATCAAATCGAAGCTGTCTGATGTGTTTTTCCAAAGTTATCAACATTTTTATGTTTGGCGTTTCGGAAACCACCTTATCTCAGGCTGATAATGCGTTTTCTGCATTGTGCCATAACTTTGCAGGGAAGCTTCAGAACATGAAATGTTCACCTCCCACTATAGCAGAAAGGGTCTTTCTAGTAGTTACACTTCAAATATAAGCTGTCTGAAGTGTTTCTCGAAAGTTATCAACATTTTTATATTTGGCGTTCCAGAATCGACCTTATTTCAGGCTAAAAAAGCATTTTCTGCATTGTGCCATAACTTTGCAAGGAAGCTTAAGAACATGAAATTTTCACCTCCCACTTTAGCAGAAAGGGTCTTTCTAGTAGTTGCACATCAAATCTAAGCTGTCTGAAGTGTTTTTCGAAAGTTATCAACATTTTTATGTTTGGCGGTCCGGAATCAACCTTATCTCAAGCTGAAAACGCGTTTTCTGCATTGTGCCATAACTTTGCATTGAAGCTTCAGAACATGAAATTTTCACCTCCCACTATAGCAGAAAGGGTCTTTCTCGTAGTTGCTCATCAAATCTAAGCAGTCTGAAGTGTTTTTCGAAAGTTATCAACATTTTTATGTTTGCCGTTCCAGAATCGACCTTATTTCAGGCTAAAAAAGCGTTGTCTGCATTGTGCCATTACTTTGCATGGAAGCTTCCGAACATGAAATTTTATCCTCCCACTGTAGCAGAAAGGGTCTTTCTCGTCGTTGCACATCAAATCTAAGCTGTCTGAAGTGTTGTTCCAAAGTGATCAACATTTTTACGTTTGGCGTTTCGGAACCCACCTTATCTCAGGCTGAAAACGTGTTTTCTGCATTGTGCCATAACTTCTCAGGGAAGCTTCAGAACATGAAATGTTCACCTCCCACTATAGCAGATAGGGTCTTTCTAGTAGTTGCACATAAAATCTAAGCTGTCTGAAGTGTTTTTCCAAAGTTATCAACATTTTTATGTTTGGCGTTCCGGAACCCTCCTTATCTCAGGCTGAAAACAGGTTTTCTGCATTGTGCCATAACTTTGCAGGGAAGCTTCAGAAAATGAAATTTTCACCTCCCACTATAGCAGAAAGGGTTTTTATAGTAGTTGCACATCAAATCTACGCTGTCTGAAGTGTTTTTCCAAAGTTATCAACATTTTTATGTTTGCCGTTCCGGAATCAACCTTATCTCAGGCTGAAAACGCATTTTCTGCATTGTGCCATAACTTTGCAAGGAAGCTTCAGAATATGAAATGTTCACCTCCCACTTTAGCAGAAAGGGTCTTTCTAGTAGTTGCACATCAAATCTAAGCTGTCTGAAGTGTTTTTCCAAAGTTATCAACATTTTTATGTTTGGCGTTCCGGAACCCACCTTATCTCAGGCTGAAAACGCGTTTTCTGCATTGTCCCATAACTTTGCAGGGAAGCTTCAGATCCTGAAATGTTCACCTCCCACTATAGCAGAAACGGTCTTTCTAGTAGTTGCACATCACATCTAAGCTGTCTGAAGTGTTTTTCCAAAGTCATCAACATTTTTACGTTAGGCGTTCCGGAATCAACCTTATCTCAGGCTGAAAACGCGTTTTACGCATTGTGCCATAACTTTGCAGGAAAGCTTCAGAACATGAAATTTTCAATTCCCACTAAAGCAGAAAGGGTCTATCTCCTACCTGCACATCATATCTAAGCTGTCTGAAGTGTTTTCTAGTAGTTGCACGTCAAATCTAAGCTGTCTGAAGTGTTTTTCCAAAGTTATCAACATTTTTATGTTTGGCGTCCCGGAATCGACCTTATCTCAGGCTGAAAACGCGATTCACGCATTCTGCATTAACTTTGCAGGGAATCTTCAGAACATGAAATTTTCATATCCCACTATTGCAGAAAGGGTCTTTCTAGTAGTTGCACATCAAATCTAAGCTGTCTGACGTGTTTTTCGAAAGTTTTCATCATTTTTATATTTGGCGTTCCTGAATCGACCTTATCTCAGGCTGAATACGCGTTTTCTGCATTGTGCCATAACTTTGCAGGGAAGCTTCAGAACAAGAAATTTTCAACTCCCACTACAGCAGAATGGGTCTTTCTAGTAGTTGCACGTCAAATCTAACCTGTCTGAAGTGTTTTTCCAAAGTTATCAACATTTTTATGTTTGGCATTCCAGAATCGACCTTATCTCAGGCTGAAAACGCGTTTTACTCATTGTGCCATAACTTTGCAGGGAAGCTTCAGAAAATGAAATTTTCACGCCCCACTATACCAGAAAGGGTCTTTCTTGTAGTTGCACATCAAATCTAAGCTGTCTGAAGTGTTTTTCGAAAGTTATCAACATCTTTATGTTTGGCGTTCCGGAACCCACCTTATCTCAAGCTGAAAACGAGTTTTCTGCATTGTGCCATAACTTCTCAGGGAAGCTTTAGAACATGAAACGTTCACCTCCCACTATAGCAGAAATGGTCTTTCTAGTAGTTGCACATCAAATCTAAGCTGTCTGAAGTGTTCTTCCAAAGTTAGCAACATTTTTACGCTTGCCATTCCGGAACCCACCTTATCTCAGGCTGAAAACGCGTTTTCTGCATTGTGCCATAACTTCGCATGGAAGCGTCAGAACATGAAATGTTCACCTCCCACATTAGCAGAAAGGGTCTTTCTCGTTGTTGCTCATCAAATCTAAGCAGTCTGAAGTGTTTCTCGAAAGTTATCAACATTTTTATATTTGGCGTTCCAGAATCGACCTTATTTCAGGCTAAAAAAGCATTTTCTGCATTGTGTCATAACTTTGCAAGGAAGCTTAAGAACATGACATTTTCACCTCCCACTTTAGCAGAAAGGGTCTTTCTAGTAGTTGCACATCAAATCTAAGCTGTCTGAAGTGTTTTTCGAAAGTTATCAACATTTTTATGTTTGGCGGTCCGGAATCAACCTTATCTCAAGCTGAAAACGCGTTTTCTGCATTGTGCCATAACTTTGCATTGAAGCTTCAGAACATGAAATTTTCACCTCCCACTATAGCAGAAAGGGTCTTTCTCGTAGTTGCTCATCAAATCTAAGCAGTCTGAAGTGTTTTTCGAAAGTTATCAACATTTTTATGTTTGCCGTTCCAGAATCGACCTTATTTCAGGCTAAAAAAGCGTTGTCTGCATTGTGCCATTACTTTGCATGGAAGCTTCCGAACATGAAATTTTAACCTCCCACTATAGCAGAAAGGGTCTTTCTCGTCGTTGCACATCAAATCTAAGCTGTCTGAAGTGTTGTTCCAAAGTGATCAACATTTTTACGTTTGGCGTTTCGGAACCCACCTTATCTCAGGCTGAAAACGTGTTTTCTGCATTGTGCCATAACTTCTCAGGGAAGCTTCAGAACATGATATTTTCACCTCCCACTTTAGCAGAAAGGGTCTTTCTAGTAGTTGCACATCAAATCTAAGCTGTCTGAAGTGTTTTTCGAAAGTTATCAACATTTTTATGTTTGGCGTTCCGGAATCGACCTAATCTCAGGATGAAAATGCGTTTTCTGCATTGTCCCATAACTTTCCAGGGAAGCTTCAGAACATGAAATGTTCACCTCCCACTATAGCAGAAAGGGTCTTTCTAGTAGTTGCACATCAAATCTAAGCTGTCTGAAGTGTTTTTCCAAAGTTATCAACATTTTTATGTTTGGCGTTCCGGAATCGACCTTATCTCAGGATGAAAAATCGTTTTCTGCATTGTCCCATAACTTTCCAGGGAAGCTTCAGAACATGAAATTTTGACGTCCCACTAAAGCAGAAAGGGTCTTTCTAGTAGTTGCACATCAAATCTAAGCTGTCTGAAGTGTTTTTCGAAAGTTATCAACATTTTTATGTTTGGCGGTCCGGAACACACCTTATCTCAAGCTGAAAACGCGTTTTCTGCATTGTGCCATAACTTTGCATGGAAGCTTCAGAACATGAAATTTTCACCTCCCACTAAAGCAGAAAGGGTCTTTCTCGTAGTTGCTCATCAAATCTAAGCAGTCTGAAGTGTTTTTCGAAAGTTATCAACATTTTTATGTTTGCCGTTCCAGAATCAACCTTATTTCAGGCTGAAAACGCGTTTTCTGCATTGTGCCATAACTTTGCAGGGAAGCTTCAGAACATGAAATTTTGACCTCCCAATATAGCAGAAAGGGTCTATCTAGTAGTTGCACATCAAATCTAAGCTGTCTGAAGTGTTTTTCCAAAGTTATCAACATTTTTATGTTTGGCGTTCCGGAACCCACCTTATCTCAGGCTGAAAACGCGTTTTCTGCATTGTGCCATAACTTTGCAGGGAAGCTTCAGATCATGAAATGTTCACCTCCCACTATAGCAGAAAGGGTCTTTCTAGTAGTTGCACATCACATCTATGCTGTCTGAAGTGTTTTTCCAAAGTCATCAACATTTTTACGTTAGGCGTTCCGGAATCAACCTTATCTCAGGCTGAAAACGCGTTTTACGCATTGTGCCATAACTTTGCAGGAAAGCTTCAGAACATGAAATTTTCAATTCCCACTGAAGCAGAAAGGGTCTATCTCCTACCTGCACATCATATCTAAGCTGTCTGAAGTGTTTTCTAGTAGTTGCACGTCAAATCTAAGCTATCTGAAGTGTTTTTCCAAAGTTATCAACTATTTTATGTTTGGCGTCCCGGAATCGACCTTATCTCAGGCTGAAAAAGCGATTCACGCATTCTGCATTAACTTTGCAGGGAATCTTCAGAACATGAAATTTTCATATCCCACTATTGCAGAAAGGGTCTTTCTAGTAGTTGCACATCAAATCTAAGCTGTCTGACGTGTTTTTCGAAAGTTTTCATCATTTTTATATTTGGCGTTCCTGAATCGACCTTATCTCAGGCTGAATACGCGTTTTCTGCATTGTGCCATAACTTTGCAGGGAAGCTTCAGAACAAGAAATTTTCAACTCCCACTACAGCAGAAAGGGTCTTTCTAGTAGTTGCACGTCAAATCTAAGCTGTCTGAAGTGTTTTTCCAAAGTTATCAACATTTTTATGTTTGGCGTTCGGGAACCCACCTTATCTCAAGCTGAAAACGCGTTTTCTGCATTGTGCCATAACTTTGCAGTGAAGCTTCAGAACATGAAATTTTCACGCCCCACTATACCAGAAAGGGTCTTTCTTGTAGTTGCACATCAAATCTAAGCTGTCTGAAGTGTTTTTCGAAAGTTATCAACATCTTTATGTTTGGCGTTCCGGAACCCACCTTATCTCAAGCTGAAAACGAGTTTTCTGCATTGTGCCATAACTTCTCAGGGAAGCTTTAGAACATGAAACGTTCACCTCCCACTATAGCAGAAATGGTCTTTCTAGTAGTTGCACATCAAATCTAAGCTGTCTGAAGTGTTCTTCCAAAGTTAGCAACATTTTTACGCTTGCCTTTCCGGAACCCACCTTATCTCAGGCTGAAAATGCGTTTTCTGCATTGTGCCATAACTTCGCATGGAAGCGTCAGAACATGAAATGTTCACCTCCCACAATAGCGGAAAGGGTCTTTCTCGTAGTTGCTCATCAAATCTAAGCAGTCTGAAGTGTTTTTCGAAAGTTATCAACATTTTTATGTTTGGCGTTCCAGAATCGACCTTATCTCAGGCTGAAAACGCGTTTTACGCATTGTGCCATAACTTTGCAGGGAAGCATCAGAAAATGAAATTTTCACCTCCCACGATAGCAGAAAGGGTCTTTCTAGTAGTTGCACATCAAATCTAAGCTGTCTGAAGTGTTGTTCCAAAGTAATCAACATTTTTATGTTGGGCGTTCGGGAATCGACCTTATCTCAGGCTGAAAACGCGTTTTACGCATTGTGCCATAACTTTGCAGGGAAGCTTCAGAAAATGAAATTTTCACGTCCCACTACAGCAGAAAGGGTCTTCCTAGTAGTTGCACATCAAATCTAAGCTGTCTGAAGTGTTTTTCGAAAGTTATCAACATTTTTATGTTTGGCGTTCGGGAACCCACCTTATCTCAAGCTGAAAACACGTTTTCTGCATTGTGCCATAACTTTGCAGGGAAGCTTCAGAACATGAAATTTTCACCTCCCACTGTAGCAGAAAGGGACTTTCTAGCAGTTGCACATCAAATCTAAGCTGTCTGAAGTGTTTTACCAAAGTTATCAACATATTTTTGTTGGGCGTTCCGGAATCGACCTTATCTCAGGCTGAAAACGCGTTTACCGCATTGTGCCATAACTTTGCAGGGAAGCTTCAGAAAATGAAATTTTCACGCCCCACTATACCAGAAAGGGTCTTTCTTGTAGTTGCACATCAAATCTAAGCTGTCTGAAGTGTTTTTCGAAAGTTATCAACATCTTTATGTTTGGCGTTCCGGAACCCACCTTATCTCAAGCTGAAAACGAGTTTTCTGCATTGTGCCATAACTTCTCAGGGAAGCTTTAGAACATGAAACGTTCACCTCCCACTATAGCAGAAATGGTCTTTCTAGTAGTTGCACATCAAATCTAAGCTGTCTGAAGTGTTCTTCCAAAGTTAGCAACATTTTTACGCTTGCCGTTCCGGAACCCACCTTATCTCAGGCTGAAAACGCGTTTTCTGCATTGTGCCATCACTTTGGAGGGAAGCTTCAGAACATCGAATTTTCACCACCCACTATATCAGAAAGGGTCTTTCTAGTAGTTGCACATCAAATCTAAGCAGTCTGAAGTGTTTTCCCAAAGTTATCAACATTTTTATATTTGGCGTTCCGGAATTGACCATATCTCAGGCTGAAAGCGCGTTTTACGTATTGTGCCATAACTTTGCAGGGAAGCTTCAGAACAGCGAATTTTCAACTCCCACTGTAGCAGAAAGGGTCTTTCTAGTAGTTGCACATCAAATCTAAGCTTTCTGAAGTGTTTTTCCAGTATTATCAACATTTTTATGTTTGGCGTTCCGGAATCAACCTTATCTCAGGCTCTAAACGCTTTTTTTGCATTGTGCCATAACTTTGGAGGGAAGCTTCAGAACTTGAAATTTTAACCTCCCACTGTAGCAGAAAGGGTCTTTCTAGGAGTTGCACATCAAATCTAAGCTGTCTGTAGTGTTTTTCGAAAGATATCAACATTTTTATGTTTGGCGTTCCGGATCGCACCTTATTGAAAACGCCTTTTCTGCATTGTGCCATAACTTTGCCGGGAAGCTTCAGAACATGAAATTTTCACGCCCCACTATACCAGAAAGGGTCTTTCTTGTAGTTGCACATCAAATCTAAGCTGTCTGAAGTGTTTTTCGAAAGTTATCAACATCTTTATGTTTGGCGTTCCGGAACCCACCTTATCTCAAGCTGAAAACGAGTTTTCTGCATTGTGCCATAACTTCTCAGGGAAGCTTTAGAACATGAAACGTTCACCTCCCACTATAGCAGAAATGGTCTTTCTAGTAGTTGCACATCAAATCTAAGCTGTCTGAAGTGTTCTTCCAAAGTTAGCAACATTTTTACGCTTGCCGTTCCGGAACCCACCTTATCTCAGGCTGAAAACGCGTTTTCTGCATTGTGCCATCACTTTGGAGGGAAGCTTCAGAACATCGAATTTTCACCACCCACTATATCAGAAAGGGTCTTTCTAGTAGTTGCACATCAAATCTAAGCAGTCTGAAGTGTTTTCCCAAAGTTATCAACATTTTTATATTTGGCGTTCCGGAATTGACCATATCTCAGGCTGAAAGCGCGTTTTACGTATTGTGCCATAACTTTGCAGGGAAGCTTCAGAACAGCGAATTTTCAACTCCCACTGTAGCAGAAAGGGTCTTTCTAGTAGTTGCACATCAAATCTAAGCTTTCTGAAGTGTTTTTCCAGTATTATCAACATTTTTATGTTTGGCGTTCCGGAATCAACCTTATCTCAGGCTCTAAACGCTTTTTTTGCATTGTGCCATAACTTTGGAGGGAAGCTTCAGAACTTGAAATTTTAACCTCCCACTGTAGCAGAAAGGGTCTTTCTAGGAGTTGCACATCAAATCTAAGCTGTCTGTAGTGTTTTTCGAAAGATATCAACATTTTTATGTTTGGCGTTCCGGATCGCACCTTATTGAAAACGCCTTTTCTGCATTGTGCCATAACTTTGCCGGGAAGCTTCAGAACATGAAATTTTCACCTCCCACGATAGCAGAAAGGGTCTTTCTAGTAGTTGCACATCAAATCTAAGCTGTCTGAAGTGTTTTTCAAAAGTTTCCAACATTATTATATTTGGCGTTCCGGAATCGACCTTATCTCAGGCTGAAAATGCGTTTTCTGCATTGTGCCATGACTTTGCAGGGAAGCTTCAGAACATTAAAGTTTCACCCCCTACTATAGCAGAAAGGGTCTTTCTAGTAGTTGCACATCAAATCTAAGCTGCCTGAATTGTTTTTCCAAAGTTATCAACATTTTTATGTTTGGCGTTCCGGAACCCACCTTATCTCAGGCTGAAAACGCGTTTTCTGCATTGTGCCATAACTTTGCAGGGAAGCTTCAGAACATGAAATTTTCAATTCCCACTAAAGCAGAAAGGGTCTTTCTCCTACTTGCACATCAAATCTAAGCTGTCTGAAGTGTTTTTTGAAAGTTTTCAACATTTTTATGTTTGGCGTTCCTGAATCGACCTTATCTCAGGCTGAAAACGGGTTGTCTGCATTGTGCCATAACTTTGCATGGAAGCTTCAGAACATGAAATGTTCACCTCCCACAATAGCAGAAAGGGTCTTTCTAGTAGTTGCACATCACATCTAAGCTGTCTGTAGTGTTTTTCCAAAGTTATCAACATTTTTATGTTTGGCATTCCAGAATCGCTAGAGCTAGATATAGTCGGGCTCTCCTCCACGCACAGCCTGGGCTCTGGAACCCAACTCCTTGAGAAAGGCTGGACCCTCTACTTTTCTGGAGTTGTCCGCGGGGAGAGGCGGCGGGCTGGCGTAGGCTTGCTCATAGCCCCGCAGCTCTGCAGCTTCGTGTTGGGGTTTACCCCGGTGAACGATTGGGTCGCGTCCCTACGCCTACGGGTTGGGGACAGGTGTCTCACAGCGGTTGCGGCTTACGGGCCGAACAGCAGTGTAGACTACCCGGCTTTCTTGGAGTCACTGGGAGGGGTACTCGACAGTGCCCCAACCGGGGACTCCATTGTTCTACTGGGAGACTTCAACGCCCACGTGGGCAATGACAGCAAGACCTGGAGGGGCGTGATTGGGAAGAACGGCCTACCCGATCTGAACCCGAGCGGTGTTCTATTACTGGACTTCTGTGCCACCCACAGTTTGTCCATAACGAACACCATGTTTGAGCACAAGGGTGTCCATAAGTGCTCATGGCACCAGGACACCCTTGGCCGGAGGTCTATGATAGACTTTGTGATCGTGTCATCTGACCTTCGGCCACGTGTCTCGGACACTCGGGTGAAGAGAGGGGCAGAGCTGTCAACCGATCACCACCTGGTGGTGAGTGCGATCCGCTGGCAGGGGAGGAAGCCGGTCAGACCGGGCAGGCCCAAACGTATTGTGAGGGTCTGCTGGGAACGCCTGGCGGAACCCACTGTCAGTGGGGTCTTTAACTCGCACCTTCGGGAGAGTTTCTCCCAGATCCCGAGGGAGGTAGGTGACATGGAGTCTGAGTGGTCCATGTTCTCCTCCTCCATTGTCAGTGCGGCTGCACGCAGTTGTGGTCACAAGGTCTCCGGTGCCTGTCGCGGCGGCAATCCCCGAACCCGGTGGTGGACACCGAAAGTAAGGGATGCCGTCAGGCTGAAGAAGGAGTCCTATCGGGTCTTGATGGCCTGTGGGACTCCTGAGGCAGCTGACGTGTACCGGCAGGCCAGGCGTGCCGCTTCCCATGCAGTCTTGGAGGCAAAAACTCGGGTCTGGGAGGAGTTCGGAGAGGCCATGGAGGAGGACTATTGGTCGGCCTCGAAGAAGTTCTGGCAAACCGTCCGTCGACTCAGAAGGGGGAAGCAGTGCCTCACCAGTGCTGTTTACAGCGAGGGTGGGAGACTGCTGACCTCGACTGGTGATGTTGTCGGGCGGTGGAAAGAATACTTCGAGGGTCTCCTCAATCCCGTCGTCACGTCTTCCACTCAGGAAGCGGGGACTGAGGACTCGGATGGCTCTCTCATCACCCGGGCCGAAGTCACCGAGGTTGTTCGTAAGCTCCTCGGTGGTAGGGCCCCGGGAGTGGATGAGATCCGTCCGGAGTATCTGAAATCCCTGGATGTTGTAGGGCTGTCGTGGCTGACACGTCTCTGCAACATCGCGTGGCAGTCGAGGACAGTGCCTCTGGATTGGCAGACCGGGGTGGTGGTCCCCCTGTTTAAGAAAGGGGACCGGAGGGTGTGTTCCAACTATAGGGGGATCACACTCCTCAGCCTCCCTGTAAAAGTCTATTCCAGGGTACTAGAGAGGAGACTTCGGCCAATAGTCGAACCTCTGATCCAGGAGGAACAGTGTGGTTTTCGTCCCGGTCGTGGAACACTGGACCAGCTCTATACCCTCCACCGGGTGCTCGAGGGTTCATGGGAGTTCGCCCAACCAGTCCACATGTGGTTTGTGGATTTGGAGAAGGCGTTCGACCGTGTCCCTCGCGATGTCCTGTGGGGGGTGCTCCGGGAATATGGGGTGCGGGACCCTCTGCTAGGGGCTGTCCGCTCCTTGTATGACCGGAGCAGGAGCATGGTTCGCATTGCCGGCAGGAAATCAGACCTGTTCCCGGTGCATGTTGGTCTCCGCCAGGGCTGCCCTTTGTCACCGGTTCTGTTCATCACTTTTATGGACAGAATTTCTAGGCGTAGCCAGGGGGCGGAGGGGATCCGGTTCGGGAACCACAGAATTTCATCTCTGCTATTTGCGGACGATGTTGTTCTGCTGGCCTCATCGGACCGGGACCTTCAGCATGCGCTGGGTCGGTTTGCAGCCGAGTGTGAAGCGGCCGGGATGAGGATCAGCACCTCCAAGTCTGAGGCCATGGTTCTCGACCGGAACACGGTGGTTTGCTCTCTCCAGGTTGGTGGAGAGGTCTTGCCTCAAGTGGCGGAGTTTAAGTATCTCGGGGTCTTGTTCTCGAGTGAGGGAAAAAGGGAGCGTGAGATTGATAGACGGGTTGGTGCAGCGGCGGCAGTGATGCGGTCGCTGTATCGGACCGTCGTGGTGAAGAGAGAGCTGAGTCACAAGACGAAGCTCTCGATTTACCGATCGATCTACGTTCCCACCCTCACCTATGGTCACGAGCTTTGGGTAGTGACCGAAAGGATGAGATCGCGGATACAAGCGGCTGAGATGAGTTTCCTCCGCAGGGTGGCTGGGCGCACCCTTAGAGATAGGGTGAGGAGCTCGGTCATCCGGGAGGAGCTCGGGGTGGAGCCGCTGCTCCTCCACATCGAGAGGAACCAGCTGAGGTGGCTCGGGCATCTGATCCGGATGCCCCGTGGACGCCTCCCTGGGGAGGTGTTCCGGGCATGTCCTACCGGGAGGAGACCCCGGGGAAGACCCAGGACTCGCTGGAGAGATTATGTCTCCGGTCTGGCCTGGGAACGCCTCGGGATCCCCCGGGAGGAGCTGGAGGAGGTTTGTGCGGACCGGGAAGTTTGGGCTTCCTTGCTCCGAATGCTGCCTCCGCGACCCGACCCCGGATAAGCGGCAGAAGAAGGTGAAGGTGAAGGTGAAGGCATTCCAGAATCGACCTTATCTCTGGCTGAAAACGCGTTTTCTGCATTGTGCCATAACTTTGCAGGGAAGCTTCAGAACATGAAATTTTTACCTCCCACTATAGTAGAAAGGGTCTTTCTAGTAATTGCACATCAAATGTAAGCTGTCTGAAGTGTTTTTCCAAAGTTATCAACATTTTTATGTTTGGCGTTCCGGAACCCACCTTATCTCAGTCTGTAAGCGCGTTTTCTGCATTATGCAATACCTTTGGAGGAAAGCTTCAGAACATGAAATTTTCACCTGCCACTGTAGCAGAAAGGGTCTTTCTCCTACTTGCACATCAAATCTAAGCTGTCTGAAGTGTTTTTCGAAAGTTTTCAACATTTTTATATTTGGCGTTCCTGAATCGACCTTATCTCAGGCTGAAAACGTGTTTTCTGCATTGTGCCATAACTTTGCAGGGAAGCTTCAGAACATGGAATTTTGACCTCCCAATATAGCAGAAAGGGTCTATCTAGTAGTTGCACATCAAATCTCAGCTGTCTGATGTGTTTTTCCAAAGTTATCAACATTTTTATGGTTGTCCTTCCGGAATCCACCTTATCTCAGGCTGAAAACGCGTTTTACGCATTGTGCCATAACTTTGCAGGGAAGCTTCAGAACATGAAATTTTCACCTCCCACAATAGCCGAAAGGGTCTTTCTAGTAGTTGCACAACAAATATAAGCTGTCTGAAGTGTTTTTCGAAAGTTATCAACATTTTTATGTTTGGCGTTCCGGAATCGACCTTATCTCTGGCTGAAAACGCGTTTTACGCATTGTGCCATAACTTTGCAGGGAAGCTTCAAAACAGCGAATTTTCAACTCCCACTATAGCAGAAGGGGTCTTTCTAGTAGTTGCACATCAAATCTAAGCTGTCTGAAGTGTTTTTCCAAAGTTATCAACATTTTTATGTTTGGCGTTCCGGAACCCACCTTATCTCAGGCTGTAAACGCGTTTTCTGCATTGTGCCATAACTTTGGAGGGAAGCCTCAGAACATGAAATTTTTACCTGCCACTATAGCAGAAAGGGTTCTTCTAGTCGATGCACATCAAATCTAACCTGTCTGAAGTGTTTTTCCAAAGTCATCAACATTCTTATGTTTGGCGTTCCGGAATCAACCTTATCTCAGGCTGAAAACGCGTTTTCTGCATTGTGCCATCACTGTGCAGGAATGCTGCAGAATATGAAATTTTCACCTCTCACTATAACAGACAGGGTCTTTCTAGTAGTTGCACATCAAATCTAAGCTGTCTGAAGTGTTTTTCCAGAGTTATCAACATTTTTATGTTTGGCGTTCCGGAACCCACCTTTTCTCAGGCTGAAAACGCGTTTTCTGCATTGTGCCATAACTTTGCAGGGAAGCTTCAGAACATGAAATTTTAACCTCCCACAATAGCATAAAGGGTCTTTCTAATAGTTGCACGTCAAATCTAATCTGTCTGAAGTGTTTTTCGAAAGTTATCAACATTTTTATGTTTGGCGTTCCGGAACCCACCTTATCTCAGGCTGAAAATGCGTTTTCTGCATTGTGCCATAACTTTGCAGGGAAGCTTCAGAACATGAAATTTTCACATCCCACTATAGCAGAAAGGGTTTTTCTAGTAGTTGCACATCAGATCTAAGCTGTCTGAAGTGTATTTCCAAAGTTATCAACACTTTTATGTTTGGCGTTCCGGAATAGACCTTATCTCAGGATGAAAACGCGTTTTCTGCATTGTGCCATAACTTTGCTGGGGAGCTTCAGAACATGAAATTTTAACCTCCCACTGTAGCAGAAAGGGTCTTTCTAGTAGTTGCACATCAAATCTAAGCTGTCTGAAGTGTTTGTCCAAAGTTATCAACATTTTTATGTTTGGCGTTCCGGAATCGACCTTATCTCTGGCTGAAAACGCGTTTTACGCATTGTGCCATAACTTTGGAGGGAAGCTTCAGAACATCGAATTTTCACCACCCACTATATCAGAAAGGGTCTTTCTAATAGTTGGACATCAAATCTAAGCAGTCTGAGGTGTTTTCCCGAAGTTATCAACATTTTTATGTTTGCCGTACCGGAATCGACCTTATCTCAGGCTGAAAACGCGTTTTCTGCATTGTGCCATAACTTTGCAGGGAAGCTTCAGAACATGAAATTTTAATCTTGCGCTAGAGCAGAAAAGGTCTTTCTAGTAGTTGTATATCAAATCTAAGCTGTCTGAAGTGTTTTTCCAAAGTTATCAACATTTTAATGTTTAACGTGCCGGAACCCACCTTATCTCAGGCTGAAAACGCGTTTTCTACATTGTGCCATAACTTTGCCGGGAAGCTACAGAACATGAAATTTTAACCTCCCACAATAGCATAAAGGGTCTTTCTAGTAGTTGCACATCAAATCTAAGCTGTCTGAATAGTTTTTCCAAAGTTATCAACATTTTTATGTTTGGCGTTCCGGAATCGACCTTATCTCAGGCTGAAAACGCGTTTTCGGAATTGTGCCATATCTTTGCCGGGAAGCTTCGGAACATGAAATTTTCAATCCCACTATAGCAGAAAGGGTCTTTCTAGTAGTTGCACATCAAATCTAAGCTGTCTGAAGTGTTTTTCCAGTATTATCAACATTTTTATGTTTGGCGTTCCGGAATCAACCTTATCTCAGGCTCTAAACGCTTTTTTTGCATTGTGCCATAACTTTGGAGGGAAGCTTCAGAACTTGAAATTTTAACCTCCCACTGTAGCAGAAAGGGTCATTCTAGTAGTTGCACATCAAATCTAAGCTGTCTGTAGTGTTTTTCGAAAGATATCAACATTTTTATGTTTGGCGTTCCGGATCGCACCTTATTGAAAACGCCTTTTCTGCATTGTGCCATAACTTTGCCGGGAAGCTTCAGAACATGAAATTTTCACCTCCCACGATAGCAGAAAGGGTCTTTCTATTAGTTGCACATCAAATCTAAGGTGTATGAAGTGTTTTTCCAAAGTTATCATATTTTTATGTTTGGCGTTCTGGAATTGACCTTGTCTCTTGCTGAAAACGCGTTTTCTGCATTGTGCCATAACTTTGCAGGGAAGTTTCAGAACATGAAATTTACACCTCCCACTATAGCCGAAATGTTCTTTCTAGTAGTTGCACATCAAATCTCAGCTGTCTGAAGTATTTTTCGAAAGTTATCAACATTTTTATGTTTGGCATTCCGGAATCAACCTTATCTCAGGCTGAAAACGCGTTTTCTGCATTGTGCCATAACTTTGCAGGGAATCTTCAGAACATAAAATTTTTATATCCCACTATAGCAGAAAGGGTCTTTCTCCTACTTGCACATCAAATCTAAGCTGTCTGAAGTGTTTTTCCAAAGTTATCAACTTTTTTATGTTTGGCGTTCGGGAACCCACCTTATCTCAGGATGTAAACGCGTTTTCTGCATTGTGCCATAACTTTGGAGGGAAGCTTCAGAACATGAAATTTTAACGTGCCACTATAGCAGAAAGGGTTCTTCTAGTAGTTGCACATCAAATCTAAGCTGTCTGAAGTGTTTTTCCAAAGTCATCAACATTTTTATGTTTGGCGTTCCGGAACCCACCTTTTCTCAGGCTGAAAACGCGTTTTCTGCGTTGTGCCATAACTTTGCTGGGAAGCTTCAGAACATGAAATTTTAACCTCCCACTATAGTAGAAAGGGTCTTTCTAGTAATTGCACATCAAATGTAAGCTGTCTGAAGTGTTTTTCCAGAGTTATCAACATTCCTATGTTTGGCGTTCCGGAATCAACCTTATCTCAGGCTGAAAACGCATTTTCTGCATTGTGCCATCACTTTGCAGGAAAGCTGCAGAATATGAAATTTTCACGTCCCACTATAGCAGAAAGGATCTTTCTAGTAGTTGCATTTCAAATCTAAGATGTCTGAAGTGTTTTTCGAAAGTTATCAACATTTTTATATTTGGCGTTCCGGAACGCACCTTATCTCAAGCTGAAAACGCGTTTTCTGCATTGTGCCATAACTTTGCAGGAAAGCTTCAGAACATGAAATTTTAACCTCCCACTATAGCAGAAAGGGTCCTTCTAGTAGTTGCACATCAAATGTAAGATGTCTGAAGTGTTTTCACAAAGTTATCAACATTTTTATGTTTGGCGTTCCGGAATCGACCTTATGTCAGGCAGAAAACGCTTTTTACGCTTTGAGCCATAACTTTGCAGGGAAGCTTCGGAAAATGAAATTTTCACCTCCCACTATAGCAGAAAGGGTTTTTCTAGTAGTTGCACGTCAAATCTAAGCTGTCTGAAGTGTTTTTCCAAAGTTATCAACATTTTTATGTTTGGCGTTCCGGAATCAACCTTATCTCAGGCTGAAAACGCATTTTCTGCATTGTGCCATAACTTTGCAAGGAAGATTCAGAACATGAAATTTTCACCTCCCACTATAGCAGAAAGGGTCTTTCTTGTATTTGCACATCTAATCTAAGCTGTCTGAAGTGTTTTTCGAAAGTTATCAACATTTTTATGTTTGGCGTTCCAGAATCCACCTTATCTGAAGCTGAAAACACGTTTTCTGCAATGTGCCATAACTTTGCAGGGAAGCTTCAGAACATGAAATGTTCACCTCCCTCTATTGCAGAAAGGGTCTTTCTAGTAGGTGCACATCAAATCTAAGCTGTCTGAAGTGTTTTTCGAAAGTTATCAACATTTTTATGTTTGGCGTTCCGGAATCCACCTTATCTGAAGCTGAAAACGCGTTTTCTGCAATGTGCCATAACTTTGCAGGGAAGCTTCAGAACATGAAATGTTCACCTCCCACTATAGCAGAAAGGGTCTTTCTAGTAGGTGCACATCAAATCTAAGCTGTCTGAAGTGTTTTTCCAAAGTTATCAACATTTTTATGTTTGGCGTTCCGGAACCCACCTTATCTCAGGCTGAAAACGCGTTTTCGGCATTGTGCCTTAACTTTGCAGGGAAGCTTCAGAACATGAAATTTTCACGTCCCACTATTGCAGAAAGGGTCTTTCTAGTAGTTGCACATCAAATCTAAGCTGTCTGAAGTGTTTTTCGAAAGTTATCAACATTTTTATGTTTGGCGTTCCGGAATCGACCTTATCTCAGGATGAAAAATCGTTTTCTGCATTGTCCCATAACTTTGCAGGGAAGATTCAGAACATGAAATTTTCACGTCCCACTATATCAGAAAGGATCTTTCTAGTATTTGCACATCAAATCTAAGCTGTCTTATGTGTTTTTCGAAAGTTATCAACATTTTTATGTTTGGCGTTCCGGAACCCACCTTATCTCAAGCTGAAAACGCGTTTTCTGCATTGTGCCATAACTTCGCAGGGAAGCTTCAGAACATGAAATTTTCACGTTCCACTATAGCAGAAAGGGTCTTTCTAGTAGTTGCACATCAAATCTAAGCTGTCTGAAGTGTTTTTCGAAAGTTCTCATCATTTTTATGTTTGGCGTTCCGGAACCCACCTTATCTCAAGCTGAAAACGCGTTTTCTGCATTGTGCCATAACTTTGCAGGGAGGCTTCAGAACATGAAATGTTCACCTCCCACTATAACAGAAAGGGTCTTTCTAGTAGTTGCACATCAAATCTAAGATGTCTGAAGTGTTTTCCGAAAGTTATCAACATTTTTATGTTTGGCGTTCCGGTATCGACCTTATCTCCGGCTGAAAACGCGTTTTACGCATTGTGCCATAACTTTGCAGGGAAGCTTCAGAAAATGAAATTTTCACCTCCCACTATTGCAGAAAGGGTCTTTCTATTAGTTGCACATCAAATCTAAGCTGTCTGAAGTGTTTTTCGAAAGTTATCAACATTTTTATGTTTGGCGTTCCGGAATCGACCTTCTCTCAAGATGAAAAATCGTTTTCTGCATTGTGCCATAACTTCGCAGGGAAGCTTCAGAACATGAAATTTTCACGTCCCACTATAGCAGAAAGGTTCTGTCTAGTAGTTGCACATCAAATCTAAGCTGTCTGAAGTGTTTTTCGAAAGTTATCAACATTTTTATGTTTGGCGTTGCGGAACCCACCTTATCTCAAGCTGAAAACGCGTTTTCTGCATTGTGTCATAACTTTGCAGGGAGGCTTCAGAACATGAAATGTTCACCTCCCACTATAGCAGAAAGGGTCTTTCTAGTAGTTGCACATCAAATCTAAGATGTCTGAAGTGTTTTCCGAAAGTTATCAACATTTTTATGTTTGGCGTTCCGGTATCGACCTTATCTCTGGCTGAAAACGCGTTTTACGCATTGTGCCATAACTTTGCAGCAAAGCTTCAGAACATGAAATTTTCACCTCCCACTATAGCAGAAAGGGTCTTTCTCGTAGTTGCACATGAAATCGAAGCTGTCTGAAGTGTTTATCCAAAGTTATCAACATTTTTATGTTTGGCGTTCCGGAATCGACCTTATGTGAGGCTGAAAACGCGTTTTCTGCATTGTGCCATAACTTTACAGGGAAGCTTCAGAAAATGAAATTTTCACCTCCCACTATTGCAGAAAGGGTCTTTCTAGTAGTTGCACATCAAATCTAAGCTGTCTGAAGTGTTTTTCCAAAGTTATCAACATTTTTATGTTTGGCGTTCCGGAACCCACCTTATCTCAGGCTGAAAACGCGTTTTCGGCATTGTGCCATAACTTTGCAGGGAAGCATCAGAACATGAAATTTTCACGTCCCACTATAGCAGAAAGGGTATTTCCAGTAGTTGCACATTAAATCTAAGCTGTCTGAAGTGGTTTTCCAAAGTTATCAACATTTTTATGTTTGGCGTTCCGGAATCGACCTTATCTGAGGATGAAAAATCGTTTTCTGCATTGTCCCATAACTTTGCAGGGAAGATTCTGAACATGAAATTTTCACGTCCCACTATAGCAGAAAGGGTCTTTCTAGTATTTGCACATCAAATCTAAGCTGTCTGAAGTGTTTTTCCAAAGTTATCAACATTTTTATGTTTGGCGTTCCGGAATCAACCTTATCTCAGGCTGAAAACGCATTTTCTGCATTGTGCCATAACTTTGCAAGGAAGATTCAGAACATGAAATTTTCACCTCCCACTATAGCAGAAAGGGTCTTTCTCGTAGTTGCACATCTAATCTAAGCTGTCTGAAGTGTTTTTCGAAAGTTATCAACATTTTTATGTTTGGCGTTCCGGAATCCACCTTATCTGAAGCTGAAAACGCGTTTTCTGCAATGTGCCATAACTTTGCAGGGAAGCTTCAGAACATGAAATGTTCACCTCCCACTATTGCAGAAAGGGTCTTTCTAGTAGGTGCACATCAAATCTAAGCTGTCTGAAGTGTTTTTCCAAAGTTATCAACATTTTTATGTTTGGCGTTCCGGAACCCACCTTATCTCAGGCTGAAAACGTGTTTCCTGCATTGTGGCATAACTTTGCAGTTAAGCTTCAGAACATGAAATTTTCAAGTCCCACTATAGCAGAAAGGGTCTTTCTAATAGTTGCACATCAAATCTAAGCTGTCTGAAGTGTTTTTCGAAAGTTATCAACATTTTTATGTTTGGCGTTCCGGAATCGACCTTATCTCAAGATGAAAAATCGTTTTCTGCATTGTGCCATAACTTCGCAGGGAAGCTTCAGAACATGAAATTTTCACGTCCCACTATAGCAGAAAGGTTCTGTCTAGTAGTTGCACATCAAATCTAAGCTGTCTGAAGTGTTTTTCGAAAGTTATCAACATTTTTATGTTTGGCGTTGCGGAACCCACCTTATCTCAAGCTGAAAACGCGTTTTCTGCATTGTGCCATAACTTTGCAGGGAGGCTTCAGAACATGAAATGTTCACCTCCCACTATAGCAGAAAGGGTCTTTCTAGTAGTTGCACATCAAATCTAAGATGTCTGAAGTGTTTTCCGAAAGTTATCAACATTTTTATGTTTGGCGTTCCGGTATCGACCTTATCTCTGGCTGAAAACGCGTTTTACGCATTGTGCCATAACTTTGCAGCAAAGCTTCAGAACATGAAATTTTCACCTCCCACTATAGCAGAAAGGGTCTTCCTCGTAGTTGCACATCAAATCTAAGCTGTCTGAAGTGTTTTTCGAAAGTTTTCAACATTTTTATGTTTGGTGTTCCTGAATCGACCTTATCTCAGGCTGAAAACGTGTTTTCTGCATTGTGCCATAACTTTGCAGGGAAGCTTCACATCATGAAATGTTCATTTCCCACTATAGCAGAAAGGGTCTTTCTCGTAGTTGCACATGAAATCAAAGCTGTCTGAAGTGTTTATCCAAAGTTATCAACATTTTTATGTTTGGCGTTCCGGAATCGACCTTATGTGAGGCTGAAAACGCGTTTTCTGCATTGTGCCATAACTTTACAGGGAAGCTTCAGAACAAAAATTTTTCACCTCCCACTATAATAGAAAGGGTCTTTCTAGTAGTTGCACATCAAATCTAAGCTGTCTGCAGTGTTTGTCCAAAGTTATCAACATTTTTATGTTTGGCGTTCCGGAATCAACCTTATCTCAGGCTGAAAACGCGTTTTACGCATTGTGCCATAACTTTGCAGGGAAGCTTCAGAACATGAAATTTTAACGTCCCACTATAGCAGATAGGGTCTTTCTCGTAGTTGCACATCAAATCTAAGCTGTCTGAAGTGTTTTTCCAAAGTTATCAACATTTTTATGTTTGGTGTTCCTGAATCGACCTTATCTCATGCTGAAAACGCGTTTTCTGCATTGTGCCATAACTTTACAGGGAAGCTTCAGATCATGAAATGTTCATTTCCCACTATTGCAGAAAGGGTCTTTCTAGTAGTTGCACATCAAATCTAAGCTGTCTGAAGTGTTTTTCGAAAGTTATCAACATTTTTATGTTTGGCATTCCGGAATCGACCTTATGTGATGCAGAAAACGAGTTTTCAGCATTGTGCCATAACTTTGCAGGAAAGCTTCAGAACATGAAATTTTCACCTCCCACTATAGCAGAAAGGGTCTTTCTCGTAGGTGGACATCAAATCTAAGCTGTCTGAAGTGTTTTTCGAAAGTTATCAACACTTTTATGTTTGGCGTTGCGAAACCCACCTTATCTCAGGCTGAAAAGCGTTTTTGTGCATTGTGCCATAACTTTTCAGGGAAGCCTCAGAACATGAAATTTTAACCTCCCACGATAGCAGAAAGGGTCTTTCTAGTAGTTGCACATCAAATCGAAGCTGTTTGAATTGTTTTACCAAAGTTATCAACACTTTTATGTTTTGTTTTCCGGAATCAACCTTATCTCAGGCTGAAAACGCGTTTTACGCATTGTGCCATAACTTCGCAGGAAAGCTTCAGAACATGAAATTTTCAACTCCCACTATAGCAGAAAGGGTTTTTATAGTAGTTGCTCATCAAATGTAAGCTGTCTGAAGTGTTTTTCCAAAGTTATCAACATTTTTGTCTTGGCGTTCGGGAACCCACCTTATCTCAGGCTGAACACTCGTTTTTTGCATTGTGCCATAACTTTGCAGTGAAGCTTCAGAACATGAAATTTTCACCTCCCTCTAAAGCAGAAAGGGTCTTTCTAGTAGTTGCACATCAAATCTAAGCTGTCTGAAGTGTTGTTCCAAAGTTATCAACATTTTTACGTTTGGCGTTCCGGAACCCACCTTATCTCAGGCTGAAAACGCGTTTTCTGCATTGTTCCTTAACTTTGCAGAGAAGCTTCAGAACATGAAATTTTCAACTCCCACTATAACAGACAGGGTCTTTCGAGTAGTTGCACATTAAATATAAGTTGTCTGAAGTGTTTCTCGAAAGCTATAAACATTTTTATGTTTGGCGTTCCGGAAACGACCTTATCTCGGGCTGAAAACGCGTTTTCTGCATTGTGCCATAACTTTGCAGGGAAGCTTCAGAACATGAAATTTTCACCTCCCACTATAGCAGAAAGGGTCTTTCTAGTCGTTGTACATCAAATCTAAGCTGTCTGAAGTGTTTTTCCAAAGTTATCAACATTTTTACGTTTGGCGCTCCGGAACCCACATTACCTCTGGCTGAAAACGCGTTTTCTGCATTGTCCCATAACCTTGCAGGGAAGCTTCAGAACATGATATTTTCACCTCCCACTATACCAGAAAGGGTCTTTCTAGTAGTTGCACATCAAATCTAAGCTGTCTGCAGTGTTTTTCCAAAGTTATCAACATTTTTATGTTTGGCGTTCCGGAATCGACCTTATCTCAGGCTGAAAACGCGTTTTCTGCATTGTGCCATAACTTTGCAGGGAAGCTTCAGAACATGAAATTTTCACCTCCCACTATAGCAGAAAGGGTCTTTCTAGTAGTTGCAAGTCAAATCTAAGCTGTCTGACGTGTTTTTCCAAAGTTAACAACATTTTTATGTTTGGCGTTCCGGAATCGACCTTATCTCAGGCTGAAAATGCGTTTAACGCACTGTTCCATAACTTTGCCGGGAAGCGTCCGAACATCGAATTTTCACAAACCACTATAGCAGAAAGGGTTTTTCTCGTAGTTGCAAATGAAATCTAAGCTGTCTGATGTGTTTTTCCGAAGTTATCAACATTTTTATGTTTTTCGTTCCGGAATCGACCTTATCTCACGCTGAAAACGCGTTTTCGGAATTGTGTCATAGCTTTGCAGGGAAGCTTCAGAACATGAAGTTTTCACCTCCCACGATAGCAGAAAGGGTCTTTCTAGTAGTTGCACATCAAATCTAAAGTGTATGAAGTGTTTTTCCAAAGTTATCATATTTTTATGTTTGGCGTTCTGGAATTGACCTTGTCTCATGCTGAAAACGCGTTTTCTGCATTGTGCCATAACTTTGCAGGGAAGTTTCAGAACATGAAATTTACACCTCCCACTATAGCCGAAATGTTCTTTCTAGTAGTTGCACATCAAATCTCAGCTGTCTGAAGTGTTTTTCGAAAGTTATCAACATTTTTATGTTTGGCATTCCGGAATCAACCTTATCTCAGGCTGAAAACGCGTTTTCTGCATTGTGCCATAACTTTGCAGGGAAGCTTCAGAACATGAAATTTTCACCTCCCATTATAGCAGAAACGGTCTTTCTCATACTTGCACATCAAATCTAAGCTGTCTGAAGTGTTTTTTGGAAGTTTTCAACATTTTTATGTTTGGCGTTCCTGAATCGACCTTATCTCAGGCTGAAAACGCGATTTACGCATTCTGCCATAACTTTGCAGGGACTCTTCAGAACATAAAATTTTCATATCCCACAATAGCAGAAAGGGTCTTTCTCCTACTTGCACATCAAATCTAAGCTGTCTGAAGTGTTTTTCAAAAGTTTTCAACATTATTATATTTGGCGTTCCGGAATCGACCTTATCAGGCTGAAAATGCGTTTTCTGCATTGTGCCATAACTTTGCAGGGAAGCTTCAGAACATGAAATTTTCACATCCCACTATAGCAGAAAGGGTCTTTCTAGTAATTGCACATCAAATCTAAGCAGTCTGAAGTGTTTTTCCAAAGTTATCAACATTTTTATGTTTGGCGTTCGGGAACCCACCTTATCTCAGGCTGAAAACGCGTTTTCTGCATTGTGCCATCACTGTGCAGGAATGCTGCAGAATATGAAATTTTCACCTCTCACTATAACAGACAGGGTCTTTCTAGTAGTTGCACATCAAATCTAAGCTGTCTGAAGTGTTTTTCCAGAGTTATCAACATTCCTATGTTTGGCGTTCCGGAATCAACCTTATCTCAGGCTGAAAACGCATTTTCTGCATTGTGCCATCACTTTGCAGGAAAGCTGCAGAATATGAAATTTTCACCTCCCACTATAGCAGAAAGGGTCTTTCTCGTAGTTGCACATCAAATCTAAGCTGTCTGAAGTGTTTTTCGAAAGTTTTCAACATTTTTATGTTTGGTGTTCCTGAATCGACCTTATCTCAGGCTGAAAACGTGTTTTCTGCATTGTGCCATAACTTTGCAGGGAAGCTTCACATCATGAAATGTTCATTTCCCACTATAGCAGAAAGGGTCTTTCTCGTAGTTGCACATGAAATCGAAGCTGTCTGAAGTGTTTATCCAAAGTTATCAACATTTTTATGTTTGGCGTTCCGGAATCGACCTTATGTGAGGCTGAAAACGCGTTTTCTGCATTGTGCCATAACTTTACAGGGAAGCTTCAGAACAAAAATTTTTCACCTCCCACTATAGCAGAAAGGGTCTTTCTAGTAGTTGCACATCAAATCTAAGCTGTCTGCAGTGTTTGTCCAAAGTTATCAACATTTTTATGTTTGGCGTTCCGGAATCGACCTTATCTCAGGCTGAAAACGCGTTTTACGCATTGTGCCATAACTTTGCAGGGAAGCTTCAGAAAATGAAATTTTCACCTCCCACTATTGCAGAAAGGGTCTTTCTAGTAGTTGCACATCAAATCTAAGCTGTCTGAAGTGTTTTTCCAAAGTTATCAACATTTTTATGTTTGGCGTTCCGGAACCCACCTTATCTCAGGCTGAAAACGCGTTTTCGGCATTGTGCCATAACTTTGCAGGGAAGCATCAGAACATGAAATTTTCACGTCCCACTATAGCAGAAAGGGTCTTTCCAGTAGTTGCACATTAAATCTAAGCTGTCTGAAGTGGTTTTCCAAAGTTATCAACATTTTTATGTTTGGCGTTCCGGAATCGACCTTATCTGAGGATGAAAAATCGTTTTCTGCATTGTCCCATAACTTTGCAGGGAAGATTCTGAACATGAAATTTTCACGTCCCACTATAGCAGAAAGGGTCTTTCTAGTATTTGCACATCAAATCTAAGCTGTCTGAAGTGTTTTTCCAAAGTTATCAACATTTTTATGTTTGGCGTTCCGGAATCAACCTTATCTCAGGCTGAAAACGCATTTTCTGCATTGTGCCATAACTTTGCAAGGAAGATTCAGAACATGAAATTTTCACCTCCCACTATAGCAGAAAGGGTTTTTCTAGTAGTTGCACGTCAAATCTAAGCTCTCTGAAGTGTTTTTCCAAAGTTATCAACATTTTTATGTTTGGCGTTCCGGAATCCACCTTATCTGAAGCTGAAAACGCGTTTTCTGCAATGTGCCATAACTTTGCAGGGAAGCTTCAGAACATGAAATGTTCACCTCCCACTATTGCAGAAAGGGTCTTTCTAGTAGGTGCACATCAAATCTAAGCTGTCTGAAGTGTTTTTCCAAAGTTATCAACATTTTTACGTTTGGCGTTCCGGAACCCACCTTACTGAAAACGCCTTTTCTGCATTGTGCCATAACTTTGCCGGGAAGCTTCAGAACATGAAATTTTCACCTCCCACGATAGCAGAAAGGGTCTTTCTAGTAGTTGCACATCAAATCTAAAGTGTATGAAGTGTTTTTCCAAAGTTATCATATTTTTATGTTTGGCGTTCTGGAATTGACCTTGTCTCATGCTGAAAACGCGTTTTCTGCATTGTGCCATAACTTTGCAGGGAAGTTTCAGAACATGAAATTTACACCTCCCACTATAGCCGAAATGTTCTTTCTAGTAGTTGCACATCAAATCTCAGCTGTCTGAAGTGTTTTTCGAAAGTTATCAACATTTTTATGTTTGGCATTCCGGAATCAACCTTATCTCAGGCTGAAAACGCGTTTTCTGCATTGTGCCATAACTTTGCAGGGAAGCTTCAGAACATGAAATTTTCACCTCCCATTATAGCAGAAACGGTCTTTCTCATACTTGCACATCAAATCTAAGCTGTCTGAAGTGTTTTTTGGAAGTTTTCATCATTTTTATGTTTGGCGTTCCTGAATCGACCTTATCTCAGGCTGAAAACGCGATTTACGCATTCTGCCATAACTTTGCAGGGACTCTTCAGAACATAAAATTTTTATATCCCACAATAGCAGAAAGGGTCTTTCTCCTACTTGCACATCAAATCTAAGCTGTCTGAAGTGTTTTTCAAAAGTTTTCAACATTATTATATTTGGCGTTCCGGAATCGACCTTATCAGGCTGAAAATGCGTTTTCTGCATTGTGCCATAACTTTGCAGGGAAGCTTCAGAACATGAAATTTTCACATCCCACTATAGCAGAAAGGGTCTTTCTAGTAATTGCACATCAAATCTAAGCAGTCTGAAGTGTTTTTCCAAAGTTATCAACATTTTTATGTTTGGCGTTCGGGAACCCACCTTATCTCAGGCTGAAAACGCGTTTTCTGCATTGTGCCATCACTGTGCAGGAATGCTGCAGAATATGAAATTTTCACATCTCACTATAACAGACAGGGTCTTTCTAGTAGTTGCACATCAAATCTAAGCTGTCTGAAGTGTTTTTCCAGAGTTATCAACATTCCTATGTTTGGCGTTCCGGAATCAACCTTATCTCAGGCTGAAAACGCATTTTCTGCATTGTGCCATCACTTTGCAGGAAAGCTGCAGAATATGAAATTTTCACCTCCCACTATAGCAGAAAGGATCTTTCTAGTAGTTGCACATCAAATCTAAGTAGTCTGAAGTGTTTTTCCAAAGTTATCAACTTTTTTATGTTTGGCGTTCGGGAACCCACCTTATCTCAGGCTGTAAACGCGTTTTCTGCATTTTGCCATAACTTTGGAGGGAAGCTTCAGAACATGAAAATTTAACCTGCCACTATAGCAGAAAGGGTTCTTCTAGTAGTTGCACATCAAATCTAAGCTGTCTGAAGTGTTTTTCCAAAGTCATCAACATTTTTATGTTTGGCGTTCCGGAACCCACCTTTTCTCAGGCTGAAAACGCGTTTTCTGCGTTGTGCCATAACTTTGCTGGGAAGCTTCAGAACATGAAATTTTAACCTCCCACTATAGTAGAAAGGGTCTTTCTAGTAATTGCACATCAAATGTAAGCTGTCTGAAGTGTTTTTCCAGAGTTATCAACATTCCTATGTTTGGCGTTCCGGAATCAACCTTATCTCAGGCTGAAAACGCATTTTCTGCATTGTGCCATCACTTTGCAGGAAAGCTGCAGAATATGAAATTTTCACCTCCCACTATAGCAGAAAGGATCTTTCTAGTAGTTGCATTTCAAATCTAAGATGTCTGAAGTGTTTTTCGAAAGTTATCAACATTTATATGTTTGGCGTTCCGGAACCCACCTTATCTCAAGCTGAAAACGCGTTTTCTGCATTGTGCCATAACTTTGCAGGGAGGCTTCAGAACATGAAATGTTCACCTCCCACTATAGCAGAAAGGGTCTTTCTAGTAGTTGCACATCAAATATAAGCTGTCTGAAGTGTTTTTCGAAAGTTATCAACGTTTTTATGTTTCGCGTTCCAGAATCGACCTTATCTCAGGCTGAGAACGCATTGTCTGCATTGTGCCATAACTTTGCATGGAAGCTTCCGAACATGAAATTTTAACCTCCCACTATAGCAGAAAGGGTCTTTCTAGTAGTTGCACATCAAATCTAAGCTGTCTGAAGTGTTTTTCGAAAGTTATCAACATTTTTATGTTTAGCGTTCCGGAACCCACCCTATCTCAGGCTGAAAACAGGTTTTCTGCATTGTGACATAACTTTGCAGGGAAGCTTCAGAACATGAAATTTTCCCGTCCCACTATAGCAGAAAGGGTCTTTCTAGTAGTTGCACAACAAATCTAAGCTGTCTGAAGTGTTTTTCGAAAGTTATCAACATTTTTATGTTTGGCGTTCCGGAATCGACCTTATCTCAAGCTGAAAACGCGTTTTCTGCATTGTGCCATAACTTTGCAGGGAAGCTTCAGAACATGAAATGTTCACCTCCCACTATGGTAGAAAGGGTCTTTCTAGTAGTTGCACATCAAATCTAAGCTGTCTGAAGTGTTTTTCGAAAGTTAACAACATTTTTATGTTTCGCGTTCCAGAATCGACCTTATCTCAGGCTGAAAACGCGTTTTCTGCATTGTGCCATAACTTTTCATGGAAGCTTCAGAACATGAAATTTTCACGTCCCACTATAGCAGAAAGGGTCTTTCTAGTAGTTGCATATCAAATCTAAGCATTCTGAAGTGTTTTTCGAAAGTTATCAACATTTTTATATTTGGCGTTCCGGAACGCACCTTATCTCAAGCTGAAAACGCGTTTTCTGCATTGTGCCATAACTTTGCAGGGAGGCTTCAGAACATGAAATTTTAACCTCCCACTATAGCAGAAAGGGTCCTTCTAGTAGTTGCACATCAAATGTAAGATGTCTGAAGTGTTTTCACAAAGTTATCAACATTTTTATGTTTGGCGTTCCGGAATCGACCTTATCTCAGGCAGAAAACGCTTTTTACGCTTTGAGCCATAACTTTGCAGGGAAGCTTCGGAAAATGAAATTTTCACCTCCCACTATAGCAGAAAGGGTTTTTCTAGTAGTTGCACGTCAAATCTAAGCTGTCTGAAGTGTTTTTCCAAAGTTATCAACATTTTTATGTTTGGCGTTCCGGAATCAACCTTATCTCAGGCTGAAAACGCATTTTCTGCATTGTGCCATAACTTTGCAAGGAAGATTCAGAACATGAAATTTTCACCTCCCACTATAGCAGAAAGGGTCTTTCTCGTATTTGCACATCTAATCTAAGCTGTCTGAAGTGTTTTTCGAAAGTTATCAACATTTTTATGTTTGGCGTTCCAGAATCCACCTTATCTGAAGCTGAAAACACGTTTTCTGCATTGTGCCATCACTTTGCTGGGAAGCTTCAGAACATGAAATGTTCACCTCCCTCTATTGCAGAAAGGGTCTTTCTAGTAGGTGCACATCAAATCTAAGCTGTCTGAAGTGTTTTTCCAAAGTTATCAACATTTTTATGTTTGGCGTTCCGGAACCCACCTTATCTCAGGCTGAAAACGCGTTTCCTGCATTGTGGCATAACTTTGCAGTTAAGCTTCAGAACATGAAATTTTCAAGTCCCACTATAGCAGAAAGGGTCTTTCTAATAGTTGCACATCAAATCTAAGCTGTCTGAAGTGTTTTTCGAAAGTTATCAACATTTTTATGTTTGGCGTTCCGGAATCGACCTTATCTCAGGATGAAAAATCGTTTTCTGCATTGTGCCAAACCTTCGCAGGGAAGCTTCAGAACATGAAATTTTCACGTCCCACTATAGCAGAAAGGTTCTGTCTAGTAGTTGCACATCAAATCTAAGCTGTCTGAAGTGTTTTTCGAAAGTTATCAACATTTTTATGTTTGGCGTTGCGGAACCCACCTTATCTCAAGCTGAAAACGCGTTTTCTGCATTGTGCCATAACTTTGCAGGGAGGCTTCAGAACATGAAATGTTCACCTCCCACTATAGCAGAAAGGGTCTTTCTAGTAGTTGCACATCAAATCTAAGATGTCTGAAGTGTTTTCCGAAAGTTATCAACATTTTTATGTTTGGCGTTCCGGTATCGACCTTATCTCTGGCTGAAAACGCGTTTTACGCATTGTGCCATAACTTTGCAGCAAAGCTACAGAACATGAAATTTTCACCTCCCACTATAGCAGAAAGGGTCTTTCTCGTAGTTGCACATGAAATCAAAGCTGTCTGAAGTGTTTATCCAAAGTTATCAACATTTTTATGTTTGGCGTTCCGGAATCGACCTTATGTGAGGCTGAAAACGCGTTTTCTGCATTGTGCCATAACTTTACAGGGAAGCTTCAGAACAAAAATTTTTCACCTCCCACTATAGCAGAAAGGGTCTTTCTAGTAGTTGCACATCAAATCTAAGCTGTCTGCAGTGTTTGTCCAAAGTTATCAACATTTTTATGTTTGGCCTTCCGGAATCGACCTTATCTCAGGCTGAAAACGCGTTTTACGCATTGTGCCATAACTTTGCAGGGAAGCTTCAGAACATGAAATTTTAACGTCCCACTATAGCAGATAGGGTCTTTCTCGTAGTTGCACATCAAATCTAACCTGTCTGAAGTGTTTTTCCAAAGTTATCAACATTTTTATGTTTGGTGTTCCTGAATCGACCTTATCTCATGCTGAAAACGCGTTTTCTGCATTGTGCCATAACTTTTGCAGGGAAGCTTCAGATCATGAAATGTTCATTTCCCACTATTGCAGAAAGGGTCTTTCTAGTAGTTGCACATCAAATCTAAGCTGTCTGAAGTGTTTTTCGAAAGTTATCAACATTTTTATGTTTGGCATTCCGGAATCGACCTTATGTGATGCAGAAAACGAGTTTTCAGCATTGTGCCATAACTTTGCAGGAAAGCTTCAGAACATGAAATTTTCACCTCCCACTATAGCAGAAAGGGTCTTTCTCGTAGGTGGACATCAAATCTAAGCTGTCTGAAGTGTTTTTCGAAAGTTATCAACACTTTTATGTTTGGCGTTCCGAAACCCACCTTATCTCAGGCTGAAAAGCGTTTTTGTGCATTGTGCCATAACTTTTCAGGGAAGCTTCAGAACATGAAATTTTAACCTCCCACGATAGCAGAAAGGGTCTTTCTAGTAGTTGCACATCAAATCGAAGCTGTTTGAATTGTTTTACCAAAGTTATCAACACTTTTATGTTTGGTTTTCCGGAATCAACCTTATCTCAGGCTGAAAACGCGTTTTACGCATTGTGCCATAACTTCGCAGGAAAGCTTCAGAACATGAAATTTTCAACTCCCACTATAGCAGAAAGGGTTTTTATAGTAGTTGCTCATCAAATCTAAGCTGTCTGAAGTGTTTTTCCAAAGTTATCAACATTTTTATCTTGGCGTTCGGGAACCCACCTTATCTCAGGCTGAACACTCGTTTTTTGCATTGTGCCATAACTTTGCAGTGAAGCTTCAGAACATGAAATTTTCACCTCCCTCTAAAGCAGAAAGGGTCTTTCTCGTAGTTGCACATCTAATCTAAGCTGTCTGAAGTGTTTTTCGAAAGTTATCAACATTTTTATGTTTGGCGTTCCAGAATCCACCTTATCTGAAGCTGAAAACACGTTTTCTGCAATGTGCCATAACTTTGCAGGGAAGCTTCAGAACATGAAATGTTCATCTCCCACTATAGCAGAAAGGGTCTTTCTCGTAGGTGCACATCAAATCTAAGCTGTCTGAAGTGTTTTTCGAAAGTTATCAACATTTTTATATTTGGCGTTCCGGAATCCACCTTATCTGAAGCTGAAAACGCGATTTACGCATTCTGCCATAACTTTGCAGGGAATCTTCAGAACAAGAAATTTTCATATCCCACTATAGCAGAAAGGGTCTTTCTCCTACTTGCACATCAAATCTAAGCTGTCTGAAGTGTTTTTCGAAAGTTATCAACATTTTTATGTTTGGCGTTCCGGAACCCATCTTATCTCAAGCTGAAAACGCGTTTTCTGCATTGTGCCATAACTTTGCAGGGAAGCTTCAGAACATGAAATTTTCACATCCCACTATAGCAGAAAGGGTTTTTCTAGTAATTGCACATCAAATCTAAGCAGTCTGAAGTGTTTTTCCAAAGTTATCAACATTTTTATGTTTGGCGTTCCGGAACCCACCTTATCTCAGGCTGTAAAAGCGTTTTCTGCATTGTGCCATAACTTTGGAGGGAAGCTTCAGAACATGAAATTTTAACCTGCCACTATAGCAGAAAGGGTTCTTCGAGTCGTTGCACATCAAATCTAACCTGTCTGAAGTGTTTTTCCAAAGTCATCAACATTCTTATATTTGGCGTTCCGGAATCAACCTTATCTCAGGCTGAACACGCGTTTTCTGCATTGTGCCATCACTTTGCAGGAAAGCTGCAGAATATGAAATTTTCACCTCTCACTATAGCAGAAAGGGTATTTCTAGTAGTTGCACAGGAAATCTAAGCTGTTTGAAGTGTTTTTCCAAAGTTATCAACATTTTTATGTTTGGCGTTCCGGAATCGACCTTATCTCAGGATGAAAAATCGTTTTCTGCATTGTCCCATAACTTTCCAGGGAAGCTTGAGAACATGAAATGTTGACCTCCCACTATAGCAGAAAGGGTCTTTCTAGTAGTTGCTCATCAAATCTAAGCTGTCTGAAGTGTTTGTCCAAAGTTATCAACATTTTTACGTATGGCGTTCCGGAATCGACCTTATCTCAGGCTGAAAACGCGTTTTACGCATTGTGCCATAACTTTGCAGGGAACCTTTAGAACATGAAATTTTCACCTCCCACTATAGCAGAAAGGGTCTTTCTAGTAGTTGCACATCAAATCTAAGCTGTCTGAAGTGTTGTTCCAAAGTGATCAACATTTTTACGTTTGGCGTTTCGGAACCCACCTTATCTCAGTCTGTAAGCGCGTTTTCTGCATTATGCAATACCTTTGGAGGAAAGCTTCAGAACATGAAATTTTCACCTCCCACTGTAGCAGAAAGGGTCTTTCTCCTACTTGCACATCAAATCTAAGCTGTCTGAAGTGTTTTTTAAAAGTTTTCAACATTATTATATTTGGCGTTCCGGAATCGACCTTATCTCAGGCTGAAAATGCGTTTTCTGCATTGTGCCATAACTTTGCAGGGAAGCTTCAGAACATGAAATTTTCACATCCCACTATAGCAGAAAGGGTCTTTCTAGTAGTTGCACATCAAATCGAAGCTGTTTGAAGTGTTTTTCCAAAGTTATCAACATTTTTATGTTTGGAGTTCCGGAACCCACCTTATCTCAGGCTGAAAACGCGTTTTCTGCATTGTGCTATAACTTTGGAGGGAAGCTTCAGAACATGAAATTTTAACCTGCCACTATAGCAGAAAGGTTCCTTCTAGTAGTTGCTCATCAAATCTAACCTGTCTGAAGTGTTTTTCCAAAGTTATCAACATTCCTATGTTTGGCGTTCCGGAATCAACCTTATCTCAGGCTGAACACGCATTTTCTGCATTGTGCCATCACTTTGCAGGAAAGCTGCAGAATATGAAATTTTCACCTCCCACTATAGCAGAAATGATCTTTCTAGTAGTTGCACATCAAATCTAAGCTGTTTGAAGTGTTTTTCCAAAGTTATCAACATTTTTATGTTTGGCGTTCCGGAACACACCTTATCTCAGGCTGAAAACGCGTTTTCTGCATTGTGCCATAACTTTGCAGGGAAGTTTCAGGACATGAAATTTTCAACTCCCACTATAGCAGAAAGGGTCTTTCTAGTAGTTGCACGTCAAATATAAGCTGTTTGAAGTATTTTTCCAAAGTTATCAACATTTTTATGTTTGGCATTCCAGAATCGACCTTATCTCTGGCTGAAAACGCGTTTTCTGCATTGTGCCATAACTTTGCAGGGAAGCTTCAGAACATGAAATTTTCACCTCCCACTATAGTAGAAAGGGTCTTTCTAGTAATTGCACATCAAATGTAAGCTGTCTGAAGTGTTTTTCCAAAGTTATCAACATTTTTATGTTTGGCGTTCCGGAACCCACCTTATCTCAGTCTGTAAGCGCGTTTTCTGCATTATGCAATACCTTTGGAGGAAAGCTTCAGAACATGAAATTTTCACCTCCCACTGTAGCAGAAAGGGTCTTTCTCCTACTTGCACATCAAATCTAAGCTGTCTGAAGTGTTTTTCGAAAGTTTTCAACATTTTTATATTTGGCGTTCCTGAAACGACCTTATCTCTGGCTGAAAACGTCTTTTCTGCATTGTGCCATCACTTTGCTGGGAAGCTTCAGAACATGAAATTTTGACCTCCCAATATAGCAGAAAGGGTCTATCTAGTAGTTGCACATCAAATCTCAGCTGTCTGATGTGTTTTTCCAAAGTTATCAACATTTTTATGGTTGTCGTTCCGGAATCGACCTTATCTCAGGCTGAAAACGCGTTTTACGCATTGTGCCATAACTTTGCAGGGAAGCTTCAGAACATGAAATTTTCACCTCCCACAATAGCCGAAAGGGTCTTTCTAGTAGTTGCACATCAAATCTAAGCTGTCTGAAGTGTTTATCCAAAGTTATCAACATTTTTATGTTTGGCGTTCCGGAACCCACCTTATCTCAGGCTGAACACGCGTTTTCTGCATTGTGCCATAACTTTGCAGGGAAGCTTCAGAACATGAAAATTTCACCTCCCACTAAAGCAGAAAATGTCATTCTAGTAGTTGCACATCATATCTAAGCTGTCTGAAGTGTTTTTCCAAAGTCATCAACATTTTTACGTTAGGCGTTACGGAACCCACCTTATCTCAGGCCGAAAACGCGTTTTCTGCATTGTGCCATCACTTTGCAGGGAAGCTTCAGAACACGAAATTTTAACCTCCCACTATAGCAGAAAGGGTCTTTCTAGTAGTTGCACAACAAATCTAAGCTGTCTGAAGTGTTTTTCGAAAGTTATTAACATTTTTATGTTTGGCATTCCGGAATCGACCTTATCTCTGGCTGAAAACGCGTTTTACGCATTGTGCCATAACTTTGGAGGGAAGCTTCAGAACATCGAATTTTCACCACCCACTATATCAGAAAGGGTCTTTCTAGTAGTTGCACATCAAATCTAAGCTGTCTGAAGTGTTTTTCCAAAATTATCAACATTTTTATATTTGGCGTTCCGGAATTGACTTTATCTCAGGCTGAAAACGCGTTTTACGTATTGTGCCATAACTTTGCAGGGATGCTTCAGAACATTAAATTTTCACCTCCCACTATAGCAGAAAGGGTCTTTCTAGTAGTTGCATATCAAACCTAAGCATTCTGAAGTGTTTTTTTAAAGTTATCAACATTTTTATGTTTGCTGTTCCGGAACCCACCTTATCTCAAGCTGAAAACGCGTTTTCTGCATTGTGCCATAAATTTGCAGGGAAGCTTCAGAACATGAAATTTTAACCTGCCACTGTAGCAGAAAGGGTTCTTCTAGTCGATGCACATCAAATCTAAGCTGTCTGAAGTGTTTTTCCAAAGTTATCAACACTTTTATGTTTGGCGTTCCGGAATCAACCTTATCTCAGGCTCTAAACGCTTTTTTTGCATTGTGCCATAACTTTGGAGGGAAGCTTCAGAACTTGAAATTTTAACCTCCCACTGTAGCAGAAAGGGTCATTCTAGTAGTTGCACATCAAATCTAAGCTGTCTGTAGTGTTTTTCGAAAGATATCAACATTTTTATGTTTGGCGTTCCGGATCGCACCTTATTGAAAACGCCTTTTCTGCATTGTGCCATAACTTTGCCGGGAAGCTTCAGAACATGAAATTTTCACCTCCCACGATAGCAGAAAGGGTCTTTCTAGTAGTTGCACATCAAATCTCAGCTGTCTGAAGTGTTTTTCGAAAGTTATCAACATTTTTATGTTTGGCATTCCGGAATCAACCTTATCTCAGGCTGAAAACGCGTTTTCTGCATTGTGCCATAACTTTGCAGGGAAGCTTCAGAACATGAAATTTTCACCTCCCATTATAGCAGAAAGGGTCTTTCTCATACTTGCACTTCAAATGTAAGCTGTCTGAAGTGTTTTTCAAAAGTTATCAACATTTTTATGTTTGGCGTTCGGGAACCCACCTTATCTCAGGCTGTAAACGCGTTTTCTGCATTGTGCCATAACTTTGGAGGGAAGCTTCAGAACATGAAATTTTAACCTGCCACTATAGCAGAAAGGGTTCTTCTAGTCGTTGCACATCAAATCTAACCTGTCTGAAGTGTTTTTCCAAAGTCATCAACATTCTTATGTTTGGCGTTCCAGAATCAACCTTATCTCAGGCTGAAAACGCGTTTTCTGCATTGTGCCATCACTGTGCAGGAATGCTGCAGAATATGAAATTTTCACCTCTCACTATAACAGACAGGGTCTTTCTAGTAGTTGCACATCAAATCTAAGCTGTCTGAAGTGTTTTTCCAAAGTCATCAACATTTTTATGTTTGGCGTTCCGGAACCCACCTTTTCTCAGGCTGAAAACGCGTTTTCTGCGTTGTGCCATAACTTTGCCGGGAAGTTTCAGAACATGAAATTTTAACCTCCCACTATAGTAGAAAGGGTCTTTCTAGTAATTGCACATCAAATGTAAGCTGTCTGAAGTGTTTTTCCAGAGTTATCAACATTCCTATGTTTGGCGTTCCGGAATCAACCTTATCTCAGGCTAAAAACGCATTTTCTGCATTGTGCCATCACTTTGCAGGAAAGCTGCAGAATATGAAATTTTCACCTCCCACTATAGCAGAAAGGATCTTTCTAGTAGTTGCACATCAAATCTAAGCTATCTGAAGTGTTTTTCGAAAGTTATCAACATTTATATGTTTGGCGTTCCGGAACCCACCTTATCTCAAGCTGAAAACGCGTTTTCTGCATTGTGCCATAACTTTGCAGGGAGGCTTCAGAACATGAAATGTTCACCTCCCACTATGGCAGAAAGGGTCTTTCTAGTAGTTGCACATCAAATCTAAGCTGTCTGAAGTGTTTTTCGAAAGTTAACAACATTTTTATGTTTCGCGTTCCAGAATCGACCTTATCTCAGGCTGAAAACGCGTTTTCTGCATTGTGCCATAACTTTGCAGGGATGCTTCAGAACATTAAATTTTCACCTCCCACTATAGCAGAAAGGGTCTTTCTAGTAGTTGCATATCAAACCTAAGCATTCTGAAGTGTTTTTCCAAAGTTATCAACATTTTTATGTTTGGCGTTCCGGAACCCACCTTATCTCAGGCTGTAAACGCGTTTTCTGCATTGTGCCATAACTTTGGAGGGAAGCTTCAGAACATGAAATTTTAACCTGCCACTGTAGCAGAAAGGGTTCTTCTAGTCGATGCACATCAAATCTAAGCTGTCTGAAGTGTTTTTCCAAAGTTATCAACACTTTTATGTTTGGCGTTCCGGAATAGACCTTATCTCAGGCTGAAAACGCGTTTTCTGCATTGAGCCATAACTTTGCTGGGGAGCTTCGGAACATGAAATTTTCACCACCCACTGTAGCAGAAAGGGTCTTTCTAGTAGTTGTATATCAAATCTAAGCTGTCTGAACATTATCAACATTTTAATGTTTGACGTGCCGGAACCCACCTTATCTCAGGCTGAAAACGCGTTTTCTGCATAGTGCCATAACTTTGCCGGGAAGCTACAGAACATGAAATTTTAACCTCCCAAAATAGCATAAAGGGTCTTTCTAGTAGTTGCACATCAAATCTAAGCTGTCTGAAGTGTTTTTCCAGTATTATCAACATTTTTATGTTTGGCGTTCCGGAATCAACCTTATCTCAGGCTCTAAACGCTTTTTTTGCATTGTGCCATAACTTTGGAGGGAAGCTTCAGAACTTGAAATTTTAACCTCCCACTGTAGCAGAAAGGGTCATTCTAGTAGTTGCACATCAAATCTAAGCTGTCTGTAGTGTTTTTCGAAAGATATCAACATTTTTATGTTTGGCGTTCCGGATCACACCTTATTGAAAACGCCTTTTCTGCATTGTGCCATAACTTTGCCGGGAAGCTTCAGAACATGAAATTTTCACCTCCCACGATAGCAGAAAGGGTCTTTCTAGTAGTTGCACATCAAATCTCAGCTGTCTGAAGTGTTTTTCGAAAGTTATCAACATTTTTATGTTTGGCATTCCGGAATCAACCTTATCTCAGGCTGAAAACGCGTTTTCTGCATTGTGCCATAACTTTGCAGGGAAGCTTCAGAACATGAAATTTTCACCTCCCATTATAGCAGAAAGGGTCTTTCTCATACTTGCACTTCAAATGTAAGCTGTCTGAAGTGTTTTTCAAAAGTTATCAACATTTTTATGTTCGGCGTTCGGGAACCCACCTTATCTCAGGCTGTAAACGCGTTTTCTGCATTGTGCCATAACTTTGGAGGGAAGCTTCAGAACATGAAATTTTAACCTGCCACTATAGCAGAAAGGGTTCTTCTAGTCGTTGCACATCAAATCTAACCTGTCTGAAGTGTTTTTCCAAAGTCATCAACATTCTTATGTTTGGCGTTCCAGAATCAACCTTATCTCAGGCTGAAAACGCGTTTTCTGCATTGTGCCATCACTGTGCAGGAATGCTGCAGAATATGAAATTTTCACCTCTCACTATAACAGACAGGGTCTTTCTAGTAGTTGCACATCAAATCTAAGCTGTCTGAAGTGTTTTTCCAAAGTCATCAACATTTTTATGTTTGGCGTTCCGGAACGCACCTTATCTCAAGCTGAAAACGCGTTTTCTGCATTGTGCCATAACTTTGCAGGGAGGCTTCAGAACATGAAATTTTAACCTCCCACTATAGCAGAAAGGGTCCTTCTAGTAGTTGCACATCAAATGTAAGATATCTGAAGTGTTTTAACAAAGTTATCAACATTTTTATGTTTGGCGTTCCGGAATCGACCTTATCTCAGGATGAAAAATCGTTTTCTGCATTGTCCCATAACTTTGCAGGGAAGATTCAGAACATGAAATTTTCACGTCCCACTATATCAGAAAGGGTCTTTCTAGTATTTGCACATCAAATCTAAGCTGTCTGAAGTGTTTTTCGAAAGTTATCAACATTTTTATGTTTGGTGTTCCGGAACCCACCTTATCTCAAGCTGAAAACGCGTTTTCTGCATTGTGCCATAACTTCGCAGGGAAGCTTCAGAACATGAAATTTTCACGTCCCTTTATAGCAGAAAGGGTCTTTCTAGTAGTTGCACATCAAATCTAAGCTGTCTGAAGTGTTTTTCGAAAGTTATCAACATTTTTATGTTTGGCGTTCCGGAACCCACCTTATCTCAAGCTGAAAACGCGTTTTCTGCATTGTGCCATAACTTTGCAGGGAGGCTTCAGAACATGAAATGTTCACCTCCCACTATAGCAGAAAGGGTCTTTCTAGTAGTTGCACATCAAATCTAAGATGTCTGAAGTGTTTTCCGAAAGTTATCAACATTTTTATGTTTGGCGTTCCGCTATCGACCTTATCTCAGGCTGAAAACGCGTTTTACGCATTGTGCCATAACTTTGCAGGGAAGCTTCAGAAAATGAAATTTTCACCTCCCACTATTGCAGAAAGGGTCTTTCTAGTATTTGCACATCAAATCTAAGCTGTCTGAAGTGTTTTTCCAAAGTTATCAACATTTTTATGTTTGGCATTCCGGAACCCACCTTATCTCAGGCTGAAAACGCGTTTTCGGCATTGTGCCATAACTTTGCAGGGAAGCTTCAGAACATGAAATTTTCACGTCCCACTATAGCAGAAAGGGTCTTTCTAGTAGTTGCACATAAAATCTAAGCTGTCTGAAGTGTATTTCGAAAGTTATCAACATTTTTATGTTTGGCGTTCCGGAATCGACCTTATCTCAGGATGAAAAATCGTTTTCTGCATTGTGCCATAACTTCGCAGGGAAGCTTCAGAACATGAAATTTTCACGTCCGACTAAAAGCAGAAAGGGTCTTTCTAGTAGTTGCACATCAAATCTAAGCTGTCTAAAGCGTTTTTCGAAAGTTATCAACATTTTTATGTTTGGCGTTGCGGAACCCACCTTATCTCAAGCTGAAAACGCGTTTTCTGCATTGTGCCATAACTTTGCAGGGAGGCTTCAGAACATGAAATGTTCACCTCCCACTATAGCAGAAAGGGTCTTTCTAGTAGTTGCACATCAAATCTAAGATGTCTGAAGTGTTTTCCGAAAGTTATCAACATTTTTATGTTTGGCGTTCCGGTATCGACCTTATCTCAGGCTGAAAACGCGTTTTACGCATTGTGCCATAACTTTGCATGGAAGCTTCAGAAAATGAAATTTTCACGTCCCACTATAGCAGAAAGGGTCTTTCTAGTAGTTGCACATCAAATCTAAGCTGTCTGAAGTGTTTTTCGAAAGTTATCAACATTTTTATGTTTCGCGTACCGGAATCGACCTTATCTCAAGCTGAAAACGCATTTTCTGCATTTTGCCATAACTTTGCAGGGAAGTTTCAGAACATGAAATGTTCACCTCCCACTACAGCAGAAAGGGTCTTTCTAGTAGTTGCACATCAAATCTAAGCTGTCTGAAGTGTTTTTCGAAAGTTATCAACATTTTTATGTTTCGCGTACCGGAATCGACGTTATCTCAAGCTGAAAACGCATTTTCTGCATTGTGCCATAACTTTGCAGGGAAGTTTCAGAACATGAAATGTTCACCTCCCACTACAGCAGAAAGGGTCTTTCTAGTAGTTGCACATCAAATCTAAGCTGTCTGAAGTGTTTTTCGAAAGTTAACAACATTTTTATGTTTGGCGTTCCAGAATCGACCTTATCTCAGGCTGAAAAAGGGTTGTCTGCATTGTGCCATAACTTTGCATGGAAGCTTCAGAACATGAAATGTTCACCTCCCACTATAGCAGAAAGGGTCTTTCTAGTAGTTGCACATCAAATCTAAGCTGTCTGAAGTGTTTTTCGAAAGTTATCAACATTTTTTATGTTTGGCGTTCCGGAATCGACCTTATCTCAGGATGAAAGATTGTTTTCTGCATTGTCCCATAACTTTGCAGGGAAGCTTCAGAACATGAAATTTTCACCTCCCACTATAGCAGAAAGGGTCTTTCGAGTAGTTGCACATCAAATCTAAGCTGTCTGAAGTGTTTTTCCAAAGTTATCAACACTTTTATGTTTGGCGTTGCGGAATCGACCTTATCTGAGGCTGAAAACATGATTTACGCATTCTGCCATAACTTTGCAGGGAATCTTCAGAACATGAAATTTTGATAACCCACTATAGCAGAAAGGGTCTTTCTAGTAGTCTCACATCAAATCTAAGCTGTCTGAAGTGTTTTCCCAAAGTTATCATATTTTTTTGTTTGGCGTTCCGGAACCCACCTTATCTCAGGCTGAAAACTCGTTTTCTGCATTGTGCCATAACTTTGCAGGGAAGCTTCAGAACATTAAATTTTCAACTCCCACTATAGCAGAAATGGTGTTTCTTGTAGTTGCACGTCAAATCTAAGCTGTCTGAAGTGTTTTTCCAAAGTAATCAACATTTTTATGTTTGGCATTCCAGAATCGACCTTATCTCTGGCTGAAAACGCGTTTTCTGCATTGTGATATAACTTTGCAGAGAAGCTTCAGAACATGAAATTTTAACCTGCCACTATAGCAGAAAGGGTCCTTCTAGTAGTTGCACATCAAATCTAACCTGTCTGAAGTGTTTTTCCAAAGTTATCAACATTCTTATGTTTGGTGTTCCCGAGCCCGCCTTATCTCAGGCTGAAATCGCGTTTTCTGCATTGAGCCATAACTTTGCAGTGAAGCTTCAGAACATGAAATTTTCAACTCCCACTATAGCAGAAAGGGTCTTTCTAGTAGTTGCACGTCAAATGTAACCTGTCTGAAGTGTTTTTCCAAAGTTGTCAACATTTTTATGTTTGCCGTTCCGAAACCCACCTTATCTCACTCTGTAAGCGCGTTTTCTGCATTGTGCCATACCTTTGGAGGAAAGCTTCAGAACATGAAATTTTAACCTGCCACCATAGCAGAAAGGGGCCTTCTGGTATTTGCACATCAAATCTAACCTGTCTGAAGTGTTTTTCCAAAGTTATCAACAGTCTTATGTTTGGCGTTACGTAATCAACCTTATCTCAGGCTCAAAACGCGTTCTCTGCATTGTGCCATCACTTTGCAGGAAAGCTGCAGAATATGAAATTTTCACCTCCCACTATAGCAGAAAGGGTCTTTCTAGTAGTTGCACAACAAATCTAAGCTGTCTGAAGTGTGTTTTCAAAGTTATCATATTTTTATGTTTGGCTTTCCGGAATTGACCTTGTCTCATGCTGAAAGCGAGTTTTCTGCATTGTGCCATAACTTTCCAGGGAAGCTTCAGAACATGACATTTAAACATCCCACTATAGCAGAAAGGGTTTTTCTAGTAGTTGCACATCAATTCTAAGCTGTCTGAAGTGTTTTTCCAAAGCTATAAACATTTTTATGTTTGGCGTTCCGGAATCGATCTTATCTCCGGCTGAATACGCGTTTTCTTCATTGTGCCATAACTTTGCAGGGAATTTTCAGAACATGAAATTTTTACCTCCCACTATAGCAGAAAGGGTCTTTCTAGTAGTTGCACATCAAATCTAAGCTGTCTGAAGTGTTTTTCCAAAGTTAGCAACATTTTTATGTTAGCCGTTCTGAAATCGACCTTATCTCAGGCTGAAAACGTGTTTTACGCATTGTGCCATAACTTTGCAGGGAAGCTTCAGAACATGAAATTTTAACCTCCCACTATAGCAGAACGGATCTTTCAAGTAGTTGCACATCTAATCTAAGCTGTCTGAAGTGTTTTTACAAAGTTATCAACATTTTCATGTTTGGCGTTCCGCAACCCACCTTTTGTCAGGCTGAAAACGCGTTTTCTGCATTGTGCCATAACTTTGCAGCGAAGCTTCAGAACATGAAATTTTAACCTCCCACTATAGCAGAAAGGGTCTTTCTAGTAGTTGCACATCAAATCTAAGCTGTCTGAAGTGTTTTTCCAAAGTTATCAACATTTTTATGTTAGCCGTTCTGAAATCGACCTTATCTCAGGCTGAAAACGCGTTTTACGCATTGTGCCATAACTTTGCAGGGAAGCTTCAGAACATGGAATTTTCACTACCCACTATAGCAGAAAGGGTCTTTCTTGTAGTTGCACATCAAATCTAAGCTGTCTGAAGTGTTTTTCAAAAGTTATCAACATTTTTATGTTTGGCGTTCCGGAAACCACCTTATCTCAGGCTGAAAACGCGTTTTCTGCATTGTGCCATAACTTTGCAGGGAAGCTTCAGAACATGACATTTTCACCTCCCACTATAGCATAAAGGGTCTCTCGAGTAGTTGCACATCAAATCTAAGCTGTCTGAAGTGTTTTTCGGAAGTTATCAACATTTTTATGTTTGGCGTTCCGGAATCGACCTTATGTGAGGCTGAAAACGCGTTTTCTGCATTGTGCCATAACTTTGCAGGGAAGCTTCAGAACATGAAATTTTAACCTCCCACTGTAGCAGAAAGGGTCTTTCTCGTAGTTGCACATCAAATCTAAGCTGTCTGAAGTGTTTTTCAAAAGTTATCAACATTTTTATGTTTGGCGTTCCGGAATCGATCTTATCTCGGGCTGAATACGCGTTTTCTTCATTGTGCCATAACTTTGCAGGGAATTTTCAGAACATGAAATTTTCACCTTCCACTATAGCAGAAAGGGTCTTTCTAGTAGTTGCACATCAAATCTAAGCTGTTTGAAGTGTTTTTCCAAAGTTATCAACATTTTTATGTTTGGCGTTCCGGAATCAACCTTATCTCAGGCTGAAAACGCGTTTTCTGCATTGTGCCATAACTTTGCAGGGAAGCTTCAGAACATGACATTTTCACCTCCCACTAGAGCATAAAGGGTCTCTCGAGTAGTTGCACATCAAATCTAAGCTGTCTGAAGTGTTTTTCGGAAGTTATCAACATTTTTATGTTTGGCGTTCCGGAATCGACCTTATGTGAGGCTGAAAACGCGTTTTCTGCATTGTGCCATAACTTTGCAGGGAAGCTTCAGAACAAAAAAAATTTCACCTCCCACTATAGCAGAAAGGGTCTTTCTAGTAGTTGCACATCAAATCTAAGCTGTCTGAAGTGTTTTTCCGAAGTTATTAACAATTTTATGTTTGGCGTTCCGGAATCGACCTTATGTGAGGCTGAAAACGCGTTTTCTGCATTGTGACATAACTTTGCAGGGAAGCTTCAGAACATGAAATTTTAACCTCCCACTATAGCAGAAAGGGTCTTTCTAGTAGTTGCACATCAAATCTAAGCTGTCTGAATTGTTTTTCCAAAGTTATCAACATTTTTATGTTTGGCGTCCTGGAACCCTCCTAATCTCAGGCTGAAAACGCGTTTTCTGCATTGTGCCATAACTTTTCAGGGAAGCTTCAGAACATGAAATGTTCGCCTACCACTGTAGCAGAAAGGGTCTTTCTAGTAGTTGCACATCAAATCTAAGCTGTCTGAAGTTTTTTTCGAAAGTTATGAACATTTTTATGTTTGGCGTTCTGGAACCCACCTTATCTCAGGCTGAAAACGCGTTTTACGCAATTTGCCATAACTTTGCAGGAAAGCTTCAGAACATGAACTTTTCACCTCCCACTATAGCAGAAAGTGGCTTTCTAGTAGTTGCACATCAAATCTAAGTTGTCTGAAGTCTTTTTCCAAAGTTATCAACATTTTTATGTTTGGCGTTCCGGAATCGACCTTATCTCAGGCAAAAAACGTGTTTTCTGCATTGTGCCATAACTTTGCAGGGAAGCTTTAGAACATGAAATTTTCACCTCCCACTAGAGCAGAAACGGTCTTTCTAATAGTTGCACATCAAATCTAAGTTGTCTGAAGTGTTTTTCCAAAGTTATCAACATTCTTATGTTTGGCGTTCCGGAATCAACCTTAACTCAGACTGAAAACGCGTTTTACGCAATTTGCCATAACTTTGCAGGAAAGCCTCAGAACATGAAATTTTCACCTCCCACTATAGCAGAAATGGTCTTTCTAATAGTTGCACATCAAATCTAAGTTGTCTGAAGTGTTTTTCCAAAGTTATCAACATTCTTATGTTTGGCCTTCCGGAATCAACCTTATCTCAGGCTGAAAACGCGTTTTACGCATTGTGGCATAACTTTGCAGGGATGCTTCAGAACATGAAATTTTCACCTCCCACTGTAACAGAAAGGGTCTTTCTAGTAGTTGCACATCAAATCTAAGCTGTCTGAAGTGTTTTTCCAAAGTTATCAACATTTTTATGTTTGGCGTTCTGGAACCCACCTAATCTCAGGCTGAAAACGTGTTTTCTGCATTGTGCCATAACTTTGCAGGGAAGCTTCAGAACATGAAATTTTCACCTCCCACTATAGCAGAAAGTGGCTTTCTAGTAGTTGCACATCAAATCTAAGCTGTCTGAAGTGTTTTTCCAAAGTTATCTACATTTTTATGTTTGGCGTTCTGGAACCCACCTATCTCAGGCTGAAAACGCGTTTTCTGCATTGAGCCATAACTTTGCAGGGAAGCTTCAGAACATGATATTTTCACATCCCACTATATCAGAAAGGGTATTTCTAGTAGTTGCACATCAAATCTATGCTGTCTGTTGAGTTTTTCCTGAGTTATCAACATTTTTATGTTTGGCGTTCTGAAATCAACCTCATCTCAGGCTGAAAACGCGTTTTACGCATTGTGCCATAACTTTGCAGGGAAGCTTCAGAACATGATATTTTCACCTCCCACCGTAGCAGAAAGGGTCTTTCTAGTAGTTGTACATCAAATCTAAGCTGTCTGAAGTGTTTTTCGAAAGTTTTCAACATTTTTTTGTTTGGTGTTCCTGAATCGACCTTATCTCAGGCCGAAAACGCGTTTTTTGCATTGTGCCATAACTTTGCAGGGAAGCTTCAGAACATGAAATTTTCACCTCCCACTATAGCAGAAATGGTCTTTCTAGTAGTTGCACATCAAATCTAAGCTGTCTGATGTGTTGTTCCAAAGTTATCAACATTTTTATGTTTGGCGTTCCGGAACTCTCCTTATCTCACGCTTGAAACGCGTTTTCTGCATTGTGCCATAACTTTGCAGGGAAGCTTTAGAACATGAAATTTTCACCTCCCACTAGAGCAGAAAGGGTATTTCTAGTAGTTGCACAACAAATCTAAGCTGTCTGATGTGTTTTTCCAAAGTTATCACCATTTTTATGTTTGGCGTTCCAGAAACAACCTTGTCTCAGGCTGAAAACGCGTTTTACGCAATTTGCCATAACTTTGCAGGAAAGCCTCAGAACATTAAATTTTCTCCTCCCACTATATCAGAAAGGGTCTTTCTAGTAGTTGCACATCAGATCTAAGCTGTCCGAAGTGTTTTTCGAAAGTTATCAACATTTTTATGTTTGGTGTTCCGGAATCGACCTTATCTCAGGATGAAAAATCGTTTTCTGCATTGTCCCATGACTTTCCAGGGAAGCTTCAGAACATGAATTTTCGACCTCCGACTATAGCAGAATGGGTCTTTCTCGTAGTTGCACATCAAAACGAAACTGTCTGAAGTGTTATTCCAAAGTTATCAACATTTCTATGTTTGGCGTTCCGGAACCCACCTTATCTCAGGCTGAAAACGCGTTTTCTGCATTGTGCCATATCTTTGCAGGGAAGCTTCAGAAAATGAAATTTTCACCTCCCACAATAGCAGAAAGGGTTTTTCTAGTAGTTGCACATCAAATCTAAGCTGTTTGAAGTGTTTTTCCAAAGTTATCAACATTTTTATGTTTGGCGTTCCGGAATCAACCTTATCTCAGGCTGAAAACGCATTTTCTGCATTGTGCCATAACTTTGCAAGGAAGCTTCAGAACATGAAATTTTCACCTCCCACTATAGCAGAAAGGGTCTTTCTAGTAGTTGCACATCAGATCTAAGCTGTCCGAAGTGTTTTTCGAAAGTTATCAAGATTTTTATGTTTGGCGTTTCGGAACCCACCTTGTCTCAGGCTGAAAAATCGTTTTCTGCATTGTCCCATAACTTCTCAGGGAAGCTTCAGAACATGAAATTTCGACCTCCCACTATAGCAGAAAGGGTCTTTCTAGTTGTTGCACTTCAAATCTAAGCTGTCTGAAGTGTTTTTCCAAAGTTATCAACATTTTAATGTTTGGCGTTACAGAATCGACCGTATCTCGGGCTGAAAAATCGTTTTCTGCATTGTCCCATAACTTCTCAGGGAAGCTTCAGAACATGAAATGTTCACCTCCCACTATAGCAGAAAGGGTCTTTCTAGTAGTTGCACATCAAATCTAAGCTGTCTGAAGTGTTTTTCGAAAGTTATCAACATTTTTATGTTTGGCGTTCCAGAATCGACCTTATCTCACGCTGAAAACGCGTTGTCTGCATTGTGCCATAACTTTGCATGGAAGCTTCCGAACATGAAATTTTAACCTACCACTATAGCAGAAAGGGTCTTTCTAGTAGTTGCACATCAAATTTAAGCTGTCTGATGTGTTTTTCCAAAGTTATCAACATTGTTATGTATGGCGTTCCGGAATCAACCTTATCTCAGGCTGAAAACGCGTTTTACGCATTGTGCCATAACTTTGCAGGGAACCTTTAGAACATGAATTTTTCACCTCCCACTATAGCAGAAAGGGTCTTTCTCGTAGTGGCACATCAAATCTAAACTGTCTGAAGTGTTGTTCCAAAGTTATCAACATTTTTACGTTTGGCGTTCCGGAACCCTCCTTATCTCAGGCTGAAAACTCGTTTTGTGCATTATGCCATAACTTCTCAGGGTAGCTTCAGAACATGAAATTTTCACCACCCACTACAACAGAAAGGGTGTTTCTAGCAGTTGCACATCAAATCTAAGTTGTCTGCAGTGTTGTTCCAAAGTTATCAACATTTTTATGTTTGGCGTTCCGGAATCGACCATATCTCAGGCTGAAAACGCGTTTTCTGCATTGTGCCATAACTTTGGAGGGAAGCTTCAGAAAATGAAATTTTCACCTCCCACTATAGCAGAAAGGGTCTTTCTAGTAGTTGCACATCAAATCTAAGCTGTCTGAAGTGTTTTTCCAAAGTGATCAACATTTTTACGTTTTGCGTTTCGGAATCGACCTTATCACAGGCTGAAAACGCTTTTTACGCTTTGTGCCATAACTTTGCAGGGAAGCTTCAGAAAATGAAAATTTCACCTCCCACTATAGCAGAAAGGGTTTTTCTAGTAGTTGCTCATCAAATCTAAGCTGTCTGAAGTGTTTTTCCAAAGTTATCAACATTTTTATGTTTGGCGTTCCGGAATCAACCTTATCTCTGGCTGAAAACGCATTTTCTGCATTGTGCCATAACTTTGTAAGGAAGCTTCAGAACATGAAATTTTCACCTCCCACTATAGCAGAAAGGGTGTTTCTAGTAGTTGCACATCAAATCTAAGCTGTCTGAAGTGTTTTTCCAAAGTTATCAACATTTTTATGTTTGGCGTTCCAGAATCGACCTCATCTCTGGCTGAAAACGCGTTTTCTACATTGTGCCATAACTTCTCAGGGAAGCTTCAGAACATGAAATGTTCACCTCCCACTATAGCAGAAAGGGTCTTTCTAGTAGTTGCACATCAAATCGAAGTTGTCTAAAGTGTTTTTCCAAAGTTATCAACATTTTTATGTATGGCGTTCCGGAATCGACCTTATCTCAGGCTGAAAACGCGTTTTCTGCATTGTGCCATAACTTTGCAGGGAAGCTTCAGAACATGAAATGTTCACCTCCCACTATAGCAGAAAGTGTCTTTCTAGTAGTTGCACATCAAATCTAAGCTGTCTGAAGTGTTTTTCCTAAGTTATCAACATTTTTATGTTTGGCGTTCCAGAATCGACCTTATCTCAGGCTGAAAACGCGTTTTACGCATTGTGCCATAACTTTGCAGGGAAGCTTCAGAAAATGAAATTTCCACCTCCCACTATAGCAGAAAGGGTCTTTCTAGTAGTTGCACATCAAATCTAAGCTGTCTGAAGTGTTGTTGCAAAGTTATCAACATTTTTACGTTTGGCGTTCCAGAATCGACCTTATCTCAGGCTGAAAACGCGTTTTACGCATTGTGCCATAACTTTGCAGGGACGCTTCAGAACATGAAATTTTCACCTCCCACTATAACAGAAAGGGTCTCTCTAGTAGTTGCACATCAAATCTAAGCTGTCTGAAGTGTTGTTCCAAAGTGATCAACATTTTTACGTTTGGCGTTTCGGAACCCACCTTATCTCAGGCTGAAAACGCGTTTTCTGCACTGTGCCATAACTTCTAAGGGAAGCTTCAGAACATGAAATGTTCACCTCCCACTATCGCAGAAAGGGTCTTTCTCGTAGTTGCACATCAAATCGAAGCTGTCTGAAGTGTTTTTCCAAAGTTATCAACATTTTTATGTTTGGCGTTCCGGAACCCGCCTTATCTCAGGCTTAAAACGCGTTTTCTGCATTGTGCCATATCTTTGCAGGGAAGCTTCAGAAAATGAAATTTTCACCTCCCACTATAGCAGAAAGGGTCTTTCTAGTAGTTGCACATCAAATCTAAGCTGTTTGAAGTGTTTTTCCAAAGTTATCAACATTTTTATGTTTGGCGTTCCGGAATCGACCTTATCTTAAACTGAAAACGCTTTTTACGCTTTGTGCCATAACTTTGCAGGGTAGCTTCAGAAAATGAAATTTTCACCTCCCCCCTATCGCAGAAAGGGTTTTTCTAGTAGTTGCACATCAAATCTAACCTGTTTGAAGTGTTTTTCCAAAGTTATCAACATTTTTATGTTTGGCGTTCCGGAATCAACCTTATCTCAGGCTGAAAACGCATTTTCTGCATTGTGCCATAACTTCTCAGGGAAGCTTCAGAACATGAAATGTTCACCTCCCACGATAGAAGAAAGGGTCTTTCTAGTAGTTGCACATCAGATCTAAGCTGTCCGAAGTGTTTTTCGAAAGTTATCAACATTTTTATGTTTGGTGTTCCGGAATCGACCTTATCTCAGGATGAAAAATCGTTTTCTGCATTGTCCCATGACTTTCCAGGGAAACTTCAGAACATGAAATTTCGACCTTCCACTATAACAGAAAGGCTCTTTCTAGTAGTTGCACATCAAATCTAAGCTGTCTGAAGTGTTTTTCCAAAGTTATCAACATTTTTATGTTTGGCGTTCCAGAATCGACCTCATCTCTGGCTGAAAACGCGTTTTCTGCATTGTGCCATAACTTCTCAGGGAAGCTTCAGAACATGAAATGTTCACCTCCCACTATAGCAGAAAGGGTCTTTCTAGTAGTTGCACATCAAATCGAAGTTGTCTAAAGTGTTTTTCCAAAGTTATCAACATTTTTATGTATGGCGTTCCGGAATCGACCTTATCTCAGGCTGAAAACGCGTTTTACGCATTGTGCCATAACTTTGCAGGGAAGCTTCAGAACATGAAATGTTCACCTCCCACTATAGCAGAAAGGGTCTTTCTAGTAGTTGCGCATCAAATCTAAGCTGTCTGAAGTGTTTTTCCAAAGTTATCAACATTTTTATGTTTGGCGTTCCAGAATCGACCTTATCTCAGGCTGAAAACGCGTTTTACGCATTGTGCCATAACTTTGCAGGGAAGCTTCAGAAAATGAAATTTCCACCTCCCACTATAGCAGAAAGGGTCTTTCTAGTAGTTGCACATCAAATCTAAGCTGTCTGAAGTGTTGTTCCAAAGTTATCAACATTTTTACGTTTGGCGTTCCGGAATCGACCTTATCTCAGGCTGAAAACACGTTTTACGCATTGTGCCATAACTTTGCAGGGACGCTTCAGAACATGAAATTTTCACCTCCCACTATAACAGACAGGGTCTTTCTAGTAGTTGCACATCAAATCTAAGCTGTCTGAAGTGTTGTTCCAAAGTGATCAACATTTTTACGTTTGGCGTTTCGGAACCCACCTTATCTCAGGCTGAAAACGCGTTTTCTGCACTGTGCCATAACTTCTCAGGGAAGCTTCAGAACATGAAATGTTCACCTCCCACTATCGCAGAAAGGGTCTTTCTCGTAGTTGCACATCAAATCGAAGCTGTCTGAAGTGTTTTTCCAAAGTTATCAACATTTTTATGTTTGGCGTTCCGGAATCAACCTTATCTCTGGCTGAAAACGCATTTTCTGCATTGTGCCATAACTTTGTAAGGAAGCTTCAGAACATGAAATTTTCACCTCCCACTATAGCAGAAAGGGTGTTTCTAGTAGTTGCATATCAAATCTAAGCTGTCTGAAGTGTTTTTCCAAAGTTATCAACATTTTTATGTTTGGCGTTCCAGAATCGACCTAATCTCTGGCTGAAAACGCGTTTTCTACATTGTGCCATAACTTCTCAGGGAAGCTTCAGAACATGAAATGTTCACCTCCCACTATAGCAGAAAGGGTCTTTCTAGTAGTTGCACATCAAATCGAAGTTGTCTAAAGTGTTTTTCCAAAGTTATCAACATTTTTATGTATGGCGTTCCGGAATCGACCTTATCTCAGGCTGAAAACGTGTTTTCTGCATTGTGCCATAACTTTGCAGGGAAGCTTCAGAACATGAAATGTTCACCTCCCACTATAGCAGAAAGTGTCTTTCTAGTAGTTGCACATCAAATCTAAGCTGTCTGAAGTGTTTTTCCTAAGTTATCAACATTTTTATGTTTGGCGTTCCAGAATCGACCTTATCTCAGGCTGAAAACGCGTTTTACGCATTGTGCCATAACTTTGCAGGGAAGCTTCAGAAAATGAAATTTCCACCTCCCACTATAGCAGAAAGGGTCTTTCTAGTAGTTGCACATCAAATCTAAGCTGTCTGAAGTGTTGTTGCAAAGTTATCAACATTTTTACGTTTGGCGTTCCGGAATCGACCTTATCTCAGGCTGAAAACGCGTTTTACGCATTGTGCCATAACTTTGCAGGGACGCTTCAGAACATGAAATTTTCACCTCCCACTATAACAGAAAGGGTCTCTCTAGTAGTTGCACATCAAATCTAAGCTGTCTGAAGTGTTGTTCCAAAGTGATCAACATTTTTACGTTTGGCGTTTCGGAACCCACCTTATCTCAGGCTGAAAACGCGTTTTCTGCACTGTGCCATAACTTCTCAGGGAAGCTTCAGAACATGAAATGTTCACCTCCCACTATCGCAGAAAGGGTCTTTCTCGTAGTTGCACATCAAATCGAAGCTGTCTGAAGTGTTTTTCCAAAGTTATCAACATTTTTATGTTTGGCGTTCCGGAACCCGCCTTATCTCAGGCTGAAAACGCGTTTTCTGCATTGTGCCATATCTTTGCAGGGAAGCTTCAGAAAATGAAATTTTCACCTCCCACTATAGCAGAAAGGGTCTTTCTAGTAGTTGCACATCAAATCTAAGCTGTTTGAAGTGTTTTTCCAAAGTTATCAACATTTTTATGTTTGGCGTTCCGGAATCGACCTTATCTTAAACTGAAAACGCTTTTTACGCTTTGTGCCATAACTTTGCAGGGTAGCTTCAGAAAATGAAATTTTCACCTCCCCCCTATCGCAGAAAGGGTTTTTCTAGTAGTTGCACATCAAATCTAACCTGTTTGAAGTGTTTTTCCAAAGTTATCAACATTTTTATGTTTGGCGTTCCGGAATCAACCTTATCTCAGGCTGAAAACTCATTTTCTGCATTGTGCCATAACTTCTCAGGGAAGCTTCAGAACATGAAATGTTCACCTCCCACGATAGAAGAAAGGGTCTTTCTAGTAGTTGCACATCAGATCTAAGCTGTCCGAAGTGTTTTTCGAAAGTTATCAACATTTTTATGTTTGGTGTTCCGGAATCGACCTTATCTCAGGATGAAAAATCGTTTTCTGCATTGTCCCATGACTTTCCAGGGAAACTTCAGAACATGAAATTTCGACCTTCCACTATAACAGAAAGGCTCTTTCTAGTAGTTGCACATCAAATCTAAGCTGTCTGAAGTGTTTTTCCAAAGTTATCAACATTTTTATGTTTGGCGTTCCAGAATCGACCTCATCTCTGGCTGAAAACGCGTTTTCTGCATTGTGCCATAACTTCTCAGGGAAGCTTCAGAACATGAAATGTTCACCTCCCACTATAGCAGAAAGGGTCTTTCTAGTAGTTGCACATCAAATCGAAGTTGTCTAAAGTGTTTTTCCAAAGTTATCAACATTTTTATGTATGGCGTTCCGGAATCGACCTTATCTCAGGCTGAAAACGCGTTTTACGCATTGTGCCATAACTTTGCAGGGAAGCTTCAGAACATGAAATGTTCACCTCCCACTATAGCAGAAAGGGTCTTTCTAGTAGTTGCGCATCAAATCTAAGCTGTCTGAAGTGTTTTTCCAAAGTTATCAACATTTTTATGTTTGGCGTTCCAGAATCGACCTTATCTCAGGCTGAAAACGCGTTTTACGCATTGTGCCATAACTTTGCAGGGAAGCTTCAGAAAATGAAATTTCCACCTCCCACTATAGCAGAAAGGGTCTTTCTAGTAGTTGCACATCAAATCTAAGCTGTCTGAAGTGTTGTTCCAAAGTTATCAACATTTTTACGTTTGGCGTTCCGGAATCGACCTTATCTCAGGCTGAAAACACGTTTTACGCATTGTGCCATAACTTTGCAGGGACGCTTCAGAACATGAAATTTTCACCTCCCACTATAACAGACAGGGTCTTTCTAGTAGTTGCACATCAAATCTAAGCTGTCTGAAGTGTTGTTCCAAAGTGATCAACATTTTTACGTTTGGCGTTTCGGAACCCACCTTATCTCAGGCTGAAAACGCGTTTTCTGCACTGTGCCATAACTTCTCAGGGAAGCTTCAGAACATGAAATGTTCACCTCCCACTATCGCAGAAAGGGTCTTTCTCGTAGTTGCACATCAAATCGAAGCTGTCTGAAGTGTTTTTCCAAAGTTATCAAGATTTTTATGTTTGGTGTTCCGGAACCCGCCTTATCACAGGCTGAAAACGCGTTTTCTGCATTGTGCCATATCTTTGCAGGGAAGCTTCAGAAAATGAAATTTTCACCTCCCACTATAGCAGAAAGGGTCTTTCTAGTAGTTGCACATCAAATCTAAGCTGTTTGAAGTGTTTTTCCAAAGTTATCAACATTTTTATGTTTGGCGTTCCGGAATCGACCTTATCTTAGACTGAAAACGCTTTTTACGCTTTGTGCCATAACTTTGCAGGGTAGCTTCAGAAAATGAAATTTTCACCTCCCCCCTATCGCAGAAAGGGTTTTTCTAGTAGTTGCACATCAAATCTAACCTGTTTGAAGTGTTTTTCCAAAGTTATCAACATTTTTATGTTTGGCGTTCCGGAATCAACCTTATCTCAGGCTGAAAACGCATTTTCTGCATTGTGCCATAACTTCTCAGGGAAGCTTCAGAACATGAAATGTTCACCTCCCACGATAGAAGAAAGGGTCTTTCTAGTAGTTGCACATCAGATCTAAGCTGTCCGAAGTGTTTTTCGAAAGTTATCAACATTTTTATGTTTGGTGTTCCGGAATCGACCTTATCTCAGGATGAAAAATCATTTTCTGCATTGTCCCATGACTTTCCAGGGAAACTTCAGAACATGAAATTTCGACCTTCCACTATAACAGAAAGGCTCTTTCTAGTAGTTGCACATCAAATCTAAGCTGTCTGAAGTGTTGTTCCAAAGTGATCAACATTTTTACGTTTGGCGTTTCGGAACCCACCTTATCTCAGGCTGAAAACGCGTTTTCTGCATTGTGCCATAACTTCTCAGGGAAGCTTCAGAACATGAAATGTTCACCTCCCACTATCGCAGAAAGGGTCTTTCTCGTAGTTGCACATCAAATCGAAGCTGTCTGAAGTGTTTTTCCAAAGTTATCAACATTTTTATGTTTGGCGTTCCAGAATCGACCTTATCTCAGGCTGAAAATGCGTTTTACGCATTGTGCCATAACTTTGCAGGGAAGCTTCAGAAAATGAAATTTCCACCTCCCACTATAGCAGAAAGGGTCTTTCTAGTAGTTGCACATCAAATCTAAGCTGTCTGAAGTGTTGTTCCAAAGTGATCAACATTTTTACGTTTGGCGTTTCGGAACCCACCTTATCTCAGGCTGAAAACGCGTTTTCTGCACTGTGCCATAACTTCTCAGGGAAGCTTCAGAACATGAAATGTTCACCTCCCACTATCGCAGAAAGGGTCTTTCTCGTAGTTGCACATCAAATCGAAGCTGTCTGAAGTTTTTTTCCAAAGTTATCAACATTTTTATGTTTGGCGTTCCGGAACCCGCCTTATCTCAGGCTGAAAACGCGTTTTCTGCATTGTGCCATATCTTTGCAGGGAAGCTTCAGAAAATGAAATTTTCACCTCCCACTATAGCAGAAAGGGTCTTTCTAGTAGTTGCACATCAAATCTAAGCTGTTTGAAGTGTTTTTCCAAAGTTATCAACATTTTTATGTTTGGCGTTCCGGAATCGACCTTATCTTAGACTGAAAACGCTTTTTACGCTTTGTGCCATAACTTTGCAGGGAAGCTTCAGAAAATGAAATTTTCACCTCCCCCCTATCGCAGAAAGGGTTTTTCTAGTAGTTGCACATCAGATCTAAGCTGTCCGAAGTGTTTTTCCAAAGTTATCAACATTTTTATGTTTGGTGTTCCGGAATCGACCTTATCTCAGGATGAAAAATCGTTTTCTGCATTGTCCCATGACTTTCCAGGGAAACTTCAGAACATGAAATTTCGACCTCCCACTATAACAGAAAGGCTCTTTCTAGTAGTTGCACATCAAATCTAAGCTGTCTGAAGTGTTGTTCCAAAGTGATCAACATTTTTACGTTTGGCGTTTCGGAACCCACCTTATCTCAGGCTGAAAACGCGTTTTCTGCATTGTGCCATAACTTCTCAGGGAAGCTTCAGAACATGAAATGTTCACCTCCCACTATCGCAGAAAGGGTCTTTCTCGTAGTTGCACATCAAATCGAAGCTGTCTGAAGTGTTTTTCCAAAGTTATCAACATTTTTATGTTTGACGTTCCGGAACAAGCCTTATCTCAGGCTGAAAACGCGTTTTCTGCATTGTGCCATATCTTTGCAGGGAAGCTTCAGAAAATGAAATTTTCACCTCCCACTATAGCAGAAAGGGTTTTTCTAGTAGTTGCACATCAAATCTAAGCTGTTTGAAGTGTTTTTCCACAGTTATCAACATTTTTATGTTTGGCGTTCCGGAACCCACCTTATCTCAGGCTGAAAACGCGTTTTCTTCATTGTGCCATATCTTTGCAGGGAAGCTTCAGAACATGAAATTTTAGCCTCCCACTATAGCAGAAAGGGTCCTTCTAGTAGTTGCACATCAAATGTAAGCTGTCTGAAGTGTTTTTCCAAAGTGATCAACATTTTTACGTTTTGCATTTCGGAACCCACCTTATCTCAGGCTGAAAACGCGTTTTCTGCATTGTGCCATATCTTTGCAGGGAAGCTTCAGAACATGAAATTTTAACCTCCCACTATAGCAGAAAGGGTCCTTCTAGTAGTTGCACATCAAATCTAAGCTGTCTGAAGTGTTTTTCCAAAGTTATCAACATTTTTATGTTTGGCGTTCCGGAATCGACCTTATCACAGGCTGAAAACGCTTTTTACGCTTTGTGCCATAACTTTGCAGGGAAGCTTCAGAAAATGAAAATTTCACCTCCCACTATAGCAGAAAGGGTTTTTCTAGTAATTGCACATGAAATCTAAGCTGTCTGAAGTGTTTTTCCAAAGTTATCAACATTTTTATGTTTGGCGTTCCAGAATCGACCTCATCTCTGGCTGAAAACGCGTTTTCTGCATTGTGCCATAACTTCTCAGGGAAGCTTCAGAACATGAAATGTTCACCTCCCACTATAGTAGAAAGGGTCTTTCTAGTAGTTGCACATCAAATCGAAGTTGTCTAAAGTGTTTTTCCAAAGTTATCAACATTTTTATGTATGGCGTTCCGGAATCGACCTTATCTCAGGCTGAAAACGCGTTTTACGCATTGTGCCATAACTTTGCAGGGAAGCTTCAGTACATGAAATGTTCACCTCCCACTATAGCAGAAAGTGTCTTTCTAGTAGTTGCACATCAAATCTAAGCTGTCTGAAGTGTTTTTCCAAAGTTATCAACATTTTTATGTTTGGCGTTCCAGAATCGACCTTATCTCAGGCTGAAAACGCGTTTTACGCATTGTGCCATAACTTTGCAGGGAAGCTTCAGAAAATGAAATTTCCACCTCCCACTATAGCAGAAAGGGTCTTTCTAGTAGTTGCACATCAAATCTAAGCTGTCTGAAGTGTTGTTCCAAAGTTATCAACATTTTTACGTTTGGCGTTCCGGAATCGACCTTATCTCAGGCTGAAAACACGTTTTACGCATTGTGCCATAACTTTGCAGGGACGCTTCAGAACATGAAATTTTCACCTCCCACTATAACAGAAAGGGTCTTTCTAGTAGTTGCACATCAAATCTAAGCTGTCTGAAGTGTTATTCCAAAGTGATCAACATTTTTACGCTTGGCGTTTCGGAACCCACCTTATCTCAGGCTGAAAACGCGTTTTCTGCACTGTGCCATTACTTCTCAGGGAAGCTTCAGAACATGAAATGTTCACCTCCCACTATAGCAGAAAGGGTCTTTCTAGTAGTTGCACATCAAATCGAAGTTGTCTGAAGTGTTTTTCCAAAGTTATGAACATTTTTATGTATGGCGTTCCGGAATCGACCTTATCTTAGGCTGAAAACGCGTTTTACGCATTGTGCCATAACTTTGCAGGGAAGCTTCAGAACATGAAATGTTCACCTCCCACTATAGCAGAAAGGGTCTTTCTAATAGTTGCACATCAAATCTAAGCTGTCTGAAGTGTTTTTCCAAAGTTATCAACATTTTTATGTTTGGCGTTCCAGAATCGACCTTATCTCAGGCTGAAAACGCGTTTTACGCATTGTGCCATAACTTTGCAGGGAAGCTTCAGAAAATGAAATTTCCACCTCCCACTATAGCAGAAAGGGTCTTTCTAGTAGTTGCACATCAAATCTAAGCTGTCTGAAGTGTTGTTCCAAAGTTATCAACATTTTTACGTTTGGCGTTCCGGAATCGACCTTATCTCAGGCTGAAAACACGTTTTACGCATTGTGCCATAACTTTGCAGGGACGCTTCAGAACATGAAATTTTCACCTCCCACTATAACAGAAAGGGTCTTTCTAGTAGTTGCACATCAAATCTAAGCTGTCTGAAGTGTTGTTCCAAAGTGATCAACATTTTAACGTTTGGCGTTTCGGAACCCACCTTATCTCAGGCTGAAAACGCGTTTTCTGCACTGTGCCATAACTTCTCAGGGAAGCTTCAGAACATGAAATGTTCACCTCCCACTATCGCAGAAAGGGTCTTTCTCGTAGTTGCACATCAAATCGAAGCTGTCTGAAGTGTTTTTTCCAAAGTTATCAACATTTTTACGTTTGGCGTTCCGGAATCGACCTTATCTCAGGCTGAAAACGCGTTTTCTGCATTGTGCCATATCTTTGCAGGGAAGCTTCAGAACATGAAATTTTCACCTCCCACTATAGCAGAAAGGGTCTTTCTAGTAGTTGCACATCAAATCTAAGCTGTTTGAAGTGTTTTTCCAAAGTTATCAACATTTTTTTGTTTGGCGTTCCGGAATCGACCTTATCTTAGACTGAAAACGCTTTTTACGCTTTGTGCCATAACTTTGCAGGGTAGCTTCAGAAAATGAAATTTTCACCTCCCCCCTATCGCAGAAAGGGTTTTTCTAGTAGTTGCACATCAAATCTAACCTGTTTGAAGTGTTTTTCCAAAGTTATCAACATTTTTATGTTTGGCGTTCCGGAATCAACCTTATCTCAGGCTGAAAACGCATTTTCTGCATTGTGCCATAACTTCTCAGGGAAGCTTCAGAACATGAAATGTTCACCTCCCACGATAGAAGAAAGGGTCCTTCTAGTAGTTGCACATCAGATCTAAGCTGTCCGAAGTGTTTTTCGAAAGTTATCAACATTTTTATGTTTGGTGTTCCGGAATCGACCTTATCTCAGGATGAAAAATCGTTTTCTGCATTGTCCCATGACTTTCCAGGGAAACTTCAGAACATGAAATTTCGACCTTCCACTATAACAGAAAGGCTCTTTCTAGTAGTTGCACATCAAATCTAAGCTGTCTGAAGTGTTGTTCCAAAGTGATCAACATTTTTACGTTTGGCGTTTCGGAACCCACCTTATCTCAGGCTGAAAACGCGTTTTCTGCATTGTGCCATAACTTCTCAGGGAAGCTTCAGAACATGAAATGTTCACCTCCCACTATCGCAGAAAGGGTCTTTCTCGTAGTTGCACATCAAATCGAAGCTGTCTGAAGTGTTTTTCCAAAGTTATCAACATTTTTATGTTTGGCGTTCCAGAATCGACCTTATCTCAGGCTGAAAACGCGTTTTACGCATTGTGCCATAACTTTGCAGGGAAGCTTCAGAAAATGAAATTTCCACCTCCCACTATAGCAGAAAGGGTCTTTCTAGTAGTTGCACATCAAATCTAAGCTGTCTGAAGTGTTGTTCCAAAGTTATCAACATTTTTACGTTTGGCGTTCCGGAATCGACCTTATCTCAGGCTGAAAACACGTTTTACGCATTGTGCCATAACTTTGCAGGGACGCTTCAGAACACGAAATTTTCACCTCCCACTATAACAGAAAGGGTCTTTCTAGTAGTTGCACATCAAATCTAAGCTGTCTGAAGTGTTGTTCCAAAGTGATCAACATTTTTACGTTTGGCGTTTCGGAACCCACCTTATCTCAGGCTGAAAACGCGTTTTCTGCACTGTGCCATAACTTCTCAGGGAAGCTTCAGAACATGAAATGTTCACCTCCCACTATAGCAGAAAGGGTCTTTCTAGTAGTTGGACATCAAATCTAAGCTGTCTGAAGTGTTTTTCCAAAGTTATCAACATTTTTATGTTTGGCGTCCCAGAATCGACCTTATCTCAGGCTGAAAACGCGTTTTACGCATTGTGCCATAACTTTGCAGGGAAGCTTCAGAAAATGAAATTTCCACCTCCCACTATAGCAGAAAGGGTCTTTCTAGTAGTTGCACATCAAATCTAAGCTGTCTGAAGTGTTGTTCCAAAGTTATCAACATTTTTACGTTTGGCGTTCCGGAATCGACCTTATCTCAGGCTGAAAACACGTTTTACGCATTGTGCCATAACTTTGCAGGGACGCTTCAGAACATGAAATTTTCACCTCCCACTATAACAGAAAGGGTCTTTCTAGTAGTTGCACATCAAATCTAAGCTGTCTGAAGTGTTTTTCCAAAGTGATCAACATTTTTACGTTTGGCGTTTCGGAACCCACCTTATTTCAGGCTGAAAACGCGTTTTCTGCACTGTGCCATAACTTCTCAGGGAAGCTTCAGAACATGAAATGTTCACCTCCCACTATCGCAGAAAGGGTCTTTCTCGTAGTTGCACATCAAATCGAAGCTGTCTGAAGTTTTTTTCCAAAGTTATCAACATTTTTATGTTTGGCGTTCCGGAACCCGCCTTATCTCAGGCTGATAACGCGTTTTCTGCATTGTGCCATAACTTTGCAGGGAAGCTTCAGAAAATGAAATTTTCACCTCCCCCCTATCGCAGAAAGGGTTTTTCTAGTAGTTGCACATCAAATCTAACCTGTTTGAAGTTTTTTTCCAAAGTTATCAACATTTTTATGTTTGGCGTTCCGGAATCAACCTTATCTCAGGCTGAAAACGCATTTTCTGCATTGTGCCATAACTTCACAGGGAAGCTTCAGAACATGAAATGTTCACCTCCCACGATAGCAGAAAGGGTCTTTCTAGTAGTTGCACATCAAATCGAAGCTGTCTGAAGTGTTTTTCCAAAGTTATCAACATTTTTATGTTTGGCGTTCCAGAATCGACCTTATCTCAGGCTGAAAACGCGTTTTACGCATTGTGCCATAACTTTGCAGGGAAGCTTCAGAACATGAAATTTCGACCTCCCACTATAACAGAAAGGCTCTTTCTAGTAGTTGCAAATCAAATCTAAGCTGTCTGAAGTGTTGTTCCAAAGTTATCAACATTTTTACGTTTGGCGTTCCGGAATCGACCTTATCTCAGGCTGAAAACACGTTTTACGCATTGTGCCATAACTTTGCAGGGACGCTTCAGAACACGAAATTTTCACCTCCCACTATAACAGAAAGGGTCTTTCTAGTAGTTGCACATCAAATCTAAGCTGTCTGAAGTGTTGTTCCAAAGTGATCAACATTTTTACGTTTGGCGTTTCGGAACCCACCTTATCTCAGGCTGAAAACGCGTTTTCTGCACTGTGCCATAACTTCTCAGGGAAGCTTCAGAACATGAAATGTTCACCTCCCACTATAGCAGAAAGGGTCTTTCTAGTAGTTGCACATCAAATCTAAGCTGTCTGAAGTGTTTTTCCAAAGTTATCAACATTTTTATGTTTGGCGTTCCAGAATCGACCTTATCTCAGGCTGAAAACGCGTTTTACGCATTGTGCCATAACTTTGCAGGGAAGCTTCAGAAAATGAAATTTCCACCTCCCACTATAGCAGAAAGGGTCTTTCTAGTAGTTGCACATCAAATCTAAGCTGTCTGAAGTGTTGTTCTAAAGTTATCAACATTTTTACGTTTGGCGTTCCGGAATCGACCTTATCTCAGGCTGAAAACACGTTTTACGCATTGTGCCATAACTTTGCAGGGACGCTTCAGAACATGAAATTTTCACCTCCCACTATAACAGAAAGGGTCTTTCTAGTAGTTGCACATCAAATCTAAGCTGTCTGAAGTGTTTTTCCAAAGTGATCAACATTTTTACGTTTGGCGTTTCGGAACCCACCTTATTTCAGGCTGAAAACGCGTTTTCTGCACTGTGCCATAACTTCTCAGGGAAGCTTCAGAACATGAAATGTTCACCTCCCACTATCGCAGAAAGGGTCTTTCTCGTAGTTGCACATCAAATCGAAGCTGTCTGAAGTTTTTTTCCAAAGTTATCAACATTTTTATGTTTGGCGTTCCGGAACCCGCCTTATCTCAGGCTGATAACGCGTTTTCTGCATTGTGCCATAACTTTGCAGGGAAGCTTCAGAAAATGAAATTTTCACCTCCCCCCTATCGCAGAAAGGGTTTTTCTAGTAGTTGCACATCAAATCTAACCTGTTTGAAGTTTTTTTCCAAAGTTATCAACATTTTTATGTTTGGCGTTCCGGAATCAACCTTATCTCAGGCTGAAAACGCATTTTCTGCATTGTGCCATAACTTCACAGGGAAGCTTCAGAACATGAAATGTTCACCTCCCACGATAGCAGAAAGGGTCTTTCTAGTAGTTGCACATCAGATCTAAGCTGTCCGAAGTGTTTTTCGAAAGTTATCAACATTTTTATGTTTGGTGTTCCGGAATCGACCTTATCTCAGGATGAAAAATCGTTTTCTGCATTGTCCCATGACTTTCCAGGGAAACTTCAGAACATGAAATTTCGACCTCCCACTATAACAGAAAGGCTCTTTCTAGTAGTTGCACATCAAATCTAAGCTGTCTGAAGTGTTGTTCCAAAGTGATCAACATTTTTACGTTTGGCGTTTCGGAACCCACCTTATCTTGGGCTGAAAACGCGTTTTCTGCATTGTGCCATAACTTCTCAGGGAAGCTTCAGAACATGAAATGTTCACCTCCCACTATCGCAGAAAGGGTCTTTCTCGTAGTTGCACATCAAATCGAAGCTGTCTGAAGTGTTTTTCCAAAGTTATCAACATTTTTATGTTTGGCGTTCCGGAACAAGCCTTATCTCAGGCTGAAAACGCGTTTTCTGCATTGTGCCATATCTTTGTAGGGAAGCTTCAGAAAATGAAATTTTCACCTCCCACTATAGCAGAAAGGGTTTTTCTAGTAGTTGCACATCAAATCTAAGCTGTTTGAAGTGTTTTTCCAAAGTTATCAACAATTTTATGTTTGGCGTTCCGGAATCAACCTTATCTCAGGCTGAAAACGCATTTTCTGCATTGTGCCATAACTTTGCAGGGACGCTTCAGAACATGAAATTTTCACCTCCCACTATAACAGAAAGGGTCTTTCTACTAGTTGCACATCAAATCTAAGCTGTCTGAAGTGTTGTTCCAAAGTGATCAACATTTTAACGTTTGGCGTTTCGGAACCCACCTTATCTCAGGCTGAAAACGCGTTTTCTGCACTGTGCCATAACTTCTCAGGGAAGCTTCAGAACATGAAATGTTCACCTCCCACTATCGCAGAAAGGGTCTTTCTCGTAGTTGCACATCAAATCGAAGCTGTCTGAAGTGTTTTTTCCAAAGTTATCAACATTTTTACGTTTGGCGTTCCGGAATCGACCTTATCTCAGGCTGAAAACGCGTTTTCTGCATTGTGCCATATCTTTGCAGGGAAGCTTCAGAACATGAAATTTTCACCTCCCACTATAGCAGAAAGGGTCTTTCTAGTAGTTGCACATCAAATCTAAGCTGTTTGAAGTGTTTTTCCAAAGTTATCAACATTTTTATGTTTGGCGTTCCGGAATCGACCTTATCTTAGACTGAAAACGCTTTTTACGCTTTGTGCCATAACTTTGCAGGGTAGCTTCAGAAAATGAAATTTTCACCTCCCCCCTATCGCAGAAAGGGTTTTTCTAGTAGTTGCACATCAAATCTAACCTGTTTGAAGTGTTTTTCCAAAGTTATCAACATTTTTATGTTTGGCGTTCCGGAATCAACCTTATCTCAGGCTGAAAACGCATTTTCTGCATTGTGCCATAACTTCTCAGGGAAGCTTCAGAACATGAAATGTTCACCTCCCACGATAGAAGAAAGGGTACTTCTAGTAGTTGCACATCAGATCTAAGCTGTCCGAAGTGTTTTTCGAAAGTTATCAACATTTTTATGTTTGGTGTTCCGGAATCGACCTTATCTCAGGATGAAAAATCGTTTTCTGCATTGTCCCATGACTTTCCAGGGAAACTTCAGAACATGAAATTTCGACCTTCCACTATAACAGAAAGGCTCTTTCTAGTAGTTGCACATCAAATCTAAGCTGTCTGAAGTGTTGTTCCAAAGTGATCAACATTTTTACGTTTGGCGTTTCGGAACCCACCTTATCTCAGGCTGAAAACGCGTTTTCTGCATTGTGCCATAACTTCTCAGGGAAGCTTCAGAACATGAAATGTTCACCTCCCACTATCGCAGAAAGGGTCTTTCTCGTAGTTGCACATCAAATCGAAGCTGTCTGAAGTGTTTTTCCAAAGTTATCAACATTTTTATGTTTGGCGTTCCAGAATCGACCTTATCTCAGGCTGAAAACGCGTTTTACGCATTGTGCCAAAACTTTGCAGGGAAGCTTCAGAAAATGAAATTTCCACCTCCCACTATCGCAGAAAGGGTCTTTCTAGTAGTTGCACATCAAATCTAAGCTGT